>NC_132854.1:9390833-10783750 GCF_048164855.1 Canis lupus baileyi
TTGATTTTCTTTTTCAATATTCCCCTGGCTATTCGGGGTCTTTTCTGATTCCACAAAAATCTTAATATGATTTGTTACAACTCTCTGAAGAAAGTCCATGGTATTTTGATAGGGATTGCATTGAACATGTAAATTGCCCTGGGTAGCATAGACATTTTCACAATATTAATTCTTCCAATCCATGAGCATGGAATATTGTCTATCTCTTTGTGTCTTCCTCAATTTCTTTCAGAAGTGTTCTATAATTTTTAGGGTATAGATCCTTTGGTTTTTAGGGTATAGATCTCTTCGGTTAGGTTTATTCCTAGGTATCTTATGCTTTTGGGTGCAATCATAAATGGGGTTGAATCCTTAATTTCTCTTTCTTCAGTCTCATTGTTAGTGTATAGAAATGCCACTGATTTCTGGGCATTGATTTTGTATCCTGCCACATTGCTGAATTGCTGTATGATTTCTAGAAATCTTGGGGTGGAGTCTCTTGGGTTTTCTATATATAGTATCATGTCATTGGCGAAGAGGGAGAGTGCCAATTTGAATGCCTTTTATTTCTTTTTGTTGCCTTATTGCTGAGGCTAGGACTCTAGTACTATGTTGAATAACAGTGGTGAGAGTGGACACCCCTGTCTTGTTCCTGATCTTAGGGGAAAGGCTCTCAGCTTTTCCCCATTGAGAATGATATTTGCTGTGGGCTTTTCGTGGATGGCTTTTAAGATGCTGAGGAATGTTCCCTCTATCCCTACACTCTGAAGAGTTTTGATCAGGACAGATGCTATATTTTGTCAAATGCTTTCTCTGCATCTATTGAGAGGATCATATGGTTCTTGTTTTTTCTCTTGTTGATATGATCTATCACATTGATTGTTTTACGAGTGTTGAACCAACCTTTCATCCCAGGGACAAATCCCATTTGGTCATGGTGAATAATCTTAATGTACTGTTAGATCCTACTGGCTAATATCTTTTTGAGAATTTTTGCATCCATTTTCATCAGGGATATTGACCTATAGTTCTCCTTTTTGGAAGGGTCTTTGTCTGGTTTGGAATTAAGGTGATTCTGGCCTCATAAGATGAGTTTGGAAGTGTTCCATCCCTTTCTATCTTTCAGAACAGCTTTAGTAGAATAGGTATTGTTTCTTTAAACGTTTGATAGAATTCCCCTGGGAAGCCATCTGGGCCTGGACTTTTGTGTCTTGGGAGGTTTTTGATGACTGCTTCAATTTCCTCCCTGGTTATTGGCCTGTTCAGGTTTTCTATTTCTTCCTGTTCCAGTTTTGGTAAGTTGTGGTTTTCCAGAAATGCATCCATTTCTTCTAGATTGCCTAATTTATTGGCATAAAGCTGCTCGTAATATGTTTTAAAAATCATTTGTATTTCCTTGGTATTGGTTGTGATCTCTCCTCTTTCCTTCATGATTTTATTAAATTGAGTCTTTTTTCTTTTTAATAAGGCTGGCTAGGGGTTTATCTATCTTATTAATTCTTTCAAAGAACCAACTCCTGGTTTTGTTGATCTGTCCTACAGTTCTTGTAGTCTCCATTTCATAGAGTTCTGCTCGAATCTTTATTACCTCTCTTCTTCTGCGTGGTGGAGGTTTTATTTTCTGTTCTTTCTCCAGTTCCTTTAGGTGCGAAGTTAGCTTGTGTATTTGAGGTTTTTTTCCAATTTTTTGAGGGAGGCTTGTATTGTGATGTATTTCCCTCTTAGGACTGTTTTTGCTGTATCCCAAAGATTTTGAATGGTTGTATCTCCATTTTCATTAGTTTCCATGAATCTTTTTAATTCCTCTCTAATTTCCTGGTTGATCAATTCATCTTTTAGTAGGATGTTCTTTAACTTCCACGTATTTGAGTTTCTTCCAAATTTCTTCTTGTGATTGAGTTCTAGTTTCAAAGCATTGCAGTCTGAAAATATGCAGGGGACAATCCCAATCTTTTGGTATTGGTTGAGACCTGTTTTGTGACCCAGTATGTGATCTATTCTGGAGAAAGTTCCATGTGCACTTGAGAAGAATGTGTATTCAGTTGCATTCGAATGCAAAATTCTATATATATTTGTGAAATCTATTTGTTCCCGTGTATATTTAAGGCCCTTGTTTCTTTGGTGATGTTGTGCTCAGAAGATCTGTCATTTGCAGAAAGTGCCGTGTTGAAGTCTCCTCGTATTAGTGTATTATTATTATGAGTATCTCTTTACTTTGGTTGTTAATTGATTGATATACTTGGCAGCTCCCACATTAGGGGCATAAATATTCATGATTGTTAAGTCTTCTAGTTGGATAGAGCCTTTAAGTATGATATAGTGTCCCTCTTCATCTCTTACTACAGTCTTTGGGATAAACTTTAATGTATCTGATATGAGGATTACTACCCCAGCTTTCTTTGAGGACTATTTGAATGGTAAATGGTTCCCCGGCCTTTCATTTTCAGGCTAGAGGTGTCCTTACATCTAAAATGAGTCTCTTGTAGGCAGCATATAAATGGGTCTTGCTTTTTTATCCAGTCTGACCCCTGTGTCCTTTGATGGGATCATTTAGCCCATTCACATTCAGAGTAGCTATTGAAAGATATGAATTTAGTGTCATTGTAATACCTATTCAGTCTGTTTTTGTGGATTGTTTCTTTGGGCTCCCTCTTTCTTTTACAGGGTCCCCCTTAATATTTCTTGCAGAGTTGGTTTGGTGGTCACATATTCTTTCAGTTTCTGCCTATCCTGGAAGCTCTTTATCTCTCCTCTTCTGAATGACAGCCTTGCTGGATATAGTATCCTTGGCTGCATGTTCTTCTCATTTAGTAGCCTGAGTACATCCTGCCAGCCCTTTCTGGCCTGCCAGGTCTCTGTGGAGAGGTCTGCTGTTAATTTAATGTTTCTCCCCATATAATTTAGGGATCTCTTGTCTCTCACTGATTTAAGGATTTTCTCTTTATCTTTGGAATTTGCAAGCTTCACTATTAAATGTTGAGGTGTTTAATGGTTTTTATTGATTTGACGGGACCTCTCTATCTCCTGGATCTGAATGCCTGTTTCCTTCCCCAAATTAGGGAAATTCTCAGCTATGATTTGTCAAATATGCTTTCTGTCCTTCTGTCCCTCTTGGCACTCTCTGGCACCCCAATTATACATAGATTTTTTCTCCTGAGGCTATTGTTTATTTCCCTTAACCTTTCCTCAGGATCTTTTAATAGTTTTTCTCTCTTATCCTCTGCTTCCTTCCTTGCCATCAACTTGTCTTCTATGTCGTTCACTCTTTCTTCCATCTAATTAACCCTTGTTGTTAGGACCTCCAGTTTGGATTGCATCTTATTTAATTGATTTTTAAATTTTGGCCTGATTAGATCTAAGTTCTGCAGTTGTGAAGTCTCTTGAATCCTTTATGCTTTTTTCCAGAGTAGCTTTTTAATTGTGCTTCTGAATTGGCTTTCTGACATTGAGTTGTAATCCAAATTCTATAACTCTGTGGCAGAGACTACTGTTTCTGATTATTTCTTTTGTGGTGAGTTCTTCCTTCTAGTCATTTTGCTCAGTGCAGAGTGGCTGTATGTGTGGGTTGAGTCCAGAATATCAACCATGACCTAGGGAAATTTCACCCTAGATGATTCTTTTTTTTTTTTTAAAGATTTATTTATTTATTTATGATAGTCACAGAGAGAGGGGGCAGGCAGAGACACAGGCAGAAGGAGAAGCAGGCTCCATGCTGGGAGCCCTACGCGGGACTCGATCCTGGGACTCCAGGATTGCCCCCTGGGCCAAAGGCAGGAGCCAAACTGCTGAGCCACTCAGGGATCCCCACCCTAGATGATTCTTTTTAGAAGCAAAAACCCTTCTGTCTATAATGTTCCAGCTGTTCTCTCTTTAAATCTTAGGTCGAATTCATAGGTGTTCAAGGTGGTTTGAAAGTTATCTAGGTACGTTGGTGGGGCCAGGTGAGTTGAGAACCCTATTCCTCTGCTATTTTGCCCTGCCTCCTTGATTACATTATTTAAAAAAAAATTTTTTTTATTTATTCATGAGAGACACAGAGAGGCAGAGACATAGAGGGAGAAGCAGGCTCTCTGCAGGGAGCCTGATGCAGGACTTGATCCCAGGACTTGAGCTAAAGGCAGACGCTCAAGCACTAAGCCACCCAGGCATCTCAGATTACATTATTTTTAAAGCAGAAATAAATCCACAATCCAGGGAAATGGTTGCCTTTGTGTGGGGAGTAGACAGAAGAGGATCCAGGGAAATAACATAGGGAAGGATGGTGTATTGAATATATAAGCTCCTTGGCAACATTCTAGATTTTAAGTTATGAGTTTAGAGTGATTCATTTTAATGCTTTGCTTCATAACTTACATATGTGTTCTATATTGTTCACATTTCAGATGTTAAATGATACACTCTAAATTGGAAAAAAATGGTCCATTATAGAAAAACACAAGACAAAATTTCAAAGACACAAGCTCAAATGTCAATGAAAATTCATGTCTCTCTAGAAAATGAAAAGGTAAGCCGCAGACTAGGAGAAAATATTTGGCAGAAGATGTATCTGATAAATGATGATTATCCAGAATATACAAAGAACTCTTAAAACTTAACAATTAGAAAACAAACAGCCAAAGTAAGAAATGAGCCAAAGACCTCAATAGATGCCCCACCAAAGAAGATCTATGGAGATGGCAAATAAGCAAATGAAAAGATGCTTTACATAATCCGTCTTCAGGGAAATGTCAATTAAAATGAGATACCACCTTGCATCTATTAGAATGGCCAAAAATCCAGAGCAGTGATAACACCAAATGCTGATGAGAATGTGGAGCAGTAGAAACTCTTATTCATTGCGAATGAGGGTACAAAATGGTGTAGCCATTTTGGAAGATAGTTTGGCAGTTTCTTACAAAGCTATACACTTTCTTGCAATGTGACCCAGCAATTGTACTGCTTAGAGTTGAAAACCCAAAGGAGTTGAAAATTTGTATTTACACAAAACCCTGCACACAGATGTTTACAGTAGTTTAATTCATAATTGCTCAAACTTGGAAGCAATTGAGATCCATTAGTAGGTGAATGGATAAGCGAACTGTGGAACATCCAGACGGTGGAATATTATTTAGTGCTGAAAATAAATGAGCTATCAAGTCATGAAAACACATGGAGGAAACATAAATAAGTATTGCTAAATGAAAGAAGCTATTCCGGGAAGGCTCCATACCATATGATTCCAACTATATGACAATTCCAGAAAAGGCAAAACTATGGAAACAGTAAAAAGATCAGTGGTTTCCAGGGGTTGAGGGAGGGATGAATAGGGGGAGCACAGAAGATTTTTAAGGCAATGAAACTATTCTGTACAACACTGTAATGGTGAGTATGTATCATCACACATTTGTCAAAACCTATAGAATGTACAATAGCAAAAGTGAACTCTAATGTAAACTATGGGCTTAGGGTGATAGTGGTGTTTGTGCAGATTTATGGATCATAAGAGATGTGCTACCTAGGTGCGGGATATTGATAATAGGAGAAGGTGTGTGTGTGTGTGTGTGTGTGTGTGTGTGTATGTGTGAGAATGGGGCTATATTGGAACTCTAAACCTTCTACTCTACTAAAACTGTTCTAAAAAAATAAAGCAGTGATGTATCAATGTTAATTTCCTGATTGAATTGTGGATATGTAAGAGAATGTCCTTATATATAGGAAATATACTCTAAAGGATACAGCTATGATAAGATATCATGTAAGCAACCCAGGCTTAAATACTTCAGGGGGGAAAATGTACTTATAATCTCCCCTTAAGTTTGAGATTGTTTCAAAATTAAAAAAAAAACATTTAATGCAGCCAATCATTATCACTGTTCTAATGGGAAATTTTAGTATTTTCAGTTTTCTGCCAGCTACTCTTGTTTCCTCAAGTTAGAGGTACAGAGACTTCTAGTCACTTTGCAAATCTACGAGGTCCCAGGGGAGCAATTATTCTCAATCTGGTGTTCACTTCAGATGGCCACATTTTCTTCAGAGCTGACTCAGGTTGCTGACCCAGTGAGTAAGAGACTCCCCCAAGAGAGAAGTTATAAATGGCCATCTGCCCAGGTGCATTTTTTTTAAGGTTTCCATTTTTGTGTTCTAAAATATAAGGATGTCAGATATAGGCATGAGGGCATTTCGGGCCATTCCCAGTCAGGCAAAATAACAGAGTGTCTACCTGTCCATCATGCACCTTCCTTCCCTCCCTCCCCCAGCAATGTGGTTTTAGAATTTCCCAACACCTCCCTCCAGGAAGACTTCTATGTCTGTGCCACCTTCTTTTCTGCATGAGCCCAACTCAGACAGACTGCCCTTCTGAGTGGCCAGAGTCTTATGCTTGCCACTGATTGTCTACCTTTTGGAACTTTTTGGGTTTCTTTTCTTTTCTTTTTTTTTTCATGGTTGCACAAAAAGTGGTTATTGATTTTAGAACAAAATAAGATGCTTTCAGAACTTTTGTTAGGGAAGAAAAACTTAAAACTTGAAAACTTTTCTAAAATGATATTTTATCAGCTGATGGAAGCAGGAGCTTCAACAGAGAATACTTCCTACTGGCAACTGTGCAGAGCCCGAGTGCCCAATTAGACACAGCTAACCTAGAAGGGGGGCTTGCATTGCCGTCTGTGTACTATCGAGTGTCAGCTCTGACCTCCTTGCCCTGATGCTTGTGGTGTTCCTTCTTCCCCAGCACACACTCCTGGCTCTTCCTCACCATCTCGTGCCTCAAAATCCTGTAGGGGGACTCTGTTTAAGTGAGTTGACTTGTTAGATGTGGGCAAGCAGGGCCCAAGCTACTTTTGAGGTGACTCAGGCCAAGCCAGGATTAGCTCATGAGAGTCTGGCACTATCCAAGGAGAGCTAGAGGTCCCATGCCAGTGGTACCACATCAGTCAGAGTAGGCTGTGGAGTTGGCAAGCCTGGTATAGACACCACGTAGGGGCTCCCAGCAACTACAGGTGTCTGAGGCAGGAAAACAAGGATGCCAGCTCATGGCAGCCCCAACAATGATCCTCAAGGGCTGATTTTGGCCACCAGCTCTGGTTGAGGAGAAAAGGGACCCCTCATGGTCTCCTGGGAGAGAGGCCCTGGCTGCGTTTTTTTTCTTAATCAAGATTTACCTCTGAATATAAATTGAGTTTAGTGTATAGCCTGAATGAATATAAGCTGGATTTAAATCTAGAAATGTGTCTCATGTGAGATGGAGTGGCTTTCTCCCTGATGGGGGAGCCTCCAGGAGAGAGGTAGAGAAACATTGAGTTGGGTTCGGAGCCCTGGCTATTGAAGGTAAAGCCACTGCTCGTAGGACTATTAATTACCTCTGTTGTCTCTTGAGCCTTCTGGAAAGATTGGTTTCACTCTATGGTGAAGGCTTAGATTTTGATTAGTTAAGGGAATGAACAGTGGGCAGGAAGAGCTCCTCAACCAAGGCTGAGGGCAAAGTTAGGGAAAATTGGTCATGAGAAGTAAGCTGACTCTTACCTTTGTTATGTTTTCTAAATTTTCTGCAATGGGTATACAGTGCCTTTACAGTCAGGAAAATAGTCACATAAATATGTGAGAAGTGCATAGATCCACGGACCAATAGTGAGTTGCATGGTGAGCATTTCAGGTCATAGAGAATCCCATAGGGAAGCAATTTTGTTTTTTTGTGTTTTTTTTTTAAGATTTTAATTATTTATTCATAGACATAGAGAGAGAGAGAGGCAGAGACACAGGCAGAGGGAGAAGCAGGCTCCACACAGGGAGCCCGATGTGGGACTCGATCCCAGGTCCCCAGGATCACACCCCAGGCTGCAGGCGGCGCTAAACCGCTGGGCTACCGGGGCTGCCCAGGAAGCAATTTTGGACGGGTGTCTGCTACTTTTCTCCTTTTTCTAATTCAAATGTAAGAACTAGATATACAAGCATTTTTTGTTCTTGAAAAATAAAATCAAACTTGCGTTTTGTATTAACAATGCCCACTGATATCAATTTTGAGAGTGTGATGGACAATGAAAAAATAAATTCAATATAGATGCAGTGGTAGCTTCAATGAGAAATTATGTTATTTATTCCACATACTAGTCGTGTATCAATAATGTGAAAAGCTGTTGAATTTTCTTTAAAAGATACTTGTGTCTGTTTCTAAGTCTCTAAGTGAATTGCTATTTTGAACTAATTTTACAACACTTTGACTTCATAGTCTTCCTTTTCTTAAAGTTGGTCAGAAATTGTGTCATTGAATTGGAACATTAATATTATAGGAGACAGCAGAGCATTATGCAAACCTAAAGATCGTTTAAATGTAACTCTTGAGTTGGCAGGAGACTTACTATTAATTATTTAGAGGCTTTTTGAGTTTTTGTATGGAAATCTTAGTCATTGTTTAAAATGTATCACTTATAGTTATTCTTTCTTTTTTTAAATTTTTTATTTATTTATGATAGGCACACAGTGAGAGAGAGAGGCAGAGACACAGGCAGAGGGAGAAGCAAGCTCCATGCACCAGGAGCCCGACATGGGATTCGATCCCGGGTCTCCAGGATCGCGCCCTGGGCCAAAGGCAGGCACCAAACTGCTGCGCCACCCAGGAATCCCTAGTTATTCTTTCAATTACTCATTATTTATCAAACTCATTTTGGGTTTCTGCTATGTGCCATATATCCCTTGGTAAACAAGAATTGGTGCTTGTCTTCAGAGAGGGTACAGTCCAGTTAGGAGATAAGATGCATATGAGAAATTATTATATACATTAGACAGTGAGAAGTCCAGCAAGAGTTAAGATAGATTATGTGGTGGTAGTATAATGAGTGTGATGGGGAAAGAGAGTGAAGTTCTTCTCAGGAGAGGGAAGAATATGAAAAAGGCAGGAAGAGTGAGATATGACGTGAGAACATTGAGTAGAGGAACAGATTACATAGAAGAAGTGCTATGGCCTCTGACCGCCTTGGTTTATGTAAAGTGAATGATAATGATAGGTTTGTGGGCTTTATGGTTCGTGTTCCAAAATAACCTTAAATCTGTTACAGGTGACAGGTAGGTATCTGTGTGACAAGGTAGACATACTGTACTCATAAGGTAGCCCTTTCACTTGGTTGGGGAGTGGGATCTCTGTGTTCCATTCATGAACTATTTCAATCTCTCTCAGTGATTGATGAAGTAGGGCCCCCCTTTTTTTGTTATCTTCACCCCTGTGATGATCAGTTTTACATGTCAACTTGGCTAGGCTACCTTCTCAGTTACTTGATCAGACATTAACTAAGGTGTTGCTATGAAGGTATTTTGTAGATGTAAAGTCCACAATGCAGTTGGTTTTAAGTAAAAATGATTGTCCTAGATAATCTGGGTGGGCTTGATTCGATCCATTGGAATGTCCTAAAATCAGAACTGAGGCTTCTCTGAGAGAGAAGAAATCCTGCCTGCAGACTGGAGCTTCAGCCAGTGCCCTTCCTGACAACCAGTGCCATGGATTTCAGACTTCCTTAGCTAGTTCCCATAGGCACAGAAGCCAATTCACTTCAACAAATCTCTTAATATTTATCTCCTACTGGTTCTGCTTCACTGGTTGAACTCTGACTGATATGATACCCAACACAAAGATTCTTACACTCCCTTTCTAATTACGCTCCTTGGTTTCCTTTACTGAAAATTTCTTTCCTAGTGGTGTAAGAGATGTCAAATTCTCCAACTTTTCTTTTCCAAGGATTTATTTATTTTATAATGTGAACTCCTAAACTCATGATTTGATTTTTAACAAAGTCAATTTTACAACTATGCTTTTTATTCTTTACTTTCTAGCAATTGTTGTTTCTAGTATGTTCCTTCTCTATTTCATATCCATCAGTTTCTGTTTTACTCCTAGGAATGAAGTTCTACACGGGTAGGGGTCTTTGGCTGGTTTATTTATGTTTGCCAAGCACCAAGAACAGTGTCTGGTACAAAGGAAATATTCATTATATGTTTACTGAATGAATGAATGATATTTCTTTGTGAATATCCATCTTTATATTTATATGCCGCTCATACAACGATAACATCATTACATAAGACTTTTGTTTCTGTCTTCACTGTGAGGTTTGTTGGTGGGAGGCAGCTATATTGGGTAAGCAAATCTGCTTTGAAGATCCAGACTCTCCATTGGGTTTGTAATCCCAAAATCTAGGCTTGGGGTCAGGTATAAGCTAGCTAGATACTGGCTATAGATCTGAGTGATTCTCTCTAATTTAGCCTAAATACAGGTAATTTAACCTCTATTCATTGAATAACTGTATTTGTTTCTCAATCAGTTCCAAACTCAGAGATAATTCAAGAGGTATATTAATTATATCCTTCTAATTCTGCAACATGCATTTATGGAACAAATCCATTTTTGGTCTTTTCTAGGAATAAAGTGCTTTTTTTTGAGGGGAGAACCTATTGCTTGTCTGACTTGAAAATTTTTGTTCTAGTGGGAGCTGCCAATCATATAATGTTCAGTCCTGTCCTCAAAGATGAGTGCATGACCCAAGTCAGAGTTCTTCACAGGGATTTTTTTAAAAACTGGAACCAAAGAAAGTAAGCCTGCTCTTCTCTTGTGTCCTTCTGATATGTTTTATGTTTTCCCTCTTTTTCATAAAAGTTTAAGATAGTGATAGGCCATTTTTCTGCAAAATTAGTTATGAATTTTAAAAAGGCATCTGAAGGCGATTCTAGAGCAAATTGACTAAGTATGCCATTGGTTGTGTGGTGCCACCAACTGAAATGAGAAATTCTTGGTTCAAAAAGGCCTCAGTGCAGATTCTTATAGAATTTTCTTTAGTAATGCCAAAAATGTAAGAGTAGGAAAGGGAATCATAGGGTGAGCTAGGATGAGGATTTCTAGCTAAATTTAACTTTCTTAGTGGTTCAGATAGTAGGCAGTAAGATGTCATTCAGTCTGGATTGTTGAAAAAGAATTCAAATGGTAGAATTATACCAGCCACTGCTTTCTGTGTAATAAACATATCAACTTTCTCAGGTGAACAATCCTTGCTTACTGTCCTTAGAAGCTTCCCTAGGATTTCCCAATCTGGTGCTACATTGGGCATCCCCTGGAAGTCTCTCCTTGAAATTCTCTACTGAATCTGATGCCCACTCTGCATTTCTTTAATATCAAATTCTCCAAGCCATAAACCCTGCCAGGTACAATAATATCCAAGTTCTTTTACCAGACATAATAGTACTTGGTCTCTTTAGTAGTTTAAATCTTTTAAATTATTCTCCAATAATAAAATAGGAATGTATTTTCATTTGGGAAAACATAAAGATTTATAGTCTTTTGAAATACTGGGCTTGTCTTACTTTCACTCAATACAATATTTATCACTTTTGGTCATTAGAACATAATGTTCATCTCAAAGAAAGTCAATACTTTTATATGCCTGTGAACATGAAGTGCTGTAGATTCTAAAACTGATTCAAGCAGATAATAGAGTGACTAAGCAATGGGATTTTTTTTTTTAAAGCAATGGGATTTTTGCTTCTGAAAATCTCCCACTTGTAGAACTTTGTGATTTATGAGCCAAGCTGAAAAGGTTTTTTAATCTCTCTGGTAATCAGATAATTATAACAAAGTGTACCTTAGAACCTGGCAGAGGGATGTTTGAAGTCAAGTGTGGTCAAAATCAAGGGAAACAAAACAAAACATTGAAACCTTTCAGACATACGTAGTCAAATCCATTTTGTCCAGAACGAGATGTATAAAACTATCCCTCTCCTCTGGCCTAGTCTCTACTACCCCGTCTGTTCTTTTGACAATGGCATATGTTTTGTCAAATGCATTGTCAAGGTAGCATCATTCTTCCTTTCTTGAATGTCTGTTGACTGCCAGGCATCTTCAGGTATCTGCTGAATACAAACGTGAGCAAAGCAGTTTCTTCTGATGGGGAGCTTCTTCTGATGTGATGTCCTGAGGGAGGCAGGCATGTATCAAGTGTATATGGCAGTGTGTCCTCTTCCATCTTGAGGAAAAAGCCAGCTGTGGTGTCTCACACTGTTGAGGGATCTGGGCCTGGTGGCGATACTGGGGGTAGACCAATAGAAAGCCTAAGGCTGAGTGAAAATGGCTGCAATCAGAGATTGGGAGCAGATCTCAGGAAGGGAGGTGAAATGAGAAGCTAAGAACTGGCCAATGCTGGCATATGACATCAGGAAAAAGATAGGAATCTATACGTAGGGCCATAGTTAGGATTCAGATACAGAGGTGTTTTTTTAATTCATTTAAATTGGTTTCCTTTTTTTCTTTTTACTTTTAAATTGAAATGCACATAGAAGAAAGTATGCAAATCATAAAATATACTTCAGTGAGGTCCAACACCCATGTAACCTTGCACAAGGTCAGACAATAGAATATTACCAGCACTTCAGAAGGACCCCCTCCCCCACCTTGTAACCCGCTTGGGTCTTTACTATCTTCTGCCCACTGTTCCCATATTTGACTGGTTTTGAAATGCACGTAAGTGGAAACATACAGCATGGATTCTTTATGTCTGGCTTCTTTTGCTCCTCATTATGATTTTAGTACCTATCCTATTGTGTTTAGCAGGATTCCATTCTTTTTTGTTGATACAAAATTTTCCATCATATGAATTTACAGAGATTTTATATACTTTCTTCTGTAGATAGATATTTGGATTTTTTTCTAGTTTGGGGTCTAATAAAAATGCTACTGTAAAAAACATTTTGTACATTTCTTTACTATATCTGCATATATTCCTCTTGGCTGAGTCACAACGGTGTGCTTAGGACAACTTTAGCAGATTTTGTCAGTTTTCCAAAGTGCTTATATCAATTATACTCCTTCCACTAGTTGTGTTTGTCACTCCTATTGTTCCACAACCTTGTCAACACCTGTGATTGTCAGACCTTGTATTTTTAGCCTAGTGTGTGTACTGTGCGATGTCATTATGGTTTTAAATTGCTTTTCCATACTTATGAATGAAGTTGAACATCTTTTCATATGTTTATTGACAGGATATCTTATTTGATGAAATGCCTATTCAAGTTTCTCATGATTTTTCTATTGGATTTTTTTCCCTATTAATTTAAAGGCATTCTTGGCAGATTCTTCATATGAAACCTTTATTAGTCTTGTATACCATATATCTGTTCCCCCTATATTCCTCAAATTTGTACTGTCTTGGTGTCTTTTGATAAACATTTTGTTTATTTTAATGAGCCCAATTTATCAGTCTTTTCCATATTGGTTAGTATTTCCCGTGTCCCTTAAAAATAGAACTACCAAAAAAAAAATAAATAAAAATAAAAAAATAAAAATAGAACTACCCTATGATCTAGCAATTATACTACTAGGTATTTACTTAAAAGATACACATGGGACATGAACATATGGGAGGGCGGGAAAGAAAAAGGGAAACAAACTATAAGAGACTTAAGGATACTGAACAAATGGAAGTGAATGGAGGGAGGTGGATGGGGGGATGGGCTAGGTGGGTGATGGGTATTCAGGAGGCACTTGTCCTGCTGAGCACTGGGCATTCCTGAAACCAATATTACACTGTATGTTAACTAACTAGAATTTAGATAAAATTTGAAGAATAAAATATTTTCTGTGTTCCACTTATGGAAAGCTTTCGTATCCCAAGATCTTGAAGTTTTATTGTTTTGCTTTTCGCATGTAGACCTAAATTCAGCTAGAATTTACATTTATGTATAGTTCAAGGTTGGGGACAAATTTAATTTTTTTCTCATGTTGATATCCAATTGACTCAATCATTTATTGACCAAACAGTCTCTTCCAAAAGAAAAAAAAAAGTGGTTATATTTTCCTACCACACTGGCATGGCTGTATGTACTAAAATCAAGACTCCATTCATGTGTGGAGGAATTGCTGGACTCTATTCTGCCCCACTGCTATGTTTATCTACACTGATGTCAGTACCACTACCTTAATAACTGAAGTTTTATAGTATGTTTTCACATGTAGCTAGGTAGATTCTCCTACTTTTTCCTTACTCTTTAAGATTGCTTTAACTATTCTTGGCCCTTTGCATTTCTGTGAAAATACTAGAATTTAGTGATCACTTTATGTTAAAAAAAAAAACCCTCTCAGTGCTTGGTTTAGGATTCCATTGAATCTGCACAACAATTTAGGTAGAATTAACACCTTTAGTATTGTTCTTTGGTTCATAACATGGCATATCCCCCCATTTGTTTAGGTCTTTAATTTCTCTCAAAAGTGTTTTATGACTTTCTGGTTTGAAGTTTTAAACACATTTCGTTAGTTTTATTCCTAAATTATTTTTTTTCTTGAAATTTTTATTCTTATATTTATTTCTTGAACTCATGCATAAAAGTACATATACCTTAAGTATGTGTAGTTTTGTGAATTTTCACAAATCAAATACAACTGTTTAGCCAGCACTCAGATCAAGGAACAGAGTATTTCCAGCACCTTAGATGCCCACACTGTGACCTCTTCCCATGAGTGGGCCCCAAGAGAGAAACACTGTCCTGATTTTTAACCCCATACATTAATTTTACCCTTTAAAATTTTGATATAAATAGAATCCTACAAGATAAATTCTTTTGCTCAATATTATGTTCATGAGTCATCGATATTATTGCAAGTAGTTGGAATCCGTTTATTCACATTGCTGAACAGTATTCCACAGCATGAATATAGAATTTTTAAAATTCATTCTTCTATGATTAGCATTTGGATAGATTTCGAATTTTCAGCTCTCATAAATAGGGCTGCTATCAACTCTTGTACACGTCTTTTGGTGATCATACAGGTACATTTTATCTTGAGTAATGTCTAGATTACTAGACATTGTATGTATGTTATTTGTGTGTATTTTAAAATGTGTATTTTGGATATGAATCCTTTGTTGGACATATGCATTACAAATATTTTCTTCTGCTATATGAATAGCCTTTCACTCTGTTAATTGTGTCTTTTGATAAATAGAAGTTCTTTATTTTCATACAGTCAAAAAATTTCTTTAAAGTTTTCCCTCTAGGTTAGTGCTTTTTGTGCCCTATTTAAGAAATCATTACTTACACTGAGGTCATAAGGATATTCTCTGATGTTTTACCTCAAATTTTATTGTTTGACCTTTATATTGGATCACAGATCCATGTAGAGATAGACCAAATTAATTTTTTTTCTTATATATGTCCAATTAACCCAGTACTATTTATTGAAGCAATCATCTTTTTCTCTCTACATTGCAAGGTTACCTATGTCATCAAGCAATTTCTTTTTCTGGACTTTGTGTAGTTTCATAAGTGAGTTCGTCTGTCCTTGCACCAATTCCATACTTTCTGTATTTTCATAATAGGTCTTAATTTGTAGTGGTACAAGTTGTCCAGCTTTGTTCTTTAAAATTGTCTATACTTGGCACATTGTATTCCTATACAAATTTTGGAATCAAATAATCATTTCTTTCTTTTTTTAAAAAAATATTTTATTTATTTATTTATGAGAGACACAGAGAGAAAGGCAGAGACATAGGCATAGGGAGAAGCAGTCTCCCTGTGGGGGAGCCTGATGCAGGACTTGATCCCAGGATCCTGGGATCATGACCTGAGCCAAAGGCCTCTAGAGGCTCAACCACTGGTCCATCCAGGTGCCCCATAATCAATTAAAAAAAAATCCTATTGGGTTTTAATTGAATCTATTGTATTGGTCATCTAATTTGCTCCTTAACAAGATACCCCAAACTTAGTGGTTTAAAACAACACTTATTGCCTCATAGTTTCTGTGGGTCAGAAATTTGGGCCTGGCTCAGCTGGGGAAGAATCTACTTTTAACCTTGCTCATGATTGTTGGTTATGTGGGTTGCTCCAACATGGCAGATTGCTTCATCAAAGCATACAAGCTGAGAAGGCAATAGAGAGAAAATAACAGCAAGACAGAAATCACTGTTTTTTAACCTTAACAGAAGTGACACCCCTTCAGTTTTCTATATGACATTTTTATTTTACTGTGGTAAAAAACGCATAGCATAAAATTACCATATATACAAGCGTATACTTCAGCAGTATTTAGTAGGTTCACATTGTTGTGTTGTTACACATCTCTAGAACTTTTTCATCTTGCAACACTGAAACTCTATACCTGTTAAACACCAATGCTCCAAACTCTTGGTAAGCACTCTTCTACTTTCTCTTTTTATAATTTTGACAGTTTTAGACATTTCATATGAGTAGAATCATACATTTGTCCTTTTGTGACTGGCATACATCATTTTTACCATATTATATTTATTAGACGCAAGTCACTAGGCTAAGGTCTCCATCAAAGGGAGGGTATCAAACAAAAGTGGAAATAGCAGGGATGGGAATTATTGGGATGATTGTTGTTGAGTTTAAGCATTTTTATATATTCTGAGTTCTAGACCATTATCAAATATACAATTTATGAATATTTTATCCCATTATGTGCAATCTCTGTTCGCTTTCTTTCTACTGTTCTTTTATGCACAAAAGTTTTTAATTTTGCTGAAGTCCGATTTATCTATTTTTTCTTTTGCTGCTTGTACTTTTGATGTCACATCTAAGAGTCCTTTGCAAATTCAAGGTCATGAAAATTTACTCTATGTTTTTGTGAAGAGTTTTCTGATTTGACCCTCATATTTAGTTCACTGATCCATGTTGACTTTTTTATGTGGTGTGAGTAAGGGTGCAACTTCATCCCTTTGCATGTGGCTATCCTGTTGTCCTAGCACCAATTGTTGAAGAGTCTGTTTTTTCCCCATTGATTAGTGTGGGTGTCTTTTTAAAAAATCAATTGGCCATGGGCACCTGGCTGGTGCAGTCAGTTAAGCATCCAACTCTTGGTTTTCGCTCAGGTTGTAATCTTAGGATGTTGGGATCAAGCCCCTTGTTGGGCTCTGTGCTCAGTGCAGAGTTGGTTTGGAACTCTTTCCCTCTGCTCTCCCCCCCCTCTCTAAAATAAGTAAATAAATCTTTAAAAAAAGAAAATCAACTGACCATAAAAGTATGAAGTTATTTCTGGACTCTCAATTTTTTTCCATTGCTGTATGTGCTTATCCTCATGCTGGTATCACACTCTCTTAATTATATAGCTTTGTAATAAGTGTTGAAATTGGGACATGTGGACCTTCCAACTTTGATCTTCTTAAGATTGTTTTGTCTATTGTAAGTCCCCATACTTCCATATAAATATGAAGGTCAGATTTTCCATTTGTGCAAAAAAAAAGGCATTGGAATTTTGATAGGTATTGCATTGAATCTGTAGATTGCTTTGAGCGGTATTGATTTCTAAACAATATTAAGTCTTCTAGTCCATAAACATAGGATGTCTTTCCATTTATTTAGGTCTTCTTTAATTTCTTTCAGTAATTTTCAGAGTATAATTCTTCTACTTTCCTGCTTAAATTTATACATGTATAGGTGTTTCATTCCTTTGGGTACTACTGTAAATGCAATTGTTTTCCTTATTTCCTTTTGAATTGTTCATTACTGGTGAATGCTTTGGCTTCTGAGTCCTTTGACAGTTCTGCTCAACATTGAGCCTCTCATATACAACCTCCAGAATTATTAGGTGCCTTTAAAGCAGAAATGGTACAAATGCTGGTTTTAGCACTTTGGTTTTTTCTCATTTCCTGGGTATTGATTTCATAATTATATACTTCTTTGGTAGAAAATATGTTGTTAAGTAAGCTGTAGGCCTCACAGTGTTTGGTTGAGTCAACTAGAGTTCAAAGTACAATGCCAGACAGGGATAATACATGTTGCAGCATAAAGGTGAGAAAGAACAGAAACAACTGTAACTAGTCCTGACTTCCCCCTCTCTATGTCTCACTGACAAATTATCAATTGTGCCAATTTTGTTACCTGAATATAAATGATTAAAACTACTTCATAGTGTGCTTTTGTAGATTAATGGGGAGAAACTGAGTATAGCTCTTTGTAAATGATAATTGTCATTCCTAATTGTAACACTAGAGAAGGAAATTAGTGTGAGGATGAGCTGATAAAATCCTGGCTAACTATATCATACTTAAAGGATCTATCCAACAAGAGGACTTAACAATCCTCAATATATATGCCCTGAATGTGGGAGCTGCCAAATATATAAATCAATTATTAACCAAAGTGAAGAAATACTTAGATAATAATACACTTATACTTGGTGACTTCAATCTAGCTCTTTCTATACTCGATAGGTCTTCTAAGCACAACATCTCCAAAGAAACGAGAGCTTTAAATGATACACTGGACCAGATGGATTTCACTGATATCTACAGAACTTTACATCCAAACTCAACTGAATACACATTCTTCTCAAGTGCACATGGAACTTTCTTCAGAATAGACCACATACTGGGTCACAAATCGGGTCTGAACCGATACCAAAAGATTGGGATCGTCCCCTGCATATTCTCAGACCATAATGCCTTGAAATTAGAACTAAATCACAACAAGAAGTTTGGAAGGACCTCAAACACATGGAGGTTAAGGACCATCCTGCTAAAAGATGAAAGGGTCAACCAGGAAATTAAGGAAGAATTAAAAACATTCATGGAAACTAATGAGAATGAAGATGCAACCGTTCAAAATCTTTGGGATGCAGCAAAAGCAGTCCTAAGGGGGAAATACATCGCAATACAAGCATCCATTCAAAAACTGGAAAGAACTCAAATACAAAAGCTAACCTTACACATAAAGGAGCTAGAGAAAAAACAGCAAATAGATTCTACACCCAGCAGAAGAGGGGAGTTAATAAAGATTCGAGCAGAACTCAACGAAATCGAGACCAGAAGAACTGTGGAACAGATCAACAGAACCAGGAGTTGGTTCTTTGAAAGAATTAATAAGATAGATAAACCATTAGCCAGCCTTATTAAAAAGAAGAGAGAGAAGACTCAAATTAATAAAATCATGCATGAGAAAGGAGAGATCACTACCAACACCAAGGAAATACAAACAATTTTAAAACATATTATGAACAGCTATAGGCCAATAAATTAGGCAATCTAGAAGAAATGGACGCATTCCTGGAAAGCCACAAACTACCAAAACTGGAACAGGAAGAAATAGAAAACCTTACAGGCCAATAACCAGGGAGGAAATTGAAGCAGTCATCAAAAACCTCCCAAGACACAAGAGTCCAGGGCCAGATGGCTTCCCAGGGGAATTTTATCAAACGTTTAAAGAAGAAACCATACCTATTCTCCTAAAGCTGTTTGGAAAGATAGAAAGAGATGGAGTACTTCCAAATTCATTCTATGAGGCCAGCATCAGCTTAATTCCAAAATCAGACAAAGACCCCACCAAAAAGGAGAATTACAGACCAATATCCCTGATGAACATGGATGCAAAAATTCTCAACAAGATACTGGCCAATAGGATCCAACAGTACATTAAGAAAATTATTCACCATGACCAAGTAGGATTTATCCCCGGTACACAAGGCTGGTTCAACACCCGTAAAACAATTAATGTGATTCATCATATCAGCAAGAGAAAAACCAAGAACCATATGATCCTCTCATTAGATGCAGAGAAAGCATTTGACAAAATACAGCATCCATTTCTGATCAAAACTCTTCAGAGTGTAGGGATAGAGGGAACATTCCTCAACATCTTAAAAGCCATCTACAAAAAGCCCACAGCAAATATCATTCTCAATGGGGAAGCACTGGGAGCCTTTCCCCTAAGATCAGGAACAAGACAGGGATGTCCACTCTCACCACTGCTATTCACCATAGTACTGGAAGTCCTAGCCTCAGCAATCAGACAACAAAAAGACAATAAAGGCATTCAAATTGGCAAAGAAGAAGTCAAACTCTCCTTCTTCGCTGATGACATGATACTCTACATAGAAAACCCAAAAGTCTCCACCCCAAGATTGCTAGAACTCATACAGCAATTCGGTAGCGTGGCAGGATACAAAATCAATGCCCAGAAATCAGTGGCATTTCTATACACTGAGACTGAAGAAAGAGAAATTAAGGAGTCAATCCCATTTACAATTGTACCCCAAAACATAAGATACCTAGGAATAAACCTAACCAAAGAGGTAAAGGATCTATACCCTAAAAACTATAGAACACTTCTGAAAGAAATTGAGGAAGACACAAAGAGATGGAAAAATATTCCATGCTCATGGATTGGCAGAATTAATATTGTGAAAATGTCAATGTTACCCAGGGCAATATATACGTTTAATGCAATCCCTATCAAAATACCATGGACTTTCTTCAGAGAGTTGGAACAAATTATTTTAAGATTTGTGTGGAATCAGAAAAGACCCCGAATAGCCAGGGGAATTTTAAAAAAGAAAACCATATCTGGGGGCATCACAATGCCAGATTTCAGGTTGTACTACAAAGCTGTGGTCATCAAGACAGTGTGGTACTGGCACAAAAACAGACACATAGATCAATGGAACAGAATAGAGATTCCAGAAGTGGACCCTGAACTTTATGGTCAACTAATATTCGATAAAGGAGGAAAGACTATCCATTGGAAGAAAGACAGTGTCTTCAATAAATGGTGCTGGGAAAATTGGACAGCCACATGCAGAAGAATGAAACTAGACCATTCTCTAACACCATACACAAAGATAAACTCAAAATGGATGAAAGAGCTAAATGTGAGACAAGATTCCATCAAAACCCTAGAGGAGAACACAGGCAACACCCTTTTTGAACTCGCCACAGTAACTTCTTGCAAGATACATCCACGAAGGCAAAAAAAACAAAAGCAAAAATGAACTATTGGGACTTCATCAAGATAAGAAGCTTTTGCACAGCAAAGGATACAGTCAACAAAACTAAAAGACAACCTACAGAATGGGAGAAGATATTTGCAAATGACATATCAGATAAAGGGCTAGTTTCCAAGATCTATAAAGAACTTATTAAACTCAACAGCAAAGAAACAAACAATCCAATCATGAAATGGGCAAAAGACATGAACAGAAATCTCACAGAGGAAGACATAGACATGGCCAACATGCACATGAGAAAATGCTCTGCATCACTTGCCATCAGGGAAATACAAATCAAAACCACAATGAGATACCACAATGAAATACCACCTCACACCAGTGAGAATGGGGCAAATTAACAAGGCAGGAAACCACAAATGTTGGAGAGGATGCAGAGAAAGGGGAACCCTCTCACACGGTTGGTGGGAATGTGAACTGGTGCAGCCACTCTGGAAAACTGTGTGGAGGTTCCTCAAAGAGTTAAAAATAGACCTGCCCTACGACCCAGCAATTGCACTGCTGGGGATTTACCCCAAAGATACAGATGCAATGAAACGCCGGGACACCTGACCCCGATGTTTCTAGCAGCAATGGCCACAATAGCCAAACTGTGAAGGAGCCTCGGTGTCCATCAAAAGATGAGTGGATAAAGAAGATGTGGTTTATGTACACAAAGGAATATTACTCAGCCATTAGAAACGACAAATACCCACCATTTGCTTCAACGTGGATGGAACTGGAGAGTATGATGCTGAGTGAAGTAAGTCAGTCGGAGAAGGACAAACATTATATGTTCTCATTCATGTGGGGAATATAAATAATAGTGAAAGGGAATATAAGGGAAGGGAGAAGAAATGTGTGGGAAATATCAGAAAGGGAGACAGAACGTAAAGACTGCTAACTCTGGGAAACGAACTAGGGGTGGTAGAAGGGGAGGAGGGCGGGGGGTGGGAGTGAATGGGTGACGGGCACTGGGGGTTATTCTGTATGTTGGTAAATTGAACACCAATAAAAAATAAATTAAAAAAAATAGCATTTAAAAAAAATCCTGGCTAGTAAGGTTATTAGCTCTAACTTCGTATCTATCCTTTATTATTTCATGTTTATCTAACCTAAAGAATTTAGCATTTACCAGATCAACCTAACAAGATTTTTTAAATTAAAAATGGTAATGTAAAATTAAAAATATTAAATGTGTTACATTCTGAAATAATTTTTTCCTTTTCTTTTTATTTATTTATTTTTAAAGACTTTACCTATTTATTCATGAGCGACACAGACTGAGAGAGAGAGGCAGAGACACAGGCAGAGGGAGAAGCAGGTCCCATGCAGGGAGCCCGATGCAGGACTCAATCCTTGAGTCCAGAATCACGCCCTGGGCCAAAGGCAGGCACTAAACCACTGAGCCACCCAGGGATCCCCTAAAATAATTTTTTTCTAAATGAAAAATTTTCCATTTGAACAAAGATGAATATAAACAAGTCTTAGTTTAAATGTACACTAGAATTAGTGTCAAATCAGGAAAATCCATCAAAAAATGCTCTATAAACAGCAACAAATGTTAGAAAAGAGGAAATGGAAAAACTTAAGGAGAAACATTAACAGTTGAACATTTAAATGTGGTTTAGGTCATAGTTATATGTGAGTTTTAAAAAAATTCTGCAGATATGTTATCCATGATTTATTAGAAGTTAAGAAATACTGTATGTTGGCAAATTCAACACCAATAAAAAATAAATTTATTATTAAAAAAGAGAAGTTAAGAAATAGGCAAAATGAAGCCAATTAGATACAGGCATATCTTTAAAAACTTTCAATTATTAAACTACATTCATAAAATCCAAAATTCAAAAAGTGATGGTTTTATTTGTATTCTGCTTCTGTGAATTTTTCCTGTCCTTAACTTTTGCCAGCTGTTATGGAAAAGTCTGTCACTTATCATATAAGTAAAGAAAGGGTAGATGGATTTGCTTATATCCATCACTATTGATGAAAATGACTTTTACCCTGTGCTAATAGTGAGTTATTATTCTTATTTTCTCATATGAAGGATAACACTTCACTTTTTTTCATTAGTTCAGCTACCAACCTTTTGAATAACCATTGATATGATCAAGTGACTTACTGACAAGTTGAGCCAACAAAATAATGAGAGCATATGTCAGCTCCTGAATCATTTTGTTTGAAAACCTGATATTAATTTTTGAAAAGAAAACCAAGAAAGTATTTAAAAATCTTTCTTTGTGAAATTTATTATTGAAGTTTTAAAAATATTTTAAGATGTTAAGGCAACAATTCCCACATTTATTTGAGATTTTGGCTACTATTACTAGGAAATAAAATGGTCAAACAAGTTTCAGAAACTTGGGGAATTCAACCAATATAATCTGATTTCTTTACTTCAGGACACACTGCAAAATCTGTAATGTGATAATTATTGCGAAATTCTAAGAAAGTGAGTTTGAGTGAGGATTTATCAAGTAACAGTTCCCAGAATCACAGAGTATATGTCTCAGACTCTTTTCTTTGGAAATTCTGGAGGACAGAAATTTAAATTAGTGATCATTCACCAACGGATTTACTTCAAAAAATTTATCCTTAGGCTCTGAAAAAATGTTATTTAGATATTTAAATGTGATTTGCTTTTACCTTAAGATACAATTGTTTCTTGAAAACTTACAACTCAGGATCGGTATAATAAGTCTGGCATCAACAGGTGATGAAATGATGTCTTAGTCCCTTTGGGCTGCTATGACAAAATTCCACAGACCAGGTGGCTTAAACAAAAGGAGTTTATATCTTAGAGTTCTGGGCTGGGAACTCCAAGATCAAAGTGCTGGCAGATTCCTTTCCTGGTGAGAGCCCTCTTTCTGGGTTGCAGATGGCTGCTTTTTTGCTGTGTCGTCATGTGGTGGAGAGCTCTCTCTGTCTTTCATGTTTCTTCTTCTGAGGGCACTAAATCTCATCATGAGGGCTTCACTCACATGACCCACTTGCATCCTAAGGACCCCCCCCCCCCGCCAAGTGGGATCACATTGAGGTTGAGGGCTTCCACACAAAATTTTAAAATAAATTTACTTATATGTTATTTTCAGAGATTGTCCTTCAAATCTCTGACAGGACAAAGTCTGAAAAGTAAAAACAGAAAAAGATGTATTAGGCAAATACTAGTTAAAAACAAATCAAGTGGGACCTGAGTGTCTCAGTCAGTTGAGTGTCTGCCTTGGGCTGGGATCAAGCCCCGAATGGGCTCCTTGCTCAGTGGGAAGCCTACTTCTTCCTCTCCTCCTGTACTCATACTCTCTCTTGCTATCTCTGTCTCTGTCTCTGTCTCTCTCTCTCTGTTAATTAAAATCTTAAAAAACCAACAAATCAAATGAAATAGGCTTTAAGGAATAAGAAGGTGCCCAATACAATGAAAACCTTTTTAATTCACCAAGAAGATATAGCAGTCCCAAACTAGGTCCATAATACAGCTTACAAACATACAGGGTGAAAATTATGGAACCAAGAAATGCATAAAACAAATGTTTTAGTGGAATATTTTAAAATCTTTTTCATAGTGTTTGACAGCTGAAGAAAGTAAATTACTAGGGCTAGAGAAAATTTAAACAATGCAATCAATGAACAATCTTAATTAAATGGACATATATAGAACTGTGTGCTCAATGGCTAGAGAATGTACATTTTTTCTCAAATCCACACAGCACATTTATAAAAAGGAACTCCATACTATGCTACAGACCAAGTCTCAATATAACTTAAGAAGTGTTATTATACAGATTATGTTTTCTTACTTCAATGCAACTCAAGAAAAAATAAGTAATAAAAATAACTAAAAAAGTACTATGCATTGGAAAATATAAATGTGCTGTTTTAACACATTCAAAAAAAGATATTTTAATGGAAATTGGAAATCACTTAGAACTGATAATAGATGCACTATACTTAAGTTTTGTGTAATGTAGGGGTGCCTAGATGGCTCAGTTGATTAAGCATCTCACTCTGTATTTTGGCTCAGGACATGCTCTTAGGGTCATGAATTGAGCCCAGTGTTGAGCTCCATGCTCAGATTCTCCCTCTTCCTCTCCCCTTCCTGCCTCCTCCCCAAACAAACACCAACAACAACTTGCATGATGCAGTTAAAAAAAACTTAATAGCAAATATATATATCCTTAAAGTATTATATACATAAAGGAGAGATGAAAATCAATAAGGCCCAACTTAAGAAATAAAAAAGAACACCAGGAGAGCATCTACTTACACCATTCTTTTTCTTTTTTGTTTTTCATATTAATTTGTCATGTAACACTGTTGATTTTACTTTCTAATTATCCCCAAAATCTCTTTCCCATGCCCTTGTATACGTTTAACTTTCCTCATTTCCTCCCCACTTCATGGACTTCCTAACAGTTATTCTCTATCATTCATTACCCTCCCTCCACACCTCCCATTCTTTAGTCCATTCACCTCCTTGGTTAAATTCCTAAGTATTTCATTGTTTTTGATGCTGTTGTAAATGAGATTATTTCATTATTTGTTTTCAGAAAGCTCATGGTTAGTGTATAGGCAACTGATTTTTGTATGTTGATTTTGTATGTTGCAACTTTATTGAATTTATTTCTTTGTTCTAACACTTTCTCGGGTATGTTCCTAGGAGTGAGATAGCCCAATCATGTAATAGTTCTATTATTAGTTTCTGGAGAGCAGCTATATTGTTTTCCATAGTGTTTGCACCATTTTACATCCCCACCCTTGCCAATGCTCATTAGTTTCTGTGTTTTTGGTAGTAGCCATCATAATGGGTATGAGGTGGTTAGGTATATTTTTAGGCACATAAAATTCAACAGATCTGAGCCAATTTTAAGCTTTCACCAAATACATTAAATATCTTCTCAAAGCATCATATAGTGTGCATATCTAATGCACATGGCCAGTAGTCTACCAAGTCTGTGAGAGCAGGGAGCACACCCTAGCCTATGCCCAGCACAGGTCCAGCATAGGTCCAGCACAGGTACTGCATGTGGTTGAGATCAAGGTACGAGTGTTTCTATGGACAGTGATCTTGGGAACGAACAATGTGGTGCTTATCATCATCCATGGATGCCAGTGTCAAATGTGAGATTATTGACCAGCCTAAGATTCAGAGGACCCTGTTTCTTTTTAGCAGCAGATTTGAAGTGAATGCTTGCCATGCCTTCTTGGCTAGCCTCGGTTGGTCTTTTTTTTTTTTTTTTAATTTTTTTAAAGACTTTATTCATAGAGACAGAGAGAGAGAGAGAGAGAGAGAGAGGGAGAGGGAGAAAGAGGCAGAGACACAGGCAGAGGGAGAAGCAGGCTCCATGCAGGGAGCCTGACATGGGACTCGATCCAGGGTCTCCAGGGCTGCAGGCGGCGCTAAACCACTGTGCCACCGGGGCTGCCCGCCTCGGTTAGTCTTAAACTCAATAAATAGTCAAGAGTTGACATTCTGTGTGTCCCCTGAATGCCCAAATGTTTTATGTTTTAGAGATAGCACAATGGAGTGAGAATACACTTGGGGGTATGTGGCTCTGCACCTAGGAGGTATGTGACCTTTAAGAATGATCCCACATCTCCAATGCCTTCATGTGCAAAATGGGATTATAATACCTATTCGAGGAGAGTGTCAATAATTTAAATGAGGTAATATATGTGAAGTGCAATGCATATGTGTGTAGACTTTTTTAAAAAAAGATTTTACTTATTTATTAATGAGAGACACACACACAGAGAGAGAGAGAGGCAGAGACACGGGCAGAGGGAGAAGCAGGCTCCATGCAGGGAGCCCGACGTGGGACTCGATCTAAGGTCTCCAGGATCATGCCCTGGGCTGAAAGCGGCGCTAAACCGCTGAGCCACCTTGGCCGCCCTGTGTAGACATTGTTATAAAAACATTTTAATTAATTACATTTTTTCCTATAATGTGTGACCTTCTTCCCCCATTGGTAGGAAGGTTCCTGCATTAAAATCCATGAATAAAGTGTAGCAAACTCCCAAGATTTCTCTGGATTACCTCATTAGAATTACTTGAGCAGAGGATGAAAATCTAGCCCTTTGTACTACTTTGTACTACTTTGTACTAGGCTACTTTGTAATCTATATTACACCAACTAAAGGTTGAGTGAGAGTGCCACATTTTATCTGGGCTCAAATAAAGAGATAAATTAAGGAATCAGTGCCTGATATGTTATTATGAATGTCCTTGAGCACTATGATGGAGTTTGTATGTTTCTCCCTTAACTTTAATAAGTGTATTTATGTGAGCTAACAGTCATTAGTGGGCATTCCTTTGAAAGGTCTTGAAGCAGTGAAGAAGTCAAATTTTGCTGGGAGCATTCTGGAATTCAAAGATACAGAGAAGGCTTTATCCTCATTTAAATCTGAATCTCCTTGATAGTGGTATATTCCATACCTTGGCCCCAGATTGAATGCAGGTTAGTATGCGTTACTAAACATGCAGGATGTGTTTTTTTCACTTAGAATAGTACTGTCCAGTAGAAATTTCTGGACATTGGTGGAAATGTTCTGTAATTTTATGCTATGTCATAGAACAGTCACTAGCTGCATGTGGCTATTGAACACTTGAAATGTGGCTAGTGTGGCTGAGAGATTGAATTTTTAATTTTATTTAATTAATTAAAATTTATTTATTTATTTACTTAATAAGATTTTATTTATCTATTCATGAGAGACACAAAGAGAGAGGCAGAGACATAGGCAGAAGGAGAAGCAGGCTTCCTGCAGGGAACCTGATGCAGGACTTGATCCCAGGACCCCGGGGATCATGCCCTGAGCTGAATACAGATGCTCAAACCACTAGGCCACCCAGGTGTCCCAATTAATTAAAATTTAAATGGAGGAGCTCCTGGGTGGCTCAGATGGTAAAGCATCTGCCTTGAACTCAGGTCATGATCTCAGGGTCCTGGGATTGAGCTTCACCTTGGGATCCCTGCTTCCCTGCTCAGCAGGGAAGTCTACTTTTCCCTCCCTCTCTGAGTTCCCCCCAACCCCCCTCCTGCTTGCTCTCTCTCTTTCTCAAATAAATAAATAAGTAAAATCTTGAGAAAAATTGAAACTGAAATGGCCACACGTGGCTAGTGACTGCCCTCTTGGACAGCTGGACAGCCCAGTCCAGCACATCTTTAGGAAAATGAGAGTTGCTGTACAACCATATGAGATATATTACCAAATGGCCTAAACTGGGTAAACTTACTTGTGGCCCCTCACTCTGTCTTTTTGTTTGTTTGTTTCAGTTTTAATTTCAATATAATGAAGGAAAAATGTTATTCTAAACCAAAACTGACCAATGATAACTGCTGTTGGAGATAAGTTTGAGGAGGAATAATTCATTTCAGAGGGAAAGTGTGTTTCTTTACTGCTTTCTACCTTTTGTAGAGACACAAGGGAAAGAGAGGTAGAGATAAAAGACTAAAATTTCAGGGATCCCTGGGTGGCGCAGCGGTTTGGCGCCTGCCTTTGGCCCAGGGCGCGATCCTGGAGACCCGGGATCGAATCCCACGTCGGGATCCCGGTGCATGGAGCCTGCTTCTCCTTCTGCCTATGTCTCTGCCTCTCTCTCTCTCTGTGTGTGACTATCATAAATAAATAAAAATTAAAAAAAAAAAGACTAAAATTTCAGAGCCTTTGTCAATTCCTCTATGTGCTAGTGGGGGACATGCAGTTTAGGAAACCCTTCCTTTAAGCGGAAATATTAACAGCATTGTAAATATGCAAAAATAGATCCAGAATTTCGTAGCGGGTAAAGAATGACTACATTTGAATTCCCAAGTAAGAAGAGCAGATAGTCCAAAATTTAGAACAGGGGCAGAGAAAGATGAAGATTGGGGAACCGTTGGGATGGACTTGGGAGGGCAGGGCAGGATGCTGCAGCATGATTGGGGATTGTGCCTGTTGAGAAGCACCTGAGGAGTAACCTCAGCCTTGGGAAGGGCAACTCTGACAACAGGGTTGTTTCATCTCCAATGTTAATTTGATTGTATTCCTGCATTTCTAAATCTTTTTTTTTAAACATTTATTTATTTATTACATTTTTAAAAATTTAAATTAATTTTGCCGACATATAGTATAATGCCCAATGCTCATCTCATAAAGATTTTATTTATTTGGCAGAGCACAAGCAGGGGGAGCAGCATAGGGAGAGGGAGAAGCAGGCTCTCCTCCAAGTAGGGAGCCTGATGCTGGGCTGATCTCAGGACTCTGGGATCATAACCTGAGCCGAAGGCAGATGCTCAACCGACTGAGTGATCCAGGCACCTCTGTAAGTCTTTCCTTTGTGCTCTAATCGTTAGCAAACCCTACTCCACCCACAAAGCACTGAGTGGATTATTTGGGGAAAGGAAAGAACAGGGGCTCTGTTTCAATATGTGGATCAACGCAGGGATAAGAGAGCAGCCACAGAGGGCAAGTTCAGGTAGGATGGGAACTCCAGTAAAAGCAGCAAAAATGAATATGAGAATGTGACTCCTGGTACCTCTGGAGGGATGATGTAATCAAAATCTCAAAAACCAAGTCACCTCCATAGACAGCTAAACTGCACAAGGAGTAAAGATACTGAAAATGTATTTGCTTAATGTTTTCCCCCATATGCCGATCGATGGAATTCTGTACATGGTGAAGTTTATGTCAAACAACACGTGCCATTTCAAATAAGGTCTTTTTAAAACCTCACACTATTATTTATATCATCAACAATCCAGATTTACATTTACAACGATCTCCTGAGTGTACTTCTGTAACGGAGTTTATACTTCGGGCAAAAAGAAACGTATTTTTTACTATAGAAATACATGCAACTAGCTAAACAAAGGCACAATCTCTGAGCCCCCTGGTGACTTAGAGATTGAGAGGAGCTATGACACATTTATAAAGAAACCAGACGTAAAAGTCCAGGTGTAAATTAAAGTCCAGGTGTAAATTAAAGCAACCAAAACAGTCTTCCCAGGAAGTAAGATAATACAATTATAAATGTAGGGTTTTTCTTGGCTCTGCCCTGAAATTCTTTGATTTCCACAACTCAAGCACTTCCTTTATTAGAATCTGGCCAATCAAGTTCTTTTCTGCTTGTCCTCCTTTTCTACTAGGAAACTGTTACGTGTTTCACTACTTCCCTTTACTTACTGAACTCGCTTTCTTTGTCAGCAAGTGGCTTTCAAAGCACAGGTTGCCACACATAAAGTTGTCAGTGCTCAGGAAACATTTTATTTGCCAGAGCTCCACAATGTGTACTTCAAACACACACTCGAGGGCTTTGGTGTGAGGCCATCTGTTAATTTTGTAGACCGGATTTCAATATGCTGGTGATGGGACTCATGCACATTCTGTCCTGTTTTTTGCAACTCCTCCTACAGCAAAGAATTTCCTCTTGGAATTTAGAAAGAGGTCCAAGTCTTTTGTGTTTTATTATTTTTAAGCTGATTCTGCTCTGGCTGTGACTCTTTTGTTTCACACACTACTCTCTCCGGGGCTATTCTTGGCTCTGCCCTTTCATATCCTGTACCTCAGTTTCTTTTTAGAGAATGAAGGGGGTGAGTTCATGACACATTTGTCTAGGAGGCAAAGGAATACATTTCTGTCCTAGATGAGTTACTCTTCCCTTTTAGGTTCCTTTGAATCTATTCTTTGAGGTTCCTTTCCTCTGAAATTTATGCAGAGATCCTTGCACGGGAAATAAGCCCTAAATCCCTGTGTATGGTCCCCTTGGGGTTGTCTGGACAAAGTGACAATCCTTTTGCTTAGGCTAAGATAGGCCTGTAGCTTATAACTGAATTTCTTGTTTTTTCACCTTTTCCTTTTACATGGCATTTGCCTCAGTAGGGAGTAATGGTTAAGCTTGTGGATTCTGAAGCCAAGTGTGGGTTTGGGTCCTGTCACTTAAAAGAGTGTTAGGTATTACAATTTTTATTGAGTTTGGGAACTTCTCCTGAGAGTGTAGGCCAGAGGAAGTCAGCAAGGGTCAGAAAAAACAAAACATCAACTATACCAGGAGAACCAATTCCTCCCCGACAGTCTTGTGTCTACTCTCTTGGTCAGTCTCCAGTTCCGGAAACCCATGGCCATAGCTCTTTGATACCCACTTTGGGGTAAATCTGGACTCATCCTTGGTGAAGACTGATGTATGGCTTGAATGGGTGAGCAGTGAGAAAAAAAAAAAAAAGTATGTGGTTTCTGCTCAAGACCTCATTGATCTATAAAATGATTTGCTGAGAATAAATCATGTTCCTTGCACACATGGTGATTTACAACTTCCTTGGTATGGGAATGTCAGTGGCAGAGTCTTCCTCTTTGTTTCCCCTTATTGTGATGGTGTAAACATTTGTGTTTTTGACTTTTTAATACAAGATTCCAGGATCCCCAAATGATTATTTCTACCCGGAGATTAAGAAAGGGATGGAATGATGCCTATCTATGTGACATCTTTATATGAAAAAAACTTAGTTCAGGTTATATCAGATTATAGTATCAGATTATATCAGATTTACCCTCTCTAAATCAATGACTACCAAACTTTTTTCAATAGCAGAAGAACTCTTTTGCTAACATTCAGTGAAATCCTATAAACCACATGCATAGAGTAAATACATAAAACAGATAAAAGCAGAGCTTTCTGGGTAGCTTTGCTCTGGCATAGATATGGCCCACGTTCCCAATGTCAAGACTCTAGAAACTCTTGAGGCAGTTCCAGGTACTCTGAGACTGCACACAATACAGTTGGACACCACTTAATTAACTGGATGGTTCCCCATATTTTTATCATCCAGGATCCTTTATTGTTATTATTTTCTCCACAGACTCTAGAATTTCCTACAATGTCATACAAAATTAATTACCTATAGTTATCTGCTTTAATCTTTTCAAAAACTTTATTTAGGAAAGTACAAATGTGCCCATTTTATAGGTGAGAACAAAAATTATACAACTTGCCCAAAGTCATACAGAAATTGTGGAACTGGGTCCTGAAACCAGATCTTTCTCTTTCCAAAGGCTTGGGCCACTCTATTACCATATATCCTTATACAATTTCAACTCAGAGTAAAGGAACAATTTGTCTTGCTTGGACAGAAAGTCTTATCATGGGCACATATATACTTGGTATTAGGATTTTTGAAATACTGATAAGAGTTGATAACACCAATTACAACTGTTGGGGATCCAAATTTGACAATGATTTTTTCTTTTCTTTAAAGATTTTATTTATTTGAGGGAGAGAGAGAGAGAATGAGCAGTTGGAGGGGCAGAGAGAGAGGGGAAAGCAGACTCCCTGAGCAGGGAACCTGATGTGTAGCTTGATCCAGGGACTTTGGAATCATGACCTGAGCTGAAGGCAGATGCTTAACCAACTGAGCTACCCAGGCACTTTGACGATGATTTTTTCTATTATAGCTGTGGGTTATCCAAACTAGGAAGGCGACTTAGCTTTCCAAGGCAATAAGTAATAAAAGAATGCTTCCAAGTAAATAGTTATAAATTCATTGTTAATTCTCATGCCACTTATGAGCTTAATACTCCATTCTCATGAGTTCAGTTGGGTAAATTCCTTTCTGTCCTTCCAAATCTCTTGTTTCCCATAAAGGAATGTGAAAGTCAGAAGCTTGGGTATTCCTTATGCAGATGACAGTCTTGGGAAAAGCTCTACAGAGTTCCTTTTACATTTCAGTTTGGACATCTTGTTCTGTAGCTTCCAGGGGCCTAGGAGCTACACCATGACCATTTACTACACTGTTTACTTCATTCTCTTACCCTACAAAGAGGTATTAATTAATGCCTTAGCTATAGAAGAGGCCAGACTACCAAGCAAATATGACGAATCAAGCTCAATATATAAATAAATATATAAATAATTCTTGAGATAGTTTCTTCAGTGTTGAAGTGTATGAGTCTAATATACTCTAAACTGTATGCTTATTGCTTGTTATATTTGTAAGATTATTGTTACTTCTTGGTGAGTTCTCCAGCCATGTCTCTGTACCTCCCAAGAGTTATTTTTGTTGTATTGTTATTGTTGCTTGTTTGTTAGTTGACTTTTATACTTCTATTACCTGTGTTCCTGAATTGCCAAGTCATTTACAAGGCTATATTCTGAGATACGGATCTTTGACTACATAGCTCTGAAATGAATTGGAATGACATAACTTTAGGTGAATATCTAGTCCAATAATACTAAAAATGATCATAACTCTCACACATATATCACTTATGCTGTGCAAGGCATTGTTAAAAGTTCTATAGATATTAAACTCATTTAATTCTCATGGCAAGCCTAGAAATTAGCTACTATTATTGTGGAAATGGGTGCAGTGGTGTTTAAACAACTTATCCCAGGTCAGCCAGCTAGTAGCTAGTGAAACTTGGATTTGATTCATAAGGGTGAATGGACTCAAAACTGTCAACCTATCCGCAAAAAAAAAAAATTAGTGTTTTACTTGTAAAATATCTATTATTTTCTTTATTATGATATTAATCAAGAGAGCCGAAGTTATGCTGCCATGAAATAACTGCAAAATCTCAGCGGATTAAAAGAGATAAGGTTTATTTTCACCTCTATGTCCACCAGAGTTGGTTGGTTGCTCTGCTTTGCATCGTTCTATGCCAGGTATTGGGCACTATACAGAACATTTCAGGTCACTGAGCCAGAGGGCAAAGAGTTGTCTCAGTTATATAAAGGTTCTGACTGCATGTGACACCCATCATTGTCTAAAGTAAATCACATAAACAGGTGCTTGGAAAAAGGGAAGAACTGGAAATGCATAATGACTGACACTGTTGACTCTCATAGGTGTTTCAATCAATTTTCAAGTGTAAACTAACTACTGGAGGGGTAAAAGGGAAAATGTGACCTTACATTACGTGTATCTTTCTGGTATACCTTGTGAAAATGTAAGCAGGATGATTCTAGTGGATTGTGAGGATGCACTTAGTGAGTTCAGGGTAAATGCAAGAAGTCGGAACCAGCTTACAAAATGAAATGAGTGCTTGAATCTCATCCTTTGGTCGTATCTATCCATCTCTCTGCCAATAGTAACCAGGCTTGTGGGTGGCAGCATTATGTGTTCCTTGGAGTCCTGCTCCTCTACACTATCCTGCCTTCTCTCCCAGGTGATAGCTAAGAAAATTTTAAAAGAATGATTCATTCATTCTTTAATTCATTAATTTATTCACTCACTCATCAGTGTGCTTCACAAGCATTTTTTGAGTGAAGTGCATTGGCACTGACATCATGCTAAATTCTGGAGATACAAAGATATATATATAAAGCATGGACTGTATTCTCAAAGATTTCACAGTCTACAAAGACAGACAAAACATAACTAACTTATTCTGCACCTACAGCTTTTGTGACAGTAGGGCTGAGGAGTAGGTTGATAAATCCCGTGGTGACAAAAACTACAATTTACTACTTCTTAGTGCTTATGGCCAACACTAACTCTAAATTCCTCTGGAAGCTGTCCTTCCTCCAGCATTTGCTGTTCAAAGTCTGAAGTCTTAGCTGGTCCTGTTCATACAAAAAATTTCTCAACAAAGAATATTTATCAGGTGGCTTTTATGTTACTGTGCTTCATACACTGTATACTCAAAGGGAGAGGGAATAAAGATTTTTAGGGAGAGTTGTTAAGATCAAGAAGATAATTCTAGTGAAGATAGGACAGATGAGAAAGAAGAGGGAAATTGCAGAGCAGCTGAGCTGGGAGAGGGTGGTGGGAGCCAGGACTCTGGCTCTCTCTCTCACAGCAGTTCTCTGGGTCCCTGCATTTCCTGCCATCTTGGGGCTGCGCTCTAGACATGAAAGTGGGCATCTGGAGGCCGTTGTTAAAGACGCAAAAGCAGCCTGAGCAGGTACTGATCCAAGACCTCAAACAGCTGCCAGCTCTGGTCCATGGGATCTCATCAGAGGTGGAATCAATGCATTCCTGGTCGCTTCTGGAAGGTCTTGTGTAAAACCGGATCTACAGTTTGGGCAGATATGATATGGCAGGCAGGCACTCCCCACAGAGCAACAGAGGCAGAAGGACCCGCATATGCTGTCATGCCATGATGCCTGGGTCCCGCCACCTGCCTCCTTTGTGGGATATGCCTGCCGTGCCCATGAAGGCCTGCACCTTCCTATTTCCACTAATGTTTAAAACATTTCCTTCGGTATTCTTTTAAGCAGTTCTATTCAACAAATATAAAGCAAACTGCTAAAGTAACTTTAAATTATCTACTAGCCACAATAACAAAAAAATAAAAAGAATAGGTGGCAAAAATTTTAATAATGTATTTTATTTAATCCCATACATTTCAAGATATTTTTCAAATTATAATTAATATAAAAATATGATTTTTGAGATATTTTATATTCTTTTTCTGTACTATGTCTTTGAAGCCTAGTGGATATTTCACTCTTGCAGCCCATCTCACTTGAATTAACTACATTTCAAGTCTTCAGTAGACACATGTGAGCTGGCTACTGAATTGTGAGACACAGATCAGCAGTCTTTATTCACTTGCCTTGAAATAATTATTTTTTTAAATACCATTTCATGGAATGATGGTAAGACAGAAACGAAAACAGATAAAATTACTCAAATAATTTGCCTTTTACTGTAAAAGGATAAATAGCAACACTTCTTTTTTTTTTAGTGTTATAGCCCATTTACTTTTTTAAAGTTTTTATTTAAATTCTAGTTAGTTAACATACAGTTTAATATTAGTTTCAGGTGTACAATACAGTGATTCAACCCTTCCATACATCACCCAGTGCTCATCACAACAAGTGCACTCCTGAATCCCCCATCGCCTATTTCACCCATCCCCTTATTCACCTCCCTTCTGGTAACCACCAGTTTGTTCTCGAGTCTGTTTCTTGGTTTACCTCTCTCTTTTCTCCCCATTTTATTCGTGTGTTTTGTTTCTTAAATGCCACATCTGAGTGAAATCATATGGTATTTGTCTTTCTCTCATTGACTGATTTCACTTAGCATAAAACAATGTAGCTCCATCCACATCATTGTAAATGGCAAGATTTCATTGTTTTTTATGACTGAATAATATTCTATGGCATATATATACCGCATCTTCTGCATCCATTTATCTATCAGTGGATACTTGGGCTGTTTCCATAATTTGGCTATTGTAGGTAGTGCTTCTATAAACATTGAGGTGCATGTATCCCTTTGAATTAGTATTTTTGCATTCTTTGGGTAAATAGAAATTGGATTGTTCTTTAACTGTTTTATGTGTTTGTTTCTATACTTGATTATAACCTCCAGTGTATTCTTTAGAATTAGAAGTCTGTTTCTTGGTTTGTCTCTCTCTCTCTCTCTTTCCCCCCACACCCCGCTTTGCTCATTTTAAACAGCAACACTTCTAATCACTTTTGCTATTCACACTGGCCCATATTTAAATATCTTGAGTTTATGCATAGAAATGTCCATATCTCTATGATTTTTATATTTTTCTACAAAAATATTCCAAAATATAGTTTCCTCAAGATACTATGAAATGACAGGATGCTTTTAATGCCAGATTTTCTTCTTACTGTTTTTAAGTATGTTATAGGGCATATTGATTTATTTAATTTTACATAAATTTCTCAGTTGTCTTTAATATTTTGTCTAGCCTTAGAGGCATCACAGTCAATGTAATTGTACTTCAATAAGTTGAGAAATCAATAAATACGATCTGCAAGATACTATTGTCAGCTTTAATTGATGAATTATTGTCTGGAATTTATAAAGTTTAATTTGGGGTTTTACAAGAAGTCATTATAAAAAATTAAAAATTTACCCATTTTATTATTTCTTTAAATTAGAAATGACCACAATCTGCCTCTGAATGTCATTTAGGGCTTTAATTTTGTATGAGACCATCCATTTGCAAGCTCTGAAGTGTTGTTGAAATTTTCCTTTTTCCCTTAATTTAACTTCACACATTTAGGATGCGAAGCTCTGCCTCTGCAACTCACAGTGGGGGGTGAGTGTCTAACATGCATTCCCAAACAGGTACTCTCTTATTTATTTATTTATTTATTTATTTATTTATTTATTTATTTATTTTAATTAATCCATTCATGAGAGACACAGAGAGAAAGAGGCAGAGACACAGGCAGAGGGAAAAGCAAGCTCTATGCAGGGAGCCTGACGTGGGTCTCGATCCTGGATCTCCAGGATCAGGCCCCGGGCTGAAGGGGATGCTAAACCGCTTAGCCTGGGCTTCCCTGGTACTCTCTTTTAATATACTTCATTTATCCCCCTTATGTCCAGATCAAAGATAAAAATGTCCTGTAAATATTTTCATGATGCCTGCAAAGACCGAAGTTGAGTGGGCTACTGTGGCCAGTGCCATCCACCAGCTGTCAGTGCTATTTTCAGGGGACTCTTTCCCCTGAGGCGGCACACCGCACCAAATCCAATCTGCACTGAAAACATCTCCACAGACATGGGATGGAATGACTTCCCTTTTTGCCATGAGCCACTATCTCCCCTCACACCCACCAAAAGATACACACTGTGTAAAAATAATAGGGTACTGTTTTTAAAATTGCAATGCTCTTCCCATTCCAAGAGTGGGAGCAGAATTAAGATTTGGTAGGAGCTCACATTTTGGAGAGTTTGGGTACATGACAAATGCCTTGGTGGAATTTTTTAATGCAGAGTAATATCCATTCGGAAATTGGTGTGAACTGTGGAGTTTGGGATGAAGAAGAGTCAACCTATTTTCCATGATAATAGAAAGGGGTTGTTGTCTTGTTGGTGGTCAAGATGGCATTTTGGTGAGATGCTTATTGTAGGTCAACTGGTTTATCTTCTCTTGGCCAGAAGCTCGTAAAAGACCAAGAGAAGATTTACTGGAGAGTGGACTTGGCAAGAGAAGACACAGAAAGGTTCTCACAGTATGATGACAAGCAGAGAGGGTGGGAGCAATGATGGTGACACAGCAGATTCACAGAAGGTTCCAAAACAGGTGCTGCAAAATTAGAATTCTCATCAGAAATTTCACAAGAAACCAAGAAAAAGGAAACAAGTACCCAAGAAGGGAAAACATTCTAGTATATAGCATTTTGTTGCTTCTGGCTGCTTTAAAAAGATTTAGTGGATAAAAATTTTAGAGATGACGCCAAAAGCATGAGGAAAAATGATAAAATTTTAAATTTGCTGCTGCAAAGGACATTTTCCAAAAGGTGAAAACACAATCTACACAGTAGAAGAAAGTATTTGCAAATCACCTATCTGGTACAATTCTAGTATCTACTTCAGAATCTGGGGTTGGTATCCACTAGGATGTAGCCAAGAACAAGCAAACATTTGGAGGATGTATGGAACATCTTCTATACATTAATCTAAAGCAGAAGCATACAAAAGATAAGATGAAGCCTAATCTCTTAGGATGGTAGCTGACATTACATTGAGAAAGCTATAAAGCAGTGCTACTATTTAATTTTAGTTTAAAAATGTTTTACTTAATGAAGATAAAATCGGAATATGTCTTCCCATCCACTTTAAAAAAATCATGAAAGATGCATTATTAAGATTTTTGCATCTCCTTTAAGCTTCTATGAATTCCATATTGATAAATATGCATATGTGAATATTATATACGAATTGTGGCCTTGGTTAAATTACATATGAGGCTTTATGTACTTCCTTTTCCACTTCACATTATTCTGTCAACAACCTCTAATGCCACTGAAATTCACCAGATGTTTCATTTTTAATAACTGCCTAATATTTCTTAATATGAATTTGCCATATTGATTTAATGATTTCCCTCTCATATAGTTTAATCCGATTTTGTCATCATTATAAACAATTCAGAGATGTAGCCAATTCCAATCTTGGCTGCTTATTCTTATGCTGATGGCCAAAACGTCATTTCAATATGTCCTGAGAAGCAGAGAAACGATGTGAGAGTTCACAGTGTGGAAACTTCATGGCTATAACGATCACATTGATCCTGTACCTCATCTCCATTGGTAGATATGGAAACAGAAATTCAGATGGTTTAAGGAATGTGTCTGAGATCACACAGCTAATCACTAGAAGAACTGTGATTTGCAACCTAGTTGGCCTCATGCCAATCCACACTTTTTCCTATATGGTGTTCGTACTCGTTTTGACCCATGTGATTTTACTGTATAACTTGAGAGGGGTCCTGAGTATCATGAGTATGGTGAATTCAGACCCGTATTAGAGCTGTAGTCACCTGTCTACCGGTGGTATAAAGCAGTAATGTCTCTGATTCTTCAAATTGAGTCACATCCTCCTCTCTCAATCTTAGAAGGTGTTCCTTCTTTGACTTGGCCTTTTACACCTAGTAACTCCCCCACCCAGATCGCACACGTGCAGGTGCATTGGCAAGAAAACCTGAGAGGTTATGTCATTGAAGTGTCAATGGTCCTAGTCAATAGTCAGTTGTGTCAGAGAGAAAAACAGAAGTCTGATGGTCTTCTGCTGTCCCTGTAGCCATTGCTGCCACATGGTGTCACTGTTGAAACACAGGCCGGCCAGCTGCCCCAGAGAGGTCCTTTGTCCTGGAATTGGAAGTGGACCTCCCAACTTGAACATCCCTCCCTATAACGCACCTAGTGACCTGGTCTGATGCAATCCTGGGCTGCTCACCTCAGCATCTCTGAGTCTCAAGGATCAAAGAAACCTTTTCTTCCCTCAGATCAGCCCTGGGGGAGACGTTTTGTTCAGAGGGAATATGCACCTGGTTATGTATATTAATCAAGTTATAACAAGGTTTCACTGTATGTATTTGTTGTATTCAGGTCATTGTGGTAGGAGAACATGACTATTCCTATGGAAGAGCAGACCCATCCCCGAGCTTCTGCTTAATAAGTTTCCTTCTAACCAATGGTAGAATATTAATAGCCTTTGTCTCAGAAATGATTTGGAAATGGTCGTTGGTCTGTGCTCAAGAGGGGGTGTCAGGCACTTTCCTATGCTGTCAGCTCTCAGATATCTCCATCCTACTTTTCCTTTCCAAACTAATATGAATATTTTTTTTTCCTTTCTCCTGGGCATCTTGGGGACTTTTTCTTTCCTCCTCATGGATCTATGCCAGCAGGAGGTCATTGTAGACCAGCTGGGAAAGCTTTTCTGGTAGCTTACCCATTTATTTTTCACTCTCTTATTTTGTAACACAACCCTGGGCTGCCTCCTTTAGATATGGGATCTGTCTGGATTTACTTTGGACTTAGTATCTGCTTTTCAGATCATTTAGGCAGATACCGTTACTTCCTTCATTTGATTTTGTTTCTTCTTCCCATCTTTTGCTTTTGACCCATGTGTTTCTGTTCTCAGTGTGCAGATGGTTGGGTACTGCTTTAGTGTAACTAGTGTAACTAGTGACCTCCCTAGTTGATAATGCTTGGGCATGTGTAATAGTGTTCCAGAGGAGGCATCATAGTACAATGTTTGGATTCAAAACAGTTAAGGCCTCCTCCCACCACAGGAACTTTAAGATCTTTAGCATGATCCCAACACGGAGAATGTTTCTGTGGGACCAAAAGAGGGCAGAGAAGAAACCCTTATTTTTGCCTTGAGTGTTCATTCAGATACATAGAAGACATGCAGTCTTGCATGGCTATACTCACAGGTAAGAACCACTGGTAACATTCATAGTGGCCAAAAAGAAAAGCAGATAACCCAGGGCAGATCAAACTGGAAACAAGAAATACACTGAGGAGGGTACAGACCTGTCCAGTGTAGAGCTTGTTTCCTTAGTGTGTAATTACAAGTTTGTTGTGAGTAATTGGTACACACAGCAAGTTACATGCCATTCTCAACAGATCCTGTGACATCTTAGCAAAATATTTCCTTCCTGCCAGAATTAAAGACAATCCCATCACCCACTCTCAGGATCTGGTTGCCTCTGGGACTTCTCATGACTGAATAACCCTCTCTTCCATGTCTTCAACCCTTTGCTTTGTGTTGATTTCTTTTCCATCAGCTTTTAACACATTCCAGTCTCTTCCATTTTACAAAGCTCTCTATCACTTGCAGAATAATCGCATTCTGAGAGGAGTGCCTTTTATCTGTAGTTAGACTATTGACCAAAGCCTACAAGAGTGACCTTGCCCCAGTCCTGCCAAAAAAACTGCTTATGACCTGAATGACCAATTGCAATATCAATAATTGAAATGTTTGAGGCCATAATGCAATGCTAGAACCCAAAGCCCATATGCCTCTAATCCTATTTGCTTTGATTCCTTGTTTGCTTTAGTCATCCTCAGAAGTCCAAACCTCTGCAGGCATTCATTACCACCTGAAATCTCTTTTATGTTCTCTTTATTTCCTGAATCTGTCCCAATCTGTAGCCTTCTTTTCCATTCCTGTCACTGCTCTGTGATTGGCCATCTCCCCTCCATCTCAGTCAGCTCAGGCTGATATAACAAAGTACAATGACTGGGTGTTTAAACGATAGACATTTGTATCTCACAGTTCTGGAGGCTGGTAACCCCAAGGTCAAGGTGTTGGTAGATTCTGTTTTTGGTGAGAGCTTTCTTCCTGGCTTGTGGACAGCTGCCTTCTCACTGTGTCCTCACATGAAAGAGAGAATGAGCTCCAATCCCTGCCTTTTCTGAGATAGGTCCTAATTCTATCATGGGAGCCCCACTCTCATAGCCTCACCTAAACCTAATCACCTCCCAAAGTTCCCACCTCCAAATACCATCACATTGGGGATTAGGACTTCAACATGAATTTTGGAGGGACACAGACATTCCATTCCTGGCTTCAACCCCTAATTCATTCCTTCTCTTATGCAAAATACATTAATCTCATCTTAACAGCTCCCTTACCTCGCAATCTTAATTTATTCCAGCATTAACTCTAGAGCACAAAGTCTAAATTTTAAATATTATCGAAATCAGAATGGTTGAGACCCAAGGTATGATTCATCCTGCAGCAAATTTCTCTCCAGCTGTGAACCTGTGAAACCAGGTCCACAGCTGGAGAGTCCTGTACATCCAAAGTACAATGGTGGGACAGGCAAGAGATGGACATTCCCATTTCAAAATGGAGAAATAGGGAAGAAGGAAGGGGTGATAGATGCTAAACGAGTAAACATCTTTAGATCTTAAGGCTCAAGATACTCTATGTTTCAGTGCTCTACTTTCTGGACCCAGTGGGTGGAAGACCTTCCTCTGTTAACTCTGCTGGGCAAGGGTCACATCCTCAAGATTCCAGGTTACTGCATCTTGCCTGTTGAAACTGAGACAATGGCCCTCTTCTCTGAAACTGAGGAGGCAGCTCTGATGCTATCTGAATTGTCTTCAAGGGAATTCATTCGTACCTGAATGGTCATAGATCTATAGGAGCTAAGAAATTTGACAGCCTTCCTTCATTTTGTTCCATATTCCTCTCCACCATCAGGTCCCCACCCCCACGCCAATTCTTTCAACTAGTGGCTTCTACCAGGTGTTTGGCAGGTTATTGAGGAAAGTCCTTCCCCTAGAGCCTTCCAATTAGAGCTGCTGTCTTTCTCTCATACCACATACTTTTGAGCAGATGTCCTCTTAATACTTATCACCACTTCTGGATCATTGGCTCCTCTTCTTTCCTTCCTGTCTTTTTTCTTCCTTCTTTTCTTTCCCTCCTCTTTCTTTCTTTCTTTCTTTCTTTCTTTCTTTCTTTCTTTCTTTCTTTCTTTCTTTTCTTTTCTTCTTTCTTTTTCTTCTTCTTCTTCTTTCTTTCTTTCTTCTTTCTTTCTTTCTCTCTCTCTCTCTTTCTCTCTCTTTCTCTGCAAAACTCCATGCTCATACTGTTGGATTCTATCATGGTATCAGTCAGAGTCCCAGCAAGGAAACAGATGGCACACTCAAAGTAGGAACATTCAAAGAAGCCTTTAAAAAGGGAGCATTCAGAAAAATACAAATAGGGTGTAGAGAAACCACGCAGAATATTGTAGGAACATGGAGCTAAAAACAGAGGTCATCTCAGAGAGGGAAGGAAGGAGTTATTATCAAAACCCAGAATGGGAGACTCTTGTAGGATTGGCTGCCTTGAGCGATTGATGACCTTCAGTCAAGGGACAGTCAGCCTGATCAAAAACCTAAGGAATAAATATTCATGCCTCCCTGTCTCCAGTCTCCTGAGAGGCTCTCCAGTGCTTGAACCAGAAGCCAGAGGCAAAGGAATCCCCTTGAAGTATTGCATATGGGGGTCTCTGGGGCACAGAGCCAGTGCAGGGTTGACCTGATGGACAGATGGTTTCCAGCCAGTGTAATCATTCTCTTCTCTCCCTCTTTGCTTTCTACTGATTTCCTGGCCTCTCTTCCTCATTCACTGAGAGCTTTGTCACTAGAGCTTTCCCTTTCTTCCTGACTCATACCATCTCTCCCACCGACTTCGACATTCTAGGACATGTCCCATCCAGCAGGCTGGCCTCTCAGTTGCTTGACCAATGTTTCTCCAATCATCCTTTCCTTCCCTCCCCCACCCCCCTAGTCCTCCACTCCCATAGTCTAACTGGCTTGTCACTGTGAGAAACTGTACTGCCTTTGAAATCCTCAATTTATCCTGATTCTGCAACCACCTTCCCCCCAATAGCTCATGGGCTCAAATAATCTTACTGTAAAAATTCTTATCAATTAATTATCTCCAGTTAATCTATCCCAATGCTTCCTTACTAACACCCCCCCTCCTGTTTTCAGAGTCTTCCTTGTGCAACTCAGAACCCATGGCTTATCATTATTATTCCTCTCTTGCAATCTCCTTATCCTTCTTTTTGCTCCTTCTGTCATTTTTGCCTGGTAAAACCCCAGTCTGTGATGACTCAACCATCCAACCACAAGTTCTGTGCTTACATACAGACAGATGCTCATTGCAGGAGGAAAGAGATGCAGTCAGGCCAACCAGTTTCCCTTTAAAGAAATCATACAAAACTCCCAGAGGATACTTGATTTTTTTTTAAAGCTTTTTTTTAGTTATTCACGAGAGACACAGAGAGAGAGAGAGAGAGAGAGAGAGAGAGAGAGAGAGAGGAGGCAGAGACACAGGCAGAGGGAGAAGCAGGCTCCATGCAGGGAGCCTGAGGTGGGGCTCGATCCTGGGTCTCCAGGATCAGGCACTGGGCTGAAGGTGGCGCTAAACCACTGAGCCACCAGGGCTGCCCAGGATACTTGATTCTGACTGACTACTCAACTGGATTTGTCTAGTAAATTGCTTTCTCACTTTTTGAGTTAACTGTTTTGTTCCTTTTCTTTTCTTCACGAATTTCTCATTCCCACTTCGTATACTTTCATCCCCACTCTTAATTTGGACTCATATTTCACTGAAACATCAAAATCCTTAGGTAGAAATTGCTCCATCTTTTCATTTCCCAGTCTGGAAACATTCCGATCTTTCATTTGGGCTCTGCATCCCATCACTTTTGATTCTTTGATTCTCATACTCTCCCTCCAGCTTTGTTTGCTTCTTTCTCTTTCAACTGGACCATTCCACAGGAATATAAGCAGTCTTTGGTATCTCCCATATGAGGGTACTAGAGCCACTCTTCTGACTTTCCTCTTCTTGTCACTCTCACTCATTTCTCTACCTCCCTTCCTTTGTTTTGGTTCCCTACATCCCACTCCATGACTTCCTTCTCCTTAATTGGCAGCTTTTCCTTAAGCTCTTTCCCTGGAATCTCCTGCAAGGAAGTGAGGCTATAAAAGTCAAGAAAACGGTTACTTTTGGAGGGAGAGAGCCGTGATTGGCTTTAGGTACACTGGGGGCTTCAGGGAGCTGCTATGGTTCTTTTTCTAGATCTGTGAAGTGAGTGCAAGAGTATGTATCTCATAATAATTCACAAAGCTATGCCAGTTAAGTGACATTAAAACTTATTCCTACAAAGTTGCTCATTATTTTCTCTTTTTATCCTTTTAATGTCTGCAAGACCTGTGGTGATAGCCCTTTCTTCATTTCTAACATTATATGAGAGCATGGGTGAATGTGTGCTTCTCCATTTATTTTCTGGTGAGGGGGGCAGAGTTTATCATCAAGTTTGTCAGTTTTTCAAAGCTTTGTTGATCTTTTTTTAGTTTATAATTTTTTTAGTTTATTTTTTATATTCCACCTTATTGATTTCATTTCTTTCTTCCCCCCAGGTTATCTGGGCAGTTTGCTTTATTTTACTGAATTTCTGTGATTGACTCTTAGCTCATTAAAATTTCAGCCTTTCTTCTTTTCCCATATAAACATTTTAAATTATAAATTTCCTTCCATATTCCATTATCATTAGTTGAATCTATCTATAATCTATCTATCTATCATCTATCTATCTATCTATCTATCTATCTATCTATCTATCTATATTTAAAGATGTATTTATCTTAGAGAGAGAGAGTGCACATGCATGGAATGGAGAGGAGCATAGAGGGAGAGAGAGAATTTCCAGCAGACTCCCCACTGGGCTGGGAGTCAGAGGTGAGGCTCCCTCCTACCACCTGGAGATCATGACCTGAGTGGAAATCAAGAGTCCCATGCTCAACTAGCTGAGCCACCTAGGTGCCCCATTAGTTGGATATTTTTAATTGCTATTGCAATATCTTCTTCAGCATGGGTCACTTCAATGTGTAGTTCTGAATTCTAATATATGGAAATTATGCTTATTTTTTGTGATTTATTTCTTGATTAATTACACCATGATCAGAAAACATCCTGTGTACTATCTCATATCTTTGAAATTTGTTAAGACCTTCTCTGGCCTCAGCATATGGAAAAATTTTATAAAGGTTTCATAATTGCTTGAGAAGAAGATCTAGTCATCATTGATGGGTGCAGGGTTAAATATTTATAGATCTGTCTCCATTAGTTAATATTAATTATGCTGTTTAAATCTTGTATATGCTTACTGATATTTTGGCTGCTTGTTTTGTTGAGAGTCTTAAAATCTCCCATTATGATTGTGTGTTTCTCACTTTTCCTTATATTTGTGTATGTTTTTAAAAATGTCTGGAGCCATAATACCTTTTATACATGAATATAAAATTTGTTTTATGTTTCTGATAAATTGTACCCTTTATCATTATGAAGAAAAATTTTCTTTTGCTTAATCTCTACATGGTAAATCTTTCTTGTTATTATTGCTTTTTTCCCTCTGATTCCTTAGTTCCATATAATCTTACGAATAACTTAAAGTTGTAATTATTGTTACTGTTTTTATCCAATCTGAAAGTCTTTCTCTCTATCTGAATCATTTCATCCACTTACACTTAATATAATTAGCAATATATTTGGGTTAAAATTCTCCCTTATTATGTATATTCTTTTTGTTGAACCTATTTTATGTGTCTTTTGTTTTTTCCTTTTTACTTCTTTTTAGATCAATAATTTTTACAGTCACAGTTTCCCAATGTTTGAAGTTACACACAATATTCATTATCTAATTATTACTCTGGAAGTTATAACATGCATCCTTAACTTATTAAAGTCTCATGTTAATTGATAGTTTTGCTTTTCTCCCAGTAAACATAAGGGTGTGAGAAGACATTTTCTCCACGTATCCCCTACCTGCTCAAAACTATGGCCATCAAGTGTTTTATTTCTGTTTGTATAGAAATTGAGCCCCATAAGACAAAACTTTTACTTGTTTTAGAGTATTTACTTAGATTAAGTCTTTTACTTATCACTTTATTTATTCTTCATTTCTTCCAGCATCACGGACCTTCATTTATGTGAGTATTTTCTTTCCTCCTGGAGAATGCTATTTGTAGCTTCCATTAACAAAGGTTTGTGAAAGTTGAATTTACAACATTCTATTTGATTCTTAGCCATATCTTTGTCTGTCTATGTAATGTGCTACATAGATATTTTTTTCCAATTCAAAGTCTGGAGTCTGGCTTGATCTGCTCTTAAACCCATACTTCTAGTTCCTTAATTTCACTTGAATGTTTTAATTCTAGAACCCAGAATATTTACTTTTATTTCTTTTTCTTATGTCATTTCAAATTTTTCAGTTCCCTACTAAAATTTTCAAACTTGGCTTTTATTTCTTTTAGTAATAGGAAGTATATTTCTTTTACTTAATAGATTTTAATGATAGATTCTAACATTTTCTACCAAAATCTAGCTCATCTTCCTGCCTTAGGATTATGCTTGCCTATTATGTGTAACCATGGGAGCAGAAGTGATGTGTATTACTTTTAGGAAGAAGTTTTTAGAGTCACTGTGCTTGTCTTTCCATTTGCTGTGGTTATTGGTGATGTTTCAGAGTGACTCTTCTTATTAGCTTGCAACCCAAGCTGAGGACGATAATGATGGGGATCAGGGCCATCATCCTACTTGTGATGGACATATAAATGTGGCACAGAAATAAATGTTTGTTGTTTTAAGCCACTGGAATTCTAAGATTGTTTATTCCTGCAGTGTAATCAGATCTATCTGATTGAAACAGAAATTGGAATCAGGATTGGAGTGCTATTTTAACAAACAACTTTAAATATGTAGATTTGGTTATGGACAAGGAATTAGTTTGTAAGGAAACTGATAATGGAGGTTAGCAGCATGGCAATCCATGTTATGTAGTGGCAAATTACTTAATAAAATGGCTGCCTGTGTTAACTTAGAAGGCAAATTTTATGCCTAATAAATTTGTAGCTTTCTGGGAAAACAAACTTTTAGGAGCAAGCATTCGCTGCTGTTGACTGCATTTGAGAGTTTATTACAAGAAAGAGACAAGATCAGAACAATTGGCTGATTTACAAGCAAGAATGAAAAAGAATAGAGAGTCTATATATTCAGGGACTTGTAGGTTGAAAAGAGAAATACAGGGATCCCTGGGTGGCGCAGCGGTTTGGTGCCTGCCTTTGGCCCAGGGTGCCATCCTGGAGACCCGGGATCGAGTCCCATATTGGGCTCCTGGTGCATGGAGCCTGCTTCTCCCTCTGCCTGTGTCTCTGCCTCTCTCTCTTTATGATAGTCATAAATAAATAAATTTAAAAAAGAATTTTTAAAAAGTTATTAAAAAAAAAGAAAAGAGAAATACATGTCAAACTGAAGCATCGAAAGATAAAACTGAGAAATTCTTTGAATGCCAAAGGCTAATGAAGATTCAGTCTTAAGGTAAGACTCAAATAAAAAGCATATTTATCACACTGGTTGTTAAAATCTCTGAATAGATTAACATTCTCCCAGTAAATACTTCTAGTTGGACAAAATGGCTCAAGAAAAAGAGGCTATGTGTGGCTTTCCCACCAATGCCTTCTGAATACATGGTAGCTGCATTTATACTGGCTATGGGGCATGGGACAAGAAAACTGATTAGAAGAAAATAACAGGATGCCTAAATTTTTGAGAGAATTCTACAACACAAAGAGGCACCAGTTTGGATTGAAAGAGACTATGATTGATACTTAATAAGCCACTTAGACACCTGCTGTTTATTCATATTTTGAAACCTAATCCCCAATGTGATAGCATTTGGAGGTGGGGACTTTGAAAGGTGATTAGGTAATGAGGACAGAGTTCTCATGAATGAGATCCATGCCTTTGTAAAAGAGACTTGAGAGAGATCCCTTCCCCCTTCTGCCTTGTAAAGACACAATAAAAAGACAGCTTCCTATGAATAAGGAAGAGGGCCCTCACCAGACACTGAATCTGCCAGGACCTTGACCTTGGATTTCCCAGCCTCCACAACTTCGAGAAATAAATCTCTGTTTATAGGACCCCAGTGTATGGTGCTCTGTTATGGCAGCCTGAACAGACTGAGATAGCACCTATATTTCAACCAGAGGGAAGCTGGCTGAGAAGCTTGGCCCTCCAGAAGGCATATTCTTCAATGCTCTCTCAAGTCGTGGTCAGGATGGTCATAGAAAAAAGGAGGCCCTCTGCTGAGTTGAGCCATGGGGTGTGGAACTCCCAGAAAGCAGAGCACATCCCACCCCTGGCACGTGAGGTCCTCATGGCATCTGCTTAGCAGGATTTTGAATTTGCTATTTATTAGTGACTTCTCTGTGTGTGTGTGTATGTTTGTGAGACTCAATTTCTCTCTCATTTTTCCTCTTTCAGCGAAAGAGAGTGGACCAGTATTATCCTTTCTCAGTATCTTTTGGGAGTGTGAGAAGCAGATACTTTATATCTTTAGTTCTGGAGTCTCCAGAACAAGAAAAGCCACATCTAGATCTAATGTAGAAACTAGGCGTATCGCTTGGTGAGCCTGGGGTTCAGGCTTTCAGCAGTGATTGGCTGGAAGTTTTGGATGTCTCCTTTGGAGAGGGGTTGAATGTACTCAGGCCAGAGAAAGAAGAGGAAAACAAATATTTAGTGTTTGGCAGGGCAAACCCGAAACATTGTACTAATGACCAATCTCTGGTTTCCCCTCTTGTGAGAGGATTGTGCTTTGCTACACTGTCAAACCCAGGTGCGGTCATAAGAATTGCAATAGGTCTTGTAAGCAGAAGTGATGTGCGCAGTTTCTAAGAGGGAGATTTTAAAGTTAGTGCATGCTTTTCCATGCTCTTTTTTTCCCCACTGTCACAGTTAATGGAAGTATTTCAGATAGCAACTCCCCTGACATAGTAGGCAAGTTTTCATGGGCAAGTGCTGCATTGGGGATTTAATTACTATACCCAGTATATCACTGTACTTGTGAGGACCAGCAATGCCATTGGTTCTGGTCTGGACAGTGGTCCTGGCAAGTGATGCCGGGAGGCAGCCATTAGGCAGAATGAGGGAAAATAGGAGAGAGAAAAATGTAAACAAAAATCTCTTAGCCCAAAAGCCTAAATTCCAACATACATTTGAATCGTATGCTAAGAAAAACCACTAACAAAATCAACAGAATGTGAATTTAATCCACATGACATTTACTTCATAGGACAATCTGACAGAGACTTCAAAGTGAGTATGCTTAAGATTCTTAAATCGAGAGATAAAAACACAACTTACATTAAGCATGCACAAGAAATCATGAAGCAAACAATAAAGTAAAAAAGGATCAATATTGGGGGATCCCTGGGTGGCTCAGTGGTTTAGCACCTGCATTTGGCCCAGGGAGTAATCCTGGAGCCCGGGGATCGAGTTCCACATCGGGCTCCCTGCATGGAGCCTGCTTCTCCCTCTGCCTGTGTCTCTGCCTCTCTCTCTCTCTCTCACTCTCTCTCTCTCTCTCTCTCTGTGTGTGTGTGTGTCTGTTTCTCATCAATAAAGAAATAAAATCTTTAAAAGAAAAAAGATCACTATTTTCTATATTAGAATTTCCAGGAAAAGAGCAGGAGAGAATGGTAAAGAATAAATATCTGAAAAGATAAAGAATTTTGGAATTGAAAAAGAGTGTACACTGCATAGACTAGGCTCCATAAAGATAAATCTACCCATAAGCACATCACAGAGAAACTGCAGATTATCAGAGATAGAGAAAAATCTTAAGAGTTATCAGAGAGTAAAACTTAGCCATGTACCAGGCCCTACCAGTCTCAACACACTGTACTCTCAGAGCACATTACTTTTAAATAAGAATAATGGTCGAAGGAAAATAGTACAGGAGCCAAGGACAGAAAGATAGTAAAAAAGATAGAAATTTTAATGGATGAATAATTAAAAGACAGAGCTTATAAATTATTGGGATGAGTGAATAGCAAATAAATGGATAGCTTAAAATAAAAATATGCTTTATGATGTTTTCCCCTAAGAGTCTAATTTTAAACATACAAATATAACACTACTGAGTGCAAAGGGTTAATGAAGCATTTTGTTCATGACTTGCTGGTGAGCTTGCTCATTTTCCATAATTCCCATGTGGATGGAGGTGGTGGAGAGGAGGTAAGAGAAATGGTGTGCTGGCCTTGGAAAAACTATTTAAAAGCCAAACAGAATAGGATTTTACTCAGCCTCCTTTTGTGGAAATGATCCAAACCTGTACCACATTTTTACTTCCCTGAAGCCAGTGTTTTCAAAAACCCACAAAATCCCTTTCTACAGGCAGCACTATGTCTTTAGTTGCTTTTCAGACATGACAAAAATGGTCAATTTAGGACAAATTAAACCCAAATAGTTTTGTGTATTTGTGTGTTCATGCAAGTTACATGTTGGAGAGAGAGAGAGAGAGAGAGTTAACTGAGACTAATTCATTGATTAGTCTCACGTAGACAAAGCCGAAATTTTTTAGGGATACAGATTTTCTTTTTTTTTTTTTTTTTTTTTTTTTTTTTTTTTTTTGGGATACAGATTTTCTAACATGCATAGAGGCTGGCCTGATTTCTCATGAATTGACAGGCTAAATTCTAGAGATAAAATCGGCGGGTATGCATGATACAGATTAGCAAATATTTGGTAAATAAATAGAACTATTAATCATCAAATACATTAGATACAGACCAGCAGACCACTCTGCTTTTTGATCGACTGCTGTTCAACGCTGACTTTTCTATGTTTTATATATATATTCTTCATGTGTAGAAATCAACACATGACAAGTTGGAGAGATGTGCTTGAGAATAGACTCTGTTGCAAGGATTTCAATAAATCCAGTGATTAGCACTCAGTTTTTAAGGAATGACAAATAGCTTATTCAGAATATCATCAGACACATTATCCTCTGAGCTAACCAATTAGAGAAAGGTGGAAAATCAGCCACAATCTAAATTTCAAACTTGGTATTGTATTCAAAATTGAACCATTCCTTGTGAATCTGGAACCATCTTCTTTGATCAGTCTTATGTGCCTCAATATTTCCTCCTCCTCCTCCTCCTCCTCCTCCTTCTCCTTCTTAAGATTTTATTTATTTTTTCATGAGAGACACACAGAGAGAGGCAGAAACATAGGCAGAGGGAGAAGCAGGCTCCCTATGGGGAGCCTAATGTGTGACTCAATCCCCCGACTTGGCATCAAGCCCTGAGCCAAAGGCAGACAGACACTCAATCACTGAACCACCTAAGTGCCCCAACATTCTCTTCTTTAGTGAGGTCTCCTTGGTCCTATGAGAACTTCTTACCATGTCTTAGGCAGGAAAGCCAAGAATCCAGAGCTCTGTGCAAATCAGAAAAAAATGTGTCTTCTGGATGGACCAATTAAAAAAAAAAGAACCCTTCTTAGGCTGACCATCAGATAAAGCATACCCTCCGGGCTGACCAATTAGAAAAATGCACTACCACTGGAAGACCAATGAGAAAAAGTCAGCCTTTGGGTGAACCAATGGGAAGGAGATATAGGCGGAGGCCTAGGACAGTAGCTCGACCAATGGAACACAGATTGTGTTTTAGTCCAGATTTGTGCTATCTTAATTGAGCTGCCTTTGAAGTTTCAGTGCTCAAGAAATACATGGTCACGTTTTTCTATAACTGATGGTGTTTTTTTCCTCCATAGTGTAGGAAATAAAGCTCAAATATTATTGATAGTTTTTTTTTTTTCAATGTTATTTTTTCTTTCAAATTCAACTTGAGATTTTGGTGTCTGCTTCTGGTAATGTTTGTGCCATACCCTAGTAAAGATGGTATAAATAGTATGCTTAGTAACCTAAGCAAACCTAAGTTTGCTGTAACAGCATATCATGTGGCTCTACATTGTACATTAAGACTTCCAATTTCTGCTCCTGAACATATCTGAAAATCTTATGATAAAATATTGCCTTAATGGATAATATCGTACTCAGTGTACTAAGGGAACTTTAAAACAAACATCTCCCAAAACTTGAAAGTGGTTACATAAAGTATGTACTTATTTAAAAAGTTAAAATAAAATGAAAAAATCCTATGAAAAAATCCTAATGTGTATCAGAGCTTGAGCAATATCTATTGATAGATGGAAAGTGGTTGATATTGAGGTTGAAATATGACTTTTGTATATTTTTATTCCAATTTTATCCAAGTTATAAATTCTTTAAATAAAACCTAAAATATTGGCCTGGATATGCTTGATTAATTTCTTGTGTATTGTTTATTGCCATGTTTATCTTAAAAAAACAAAGTTAATGCTAAGTCATAATTATCTTGAGCCATTATACATATGTGTATATATATTCTATTATTTATGTCATTCGGACAAGTAATAAAGTATAAGTGCATTATTGTCCAGATGCCAAAAATACATTAAACCTAATTAATGTTCAAACACAGTATTTTAAACATTTTTCACACCTGCATGGACAGCAATTCAATTATGTGCACTTAAATCTGCAATATTGTAAATGTTCATAAGAATGTCTGTTGATGTGAACAAAGAAATGGGACATTATTCTTAGTGTAATCTTTAGAGTCTATAGTTTTGTGGAAATCACATGTTCAGGATACAAATAATTAAACATATGCACATTGAGATTATTAGGGTGCTGTATTAAAGAAGTTAAGTAGCTTCAATTTTTGACCTCTAGAAATTATGATCCAATGAACTTGTGCCATTTATTTTCTGGAGTGTAAATTCCCTGAGTTGGTATTTCTCTTCATTTACTTTGTAATCTAAATGTTAGTATATATAACGCATTTTTTAATTGCAGTTTTTACATTGATTTTGATAAGTTCCTCTATGAAAGACAAATTTTAACTTAATGGAAGGAAAATTTGGTTTACAAGTAAAATAGTCCCATGCACTTTCTTATATAAGAATTAAATTTGATTTTATGAACCGCTTTTTTGAGGAAATATAAGAAATAAGCCCAACTAAGTCAATTTCATTCAGTTCAAAATGGCCTATGGAAGTCCATGTTGGGTAGGGCACTCAGGAAATACTTATAGGAACAAATAATCTCTCTGTTCATATAGTTTGTATTTTTCAACATGTGTAACAAAACATCCTGGATTGAAGATCTCATTGTCATACCAGATATTCACATATCAAATAAGCTATTACAAACTAGATGAAAATTCTTTATCATCAGGTACCAGTTACCTGTAATGGGTTGGAACCTAGACAGAGAAAATACAGTCTCTTCATCTGGAATAAATCAAGAAAACTGAAGCCATTTGATGTCTTCTGATTTCAAGGTATTTTAATATGGGAATTGAAGATTTAGAACTGTTGGAAAAGCTAAGAATGAAAGTCAGGTCAACTGTTATCCATGAGTTCAGCTGGATGCATTGAAAGCCGGCACTCTCAAAAATTGACTGGGATGCCACCATGATTCTTAGGAGAGCTATTGTTCTCAAGGAAACCACCATGAGTCTCGCACTGGCTGGCAATTGCCTTCAGAGAATTGGTCTTTTCTGTTTCCAAATCTAATTTGACAGCCTCTCATTGGAGAGAGTTAATCTGGAGCCACATAGAAAATATATTTTTGGAAGTGGATTTCTGGCTTCTCCATGTAGGCTTGGAATGGGACATTGGTGGTTCCTGAGTTGACCATAGATAGTTCATTGTGCAGGTGGATGTACCTCTGCTCTTTAGGCATGTATTCAATAATGTTAATTCATATTCCCAAGCTATACAAATTTTAGAAAGTGAACTATTGTCCAGGATAAATAATATTCTCAGTTTTTGAGTATATAAGTTTCTTCCCAAATTGAGAAAGTTGTGTAGAGAAATTTCTCCTGTGAATTAAAAATGATATATCCAAAATCGTCCAATTCAAGAGTCCTAGAGATAAGGAACAGGATTCTATTTACAGAATATGTAGTGTCCCTTGAGAACACTTCAAATCATAAATGACAATGTTTTTCAACTGGGACATACCCCCCTAGGATAAAGCAAAACAAAATTTTGGGTTAATGGGGAGAAAGTGGAGTGTAGTTTGAAGCAGTCTGTAAAAAAGTTGCCACTGCTTTGATTTGGTTTTAATAAAGATATTTAATTCATATTGAGATTAAATCACACTGAAGAATATTTAGTGTTTTTAAATAGGAAGCATGGTTCTAAGAGTCTAGAGACATAGATATGATAGACCATCTGCAGAGCCCCTCCAATTATTTAGGGGCAATCCTGCTTGTATAATGTCAATTCCTACCTGCCTCGGTGGATGCAAAGAAGAGTCCCTGGACTCCCACTGAGGCTATATAGGAAATTGGGGCTTTACTGCCAGGCATATTTAATCCATATGGGTTGAGATAAAGTTCCTTAGGTGAGAACTAAAGCTCTGTGGCATTTTGCCAAGAGAAGCTCATATTTCTGAGAACTCAGGGGAATACACCTGTATTTGCCTGTGTCTCTTGGCACTTCCTCACAGTTTTAGGATTATACTCTCTGAACATAATAGGAACAAAAATGGGGATTTTCCTCATATTATTTTCTAGTATCTGTGAGTCTTATGAGGTAATAATTAATCCTGCCTCTTTTCTCCTCTTCTGAGTTCAGATTCAATTAAGGAATGTGGCCACACAAGTTGGAAAGATAGAAATAAATATTAGTTTTATTACTGATGAGGTTGTTTGGGGAAATGGAACTTAACCTGTGGACAATAACTGGTCTCACCAAATATTACCTTCCCATCTGGAAACTTTAATGACCATTAAAGGAAGAGTTTGCTTCTAAAGAGCAGGCACATTTGCCCAGAACTTCTGCTTTCTCTCATCAACCCTATATTAATTTGAGTTTTTAAAGAGGATGTCGTATAAATAGATCATTTGGGAGAGAATAGAGCAGATGAATGGGGATGGATATGGAGAAGGGGGGAGGGCCAAAAGTATTCCAGTGGGAGACTGTCTCAATCCCACAGGCAAACTCTGGGAAAGTATGCAAAACACGTATGTCATCGTTATCCCTCCCAAGAAGTAAGGGAGCTGGGTGTTTCATCTGGAGAAATTCTCCTAAGGAGTGTTAATTCCCAGACTTTTCCATGAGTACCTGGACAGAGGGGCCTTTCATGGTTAGAAAAAAAAAATCTCTCAGGTTCAGAGTTGGAGATACCAGTAGCTGGAAATCAACCAGAACACACAGAAAACGATCTATATGGAGAACTGATGATGTCTGCTCTAAACCCTCTAAGGAGTACAGAGAGACAGATCAGTCTCCAGACCTGCTTGTATGAGACAGGCTGTGGGCTCTGAGGCTGACCCAGTGTTTCCCACAGAGAGGAGCTGAAGGATAGGAGTCTGAAAACTTTTCCCAGGCAGATAGATCCAAAGAAAGAGTTGAAGGGGCTGGGCCACTTTAGTCATTTTTTCATTTAGAAATTTGGATGGGGCAGGGAGAAGGACTGGGGTTGCCTTTCTAGACTGTTCCCTCCAGGAGAGAGGAGCAGAGGTTTTGGACTTCATGAGTCAATGTGGGTGCAGAGGAGAGGAGGAAATGGTACTAATGAGTGATACAGTGATGTGGAATTTAGAATTATCCCCTAAAAAGCGATGTTAATTGTTAACAGCAACAAGAGAGAAGAAATGAATGTGCAAGCAACAAAAGGCGCCATCTTTTTGATAAAAGGCTTACAAGGTAAATATAGACACGGAGGTCCTCGTGTACACACGTGTCTTCTTTTTCTCTTTTTGACCTACTCTTTCTTCCAATCACTATGCTCTCTGTCTTTCTTCTCCTTTCAGTGATCAAAGCTTTATTGTTATGGTCATAAGCTCCAAACTGTCATAGGTCACATCTGATGGGCAGGGAGCAGGGCAGAGAAGGAGACAAAGGCAGTAAGATCTGACAATGGGATGTTTGCACCGGTTGTGAGGATAAGCAGGAGAGTTTATAAAAGGCAGCAAAGAGATCAGTAGCTGCTTTGGTGAATGGAAAGGAGAGTCACAGGCTGTGAATAAAGTGATAGGTTCTAAGTGCTGTACTTGTGTTCTTTATCCTTTTAACATAAATAACCCAAATATAAGTGTGTTATTATTAATTGCAGACCAGTCCCTAAGATAGTAGAGAGAATAAGCTCAAACAAAACAGAAGTGTCTTTCTCTGTCACCTAAAGTGCAGAGGTAAGTGGGCAGTGGAGGACAGGTTGGTAGCTCTGACCAAGTTTCTTCTATCTTGGTATTTCATTCCTGGGGTGTGTGTCTGTCTGTGCTGTCAAAGCTGCTCACACCTTCCTTTCAGCTCATAGAAAGGACAAAAGGGAGAAGAGAGGACAAGCAACTTCCTTTGAACACTGTTACTTCTGTTCACACCTCATTGGCCAGAACCCAGTCATATGACCACAACTTCACTGTGATGGAGGTTGGGTGTTCTCTTCTCTAACTGGGTACCCATGTGTTTTTCCAAAACCATGATGGGGACAGGGTTTTGTTTGTTTGTTTGTTTGTTTTTAGGATTTTATTTATTTATTCATGAGACATACAGAGAGAAGCAGAGACATAAGCAGAGACTTAGGCAGAGGGAGAAGTAGGCTCCCTCTGGGGAGCCTGATGTGAGACTCGGTCCCAGGACCCTGAGATCATGACCTGAGCCAAATGCAGATGCTCATCCACTGAGCCATTCAGGAGCCCCAGGGCACAGGGTTTTATTATTAAAAGAAAGAATGATATAGAAAAGTAACTGCTGGGAACGATTACAAAAAGCATGCTAAGGTAGTTACAAAGACTTTTAATGCGTAATCTCATGAAAGTTTACATGTTCTGTATTAAAATAAAATGTCTATTTTATTGTGTTCTGAAATTCTAGTCATTACACTTACATTTAGGTTTGTTGTCTATGATATACTGAGGTAAGTTTAATTTTTAGATGAAGTTGATTATGAGTAATGGGTTTGTTTGACCTCAGTCTAATGAAAAGAGTCTTTTCTACCTATATATATCAAAAATCTTACTGTTAATTCTTACAGTTACGATGAGGCTTCCCTCATTTTAGCTTTTACTTACACGTGCTTGCATGTTGTAAAGCTTGCATGTTGTCCTAATAGTTCTAATTTTTATCATCTGCTATAGATTTATAGCATAGCAAAGCCTAAGTAACAATTTTTGATGTCTTCCAAAACACAATTTAAATAATGTTCTGAACTCAGGTCAGTGTAAGTATCTTCGGGTCATCCCTAAACTGGAGGCCCCCAGAAACCTGTGTTGATTCTTGGACTACTCTTGATCTTCTTTATTGTGTAACTGGAGAGCTGGTTTAATTTTATGGGTTAGTGTGCAATATGGATTCCTGTACAGTCACTTTTATAGGATTGATGCTCAATAAATAATGGTTGAATAATTGAATTGGGTGACTCAGAGGTCATCAGAAATTGTAAGACCTTTGGAACCAGAGTTAGGCCATGTTTTCCAGACAAAAATATTTGGTATTTTTTTTTGTTGTTTATTAATGTTAATAATAGCCTATGTAACATAAGCAAATAATGTTATCACTAAATATAGGAAAGAACTATAGAAAGAAATCTGATACATTACTAAAAGATTTCTCTTTCCTTTAAATGGCATAAAACAAAAAAAAATAGCATAAAAGATAAGAAGCAACTAACATTGCCTGGCATAATAGCTTCTCAATAAATAGTAGTAATAGTTAATTACCTTTTATGTTGTTCCTTAGGTGATAGAACAAAGATGTAATAAGCTTTCCACCAATAAGTAGGAAAACAAACCATAGCTTTCTGGCAGTGATTATTTTAGGAGGGATCAAATTCACAGCCACAATGTAAAGAAAAGAGTCCAGTTTGGAAATGCAAGAAGAACCAGTATGAGAAGTGTTCTCTTTATACAAACTTAGCATGTAAAAAGGCTCCAATAATTACAGAACATCTCCCCAGATTTTACTCTACTTGTGAAATACCTCAGGGAACTCAGCAAGTTTTTATAGAACCTTGGAGCTATGTGAGTTCAGAAGAACTGAATGGAGAATATTTTTGATTCAACTGTTTCTCTGGCACCTGTCCATATTGGGATATTCTGGAACCCAGGACAGGACACCAGAATGTTATAGAAGGAGCATATGGTATTCATCCCTGATTGATTAATATCAAAAATACTTTGCTAATTATTTGGCAATGTTATCCCATTTTTCCTCTTTCAAAAAAGAATTCTGTCCATTTTTTTTCAGCCTGCTTCTCCTAAGTCATTTGGCATTAAGTCCATAGACTCAGTATTCCCTCTTTCTTTACTTCTCAAACTTTATTTAGACTGCCATTAATATTGGTAATTTCTTTGAGCTTTATGACATGATTCTTTTGGCATACTGAAGGCATCACTATTTAACTTTCTAGTTTCTTAACTTTAACAGAATTTACTTGTCGTAGATTTTTTTTTCCTATCTTACCTAAAATTGACTAATGTTTCCCAAAAGGGTTCTGGATATTGGAATCAAATTTTGACATCTCAAAATGACTAGTAGATATTAGAAAACTCTAGCAGTGGGATAGTTATTACATTAAAAATTTTTTTGATAACTGATAACCAAGGGGTTAATTTTCTTTAAAATCGATTTCATCTCTCAATCCTCAACAATAGAAATCGATGGCTCTTTCTTTATGAGATAGTTTGCTGTCCCACGTAGTGGAGGTTGTAGTTTTAAATTTTTTGCATTAAAATGGAGTTTCTAAAAACATTTTTAAACTAAAACTTTTATGTCAGTTTTCCATAAAATGGAAATAAATTGCCATAACTTTAATTCATTTACTTAACAAGAGTGAGAGTGGTCAATTCTTCTTTTCTGAAATGCTCAGGTCACAAATATGTTGAAATGCCAATATTTGTTAGTTTGAGTCGTGAGTACACAGGAATTGTGATATTATTCTTTGTGGTAGCTTGTGTTATTTTATACATTGTATTTTTTCCCCAAATAAGATGAAATCTTTAGTTCTGCCTTAAATCTTCTGATTTTCTGAGAAAGTAGGAAGCTAGGTTTTATCCTGGTGAAATAGAAAATTTGTCCATTTTGTTAGGTTAGATGGTGGTGGCAGGTGACAAGGTTATATATTAGCACAGATGAGAAGGGAATGAAGGTGAATTCAATGTTAGATCAGTTAATGGGTGCAGAAACAAGCAATGAACTAGGGTAATCTAAGCAGAGTGCTTTCTGTTCATAAAAATTATTTAAAGATAATGGGTTGTCTGCCTAGAAAAGGTGCTAACTTTTTTCATATGACCCTCTCCAGCAAAATATAGCTTGCCGCCTAGATTTTAGTGGTTGTCTTTTTAATAGGCTGTTTCTATAAGTACATATTTGTCATATGCCTAGTCTATATTTTTCAAAGAGCACTTTAAGTAGAATTCAAATAATAACTAAAGGAACTTGAGTCTTCTTTAATGTTTTGGAGGCTTTCGATGCTGTTTTTGCAAATGTAAGTAAGGTGGAGCTCATTTTGGCTGGGAGGGGCGGTAATAAACTATTATTTCTCTTTAAACCCCTTCCCTCTCATGTATTTTCTAAGGTCTACTAATTAGAATGGTTAATTTTCCTTTTAAAAATGCACTTTTAACAGAAGACTCTGTTAGATGGCTCCAGGAGCCAGCAGCCCGCCGACTCATTCTGGGCAGAGGAAGGAGAGGGTCCAGGGCTGGGGCTGGGGCTGGGCTGGGGCTGGGGCTGGGGCTGGGGCTGGGGCTGGGGCTGGGTGCCGGCTAGGAGGGACTTCCAGGGGGAAAGTAGCGGAGAGACTGCAGTGACACTGCCCTCCCCGGGCGGGTTGAAGCATCTCACTGGTGACGGGTCTGAAAGCACGTGGCTACGTCATGGAAAGCCAGTCTTTTCAATGCAAACTTCAACTCCTCCTCCTCCTCCCTCTAATGCCTGTAACTCACATCCGAGGCTGGGCGAGGAATCCGGAGGGGAGCTTTTCCTCATGCTCACCGTTGTTGGAAACTGGGAGAGTGACAGGAAGGAGGAAGGGGATCTGTGGCGCTCTCTACCTACTACCAGCCTGACAAGGGGAGGGGGCACCTGGATTTGCATCTTTTCTTCGTGGTGATTGAGAACTGCAGGTTCAATCCGATCCCACTGAGCACTGGCGATTGATTATAAAAAAAAAAAAATCGACACAGGGCGAAGGGAGGCTCTGTCTTCGGCTGTCAGACTCGATCTCGGAGGTGGTATTGGTGTGTGTGTGTGTGCTGGTGTTTTTTTTTTTTTTTCTTTTTTTTTTTTCTTCTTTCTTTCTTTCTTTCCTTTTTTTTTCTTCTCTCCTAGGGGCTACACAATGGCAGTCTTCTCTCAGTGAGATGAATCCTGCTTTGCCTTCTGCAGACCCACCCATCCTCATAGCGATCAAGTAAAAGGCTATGGTTTTCTCTTTGGGGATCTTTTGTGCATTACTGTTCTCTCTGATTAGTTCTGGTCTCTGTTGGGATTTCTTTGCTTTTTTGTTTGGCTTCATGCTGAAAAAGGATTTTTTTTCCAACCCTTTGGTAATAATCCAGTGGTGATCGAGGGGGATAAATCATTCACCCTGGCCGAAAAAAAACAATCACTGAGAAGTCTCAAAGAAATATACCACGTGAGGGGAAAAAACTGGGAGAAGATCCGGAATATTATCGTTTTTCCTATGGTAAAACCGGTGCCCCTCTTCAGGAGAACTGATTTCAAATTATTATTATGCAACCACAAGGATCTCTTCTTTCTCAGGGTGTCTAAGCTGCTGGATTGCTTTTCGCCCAAATCAATGTGGTTTCTTTGGAACATTTTCAGCAAAGGAACGCATATGCTGCAGTGTCTTTGTGGCAAGAGTCTTAAGAAAAACAAGAACCCAACTGGTAAGCAAAACATGCATCATGTTATGTTTTTCCTCATAATAACCTGTCTGTTGCTCACTGAGCTAGATCTGCAGTTCTGCTATGCAGGAAGGCAGGGGAAACAGAAAAGGAACCAGGACAGTGTTGCATATAGAGGTGTTGATGGATAAACAAGTAACAGCTGGATCGGCGTCTCTGAGCCCGAAAACCATGATCAGCATCTCTTGGCTGTGACACGATCCATCACTAGGAGGGAGGAGGAAACTTTTTTTTTTTTTTTTAATGTATTTGGTTGCCTATGTTTGGTGAAATATTGAAGGGCTGTGGCTTAAGGTTTTGCCCGAGGCAGCTGAAGCTTCGGTAGTTGCCAGGAGAAAGACCCGCGAGCTCTCTTCACTCCTGCTGCAGGTTCAGGGACGTAGCTAGGTGCCGAGGACCTGCTCTAGACTTTCCGATTAGCTTGCACAATATTCGCCACCCCATCACCTTTACCAAAGTAGAAGAGGCCCTCTCCCTCGCGGCCCCGCTCCTCCGTCAGCCCCCGCCTCCCTCCCCCGTCTAGTTCTCGGTGCACGAGTATTAACTCATCCCCCGTCTGCCTCCGACACCTCCTGCCACTGGGAATACTTGAGCTGGGCTTATGCCCGGGGCAACCCCAGACGGAGAAGACGAGCCCAGTCCTTCTCATGTATGCAATTTGAAAGCCCCTTTTAAAAGGCAGTGTCAAGACCCTGCGCCCGAGTCCCACGGGTGGGACGAGCGGGGCGGTGGGTCCCAGCTTCAGGCTCCGGTGATCTTGCGTCCCTATTCCGTAAGCTCCAACCGGGAAACTTGCAGTGCATTACATAAGAAATGCAAATGCAGGTGATTCGGGGCGTCGAGTCCCGGGGGTTCACTTCCCGGTATCCCAAGCTGAGGCGTTTGGGGGCGGCCGCGAAGTTGTGGGCGAGCAACCGGGGGAGGCCAGGCCGGAGGGCTGCGTGGCAGCGGCGGCGCGCCGGCGAGGAGGCTGGGCGCAGCCAGTCTGCGAGGCGCGCGCGGGCAGCGGGGGTGCGCGGCGTCCCCGGGTCAGTTCAGGCTGGGGAGGGCCCGGGGGCCGGTGTTTGTGTCTGGGGCTGCGTTGGGGGGCGGGGGCGGGGCCCCGGGCGTCCCGCAGTGGCCGCCCGGGCGCCGGAGGCTCCTGACGTTGGCACTGCGGTGTAGTAGATCATGCCTCCCCGCGGCCGCCCTGACACCCCGAGCTCTGCCGGGGGCTGCGCTGGCGCCCGGAGCCCCGGCGGCCGGGCAGCAAGTGGCTGCTGCCCCCCAGCCTCGGAACCTAGCAAACGCAGCGTAGCTGGGGCGGCAGGCTGCGAGGGGGCCCTCCAGAGAGGGGGAGGACCAGGGAGGAGGAGGGAGTGGGAGGAGGAGGATGGGAGGTGCAGGGGGGAGGTAGGCGGGGATGGGGGTGGTGGGTGTGGAGGCTGAGCACCCAGTGAGGCCCCCACTGCTGCAGGAGTAGGGAAACTGCGAGTTGTTAGACCGTCCGGAAGGGCAGGTGCTCGCTTGTGGGCGGAGGACGCCTGGGCAGCGGCCCCAGCCGGGACGTTTGGGCGGCAGTGGATGCTCTGGGAGAGGTGTCCGCTGCCCGCGGGCACGCTGCTGCAGTGGGCTCCGGGGCTCTGCCCTGCAATTCTCGTCGCTGTGCTGTAGCTCTACCCCTCGCTCACCGTCCCCCTCCGTCCCCTCCTCCGCCTCCTCCCTCCCTGCTCCCCTCCCCCTCCGTCTCCTGTCCTTTTACCCTTCTCTCTCTCAACTCCTCAGCGTTTAGCAACTCTGAACTAATACCACCATCCTGGGCATTGCCCAAGGAGAAAGCGGTGTTGTCACCTTACCACCCGCATTTCTTACTCAACTGTGGGGTGTACCCCCACCCCACATGAAGCCCCCCACTTGCTGATGTTTCACTGATACCTAGATCTGCAACACTACTATCTCACAAGTTAATGTGAAGACCCTTTTTGCAAGACTTACCAAAGTGGGACAAGCCGAGCGCTGCTGTCAGAAGGGAGGCTTGCTCCTCCATGCAGTAAAAATAGTGGGTTTTGAAGCCTTTCCGTGTGGAAAGATTTAGCTCCCTTCTGAGAAAGGAACAATGTAAAAGCATTTTTTTTTCTTTTCTTTTTTTTAGACTCGGCCATTTGTCTAGGGACCTTGAAGTTAGTCCCTCCATAGTACTGTAAAGTGGAAAAGAATTCTGCTCTGAACACTAAGTTTCCTTACTGGCCTTTATATATATATATATATATATATATATTAAACAATTTTACTGGAAACACTAATCTCTCCCCCCCATACACGGTGCAAGATATTTTTATTGCACCTCCCCTCCCCCACCCCACCCACTTTCATCTCTCTGGAATAAAGTAGATATTTTTCCTTTCAAGGCATTTTGGAAGGTGTCAAATGACAAATTATTTTTAGAGTAATTTATTTTGCAGCTTATGAATGCTAAAGTACTTGGGTGGGTTAATTGATGGGTTAATTCAAACATCATGGTGATGACAACATCACCAACTATTCTAATGGGATAGTGTAGGCTTAGGTTGCCGGAAGTTAGAGTGCCAACCTGGGAATGGGAGCATTTGTAAATTATTTTAAAAATGTGACATTAGTGTGTCATACTATCTCATCTTCTAAAAGTTTTGCTTCTTGAACTCACATTAAATCCATGCTTAGCCATTCCCTTTCAGGATTGTAGTTGGTAGGTTCCATTCTCCTTCTGCTATTAACATGAAACCTAAAATTGTTTGCAGGTTTTTGATCCCAAGATAGCAGTATAACCAAGAAGTTAATTGGGTAATTAAAATAAAACAAAGACTAAAATCTTCTTAACTGTTAAAACCAGAAAGAACAGATTGACTACTACCTATTATGTTATCTTAAATCTAAAACAAGGACAATTAACTGGTTTCAAACGAAGAAGCTCCGCAGAATACCTCCAACCACCAGTACCAGGATCATGAATTTCATGCAAAGACTTCTTAGATTGATAATTCTTCTCAATCTTTGCAAGCTATAGAATAAATCACTGATTATTCCCAATTTTTAAATTGTTGATAGGTACGGGTAGTTTGGTCAAGGCTCCTGGGAGGACTTTTGGAGCACTGCTATAGAGTTATGTTGGTGTGAAAATAAGTAGATAATAGAGTCATGAATTTAAGGACAAAGTTATTTATCTCCCCAAAAGCTATTAGCATTTAAATAAGAGGTGTTAATTTCAAAGGTTTTTTTGGTAGTTGCTTTTATGTAAAATTTAACTAGAAAAGAACACGAAGAATATACTTGTACAATATATAGTAGGGCTTTTTAAAATAAATTACAATAGCTTAGAAGTATCCTGCATAAAAACTAAATCTACCATCTTCATAGAAACGTCCAGTATCTCACAATATGACTATTAGCAGAAAACACACACCTATGCTTAAATGTCCTACTTTCCCCTATTTTCCTAGTAGAGCAGTAACTGTATGTTTAGAATAAATATTACCTGCTTCAGCTTTCACTGTATGAGTCATGCAAGGTGATCGTATTTTAGGCAAATCGCTAAATAGGGAATACTAAATCCAAGTCTCTTATTTAGCCTGGAGGAGGGCCTGGTATGTTTCTTTAAACCAGCAATGATAGTGTAGACTGACCAACGTGTAGCAAAGGCCAGTGCGGTACCAATCTAGGTCACTAGACTTTGAGTGACAGCTGCTAAGAAATGTGGTTAGAAAAAAGGTAAACACTATGGTCATGTCATGGATATCTCTTTTTTTTTTTTGGTTTTTAAATCATGGATATCTCTTTAGACAGATAATGTACAACAAGGAAAAGAAACTACAGAGCCTCAAATATATACACCCAGTGAACCACACTCATGGCACCTCCAAACTTCTTTGGATTGATAGGGTTTTGGAAAGCACAGAATTTAGGATACGTTATAATCAAGGATAATTTTGGATACCAGGGACAGTGAGTGGAAGGAGGGTACGAAGCTAGAAGTTCAGCAGAGCACATTTAGAAAATCCCACAAACTCACAGCCCAGAGGGTCTCTTTTTCCGAACTCAGTCTTTCTGCCATATAACTTGGAGATGAAACAGGCAGGGCTTGGTAGAACTCATTGTCATTTTCTTTTTCCTACTTGATTTGGTGTCTTTCAGCTCTGCTTTTGCCTTTCACTAAAGCTGTTTTAGGTGCCAAAAACATCTGGTACGCCTGTTACTCATTTAAATATATGTTATTCTTTTAAAACTACTTGCTTTACATGTAGGGCTGTCATGGCATTTTAGAAGTGGGAAAATAGGGAGAGGCGGAAGAAAAATGAAAGTAAGCATGTTTTACTCCTTCCCCTTGTCAGCCTGCCGACTCATCCTGGTTTCCTCTAGAACTGGGTGAGCCACCCTGGGCCACAATCTCTGCATTTCTAAACACTGAGGTGTATCAAACGGAGGCATCAAAGTCAGACTGCATGGCTGGAACACCAAACAGGTGTGAGGTTCTCCTTCTGACATGCTTGCCTTTAGAGTGGGATTCCATGCAATCGGAGCTGCCCCTGGACTCCCTCCAAGAAGCTTTAGTTACTGAAGTAGCAAAATGAGTTTGCAGAGCAGGGGCACTTCATGAGCCAAAGGACTGCAATGTAGATAGGTTTCCAAGTATCAACTTGTTGGGAGAGTGGATTTTTCTTTTTTTGAAATTATATCCGAGCTAACAAGTGTGAAATCCAATGCATGATAATCTCAGTTTGGCTTTAACAATGAGGGAGACTTTGGCTGTACCCATATCCAGCCTATTCTCATCTTGGCATCTAAAATCGTGAATATTTGTTCAAATAATGCAATGCCTTCAGAAGGTACTAAAGGTAATGCTATACTATATTTAACATTTCCCACATGAAACCATTTCCTTAAAAATGTTCAAACCCAGTCTTCTCCGTTTTAGCAACACAAACACTGGGGACTTTTGTGGTGTTTCTATACATATGGCAACCAGGACAACAATCAAAGTTTTCACTCCTTTGTACATTTTGGCATCATAACTCCCTCAATTGACTCATAATCCTCCTATAAATACCATGTCGATGTCTCAAAATGGAAGCATTTATTCAAAATAGTTTCTTATGCCTTAAGGCGAGACAGTTGGGATTAAACAGTATGTTTGAAGCTCCTCTATTAAGACCCTACTCCCTGCCTCCTGTTAAATTTTAAACCAGACATTGCGTTGTAGTGTCTCTATTCTCAGCAAAGCCTTTGAGCTTCACCTTAGGGTCATCTCCAGGAGGGACTGTGGGTCAGGGAAACGCTACTGACACTTCTACCTGCCCAGTGCCATAGTCTCTGTTCTTTAAGGGTTTGTGTACCACATACCACATGGAGTTTAAGCGCCGAATCTGGGCACTGAACAGGGAATTTTGAGGGAGGCTTTCTCCGTTCCTCCATATGTCTGCAGAGATGCACGGATGCCTTTTGCTATTCTGCTTTTCAAGGACCAAAGATGTCCTGATGTTTTTTTTTTTTTTTCCTATGTATTTCTCCAGTTGCTACAAATTAGCTTTCTGCTTTAGTGAGAATGTAAAAGGTAGGAGGATAAAAGGAAGGAAAGTTGAAAGAAGGAATTCTCGGGGAGGGTCTTCCTTATACATGGAGGCAGAAGGGAAGCATCTCACCGAGAAATGGAAGCTTTTGTTTATCTCATCTACTAAAACTAAGAAAAGTCACTGGGCACTATTGCCTTTGTCATTGTTCCCTGACACGAACTTTAGTTATGATGCGTAGCAGGTTTTCAGTAGGCTTATTAAATGAACTAACAGCGAAAATAGGATTCTTTGTGAAAGTTTTTTTTTTTAGAAGATAGGGTTTTTTATTTTTTTATTTTTATGATAGTCACCCAGAGAGAGAGAGAGAGAGAGGCAGAGACACAGGCAGAGGGAGAAGCAGGCTCCATGCACCGGGAGCCTGACGTGGGATTCGATCCTGGGTCTCCAGGATTCAGCATCCTGAGGCTCGGTTTGCTGATATGCCCTAGGCCCGCAGCTTATAGTGCCTTCTTTCTAAATCTCAAAACTTGGGGCCTTACTCAAAATAAATAAATAAATAAATAAATAAATAAATAAATAAATAAATAAATAAATAAAAATAAATAATAAATAAATAAAAAATAAATAATAAATAAAAAATAAAAAATAAAAAATAAATAAATAAATAAATAAATAAATAAATAAATAAATAAATAAATAAAATAAAATAAAATAAAATAAAAGCCCAAGAACCTTCTGGCACTCTCAGCCTTGAGCAGCCAGCCCGTGGTAGGGCACCATGGGCTTCTCTCGGCAGGAGCCCCCTTCCTTTTCTTTTCTAATCTTAAATTTGCTTCTGAAAAAGGAAGACGTTCCACAACAACAGTCCCAACACTGAATTGTTCCCCTTTATCTGGGAACCGGGACCCTCCCCTGGGGTGTATTTTTGCCCTGGGGGTGGGGGGAGGGGACAGCAGCTAAACGGCCTCCAGTTGGCTTGCTCTGAAACGAGGTGCCTCCCTCCCTTAATATTTTATTCTTTGCGGTCTGAAAGCAGCCCTCTGCAAACTTGTCAGCTCCCTGCCCAGCCCGCGGCCACGCCGAGGAATTTGGCTTTTGCTGTCTGGAGCCGCCTCGACGGCGGGGGGCGCTGGGCCCAGGCGGGGCGTGCGGGGGGCCAGGGCCGGCGGAGGGCTCCCTCCCGCTCCCGCTCCCGCTCCCGCTCCCGGAGCTGCTCGCCGCCGAGTTCTGCGGGGCGCGAGCCGGCTACTCTGCGCGGCTCGGATCTGTCCGGCAGTCGGGCCCCTCGGCGTCCCGGCCCCAGCGGGCTCCCGCGCCCTCGCCCGAGACCAGGCGCTCCTCGCCCCAGCGCGCTGGGGGCTCGGCTTCGCAATGCGGCGGAAGCGGCCCGTCCGAGCCGCCGTAGCGCGGGAAGCTGCCGTTGTCACAGAGATGACCTCCGACCCCGGGGCGTCTCCGGGGACGCGTGGCCTGGGCGTCCGTCGCCATGGAGACCAGGCCGGCCCGCAGGCCGTGCAGGCGGCGCGTTTGCGGGCCCCCCGGCCGGCGTCCACGCAGGGGCGCCCCGGAGCGCCCGCCTGAGGGCTGCGGAGAGCGTGGGCCCGGCCCACAGGTGGCCGCCTCCTCCACGCCACCCCTCCACGCGCCGCTGGGGGCAGAGGCGCAGCGACTCGGCCGGAGCAAGCAGCTGGCTTGCGGGGCATCGCACCCCGGCCCGGGACTCGGAAGACGAGCCGGGTGGGGCTCTCAGCCTCCGCACTAGCCGGCGGAGCCCGGACTGGCTCCTGAAGTTCCCCGGGCTGGAGATTCTTCGACCGCAGTGCTGCGATGGTCTCAGGTCAGCCTCAGCTCCTGTGCTCCAGGCGTCTGCAAGCCCCCGCCCGGTCCGGGCGCTAAGGGAGCTCTTCCCGCTTCCCTGCACCTTCCCGAACTCCGCGGAGTGTCTTTACACCGTATTCTGAGGTCCGAGGCCAGGAGGGCCGTGGGGGACATCCCTCACGGTGCAGGGAGACGCTGGGCCACCAGCTGGTCTCCAGTAGGAGACAAGCAGCAGCTTTGAGCCTGGGAAGGAGAAACACGTGACATTCGCATTTTACATCTGGTGGCACCACCAAGAGCTCTTCACGCATTTTGTAGAGTTGTGCGGTGGGTGCTGAAGCACACCGCATTCTGTTCTAAGCGTTACAGTCTCCAGATGCCCCTTCCTACCGGCTCTAGAAGTGCGGTGGGGAGGAGCCTCTCTGCCGGCTCTGTCCTCCCACCATTGGGGAGAATCACGGGCATTTTGAATCTTAAAATTGGACTGTATGTTTAGAGGTTGACAAAGACTATTTGGATCATACAGCAATGCAGAAACTCACTAGTTTACAAAAGAACAGCTGGATCCAAATTGATGGAATAAGCAAAGGTGACCGTGCAGATGGCTTTCCACTTTTAAAAGATTTTGCGTTGGCCTAATTTCCAAATAGTCTCCCCCACTTTTCTTTTTTTTTCCTCCCTTCTGAGGAGAATCACCTTCCTGGAGTTTGCTTTTCAAAGAGATGTCCTTCATTTCCTGGAGAAGACTAGATAGAACATTTACGCCTCAAAGGCACAGGGAAAGAATGCAGGCTCCTCCAAGAGGGCTTGTTTCCTAAATCTAAAATTTTACAATACCTACAAGCTTTGACAGATTAGCAGGGGAGGTTTGGGGATTGATAAAAATGACAGATGGCTTTTGAATTGCTTCTAGAGCTACGTTTCTGTACTTGTAAAGTCTGAATTTTTAAGACAAGGACAGTTCTTAATTCCTCAAAGAACTGGGTTGCAACCTGTATGACTTCAAAGGGCTGACCAGGTGATCAACTACATTTGCTTCTTTAGGTCAGGGAGAAGATCTTCAACTAAGATGGAAATCAAAAGATTCCTGTGTTCTAGATTTAGAGCTATTTGTCTATGGGATATTTTTCTTTCCACCCGGGGAACATAGTTTCATTTAGCTTAGGAGAGAAGGCGTAATAAAAAGTTTTCATGAGGTTCTGAATATCAGCCACCAATGTCAGCAAACTGATAACCGTATAGCTACTTAAAAGGATCCTTTTGAATATCTTTTTTAAAAAATTTTTATTTTATTTTATTTATTTATGATAGGCACACAGTGAGAGAGAGAGAGAGAGGCAGAGACATAGGCAGAGGGAGAAGCAGGCTCCATGCACCGGGAGCCCGACGTGGGATTCGATCCCGGGTCTCCAGGATCGTGCCCTGGGCCAAAGGCAGGCGCTAAACCGCTGCGCCACCCAGGGATCCCCCCTTTTGAATATCATGTCAAGTTTCAGCTGGGACAACCAGTAAATATTCCTGGCAGTATTGAACAATCTATTGGATACAAGAAGGTGCAAAAGATACTGCTCTCTCAAGATCCAGAGTCATTCCCATAGATAGCCAAAATCAAGACTGACACAATTGCCTTGAGAGCTGGCAATAGTCTGTAGGACACTAGCCACAAATGGAGTGCAATAATTTATTTCTTTGATACAGAGAGAGATTACAGGCAGGGGGAGTGGCAGAGGAAGAGCGAGAAGCAGACTCCTTGCTGAGCAGGGACTTGACTCACAGGGCTTTATCCCAGGACCCCAGGATCATGACCTGAGCCAAAAGCAGATGCTCTCCTGACTGAGCCACTGCTGCCTATATTTTGAGGGCCTGCAATCTGATGGTTGCCAGGCCAGGTTCTGAGGACACAAAATGAGACAAATAAGAAGGCAATAGCTGTCCTTGAGAGATAAAGGATCAATATCCAAACCATCTTGAAAAGGAAGGGATAACATGAACTTTTACCTTTCTTTCTTGACCAGGCACTATAGACAGAGATCCAGAAGGCTGATTCTGGTAAGAATTTTCACCCTTCACTGGCTTCTGTCAATTTTCCCCTGATCCCTTTTCCAAAGCTCCAGAGTTAAGCGGGTTTGAGGTAGAGAGTGAAGCTGGGGTATCTACCAGAATTTAGCAATGTTTTTAATTTTATTTTAGTTTCCCCTTGGCTGTTTAAGGGAATACTGGTAGCAGTTTACTGGAGAATCCCTTGGAATCCCGTCAGTCCTGAAAGGGGCCCGTGTGGGGGCCTTCTTTTGGTGGTAGATATAGGGGCTTCTGGATATAGGCCATTATAGTCTGGATAGAGGCAGATTTTTGTTTATGGTCCTGTAGTCTATTTAGAGTGGAAAGGCAGCACAGATGGAGGATTACTGAGGTCAAGGAGGGTAGCAGGGAGTAGTAGAAGTCATTTCATTCTCATAATCTTTTTAGGAACCTCTTATCCTTAATTATTTATTAGCTTTTTGCAATGAATCTTTCCATGAAGGTGTTTTGGACTTTTGAAGTCTTTCAAATTCTTCTGCATGCCAATCAAAATAGGTCTCCCATTTTGTTTGTTTGATTCAGGAACACTTACTTCTAAAGCATTTAAAAAAGTTTTCATTTATTTATTCATGAGACACACAGAAAGAGAGAGAGAGAGAGGCAGAGGGAGAAGCAGGCTCCATGCAGGGTGCCTGACGTGGGACTCGATCCCAGGGCTCCAGGACCACGATCTGGGCTGAAGGCGGCGCTAAGCCACTGAGCCACCCGGGCTGCCCAGAACAGTTACTTTCAAGTTCACTTTTAAAATAAATGATCTTTTCTAATTGGAATGTTCCCCATAAAGGCCATTTTAAATCTAGACTGTCTTGGTAAGATCTGGCCATTTTTGTAGATACTTACAACTTTGGGGACCATAGTCCTTAGACATAAAATAAACATTTGTACTGGAAGATGGCATACTTGATTCTTTGGAACTTGAGGATCCCATTTCTTTAGCGAAGCTTTGGGTCTCCCAGAGCCAAATGTCTAAGAGGTACATGCCATTGGGTTGGGAATTTTGTGGTGTTTTACAGTGTGCCTTGTTGCTCACACATTTTCTTGACATTGGCAGATGGCCTAGTGTCGATCTAACCCATTCTGTGATCAATTTATCCTAGCACAGGAGTCTTCCAGTTAGGTGGTAAACACTCTAAGAGCTTTTAGGCATTATGTGACCTGTGCTCACATATTCTGTGATTTTGGCTTCTGAGATTCCCATTAGCAATAGATCTATTATTTCTTTCACAAAAAAAATGTCTTTATAGTGGTGGATACCTTAATGGCTTTTAATAGTCTAGCTTGCACCCACTTAGATTTTGATGTGTCATTGGTTGGAAAAGGCTGAATTTCTTGTCTTCATTTCCCCAAGTTTCCTCGCAGTTTGTGCTGTGAACTTACCGTAAAGCGTTGTGAGTCTTGCCCCCCGCCCCCAGGCTGCCATCTTTCTTTCTTTAGATAGAGGGGTAACCACTATTTTCCTTTCAAATAATCCATCATAATTCAGCCATACTTTCTGTTTCTGCCTGCCTGTCCACAGTTCCTGAGACTTGTAAGGAACCCCTCAAAGGTGCCTACCTTGTAGATGAGTTTGGCCACAAACTTAAATGTTGTAGCTCACTAAGTCTCGCTGCAAAAAACCTGGAGTCCCTCATACCTCAATTTTCCAACTGGAAGAATTAAGATGAATAAATTTGAGTAGCTCAGAATGCAAAAGAAGCAGAGCTTGATCAGAGAGAAACTTATCAGAGCAGCCAGAGAGGCAGCAAATAAAATGGCTCTCTGGGTACATTCGCGTGCTTCTAGAAGCCATCCCCGGAATCTTTAGCAGCTGTCTTCAGGTCTCATCTCATTGCCAAAACTGGCAATTTGCAAAACGAAAACAATTTAGTAATCAGTCTGATGTCCTTTCTTCAAGGGAAAGCAATCCTTGGTTGGGGGAGTACAGTGCTCATGAGTAGTTGGAACATTATTCCCAAGGAATTTGGGGAAAATATGAGTTTTAAAAAACATTAGAAGAGGCCATGTGGAAGCAGGCATGATTGGCTAGGAGGTTAGGGATTCCCTTATAAGGACGGCAGGTCCTATTTTCTAAGGTAAGGTAACCTAGCTAAAGCTGAGTTGGAGGTTTGTGATTTGTATATGTTAGATTTCCTTGACAGGTGTTTCCCATTAAGTGCAGGCTCACTCAAGTTTGGATTTGTGATGTGGGCCAGGTTGCAGGGCCTGCCTCCATTTTGTGGGTCCTGATATACAAATTAACTTTATCAGGGCTTGTGAACAGATCATGTGTTCTGTGACATGGTCAGATTTACTGTTAAGACAATTGCTATGGTGGACAGTGTGGGTTAAAATAACTTTGAATGGGGGCAAGATTGAAGGTAGAAAGTCCACAAAGGAAGCAACTGAAGTAGAAGTGGCAAGGTCCAAAACAAGCCAGTGACAGGGGCTGGACTGGAAGGAAGTGCAGTCTCTCTACCGCAGTGGCCAATGTGAATTTGGGAAGGAAGAAGAGGGAGGAATCTAGAATGTTTTGACCATAGGTTTTTGATTTGGATGACTCCTGTTCGCCAGTAGCATTCCCCCATTTCCTTGAAACACGAGGTAAAAAACTTAGCTCTCTTCAGGCTCTTCATATCAAAGCGCTGTGGTAGTGAAAGTAGAAAACTGACAAGCTTCTCTTTTTAGATCAAAACTTAAATAGGCAGTTCTAGGAGAGTTGTTCTGGGATAAAGAGTTCATTTTCTTCACTTCAAACCTGGAAGTCCTCAGGTATGGAAAAAAATGCTTTACAATGAAGAAAAGTCAAGAAATTTTTTTCATGATAATATGCAGTTCTTTGTCAGTAGTAGATGTTTTTGTACACAATAGCTTGTTCAGTTTGAGGAGTCCATGAGTACAATTAAAAGCCAAGTTTTCCAATTAACTATTCAGGCCTGGCAAGAAAGGGAAGTGTGAACTTTATTGAATTTACATATGTAAGTGTGCGCACCTGCTTTTTAGATAGAAAGGAATGTAGTTGTAATTAAAATGCTTTTTTCCCCCTATAACATTTTGTTGTCTACACAATTACAGTGGATCGGTGTAACCTTTTCAGGAATGCTGCCTTTTAGATAAAGTGTAGTTTGGGAGGGATTGCAATCTCTTTTCTTTCCATTTCCTATGTGGAGCACAGGGTACACTACTGTTGTACTTCAAGAAAGAAGAAATGCGAGAATAAGACTTAAAAAATTAAAACAATTGTAGGGCTTTTAAGAAAAATAGCCAGCTATTTTAAAGTCTGAAACTCATCTTTGGTTGTGTTACTGTTGTACACCAGGTATTGTAGTTCTTAAGCAAAGGAAAGATCTGTTTGCCAGAAGGCCTGAGTCAGTTCTTTAAATACTCAGTAATCACCATTCTGCTTCAACATTTTACTGGTGGGCCAGATTTCTTTTTTTTTCCAAAATGCCATTTTTTGTTTGCTAAACATAGTTTTTTTTAAATAAATTTATTTTTTATTGGTGTTCCATTTGCCAACATATAGAATAACACCCAGTGCTCATCCTATCAAGTGCCCCTCAGTGCCTGTCACCCAGTCATCCCCACCCCCCGCCCACCTCCCCTTCCAACACCCCTAGTTCGTTTCCCAGAGTTAGGAGTCTCTCATGTTCTGTCTCCCTTTCTGATATTTCCCACTCATTTTTTCTCCTTTCCCCTTTACTCCCTTTCACTATTTTTTATATTCCCCAAATGAAGGAGACCATATAATGTTTGTCCTTCTCCTATTGACTTATTTCACTCAGCATCATACCCTCCAGTTCCATCCACGTTGAAGCAAATGGTGGGTATTTGTCGTTTCTAATGGCTGAGGAATATTCCATTGTATACATAGACCACATCTTCTTTATCCATTCATCTTTCGATGGACACCGAGGCTCCTTCCACAGTTTGGCTATTGTGGCCATTGCTGCTAGAAACATCGGGGTGCAGGTGTCCCGGCATTTCATTGCATCTGTATCTTTGGGGTAAATCCCCAGCAGGGCAATTGCTGGGTCGTAGGGCAGGTCTAGTTTTAACTCTTTGAGGAACCTCCACACAGTTTTCCAGAGTGGCTGCACATTTCCAGTGGCAGTTCACATTCCCACCAACAGTGTAAGAGGGTTCCCCTTTCTCCGCATCCTCTCCAACATTTGTGGTTTCCTGCCTTGTTAATTTTCCCCATTCTCACTGGTGTGAGGTGGGATCTATTGTGGTTTTCATTTGTATTTCCCTGATGGCCAGTGATGCGGAGCATTTTCTCATGTGCTTGTTGGGCATGTCTATGTCTTCCTCTGTGAGATTTCTGTTCATGTCTTTTGCCCATTTCATGATTGGATTGTTTGTTTCTTTGCTGTTGAGTTTAAGAAGTTCTTTATAGATCTTGGAAACCAGCCTGGTGGGCCAGATTGAAAACAGTAGCCCAGTTGGCTTGCTCCTCCTCTATTATCCAATGACTTGACCTGTTTCCTAGGAATTTGCATTTTTCACAGATTTTTTTTTAAAGATTTTATTTATTTATTCATGAGAGACAGAGAGAGAGAGAGAGAGAGAGGCAGAGACACAGGCAGAGGGAGAAGCAGGCTCCATGCAGGGAGCCTGACGTGGGACTTGATCCCAGGTCTTCAGGATCTCCAGGATCTCCAGGATCACACTCTGGGCCCAAGGCAGCACTAAACTGCTGAGCCACCTGGGCTGCCATTTTCACTGACTTAATTACATTCTCTTTTACGTTGAAGTTTTCCACTCAAATGCCAATTTAGTGACATAAAATTCCTCATATATCATACATATAGTAACGGATATGAAATCCTGGAAATACTTTTAATGGAGTGGATGTTAGAACTATTTTAATGATGCAGTAACAAAAAATGAAAAAAGTGAATTTTAAAAGGATAGAAATTTTGCATCATTAGTACTTATTGTTGATTCTCTCTTTTCTAATTATATTTCTGTTTGAAATCTTGGGAATAATCTTAAAGAGCACAGTTCTGAGGTGATTCTGTGGCACATGCACCTTTTTTATGGGAACATTAAACCCGTGGTATATAAGAGTGTGGCCTAATCTGCAGAAGCATGAAGTTTGATCTCTGTTCTTTGCTTTGTCCTTTACCAAAGTGCTTTTCCATCTCTGAAAATTCACCCTTTGTCCCACTCTGCCTGTATTTGTGCTATCATACTTGAAATTTTGTCCTTTCACATATTTCCTTGAGGCATGCCTTTCAAAAGTTTTGTTCTTAATTTACTCTTCAGGCAAGGTTGGGATTAGCATTCTATTGAATCTTCAACTTTCACGTGTATTACATGAGGGAAAAAAGGCAAAAAAGACTAACAATACAGTTGTCAGAGAGTAAATGAGAAACGTGTATTTTGACTTGAGACGTTCACCTAAAGTGGCATTTATTTGACTTAATTTTTTTTTTCTGGACTTTAAATAGCATGTAAAAAACTGTGATATGGATCTCTTGCTTCTTAGATTATATAATAAAATGACTTTTGGGTGATATTATTATAATAAATATTCTACCTCACATTCCCACTAATGAATGCACATTAAAGTTACTAGATTATTTTTTTTTTTAAGATTTTATTATTTATTTATTTATTCACGAGAGACACAGAGAGAGTGAGAGAGAGGCAGAGACACAGGCAAAGGGAGAAGCAGGCTCCATGCAGGGAGCCCGATGTGGGACTCGATCCCGGGACTCCAGGATCAGGCCCTGGGCTGAGGGCAGTGCTAAACCGCTAGAGCCACCCGGGCTGCCCAAGTTACTAGATTTTTAAAAGCATATTGCTCTCCTACTTTAACAGAAATATTTTGAATTACTTTGAATCTGATGTTATCACTATCTCTAAATAAATGATTACAACTGTAGAGAACGCTTTCTATGTACGACATAACTTACCTATATTACCTAATTAGTTCTCATAACCACAGGTAAGAATTTTTCTTATAACATGAGTTTGAACTATATGGGGTCCAATTGTATGTGGATGTTTTTCAATAAATCTATTGGAAAAATTTTTTGAGATTTCTGACAGTTGGAAAAAGCTTGCAGACAATGGTTAGCCTAGAAAGACTGAAAAAATTGAGGAAAAAGTTAGGTATTATTATAATAATATAGTATATTATACATATAACATACAAAATATGTTAACCAACTGTTTACATTATTGGTAAGGCTTCCAGTCAGCAGTAGGCTATTGGTAGTTAAGTTTTTGGAGAGTCAAAAGTTATACATGGACTTTTGACTGTGCAGGGGATCAGCACCCCTAAGCTGGGTGTTGTTCAAGAGTCAACTGTATTTATCCTTAAAAGGATAAAACCCAGGTATGAAGAGGTTAAGGAAGTTGCCTGGTGGTCTCTAGCTAGCAATTAAAGATCCAGGCACAAACTCAAGCAGTATTACTCCAGAATGCATACTCTTTTTTTTTTTTTTTTTTTTTTTTTTTTTTTTTTTAACCAGAATGCATACTCTTAAATCCTTGTGTTGTAGCTGCCTCTCTAAAGACCATGTTCAAAGAATGTGTGCAGGGATGCCTGGGTGGCTCAGCAGTTGAGTGTCTGCTTTCCCGGAATCCCGGAATCAGGTCCCACATCGGGCTCCCTGCATGGAGCCTGCTTCTCCCTCTGCCTGTGTCTCTGCCTCTCTCTCTCTCTCTCTCTCTCTCTCTCTCTCTCTGTATGTGTGTCTCTCATGAATGAATAAAGTCTTTAAAAACAAACAAGAACAAAGAATGTGTGCATACCTGGCCAGCATGTTTTAGTGTGTCTGAATCATTATATCCTGAAACTAAAAGAGACCGTAATATATTCAGTATTTGGATATTCAGAACTTATAATGCTTTTTTTATGGAGCATAATTTACACCTTAAAACACCAGTTCTTAACTGCATTGTTTGAAGTCTTTTGACTATTGTATCCTTGTAACCAGTGCCCCAGTCAAAACATAGAACATACCATCACCCCAGAAAACCCCTTCCCTGTTCTCTTCTATTTCCATCTGGGACTCTCCTAAGAAGCAGCCACCATTCTGATGTCTCTCACTTAAACTTAGCATGCGGTAGAACCTCATATTATAAAATCATGGTGTTCTCACACTTTTGAGTTTGCTTCTTTCACTCACCATTTTGTTTTTGAGATTTATCCATGTCATTGCATGTTAGATGTGTATAGAATGTGATGTGATAGCTTTTGTTTACTTTTTTTTTCCTGTAAATTAGAAACTCCTAATTGAACAGACTTACTTTAGTTAACAGGCAGAAGTTGTCCACAACTACAAAGGATTTGAGAGTTGACCCAGTTTGCAGGCTAGCAAGTTAGCCTGCCCCAGTTACATAGATGCTGGCTGAAGACAGGTGACTCCTGGGTCAGAGATAAAGGACTTTATTACTCAGGACACAGCAGGCAGCATGAGCTTCATGTTCTCATTGATTCCTCTTGTCCCCAAATCCCCCAGGAGCAAAGCTGAGTGACCCAGGTAGATGCTTGTGCATGAGGTTTATGTCATGGCTGAGGAACTCCAGCGTTAGACAGTCCCCCATCTTTTAAGGAGTGTCTAGCAAAGCTGCCCAACCTTTGCCCCGCAGGGAGGTATTGTCTTTATTTTCCTGGTCAGGAAACAAATCTGTCTTCTAACCTGGAAGGAGGCATTATCCCTGGATTCCAAGGTTGTAGTATCCTTGCAAAGAGTCTGAGATAAAAGCTGGTACAAGACATGCAGAAATCCCATGGATAAGTTGTCATTTAAATCTATTTCTGAAAAGCAAAGCTTTCTTCCCTTTCTGTTTCTCTTAGGACTGCTGTTCTTGTTGTTCCAAAGATGAAGTTAGTCTATAGAAAAATGTCTGATATTTGTGAATTCAAAAGTGATCCTGAGGTTTTGAGAAGATAGATGGTATATAATCCTATACAATAATCTTATCAGTATTTATTAAATGGGATGTGGTATATTCTCTATTAGTTACTGAAAGGGATTTAAAACATCCTGTAAGGATTTGGTCTTTGGCCCATCAGTATGTAAGCTAAATGTATGGAGAATGTGAGAAATGAAGGAGTCCTGAACAACTGAAGGTTAACTGGAGTGCTGTAGGACACACCTGTGGGATGTCAGAGAAAGAAAGGGAAATCTTTTAGACAAGTGTGACCTTAGCTGAGTCTTGAATGCATTGTCTCACCTGGCGGGAGAGACAAGTATATTCTTGGCAGGGGGAGTAATAGGAGTGCAAGTCAAAGGCTGAGGGAAAGGTATATGGTGATTTGTGGGAATGTTAATGAAATCATATTTTCGAAGATTAGAGGAATCATAATTTGGAGTCCAAAAGCCTGGCAGAGGAGTTATACTGGATGTGGTAAAAATTAGTGAACTAGAGAATGTTTCCGCAGCAGGGAGTCACATGCTTGAGAACTGCTGTGGTACTGTTGGAAAGTGCAACTGGTGGAGCTGGTTGTGGGAGGGTAGCACTAGGAGGAGGCTTTCATAATAAAGCAGTCAATCAAAGAAGTGTCCTTTCTTATTTGGAGATGGGAAACAGGAACTCTGATTAAGGGATGGTTCTGAGTATGGCTGAATAACTAGCTGGCGAAGTATCCCTCATTGCTTGGAAGGAGACAAACCAAAGGCACACCGAGACACTGTAACAGGAAGGCCATTGCTTCCTCTGAACTTGGAGGGATGGCTAAGATAAAAGGTGTAAATGGGAGAAAGCAATGTCATTGGGGAGGCTCAAGTCAGCTTCAGTCTGCTCCTTGAAATCAATGATGATATGCTGAGAACGTGGGACAGGAAGTGAGGCAAATATGCTGTTAAAGTTACATGTCCCTGATACATAGATGAACATGTGTCATACATGTCTTACATAATTTGAGGCCAGATCCCAGTTTGAATTCTCTAGCTCTAGTAGCTTTATTGGCTCTCTAAATAAGGTGGGACTGAAACACAGTGTTTTCAAGGTGAAGTATTGAGCAACTCTGTAGTACCTATGTACTCATCACAGCAATTTATTTCTCTACAAGATGATATTTTACAGTGAAACACCACAATGGGAAGGGCTAGAATGTCATAGGCTATTTGGATATAAAGCTATTTGGGTATTTCAGCAACGTGGACCACATTTTTTTCCTGTAAGAGTCCTGGTACAGTGTGCTGTTCTGGCTCTAGTGGTGAACATGTGTTTTAGTAACCCTTAATGACCACTAGTGGATCAGAGGTTAGTGGGGGGCTACATTCTGCTTTCTTTCTTTCTTTCTTTTTTTCTAATTTAAGGTTTTATTTATCTATTCATGAGAGACAGAGAGAGAGAGGCAGAGACACAGGCAGAGAGAGAGGGAGAAGCAGGCTCCATGCAGGGAGCCCGACGTGGGACTCGATCCCGGGACTCCAGGATCACTCCCTGGGCTGAAGGCAGGCACTAAACCGCTGAGCCACTCAGGGATCTCCACATTCTGCTTTCTGTTATAAAATTTGAATTGTGTTTTATGGCTTAATACCTGTTCCTTGCATGTCTTTATAAACTGGTATTTTAAGGAAGATAACTTTTATTAAAATAAGAGTCTTAATTAAATTACTAATGACTATTCAACCTTTATAAAAATGTACCTAGTAAGGCCTTAAAAGCAGCAAGTTCAGTTTCTTTGATTTAGAACTAGGATCTTTGCTAAGGGTCACAGTATTTAAGAGTGATACTTATGGGATCACAAGCATAATTTATATAAGAGGGGGAATGGGTTCATTTTAGATGGTGATAGCAGTACTAGATGCATCGTGGTAGAAGCAAACTGGCATCATAAACCTGAATTCTAAAAAAAATAAAAAAAAATAAACCTGAATTCTGTCATTTCTGTTAGTGCATAATTGAATTAATAAAAATCTTCCCAAAATAGGATAAAGGTTAATAGTTGTACAGTGTGAATATTGTCAGAATATTGCAGAGTTAATAAGTAAAGGCCTAAGTGTTGTATTAGCATAGCTTTGGATAAAAAATTAAAATATACACCTTTTGCATATAAAGATGCTACTTCAGAATTCACATTGTGCTTTATGGATTGGCATAGATATATACACTTTCTTATCTAGTCTTTCTGGTGCCCACTAACAAGGATTTGTGAGAGCCTTGAGAAAGGACATTAGAGTCATTGAACTGACTCTGAATCGTAACCTTACTCTCTTCTTGGTGTGATCCAAAGCAGAAGGAGGCATTAACTCTGTGAAATCTTGGTGACAGTTTTTGCCTGACTATGCCTTTCCTTTCATTGTAACAATTTAAATGTAAGGCAGTTCCTTGACCCTCTCTTTCTTGTGTTCTTTTAAATTTGTAATTGGTAGAAATGCTTTTTAATATTATTGTAGATTTCATTATGAGTTCTTCTTATCTCCTCTTCAGAATTATAAGAAAATTAAGGAAAATGGTAGAAGTTGGTACTGTTAGGCAGCCCCGGTGGCTTAGCGCCGTCTTCAGCCCAGGGTGTGATCCTGGAGACCTAGGATCGAGTCCCATGTCAGGCTCCCTGCATGGAGACTGCTTCTCCCTCTGCCTGTGTCTCTGCCTCTCTCTCTCTGTGTCCCTTATGAATAAATAAATAAAATCTTAAAAAAAAAAAAGAAGTTGGTACTGCTAATAAATATGGCAATACAGGTACAAGGGACTTCGAAAATGGTGTAAGAGTAACTTTTAGGTAATACACATTATATTTATTTCCTAATTGCTATATTCCATTGTGGTAAAATGTCCATATTTTGAGCTGCTGAATAGTGAGTGATATTCTGTTTTAACTAAATTGTGGTTTGAATTTTTTTAATTTACAGGGAAAATGCTAAGTGTGTTGAATATATTTATGGAATGTATGCAAGGCATTTTAGCTTATTGCTAAATCCTGGATGTTTGTATACGTTCTCAATCTGCAGGCCAGTACAATCTTTTGCCCAAGAGAGCCGTTGGAGAAAGGTTCGTATTAACAGCATTCTGAAAGCAGAAAAAAATAGCTAAGAAGTAGGATCAATTAAAAAATAATAGGATATAAAAAAAAATAATAGGATATATATTTTGTGTTTTTAAACTTAGGATTTTGAAATTAAAAAACAAATACTTTGTATCTTCACCAGTTCATTTCATGGCTTTTCAGTTGCTTTTGTTGAGATGATATTTAATTAAGATTAGATACTAAGATCTATACCATATGATGTAATGATTGAACAGGACATTTTTAAGCATGTCTACTTCCTAAATCAGGTTAGCTAGTCAGGCATCTTAAGGTATTGGGTAGTTAAGGATTGCTACACTATAACCAGGATTTTAAACTTCTTTCAGATAATAGGCCATGTGGGTAACTTAGAAGTAAGAGTTCCTACCTCCAAATTTATGATATGTGATTAACACTGTAGGTTCTTTTATAGGTTTCAGTGTTGTTGTTTTTTTTATTGTGATTTCCCTGTGTACTGAGAAATATTAGAGGATGAACAGAAAATAAGACATGAAAGAAAGGAATAAATAGACAATAGGACTTTAGGCTATTTAAAAATTCATTGGTAGGAAATGAAGAACACTCTAACTGACTTCTGTGGCTGCTGTCTTCATATGGTCAATGCAGGAGTTTTAAGGTATCTAGCATCATTGATTCCCACTGTCTGTGGTGAAACATTCAGTAGCCCCTGAGTATCCATGGTTTTGCTTTCCAAGTTTCGGTCATCTTCCTGCAACCATAGACCAGAAGTGGATGATTCTTCTGACCATTGGTCGGAAGGTCAGGAGTAGTCTAACACTGTGTTCCAATGCCTATGTCATTCCCCTCACTTTATCTCCTCACCTAGGCATTTTATCATCTCCCATCACCACAAGAAGAACAGTGAGTACAGCACAAATAGATATTTTGGGAGACCACACTTTCACAACTTTTATTACAGTACATTGTTAACATTGCTCTATTTTATTATTATTGTTGTTAATCTCTTACTGCACCTAATTTATAAATTAAACATTATCATACATATGTATATATAGGAAAAAGCATCTATATAGGGTTTGGTAGGGTCAACACTTTCATGCATCCACTGGATGTCTTGAAACATACGCCCCACAGATAAGGTGGGGGGGAGGCTACTGTATTTGCCAATATTTTTTTACTTTATAATCTCCTGATGATGCTATGACTCTTCTATCTCACTTTATTAACTAACCTGCCATGTAAAGGAATCTATTTTAGATGTTCTCATGCATTATTTTTTGTTTGTTTGCTTTTTAATAAGGAAGGAGGAGATAATACCTTGATTCTAAGACTCCCTTTAAATTAATTACCTGTGATCACTTTGGGATGGGCTCCCAACTGGATTAGAAATTATGGTTTAATAAAAAAATAAAATATGTGGACTTATGGTATATGTCTGTAGGGCATAGCATCTAATTTCTTTTGATTAATATTGTAGGGTATAGTCATATCACAGAATAATTTTTCATTCCTGTGGCGCTGATGCTCTGGGGCTAATAAGAGGGTGTGGAGGGCTTTCTGGAAAGGATCAAACCCTAACTAAGTCATGATAGATAATATCTATCATAGATAACTTCTATGAATAATTGTCTCTGCTCATTAGTTATCATTTACTCCTTTCTCTACTTAAGAAATAATATTAGAGTTAACATAAGGACATTATTAGAATAACCTTGAATATATTCTAATTATATAAAAAAATCAGCCATTGACAAATATTAGTACTTTATTGTTAGTAATAAATTACTTGAGCCACATCATGCAGCTAATCATGGTATATGAGTGGTTCAGGCACTGTGATTAAGAACTGATATTTTAGGGATGCCTGGGTGGCTCAGCGGTTGATAGTCTAGATGCCTTAGGTCAGGGTGTGATCCCAGTCTGGGGGGATCAAGTTCTGCATCGAGCTCCCTTTGAGGAGCCTGCTTCCCCCTCTGCCTATGTATCTGTGTCTCTCTGTATGTGTCTCATGAATAATTAAATAACTTTTTTTTTTAATAAAATTTTTTTTAAAAAACTGATATTTTAGATTTTGGTGTTTGAGGATTGGTTTCTCTTTTAAAAAATAATATTACAGTTTTTTAATAGCATTTTTAAAGAATGAAGTCCCATTTCAGGTGGTTTGATTCAATACCCAACACTTACTGAATTCCTTCTATGAAGAATGGTATGTTTGGTCCAGTGGATGATGTATGAAGACAGGATCTTCGTCTTTCTAGGGGCAGTAGAGGGATAAGAAGGTTGGATAAAGATAGAAGGCTACTGGGTATGGTCAGTCCTGGAGCTAAAGAAGCAGTATTGCTAGAGGTGGAGGAATGAATCGATCCATTCTCCATCATTTCTCTCCTGTTTCCTTTTTCCCTTTGCCACTGCCACTTGTGAGATTCTGCATGTTGGACTAAATGAGGGATAGATTTGGGCTGGAGTATTCCAGAAAGAAGGCAGAGTCCATGGCTGTCCTTAGATAGCATTTCATGATAGGTTGGGTGCATTTTTAAGTTGAAGAATGCAGTGACAATAGTAATAGCTATAAAGCAAGTCATGACTGGAAATTGTTTTTTGCCCCAGAAGGCCCACTGGAAATGCCCTTGGGGGTATTTGTGCAACTTTTTGATCTTTTTAAAATATGTTTACATGGCTATCGGTAGGTAGAATGCTTTCTGTAATATAAGAAATCCAAAATAATTGGTAGTACAACTATAATATCATTGTAAATATATTTCTCAGATCCAGATTATGAATTATCAATTTCATTTTTATGAGAGCTTTATTGAGGTATAATTCACATATTTTAAAATTTACCCTTTTAAAGTGTACATTTTAATAATTTTCAAATATATTCAGATATTGTGCAACTGTAACCATTACTACCATCTAATTTTAGAACCTTTCATTAACTTGAAAAGAAACTGTATACCTATAGCAAGTCACTATCTCTTCCTCCCCTTATATCCTGGCAAGGATTAACTCTCTTTTTGTTTCTGTGAGTTTGCTTATTCTGGATATTTTATATATAATACATGAATTCATTCAATTAGGATAATGTTTTCAAGGTTCATCCATGTTGTAATACATATCAATACTTCATTCTGTTTTATTTTCCAATAATATTCCCTTGTATAGATATACCACATTTTGTTTATTTATTCTTCAGATGAAGCACATTTGAGTTTCCTTTTTTTATTACTAAAATATAATGCTGCTGTGAATATTTGTGTATAAATTTTTACTCATGTAAAAATTTCAGTTTTTTGAGGCATAGAATTCCTGGTCAGATGATAATTCTGTGTTAATACCTTGAGAGACCACCAAATTGTTTTAAAAAGTAGCTGCACAATTTTATATTTCTTCCAGCAACATGTGAAGGTTTCAGTTTCTCCCATTCTTGCCAATACTTGTTATTGTCTGTTGTTTTGATTATAGTCATCCTAGTGAGTGTGAAGTAGTATGTCATTATGGTTTTGATTTGCATTTCTTTAATGACTAATGATGGTGAGCTTCTTTTCATGTGTTTATTGGCTATTTGTATATCTTCTTTGAAGAAATATTTATTCAAATTCTTTGCCCATTTTTAATTGGATTGACTTTATTTTTGAGTTGTAAGTTGTTCTTTACATATTCTGGATACAAGTTTCTTATTAAGTACAATTTATCTATTTTTTTTCATTCGTGTATTTGTTGTCCTATCTAAGAAACCATTTACTAACTGAAGATTTAGTCCTAACTTTTGTTCTGAGCCCCTTTCACTTCGGTGTTTGGTCCTTTTTGATTTTATTTTTATATATGGTGTAAGGTATGGGTCCAGCTACATTTCTTTGCTGTAAAGATTCAACTGTCCAAGGAATATTTGTGGAAAACCTCATGAGAGTTACAAATTTCATTTTAAGTTAATGTATAACCAAAGGACTTTTTACCATTCTTAATTTACTTTATTAAAGAATAATCTAAAGATGTCTTGATATTTCAAAGAAATGAATTTTGTTATATATTACATGAAATTATGATAATGATACTATGAAAATTTTTGGTAGCAATGCATACCAACTTTTACTTTACTTACTTTACTTAGTTTAGCTTATAAACACTTAAAAATTATACTCTGTGAAACTTATAAACACCTTTAAGAAATTAATACCCTTGTGAAAACAGAACACAGGCTATTTATAGATATATAGAGTGAACAATTTTTATAGATTTACCTTTTTATTTTTTTATTTATTTTTTTAATAGATTTACCTTTTTAAAAAAAGATTTTATTTATTCATGAGAGACAGAGAGAGAGAGAAAGAGAGAGAGAAGCAGAGACACAGGCAGAGAGAGAAGCAGGCTCCATGCAGGGAGCCCGATGTGGGACTCGATCCTGGGTCTCCAGGATCATGCCCTGCGCTGAAGGTGGCACTAAACCGCTGAGCCACCTGGGCTGCCCTATATTTATCTTTGATTGAAATATTGCTCTGGCTCTTCTTATCTATTTATTTTCAAAGCATGGGCATTTCATTAATATACTGACAATATGATACAATATTTACATTTAATTTGTCTACTTAGATTTAATTTTAATGCAGTGAAGGTGAGAATTCACTGTGAGATATAAATTATACTTCTTTTATTTAAATTTATTCCAGTTCACTACCTAAATATCTCGTGTGAAACCTAAACATTCCTTGATATGAATGTCATCTAAAGTTGTAACAGAACAACCCCTGCTACTATAGCTTACTGTGCTTTGTTTAAAAAAAAATATCACCCTATTTTCTATTAGAGTTAAGCTGTGTCATTATATATAGGTAGAGCCTCTCTCATAGCAGGTGAACATTCTCAATTCCAATCATCTGAGGAAAGATTCAGACATCAACTTGAACTCTGAAAGTGGGAGTAAACTACATAGGAAAAAAAATATCACACTCTCCCTATTGCTTCTCTTGGGTTAGGTTATTGGGTTATTAGATGTAATTAGGCTTTTGGGGCAGGTTGGAAGCTTAGCAGGGGGACATTCACGTATTGAAGTCTAAACTGTAAACAGGTAAACTATATGCTAGAATCCGGATCCATGGCATTTTATGTTGATTTTCTTCATGTTATTTCAAACATTTAATTATCTTACATTTATGTATTACAGCCTTGCCTTGGCTGTGCACTGGGAAATTAAGAGAAGAGCCGTTTACCTTTGCTTGAACTGAAGAATTAAATTTAGAGCAGCGCCAGTCTTTTCTTTCTTGAAGCCATCATTGGGGAGATATCCAAAGGGGAGTTGAATCTCAGGAGTTATGGTTAAGGCTATAAGAGGCCTAGCTGGCTTTCCAGTGAAAGCTTTGGGAAATCTTGGTGTTAGTTTCTAAGGAATAGAATAGGTTTTCCCTCCAAAGGTAAATTTTTTTTTGATGATATAAAAAAATGTTTTATTTTCAAGTGCATTGCTATAGAGGAGTGAATTATGAGCCTCCTTTGCACTTCAGAGCCCTAACCAGGTCTTTGGTCTCAAGCCTTCAGGGCTGAAAGGAGCCTAGAACATTTTGTATTTTGCCCAGAGTGGGAATGACTGCAAACAGACAGTTCTGAAGTCCTTATATTGTTCTTGAGCTAAAGAATGTTGTCAAATATCTTTGCTAGAATTTTACAGTATCTGCTTTTCCGTGTCTATATTGTGGAGATGAGTCTTAATCACCCATACTAAAATATTTCAAAATATTTTATAAACTTTCCTAATCCATATATTTACTTCATTTTTATTATTCTCTTCCTTAATTGCTTATATCGAACAATAATTGCCTCAAAAACTTTGAGGTACATTTTATGGGTTGTTCGTATTCTTTGATGCTGTTCGCCCTAGCTGTAAATGCATGGAGCACATTTTAAAGCAACCTTTTTGTACCGTCCTGTTGCTCTCAAAGATTGTTGTTGTACTTTTTCAGCTGTAAAAGCCTCATTTGTAGCTTTGAACTTTTCATTTTACTACTGGGTTTTTATTTTATTTTTTTCCAGCACTTCCCTTTCTGTAGTGTATTTAATTCTTTGTCGTGTTATTGGTGATACTACTCACACCTGACACTATAAATAGCTCATCTAGTCAACTTTGTATTATTCATGAAAATCGTAGCCCTTTCCTTTGTTCCTGCCTAACAACTTTGGGCTCTGTTGTTCATTTACTTTCTTTAGAAAAAAATATAACCTAGAGATTGAAGGTCTAGCTTGAATTTGCCTCTTTCAGGGTCTTTTAGGAAATGCCCTGCCTCATCAAGGAGCATCCTGTCTTGGGTGGGAGAGGGTTTGCACCCAGTGAGCACATGCTTTCCACTCCAGGAGTCAGGTGACTAGGGTTATTTCTAACTCCTGGCACTCCTGGGCTTGTGATGACTACTTACCACTCGGGAGACACAATGAACACCAGACTCTTCTTTTTCTCGAAAATACCATTAGAAAACTCAAAATTTCAATGTGCTGAGAAAATATAGTTGAGAACTTAGCAAGTGAAGATGAATGGCCTGATTCAAAATGTCAATCAACTAATTACAATAATTGATTTTCAATTGAATATTTAATGTCATAACAAGAACAGTGAAATTTCTTTTCAAGTTATTTTGTACTTCCTTGGATATTTAGTTACTTTATTTATTTAGAATTTTGTAGTGGTGGGAGTTCTTTCCAGGAGAGGCTGTGGGTGAGGAAAATATATGTTTAAGAGCATTATAGACTAAACAATTGTATCTATGACTCAGAAGAGAGTCCTGGGCTACATATAGACATGTGGGCATCATTGTTGTGTGGCTAATAACTGAAAGCTTAGGAATGAAGAGGGCATGGAGGAGAGAGAATCAAGGGAATATGTCTTAGAACTGAGTACTTACCAATTCCAATGTTTAAGACATAGAAGCCAGTCGGGCATATGTTATTGACAGGAGAACCCACTGACTCATTCCTTAAATATGAATATCAGTGTGAAATGGACTCTTGATACTATAGCTGCTGAATGAATATATATATATATGTATATATATATTTGCAAATATATATATGTGTGTGTGTGTGTTTGAACTCAATAAAGAGAGAAGATACATTTTAAAAAAGAAAATTCATTAGGTTACCTTGTTCTTTTGATTATGATATTTGCCTTTATATATGTAGTTTTTAATCTGTTGTTAATCTTTTTGAGGAGCAGGTTTGAAAAATAAAAAAATAAGGCAGACTTTTTATTGACATTTTTATTTGCTGAGTTGAGGTTGGGTTTTCTTAAGACTAAGCATTGGTTATCTTGTGTGGAAAGAAAATCACATGAATGTTTTTTATTACTAGAATTTGGAGGACACAGCTCTAAATTACAAATTGAATTTTATGCTTCAGAATGTGATTCCCAATATGCAGTTTTACCTTCTGAACATCAGGTCTTTAATTTATTTCACTTAGAAGGTAGGCTTATATGTTAGATTTAATTTGATTTTTTAAATGATAAAACCTTTCTTAGTCTTCTGCATCATTATCAGTATAGAATAATAGTTTATGTCAAGGACTTACTGGTCATTAGTATGTTCCAATGTTTTATATTTTCAGCTAAAACATTTTATTATTTGAATCACACTCTCCCCTGGTTCTGGTTTGATCATGGCTGTGATTTGTGTGCCATTCTCAATTAGAGGCTGAGGAGTACCATTTCTTTCTGGCTCCCGCTAAACACCTGCCCCTGCATTGATCCTGCATCTAATGATGAGAATTAAGATCAGACATGGATGTGGATTTGTGTGTGGGTTGTGATTATGGTAGCAGAGGCATGACTTTTTATCTGAGTAGATGACTTTTTCTATCCCTCTCCGAATTTCCAGTTCCACGGGATAGAGTTGGTTGAAATGACTGGCCAGATGTTACAGCTTATTTCATCCAAGCCTGATGCATTGCTATGTCCTTCAAAACTCTGGCTTATATAAAGTTAGTAGTCTGAAATAGAGTTTAGCAAATGTCTGTTCATAAACTGACATTCTCTCATATCTCAAGCATTCTTTCTACTATGGAATCATTCATTAGCAAGCTTGTATTTTTATGAAATTATTTCAAGGTATTGGGAAGTTGGTTAGATTGCACAGACTGCCAATATATCTTGGGTCACTTTAGCCTTTTATTGAAATAATCTCCAGAAGGGATTGGTTTGATTTTGCATGACAAAATTCTTGTCAGTAAATTTTTAGCAAAGTGGCAGAATCTGACTCATCTGCTTTTTGATATACATAAAATCAGATTTACAACTTTAAGATGTTACTTTGTTATTTATTTTCCATCAAATGTATCAGATACGGATTTTTGTACTGTTAAAAACATAATCCTGCCTGCATTCCCTTGTCTTCACAACTGACTGTAATCTCTTAAATGAACCATTGTGAGCTTGGACATCAAACATATTTACCTTACTTTTATATTTTAGCCATCTGTGCCCATTAAATTGTAAGTTCCAATAAGATCTCAGGCTCTGGCTAACTCATTATTGAATGTTTGGTACCTAGAAGAGTGTCTTGCAGGCAGTAGATGCTCAGTAGATACTTAATTTAATTCATTGAATTACTCAGTTTTAATATTTCTTCAATGTATAATTCTCCAGAACCTGGAGAAGATAGGCTACCTATGAGAAAGAGGGGTAAGTAATAGTAGCATCCTCTTTGTACTTTGAAACTACCCCTAGCAAAAAAATATTACTGCAACAGTTTGTTCCTACTTTGCACATACAAACAAGCTTCAGGTCTAGTCTAGAACAATATTATAGCATAGGTCACATCAACAGTCAAACTTACTTCAGGGCTGGAAAGGTCCTGAAATGTCGTCCATCCCAACTTTCCATCCAGTGTTTGAGTTCCTTCCATAGCATTGCCTGTCAGCCTTGGCCATCTATTAGAATGACTTGAGGAGCTTTAGAAATCCTAGTGGTTGGCCCTCAGTGCGGTCCAATGGTCTAAGAATCTCCAGGGATGGGACTGGGGCATCGGTATTTTTTAAATCTCCTTTGGTGACTCCAATGTGCAGTCAAGGTTAAAAGCCATTGTTTTATAAAATCCCTGCCAAATATATTTCCAGTCTAATTGAACTCCTTTGGAGATGAGCACCTCACTACCAAACTTGGTTTTGTGTATATTCCATTTATTCAGATGTTGACTTAATTACAAGAATGTTTGAATTATATACTGGTTGAATTACATGACATAAATCAAGCTCACCAATTTAATACTCAAATATTGATAAACAACACTTAAGAGAGACTGACACTTAAATTTGAATTATCTTCTTTGAAATAGTATTGCAACACTATTGAATGACTTCCAAAGGGCTGGTCATAAAATCACTTCAATCATTTTCAAATCTTACTTCAGCGGTAATCAGATTACTTGGTGTGACTCAGATGAACATTCTGCTCTATCTTAGAGTATTATGATTGTTTTATTTTCTGGTACCTGGGGAGACAGAAAAGTGATGGGCAGATTGTTTTTTGTATTTATCTGCCTGCACTTTACTGATATAATACACGATGTTTATTGCTAAGAATTAGGTAGGCCCTTTTGGAAATGTGCTAACTTCTTACGACAGTAATGTGCTACCCAGGAAACTTCAAATATACTGAAAGAACTTAGGGGAGTGGTTATAGTTGGCTTTGTAAGTGCTTTTAGAGAAGAGTTTTTAGAGAAAGCTGTATGTGACACACAGATACGCAGACATGTGTATTCTTGCTTAGGAGCTTGTGTATCTGAAGGCCATTTACCTCTATGTCAATTTATTTGCATGCTTTTGCATTTCCTTTAGTAGAATGTGGGCACTTAAAGTCAGTATATAACATGATTATTAAATATTCAAGTGGTTGTAGAGCCAGACAAGCCTGGATTTTGGTCTCATTTCCATTCCTCCTCATTGTCTGGCCTGTGGCAGATTATTACTTTATCTCAGCCTCTGTCTCTATTTGTAAAGTAGATATATTGGCACATATCTTATAGGGATGTTGTGAGGCTTAATAGTAATAATGCATATAAAGTCACACAGTGAGACTCCTGTGGTTATTAGGAAGTACTTGTTAACATAAATTTTTTTGTTCCACTTTATTGTACCAGTATTTTATATTATTTTTATGTAAAAGGCTATACAAAAAAAAAAGGCTGTACATATGTAATGTATACAACTAGATGAGTTTGGGGATGAAGACATACCATCACCAAGGCCAGAGACATATCCATCACCTCCTAAAGTTTCCTCTTGCCCCATTATTATTAATAGTAGCAGTAAGAGTACTTTACATAAAATCTGCCCTCTTAGAAAACTTTAAGTATACAATTGAGTATTGTTAGCTATAGGCAGGCAGTATGCTATATAGTAGACCTCCATAAGTTATTTATTTTACTTAACTAAAACTTTGTACCCCTTAACCACCACTTCCCCATTTTCCCCTCTCCCCAGCCCCTGGATATCATCATTCTATTCTCTGTTTCTGTAATTTGACTTTTTTAGGATTCCATATACAAATGAGATCATACAGTATTTGCCTTTCTGTGTCTGGTTTACTTTATTTAGCTAATGTCCTCCAGGCTCATCCATAATGCACAAATGGCAGGATTTCCTTCTTTTCTAAGACTGAATGGTACTCCATTGTGTATGTATATACCACATTTTATTTATACATTCCTCCACTGATGGGTATTTAGATTGTTTTCTTATCTTGGCTATTGTGAATAATGTTGCAATAAACACGGGAGCTCAGGTTTCTCTTTGAAATCCTGATTTCAGTTCCTTTAGACAAATACCCAGAAGTGAGATTGCTGGATCATATGGTTGTTCTATTGTTAATTTTTTGAGGAGCCTCCATACTGTTTTCCATAATGTTCATTTTAATTTACATTCCTACCAACAATGTTTCCAGGGTTCCCCTTTCTCCATATCTTCACTGACACTTGTTTTCTTTTCTTTTTTTAAATTAATAGCCATCTTAACAGGTGTGAGGTGATATTTCATTGTGGTTTTCATTTCCACTTTTTTGAGTAGCTATGTTGAGTACCTTTCCATATACCTGCAGCATTATTGGGCAGGTTATAATGGTTGTAAAATAATATCTTTTAAGACAATCATAGACAAAATCCTGGGACTAGTTCTGTTGAGAACATCACCTTTGCACTCCTTTATAAAAAACTACCCTCAGACATGATCTTAGATTGTGCCTTTACCAAACTGAATTTCCTATTGAGAGCCCTAATGCTACAGCTTATGGGTAAGGGTGGGTCTCTTTAAGGTCACAGAGCACAGTGGGGAATGGTTGAGGGCCTTAGGTTTTCCCTGGGACATCAGGAAATCTAGCCTTTATAGGTAGCACTCTTATCAACTGAGACCCTTCTAGCATCTATTCATTGCTAGTCTTCTTGTCTTACATGTAGAGTTGTCAGATAAAGGATAACTATTTAAATTTTAATTTCAGATAAATAATTTTAATTATAAATATGCCCCAAGTATTGTGTGGAACATATTTGTACTAAAAAAAAGTATACATTGTTTCCTGAAATTCAAATTTAATGGGGAATTCTGTAGTTTTCTTATTTTTGTTTTTCTTCTTCTAAATCTGGCTATGCTGCCTAAGTGTTATAAGAATATTTTGGGTTAGATGTTTGGTAAGTTTTTAAAATGAAATGGTAGTATTTCTGAATGGAGTAGAGAGAAATACTGCTTAGATAAGTGAAGTGGCTATATTATAGCATTAAATGACTTGATTTGTTGAAATAATATAAATATAATTGTTACTGTTTAATAATAATAAATAAAATGAGACAATGATGGTGCAGGTAGAAGACTGTCTTCTTACTTCTCTAATTCCAAGAATTTAAGTGAATCCTAAACTTTTTTTTTTTTTTTTTTTTTTTAGTGAATCCTAAACTTAATGCTCTTTCAACTATATACTTCCAGCACATTAAAGAACATGTATTATAGTATCAGTATATCCTAATTTGAGAAAGTTTGAAGTTAAAAAGGGTTAATATATGAATATTCATGCTTTGAATAATTTCTTGCTTTATTAGTGCATTTAAAACATATTATGTACAAACCTTTTATTTGTGTATATTTTAATGTAGCAATTCTTGATCACCCCAGAACATACTGAATTTTCCTTTCTGTAAGCATTTATTTAATTTTTTATTATTTTAAAATTTTTTCCTTCCATAGCTTTTTTTTTTACTTTGATATTCATTTATTTATTCATTCATTTAACATGACTAAGCATCTTCTATGTGCCAAGAATTGTGTTTAGTGCTGGAGATATAAAAATAAATAAGACAGAATCATTGTCCACATGGAGCTCACAGTATAGCTCTAGAAAGATGTGACATTGACATTATGATGGCATGTGACAAATATTATAACAAATGAAATATATTGCTTTTAGATCCACAAAAAGTAGCTTGATGGAGACTTCACTAAATATGTTTCATTTAAACTGGGTTTTCAAGGATGAATAAAAGTTTGTTCGACAAGAAGGCGGTTAAAGCCATTGGGGAGGGGTGTGGGGAAGGGAGAGAGAAAGAGAGAATTAGAAAAATCCCCAATAGCCCAGCCTATGAAAGATTCTGGAGTAACTGCTTAATAGTAAGAAGATGGTGGTGCCAGGGGCCCTCTGAAATAGCATAGAATGTGAAGTGGACAATAGGTTTAAAGACAGGTAAGATGAGCCCACTAAGACATCTTTTATGAGGTTCTAAATTTTGATTTTATTGTCTAGTCGACAGGGAATTACCCAAAGTTTTAAGTTAGTAAGACTTAACTGTTCATGTTTCAGGAACATATCTGGAATATAGAAAGACAGGTGGCCAGTTGCTGCAGTAGTTAAAGGTGGTGACATGAAGCCATAGGAATACAGTAGTTGTAGTGGGAGTTGAGGTGTCTTGGGTGGGCAACATTTCTAAGAATTACTAGGTTTTGAATAATTTTCTGAGTATTTTTTGGTGAGGAGCTTAGGGGAAGAAGTTTTGAGGATACAAGAGCTAAGTCTTGAGAGAGAGAGAGAGAGAGAGAGAGAGTGTCTGTGTATGTGTTTATGTGCATGTGTATATTATTCCCCCAAGAACTTAATGTCATTAGAGATAGGATCATTTTCCTAACACTTTTTTTTGGTTCCTCATAGTACATTAAATAATTCTCAGTAAATTCCTGTTAAACTTAAATAAGAAATGCAAAATGCTTAAGATGAAGCATATTTATATATTAATTCTTTATTATTGTTTTGATAAATCTATTGAATATTATAGGAATAACCCAGGATGCATGGTGGAAAATTCATTCTTTACCCCATTTGATGTTAAATAAAACAATCCAGTTGTCTAGTAACATAAGGATCTCATTACAATTAATGTTTGTGTTTTTTAAAAATAATTTTTAAAAAGATTTTATTTATTTATTCATGAGAGACACACAGAGAGAGGCAGAGACACAGGCAGAGGAAGAAGCAGGCTCCATGCAGGGAGCCTGATGTGAGACTCAATCCTGGGACTCCAGGATCACGCCCTGAGCCGAAGGCAGGCGGTAAACCACTGAGCCACCCAGGGATCCCAATGTTTGTGTTATAATGTTTCCTGCTTTGTAATTATCAGCATTTACCTTAAAATGTGATTGTCTACAGTCCTTCTAATTTTTGATGTGTCAATACAATTATTTTTCCCATTGTTCAATTGAAGAGTTCAGTGCCAGGTGAGTCTGAGACAGACCAAATTGTGGATTTTGAATTCATGGTTGTAGCTTTGTATCTCAACACTTAAATCACAAAACTTGAGACAAAGCAGTGATGCTAAATAAAGGGCTTTCATGCTCCACGAAGTGTATTGCTTTATACACAAAACAACACAGTATTTAAATATTATTACACATACATTCTTGTAGTTTATTTTGTGTGTGTGTATGTATATATATATATAAACTGAGATGACATCTAATGCTTTTCAGCTGTAAGTTTATTTTATTTTTTATTTTTTTTTTTTTCAGCTGTAAGTTTAATTTTACATCAGTGCATTAAGATAAGCTCACCAGTAGAAGAGGTGACGTGTAGGTCCTCAAACACTCAGACTCTAAGGCAGTGACGCCTAACCTTGAGCAGGTAAAGAGCCACATGGCCACAGAGTAGGGAGAGAGAGCGACCTTGTAATATCCCATTTGATAATGTCTGCAGTAAGATACTGTGTCACTATGACTCAGCACCACTCACACATTGAATTCTCAGCACAGAGAACACACAGAAGAGCAAAGCTGGTCTGTCACACCACCGATAGTTTGAGATACTGCACCTGCATTCTCAATAGTCCTCTCTCATTTCTCTTTATCTTTGGCTACAATGGGAGAAAACAGAGTGGACCTGAGCAGTTTATTTTTTCACTTGTGCTGATGAGAGAGCGCAGCAGAACGCATGCTGTTCTACTTTCTCTGTGCTGCAGCAGGTCTGTTGGCCATGGCCTGGAGCTTTCAGGGAAGGACGGTGACAGAAGAATGCCAGAGTGTCCTGAGCCTCCATGTGGCTGGAAAGCCACATTTTACTGACACCAGCACTCCATTGGTAGGCTGTGTGATCTGGGCACACGACAGATGGTCCAACAATCCCCTGGCTTATATTGCAGGGAGATACATGTGACTTGTTTTTCAATGAGGGTACTGATGAGTTGTACTAGTCTGTTGATTGAGAGCTCACAATATATTCTTGGTGAGATCTCTCTGGAACAAATCCTGTGAAATGGTATAATGACTGTTGCACACAAATGGCTGGATTCTCTTAAAGAAAACAATTCTCATTATTGTCTTGTACTCATACTCATTTAGGTCCAGAGGATCCAATTATATACTTTAGGTTTTTACTTCATTGAGTTTAGAAATGACATACATCAAGTCACTGTAGAGGAAGAGGAGTTCTGATAGGAGGAAAAAGAACTTGTGAATCACTTCTGATCACAATTCAGAAGAAAAAAGGGAAAAAAAGTCCCTGAAGTTTATTACCTCATTTGTTATGTGGTAAATTTTTTAGGTATTTTATTTCTTTTAATTTTTGTGAGGTAAATATTACTCCTTTTTTTCTTTTTTTTTAAAAAAATTTTTATTTATTTATGATAGTCACAGAGAGAGAGAGAGAGAGGCGCAGAGACACAGGCAGAGGGAGAAGCAGGCTCCATGCACCGGGAGCCCGATGTGGGATTCGATCCCGGGTCTCCAGGATCGCGTCCTGGGCCAAAGGCAGGCGCCAAACCGCTGCGCCACCCAGGGATCCCTACTCCTTTTTTTCTGAACTGACATGTTAAATGACCTATCATGTGTTAGCTACTGTGTTAGGACCCTAACATATTTTCTCACTCAATTCTCAAAATTAATTTTGTTATTTTAGATATGTAAACTAGAATAGGCTAGATTATACTATATTAACAAAGAGATCCAAAATCTCAGTGGCCAAATAATATAAAGGTTTATTGTTGACTCACACCAAAATCACTATGGTGCCAGGTGACTTTCCAAGGCAGTTTTCTCCTTGTGGTCACTTGTAGTCAAGGCTGAGGGAAACACTACCACACTGCAGTTACACCGTCTGGAGTTAGTGGTTGTTGAGACAAGGGAAGAATCACAGGAGACTTAATTATGGGTTTTTAAGGCCTCAGTCTGGAAGTTACTACACACATTACTTTCCCTCAAAGCCCATTTGGGGGGAGCTAGTACATGGTCCCACTTAACAGTCAGCAAGGTGGGAAATAGAAAGAAGCAAGTGGGTTATGATGAACGTGACTGGGTCTGCTACGATATTATAACCCAATCTTAAAAATGAGAAAACTGATGTTCAAAGAAGTTAGATCATATTCCCCAATCACACACTTAATAATTAGTATACTTAGTTCTTGAAACCAGGTCTCTTCCAGTCCAAGGAACATTTTTATGCCTTCTTTCTCCACGCTCCCAAACATACTGAGTATTTTAGTAGTTTATAGTTAGTTATATGTGGCCTTGTGGTAGCCAACCTCTAAGTTGCAGTGAGTCCTGGCTGCTGGTATTCATACAGCACAATTTCCTCCCTCAGTGAATAGGGTTGATTTGTATAACAACTATAGTCTTGTGGAAATGACAAAATATGGCTTTTGGGACTAGATTATAAAAGACAGTGGTTTCCTTCTTGTTCTTTTGGATTACTCACTCTGGGAAAAGCCAGCTGCCATAATGTAAGGTCATTAAAGCAGCTCTATAGAGTTTTTGTATAGTCAGGAACTAAAGCCTCTGGCCACCTGGAACCAACTTGGTGTCCATGAGCATGAGCCATCTTGAAAGTAGAAGTGTCATCCCATCAGCCATGGGATGACTGATCCCAGACCAACAGCTTGACAGCAACTGCATGAGAGACCCTGACCTAGACCCACTCAGCTAAAGATACTCCCAGATAATTCTTGACCTACAGAAACTATGTGAGATGATAAATGCCTACTGCTAGTATAAGTTGCTCAGTTTTGGGATGGTTTGTTATGCCATAATAGATAACAATAAAGAACCTTTTCAGATTGCTTCCTTTCATTGTATTTCTCTTTCAATTCTAGGATTCTTCCTATTATGACAGTGAGTTTTAAAATCAGCTGAATTACAAAGTAGTACACTTCACAGTGATTGTCACATAATAGTATCTTAAGAAATTTTAGTTGAATAAGTCTTGTTATTCAAATCTAGTAGTTCTAGGAATTTTAGTGTAAAAGTCTGTACTAAAAAATGATACACCATGCTAGTTCAGAAGAGAGAATTTTTTGCAATTCTCCAACAAATGTGTATTTTTCTGCCTTAAGATATTAGCTGGTTGAGGTTATTTTTTGTTTTAAATCACATTTTGAAGTTTTGAGAAAGAGCAAGCTAGTATGTTTTTATTAACAGTTTTTTGTAGGGAGGAAGACAGAATATAGAAATAACTGCTGGCTTTTTGGCAAGTAGAAGTTTTCAGTACTTTCAGGGTTTCTGCCTGGGTAGAAGGAGGACAGGATTTATAAAAAGGATAATCTTGCAGTGGAGGGCATGCAGCCGTGTGTGGGCCTTATTATTCCTGGTGCCACTGATGAACCAAAATATTCACCACATCGACACTTGGGTTACAGATTAAATTATGTCCTGGATGCCATACCTTGACATTTTTCTGTGATCATATGTTGTTGATACTTAGATTATTAATCAATAAACATGATATACTTAGAAGTATAATTTTCAGAAATGTTATAATTAATCATTCTGAACACTGGTATGGGATGTATATATAATATTATGCCTTTAGGTTTTTTAATCAGTCATAGTTTACTCTTGAATGTTGTACAATCTTTTATTTTTATTTATTTATTTTTAATAATAAATTTATTTTTTATTGGTGTTCAATTTGCCAACATACAGAATAACACCCAGTGCTCATCCGGTCAAGTGCCCCTCTCAGTGCCCGTCACCTATTCACCCCCACCCTCCACCCTCCTCCCCTTCCACCACCCCTAGTTCGTTTCCCAGAGTTAGGAGTCTTCATGTTCTGTCTCCCTTTCTGATATTTCCTACCCATTTCTTCTCCCTTCCCTTCTATTCCCTTTCACTATTATTTATATTCCCCAAATGAATGAGACCATATAATGTTTGTCCTTCTCCGATTGACTTATTTCACTCAGCATAATACCCTCCAGTTCCATCCACGTTGAAGCAAATGGTGGGTATTTGTTGTTTCTAATGTCTGAGTAATATTCCACTGATACATAGACCACATCTTCTTTATCCATTCATCTTTCGATGGACACTGAGGCTCCTTCCACAGTTTGGCTATTGTGGCCATCGCTGCTATAAACATCGGGGTGCAGGTGTCCCGGCGTTTCATTGCATCTGTATCTTTGGGGGTAAATCCCCAACAGTGCAATTGCTGGGTCGTAGGGCAGGTCTATTTTTAACTCTTTGAGGAACCTCCACACAGTTTCCCAGAGTGGCTGCACCAGTTCACATTCCCACCAACAGTGCAAGAGGGTTCCCCTTTTTCCGCATCCTCTCCAACATTTGTGGTTTCCTGTCTTGTTAATTTTCCCCATTCTCAGTGGTGTGAGGTGGTATCTCATTGTGGTTTTGATTTGTATTTCCCTGATGGCAAGTGATGCAGAGCATTTTCTCATGTGCTTGCTGGCCATAAATGGTGCTGGGAAAATTGGACATCCACGTGCAGAAGAATGAAACTAGACAAACTAGACTCTCTTTCACCATACACAAAGATAAACTCAAAATGGATGAAAGATCTAAATGTGAGATAAGATTCCATCAAAATCTTAGAGGAGAACACAGGCAACACCCTTTTTGAACTCGGCCACAGTAACTTCTTGCAAGATACATCCACTAAGGCAAAAGAAACAAAAGCAAAAATGAACTATTGGAACTTCATCAAGATAAGAAGCTTTTGCACAGCAAAGGATACAGTCAACAAAACTAAAAGACAACCTACAGAATGGGAGAAGATATTTGCAAATGATGTATCAGATAAAGGGCTAGTTTCCAAGATCTATAAAGAACTTCTTAAACTCAACACCAAAGAAACAAACAATCCAATCATGAAATGGGCAAAAGACATGAACAGAAATCTCACAGAGGAAGACATAGACATAGCCAGCAAGCACATGAGAAAATGTTCTGCACAATCTTTTAGATAAGGGGATCCCAGTGTTCCCCAAGATACTGGGAGGAGAAGGTTGGATATGACTCAGCTCTTGCCAGAGTCAGTAGTCTATGAACCCCTGCAAAAGACAAGATTCTATTCTATTTAACATTTTCTTAATATCATTGTTTCAGAATCTTAGTTCTATTGGATGAGATGAAAATTTCCTAACAAAAATCTCTTCATTGTTTATTCATACCCATTTCCTGCCTCCCCCATTAGCAAATGCTCTCTCTATACATGCTCTAAATTTTCTCTCTTGGCTTATTTTGTGCCAGTTGGGCAAATGATAGGAGAGAGAACATCATTTATATCAACAATGTGTTATTGTTGGACACATGGTTATCTACCAGAAACATAGCCAAATCAGGGAGATAAATGAATATATATTTATATTTCCAAATTTTATATGTTTACATACGGAGACATAGAGACATTATATGTACTTATGTTTATTTTTTTCATATCTACCAATGTACAGCTGGGAAGCAAGATTGAGGTTCAGACATAAGGACCGGAGCACAATAGGTTGTCAGAGAGATGCACTGATGGAGCATAAACTGATTTTAGGACATAAATGAAAACAACTCAAAGATAACTCCGAAGTTTCTGAATAAAAGATATACTTTACCCCACCTAGGGATATATAATTACAAAATTTTGCTGTATGTAATAATTTTTGTTCATAGAACCCAGAAAGGTGGTGACAGCAGGAATTTTGTAAAGGAGAAAACTGCAAAGAATTTTAATCAATTTGCTTGAAGTCTTGCAGTTAATAAGGAATAAAACTGAAATTTGAATCTGGGGGTTCTGTCTCTAGGTAAACCTAAAGATGTTTCCATTTCTAAGGACCGGCTCAACTTACTTGGGGTCCTTGAATGGACTTCTGGGTATCCATGAAGTGCTAAGATGGCATGTGAACTTGAGTGTATGTGTGAATTTTCTGAGTTAGAGGACTGAGATTCAACTTCTCAAAGGAGTCATGACAACAGAGCTACAGAAATTTCTTTCTTCTGGGTGACTGCCTGGCAAGTGTGAGTAGAGGATGATGTACTACGAGGGCCAGTCCTGCTTAATAATTAGATCATGGAAACGTGCATTCCCAGAGTGCAGGTTCCAGTGGCATGAAGACTCCTGAGTGTGGAAGGAAGAGAACAGAGCAAGAGTGTTAGAACTGACCAAATTTTTAAAGGGAGACTTTTCCTTGGGGCTGGACTAGCTCACACCCCAGTTCGGAAAATAGGTCAGACTTAAAAACTTAGGCCACAGATTTTGTGACTAAACAAAGGCCTTGCAGCTTGCCAGTAGATATGATAGGAGGTTTCTTGTCCCTCTAGCAGTTCTCCCATGGACACTGCATTTTGTACCTGCTGAGTGCTGATGACCAACTGTGGAGAAATTGAGCAGGGAAGTTTGGGGGACTAGTTTCCTGAGCACTGCTAGTGTGGGGCTGGGACTGGTTCCAGAGAGGGGTGGGTGCCTTTTGTTGAAAGCAAACTGCGAGTTGATTATCAAAGATCAGTTTGTGCCTTTTTTTTTTTTTTAAAGTTTTAATTTATTTATTCATGAGAGACATAGAGAGAGAGGCAGAGACAGGCAGAGGCAGAGACAGGCAGAGGCAGAAGCAGGCTCTCTGCGGGGAGCCCAATGTGAGACTCCATCCTAGAACCCTGGAATCATGCCCTGAGCCAAAGGCAGTTGCTCAGCCACTGAGCACCCAGGTACCCCTGTTTGTGCCATTTTATAATCTAAGATCCAACAGATTCATTTTCACACAAGTGAAATACTGTTAGGTTTAATTGGCAATATATAGAAATGTGTATTAAGTCCTTCTGTTGCACGATACCTTTCTTCTCAGCGATAGTAAATAGAAAACATACTTCAGTGTGAAACAGGGAAGAACTGAAGGGTTGCAATCTGAAACCGCTGAACACTTTGAACCTACAGAAGAATACTTTGGTTGGAGTTACCATGAATCCGCTAGCAAATTACCAAGGCTAAATTGAATGAGGTTTCGGCCTGTTAGAAAAATTCTGAAGCTATATGAACAAATCAATGTGAAAGTAGTGTTGGGGCAAAGCATCCCTGATTGCTTTTATCCTCAAGCATGGCCTGAAATGTGTCTTACAACATGATTGTTTTTGACCACTTGAGTGTTTATTAGGAAATCAGTGGTATCACATCAATATGAAGGTGCACACTTACGCTGTTGGCAGCAAGTTTAACAAGCTTAGACCAAAATCCAGTGGCACTTACGAAACTACCCTGTAATCAGAAATTAACAATGAAATTCTTTCCTTCAGTCCACTGCTGTGATCCAGGGTATCCAAATGATCTGAAATCACAGATTTAGCTCTGCCTCCATCTGAGGTGGAGACCAGGAAGTTGAGAGTGTGTTTTGGGGCTAAGACATTCAAATGCAGCTAAATCACAGTCAAGACCTTCCTTCACTGACGGGGGCACTTGACGGGATGAGCACTGGGTGTTATAGTATATGTTGGCAAATTGAACTCCAATTAAAAAAAAAAAAAATATATATATATATATATATATATGACCTTCAAGAAAAGATCCACCGAGAGACTCTTCTCAGAATGCTGCAGGGCATCAAGTTCCAGTTTCCTGAAAAATAGAAATATCTCTCTGTTTAATGTTAAATACGAGGGTGAAGAATCTAGGCTATAAATCTGTGGGGGTGGATAGAAAGGAAATCAATCAAACCATTCAAAATGGCAACAGGACAAATAAAGAGCTCCCAATAGCTGTCACAAGGCAATGATAGAAACTTCACATTAAAAAAAATTATATATTTTCTTCAGTTCAAGGGAATGCCTGTTGTTTTTCCATTTGGAGTTAACAATAAACATTCATCTTAATGGCAGTATCATGCTATGGGAAAAGGAGCCTTTTGTAACAGAATTTAGTTGAAGTCTATTTGAACACAAGGTATTCTAATCGAGCTTGTACAGAACCTACATTTTTATAGCTCTTTATAGTTTATAAAGCTCTTTGAACATTTATTATCTCATGGAATAGGCTGGAGTCCTATTTCTGATTTCCCAGTTGACTTACCATGTGAAATGTAGAAAATTGCTAAGCCTTTCCCAGAGTTGCTTTCTTTTTCTTGCAAAATGAGGAAATTAATACCAACCTAAATGACTGATTTTTTCAAAAATAAGAGTATGTTTTCTCTACAAATAAATCAGCAACAACAATAACAGAAGGTTGCAATCTACTGATCTAAATGCTAAGTCAGTTAACTATTTGAGTTTTAGAGTATATTAATTTTGCAGATGATTAGAAGAGCTTGGTGCAGAACTACATCTCAATTTCTCTGATATTTAAATGTCTTTCACATGTCTGTATTTCTTAAAATAACCAATTTATACTGTATTTCATGTTGATAATAAAGTCAAATCAATCTGTAGTAGATTGAGAAGCATTGTGCATAAAGGTTTAGTTTTCTTAACATGCTTATTATTTTTAATTAGTATTTCTTTCCTATGGAAGGTAAATTTTTTTTTTCTTTTTTTGATACCTCAAAAAAGTAATCCTTTCCACTGGGATTTAATTAACATGTAAGTTTTTTGTTTCTCTTCCTGACATGATAAAGATAACTCAGTATTATTTTAATCTGGTTTTAAAATTTTTACCTTGCAATATAGTTAAAGTTTGAACTTTTTCCCTATAATTGTGCAGACTTTATAAGTGAGTGTCACAATGAAATACATTTTATTTGTTTTGGCAATGAGTAAAGTAGTGGTGTGTGTAGCACGCTCTCTGTTCTCAACAAACTAATAATTTGGCAGGGAAGAGGGATACATTTATTGAACACACAAGTACTAAGTTAACAAAATGCTATTGTACATAGAAGTAGAACAGTTTATTTTGCCTGTGGGCAAGATTAAGTGCCCCCATATCATTCTGTTCATATTGCAGCTAATCCTGTTGATAACATTTTATTATAATGAGTAAAGTTTCCATCTCATCTGCTAAATATTTAACCTCATAGGACAGAAGCATTGTTATTTATTTCAGTATCTCTAGGCCTTACCTTACTTTATGCGCATTAAATATTTATTGAATTCAGTTTGGTGGACAGAAGTCAGAAGAGCTCATAGAAGAGATAGCATTTAGCAAATGAGGTAACATTCAGCATGGACCTTGAAGAATGATGGGGCCAAAGAGGGAGGGACAGGATAGAAGTGAGGAGGGAAGTTCCAATTTATCAACATCAGAAAGGAGCCAAAGTTTGTGAAGTGTTTGGGAAATGGTGAGACAGTGAGAGGGAGTGGCTGGAAAAGGGGGTGAAATGCTGAACCCGGGCTGTCTGGAAAAGGGGGTGAAATGCTGAACCCGGGCTGTAATTTTGAAGGGCTTTGGTTCTCATGGTAATGAATTTAGACTCTTCTGGAAATAATCAGATTAGATCAGTTCTGAACATAGTAAGGAAGCTGCCAGAAGCAATGGTCCTAGAAAGAAGGCCATGATAATAGTCCAAATAAGAGAAGATGAAGTCTGAACTAAAACAGTGGCCAAGGGAATAGACTCGAAGTCATGAACTCAAGAGACAAGCCCGAGGATCCTGGGTTCCTGACACTGAAACTGCCATATCAGCCTGGATGGCTTTACGCTTGGACTGTTACCTGAGAGAGAAAAATCCCATCATGTTTCAACTTATGCTCTTCCTGGGCCACAGATAATTGTAGGACAAGAATGCTGAGTATTTGACATGCTGTTGACAATGAAATTTGTTTTTCTTTGGGATTGCTCTAATATGACTGTCATGAAATGGGATATCCTACAATATTTTATGTTAGCCCTTAATTTATTATTAAGACACTGAGATATGATTTGTTCTGAAATTTTCACATGGAGGTCTTAACCCATTATGTTTTTATTTCCACTATAAATCCTATAAATCAGACTAATGATATATAATTGGACTAGGAGATATTTTAGAATTACCTTCAAATGCAGCAGCAATGTAATATCTGCCTCGCTTTGCGGTTTATGGCCTAGGTGCGGAGACCATAGGTTACGGTGTCCTGGTGCTCATGGCCCATTTCTGCATCACTTATTCAACAGACAGGCTCTTCACACAGTCAGATAGAACATGTCCATTGCTGATGCAGTTGTGTGTGTGTACACGGTGCAACATTTAGAGTGGAGTACACAGTGGGAACTGGCTTCGCTCAGACATGAGAACATATTTCAAGGGAGGACCCAGTCCATCTAAGGAGGTCTTCGCAGACAGACGGTTAGCCAGGGCGAGTGGCCATTTTTCCTCTTTGACATGGACTTCCAAAGATGTCTGCAGTTTATCATCTCCAATTTTTCTTGACAATATATGATTTATATAAACTCTGAGTATTTCTAGTTTCATCTTGTACTACTGCTTGGGATAATGAGTTCACTAAGAAACTAGTACTGCATGGAATACCATTTTGTCTTAAAATTATCTTCCTAATTTTTAAAGGTTGTAGACAAGCTCTTTCATTCCTTTTTAACCTGCTCCACCTCCATAACATTAAACATTTAAAATCAAGATACTTTTATCTGGGCCAAAATGTTTGGGTTTATTTGCCCCCTGAGTAGTGTAAGTAGTGCCCATTTTGGGGGCAAATAGTTTAATTATTTTATGGGTTAGTTTTTAGATCTGTAGAATGCTCCTAAGAAAGTCTTCTTGTAATTGTATCCACATGCAGTTTGTAATTTAATGTAAAGAATGTGATACGTCCTGTTTTTAAAATCTCCACCAGCTGACAAAAGGCACGATCTCAATTCCCTTTCACACCTGGTTTTTGCACACAGCACTTCCCTTTCTCACCACATGTACTGAGATACTGCTTTCCGTAGTATTAATTATTGCTGCATAAAAGTGAAATTAGGATGGCTGAAGTTGCAAATGGGTTATCCATTCTTTTATGTGTCATTGATGTTTCTAGTATTCATAGCTCTGCAGCTTTGTTTTAAAAGATATAATTTGGATTGAAATGACATTTTTATTCAAAATGCAGTTTGTTCTATGTGTATACTATATGTGTGTTGTGAAAACTAGCAAGTTGTATAGGAATGCAGGTTTCCATGGTATTTTGATTAAATTATCAAAATGTGGAAAGAACTTTATGTCTTAAAAATCATAAGAAATGGCGAGGAGTATTAGGGTGTAACAGTATATATGCTCTTCTGCAGTTTGTGAAAGCTTATTTTTGCAGTATGCCTGGCACATATACTGGTGGTTATAAATCTTATCTGAATTCAATTAACAGATTTTTCTAGGGTTTAACTAATATTTGTTGTTGTATTTCAGATAAGCATTTGTAGCATTCGAAAAAGGAAATTTTGTCATCTTTTCAGTGCCTTTATTATAGAGCTCTAATTTGTGTAAAGAAATCTGCTTTTGTGGCCTACTCAGAGAATAATTTTGTATCATGGAAGTAGAAGCAAATGTGTACCAAAACATACCTATTGTATTTTTAGGTGGACAGGTAAGAACACACACGTGTGCACATATACCTGCCCATGTGCACGCACATGCACATACCGTATGTTAACACAAAGATGCTCAAATCATAAGCTGAACTGACCCCTGACAGCTTGTACATGCTCTCTACTGCACCCCTTGAACCTTTGTTAGCTTTAGATTATTAAAGTCAAGCCTCCTAGCAAGACAGTATTGACTAAAAGCCTATAGGTATGGAAATCCCATAAGTTCACCAGAGTATAATATATTTGAAAATCCTTATAATTTTGGTGGTGTCGATCTACTAAGTATCAAAAACTAATTTAAAGTGAGTTTTAGTGAAGTTTATAGATAATCATGGTGGAGGAATTCTTTGTTTCGCATAAATGACATATTACTGAGAATATATTCATGGATCAGATTTTCATTAATGATTCATAACTATTTTATGGTCAATCACTATTTAGAAGAAACCAAGGGTATTTATGGTTACTTTAAATGCTCATTTTCAAAGGCAAATAACCACTCTCTAATTTTCTTTGTACAAAGTCCAGGCTTTGCCCATTAGAAATGAGATTTTCCTGATGTGAGGAAGTCAAAATAGAAATATAGATAGAAATACCAAAATAGAAATAATCAGGTTACTGTTGGTGAAAAGCCTTTCCATTCTGATATCTCTGATCATACAGTTCTTTGGCATGTCATTACTGATATATTTAATCTATGCCCATAGATATGCATATCTAGCTGGAGAGAATAAGCCAGACTTTGAGGGCTCCTGTGGGTGTTTCTTTCTGAAGTTGGCTTGTCTGAGACATTTATAAAGTGGCTGCAATTGGTGAGCCCATATTAACCACCCCCTCTACCTACTGGTATAGAGACAAGAACACTATCAAAAATGATGCTTATTGAACACTTATTATGTTCCAGGAACGGTTCCAAGCACTTTTTATGCACTCACTCATTCACTCATTCACTCACTCACTCACTCACTCACTCACCCACACCTCACAATGTCCCTGTCAATGTTCTCAGCTTACAGGCTGTAAAATAAGGCACAGAGAAACTGTTTGCTCAGTCCTTTGGCTAATAACGATTAGGCTCAGGATTCAAACAGTCTGCTTAACTGCTGCATTGACTTGCTTTCTTTGCAGCAAGAATAAGAATTCCAGAATTAAACAGTGTATTCTTTTTTTTTTTTTTTTTTTTCTGGGCCTCCACTGTGCTGTTGGTGGGCCTTCTCAGTGACCTCATCCAGCAGAGTGGCCCTCTCACGAGACCTCTGTGGCTCCACCTCAGCAAGCTCTGGAGAGTGTGCACAGGAGTGTCTCTTCCCTTTCTGGAGGAACTTTTACAGGGTGCACTGGGAATGACATGTACATAAATACGATGCACTTGGCATGCTGTATCCTGGAGGAGTGCAACCTGGTGGCATTGATGGTGGCTGAGGGATTTACCTTGATTAAGAGTTAGGACACTTTCTTTTTTTAAAAAAAAACATCATAATGAAAGTAGTCCAAGTTGGTTAAAATGGAACAGTTGACGTTTATGATGTAGAATGTATAGTGGTCCCTATTCCTCTGCAACTTGTAGAGGTAGTCACTTTTAGCAGTTTAAAATGCAACTTTCCAGATATTTAGTAAGTATCTACACAAATGAATCACCCTCTCTTCTCTAGTTTATAATGAGTATATAAACCTGTATATTGTCATTTTATAGACTTTATATTTATATATTTATATACTTTATATTTTGTTAGGAAATTTTCTTTTTTCACTTAATCATAATTATATTTCAATTTCAGAAATCCTTGTCAGTATATTAAGAATTGGCTCATTTTTAAAAATGGTTGCCAAATTTCCATTATAGGAATCTATTTAGTAGAAATGCAATAAATATAAAAATGAATAGCGTTTAAAGTAATAAAATAATTCAACCAGTTCCCTACCAATGGAGATTGAATTATGTTTCCATTGGGTGATTCAGTGAGACAGTGGACAGAGGGGATATGGGACATTCAGCATAAAGTGGTATAATCTTATCTTCAAGTGTTGAGACTGGTATATTTCTTGCTCTTGGACTGCCAGGTCTTTATTCACCTGACTTATATTCAAGGTTTCTCATTAATAATGGCAGATTTCATGTAACACACAACTTTGTGGTGGGAAACTTAAGGACATCTCCATGTTTGATTGACTCATTAATTTTCATTATTCTTTTGTCAAGTGAATAGTAGCTTTCTGAATACTGTGTTTTTTAAAGATCAGGCAAATAAAAGGATTTCACACCCAGGTTTGTGTCTAATTGCTTCAGTTATTCTTGTCTTGGAAGGAACTCATCTGTCTTGCTCAAAGTTGCATCATCGTTGGGTCTAAAAGGTTTCACCTGCTATAGGTAGCAGAGTTGTGTTAAGGAAGAAGTGATGTTTTCTGGGTCTGGCTTTATCTTCAGCTGAGATGGCTGAGACATTTCAATGGGTTTTCAGCAAGGACTCATAAAAATCTCCTTCCATTGTTGAAATATTCACCACTTTCTTTTTCTCTAATTCTCTACCTTAAAAGCCTGCTTTGAGCTTACTTCAGGTAGTAACACTATTTTGTGAAAAGTTCTAAAAATTATATCCTGAGCAAGTAACCTCTAAGTGGCAATAAAATTGATGTCCAGGAGGGATGGGGTCACTGTGCTGTTACATGCTCTCTCTACAAAGTAGCATAAGATGGAACAAAAATCTTAGGACTAAATTAGTCTTAAGGTAATAGATTATTGCATTTTGTCAAATGGGGGGTACAAGCTTTTCCTGTGATTTATTAAAAATTAATTTTAAGGAAGAATTATTATAAATATATTCACATATGTTGTATTCAAAGTGTACTGCACAAGGTTTTTGCATTCTGAAGACAAGCTATAATGAAGTTTATACTGTAAATAAATAATAATTTTGTGATATTAGAGAGTAGAACTGCTTAGAAATCTATTCCTTCCATAGAATACTCATGTTTGTTTAAATTTGGGAAGATGTGGAGATTGTGTTAATTCATGTAGTGGTTTTACATACCCTGTCCCATACAAGTGGGGGCTTTTAAATTGGCCTTAAGCAAACATTCCCACTGTATCAGCACTCTCAACTTCCAGCCAGTGGTGTATACTTTATACTTAGCTTTGCAGGAATCACCATCTGGAGGAAGCAACAGCAGTGCAGCTATACCCTGTTAAGTTTGCACTTGCCCCACAGACTTATTCTTTGGAATATATCACAAGAACCCAAGCAACCTTGGACAGAAGACTACAGTGTTTTAACACCTGTGAAATATAAATTGTCATGCAAATTTCATTGAAAATTATACTATTGGGACTTAAAAGGCCAAATACATCTGTTCCTTTCCCACAATCTATGTAAGTCCACGCTTGGTTAGAATCTGTGTTAGAAAACATGCCACTTCACTTATCACTCATTCAACCCAACATTTACTGGGTATCTTGTAAGTCATAGGTCCTAGATACTGGGAATATAAAGGTGAAAAAGAAATACTTCTTTTCCATAAGGCTGGAAAAATGGCAAAAAGCTACAGTGAGAAAAAGGTGAAAATATGTTTAAGAGTATGGGTCAGTGATGACCTATATAGAAGGGCATGCACAGCTGTGGATAGATTGTAAGGAGAGGTTAAGGAAATTTTTATACATAAGGTACCTCTTAAGTTTCAAAGGGTGAGCAGATTATACCAAATGAATGAGAGGAGATAGGGTTCATCTCCAAAGGAAAAATGCACACAGAGGTGGTATTCAACATGTTATGTGACGGAAACTTCAAATGATTCTTTCAACAATATTAATTTGAGTGTATACACCAAAAGTGGCCAGAGTGTGGAGCAGGCAGGAAGCAGTTGGAGGAACCTAAAGAAGAAATTAGAATGAGGCCAAAGTAGGCTTTGTACAACTGTGAAAATGAATTTGGACTCTCTCTGGTGGTTGAAGTGTGTTCTTGGTCAGTTTAGGCTGCTATGACAAAATACCATAGACTGGATGGCTTAGATACAAATATTTATTTCTCACAATTCTGGAGGCTGAGATGTTCAGGATCAAGGTGCTGGCAGGTCTGATGTCTGGTGAGGGCCTGCTTATAGACAACTGCTTCTTTGTGGTATCTTCACATGGCTGAATGAGAGAAGAAGAGTGAGAAGGAGAGCGAGAGCAAGAGAGTGAGAGCGAGAGCGAAAGGGAGATCTTTTCTCTTTTATCTTTTCTTATAAGGACATTAATACCATTCGTGAGGGTTCTACCCTCATGACCCAATTACCTCCCAAAGTCTCACCTCCAAATACCATCACATTGGAGACTAGGGCTTAAACATACGAATTTGGGGGGGTGGGGTAGGAGGGGATGCAGACATTCAGTCCATAGCAATGCGGAAGCCTCAGAAGACTTTAAGTAAGGAGTGTGAAGAATGGATTTGAGGAGTCAAGAGTGGTTGATTGAATATAGGGGAGCATGGAGGTTATGAGAGGGAAGCTTAGATTCAGGGTATTTGTCCTGGGAGGTACCTAAGGAAGAGTTTATGTGGAGAAGATAACATTCAGGTTAGGATATCTTGAGTTTGAAGGACTTCTGGGACTTCTCAGTGAAACTATTCAGTAGGCAGTTGAATCTCTGTGTCAGAAGCTTAGGAGAGGGACTGAGGCTGGGGGTTTAGCTTTGGGAGTGGTCACATTTAGCTGGTGTTAAAGCCATGGGAGTTGACAAGACCAGCAGGGGAAGCATTTTAAATACAGAAGGGACCATACGTAGAACCCTAAATAATACCAATAGTGAAAGACCTGGATGGTGAAAAAGAGCCAGCAAGAGACTGAGAGAGGGTATGTGGAAAGATAGGAAAAGAAGTTTATTAGCAACCTAAATGTATTGTTTTTCATGCTTTCATGGGCTATGTCTGATATTTTTTTCATAAGTAAAATATACCTTCTTACCAGGTATATTTCTTTTATTTTTAGATGTAATAGTTTTTGATTCCTTGTGAACAGGACACTGGACTCCAATTGTTTCAGGCAAGACACTTTAGAATTTGGATCACACTTTCATGTGGCATTTATAGAGAAGGAAAGTAAATCTATGCTCTTCTGGTTTGACACTTTCCTTTGCTCCAGGACAGGAAAGTTAGAAAAAGGGAATGGGAAGGAGGTGGGTATTAAAGCAATCTATAATAAGAGAGGATATGTTGGGAGGAAAACTTTATTCTCCTAAAGGTACATTATTTTACTGACTGTATCTTAAAAGAAGCCCAAGATTATGTGATCACTGATGTGCTAACGATGGACTTGTCCTAGTGTATGAGTAAATGTAGATAAGGTTTATGAGCTATTAAACAACTTGTCTCCTTGGTGTTAACATTTCCTCCCACTTTCATCTGAATCATCTAATCCTATTATTTTCTCTAGAACCCTATTGATATTCTATAGTTACTTTAATTTTCAAATTGTTGGATTAAAGTGGATATGTGTGTGTATATGTAGATACAGATATTCATTATTTTGTAATGGTGTAAACTATAAACTCGTAGTTTTCAAGTTTAATAGTCTCCATAACATGTTATAATATTTGGCAACTTCCTAGCTATAGTTACACAAGATGGGTGTATTACCCTTGCAAAAAAGCTATGTTTTAAACATATGCTTGCAGGTAGATTACAGCACATGTTTTCCCCCTGGGGAAATACTGTCAGAAGTGGGACTTGGATTCAAGCCTTGACCGTTACGGTGATTTGAAATATATCCAGAGAGTCTTTGACACTTCTTTGAATGGTGGAGCCTAATTTTCTTTCCCTTCAGTGTGGGCTGGATTTGGTGACTTCTAAGGAATAGGAAAAAGAGCAGAAGTGACTAAATATGACTTCAGAGACTAGGTTATAAAGGATAACCTGGCTCCCTTTTCTCCTTTTGTCCTGAATTATTCATACTGAGGGTAAGCCAGCTGCCTGTGAACACTTAAGTGGTGTGGGGTAAGGCCCACATGATGGGGAATGGAGGCCTCTTGCCAATAGCCTGTGAATGAGCCATCTTGGAAGTGGACCTTTCTATTCCCATCAAGCCTTCAGAAGACCAAAGTGCTGGTTGATAACCTGACTGTAACCTCTTGAGAGACTCTAAGCCAGAACCACCCAGCTAAGCTACTCCTGGACTCCTGATCCACAGAAACTGTCAGATAATATATGTTTGTTATTTTAAAGCACTAAATTTTGTAGTAATTTTATTAAGTTTTTCATTTAAATTCCAGTATAGTTAACATCCAGTGTTATATTAGTTTCAGGTGTACAATACAGTGATTCAACAATTCTAACAATGGGTGTTAGAATCCCCCCACCTACCCTCCCTCTGGTAACCATCAGTTTATACTCTGTAACTAAGAGTGTTTCTTGTGAAACCACTAAATTTTGTAGTAATTTGTTACCCATAACGAATATACCCCCAAAACCCCCACTTAATTGGCTGAAATACTCTGAGGAAACACTATTTAAAAATTAAACACTAATTAAAAATATGATTTTAAGCCAAGTAGACATTGTAGAATTGTGTAAAAAAATATGATTTAAATATACTTTTGAGAGGAAAAAAGCACATCTAACTAGAGAGACTAGGAAGAAGATGAGACTTTTGCTTTGTTTTGTTTTTAGATTCTAAAGGGAAGTTTTGGGGATGTTCAGTAACTTTTTAGATTTTTTTAATTGGATATAATTTTATTACACTTATGACTATTTTTACATTTTATATAAATCATAGTCTTTCTTCTTGACTCATATATGGAAAAATTATAATAAGATAGTGAGAAATGAAAGAGGAAGAATAGTTTTCCTGAGGCAATAGTTGGAGGAGAGGTAGGAAGGGAGAAGGGGTTGAAGAGAAGTATGAGAAAGGGGTGGAAGCCATTTGGCTGTAGGAGGAGAGCAGAAGAATGAACAGCATGAATGAAAGTCCATTTGAAAAAGGATAAAGGTGATGTTGACACTTGTACTTCCACCCTAATAAGGGGAGAATTCATTGTTCTCTCAGGCAAGTGAGGTTGGAATAACCTTGTGTTTAAGTTGGTGTGAGAGATGCAGTGGCCATGACCACATATGGAGAACACTAGCTTATGAAATATGACTGGATGTTATACCACTCTTTACTTCAGTGTAAACTTTGTCAGTCCTACTTAGCTTCCTCTGAATTCCCATGTCATTGTTTTGTCCCTGAATACCTGGAGTATTAGAAAATGATTGTCAGCTGACTGATCAGCCCCTATATGTGTCCTGTATACAGGCTAGCTTGATTTTTCTAAATACAAAGAGGACCTTTGTGTCCCAGTAAGTTCTACAATTTTCCAGGGAAGATGTGTAAGTCTTCTATATGATACAGGAAAATAGAGTTGGTTAAAAATGAGAGATGCCAGAATTTCTACCTAGGCTGGACATGTAGAGAGATGAATATCTGCCTTGCTCCATATGAGCTCAAAAGATAATTTCAGTAATGCCCATAGCTTCTTTCTTTAAGCACTTTAGAGAGGTAGATTTTTGCAGATGGTTCTGGCAGCATTTGGGAGCAGCCCCTGTGCTCAGACGAAAATGCTGAAAAGTTAAGTTTCCTGCCGTATGCTATTTACGTGGGGCTTTGGTAAATGTGATATTAATTCACTGCTAATGAACATTTTTACAAGCATGTAGTTTTAATAGGTCACCCACTGTCTATATTCACTCTTGCTTCCATTCCCTTCTCAGGTTTGTATCTGAAAACAGCAGGTCATAATTTGAAATATATATATCCCTAATATCACTTGGTATACACTCAGAAGGAGAAAAGTAGGGTTGATTATTTCTATGGGACTAATGACTAATGGAAATACTATTTTAAAGATACTTTATAGGTTTGTTGCACCAAAAATTCCCAGACAGTAGTCAGAATTTAACCCAAACCTATGGGTTCATAGTATGTTCTATTTTGATAACCATCAATTTTTCCAGAAAAACCAAGGAACCATACATGTTCAGGGTTTTTAACCTTATTCCTAAAAAAATCCAACTCTCAGCTTCCTAGTTTTGAAGTTTCTGTTGATAAAAAGTTAAAAAAAAAAAGGGTGCCTGGGTGGCTCAGTGGGTTAAGCATCTGCCTTCAGCTGAGATCATGATCCCAGGATCATAGGTTCGAGCCTCACATTGGGCTCCCTGCTCAGCGTGGAGCCCACTTCTCCCTTTTCCTCTGCTGTTCCCCCTGCTTGTGCTCTTTGGTTTCTCTCATTCTGTTAAATAAATAAATAAAATCTTTTTTTAAAAAAAAAGTAAAAAAATCTGTTTCTGTAGAGATGCATTTTGTATTATCTCTGTGGAATGAAAATTTGCAGATTTTTATGACTCCCTACCAAGTGGCATTATTATGGAAACTATCTTTCTGTGTTTATACATGTTTAAGTCAGGTGAGACGAAATGACATTAACATCAGTTCTCTTTTGGAATCTTTAAGTGATAGAATGAATGTTGACATGGAAGTTGCTCCTAAGCGGGTTCTATCACCTGAGAAAAGCCATATATAATTAAGATGAGTAGATAGAGGGCAGATATGGAGAAGTTCGAGTATAAAGGGAGATTGACTATAACAATGGAGCCAGGATTTCACAAATTTTTGTGAAACCAATTTGGGTTGGAGGAATAGAGGAGAAAATAGATGTTTGGTATGAGTTTCATTCTCAGGACAACTGATCTACCTCAGATTTTCTCAATAGCATCACTACTGACATTTTGGGTTACATAACTCTTTATTGTGGGAGGCTGTCCTGTGTGTCATAATGTTAAGCAGCATCCTTGGCCTTTAGCCAGTAGATGCCAGTAGCACCCCCCCATTCCTCCAGTTTTGAAAACCAAAAATACCTCTCATTTTGCTAAACATTCCCTGAGAGGCAAATGGACCAAATTGAGAACCACTGGTGTAGACATAGCCTGTGGGAAGCATTGTGTTAGGATAGAAGCCTGTATTTAAGGTTATAATAAGAGGAAATTGTTGAGGAAGAAGTAGCTTTTTTTGTTAAAGGAATGTGAAGGGTCCTTTGATGGATGGAGCCACCTACAAACCCAACTTCCCAGGTAATTATCCAGACATGAGGGTTGGGGGTATTCTTAAATTTCAATGTATTTTTCATTTCTAGAATAGTGGTTCTCAAATTTGAGTGTCCATCAGAATCACCTGGAAGACTCACCTGGAAGACTCACCTGGAAGACTTAATAAATCACAGATTTTTGGTCCCTGAGAGTTTCTGATTTAATAGATCTCACTCAGTAGATCTGAGGGCTTGAGAGAGGTTTTGCATTTTTAAAGGTTCCCAGATGATGCTGTTGCATCACAAAGAGACCATATTTTGAGAACCAATTTTCTAGAATAAACTACTTTTGGCATTATCTCATGTTAGATTGTTCTTGATTACCTCTGTAACTTTTTTCATGCTCAGGCTTACTACTTTTAGATTCTTTTGTTTGCATTTGCTCTTTCTATTTAATCTTTGCATTGTTTACTTCTTGTGGTCCTACATTGTCTTTCTTAATTCACATTCTGCACTAATGGATGAAGGGAAAATGTCCTTTTTCTTTTACTTCTCTCACTGAGAATTTTTTTTTTCTTTGCTTCAAACCACATGGGACTCAGTTCTCTCATGCTGCATCCAGTACCATCTCCCGAGGTTGTCATCTTTCAGGACATCTGTGCCTTAAGGATAGGTTACTTACATATGCACAGTTGTCAAAAATCTGGGATCACTTAGCATTTGGTATGCTCTTTTGATTGTAGTAACACATTTTTAAGGAATATCTGACTTCTAGATCCTTTTCTGAGCTGTAACTGATTTCATGGAACTCATGTTTCTATGAGGGACATTTGAATTATTTTGCATAAATGTATAATTTTATACTTGCCCGCATCAAAGCTTATCTGTGAATTTCCTGCCCATTCACACATCCTCTTGAGATGTCCCTATCAGATTGCATTTTATTACCCATTTAAGATTACTTAGGGTTATCTGCATTCTTAGTGATATAGTATATCCTATCCTTCCTCAGTCATTACAATATTTTGTATTTTAAAATAGATATAGATTGGCTCTCAGGAGACCATAGCTGTTTATATTTTTATGTATCCATTCCCTTTGCTGCATGTTAATAATGAACTCCCTATCCATGACAAATCAGAATCACATGATTTTGTAGGAGAAAAAATTATTTTCCCTCTACTCTTCAGAGTTCTTAGCTGAGACCCCTGTAATAAGAGACAGATTAACAAGAGAAAAATAAGTTTATTAGCCTGTATAACTTGTGTGTACATGGAGACATGGAGATTAGTAACTCCCAGAGGTAGACCAGAATTCAGATTTAAATATCATCATAATAGGGAAAGGGGAGAGGGACGTAGGCATCTTAGGAGACACTAAGTGATTTTTGGGAAAGATGAGTGAGTCTTCAGAAGAATAGATGGAGGTCTGATAGTTTATGACAAAGCTTACCTGAGTGTGGTGTTGACTTCTAGTCTCCTCTTCTATGGCAAGAGTCAGTCCTCTCTGGTTGGTGAAACTGCAGGAGAGGGGATTTATGACAATTGAGTTCCTTTTGGAAAATCTGTCTTTAAGGCGATACAAGGAGTTTAGAGAAAATTTCTCCCTTCATTTGCTATTTTTCAAGTGTCTATCACTCAAAATAATCAGTATGCCAAAATGGCATATTTTGGGGTGGCATATCTGCTACCCTTCAATCGTGTTCCAATTTTTGGTCAAAAGTAGACTATTTCCTCTCTAGCTCCACCTGATTTTCTTAGGCCAGATTCCACTTAAGAAGCTGACCCCAGTGAATCATCATAAGCTGATAGTTTGGTTACTCTGGATCTTGCAATATGCTTGTTCAGGTGTGTTTCATGAGCAGGGCAATTTGGATTGCCCTCATCTTGTCACCGCAACTCCTAGTCATCCTTCAGGTGATCAGCTTGTACACGATTATCCCGTGCCTCAGAGAGATCTTCCATGGCATCCAGGACAAGCCACGTGCCATTTGCTCCTGGCACTCTTGTACTTCTCTTTCAGGACACTTGGCACAATGTACTTATGTAACCATTTGTGATATTATGATGCATAACTCACCTGTGAGTTCTCTAGGGGCAGTGTCTGTTTGGCTTACTGTGTCTCGTGTCAATCATAGGGCCTGGTGTCTAGAAGGACCTCCATATTTAATGATTGGTGAATCTATTCATCCTGTCTGCTCTCTGGAATAACACTTAAAAAAACAGAATTTTGCTTCTAAACTTTCCCATTTGACTGTCCATGATCACCCTGTGTTTTCTCCTTTGTTTTCATTCTCTAACTCTGCTCAGTTCCTTAGCTTTTCTTCATAGTATGTGGTCTCTAGACTTCCTACTGTCTTGGCTACCCAGTTGGGATATTCAGTTGAACAGTGTTCTGGGTATCAGCACAAAACACATGGAAGTGCCCTCTTCCTTTTCTTCAGCACAGCCCTTCTGTAATACACATCAGAGCTATTTTAATGATTTTAGTACCTGAGTCACACTGCTGACTAATGCTAAAATTCTGATCACTGCAATGCCTCAGCTGTTTGCATGATGCATTTTAATAATACAAGCAACATGCTTTCATTATAAAAAAACTAGAAAGTTCAGATGAAAAAAAAAAATATCCAGTGTTAAAATTTTATAACCTTAAAGATGTTTCCTGTGAGCTGTTACGTGTGTGTATATGTATTTGTAAATGTGTGTATCATGAGCTCACATGTTCATTGTATATATATGACTTTGTACTTTGTCATCTATTTCAAAGTCTCTTCCCATCAGTAAATATAATTTTGTTCTGCCGTGGGAAGCAATGTGCATAGTAGTTAAGAATCCAGCATTTGAAACCAGATGCATCTGGGTTCTACACCCCCTACTATTTACTAGCTATATGACCCAGGGTGGGTTACTTATTTTTTTTTTTTGAATTTCAGTTATATAGTTATATCATGTATTATTCTTATAATAGTTATATAGTCCATAAAGCTATATAATGTTTCACTTTATGGATATACCAGCTTACAGCACCTTTAGATTAAGTCTCCCCTAGCCTACAATTTAACTTTTGAATTCTACAGCTGGATTTTATATTTTTATAGTCATTAAACTTTATCTTGTTGATTTCAACCCACTAGTTTAGGCTTTGGAGTAATTTAAAAATACTTTTCAGTATTTATTTCTTGGACCTATGTGTCATATACAAATTTGATCATGGGCATTTTAATCCAATTTACAGATAAAAGCATTGAATGTAGGTAATGTGGTAAAGAGTTACATGCTTCATCATTGTTATTACTGTAGTACCACACCCTCCTGCATCTTCCTGGGGATGAGAATCCACTAACCAACAGACTTTGGTTAAGGTTACTTAGTGTTGAATCTCTCTAACTGACTGGTATATTCCTGATCAGTTTCTTTCTCTGTTCCCAAGCAAGGGCAAGAGAAATCCTGCTAGAAGCCCTAATGGAATAAAAAAACAATTGACCCTTGAACAGTTCAGGGGTTAGGGGCACCTAACCCTGACCGGTCCAAAATCTGAGTATAATTTTTGACTCCCCTAAAACTTAACTACTAATAGCATACTATTGACTGGAAGCCTTACTGATAAACAGACAATTAACACATATTTTGTATGTTATAAGTACTATATTCTTATAAGAAAGTGAGCTGTAGGAAAGAAAAATTAGCTAAGAAAACATAAGAAAGAGAAAATACATTTACAATATGTTTTGTATACTGAAACATGAAAAAACCCCACATGTAAGTGGACATGCATAGTTCAAACCCATGTTGTTCAAGGTCGGCTGTATATTATTTTTGCAGCTTTCTTACGATGTCCAGTAAGAGTTTCATAAAAGTAGATAAGGTTAGTCTGATGAACTTCTGGTGACCTCATACTAGCTCCTTGAAATTTTGACATTTTTTATTAATAACATAGGGGCCATGGGCCTGTGATTTAAAACATTAATACCTCTGGAAAAGGAAAAGCTGTAACAACAAATCCATACCAACATAAAAATATGAAACAGCCACTGCAGCTATTTACTTTAAGAAAGGGATGAGAGGTCAGAAGGAGGTACACTTTGGAGGGGGAAAGGAAACAAAGAGAAAAAAGATAGGTTGGAAGATGAGGGAGTTTTTATTTGCTTCATTATTTTTCCCTTGGGATAGCATTGAATCTCAAAAACAGGAGGAAAGGACAGGACATAGTAATACCATGTTTGATAAAGTCATTATAGAACTAGATACATATAAATAAATGCTTCCCATACATCTTATACAATGTATGCGTTTATTGTTTCTTGTTTACTTGGGGTGGCTCACTCTATGCATAATAATAATTATTAGAGTAACATAATACTTTTAAATAATATTGTGGTTATGCTCTGTAAAGCACTCACTTACAGTTTTTAGTTTTTTAATATACCTCAGTAAGTTGGTAGGGTATCTCTCAAAAGGAAAAGGGATATACAAAGACTAAGTGATTTTCCCCAGAGGTTCAGAGCATATTATTAATGGAATTAAGACCATAAACCAGAGGTTCTGTTAGCAGTATCCTCACCTGAAATTTAGTAGGATTTTCTCACCTTCTACTCTGGGATAGTGAGCCAGACTCACGTAGTTGGTTCTAGAACATCTGAGATCCAGGTGCCACTTACTCTCATAGCCTCTTCTCCCACAGTTCCACATACATCAGCTCATGTTCCAGGAACAGCACGCTGCTGGGGGTTTTCTCCACATCAATGCTGCTCCATGCCTTTGTGTGTTAGGCAATAAATGTCCATCTAAATAAAGAGTCCTTCACACCTTTCTTCACCTGGAAGATTCTCACACCTGTAACAGACTCCTCCAGGAAGCCTTATTTGAGCCTTCAGAGAGGGCTCACCCATGGCTGTCCTAACACTTCACATTGCAAGGCACTTGATGTGCTATACATTTTCTGAACATTGAATGAGAGTGCTAAAATATTGTTAAAGTGGGCTAAACTGCCAGGTTGTCTGTACCAAATAGGATATGAGGGTGAATCTAAATCAATGAACACATAAATACTTCTAGATTATATTCTACTTAGGAAGAAATTCAGTTTGATTTTTGAAAATACAATTTTCTTTTTTTTTTTTTTAAAGATTTTGTTATTTATTCATAGAGACACAGAGAGACAGAGAGGCAGAGACACAGGCTCCATACAGGAAGCCCGACGTGGGACTCGATCCCGGGTCTCCAGGATCGCACCCCAGGCCGCAGGCGGCGCTAAACCGCTGCGCCACTGGGGCTGCCCTGAAAATACAATTTTCAAATAATTGATCTAGCAATAGCCATGTTATACATCTAATTCCTGCTTTGCCCAAGTGGGCAAACATGAGTATTTTTTATCCAGAAGCAACATGTTTTACAATTTCAATGGCAAATGGGTTTGTAAAGTTCAGGAGGAAATTCCATTTGAATTCAGAAAACTTAAGAGGTTGAAGGAATCTTTACCAGAAATCATAGCATTTTGACAATATATATCTTTTAAAACATCCTGACATCCAAGTGATTTGATTAATTTACATTTTAATAGGTATGAGGGAATTTAAAAATATTAAACCCACAGGATAATTTATTCATGGAAGATCATTTTATAAGTGATGAATTTCGTTCATTTCTGGTAGAAATATAAAAAATGTGGATTGCAGCTGCTAACTTAATAATTTTACTGATAAGTAAGAATGGAACAGATCTTGCTGTGAATTATATAATCAGCTTAAAAAGCACTCCATATTCTTTCTGTGACAGAGTATGAAAAACACAAGGCAGAGAATAAGGTTATTTGAATACCCCCCCCCCCCCCCCCCCGCAGAAACTTAACCACATTGTATCCAATATATCCAATAGAGATAAGACTGGGTTAGAATGATCAAAACAGCCACTCAAGGAATGTATCTTAATGTCAGCCTTGAGTGGCTTTTGTTTTTCCAGCTAAGGAAATCTAACAGGATATTAAAAAACACATTAACCTTCAAAATATGTTTAGATTTTGCTATGCTTCTAAAGAAGCAATATGAGAATATAAGAGCAATTATTTAGTAAGTGTGACCCGTAGAATTTGTAGAAAGGGGTCACTTACATTTAGTCTGAAAGCCACCACTTTCACATGTGACTCTTTCACATCACACCCTTCCAATCCTTTCTCCATGTAGCTGGTGCAGTAATCCTTCTGAAGGCAAATCTGATTATGTGATTCATCTGTTTAAAACCCTTTAGTTGTGGAATCTAGATGTCTTAGTTTAGCAGAATAGGTCTTCCTTAAAAAGGTCTTGCAATATCTACCCTTAAAATATATGCTTGCGATCTAAGCAGCCACTTCCAGTGCCCAGAATAACTCAGCCATTGGCTACTTATTATTATGCAACCATCCCTCTCTGGCTGGAAGGCTAGGTCTCTGTCCATCTCTCAGGAGAATTGACAGCTCCCTCCTTTGCGACCACAACTGCCTTTACACCATTGTTCTTCCAAGCCACTCCTATCCTTTTTTTTTTTTTAAGATTTTATTTATTTATTCATGAAAAACACCGAGAGAGAGGCAGAGACATAGGCAGAAGGAGAAGCAGGCTCCCTGTGAAGAACCCAATGCAGGACTCGATCCCAGGACCCACGAGATCATGACCTGAGCCAAAAGGCAAACACTGAATCACTGAGCCACCTAGGTGTCCCTACTCCTAACCGTTTTGTGTGTGCAATTACCCATCCTCCTTAGACTTATTAGTTCTTATTATCTCTGCATGACACTTGATTGAATAGATTTATGAATGGATTCACTCATACCTGAGAGACAAATTGAACATGCCTATTCTCAAAAACAGGATTCTTCATGGAAGTTTTGCCAACAACCATAATGTAAATGGTCTCTGGTTTGGGATGTTTTCCTGATCTTTTTATTTATCATACTTACTAATTTTGTTTTAATGTTGTAGTTGCAAACATTGGAGAACAATAGCTTAGGTTTCTAATTTCAATTCTTTTTTTTTTTTCTAATTTCAATTCTTAATCAAATACTTATATTTCTGAAGAAGAAAATGCTTTAGGCTAAGAGAAACAGCATAGTCAGCAAAATTCTCAATTTTGATCTTATTTCTTTGCCCCCCAACCCTAGCTGCCATGGAAATGTGTCTTTTGTTAACCTTAAAAATAAAAAACTTCCAGTTATTTTACCAGCCAAAATGGGTTTATTTGGGAATAAAAGAGAATTTTAATCTGGGACAAACAAGCTGTGCCAAAATGACAGGTGGATCTGGAGAACAAAGGAGAGGTACACTTTTTTATGGAGGAAAGTGGAAGTTAAGAAGGCTGTTGTAAACTAAAAGTCTATTGGAGTAAACTGGAATTTGAAATATAGTGGCTTCTCATTGGCCAAACAATTGAGAGGAGGGAGCCAAAGGAAAGCATTTCTTCCTTCTACTGGGATAGTAAAGTGGCATCCACATGCAAGGACAAGTGTGTGTAAGTTCAAATCTGTCACTTCCTGTTGAGCCTGCAATTGACTACGAGTGGTGGGGCATGAGGGCTCCCCCTGCCCAAACCTCCTGACTCCATTTTAGTGAGATTTCCCCTTATTAATTTTCACACTTCCAGAATGTGCCCATTGACCCCCTTTGTCCTCCACTGGTGGTTTGGGATGGGTTGAGGATTTGCAGAAGATGAAATATGGGAAAAGCATCACCATTTTTAGCTAGATTTCTAACTATTTAGAGTGATTCTATGTTATTTTGTTCCTTGTGCTGTCACTAATCTCGATTATTGGATTACTGTTATGTCTGAGTTATTTCAATGATACAAAGTCCTAGATCAGCATGTTAGGTATTATGTATAGAGTTGTTCATTGCCGTTGTCTGCAGGCTTAAAAGATCTGAAGTAGATACTGTCACTGGGCATAGGTAGAATAATAAAGTGTTAATTTTGCCCATCTCCCTTTTATTTTTAAAGTTGAGAAAGCTGAAGCTCAGAATCTAAAGTGACTTGTCTAAGATTTCATGGCAAATTCAGAGAAGCACCATGCAAAGTATTCCCAAATACCTCTCCTGCCTTTTGTATTTGAAAACCATTCCAGTGGCACTAGAGTGCAGGGACTACTCAGGAGGTACCAGGCTTGGAACCTACACTATACTTTGGAGTTACAGGATAGCTTACTTTCTATTGATTTTTAATGTATTTTTTATATAGAAGAGTGCCACATGAATAATTAGGCCTCAATCAACTAAGAGATTGGAGCACAAAACTGCCTTATAACTTTTGGCTATACACTTTAAGAGGATGCCTTAAAAGTGTCCAAAACACTGTTTTGTTTTTCACTTGAATTACCAGAAACTTTGACAAGTGAGTGAAGATTTGAAATCTGTAATTACTTCTGTTGGCAAGTGGGCCTGTTGCCTCCCCCTATGGTTTATGAGACTCCATATTGAGCAGGGTCAGCGTGGGTGGCAACATGGAGCTACGGATAGGTTAATAACAGACAAGGGAGAGAAAACAACCTCACAGACAGATGCAAATAGTTCTGGGAGTCCTTTCTAAATATAGCTCCACACCAATCTCTGCCTGGCACCTAACTGGCATTCTTCCTCAATAGGTCAACTATTGTTGCTAGGTGGCTTTAATCATTTTGCAATTTCAAGTAAAAAAAAAAAAAGTAATACCATAGCTTTGTGTCAGCTTCCTGCCTTTTATTCATAGTTAGAAGGACATAAAACGTTCTTGAAAAATGCCCTGCCTTGGAAGCTTTGCAGGAAGGTAGTCCTTTCAATCATAAATATATTTCAAATAGCAGCTTTGTCAGCCTTCTTGCTTTGAGCTGACAATGGGTTGGGTTGGGGGAGGGGAAGAGAACAGCCTTTAATTATACATCAAAAATACTTTAAGGGAAGGAACTCTACATTTCTGTGTCCCTTAAACTGATGATACTGCTAAACACTCAATCTACACTTTCTGATGTATACTGAATGAGGAAGGAATGGATCAGAGAGATGATGGATAGATATTTTGCAACTATCTACTTTGTGTTATTTGGAATGTCACAAAGGATCTCTAAAATAAATTTGTCTCCTCATAATGGAACACTTTTATTTGCACAAATAAAAGAATCACCCTCTTATTTTTCTCTAGTCTCATAGAAAAAATATTCCCTTTTCCCTTTGGATTACTTCCCATCCTACTTCTGTGAGACCCAGCCCCTTTATTATCTCTCTAGCTGTCCTCATATTGACCCCTTCAAAGGGGCCCAGACTCTCTGCCACACCATTTCCCCTTGTCTGATGCTCAGATCCTTACAAGTGTGGTACACACCTGCTGCTCTCCCTCCCAATGACTTGTTCATTCTGCGCAGCTTAGCTCAGACTCTTTGAGGGTGAATATTGGCACACATTCCGAGGAAACAAGAATACTCCAAGGTGGTTTCTAATATTTACTTATGGTCTGGACATAACCGAGAAGTGGTATCTCTAATTATGATGATTTCGATTGACCATTTTCACAGACACAAGTCTTCTTCCTCTCCAGGCTTGAGCAGCCCTTCTTTCCCCTTTACTTTTCTTAATTTTGCCTCATATGCAGTTCCCACAGCACCTCATCCATAAAGGTTATTCTACTCCACTCCTGTTTCTACTCAATACTTACTTCCTTTTCTTACTACTATTATAGGAGGCAAGGTGATAGCATATATTGTACCTTAAAAAAAATCTCAGCCTCTAATTCAGGGCCAGGCACACAGTAGATAATACTCAATTGAGTAAACTATGACAGACATAGAATCTTACTCTTTTGAGTAAATCTGATTGTCATTTTATTAAGGACTCTGAATGCCCACAATAACACATTCATCATGCTAATTTAATTGATTACCTTCTTGCAGGAGCTTTAGCTATTACAATAAGAGGTCCTTTGCATCTTTATTACTCTCTTCTTGGTCCATATATTGATTTTAAGGTTTGTTTGTTGGACACGTTACTATACTCTTTTCCAAATGTAAAAGACCATCCTAATTGTGGGCTATTATTTCAGAATCAGGAAACATGATGGATAAACAAAAGGACTCACTAGGTAATAGAGTATTGCTGAAAGATATTTTGGGAAGCATAACAAAATTCATGGTAAAAGGCTTTCATATTTTGTGGGTCTTCTCGGATTAACACTTCTCTTTGGAGTGTGTGTTTGTGTATGTGTGTTTGCACTGAGGTCAGGATATTGGGAGGTCAAGGGATTGCTAATAATCCTACAAGTAGAAGAGGATTCAAGGTTAAAACTATTACTGTGATGCCTTTCTCTTTTAGTTTTTCTCCCTCTTAAGGAAAAAAAACCCCAAAACTTTTGATATGAAGTACAATTGTTTCTAATTCCAAATTACATGACTTCTTCTAAGGGATTTGTCAAAACAGCAACAACAACAACAAAAGATGAAGATAGGGGCAATTTGAAAATAAAAACAATAAAATTGGAAAGAAATTCGGAGCTATGCTTCAGTGGACAGAACGACAAATGACTGAGTTTGGTTGACTTTTTGCATGTTTACCAGAAATCTAAAGATACTGTTCTTTTTTTTTTAAATAGTAAACTGATCAAAGTGTTTGTGAAATTCTATTAACCTTTTATCCAAACCCAAGTAGACAGCTTTCTTGCTCAGTGTGTCATTTAACTCCACTTCCACCTCCAGTTGCCTTCTACCAAACCAGTAAAAATGGAACATGACTTGTGCTAGATGCTCAATGCCCTTCACATGGTGTATTCTTTTTTCATTCTTGTTTACTGTGAGTTATATAGTCCATGTTATCATGTTGGAAATTTCCTTAACCTTTATGTTATGATGGGGACCCTCTTTCTCTAGGATCTCATACCACCCCTTATTTTGGTGACTCCTTGAGAAATGAAATATATGGCAGTGCATGTCCCAAATTGTCTCTATTCTACCCTCATGCTAGACTGATAATTTTGCCACCATGAATTAGTGGGTTCAGACTTTTAGGATGAAAATTATTTTTTCTTGAGAATTCTGAAAGCATTATTCCATTGTCTTCTAGCTTCCAAAGTTAATGTTGGGAATCTGATGCCTATTTTCCTAATTCTCTTATGGGCACTTCTTTCTCACTCTACCTCCTGGAGTTTTTAAGTAGATGGTATGGATCCTCATTGATTTTTCTACAAATGCATTCAAAGACTTTTCAATTTGGACACTCATGTCATTCAGGTCTGAGAACTGTTTGTTTAAATATCATTTCTTTGATAATTTCCATATCGATTGTTGTTTGGTCTTGTTGAAACTCCTATTAGTTAGATTTTGAACTCCATGGATTTTCTAAATTATTCATCTATTTTTTTGTTTATAAGTCCTTTCTTTGTCTCTTTGTTCTTTTTTGGGACACATTTTCTTGTTTTAATCTTTTTACTCCCTTATTTGATTTTTTAAAAATTCAAATTTAATTAGCCAACATATAGCACATCATTAGTTTCAGATATGAATATTCCCTTATTTGATTAAAAAAATCTTCATTTCATATTTTGGCTTTCAAAGAACTCCTTTTTATTATTTTATTATTATTTTCTTTTATGACATTTTGTTCTTAATTCATGGATCCATGTCTTATATCTTCAATGATATCAATTATCAATTATTTGAAATTATTTTTCTTTTTTTAACCCCCTATTTTATTCTTTTCCAGTTAGAGACTTTTCTCAAATGTTTGGTAATTCTTGCTTGTCTACTTATGTTCATGCTTAAACACTGATAAGAAACTTTGTGAGAAAGGTGCGTTTGTTTATTGCTCAGCTTTTCTGTGACCAGCCACATTATTCTTGGATGGGGACCAACTCACTATGTGTACATCTTTCCCTGTTATTTGTAGGGCAGGATCCCCCAGTCTCCCTGTAAGGAAGCATAAACCTGGCTGTTGACATCCTAGAGCTGGCAGGAGGAAGGCATGGATGTCTCAGTGTTTTCTCACCCCTACCTTCTGCGTCCCTGCTGTTGTGGAGGCCTGAGATTCTTAGACTGAATTTTTCAATAAGATATTTCTCAATACTCCTGTGGGAATGAGGGATGGGTCATCATTTAATAGGTTGGGTTAGAGGTGGGGACACAGGAAAATAAGTATTCCTTATAGAGGCTTTCATAATATCTTCTTGTTTTCAATCCTCTTACTCCAGTATTCAATATCCTTACCTTCTACGTGATGCTTCCAACTGCTGAGCTTTTTCTAGGTTTTGCAGGGGAAATTGGAGTACCTCTCATTGGAGTCCTCCTTTAGTAGGTACTTAGGTTTTACCTTCTTTTCTATTAAGATTTTTGGCTGCATCACATTTCTTGGTGGGAATAAGGTTAGGGGGAGCACGTCTACTAAAATTATTTATCTTTAACAAAATATTGGCCTTACTGAGAAGTCTTATGGTTATATATGGAATATATTGGTATATAGATATGTAGGTACCTTGACTACAAGTACTTTAGAAAATGCATGAAGTTCAAAATCCAACCAGTAGGAGTATCATCAGGGTGCATTAAACAAAACAGTGTGTATGGAAATTATCAAAGAATAATAAGATGAAGGCTAACACTATGGTACTTAGTGTATCTATGATGGTGTTCTCTCTGCAGTAGCTTCAGAGATTGGGCTATGCAAAACAGGGAGCTAGCTGGAGATGCAATTATATAAACTGAGAGATATGAAGTGTTAACATGTCATCATGAATTACTTTTTCTGTAGTGAGATATAGGAAGGCCCTTGGAGGAATGGGATCTGGGTGGGCATAGATGGGAAAGTAGGTTTAGGTAGAAGGGTATGTGGAATTAAAAAAAAAAAAAGCAGATGTGATGGTGCATCTAACACTGTGGCTTCTGGTCAGACACGGTTGGTTGCTAGATGTCTTCATCTAGGTGGCTTCAGGTGTCAGTGTGAGTTAAAAATGGGTATTCTCTTGGGAATGGAGGGGTGCCACCAATATGATTGCAAAATGGCCCTAGATCCCAGAAATTTGCTTGTTATCATAATGAGTTATTTTGAAAAATCTAGGACATCCTTCACATGATCATCTCTAAGATAATTTAAAAAGCAAGACATATTTTAGGGCACAAAAAAGCAAAATTCAAAATATTTTATAAAAATGAATTATTTCCCTTAGGGTTTATAAATACCGTACGTGAAACATGAAGTTAAAATTGTGATCACAAAAACCTTATACTAATGCATTCTTTTATCCCAACTTAATCTGTCATAGTTGGCAGTTCTTTGTAATAGATCATGAATCTTTGTGCAACAGGGTGATGTTAGAGGCAAGAGAGAACATCTCGTTTGGTTTTATTTCACTGAGTTCTAGAGCTATGTGACACTGCTATTTCCGAAGAGTGGCCATTTCTGCATGCTTTGTTGCAGACAGCCTTTCTGGCTGCAGTAATTTAGGGGCATGTGAGAGCTGAGTTTGAAAGTGTACGAATACACCATCAGGCAAGCACTGAGCATGATGTCTTCTGAGGCTGGTCTCATTTTGGAGGTTGTGTGCAAGGTGCATTTCAATTTATTCACTGGATCTACCTGCCAACATGTCTATGAGATAAGACTAAGCCAGAAATCTTTGAATCAACTTAATATTTGTTTAGGCAAATCAACTTAAAGATAATTGTGCCAGTTCAAATCTCTGACTTGATTGGACTAGACTGCCAAGAGAGCTCAGGCTGGGTCCTCTGGTTTACCTCGGGTGGCTCATTAGTAGGGCTGGAGCACACCCCTTTCAACATCATCTTTCTGCGTGTGTTTAGAGAGGCTGGGACCTGAACAGATGGCCTCGATGTGGGCTCCCATGACTACCAGGCATGCCAAGCAGGCAGATGAGTGATCTGGCTTGTTCCTTCTCTTTTAAATTGCTGTCAGCCAGGGGAAAGTGGTGAAAATAAATCAATGGCTCCCTCCTCCAGACCCAGCATGTACCTTTCAGTCATCAAAATAAGAAGCATCCTGTGGTGGCTGTTGGGTGATTTCTCTGATGGGAAGATCCCTTCACACACTGGAGATTAACATAACAAATGGCCAAATTGTGTCTCATAAAGGACATTTTTTGTCCGGGACCAAATCTTGGCACTGAATGGACAACAGCAGGTTTGGAGGGAGCATTGTTTATTCACTCTCAGACTCTTCGTGTCCTTTGTGACTGGGTTCAGTATTTTTGGTAACTGGTTGGTAACTGTTTACATCTCTCGTCATTAGAACACAGGAAATCATAAACAGGAATCATGCTGAATAGCTCTGGCAATGCCTTTGCATTCCTACTGTACTGAGGCTGAAGGGCCTCTTCTTGTGTAACTTCTGTCTTTTTGATTCTCATCGAGTTTAAAGGAAACTGCATATAGCAAGGCACTCAGTTTAAGACCAACGATGTCATCTTCAACTCCTGCTTAATCTTCAAATATTAATAAGTTGACCCTGAGCTAGGCAACTTTTTAGAGTCTCATCTCAAAAAATTGTTACTGGATCAGGAGAATGTGGGATCTTTTATTTTTTAAGCTTTGGTGCATCATCACATGATTAAATGCCAATTATTAATATATTAACAAAATGACCCTGAACTAGAATGTTCTATGGCTTAGGTTTCCTTTTTGGAAAAAAGACCCACCTACCTTGCTTACAAATCTATGAGCAGTATTCTCACAGATGCAAATTGATTTTCTAGTTATAAATCATGGACCTTGATGTGTTTTCAAACAATAAACATTTCACATATGTGAGAGCCATGTTGGGTTAAGGTAGAAGGGAAGTTTTACTTTTTGGAATGAATTTTATATATATATATATATATATATATATATATATATATATATATATATATATATGGCTTCTCAAATTTGAAAGCTTCATATGGCCCGTGGGTGGCATGTTGGATATCCCAGGACTTACTTAGTGCAGTATGATAATGTAATTCCTAAATTTTACATAGCTTGACACATAGAACTGGTAATGTTTCTAGAAATACCATAAATAGAAATAACTTCATAAGACCTTTGTGTTGTAATCTGCTTTAAGTTGTCTCACTACTTAACTGTAAGCATTATGGTACAGTTAGGTCATAGATTTAAAAGTCAGGACTTCCGGTCTTATTTCTGATTTGGTTATAACTGAGCTATTTCTTGAGAAATATCACTTATAATGTCTCTTCACTGATGCTTAAAATATATATGCAAAGTAAAGCTGTCTAACTTGCAAGACTTTGGGGGGGGTTTCTTTATAAATGTTAAGGAGCTTCTATGTAAAAATTATTAATGACTGAAATACTTAGAACTGTCAAGAAGGATGGCAACATTTCTACCAGCCCTTGGGAAGAGACAGGTCTGCTGTGAGTTAGTCATCATCTGTGGATGATTTATTTGAGGACATGATGCACAGCAGTTGAATTTATAAAAAAAAATGTTGGTAAAGCTCTTTTGGAGAAGTCATGGATTGCAGCCTTAAATTCTGGGAAAATGGAATTTTCCCTCAGCTTTACAAACGTGGCAGAAGGGATCCTCACTATTTCGCATTTTTGGATTCTCATTAATGCCACACACACACACACACACACACATACACACACAAACACACGAGTCAATAAAATCTATGATGATTAAAAATTATATCTTAGATTTAAGATATATTTTTAAAATATTAACATACATGGCATCTCAGAATAATGGCTGGTTTACTTCTGTTTCTTGTGCATTTGCTTTGGGAGAAATGGGGAGTCAACTGTTCATTCTTACCCTTTTTTCAAATGTTTGTTTTCTTTTCTCTTCCCTTTTCACTTCTTTTCTCTTCTCTTCTTTTTAAAAAATATTTTATTTTTAAGTAATCTCCACACCCAAATGGGACTTGAACCCTGAGATCAAGTGTCACATGCTCTACTGTCTGAGCCAGCCAGGCACCCCTGTTTATTTTCTATTTATTGAATTAGAATGTGACCTTTAGGCCCTGGTAACAGCCCTGTGAGTTTTCACACAAAAAACTTAGAAGATTTCTCTTCTCTTTTTCCCTCCCCCTCCAAATTAAAGTCAGCCACCGAACTTGTCTGTAAGTTGGTGGAATCTACTGATGGTGATGAAACCAAAGAAGGTGAAAGAGCTTATTCAAGGAGTGTTTGGGCAGAGCCGTGACCAGAATTCAGGTCACTTAGTTCAGTTCTCGCACAAATATTTATTAGGCTGGGTGCTGTGCTGGTTGCTTTTTCTGTGACCTTTCTATTCCATTATGCCACCTGCCTGTCTGCTCTGGGGGATTTGATCTATAGCAGTTACTTTTCTTTCCACAGGGAGGCATTTTTGTAGGACCCATTCTCCTCACATACACTCAGTGGATCTCCTCAGTCTCTTCATTTATAAAACGAGGATGCTGTGCGGCCAACTCCAAACTTTCTTGATGTTATCCTCCTTTAATCAATTATACATGAAAAACACACTTGAACCCTGAACATCCTTCATTGTGCATTTCACGTAACTATGTTCATCATGCTGTGTTTTACTTATTTTTACTTCACTTTGTTCTTAAAGATGGCACGAGAAATAATGCTGTCACGCCCTCTCTGATGCAGTGATCAAAGGAAGGGTTCAGTTATTTTGAACAGTGAAGTGCATTTTTGCTTTAGGTTCCATGTTGCGAACAAGCCAAGCTTCGTATCACTGTCCTGATTTTCTGGGCCATTTTGGGTGTGTGTGCATGCAGGCTCACAGCAGCAGCATCATGAGTTCTTGTCCTCAGGGCCTAGCAAAATGTGAATGTATAATAATGAGGCCAAAGTTTAGCTAATAAATGCAAGCTGATGATGCACATATGTGATGGAGTAGAATGACATTTCTATTTGGGATCCAAGGTATTGGGATTATGCCAGTATCTATGTTAAAATGCATAGACTGCTACTATGTCTTTTGGAACCTAAGGCTATTAAAATATTAGAAAATGGAGCAGTTCAGAATATAATTATTAGAACTGCTTTGTATCTTCTGACCTGGGAGAATGTAAAACTGGCTATTCATTGGATGCTGGTCTGCTGTGTTCTGAGGATTTTGCTGCCTGCTTTACATAGAACATTTTGTTTACTCATTTCTAATAATTCTGTGGAATGGTTTATTATCTATATTTTCAGAAGTTAAACTCAGTTGCAGAAAGGTGAAATGATATGCCCAAGCACTCAAACCTGCTATTCAAACTGAGGACTGATTCCAGAGCCTTACTCTAAATCACTTTGCTACAGTTCTCCTGAACCCACCTGTTCATTCATTACATTTTTATTGGCACATTACTCTTCAGAATACCAGGAAAACAGAATAAAACAGAGAATTCTGGCTCCACGCAGCTGTCATTCTTACAGGTGAGAAGGTAAGTGAAGAAATGGCTAAGATGTAGAGGATATCACATGGTAAGGCACGGTCACAGGAGCCGGGAGAAGAATAAAGAAGAGGAGGGAGTAGGGAGTGATGAGCATGGATGTGGGGCTGCCACTTTGAGTAAGGTGGTCAGGAAGATCTTGCTGAGATGGTAACATTGGACAAAGGCATGAGCAGAGGCACAATGGAAGTGGGGGTGTGGTGGCATTGGAACCATTGGAGGCAGTGAGCTAAGGAGAAACTAGGGAGAGACTGGAACCAGAGAGCGTGAATAGAGACAACTATTTGGAGCCACTTGCCAAAAAATTGGTCCTAGATCAGGAGAATATGGGATCTTTTATTTTTTAAGACTTTATTATTTTTTTTTAAATCATTGTGTGATTCATTTCTAAATATAATGGTCTAGTGGGGAAGGAAAGTTGATTGATGATGCTGGAGAGAGGTGTGAGAATTGGTACTCCAATGTTCCAAGCAGGTGAGATGGGGTGAGGCCTAGTACAGAAGAGGGAGGCTTGATCTTAGACAGGAGCATGGAAAATAGGAGGGGACCACAGTGCTGTCTGGCAGAGGGATGAACTTGTGAGGGTTGAGGGCATTGTCTTCTGATTACTCCTGTTTTCTCACTGAAAAGGCAAAATTAGATCTTGAGCTGAGGGTGCCGGCAGGGGGAGGCCGTGTTGGAAGTCCAAGGAGGAAACAGCACAGAGCTGTCCTCCAGTTGAGTGGGAGAATGACCAGAACACATCTCCACAGTTTTGTTGCCTTCCAGCTTAATGGTCCTGTTGGGGTTAGCAGCCATGTGTTCCATGTGTGATTTTGGGGAGTGAACATGCTTCTTACACTGGATCAGGTTGCATAGAGCAGGTGGAAAGTTGCATTTAAATATGGTCAGGGTTGGGCAGCCTGGGTGGCTCAGCGGTTTAGCGCCGCCTTCAGCCCAGGGCGTGATCCTGGAGACCCGGGATTGAGTCCCACATCAGGATCCCTGCATGGCGCCTGCTTCTCCCTCTGCTTGTGTCTCTGCCTCTCTCTCTCTGTGTCTCTCATGAGTAAATAAATAAAAAGTCTTAAAAAAAATGTGGTCAGGGTTTTGCCAGAAGAGTGCAATAAAGAGGTCTCTACAATGTGGCGAAGGACTTTGATTGTTCATTGTTCTTTTTTTAATAGTCATCCCAAAGATCATGAGAGGCATTGTTATAGGAAGTCCTCTGCCTTCCCAAAAGCCACCCCATTTCTCCCTGAGGAGAAAGGCCAGTCCTCACCTGAGTCCACACAGAGAACTGGCATTGCTTTTGTGTAAATTAAGTAGTCCAATTTTTAAAAAAATCTTCGCCTTAATGCTTGTTCTTTTTGTTTTATTTTGAATGGTCTGTCATTATGGTCCCCCCAACTTGAGATGTATGAAGGCTTTTGGTCTCCCTGGGAGTGGGGCTGAGGTGCAGAGGCAGCCAGAGCTTACCTGTACACTGGCTTGAGACCAGTTCAATAAAATGCACACCTTAAAGAGAAAAAAGTAATAATTATGAAATCTAAGCTGGAAATATGGGGAGTAAGGATGTGGAGGGTGTGTGGTGAGGGACATGGAAAGGGTGAGGAGATCAATGGAGTGTGAGTCCTGGAGGGCCCAAGAGTGAGGGAGTGAGGTGGAAAGCTGAGGCTGTGGTCTGACAGTGGGATGCTTGATAGTGAGGTTACTCAGGGCTAGAACCGTGGGTCTGAGCAGTGCTGGTAGGATAGAGGGCAAAATCAAAGGGCAGGGACCCGGAAGACCACAGTTATGTGGAAAGGGAAGTCCCCAAGAAATATTTCAGGTTTTCTAGAGATTGATGGAGAATTAAAAGTTAAGGAACTCCAGCAAGGGAGGAGTCATGGCCATGGGTCAGTGATGATTGTGAGAAGGAGCAAGTTGTCGATGCACTTTAAGGGAGAGAGGACAGTGTGCTCACAATAAGTATTGCTCACAAGCTGTCCTCAGGATTGTGGGTCTTTCAGGAAGAGGAAGGGAACGGAGAATCATCTGGAAAAGAGGAGAAGGACACCAACCTCGTTCTTGGTACCTTTTTTTGGGTGGTGCAGAAAAGAAAGCATCCTTCACTCCCAGGGTGAAGAAGCAGCAGAACTGTTGGAGGAGAGCCAGCTCTTAGTCTGGAGCAAGAAGTTAAAGGTGGGGAGTCAGAGAGGGATTTGAAGGACAGAGGATTGTACTGATGATGCTGAGCTAGGATGGACTCAGTAGAAGATTTCCACAGTTGGGTGTGGTGGATGGAGCCAGAGAAGAGGCTGTGGAGAGCCTGGTGGGATGGCAGTCTGAAAGAAGAAATGAACTGGAAGTCCTAGGCTTCCTAAAAGTGAAAAATTAAGTTAGGCCTGATGGGCTCCAGGCAGATAGCTTCTGATGGAGCACCGGGCTCCAGATTAGGCTGGGTATGGTGAGAGGAGGGAGGGAGTTTTGTCAAGAGTATGTAAGATTTGGGTTTCTGCTATTTCTGCAAGTGATGGTGTTGGAGGTTTGGTGAGAATCAGTTTTGCCTGGAGCACCAGGATATCTGGAATGCTCTTCTAACTCCTAGAACATGAGCAGTGTTAAGGTGTACTCTGAATTTATACTAGGTATTTATACTGAGGAGATCATTTGATCATCTGTGAAGATGCCCAGCTGTGGAACTGCAGATTTCTTCCATGTAGCAGTCTATGCTCACAAATGAAGACAATGAAAAAAAAAAAAAAAACCAAAAACAAATATATAACAAATGCCTGCAAGGATGACAGAAACCTATCATCTCTATGGGGCAGGGGGGTACAGAGGAGATAGGGACATGTTTAGATGTCTGTTTTCCTAGAAATAGGAAAGACAGAACATTCTATCTGGGGGACAAAATCACCTATTTTTGTCAGACCATTAACAGAATTTTACAGCTTGGGAAGCTATATAGTGCTAGTACAATGTTTATATATAGCACATGTTTAAAATACTTTTGATCAATAAATGAATAGATGAATAGATTACTAAAGCCCTTGTGAAGGGCTTCAGCCTTTAAGATTATTAACTTGAATTAATTGTAAACATTTCTTATTGATGTGAAAATTTGAGTACAGAATGAAACTTTTGAACTCCTTTGCTTTCAACTCCAGGAGGGGAAATGGAGGACAGGAGCCCATGTGTGCTCTGATTGGAGGCTCATGAAATGTCATTCTCTGTCTTTATTTTTCATCCATGGCAGTAAAGGGGCATTCCTCCTGGGTCATAGATCCTTTGATCACATTCCGGTGGCTCTTCTAGATTTCTTTGCTGATCCTTCCAATTGCCTTTATGCTGCCTTTTGCTTATAATTTATTTTATTTTATTTTATTTTATTTTATTTTATTTTATTTTATTTTATTTTATTTTATTTGGAAATCAGCTCATTCTCTGTTCTCAGGATAAGTGTAGTTGTACTACCAGATACAAGAGATTTATAGAAGCGATTTTGCTACTTGGACATATTTATTTAACTTAAGAAAATCATTTGAGTTGGAGGCATCTCTTAGTAATTTAACGGATACTTTGCCCTGCACTGTAGATTGATAGAAGAGCTTCTATGAGATAACCATAATTACTGGTATTGATTTTTAAGTGCTTTTATATTCTTCTCTACCACTCCCTTCCCTACCCCTCTCCTCCTGAGTAGTATGAACCTTTGGATTCTAACAAGGCAGCCATGACTATGTGCATGATTTTGTGTTAACATCAATGTTACTGAAAGCAAAGAAATAATTAATCAATCAATTAATTAATTAATTAAATCTGGTCCTTAATTTGGAGGACCAGAAAGCCGCTCCCTGGTTGGTATGTAATTGCCTGGCATTCTTCAACTTTATTTTGATGAAGACTCCTTGAAATGTGAGCATAGATGCTGGGAGGCTAATTATCTATTTAACTTCCTTTAGCTGGAGCTTTCAGGTTTTGCCATGTTTATCCTATACTAGGTTGAGCTATTATTATGGTTTAACAGAAACTTCTCTTGAAGTTTCCACCTGCCATGGAGGAATAATCAGGATTATTATCCTGACTTTTTTGTTCCATTCTTATTCTACTGATGTGTAGTTTATCTGTTTTAGTCTTTACAAACCTTTTTCAGTCACAATTTCTAGGACCCAGGGATATTCACGTCCTTTGTCTTTTTTGTTCTTCTCCTTTTAACTTAGAATGTAGGATTTATGTAGCATTATGTAGAAGTTTAAAATGCTTTATAATCACTTTGGGCTGTTTCCTTGTGTGCCTGCTCATCCTGTCATCCAAGCCTGTTTCATAACCAACGTCATGATAGATGAATACTTTTTCCTCCTGTTGTTGATGAGGAGATGGTGCTAGATATGCTACTCACCATCTATTGACTAATCATTAACTTGTCCCCAGAAAATAACTTACAAGGCTAAAGAAATCATAGGAAGAGGGTCAATATTCTTCTTTAGGTTTTGATTCATTCGCAGTGAACTTAGACTACAGAGTAATTCCCTCCTAAGTTTGGCCTGATTATACTGATAGGGTTTTGTTGTTGACTTTTTTTTTTTTTTTTTTTTTGGCATTTTGAAGTTTGTGGCTCTAGCATATTAGATGATGTTAAAAAATATTTGGTTGCCCTATTCCAGTGAAGTTTCTTTTCTTTGGTCATTTGCATTTGATATGTTTATTATTTTTTCTGAAATTTTGGGCTTATTCTTTACATTTTGCATTTGTTATTCGAGATTATACTCTAAAACTTGAATTAAACAATACTCTCTGTGACTGTGATTCATTCCGCATTTCAGTCTCATCAATAATAGTGACTATAGGTTTCCTTTTTTCTTGAGAATGCCCGAACAGAAGCACAAGGACTGTTTTTTTGTTTTGTTTTGTTTTAGCTTTCAAGCATCACTGTGGCTGTTGGAGCAAGTATGAAAAAAAATTGGCATTTTATATTTATTGAATATTTTTTGTTTGTTCATACTAGGCGCTGTTTATCTACACTCCGGGTACACCAATGAAATGATGGATAAAACCAAAAATATCTGTGCTTCATTGAGCTTTATTCAATTTGGGGCAGGCTTTTGTGGGGAGGGAAATAGGCAACGTGTAAAACAAACATGGTAGGATCTAGTATGATAGAGGATGGCAGTGTTATGAAACATGTAAAGCAGCATAGTGGGATTAGGAGTGCTGGAGTGAGGGTAAAGTTGCAAATTTTAAATTTCACATAGCATGGTCAGGGTAGGTCTTCCCAAGAAGGTGAGGGCATCAACCAGGATGGGATCTGGAAAATAAAGGTCCAGGCGGAGGGAATAGCCTGAGAGTGTCTCACTGCATATTCAGGTAACAAGTAACCAGGGCTGCCAGGATGGCTTAAGGACCAGACAGAAGAGAGGGTGATGGAAACAGGATCAGTAACAAAGTGCTCATCAAAGCAAAGCATCCATCTGTGAATGGCCTACAGCAGTATTGTGCAGACTGTCAATACCATGTCTTGTCAACAAGAGAGAAAAATAATTTTATTGTAATGTTTTTCTTAGAAAGTGTATATATATTGTGCTTCTTTCCTTTGGTGTACTTTATTCTTTGTTTCTGTAGGTGATACTTGAGAGCTGGAAATCTGGCCCCATTTCCTTTTTTCAGGTTCCTTCCATTTTCTTTGAACATTATCTCTTTGATGTACTTTGATTTCAAAGATATTTTCCTGTTTTTTATTTTTTAATTTATGACTCTGCTGGGTGTATGTGTGTTTATGATATTGAATTGGAAATGAGGAAAGTTTTTAAAAAATTCACCTTTAACATTTCTAAAATTATCAACAGAAATAACAAATTATAATAATTATAAATATCAACTTAGAAATTGATAAATATCGACTAATGGTTACCAGACAATGTGGTAGAGTAAAAAGATGGTGGATTTTAATGAGCTGTTACTGAAATGTCTTAATACTTGTGATGTGCTTAGAACACACAATTTCTCACATAAAAGTGTAGTATCTGTCTTTTATAGAGAAAAAAAAAAAAGAACTGGAATGGGCAAGCACTCCACCTCGTTTAGCTTGTTTTCTCGCATGTAAAGCTGGGTTAATAACCATGACATCTAGTTGTTTTGCAGACTGGAGATCATGTGTGTGAGTGTCTTGCATGGTGTCTGGTGCCCAGGAAAATAATAACCCAATTAACTGACTTTTATCAAGGGCCTACTCTGTCCCAACCAATGTGCTAAATAAAAACTTTGCATCCATGGTCTACTCGCATCCTCACAAGGCCCACCGGCACAAAAGCTCCTTGAGAGAAGAAATAGTATGGTTCACTTGTGTACACTCAGTATGGAGGATGGAGCTCAGTGCATATTAGTCACTGCATATGTATCTGTTGAATGAGTGAAAAGAAATGCCCATCCCACAGCTAAAGAGACTGATGTTTGGTGAGATTATAGAAATGATCTGTAAATGACCCAAGGGGACACACTGGGTAAATGATAGAGCCTGATTTTGAACTTGGACAGACCACCCCAGAACCCAAGTTTCTGATTGTGACGCCAGTAGGCTCCCATAAGTGCAATGTGTGAGCCGACAGAGACAGGGTTCTCTCCCTCCATTCTCTTAGGTGCACAGCTCCTCCTGGCCACCCTTATCTTAGGGAGATATGGCATTGGTCACAGTGAATTTAGTAGCTATTATTATTGTCCTTGGATGTAAAAATATTATCGCATCTCTCTTTGGCGCATAGCATCAGCCAGGAATAAATATGGCAATGCCTCTGGACATGTGCATGTGTTTGTGTACAACAGCGTGTGTGTGCACGCACGCGCACACACACACACACACATACGGGCTATGCACTGGGATCCTTTGAGAGTCCTATGCTATAGAACTCTCTTAAGGTTCTGTTGAGTGGTAGTTTGAAGGCCCAGTGAAGTAATCACTGACCTGCACTAAATCTGTTTCCTTTATTTGCATGTAACAAATGAGAGAGCCACAAATTAATGTCAGAACCCAAATTTGAATCCTCCATAAGTAAGACATTTTATTGCTACTAGGAGGTTAATTTTATTCCAGTCTTTTTTTTTTCTTAATGATTGATAGGATATTGGTTATTGTAGGTCACATATCTTTTTCCATGCTCAAAGTTTAAAAAACCAGATGTCTGGTAAGACGTTACTGCTCATATACCCATAAAGGAGCTGATAAAATTTTTTAAAAGAAAAAAATTCTTGGTAAATTTAATCTAGATTTACTGTACAGATAATGTGATATCAGCTTGACTCTAAGACAAAGTGTTTGTCCTTACCAATGTCATATGAGTACCTTATGAATGTTAAACCAGCTTTTCATGTATTTTTTGTTAGATAATTTATATGAAAATTATGAAGCGCTCTTTAACTGTACTCAGCTGACTTCTTGAATAATAAAGACAGGAAACAAAATAAAAAGAAACAGGTTAATGAAGTATAGAAAACATGGTTTTATAACCCCTTTGTAACTATATGTGATCCTGCTTTCATTTGAAGACTCAGAATTCCAGGTATTCTTAGAGAAATATGTGACTAATGCAACTTGAAATGTCTCAGGCTGACATGTAGCAATTTTTCTCAGTAGTTCTTATATCCTGGAACATGTCAAATACTGACGCAGTGTTAATAATAATTCATAAATTGACATTGCAGCAACTTTTAAACCTCACACTTGGGCAAAATAAATAGAAAAAAAATCATTGGAGTCAATGCTAACCAAATTTATGTTATGGACAGAAACCACAAGGGTCCTATTTCACATTTATGCTGTTTGCCAGTTTATGAAATGCTGGCATAAGGATCAGTTTGTGAGAGGAGAAAGGACCAAAGAGGTCAAAGTAGAACACTTTCCTAGCTTTTATTTTGTTTTGTTTTTAATATTACCTATTGAGGTTTTCTGTTTGCTTGGTTATTTGTTTGTTTGAGGATAAATTGGGAAGAGTTACAGTTCAGACAGAGAGAATGGATGTATATTTATTTCTTTATTAGTTGTATGTGGGGTTAGAACACATGTTACAATGTCTGTTTTAGGAATGATTCATACACACTTTGCTATGAAACAACAAATGCATTAATCTTCTGAAACTCTGAAAGTTCCATGTAGGCTTCTGTTTTACATTATTTTTGCAAAGTTAATCATGATAACTGCACCTGAGGGAAATCATGTAGGGGGCAGGGAAGGAGGTATTAAATCAAACCTTTATTTATAAATAAAAGTAGACTTAAAATGTTAGGCAGAGTTTTGGATAATTTTTTAGATTAGATGCATCTCAAGGGTTCAGTCATAGGCACTGAAGTATTCTATCTTCACAAATGCCCATGACTCACCACCATTAAAATCATGGCAGGTATGGGATCCCCAAAGCCACAGGGATACATTATATATTGGCATTGTGACAGAAAGGCCTAATAGGTCTTTCCCATTTGTAATAAATGTGTTCCTGTACTCCATGCTGGGTATATTTTATTGATTTCCTCCATTACCATAGTGATGCCTCAGTCTTGGTGGTAAAGCATGTTTTAAGCAATTACACCTTAAAGTTGCTAAATTGTGAGTATCTAGCCACTGAGTTAACTGCTTAAGGAGTTCATGGCATAGTCTGTGCATCTTGGCATGACATTTATAAAGCCATATGTAGGTGTGTTTAGAAAAGTAATGCTGAAGCTCTTCCTAGAAGGCATGTCTTCAGCCCATTAGCTATTCATCCCAGAGAATGCTGGAAGAGAGGGTGGTTGGTGAGGCACCCTGTGTTCCAGTGTCCAAGTGCTTCTCTTGGATCCTGATGTTCCTGGCCTCAATCTTGCCTGAGTCAGACCGCTCTGGCTTGGATCTGCCTTAGGAAATTTGGTCTGTTCCCGGTACCATTTGGGTTGAAAAAATGTTTAGAAATCTCAAGTCACTTTGACAATTAAAATGTGAGGCAAGGAGGGGGTATATAAATTAATCAGAACCAATTAATAAGGATGAGCCATGATTTTTTATTCATTACAGAATTACCAACTACTGGATTATTCCTGGTTATGTATCAGATGTGGAATTTCATTTTGTATTTAGTATGCCTGTCCCAAATTTAGAAAACATATTGAGGCCTGATAAAAATTAGTGAAATGTGAGCACATTTTGGCAGTAGTCTAAATGTTCAGTTACCTTTACCTGTAATAATCTCATATGCACATGCACATGCTTTAAAAATATATTGAGTCTAATAACAAAAAATTATAAAAAATTTTCCATTAACTTCAAGATTTACCAGTAAATGAAAATGTGTGCTTATGATGACCCTAGGAGGTATTAAACTTCAAGTGCATTAAAAATCATATGCTGTTATAGTTGCATTGTTAAATACATTTTTGTTTGCATTAGGATTCCTTGAAAATTGGTCTTTGTTACACAGTAACTCCAAGTTAACTAAAATACCTTACCATCTCATTTATCCATACTATGGAAATTAAAACAGTTCACTTGACTTTCTAGCAGTCAGCAGGAATCTGCTTTCTCTGATTAATACTGAATCAAAGAATATGAGAGCTATAGATGTCAATTCAATCATCTGATTGAAGAAAAATGTGTTTCATAGCACTGGAGGGGTTTTCCCAAGGTCATCCAGCTGTTTGCCATCAAGGAGAGATTGCACTCTGCCTTCCTAACTTGTAAATTGGTGCCTTTCTTCTACAGTGTGTCAAGCAGAAATAAAAAAGTTTAACTTTTGAGTGGCCTGAAGTTCTATGTGTTAGAACTATATTAACCACCCAGTTTATGAATTGAGCCCATAATCGATAAAATACAATTGTTCCACTGGGAGTCTCTTTTATGAGGGTTGGCTAAAAATCTGGTAGAAGGAGCTAAGGCAATAGAAAAGGAGTCTCACCTATGGGGTTCGTAATAAACATACACCATGGCTTCATTAAATCTTGCATTGCTGTTTTCCAGATTTTAGCACCATTTAAGGAGGTGTGGTTACATAGTTATGCGCCATATAGATGAGTAGCTAAATGCTGGTCAGCGTTTCTCCTTGTGCTCCCTGGCTTGTCCTCATAGACACCCTTTCAGAGAGCATATGCTTAGAGTAGGGGTACTTCCTTGACTCCAGACTCTTATAGTAGCCCTCCACGCCCCACCCATGGTTTCACTGATGTAAGGTCAATTGCTATCAGGAAGCAGATGATCCCCCTGTAGCCTAATGCTACATCATAATGTCTACATCATTCCCCCCACTTCATCTCATGATGGAGTCACTTTATCATCTCACATCATCACAAGAAGAATGAGTACAGTACAATGAGATATCTTGAGAGAGACCACATTCATATAACCTTTATTATAGTATATTGTTATAATTGTATAACAATGTTATTGTTTATAACAATTATTGTTATATTGTGTATTACAGGATATTGTCCTATTTTATTATTAGTTGTTAATCTCTCAGTGTGACTACTCTATAAATTTATCATAGGTATGTATGTATAGGGAAAACAGTATATATAGGGTTCAGTGCTGCCTGCAGTTTCAGGCATCCTCTGAGGGCCTGAGAGTCTTGCAATGTATCCCCTGCAGGAAAGGGGAGGGCCTGTTTTGTGAATGAACAAACCTGATCCCTCTCCTCTCTGGTTGCATGAGAGAATGAATCTCAAAAAAAAAAAAAAAAAAAAAAAAAAAGGGAAGGAGCACGAAAGATATAAAACATTGAGGAGAAAAGAAGCTTGGCCTATTCACCATTTTCTCTAGAATAACTCCAGTCCCATAGCAAACACTCAGGACAAAACTAGATGCCTGACCCCACTCAATGCAGCACCCATTGGACGCTGGGGATGTGTCCACAGGGTCAGGAAGGGTCAATCCTGTCTCCATTTGGAGGAATGCAAAGTCTTCTGAGACTTTTACTACATGATTCTTATTTTTGCTGACCTGTAAGACTCATGAGTGTCATTTTATTTTTTGTAGTTTATTAACATGCTTTCACACAGTCTCTTTCATTTCACATCCATAGTTCCGGTAGTGGAAATCATTCTTCCCTCTTTTCATTAGTGGCAGGACTGGGACTCAACTTAGGACTCCTAATTAACTCACAAACTGCTATCCTTTGCCATATACCCTCCAGTTGCTTTGGGAGGAGACACACACACACACACACACACACAGACATATGCATACATTTGGAATATGGAAACCATACAGGTGTGCATCTGTTCACAGATACACTTTGGTAGGTACTCTCAGAAAAATCACCAACAATATGACTTGGAAACTTGGAAACTATAGCACAATGGCAGTTTGGGGATATCAGCAAAGTGGTTTTCATCAATCTCTCTCTCTGTTCATACACACACACACATGCAGTGCTTAGCATATATATATCTATATATCAATCACTATTTTTAGCTGTTGTCCTCCAAAAAATGTGAAATGGCCATCAGCATAATCCTGCAGAGCTAATTGTTTCAGAGTTGATGGAAGGACACAGGGCAACCTGTCATTTGACTTGAGTGCATGGGAAGCTCTCTTAGATCCAGAAGGACTTTCCTGACATTGTTTGCACTTACGAAGCAATCACACACAGTCGCAGCTGTTTGGCTGGTAGCAGTGAGAGCAAAGTTACCTCCTTTCGCTTCCTTATAGAGAGCATGGGTCAGTCCTCACTGCAGAGATGCCTCGCTGTGTGATATTCACACATGTGCTGGGGCTGGGCTGGGTGAGTCCCAGAGGGACTGTGTGATATCACCAGGGCAGGAGCGTGGACACTCCCAGGATCACATTCCCAGGTTTTCTCCTTAGCATCCAGAGTCAGAGTGGTCTTGAGTGAGGTGAGCACCTGAGCAGAGGAGGAGGCACGCTTCTCAGTCCAGCAATGCAATTCCCAACCCTTGCCAGCTATGATTAGACATGTAATTGTGCATCTAAATTTAGTCTACCATTTGCATATGTAATTAATTATAATATAGTTAGTTCTCTCTGGTCTTCTTTTCCTATAAATCAAATTACTCAGAGACTCTTATATGACACTAAAATCGTCTTTATAAGTACATATGACATTTTGAAGGATAAGATTAACTACTATTTATAGCACTGGAGCTTCAAATTCAGAGCCTTCTGCTGTGATCAGACAGCTAGGAGTGCCTCCAGCTTTCAGGAAACAGTCTTAGAAACTTTCTCACAGCAGTAGCTTCTCTCTTCAGTAGGCTTCAGTGTTCAGTAGTGATCACGAAAACCACATCATCCCAAATTCAGATACTTCTTCATCACCCCAAACCAGATGAATAACCTTGCTTGGCAAGAGGTATGCATTCATGTGCAAATTTATTTAGCATGTATTGGATACCAACCCACTCTGTGCCAGGCCGTGTCTCATGTAATCCACAGGTAGTAATAAATATCATCCAAGTGTTATGAGTTGGAGTGTATCCCCCTCAAATTCATATGTTGATATCCAAACCCCCAGTACCTCAGAATATGACCATATATGGAAGGGTCATTGCAGATGTAATTAGTTAAGACGAGGTCATATTGGAGTTGGGTGATTCCTCAATCCAAAATGACTGGTGTCCTTACGCAAAGGAGACATTTGGGCACAGAGACACACAGGGAGGATGCCATGTGAAGATGAAGGCAGAGATTGAGTTGATGCTTATACAAGCCAAGGAACACCAGAGATTGCTAGCAAACCACCAGGAGCTGGGAAAGAGGCATGAAACAGATTCTCTCTCATAAGCCACAGAAGGAACCAATCCTGCTAATACCTTGACCTTGGCCTTCTGGCCTCCAGAACTGCGAGACAATACATTTCTGGTGGTTAAATTCTCCGGGTTACAGTACTTTGTTAGGACCGCCCTAGTGGACTAGTACAGCTGGGTGCCTCATTTGAGTTGGGTAAGACACATTGATGGTTCAGGATTTACACTCAAAACCCCCTGGTGCTGGCAGCTCATACAGAGCCCCCTCTGTGGTTGGAGTCCAAACGGAATTCTGGCTTCTAGCAGTTTAGATCTTCCCCACCTATGTGCCTTGAATGGCCTATAGGAGTGCAGAGATATTTGTCCTTTCAGTCCTCAAGGTACCGGGAGGGACACAGAGTTGCTGGAGCCCCTTTCCTCTTCCATTTACTGAGAATGTCAAATACTATAATCAATTTTTATGTGATGCATGATAGTAAAAGAATGGAGAAACACTAGTCTAAGAAACCAAAAAAAAAAAAAAATCAAGGATGTTTGGGGTCAGTTTTGATTTTAAAGGATTCAGAGTGAAAGGCAGGGTCAAGTTATAGCATTAGACTTTCTCTTTGCAGGGATTTGCAATCTTGCAAATAATTGTAGGAGGCTAGATTGGGCAGAGAAGGGCTTATCTGAGTTGCGGGAAGACACTTATAAATAGAAGGATTTATTGGAAGGCCCTGGCAGGAACTAAGTAAGCAAGGGTCCTTGGTCAAACTGTAATTCAGAGGCTGGCTGCTGCCCAGGCAGAGCATGGAAGTGGGACTAGAAATCTGTTGCTGAGCCGAGGCTGTTCAGACAAGTCAAGGCATACAGTAGAAGTCCTGTGTGAGGGAATGCTCCTTCCTCAGTAGACAATGAGGGGCAGGTCCTGCCCGGGAAGGAAGCCATCTACAACTCTCCTGCTTCTGCTCCTTGTCCGAGTCACCCAAGCATGTTGAGAATTTACTCCCACATTTTGGGGAGTTTGTAGAAAAAGTAAACAAGGTTTAAAAATCACATTTCAGGTGTCGGTGAAGGATCTCAAGATGGCTGGGCGAAAACTTGCTCTAAAAACCATTGACTGGGTAGCTTTCGGGGAGATCATACCCCAAAACCAGAAGGCCATTGCCAACTCCCTGAAATCCTGGAATGAGATGCTTACCTCCAGGTTGGCTACTCTACCTGAGAAACCACCTGCTATCGACTGGGCTTACTACAAGGCCAATGTGGCAAAGGCTGGCTTGGTAGATGACTTTGAGAAGAAGTTTAATGCCCTGAAGGTTCCTGTGCTAGAGGATAAATACAATGTCCAGGTGGATGCTGAGGAAAAAGAAGATGTGAAAAGCTGTGCTGAGTTTTTGTCTCTGTCAAAGGCCAGGGTTGAAGAATATGAAAAAGAGCTGGAGAAGATGAAGAACATAATTCCATTTGATCAGATGACCACTGAGGACCTGAATGAAGTCTTCCCAGAAACCAAATTAGACAAGAAGAAGTATCCCTATTGGCCTCACAAGCCAATCGATAATTTATAAACTTGAGTTGAGGAGAAAGCCCTGGTCCACATAAACGTTGGACATTAAAAATAATGATATGATGAAAAAGTCACATCTCAAAGCTATAGAGAAAGTAAGAATTCATCCATATTTAGGAAAAATGAATTGTCTATGACTAGAGGCAGGTACACTGGCAATCAGCAAGCTGCTCTCTCTATATCATGTGTCTGAAAAGTAAGTGATTGCATGAATTGAATTAATGAATTTAAATGACCCACAAAAACAGTGAAAAGCAGCCTTAAACCTAAAGAAGTAGAATGCTATGGGCTCACTTTGTGTAGGTGAGCTGCCTTTTGCATCTCTTCCATTCTGGAAGAAGTTAGTGTATAAAACTGGTGATCATAATGATTACTTTGACAGAAGGCTACATTATTTTTACTATAACTTTTCAGTATCTCAGAGGTTTTACAATCAGCCTTAGAGAAAATTAGTTCACATGATGTGATGAGCACTGGGTGTTAAACTGTATGTTGGCAAATTGAATTTAAATTAAAAAAGAAAAAAATTTGTTAAAATTCCAAAAAAAATTCTGATTTGTCAAGAGGTCTGCTTGAGATATCTAAGCAAAAGGTATATATAAAATATTATAAATGTTGACACCCTGTTTTTTACCCATGACACACACACACAGACACACAAACACAAGAGGACTTCTGACAATCTGTAAATATATTTTAAATTTTTCTAAATGTTTCTCAAAGTTTTAACACGTTTAATTTCACAGTGAACTTGCATGATGCCTGGCATCCATACGTGTGAGAATTCTCTTTTGTAATTTCCATCCTTGATGTGGTTATAGCCTCCTTTCCTGTCTGCACTCAAGGAAGCCTACTGGAATGCAAGTGGCACTAATGATATTGGAGAGCTAATTTTGAATCTACCATAACTTTTCACAAATACATTTTTTTTGGTAAACTTCAATATTATAAGCATTGCTGGTAGCATTGTTTTTCACACCCCTCCTCCCACCCTAGCATGTCGCGATGATTTGGTTGAGTATTGTGGCTAAAGCATCAGGGATTTAGGATTCAAGAAAGTTAAATCCCCTCCCCACAGGCAACAAGGCTAAATTTTTTGCCCGTTTCTGGTATGTTGTAATCCCCTTGGTTTAATAAGAAACCCTGCATCTGGCAGGGCATATATCCCCTTAATTAGATTGCACTGGTCAAATGCTTTATTCTTCCTTGAACAATGTAGCTATGGGATTGCATAGTACTTACTATGCATTAAACTAGTTATGTCCTAGTTTCTACTCTTTCATGGTGCTGGTATATTCATTAAAGAGTGTAATATACAACAGGGTTTTTTTTTTTTTAATATCCTGGGATATTGTAAAGGGGAGTAATTTGCTAGAAGGTAAGAAGAGGGAATTAAGGCTTTAATAAATCTGTGTTAGGCTCACTGCCCTGCTGTATTTGAGGTCTTACTGGTTTATTTCAGGCCTGGGATTCTCCCTAAGGTACATAGGAACAAGCTAATATATTTTAGAGGCATGATATTTGGGACAGAAATTTCCAACTCTGTCTCTCACACAGAAACTTGTGGTATGCTATGGGATACTCAACTATTTTAAGGGGGATTCACAACATATATCAACATATATCAAAAGAAAATGCCTTTTAAATTTAATTGTTTTTTTCTTTTAAGATTTTATTTATTCATGAGAGAGAGAGAAGCAGAGACACAGGCAGAGGGAGAAGCAGGCTCCACGCAGGGAGCCCGATGCGGGACTCAGTCCTGGGTCTCCAGTATCACGCCCTGGGCTGAAGGCAGGCGCTAAACCACTGAACCACCCAGGGATCCCCTAAATTTAATTTAAGACACTTAATACACACCACGGAGTGTCCTTTCCTGTGCTGGTGGGGTCTGACCTGGACCGTGCTGGGTAGTAAGCATTTAAAGGTGAGCAGTTCATAGTACTAGCTCTCAGGAAGCTTAGTTAAGTTACACAGACTGCAAAGAATGTAGGGAAATATTACAAGTTGTGTTTATAGGAGAGGGTTCACAGAAATGACAGTTCTTGTACTTGAAGTAGACTTCAGAGGATCATCCTAATCTTCTCTGGCAGGATCCAAACTGGGAGACACCTTGGAATTGGTTTCTTATGTCTATGCAAGTGGGACTGACTTTTAGAGCAACATGTGTTTTTTTTCTGAAAAGATCCTGAAAATTTGTGACAAGGGGGAATAGCAGGCCTTATAATATTTTCTCTTGACCACTGATTTCTTTGATCTATTTGTTTAGAAAAGGCATGTGTGTGTGTGTGTGTGTGTGTGTGTATCTACATGTTTGTATGTGTATGCATATATATGCACTGTTTGGATACAATATATATTATATATGTTGATATGCACATTATATATATGAATAATTTTGTAGCTAAAGCTCATAGAAATGAGATCCATAGAATAGTATACTCACTCCTATATCCATAAACACCAAAGCCTCCTAGCAGACATGACCAGTGCTTGATCAGAGCTGGGTGGAGAATTCCTAAGACTCAATACACTCAAGGTGATTTTTTTTTCTGGCAATGGAAATGGAAATGAACTTTCAGAATAAAAGCAGCAACTCTCATTCTAAACATTTTTGAAATAGCAATTGGCATTTATTTACTTACATGTACATCCACCTGTTTGTTCACCAAATATTTCTTGGTGCTCACTATGAATAATTGCTTTGTGAGTTACTGTGATAATAAAATGAGGCTGACAACTCTCACAGGCAGAAATGGCTTCTGATTAATTGTTGGATTCTCGTACCTTGAATAGTATCTGGAAAACGTAGACATTCAAGATATGTTTGGTTGGTTGAATTGACCTGTACTGTGAAGATGTATGGACATGGCCCCCTCACGTCAGGAAATGGATATGACACAATTGAGAACAGAACATACTCGGAACTAATAAGTAGCCAGCATGGGATGTGTGCTGCCTGATTGTGCAAATAATAAATATTTTGGAAAATCCATGGAAAGAAGGACTATTTCATTTGATTAAAACGTGATGATACATGTTGGTTGGTTGTAGAGATATTGGTAATTTTATTGATAATTTCAATTTACGGTGTCACCATGTTAGGCAAAGCACAGTGCTGCGAATTGACTTTGGCTCAAGATAGATTTTCTTTTGTATAAACAGCAAAAAGAAACTCCACTCTTTTTCCCCAGTTGACCTCTCAGAAAATGAACATTTCTTTTCAATATGTAGTGCTTCATGACTATGGTTTGCATGGCACATGGAGCATTTTCTTAGATGAAATAAACATTTTGGTAATTGTGTGTCGGCTGTGTCTTCCTGCTTCATTCTGGCAAAGCTGCTGTTCAATTGCTCCATTTCCTGCCTGAGTGATGATAAAAACCAGGTATGGTAGTTTCGGAGGTAAGAATTGATATTCAGTAAATCCATGTTGTTTAGTTATTGTCTTCTAAAGCTTATTTTATTTCCCTGTCTTGAACAGCCATGTATGATTTCGTGGAGGGATTTGGGAAGTGTTGAGGTTATATTGTTCCTCTTCCATTTGCACTGTTGAAGGAATCATAAGGATTGATGGCTATGGATGATTTTTCATAGAATTTAATCTGAAGGTTTTGATAAATATCTCCTTTCATTAAAAGAAAATATATATTTCTTTTTGGATTGAGGATGGAAATAGATGTTTTAAATGTCATTGTATTATTGATTTAAAAATCAATTAAAACCAAGGATTCAGAGTGTTTTCAACAATGTAACTGGTGCATTTCTGAGAACTCCTGAAGAATCTCTTGTTAGGATCACTGTCTGCAATTCCCACACTAAACTTCTCCCCATTTCCTATAGAATCTAGGCTCTTTCCTAAATGCAGATATTCTTTCTTCTATGCTTTTACCTCCAGGTGCAGTGCCCTTGCACAGCTTAGAGGATAGACTCCCCCTCATCTTTCAGGATTGAGCTCAAATGTTACCTTCCAGATCCCAGAGAGTTCCTGAGATCTCTGCTGTTGTAATTTACAAAGACACCAAGCACATACTTGTAACTACTTCTGGGTTAGCCTTCCCTGCCTGTGAGTTCTTTTGGGTGCAGGATTGTGTTTTCTGCTTGGTGCCACCACCTTCAAGGGATAGTGCCCTGTTGACAGCTGAGCTTTAATATGTTGTAGAACTTACTATTGCCTAGATCAATGAGAAGCTTGCTGTGGAGACTTGCTTGGTACTTCCTTTCTCCTTGGAGAATCCTCAGGCCTAAATTTGCTCCTGTGTGGGCAGCCCAGGTGGCTCAGTGGTTTAGCGCTGCCTTCGGCCCTAGGCATGATCCTGGAGACCTGGGATCGAGTCCCATGTCGGGCTCCCTGCATGGAGCCTGCTTCTCCCTCTGCCTGTGTCTCTGCCTCTCTCTCTGTCTCTCATGAATAAATAAATAAAATCTTAAAAAAAATAAAATAAATTTGCTCCTGTGGCTGTGGCCCAACAAGGGACAGGCTCGTCTGTATGCAGTTGAATGGCCAACGATTGGGAGGACTCCTTTGTTTTTCTTTCCACACAGCCCAGGGATGCCATGCATAGAGACAAGCTAAACAAGACTAAGCAAGAGCTAGTTTCTTTATTCTCTATACATTTTTGGGGACATTGTTGATACCAAAAATAATCAGCATTGCTTCCTACTGTAGGCAGCTTTCAAACCTGTGCCCTGAAAAGAAAAATAAACTCCTTCAAGTATATATAACCACTGATATATTTTTCCTAAGGCTAGCACTGAAGGTCTTTATTTGTTTAAACTATTCAGGTGGTAGTTGGAATACCTAACAGTACTGATTAATAGTGAACTGACACAATGTTGGCAGTAAGTGTCTGTGGGAAATACAATTTCTGGTGGATTTGATTTGATATGGCATATACAGACTTTCAAACCATCGGCCTGAGTTTCAGTCCGATTTACTCATTTTTTAAAAAGATTTTTCTCTGGTGACCTTAGATAAAAATCATTGAATTTCCCTACTGGTAAAACATTGATGAATATTAGCCTTCAGAGTCTTTTGTGAGAATCAGATGATACAATGTCAATGAAGCCTCTTCTAAAACAAAATATTAGTATTGTCCAGATGTAGGTTGATGTTACTGGTTCTCTCCCACTTAAGATACTGTTTTCTTGCTTTCATTTACATTAACAAGCCAGGCTAGCCTTTCTTTGCTAGGTCTAGTACATTGTCCATTATGTAATCTAATGGAGATGCAGCCTGTCCTAAAAAGAGGACAGTGATGCTTCCGTAAATCATGGAGGACCTCCTCAAGACTGGAGTCCTTATTCAGCAGATGGAGAACTGAAAGTCATGAAAAGCCAAATGGTCCTTAACAGTCTAACTAAACTAAAACTCAGGTCACTTGCTTCCTAGGTTCAAATTTCATTAACCCATAAATATGAAAGAGTGAAATGTAGTTAATACTTTGGAAAATAGGAGTGACAATCTCCACCACCTTGGGGGAGAAAGCTCTTTTGTGTAAGTTGCATTAAATAAATGTTGGAAAATATGAGACCCTGGTAATATTCATATACTTGTTTCTGTTTGGTTTACCTCAATAGATGACAGAAACTTTTAAGCACATTGGTAAGTTTCCTACTTATTCTCATGTTTTATTTGGTAAATGTTGTTCTAGGTCTTCTGTATTTCTAAAAAATAGGAAGAGAAAGGCCATAACTTGGTCCCATCTTTGGTCACAGGTGTTTCAGAAGAGTGTTTGTAGTTGTGCTTTAGAATAGCTCAGTGCTTTGTTTGTTGAAAATATCCTGTGTTACATACACTGCTTTTTTTTATGCTCTGCTTTGCCTGTCCCTTGATCTCTTCTGCTTGCCTCCCCTCTCCTTTCTACAGCTTTATTTTTGGTTATCAGTAGTATGACAGTCCTTCAATTGTAATGGTGGTGTTTTTCCATACCTCCAACCTGTCCTGTCCCAAATTCATGAGGTGACTTTTAAATCAGCCAGATTCAGCTATAGGAAAGTATGGATGCTTGCCAGCAGGGGCTTTGTAGCTCAAATTAAAGATACCATTCTCTTCTGGGAAGAATCATTGACAAAACTTAGTTTTGCTTTAAAGAGCTCACACAGAAAAGATGATTTCTTCAGCACTAATCAGATAACTGTACCTTGTAGATCATAAAGCTCAGCTCTCCAGGGCCCAGAAACCAGGGCAAAAGAAACTCCTAATGCAATGTGATCTGTTTATGACCTTCTTAGAGAAGAATATCTCAGTTCTCCCTAAGGAATGCATTTTCAATGCATCTCTTCTCACACCCTTAAGAAATAACCTCTTCCTTTGGACCACACCAATCATAATGAACGGAAGAACACTGAATGAAGATGCAACCAGAGCAGCTAGCCTATTTAAATGGCTGGCCAAATCTTTTCTAAAGTGTGGTGTGTGTGTTTGTGTGTGTGTGTGTGTGTGTGTGTAAATGAATGGAAGTGGGCCATATGGACACAGCTGGTAATATCAACAGAGGTAATGCTGGCATAGTAGAAGGACACAGGCTTGAATTAGGTCATGCCCTGGATGCAGTTCTCAGCTCCTGAAGATAAGACCCTGACAGTCACTTCCCGCCCCCAAGGGGGAACAATCTGGTCTGGCATCTGGACCCACATGATTGGTTAACTCTGAAAGAAAGAACCTCAGGCCTGGTGAAGGCCAACTTTCCTTCACTGGGATCTCAGGGATTGTTACTTCAGAGACAGAGGAAGCAGGCATTTCCTGGCAGTTAAAAAACAAAACAAAACAAAACAAAAACAAACAAAAAAACAAAAAAACAGAGAAAGCAGGAAGTTTTATTCCTTACCTTCCTCTATTTCCTGGACCAGAAAGACACTTTTCTGTGCCTTCTGGGTACAAACTCTGAGGACAGAAGCAACAAAGACACATATGGAAACATAGCTCATACTCAAAGAGGAAAGACTTTGTTCTAATTTCAAAAAGTAAATTCTCTTCTCTAATATTTATCAGCTCCATTCATTTCTGGTGCTCTTCAAAGTTACTCCCTTTTTTCAAATTCTAGGGTTCTGCCTGTTAGGATTCTTACTTTCAATAGCTGCTAATCCAAATAAAGAATAGAAAACAAAAAGATTCTAAGTGAAGAAAGGGAAAAAGATGAGTGTGTGTGTGTTTCACTTTAATCAAGACTAAATGAGGCAACAATAAAACTATGCTCTCATTTCCCTTTCTTTCCATCTTCTGGACTTGTTACATCTGAAGCCTTTCCATGGTTTTCCCTTTAAAAGCCACCATTTAAAAATAAGCATCACAGAGCTAAAAGTAAAACAAACTTCACATTTTATAGGTAAAAAAAATAAGCTTTAAATTGAGGGAGTGACAATTAGAGTCACCCAGAGATGTGGGCAGTGAGCACCCTGTATATTTTGTGAAAGATATCTATGTGTGGGTGAAAAATCGAAGGTCATGAAGACCTTATTGATAGTTTCCATTGAACATGAGATTCAAGTGTAACCGGTTCAAGAGTAACTGAGCTTCAAAGAGCAAGCCAAATGCATGATGAAGATTCAGAGGATTTTTACATCATTTGTGGAGCAGAGTGGAGAATGAACTGAGATCTGTGCTGAGAAGACTGTGATTATTTAATTTCTTTCGACTTTTCATTCATATAAACCCTGTAATGGATGAACATGCAGCATCTCCAGCATTTTGCAGTAGAAACACTAGTGTTAGCCTTCTGCTTGCTAAATGTTCACTGTTCTTCCCTATTTCTGCAGTTTCCTATTGAATTTACCTCCTCACGATTCCATGCTCTGTGCCGAAACTGTACAATCCTTTTGTGCAAAGAAATATCATTTGTGGGCACTAAAATTCAACTTTCTTTATCATTTGATTGATTCCCAGGTGGATCCACGTAGAATCCCCTTTCTTCTCCTGGATTGCAGAGTGGACTGAGAAGCTGCCTTTCCCAGGGCTGCCAAGTACCAGCTTGTAGTCCGGTTATTTCAGCGGGTTAAATGAATGCCTTTACCTAGCTGATAAAACCAGCGGGTTTGGAAGAGTTCCAGGGCCTCCTTTGTGCTTGTAGGAAGACGTGGTAGCATTTCTAGGCGTGCTGTGTGTTCAGTGAATTTGGTGCAGTGCAGCAAGCTTGTATAATAGCTCCATGTTGATGCTTGGAGCAGCTCATTGCTCCACTTGAGAGAGTGGGAAGCATTCACTCATTTCTGTGCAAGGGGATGTGCGTGTATTATATGTGTGCATACATTTGTGTGGGTGCATGTTTACTTTTCTTTAAATCCCATTAACCAAGTGTCAAGTACATCTGAGATTACTTACTTAGCAGGGTTACTATTTCTGGTGTCCCATTTTTAATTCAGGTCTTGGAAAATTCACTGCATTTTTTGCTGATAACTTTGGAGTGCTCTTTTTCTGGGGTCTTTTATTTTTAAATATAAGAAACCCTCCTAGTTCATATATGAGTGTCTCTGGCACCACTCTAGGTACCAGGTCCACTCCTCTCCTGCTTTCTAGCACATTGCCTGAATCTAGACCTTCTTCTAGTGCTAGGGCAGAAATCAGAACTGAGATGATATTGGATATTTTATAGACCAATCCTCTTATAATTTAGGACATGGAGGTAGATAAGTGAAATGAGTTGTTCAAGGTCACTCAGCTCTCAGCTAGCACCTGGGTCTGTTGACTCTTAGTCCAATTCTTTTTCTGACATAATTGCATTGACTTTATCTAGAAGATTATGAGAAATTGATTGAATTTCCCCTGATATGTCGTCATCAGGGCCATGGCTGTCACCCAACAGATTACTGAAGCTCTTTTAACTTCTTTTCAAAATTATAAGGTTGAAATCAATACACTCAGAAAAATCATACTGTTTGAATGTTTCTTATTGCTCATCATATTAATTTTCACATAGTAGGTACTCAGTAAATACTTATTGAATCAATTTTGTAATCAAGATTGAATGAAAAGTGGGAAAGTGACTGATGATTATTGTTGTTGTTAAATACAAAGATTCCCAGTTGTTGACTTGGCATACATGAAGCCCACCATCTGCCAATGGAGAGGATCTTGAGTGTCCTTTGGGAGAGATCTGGCTTGGTTCAAGTGTTTGGAAAGCCTTTAGCTAAAACACTCCTCTGAAGATTGTTCAGAAAAGGACATCCTCAAGCAGCCAGCTGTACATTTATGCTGCTGGCCCAGACTTATTGGGCTTCTCTAGAACACACTGGATGGTTAAGAGGGTCTGTTCTGGGATCAGTTCTGGGATCATTTCCAATCTTAGCTACTTGTTCGTTGTGAGACACCAAATGAGTTATTGAGCCTTTGTAAGTTCCGGCTTCCACATCTGCAAACAGGGTGCTATTGGGGCAGCAGTGTGCCAGTGAATGGGAACTGCTTGGCCTGGCTTGGCCTGGTACCCGGAACACAGAGTGTTCCTGATAGATGCTCACTTCTATTAGAGAGCTGCTATGGGGATTAAGTGATTACTACCTGTATGACCTTAGCGTATTCCTCACATTCTTTTTGTGTCTCAGTTTCCTCATCTGTAAAATGGGGATGATAATAGAAGTTGCCTCATTGAAGATTAAATGAGTTAATACATGTAAAGTGCTTAGGACAATGCCTATCCCCTATTAACATACACAAGTGCATTAAAAAGAATCAGTGATTACTGTTGCTAAGTAGAGCACTTTGTATAATGATTAGCGCCTGGTATTAACTCAATAAATAGTAGTTCTTTTTTTTTTACTCTTTCTTTCCCCTTAGAAGAATTGGTCCATAAAAATAAGTGATATTACTGTAACATTTCTGTATCTTGAACAGTATGTATTTTTAGTAGATCAAGTTATAAGCCTGTATTTGTTACTCTCTCCTTAAGATAAAAACAGAATATGTAGGTGTATTAGCTTTCTATTACTGCTGTAACATATTATTCACAAACTGAGTCCTATAAAATAACATAAGTTTAATATCTTACAATTGAGCAGGTTGGAAGTCCTGTATGGGGCTCATCCAGCTAAAATCAAGGAGTCAGCAGGTCGCATTCCTCCCTGGAGGCTCATTCAGGTTTTGACAGAGTTCATTCCCATGTGGTTGTAGGACCCTGGCCTCTATTTCCTTCCTGTCAGTCATGTTGTCGGGGATTGTTGTAGATGGTGTTGTCAATTGGCTCAGCAGGCATGGGGGCTTGTGTTCTTTTTTTTTTTTTTTTTTTTTGGTGGATTTTGCTTCTTGGGATGTGAGGGCCTCTCTCTTTCCTTGTATGGAGCCCCTTACATCTCAGAACTAGCAACAGAGTAACACATCCCATTTCATGCTGCCATTTCTCTGACCACGGCCAGGATATGTTCTCCACTTTAAAGGACACATGTGATTAGATTTTGCCCACCTGGATCATCTAGGCTGGTCTTCCTTCCTCAAGGTCCTTAACCTTGATTACATCTGCAAAGTCCTTTTGCAATGTATAATAACATATGCACAGGTTCTGGAGATGAGGATGTAGGTATCATTGGGGGGAGGCATTATTCTGGATAAGACAGTTGGAATACAAAAAAAAAAAAAGACTCTGGCCTCTTAATCTCGTTAATTGTGGGGAGTTCAAAGTAAGAATAAGATGAGCTCCAAATTTTACTATTGAATACCTTGCCAGAAAACATGCTAATTTCTTTCTTCATTCTTTTGGTTTCATGGGCCCTTAGAGACACATTTATTTGATGCTTACTCTCTCTCTTTTTTTTTTTTAAAGATTTTATTTATTTATTCATGAGAGAGAGAGAGAGAGAGAGAGAGGCAGAGACACAGGCAGAGGGAGAAGCATGCTCCATGCAGGGAGCCTGAGCCAGACGTGGGACTCAATCCTGGGTCTCCAGGTGGGACTCAATCCTGGGTCTCCAGGATCATGCCCTGGGCTGAAGGTGGCGCTAAACTGCTGAGCTACCCGGCTGCCCGATGCTTACTCTTTTAGAGACATTTCCAGGATACAGTCTAATTTCATAGAGCCTTCCTTCAGGTTTGTGGCATACTGTCTACACTTGCCTTGTGAAAAGCCAAGTGTCCATCAGGAGCCCTTCTGCTTAAAGACCAAGACCAAAGGTCATTGTTTCATCATGTCCTGTTCTGTAGTGCTCTGTTCTATCCCTTATTTCTTTCCAGAATTTGGGATTTTTCTCTGCCTTTCCCTCTATCATCAATGTCCCTCAGTTGTGACATTTTTTTCCTGCTCTGGTGGTGATCTGTGTACATGTCTGGGTCTCCTGCTGCAATGTGAGCTCATTCACTCATAAGATTTTTCCTTAAACTGCTTTGTATCTTGAGTGCCTAATACAGTGCCTGATAGAAGATCAGTATGCAAAATAGGTTGGTTGTATTCCATGAGCTGGTTAGAAGATGAGAATTTGTCTAATCTGTCCCTCAACGGTTATCTATTGGCCAAATACAGTGTACCAACTTGAGAACAGAGGCAGAATCATAAACACAGTTCTGGTACCTTAGGGGTCTGCATCCTAATTTCTAGGATAGAGTCAACTCTAACAAAATGAGTTATACATTCCCATGAAGAGATGAATGCTAAGTACTTTATTTGAGGGCAAGAGAGGCCATTGAAATTATTTAGCTTTTATCTGTGAAAGCTTTCCCAGAGCTTCAAAACAGAAGCTGAATATTACTTCAGGTCTTCTGTCTTCAATTTCAGATTTATAAAATTTCTTTTCCTGTAATGTGTAATATACCATGGTGAGAGTAAACATGGGCAATACTAGGTGCCTCTAGAAGTTGGGTGCATATCATTTCATCTGCTTACTTGAATATCTTATATTGTCTGCGGTTGGCAATTTGAGTTCACATTGTTGAGATCTCTCTTTAACATCAGTCCAAGAAGCGCTGATCTTGTAACTCAGGCAACAGAAGGGTTAGTTGAAGAATCACCGATGTCATATATGGAATGACTTATGTTCGTATCTAATTAGTTACCCCAGACAAATGTATATTTATATAAGAAAGCATAATAAGTATACAGATCTAACTACAATGCCCTTCTGGTATTAATGCCAAACTTTCAACCTTAGAGTGAATGCTTCTACCTTGGTCCTGATCTTGATATTTTCTTTGTAGTTATGGCCTGCCATTGTCTTTAATCTTCTGTTTCTGTCCTAGGCAATCTAAATTCAGTTGGTTATTATTATATTTTAAATCAAGGTTATTGCATTAATAGCAGAAAATAATGTTTCTTAACATTTCTCAGAGTTCAGAGTTTAAAGTTTCAAGTCTTCAGAGTTCTGTTTTCTATAGTTGAAGCTATTTGTGCTATTACACAAATTTATTGAAATGCTGACATTTAGGGCTCTACTAAAGGTCAGAAAAAGTCAGCTAATAGCTTTTTTTTAAACCCATAATCAAAACTCTAAGCTTTGTAAAAAGACATTGTATCTGTCTTATATGCCACATATTTTTTGAATGTTGGGTTGAATTTATACACAATTTTTCTTGTTATACAGCTCATGTCTTTCTAAGCTTACTTTCTTTACAAATGGATTTCGTTTGCATGTTGTTTTAGTGTAGACTTTTACTGCATAACAAAATTACCTAAATCTCAAAGACTTCAACTAAGAATAAACATTTGTCATTTTGCACACTTTCCATGGGTCGGGAATTCAAGAGTGTCTTAGCTGGGAAGCAGTAGTTCAGGATCTTCTTTGATGGGATTGCAGTTAAGATGTTGGCTGAAGAGGCAGTGATCTGAAATCTGACTGGGACTGGAGAATCTTCTTCTAAGATGGCTCATACATGTGGGTAGTAAGTTGGTGCTGGCCATTGGCAGTTCCTTCCTGCATGGACTTCTCCATAAGGCCACTTTACTGACTTCATGACATGATTGCTGGGCATCCTACAGAGAGAATGATCTAAGAGTTCAAGGCAGATCCTACAATGCCCTTCAGGACCTATTTCCAGTCACATGGGTTTACTGTATTCAGTATGGGAAGGGGCTTTGCTTTATTTTATTTTTAAAAATATTTTGTTTATTTATTCATGAGAGACACACAGAGAGAGGCAGAGACAGGCAGAGGGAGAAGGAGACTCCCTGTGGGGAGCCTGATGTGGAACTTGATTCCAGGACTCTAGGATCACGACCTGAGCCGCAGGCAGACATTCGACCACTGAGCCACCCAGGTGCCCGGGCAGGGGCTTTGAAAGAATGTGAATACCCAGAGGCAAGATCACTGGAGTCCTATTGAAGGCCAGCTATCACATACCTTCCTCTTTCTTATTCCTTAAGCCTATCTGGATGTGTAACTGCTAATTCTGCAACCTTAGAAAAGAGGACTTCAATATATTTGGCTGAAATAGAGAACCCATGTAAGGTAAATGTCAGGAGCTAGTGGAACATAGGGTTAACAGTATTGGAGATAATAGGACTGGATTCAGAATCAGATTAGCGGCAGGAATCTGGGTCATGGAGACAAGTCCAGAAAAGAGTAGGTATTGAACCAAGCACATCTCAGGGCAGCAGCCTTTTTTGATCAAGAGAATTTGTGGGGTTAGATCAGAAGACACGTCTCTGGGGGATGGGTCCTGGAGAGGAGGGCAAGAAGTACATTTTGCTATTTATAACCAGAGATATTTAATCTAATTTTTTTCTGGTTTGTGCATGTGATGATGGGGAATTGGGTTCAGTAGCACCTTGGCAAATAGATTTTAACAACTTGAATGTTAGCATCAACAAAAACCAAGTAGCTTTTGGGAGCTAAATTGAAGATATCCTAATTCCAAATTTACAGTGATGGCGTCTCTCCATTTAACAAGGCAATGAAGTTATAATAAATCAGTCTCTGTTGGAAAACATGGTACATAGCAATCTACATAGCTATTTGAATCTGATAAGTTATCATTTAGTGTTTTACCTACTGTGTAGAGTTTGATTTTTTAATGACACTAAGTGCTGACATCTATTGTGTTTAATGCACACTAAGGTCATTATTGAGATTCATCCCAGCAACACAGCTATGAGATGTGCGGCGTCAATTTAGAAAAACAGGGGGCTGTGGAATCAATCAGGCTTGAGTATTAGTCTCAAGTCTACCATGTAGTGGCTCTGGGAGTTTGGGTGAGTTCTTTGACTTTTCTAAGCCTTAATTTCCTCATCTATAAAATTGGGGATTAAAAGAGTCTACCTTAAAGATTGTTGTGAAGGTTTTATAAGGCAGTACCTGTAAAGCATTCAGTATGCCTGATAGTAAACACTTAGTAAATGCTTTTTTAAGGTTTATTATTCATTCATTTATTATTACTTATATAAATATCCTTTTAAAAATTCAATTTATTCATTTATTCAACAACTATATATTGAGTTTTATCTGCCAGGTATATTTTTGGATTCTGGGGAACAAGTGAATAAAATGGCTGAGATCCCTATCCTCAGGTGTGGTGCTTATAGCCATAAAGTAAGCACAAAAATATAGTATGAAGTATGTAAGATGGTGACAAATTCTATGATGAAAATCAAACAGAAAGGTGAAAGTAAGTGCTGTGTCTGGGGGGATGCTCTTTTGTACAGGATCATCGTGGATATACTCAATGACATTTGACCAGAGAGTTCAAAGAAGTAAAGGAGAGTTTATGCAGGTATCTGGGAAGGCATTCTAGGCATCAAATGCAAAGTTCGGAGGCAGTGGCATACTTGGCACGTTGGTAAATTATAGGGGCCACTTCAGATGGAGCAGAGTAAGTCAATCAGTGGTAAGAATGACATAAGAGAGGCAGTGGGTGGTCTGTAGGTCATAGTGAAGAGTTTGCCTTTAACTCCTAGGGGCAAAGGAAGAAATTGGAGAGTTTTGAAAAACATGATCTGACTGACATTTTATAGTAATCACTCTAGCTCTTGTATTGGAATGGACTGTGGGGGCCAGAGTTAAAATGTGATATGTACTATTGAGATGATCTAGGCACAAAATAACGGTTGCTTGAAACATTATTGACGAAAGGTGTAGAAAGGTCAGATTCTGGACATGCATTGAAAGTGGAATTGACAGGAGTCAAGGAGAACTTCAAGTTTTTTGGCCTGAGCAACTGGAAGGATGGGATTATTTATTGGGGTGGGGAAGTTTGTGAGAGGATGTGTGAGAGCTGGGATCACGAGTTTGGTTTCAGACATGAGAAATTTGAAAAGCTTTTTGGAAACAGCTAAGGGGAAGTGGTAAGTAGAATTGGATCTCAGAATCTGGAATTCAGGGGCAGCCCATGGGGTGGAGACTTAAGTTTGGGGGTTATAAGTAATTGATTGAATTCATTGCTGGTGAATCAGTGTAGATGGGGAAGAGAACTGTGAGGATGAGCCTATGTTTGTAAAACATGGTTTTGAACCTCTGATAGGAAGGAGGATGAAGAAAGCTTGATTCCTGAAGCCACATGGAAGAAGAGAAGCCAGTTACCCTCAGTGCTGCTGTTACGTCAAGTGAGATGATGACTGAGAATTAACCATTAATATATCTGCAGCATGGGAACCTAGGCACTCCATTTTAGACCTTTTGCAGAAAACAATGAAAAATGCTGGCTATCTAATTTTCAAACCTTTTTGAATTCTCCGTGAGCTGACAAGGAAACAGGATACTCCAGAAGAAAACTTGCTATGGCAAAGCTCTTTAACAGGCACTGTGGAGAGGAGTCTGGGATATAGGTGGTAGAGTTTCTCTATCAAAGTTTGGACACTTCACAAAAAGTAACAAGAAGGAAGACAGCCTGTCTGGGCACACATACAGATGGTTGGAAGACATGGTAGTGGGAATGCGTGGTTCTCTTCCTGATGGTTTTTCAATGACATTGCAAGTAAAGCCATGAGCTGAGAGGAAGGGTGAGGAAGAGTACTGGAGTTCTGAGAAGGAAAGAAGTATAAAATAATCTCCAGGGAATATTGTAAGATTGCCTTCCATCACTGACCATCCACTGGAGATTAGCAGTCATGGGCTGTAAGGAGTGGTGCCTGGGCAACCATGTGTTTCTCTCCAGTTATGTTCCACTGCATGGGCACAGGTGTGGAGTAGGTTTTGGTTGGAAAGTCAAAGCGAGGGTAGTAAGGTAGGGACAGGTGACTCTGATGACGTACCATGGAATCTAAGTGGGTAAGGCCACATGTCGGGCAGGAGGAAAGAAGAAGGGAGCTTAGAAATCAGAGCCTTCCTTTTCCATTTGCCATTAACTATAACCTACCTCCTCTACTAATTTCTATTTATCTCCACGCCCCCTTAATTGCTTATGAGCCCATGCCTCATTCTTTGATGTTTCCAATATACTCTATAGCAGCTTTGTCTTCCAAAGTACGATATCCATAACTGTCAATTGGATTGTGTTTTCATATTTTCTTAGTCATCATATATCAGTTACACTATGTGAAATTTTATTGAAAATTCTTTTTAAAAAGTCAACTCCATATAAATATGTATAAGGAACTATTCTGCTCCAAAGTGCTACTTTAGATTATAGATGTATCAGCATGGCTAAGGTAAATTAAGCTTTTGACAATATGATTATTTTGTCAATTAAGTAGATGGATGAGATGAAATATTTCAATAAGGTATTTGGCCTGAACTGTTTGATTTGACCTGTGTACATTTAATCAAATGGATCTAATGCTTGCCAATTTTCTGTTTTATTTTGAGGAAAGCTCAGAAGATGAAAAACAGAAGGCAGTCACCTTTTTCTTTTGAAAATAAGATCTTTACAATGGTTATCAATTTGAAATTTTATTGAAGTTATGTGTGTATGTGTTTACAATTGTGTGCACATTGGTAGGGTTGTTGGAGTCGGGAAGAGTATGGAGTATAAAAGATGCTAGGTTAGAGGTTGGTGATGGCAAAGGATCTCTAAAAATATCCTCCTGTGTGTGACTATGGCTAACCTAGAAGACAAATCTAAAAGTATTGTCTGGAGGTCAGTAATATATAACTTTAGCCAACAAATATGTATCTTCTTGTGGGTGGTTCTGTGCTAGGTGTGGGGCTATGGTAATTAAAACAGATAAACAAAAGAGTAAAATTCTTATTACCCTGGGGTTCCAAATCCAATGGGACCGTAAACTAGAATCCTTGTGGAGAGAGAACAGGGAGCTTTGGGTAACTGACTACACGTGGGGAATGGGTGGGTGAGAGAAGGACACTTTCAGAAGATCAGAGAGACGTCTGGGGAAAGACGCTGATTTAATGATGTATGACTTGTTGAAGGGTCCACACAGACATCTGTATGGAAATGTCCTGTGGCTATTGGGTGGGAAGGAGAATATACCTGCTGCTGCTGCTGTTTTTAGGCTCAGGGAGGAAGGAAGGACATCAGGAAGTAACAAGAAACTTGGTAGGAGAAATGAGTTATGAGCCAGGCTGTAAAGAGAAGGATGCTCATTGCTGCAGCATTTATAAGACAAGCAGTATGATATACTTTACTATACTTTAATTTTGTTCTTGAATATAAGGTTTGTATTTTCCTCACACAGCAGATTTGAAGTTGTATGAGAATGTAGCAGGAAAAAGAAGTATATTCTCAAGGTAGAATAGGAAGCCCTAAAAATATCAGTTAATAAAATTTAATTTTAAGCACTTGAAAGATTGGAATACATAGGCAAACAGCAGTTTGTTTGGAGATAAGATCAGCGAACTTTTAAAGTTTATTGGATTTTTTTTCTTTTTTTTTTTTTTTTTTTGCATTTGGCTTATAGATTTGTTTCCTTCTGATGTTCCTAAAATGTTACAGGGGGTTGCTCACGTTGTGTGTTACCCTATAATAAAATGTGTTCTCAATATCTGACCTCCCTTGGGCCTCGGGAACTTCTGCTGTGCTTCCCAGCTCATCTTGTTCACTTCTTTCATTTTTGTGTTGTACTGTTAGTCTCGAGGTTAATTCCTGTGGGAAGCAAAAAAGGGGAAAGAATGGAGGAACCTTTGCCTTCCTGAGACCCAGCTTCCTGGAGAACTCCACCCACCACCTTTCCAGGCTCACTACCCACTCTCTCTGCAGTCAGTCCCTACCTCTAAACTGGGAGAGACGAGAGATGGTGGGTAGAAGTCCAGGCAGCCTCCTGTTTGATTTTCCTCTTGATCTCTTGCCTACTTGCCTGCTGGTATTTCTGGCAATCATGTTCATAGTGGAAATATAAAAAGTCCAACCAAACCTATGTGCATGCTGAAAATCCTAACCTTTTCACTTGCACAACGCTTAATCCTAAGAAACATTGATTTCTGAATCCTCTGCACTGCTTTATATTCCTAAGGGATAGTGAGCATCCATCTTGACTCCCCTCCATTTCTTTCCAAGTGTGTTTTTATAAACACTCTATTGTAAAAATTACTCCTCTGAAGCATATTCCAGACAGAACCACACTAATTTTTAAAGGATATATATTTGATGAATAGATGGATTTGAAAATAACCATTTAATTCCATTCTTTGTATCCTTAGGGCATCTTGCTATTCTTTTGCTTAGAAAATTCTAACCACTTGGTACTATTCAACTTTGATCAGAATGAGTTTTCTACTGACGTAGAAACAGCTTTGTCACCGTCATTGAAAAGACAGACTCTGTTGGGAAAGGTAAAGTGTGTCTTAGTGATCTTGCTTTCAGGCCGACATAAACAGATTCACATCCAGTGTAATCATCTGGTGCAGAATTTATTACCTAGAAACCAGGAGAGAAGAACGTCACATTTATTCAGCTCCACTCCTACTTAGAGTTCTTTGAAAATAGACTCACTTAATTTTGAGGAAATCATATGTTTTCCCAGACACTGAATTTGTATTAAAATATATAAGCTCCTTTTTTTCTTGGGGATTTTTTCCCTCCATCTTTCACTTGGTAATTTACATTGTTTCCCTAAGAAGGCACTTAACGAATTTGCTTCTTACGCGCAGCACAGCATAATTAGGCAATTGCCCTTGTGTCCAGAGTCCACCAGGGGAAAAGGTGACAGAATTGCACCATAGGCTCATTATAAAACGGTGCAAAATAAAAATGTGAACTTACCAGTTAAAGGAAAGACAGCCAAAAATGTGCTGTAAAATATTAATGCACAAAAGATGAAAGTAAAAATCATCTTCAGTAGAATGTCTTGGTTAGTCAGTTGGGATCAGTAGTAATTGGTTAATTGAAAAGATAAATTAGCAAAAAAAAAAAAAAAACAGCAGTAAAACAGGGCAATTATTAAAAACGATACACATGTGCCGTAAACATTTCGCTTTATATTACTGCTCATTCACCAATACTTTGAGCCCCATGGGGTTTCTTTGATTATGGTTGAACTGATTTGAGTTCTTGTAGAAATCACACCTATGATCTCTGATTTCTAATTTTGGTATCCTTAAGTGGAGCAGAATTTGAAGGATGGAAGCAATCTGAGTGCAGAATCTTTCTTGATTTTCATGACATTTCCTTTTAATCTTTTATGGTATGAGAACACCCATATTCAAAGCAATATTTTTAGCCATTTGTCTTTATCACGTTTTTTTCAAATCATTTAATCTATTTTTTTGACAGAAATAGCAACTCTTTCTTTTGCAATTATCCTTGTTATTTCAAAAATAATTAAATTACATAATTAAAATAACAAGTACAACTTGTATAAGCAAGATTGAGGGCATGTATGGGTAAGAGCAGAATGCCGCGGCAGGGGCAGTCTGCGAGGGCATCCTGGCTGCATGAGCAGCTTTCCATGGCTTCCCTCATAATCCTCCATAAAGCAAAAGAAATACAAAAATAGTTGGTTAGTTGAATTATTTCAATCCAAAGACATTGCATCAGGTAAAATAGGAGTGACATCTTTATTTGTAAGAAAACTTTTGTTTCAGAATAGTTTTAGATTTACAGAAGAGTTGCAAAGATCCCATAGACACCAAAAGCAGTTTTCCCTTTCTTAGCATCTCATTAGTGTGATATGTTTGTGACAATTGATGAACTAATATTGATATATTACTATTAATACCGGTCTATATTTAATTGGATTTCATCAGTTTTTAACCTCATATTCTTTTTCTGTTCTGGGATCCCATCCAGGGTACCACATTACATTTGCTAATCCTGTCTCCTCAGGCTTCTCTACATTATGACAGTTTTGCAAACTTTTCTATTTTTGATGGCTTTGACAGTTTTGAGGAGCACTGGTCAAGTTTTGTAGAGTGTTCCTCAGTTTGGGTTTGTCTGACCTTTTCACAGGTTTAGCCTAGGATTATGGGTTTTGGGGAGGAAGATTCCAGAGGAACAGTATCATTTTCATCACAATTGTCTGAAGGGTACCTATCAATACTATCAATATGACTTGAACGTTCTTGATGTTGACCTTCCACACCTGGCCCAGGTAGTAGTCCGACTCCTCTGATGCCTCTGTGTGGTTTTTATACTCAGCTGGTTTACTATACTGAAATGGGAATATGGGCAGTAAATTCTTTCAACCAGCTGCTCTTCATGATAGTATTAGACACTTTGGCCTTTTGATGAGGATTTTGTGACTATCTGAAAGAAATACTCTTAATGTTGCCTCAGCACACGTACTGAATTCTGGTTTTGCTGTCTTATTTTACGTGTTTTGGGTGTTAGTTTCTAATGGAAGGACATAGGTCTGAGGCTGCCTTTGGCCATGGTTTGGAAGGAAAATGGAGCACTGTGTTCATACAGCTTTCACTCCAGTGCTTCTGGAGTTGCATGCTTCAGGATTCCAAGCTCAAGACTAAATTTACCATTCTTTAGTTCAGTTTTGCTTTATTCTGTGGTTAACATTTTATGGCAATTAAACATTTTTCCTGCTGCTCTTGAGTGCATTCAGCAAAAATGTATTTGATAATCACCTTGCAGCATTTCAGTGGATGACTAGGCCCATTAAGCATTGATAAGTCCACTGTCCTATTCCCAGACCATCCCTAAGATGGAAAGTCATTCCAGTATGGTGTAGGGAGAATTTTTGTGCCATCAGCCTAAGCTACAAAGCACAATCACTCATCTCTCATGCTTCACAGAAGTTGTATAAAACCTGAGAAACAATATTTTAATAAGGAATCAGACTCCTACACTATGTCAATCTATTGGAAACATTTTAATATAGAACACAAAGAGATCTCTAAAATGCAGAGACCATCTGTTGCCTTTCTGGGCCTAGAGATATCATGAGGATATTACACAGACTTCCTTTTACTTAAATTTCTGTGATGAGAATGTGAAAACTTTTCATTTTAGAATTAAAATTCACTTACCTTACTTAAACAATACTGGTTTCCTAACCCTCAAAAAAGATGAGAAATACTGGTCCTGGAGGTTTCAACTCAGATCCACATTGTCAATAATACTGAGGCCCATTCTTCTGATGTTTTCTCTTCTATAGACTCAAAGGACTTTATTTTTCAATCCCTTCTTGGCTATATATGGAACTCATGCATCTGTCTCCTCCATGTCTGCATCATGGACAGCTTCAGTGTGAACTTGCTTTTAAGTGGCTGAACGAGTGAATAGTTCACTGCCCATTCAGGCATGATTTTTTGTTTCTACATGTTGTCTTGTTCCCTGCCCATCGCTAAGGTATTTGCCTCCACTTATATGGTGGTGTGAAACAACATTTGGGGAGAAGCAGCATGGCACTGTGAAAATACCTTTGGAGGGGAAATCCTATGGCCCAGGTTTTCCAGGCTCTCTGGCACTTGTGATGCTATGACCCTGGGCAAGATCGTAACCTTTGACTCCCAGTTCCCTGCGGGAGAATGAGGAAACAATTATAGCTGTCCTGCCCCCACCTTCAGAAAGGTGGTTTCAGAATCCAGTGCATGGTAATTGTGCAAATGGATTATAAACACAGAGGTCTGGACAGTCAAAGGAAAAGAAAGAGTGGAAGTCTGCTTAGAGGCAAGGAAAAGCCTATGGGAATCCTTTCTGCCTATACCACAGTGCAGGGTATGGTGAAAATTTCTTTTCTTTCCTTTTTTCTAATATTTTATTTATTTATTTGAGAAATAGAGAGCAGAAGTGGGGTGGGGGGAAGTGCCAGAAGAAGGAGGAGAAGCAGGCCCCCTACAGAGCAGGGAGCCAGATGCAGAGCTCGAACCCAGGACCCTGAGATCATGACCTGAACCAAAGGCAGCTGCTTGACCAACTGAGTGTGGTGAAGATTTCTGCTATTAAAAAAAGTGAATTGGAAGGACAGAGAAGAGAGTGAATTTGTTGATATTGTTGAGGACATTTCCTTGCACAAAATTTGGATTACAAATGCACTTCAATAGCATCAGAGTCTCTGAGAAGTATAATTGGTTGTTTCACAAAAGCCTGATGACAATAACCATGATGATTAGGAATGTGCTATAGAAAATGCAAGTTGGATAACATGATTTTTAGGATTCTTCGTAGTTTTGAAATTCTATGGATGGCCAACTTAAAATATCAAACCAATTGTTTAAAGTGAAGTAATCTGTAGACCAATGGGGGAGAAACAAATAAAAGTGGATATATTAAAATACTTTGAATAATATGTATTCATATTTAAAAAATTTCCACTTTCAAGGCGTAAACAGGAACACAGAACTCCTTGTGTGCCAGATGTGGTCCTAAGTGCCACGCTATCTCATTAGTCCTCACCGTAGCCTAGAATGACAAGGGAACTGAGGTACAGAGGGAAAAAAATCACCAGTCTGAGTTCCCCACAGCTGGTTTTGGGGAGCCAGGACTTGGACCAAGGCAATCAAACTATAAATATTAAACAAAAAGTACGTTGGGAAGATGTCACTAATCTACTCAAGGAAAAGATAGCTATCTGAACAATAAGAAAGATAGTGGAAATAAAAAAAGAGGAGTGGCTAACATAAACTGACCTTCCGGTACCAGTAACTATTCAACTGTTCAAACACAACAAGGAAATGCATTTGATCATACTAAGTAGATATGATTTCTCATTGACTCCAACACTTCTATCATACCAGATCAGTCATGCAAGAATGCCATCAAGTTTTGAAGAAAGAAATCACTGGTGGCATGAGTACAAAAAAAATTGCTATGTTTCATTTGTTAATTTTTTTTTTCTGGTGTTTGTGGGTGTTGAGTGTTTATTTTTTTTTCAGACTTCAGATTTCTACTTCTACATTTCTCTCCCTGAATACTCATGAGAAATTGCTGTACCTATGACAGGTTGCATGATGTTTTACCCCTCTGTGCACTCAATTTGTGTGTTATTGTATCATATGACATTTTGAATCAAGTGCTGCTAGTACCAAGCTGCTATCAGCAGCTGATGCCAAAAATATTCATTATAACACTTCTCAGCATGCAAGTGAGAGCACTTCAGATCACAGAGAGAATTTCCAGCCATTGTGCTTTTCTTTTTTGCATATTAAAAGCAAAAAGAATGCAACACCAAAGGAGATTTATTAGAAAATAATGCCTTGGTAAAATGTTGTAAAACATACGATTCATCATTTATGAAGGTCATGTGAAATTCGGCACTGCGTTATAGATAACACCTCAGAAGCCTTGTCCTTCTTCTTTTCTCTTGTCCCAAATGTTTTTTCAAGTGGTATCTTTTTTTCAGTGTTTGATTTCATTAAGGTGCAAACTATTTACAGGTCTGGAGGAAAGCAATACCCTCATCAGGGAACCATGAAATGAGATGCGCACCTACATTTGCCTTTGATATGGCTCCTTTATGCGAGTAGGCCAGTCAGAACAAATGCAGTCCTTGTGGTAGCAACAAGGGGGATGGGAGGCATGGAAGACTTTCTTCTCTAAAGGAGGACAATTAAAAACACAAATTCAATGAGTAAGTTTTGTCATTTTCTAATATTAAGAGTGCTGAACTTGCAATAATCAGCAAATTTCTTATATACTAATTCATTTTACAAAGTGAACACCGAGACTCAGCAGCCAACTGACAAGATGCCAGAAAATGTCATGGCAGAGAAAAGGGAGCCTTTCAGTAGCAGTTTTGAGCGTCTGACCTCTCACTTGCACTGTCTTCTGGAGGAAGAAGCATGGGGTCCATTGACTGGGTTTGAGGACAGAAAAGTGAGATTGTCGGTGAACTGCAATTTGTAGATTCCTTTTCTACTGGCTGAAAAACTGGAGAGTAATAACTTTGCCTCCATTTTTCCCTGACCCTAGGAAGACCATGAGCAAAGGGTTGGAGCTAGACAAAGGTCATTTTCATCTCAGCTTGATGAATACATACCAAAGGCCCCTGAAATCTGTGGCTCCTGCTCAAAGTGCTAGGACCTCAGTCTCCCAGGGAGGGCCAATGTCACACATGTCCGCTGAGGAAATCAGGGCTGTCACTGGTCTGCTGTGTTCCAAAGAGGTGCCAGAACCACCCTTAGCTCTCAGTGTGGTCTTCCACTTGACCTGCCTCGCTATTCATTGTATTGGTTGACTCCATATTTTTAAGAATGTATTCATATAGAGATGTTTCCTTTCCCTCTAATTCTCAAGCCATTGCTGTAGGTGCAATAATTTCTCCTATCAGGTGTATGTTTGGCTAACTTTTGAGTTGGAAATCACAGAGTCTTACACAAGGCTTAAAGGAAAAGCTGAGAATTCGTTTATTGAGTAGCTAGCATGTAGTTGACGTTGTAGTAAATACTCTAGATATGGAAGCCGAAAACAAGCTGATGTGCTGATCTTTTAAAAAAGGTAATAATCTAATCTTATCTATGGAAGAGGCTTGAGATACCGATCCCATGTTTTCCTGTTATGTTTGAAATTCTGGAAGATAATAATGTGAAAGATTTACCTTCAAGAAGAATAATACATTTGAATCTTCTGCTTTGAAAAGACAGAAATTTCCATATTTATTTTGCTCTGGAGTGTATATTAGGAAATATTTGGCAAGAAAAAATTTGACTTCTTTTAAACTCCATGAGTTGTTGTCAGTTCATTTAAATTCATGAAAACAGACCTTTTAGTAACAATAACGCAGCCTCACAAAATTTAGGATGCTGTTAGTGACATTTTATCAAGTCATTTTAAAAAACTTATTGGTAGATTTCCAGCATGACCAAAGACTTAAGAATGGGAGGGCTTGTTTCGTATTGACCACTGGTTCATGTGGACTAAATAAATGCAAACCAGAACAGGCTTAGTCTTGCTCTGCTCAGCTGGTCTATCTGCAGTGGTTAGGTTTGGGTGACCCGGGGTCACAAGCCAGGCTGGCTCTAAATCAGATAACTCTACAGTCAGCATTAATGTGCTGACTCATTGCAATGACTCCAAAGCATCTCTCCGCTCTTTCAAGTGCCTCTAAGTTGTGTACAGAGAAGGCTAAATGGGCAAGCATGAGGGGTGGCTTGGGTACTACACTGGTCATCATGGTGGTCAATACCGGAGTGTGGAGGGACACCTGCTCCAGAACCTGTGGAATCTTTCCAGGTACACTGTAGCCTCCAGCTTCTGAGCTCTGTCTTTCTTACCAGCCTCATTCTTAGGATCCCATTTTATTCACGTTAGATTCTTGAAATTTGGGCCTCAGTTTTTCCAGTACAGCTTGATGTCATGTGAGGCTCCTTAGCTTGGTGGTTGATGATGATCTGGTTCTAGAAAAGTTTTATTTATCAATCCATCTATTTTAATTTATATTTATGTATTTTGGTGAGTAGATAACAGATTCTTGAGACAGGTGAGAAATTAGCTCCACTAGGTTTCTCTCAGGAACACTGTGCAATCTTCTTCACATTTTTCGCCCAAACTTTTTGAACACGCTAGCAAGTTCCTTATTGTGTATTCCACGAGGAGCTCTGAAAATGGTTTCTTTGCTCTGAAGATAGGATGAAGCTTAAGGTATAAAATGCCCAGAAATATGTAAATTCCAAAAGAAGAAACTGCTTAGTTTTAACTTTTAAATGATAATTCACATAGGAATGAAAGAAATCCATAAGGTTATTTTGAGTTAATGAATTGATAGGTACTTTCAACAGTTTGTAGCTGAAAAGTTAAAGAATCTCTATCAGTCACCCTTTTTAGCAAGAGCATCTTCTTACTGCTTTTAGAATCATATCTAAGAAAACATTCAGCTTACTAAAAAATAATATTGCTCTATTTCCACCCTGTGTTTTGATTTTTTTTTAAAGATTTTATTTATTTATTCATAGAGACACAGAGAGAGAGAGAGAGGCAGAGACACAGGCAGAGGGAGAAGCAGGATCCATGCAGGGAGCCTGACGTGGGACTCGATCCTAGCGCCTCAGGCTGCAGGCGGCGCTAAACCTCTGCGTCACAGGGCCTGCCCTATGTTTTGATTTTTAAAAATTTTTATGTGAGTGCTAACTTTGGCAGCATATATACTAACATTGGAAGGATGCAGAGATTATCATGGCCCCTATGTAAGAATGATGCATAAAACTTTTATGTGAAAGTGATACAAAGTGAAAAAGAATGATGTTTTCTGAAATGGTATTGGTTATATAACTTCTATTTGATTTCTTTAACATTGTGTGTTCCACTAACAGATAATTACAAACTATATAGATTTGCATAGGTCTATTGAGCAGCTACCACTGATAGGGTGGCTCCCTACTGTTGCCATGTCATCTCTAGGGCACACAGACCTGGCAAGGGCTGGTGACAGCTATGTAGGGTGAAACAATGATGTGATTTGACAGAAGGATGGGGAGGGACAAGGCAGTTAGTCTCCTAGGGAAGGGTGACATGGCTTTGGATGTAGCTCAGGATTGTACCCTATCACTCACTCCAGACATAAGTTCAAGACTCAGCCAAGTCTTGCATATACAGAGAAACAGGATGCCACATTGAGGCTGGATTCAGGCACAGCAGTAGAATTCAATGGAAAAATTGGCAGTTGGCACCAGAACAAAGTTGATCAGGTCCAGAGAGTGAAAGACGGGCTGGGCTGTTCCTCTGAACTTCAGGGGTTGGGGACTACTGCATCCAAAGGCTGAGTTGGCAGGGGAACGCCTGTGGCAGTGTTAGTATTGTGCCATGTGGCTGACTTTGGCAATTATTGACACTATAGTAGAAAAAGAAAACTGAAGAATTCAGAATAGAGGGAAAAATGCTGAAGGGTACACATTTTTAAAAATGAGAAAAGACACCACCTGTTCAAATATATGAAATGATAGAAATATATTTTTTCTTCATAAATAAGCAAAAAGTGCTTATTACTATGTTATGTGATGACTATTTAAAATTTATGAGAATAGTATTTTTCTTCTGAGGGATTTGAAGTACTTTTGATTCTCTAAATGTTATTATGGAATGGTAAAAAAAAACAAAGTAAATATGTTGGTATGCCCTTAGACTTCATACAAAGCTGAATCAGTTTGAATTCAGCTTTGAACTTTGAATCAGTTTTCCTCCTAATTATTGAGAATAAGAGGATATGTGAGAATAAGACCGCCCTAATTATGGCAGATTGTTTTGTGAGTTTGTAACAGACTATAGTTTGCAGGCTTACATGAATGTAGACCACTTTCTCAGTCTTTCCTGATTGCGATTGAAGGAAATTAAAAAGCTAGATAAAATAAAATTATTGTTTCAAAGTGATATGGATATAAAATAAAATGCCAGGGTAATGTAGAAGAGCCTTTGAATTTTTAGATTCGTAGACAGATTCAGCTTCAAAGACTACTTTATTCTTTGATGCAAACTTTTTTTTATCACCCCTCCTCAAAGGATTTTAGTTCATTTGTGTAACTTCAAAGGACTCTCATTTATTCACTGATAAAACAATTATTGAGTGCCTACAGTGTGCCAGGCACTGTGACTGATGCTTGGCATAGATGATGATTAAAGAGTTTCTAGCATGCTCAAGTACAGAAAAACAGAGGGAGAAAAATGGAACTTCAGCAACCAGGATTGTTCTCCTAAAGAAAAAATTGTGTAGGGGGCAAAAGTTTTAATGGGGAAGTAAAAGGACTAATATTTTATGCATAGTAACAATAATTTTTCAGTTTCTCATCTTTAAAATTCTACTTGGTGTCTTTTCATGTCATCTTGGCCATATACATAGAAAGCAAATTTTTAAATCAATTTTTAAAATTAAGCATTCAGTATTAGACGTTTGATTAAGGTATTTTCTCACTATAGAGACATAAATTGTTATGTGATCTGCCCTACAGTTCTGGTTTGAAATTTAAATAATTAAATAAATTAAATAATAATTTAAAAATTATTTGGGGAGGAGAAGAAAAAAATGGGACATGACATCAATGGAGATGTTTTCATAAAGAATTACCAAACAATTTACATGTCTATCTTTTAAACAGTTCCTATGGAACAGATTTGTTCATTGTGATTACATTACAAGTAATGTCATAAACTAAGGTGGCTTGGATATCTAGGTCCAGTGACATTTAACTTCACACTCTCAGTGTAATGCCAAACAGAGCACATGCAAACATTCAGCATATATATGCAACATTTTTAGAAAGGTCAGCGCAAACCCAGAATATGTTTATGCAAGGGACTTGGTAGCCTTGAGTTACAAGCCTTCTTCCCAATTGCTATCACTATTAAAACTCAAATTTAAAAAATAAAATAAAATAAAACTCAAATTTATGGACTGTTGTCAACTATGTGTCAGAGATAGGGAAGGCTGACTAGGAACAAAACGTATGCCATGTGTCCTCACCAGGCATGAAGGAAGGAAGAAAATGTTGGTCTTCTTTAGAAATGAATTCCAGGGGTAGTGTTCATAGCATGGCTTCTGTGAATTACACAAATAGCTTCAAGCACTTTATATTATTAAATATTATCCATTTAAAATAACAAATACCAGATTTTAATAATAATCTTTTGTTGTTAATTCCACAATTTCTGACTCAACAGTGAAGTAGTTAATTAATCAATAAAGATTTATTGAGCACTTTTTGTGGACCACAAATGAATGAGTTGATGATTTTAGAAGTGGAGTAACACATAAATTGTGGCTTTCATTAGTACATTCATTTAATAAATTTCCATTAGGCATTTTGTACCGAGCCATCCACACTAATGAGCATTATGAGTGATAGAGGGAAGTAATCCTACATGGTTTTTGGCCACAGAAAATTGCCAGGCAACTTACACATGCAGAAAAACAAAATATTTCAATGAAATATATGACTGTGTATAATATGCAGATAATAAATATAGTGCCTATTTCAGCCTTTGGAAAAAAAAAGAGGGATTTTATGGAAGAGAAGCAACTTGATTAGTTTCTGTGTGTGGGGACACTTAGAGGAACAGGGAATTTCTTTCAAGGGGGACATAGGAGCAGTGATAGGGAGAATGGAATAAGCAGGTGTGGTGTTGGGAAGGAAATGCTCATAATGCATTCTGAAGAGATCACTGATTAGAATAATCAGTGATTATCCAGTCCTTGGTTCCTTAAATTAAAACATACACAAGTGAGGTTAGTAAACTCCATCTATAAGTTTGGAGCCTGCCCTAAATAAACAATGAGACCAGTTTTGCCCTTAGTCAGAGAATGGTCTATGAATCTCTAATCCATGGTTCAGAGATAGTCTAGTTGGTTTCTTTTTTTCTTTCTGCTGTTGCTTTGCTGTTGAACCACGGTCCATGAAGGGTCCTTGTTACCAACTCCCTACTGTGGCTCACACTTCAGTTCTGCAACTATACCACTGTTTACCTTGAAGTTTCTACCTTGGCTTCATGAGCTTGAGTTACTGGCTGTTGTAACTTCGGGCAAACTACTTACCCCCCCCCCTTTTTTTTTTGCTTCCATTTTATCTTTTATAAACTGGGAATAAAAATAATTCCCACCTCATTGGAAGTTATAAAGTGTTAAGAGCATATGCAAGAGGGCTTGGGACTTACTAAGCAATATAAAGTACAAAAAATTATCAAAGTATTATTTTGGCTAGTTTATAAAGATTTGGCTTATCTATTCCCTGACTAAACACAAGCCTGAAAGAGTGAGGAGTTTATGAAAGATATCATTAGAAATATTGGGATATAGTATATTCTCAAATAGTTTAATAGCAATAGAGTAAAATTCTGGGCAAAGATTGTGTGATATTAATTCTTAGTGTAACTTTCCAAGTTATTCAGAAACCAATTTTATTATTGATCTGATAAAAGTACAAATGAGCACTTATCCCCACCAATGGTTAGCTCACCTTTCTTCTGGATATTCTTCTTAATAAAGTAGTGAAATAGCCCTTGCAGCAATATTCATAACTGAAAGAATTGTTCTAATCTGGGTAGCAAAAACATTCATCAAGTCACCAAAGGGAATCCTTTTGGGGTTTTGAATATTATCCTTTGCTCTGTGAAAAATTTTCTCTGACATCAGGAGGGTACAAGTTTGTACCTAAAATTTCCAAATGAATATACATATTCAATTAATGTTCCTCTAAGATTTCTTCTTTGTTTTATGCCTTTGATGACTTTACTTTGCCTTTTTACAAAATATATAATATATACAGCTCAGACAAAGTGGTGAGACACACACACACAGAGAGCAAGAGCAGTAAAGATCTGTAAACGCTGTTTGCAATAAACAATGATCATATTAATTATTTAGAGTCTTCCATACTCATAAGTTAGTAAGAAATATCATTTAAAATTTTTAGGTAGGATAGTTTCCATTAAAACTAACAATAAAGAAATTTGAAAAACCATGAATAAGCATTTGTTTTTGAAATAGCCATTGAAATGCTTTAATTTTATGTTTCTAACATTTTAAAGCTGATGCAGAAACTCAAGTGGGGTCCTGGTTACTTGTAATAAATCCATAGTAGTATTTAATTTAAAAAACTCACATTGAAATTAGCATAGCAACTTCACTTTTGAACTTTAGAGCAGCAACATATCTTACGGAGCTTCTAGTCTAATTGCTTTTTTTTTTAATGAGGAATTTTAATGAGGGATATTTACACTGTTTATTTCCTGATGTTTGTATTATGCTAAGGTTAAACTTTAGGCAAAATATAATTTGCTAATCAGTTTTTTCTTAGGACTTTGCCATATTTATCCTTATTAGGCTTTTCATTTATCCAGACACACTCAGTCATTCCCTTAGCCAACAAATTTTGTTGAGGACTCACTTCCTATAGACTTCATGGAAGCTCTGAGTAGATCTAGACAGTCTTAGGAAGGTTTATGATTGCTCTTTGTAAAACAGTTAAAATTTGGAGACCTTCATGAGGGCTGCGTAAAATACACTTGTGTGTGCGTAAGAGCTGTTTCCTAGTTTGAGACCTTGCTGGAGGTATCAGCTTATGATAAAGTCCCACTTGCTCATTTTTAAAAAATATTTTATTTATTTATTCATGAGACACACACACACACACACACACACACACAGAGCAAGAGAGAGGCAGAGACACAGGCAGAGGAAGAAGCAGGCTCCACGCAGGGAGCCTGACATAGGACTCAATCCTGGGTCCCCAGGATCACACCCCGGGCTGCAGGCAACGCTAAACCACTGCGCCACAGGGGCTGCCCTAATGGCATCTTTTCATGTAGAATGGTTGAGATGGATAATGAGTTCACAGAAAATATGTCAATATAAATCTTTGAAAATACTTCTGTTTTCCAAGAATGGTCAGAATCTACACTAAATCTGAAGGATATGGAAAATTAGAATTTATGGCATAACACTATTTTTCACTGTGAACTTTTGGATAATGCTAGTAAAGCACTCCCTTCTAGTTTGCTTAATATATGTTTCCCATAATCTTATTCATGTTCATCAGGCCTCTAAGCCAACATCTCCCCAAATGGGTTCTATAGATATTGTAGCAGAAATTACTAGTTCTCCTTCACTCTCTCTTCTCCTCTTTTATAGCAATAGATATTTTAGCTAAGTATGTGGCCATGTCCCTAAAGACTATTTCCCAGCCTCTTTTGCAGCTAGTTGTGGTCATGTGATCAAACCACACCCAAGGGAATACGAATGAAAATGGGATGAACAATTTCCAAGGCATTTGCTGAAAATAGAAGGAATAGTATATTCACTTTTCTCTCTCCCCCTCAACGCCATTGGATGGAGTGTGAAAGCGATGGCAGGAATTGGAGCAGTCAGGATATGGAATGTTGCTTGCTGAGGACCACAGAACAACAAGATAAAAAGGAGCCTGGTCCCTCATGCCATGGATCCACCATGCCAGTTTTGGGTTGCTTATCTTCCATGGAGAAAGAGATCAGTTTCTACCTTGTTGAAGCCACTATGTATTTTTACGTTGACGAGTTTTATCTTAACTTTTTCAGATATTAATAAGTATGACTTAAGGGATCTGTAGATAAGACCATTTGGCAACATTCACATAAAAAAGTAGAAAGTTTTTTTTAATTGCAAGACTTTTTAGAGCTCATATTGTATGAGCGTTTGGCATAAATTTTGAAGAGGGGTTATGCAGAATTTCTAAATTTTTTTGGTTATGAAGATCATTTTTAAATGGGGCACCCTATGGACTTACATATGTGGAATGCATTTTGAGAACTGCAACTTTTAGAGACACAATGTTGGAAAACTCTTAGTGGCTGAGCCTAAGATAAATGTTGAGGATGGTACATTGAGAGTAGATGTGGGCACAAGGAAATTTTGGTCTACAGAGCTATTCTTGTTAACATATTCTTATGGAGCGCCAAGTGTTTTGGAGATACAGATATATTTCTCTAGAAAAAAAGGGAAATCAATTATTGTTACTCAGCTAATTATGATGTTAAGATAGATAAATGATTTCTAAATAAGAGGTGGCCCTATGATCCAGCAATTGCACTACTAGGTATTTACCTAAAGAATACAAAATACTAGTTCAAATGCCCCAATGTTTATAGAAGCATTATCTACAATAGTCAAACTACGGAAGCAGCCTACCAGTCCATCGACCGATGAATGAATAAAGAAAATGTGGTATATATACACAATGCAATATTATTCAGCCATAAAAAATAATAAAACCTTATCATTTGCAATGCCATGGATGAAGCTAGAGAGTACTATACTAGGTGAAATAAGTCAGAGAAAGACAAATACCATATGATTTCACTCATATGTGGAATTAAAGAACAAGACAAATCATCAAAGGGAAAGAGAGAGAGAGAGAGAGAGAGAGCACAAGAAACAGACTCTTAAACTGTAAAGAACAAACTGCTTGTTACCAGAGGGGAGATCAGAGGGAGGATGGGTTAATTGGGTGATGAACACCGGGTGTTGTATTGAAGTGTTGAATCACTACATTGTACACCTGAAACTAATATTACACTGTATGGTAACTAAGTGGAATTTAAATTTAAAAAGAGGTGGTTCAGGTGGTTGCTTAGGTGATGATTTATAATGAGATAGGGACAGGAGGAGGAGCAAGATTGGAATCTCTAGCATCTTCTGAACTTATATGGGAGTGGTATTATCAGTTATTATATGATTAGAAGAAGATACCATATTTGCAGGGCCAATAACTGATTTTGTTTCCTTGGTATAGCTGTGAGAGATGCCTGGTGGAGGAAAGCTAAATCCTGGCAAGGCATCCCTTGTCTCCATTGGTGGGGACATGAAGATCCTGAGTTATCTGGTGAGATACCTAGAGGGACATGTGCAGCATGCTTTTGGGAAGTAGATATTGGAAGTAGAGGTTAGAAGCTGGGAGAGATAAGATATCTGGAGAGGTATCTCAATGAGGTGAAACACAGCATGCATGTGGAATAAGCAAATAAAATGAAAGATAGGATCTGGGAATCATGAACCATTTCAGGCCTTGTGGTGGAAGAAGAACCTCATCATGACTGAGAAGTTAGGATCAGAGTAATAATGGAATGCACAGGAAAAAAAGAGTTAAGGATTCCAAGGTAGGGTGAATAGTCTAATGACAAGCCTATGGTCAATGTTCTGGGACTGAGGAATGAAGACAAAGGATTCAAGGTAAGTTTGCAAAATTAGGAGGTTGTTGGTGAGCATGGTGGAGTAGGTGAGGGTAGAGGAATGGGAGGGGTGGGGATTTGGTTGCTTTGCTTTGGAGAATGGATGACTGTGAAGAGAGAGATGAGATGAGGCCAGATCATTTCCCAGGGGGCTCATGTTCTCAGGTATACCCTAGATGTGTGTTCCTATTTTTGCTGGACTCTAGATAATGATTTTTATCTCAGCTGCTGCAGCTCTTCTTACTTTTTTGTCTTATGCATGCTCAGAAGTAAAACCAAAATCACAATTCAAACAAGACATTGGTATGTATCATGGCTTTACTGAAGGTTCGCAGTGATGAAGATAGTTTGCCTTGCAGACCCAAACTCTGATTAGTTAATAACTCAGTGCCCTGACTTCCCTGCCACTTGGAATTTTTTTTCCTGACTTCTTTTTCTGCATGATCAAACCTTTCTGTTAACACTGCTTTCTACTCCCTCTCTTCCAGTCTCACTGATGACTTGCCCACTCTCCTCTCTAGATGCCTCCTTCACTCTCCAGATTCTGTTAATGTCTGGTGGAGCAGTCAAACTATCACTTGGCTTTGTTGTCTTCACATAAAGCATTCCCTCAGGTCCTTTGCATAAAGCCATCTATCCAGGTATTTTCTTAAACAAAGACCATTCTCTCCCTTAGGGGAATTTTGGTGCCAGCTGTTAACATGACATTTTTTCAACCTGCTACATAATTTTTTAAAGATAAATAATGTTATTTATTCTTCAGTGGTTGACATGTCTGGAGACATGCTGAAATAATTGCCTATTTCTCCTGCAGCATGTGGTCTAAGTGGGGACTGTTATTTGAACAGACTGAATAAAAGAAATAATAATAACTATTTAATACATACAGAGCTGCAGCCACAATATACTCAAATAACGATACTTGTAATGGGAATTTACCATGTGAGAGAGCTTCCTCCCTAATATGTTGAATCATGCACAGAGTAGAGGTTTAGGCCTGGTCCCTGAGTATCACGTCTCTGAGTCCATCTGTTTCCAGTGAGATGTAAACTCTGCAAACAGTAAAACATTTGGGAGAGAGCTCTGAAGGCATCCTGTGTATTCAGTGAGAGCAGGGATGCTTGGCTATTTCTCAGGGGAGTCATTTTCAAATGAATTTGAAAATTCATTTTCAAATTTTTCCATTTGAAAAAATTCAAATGGAATTCTTGTAATTCTGAACAAGACATTAATAGTTATGTTATAAAAGCTTAGACTTTAAACTGTGTTGTTTCTGATAAAGGTTTTTTTGTTTTTAATTTTTATTTGCTTTGTTGGAGGGAGCAAGGCAGAAGAGAGAAAAAAAAAATCACTTAGTATACATTAGCCACTGTGCCAGCTGCTTTATTTGTGGTATTTGATTTAATCCTCACAGCTGTACCAAGGGAGAGGTTAACGTCCCGGTTTTCAGATTAGAAGCATGGCACTTAGAGAGATAAGTATCCCCTGTATGATTGCATCTGTAAAGGGTCAACTTAGAATTTCATCTCAGCTCCAACTTGCCAGGATAGTCCCAAATATGGAAATCACAATGTTCCATTATTCATTTCTTGAATTTCAAACTTTATATTTCTGTTCTTTGTCTCAAAGAACATGAGAGATTGTGGATTGTGATTCTGCAAGAGGAGGAGTAAGACAAAGCAAATGTCAGTTGTAGGGAGGATAAAACTGTTTAAATGAACAAGTGGAGTCACTGGACTATTTTCCTCCCAAGTGTTTTTTTTGTTTGTTTGTTTGTTTTTTCTTCAAACACTAGTCGTTATCCAAATACACGAATATTCCTGTTCTTACATGGTACTTTTCAAAATGGGAAATATGTTAGAGTAGCATGCTTAATAAACATGTGATCTTGTTCTTTAGAGAGGTGGTATACTTTCATGATTCAGAACAGGGCCTGGCACTGAGACTCGTGGGTTCGAATGCCCGATTATCTCATGTTAACTGTGTGACTTTAGGGAAGTTGCAGAGTGTCCTCTCTGTGGTTCAGTTTCCTCTTTTCTTTAAAAATGATAAAATATAAGAAGAGTCCTATTTTATAAAGTTATTTTGAAGATTAAAATGTGCAAATGTGTGGAAAGTGCTTAGGACAGTGTTTGGTATATATAGCAAAGGATCAGCAAGTTTAATAGTATTGTACGTTAATGAGGAACAATAGACAATAGTAATAAAGACACTCATATAATACATAGCTCACAATTAGAATATTAAGAAGAACACTCTGGCAACCAAACTGATTAAATATAACATGTACGTTTTGTTGAAGTATTGCTAATTGTAGTGTTATTTTAATAACCAAAAGGTAGAAATAACCCAAACCTCTAATAGTAAAGAAATAGTTAAGCACATAAGCTTATATATCATGGTAGCTAGTAAAATAAATATATTGTGTGGAACAGGATTAAAACATTGTGTGAACATTAATAAATCTTATCTATTTATCTGTCCATACATACGCATATAAAAGTCTGGAAGGAAATACAGCTGTAAGTTAACAATAGTCATTTCTTGGGCTCCTGGGTGGCTTAGTGTGTTAGGCAGTTTAACTCTTGATTTTGGCTCAGGCCACCGTCCCAGGGTCCTGGGATTGGGCCTATGGTCAGGCTCCATGCTCAGCAAGAAGTCTGTTTGTCTCCCTGCTCCTCCCCTGTTCTCTCTCTCTCTCAAATAAATAAATAAATCTTTAAAAAATAGTCATTTCTTGGGATCCCTGGGTGGCGCAGCGGTTTAGCGCCTGCCTTTGGCCCAGGGCGCGATCCTGGAGACCCGGGATCGAATCCCACATCAGGCTACCGGTGCATGGAGCCTGCTTCTCCCTCTGCCTTTGTCTCTGGCGCTCTCTCTCTCTCTGTCTCTCAGTCTTTCATGAATAAATAAATAAATAAAATCTTAAAAAAAAAAACGATTAAAAAAATAGTCATTTCTCAATAAGGCAATTACAGGTAGTTTATTTTTTTCTTCCAATTTTCTTCCATAAGTTCTCAGTACTTTTACGTCATGAAAAACCATTGAAATAAAATAAAATTAAAAAAAAGCTCAGTTGGTGCATAAGTCACAAAATATATGGTATTGTCACTCCATCTTCCTTCCCTAGACTCTTTGTGCAAGCTACTGCAGGAGGGGCTTCAGATACCCTCTGTGTTTACAGCTGGGATCACAGTGCTCTTCATCTTTACACCCCAGAGCAGATGGTGCCAGACCTTCTGTATTTGGTGGAATGTGATTCCCTCTTTCACAATTGCTGTTTGCTTTCAGTCATTTATTTTGAAAATTAACAAACACACATTATGATAGTGGCTGGGAGGAATTTCACAGAGTAGCATATACCCTAGAGTTTAATGAAACCTTTTTTTTTTTTTTTTTTTTTTGCACACAAAGTATATGTAAAGTGACGCTTATTTCTGGGGGTTAAAAATTCTGCATTTTAGAATATCTTGGTTTTGTTTTCTGAAGGAAAGATACATTTTGAACCTATTCCCAGCCACTCTGCTAACTACCCAGAATGCTAATTAAATGCTTCAGGTCATAAAATAGTAACTTTAGGAATGGCTAAGAGGCAATGTCAATGTATATGGATATTTTGTTCACCCTTAGAAGCTACTTTTCTAGCATTTTTACTTGTCCACTGCTTATTCCCTGAGGGGCAGACTCCTTAAGCCTCAGGAGACAGCTGCCAATTAGCTGTGCAATTCTGCACAAACCATTTTAGACCTCTAGCGCCTCCCTGTCTTCCTCTGTGAAGTGAAGGACCCTTCAGAAATCTTAGCCTGTGACCTGGAAGCCTCTTTTCCTGTGCTGTAGATGTTAGTAGGATAGCCTGAAGGACTTCAGCTGCATTTGTGCTGTTTCATTAGAATTCAGTTATAGAACCTGGTAGCAGAGACACTTAGCTGAGGCATGGGTGGGACCCCACCTTTTTGCAGGTCTTAAAGGGGCCCTTCAAAGACCACTTTCAGCCTGAGAGAAGCATCTAGTCTAATGGTCATGTTTGCTTCTGGGCCAATAATCTTGCGAAGTGAACTGAACAGCTGTGATCTCAGCCATGTATCATTTCCAGTCTAACTCAGATAATAATGACCTGGACCAGGGGTAGTAAGGATGTAAATTTTAAAAATACATGCCTTAAATTAGATCAATTACATAAGCCAGCTAAGAAGTCACTGAGTGCATGAGCACCTCTGTGGGTTCACTTTAGCTGATGAGAACACGTGTCAGAGAAGAGTTTGCACAGCTGTAAAATTTGTGAAAAAGGGTATTCAGCATTCGACTTTGTTCCCTTTTCCCCTTGGTGAGATTATTTGGTAAATGACTGAGGTTATAGAATGTCTTCCCTCTCTGGGATCCTCCTGGTGTGGGATGCTTTCCAGCAGGATAATGGAGGGCAGCAGAGCAGAGCCTGGGGCTGGCCTCCTGATCCTGCCTGGAGCCCTTCCCAGTCCCTCCCCCCTGGGAAATAGAAGACCGTGTCCGCAGGGCACAACCTGGACTGGTGAGTTAAGCTTATGAGGAATCTTCTAAGTGATCCTGTAGGCATGGCATGGGCCCAAATGCTGCTCCCATTTGGAGGGGAGGAGGGGGAGTCTGAGACTGGAAGCAGTTACAGGGCAGTCGTTCCTTTATGATTATGAGTGGTGGCTTTTCCAAGTTTTGGTTAACTTTCAGCTTAAGCACAACTTTAGAATTAAATAGGAATGTATAAATTTAAGGCAAAGTGACATTGCAGTTGTTTAAAATAGGAATATAAAGTCAATAATGAATTCTAAATAGATTTTCTTGACAGGCATTCTAAAATAGAATTTCATCAACTACAATCTCTCTGTTGTCTAGCATCTGTTTAAAAATAAGGTTGGTAAAAAATATAAGGTTGGTAAAATTGGCCATATTCTGCTAGTGTGGCAGTTGATATAATTAATCTACAGATAAAATATTTGAAATTAAAAACGAAAAATAAAACAGTCAAAGCTTTAACCATTGCATCATCTCTGATATACCTTTTGCAAGCATCCTTGACTTCACAATCTATACATCTCAGTTTCCATTAGTTTTGTAAGGGTGACTGTCATCAGCAAAGATACCCATAGACACACCACCAAATTAGTCAAAATCACATTCTCCTGTTATTAATGGCAACAGTAAGACCCTGCAACCTCTCATTTTTAGCATCATTTACTGTCAACTTTAAAATGTCATGTTAGTAACTAAACACATCATTCATGTGTTTCTAGTTGCTTATATAAGATATTGCTTAAATAAAAAATTCTCCAAAGAAAAATTCAGTGTTTCAGAAAGAAGACTGTTTTATGCCATGACAGTTTTGTGTTTTTTCAGGCAACTTGAATAACACACCCAAGCCTTCAAAACTCTTAAAAGGGTAAAGAATTCTTTGAACTGACAGTGAACAAATGGTCTTTTCAGAGCTGCAGAATTTTTGTTTGATGGCCTATAGTGAATGTAATAAACTGTAAGAAAGGCTCCGTAGTCGAAATATGTCAGTAGTTTAGAGAGGAGTCTGAGATCTTTGCTGAAGTGCTTTTTATTTAATGATCATGAACTAATAATATGTATAAATACTGTAATAAGTATATTATGTATTGTTAAATATAATTTATAAATTTATAATTTAATAAACTTATAATTTATATATTTTTTGTTTTACTAATAATTTCATTTAAATAAGACACAGAAACTTCTATACTGAATAAATAAAAAACAAAAGCCATACATTTCCTCTGTAAAGCTATGTCTTATAGTAACTGCAATACTGTTCAGTGCAGTGGCTAGAATTAAAGAGTACATAATACTTCTAAGTATCAACTTCCAAGGTAGGCAGCCAGAAATTCCCAGAAAACCCTAGTTAGTATAACTCAGTAGTTAAGGTAAAAACACAAATATTGAGACCTCATTATGCAGTGGTGTTCCCTCACACCATCCCATGCAGTCCTCAAGACAACCTGGCATCTCCATGTTAGTTTTTAGTGACAAAAACTAAATCTCATATTGAATAATTTGCTGAAAACCATTCTGAGTCTGACTGGGAGGCTCATAGCTGTTTCATATCCCATGGTGCTTCTTTCTTCATAATCGTACATTTCATTTCCATAGTAGCAAGACAGTAGCTTGAGAGGTGGGTATGATGCAAGGTTCTTGCTTGTTTGTTTGATTTTACTAATTATTGCTTTTAAATCCAATTTGAGAATGTGTTATTTTTACTCATGACTTTTCAGTGATGTCCTTCTGTCATCCTTACTATGCCTATCCTGGACATTATCATCTGGGTTAATGAGCAAATCGTACATGCCTGGGATCATATCTGTTCAATTCACTTTGCAAAGTGAATTTAGAATACTTGAAATTTAATATGGAAAAAATCATTTAAAATAGAGGGAGTTAAGTTGGAGGCACAGTAGTTTCTCAGGCTAAGCACTGGGAAGGGAAATCTCCTTTGAGGATCCAGAATTTGGACTCTCATCATAGGACAGCACTTTAAAATACCATTTCTGCTCTAAATTCTGGGAATTTATCAATCACAAAAGTCTGAGACCCAGATTCTATATCTGATGTTCTTTGCAGGGACCCCCATAAGCCATTGGGATTATCAACAAGGTATTTCTCAGTGGAGTGACTCCATGTTTGAATGCTTAGCTCGTTACTCACAAATTCATTTTTACCTTCTTTACTTTTCAAATATTTCAAAAGCTATTTTTAATTTAAGGATTAGGAGAGAAATTCTTCCAGTTTTAAATGCAATTTTTTTCAGAGATTATTAAAAAAAAGAACGCTTCTAGTCCAGACATCATGACTTAATTCTTCATAAAGCAGTATATTTTTGCATATCTTTTAATTTATACAAAAGACCAAAGATGAACCATTTGTAATTTTAGAGTGACAAAAGAAAGGTATCTCAAGAGGCGGGTGAGTGGCTTCTGTGTGATATTACAGAAAGTTTTACCCATGAAGATAAAGAGTTAAGCTTTGTCATCTGATACAAAGGAAGAAGGACATAACCAAAATCACTCTGGAGAAAACGCTTCAAGTGTATGCTAAGATCCTGTTGCAGGTGACATATAATCTTGATGTATTTCTATAAAATTGACGTACATTTAATTATTGTGGATTTCACAGTAATTTATTACAGCAAGACTATTAATTAAATAAAATTATTAGATTCAGTTATTTACAAGTTGAATGCTGTTATCACCATTATCTAAATAATTTATTTAATAATGATGAATAAAAATAAAACAAAAATCTCTGCATGGGGCACAGAGTGTACAGACATGGTTCTCTGTAGCTGAGACTTAAAGATGTGCCGTGTCAGATATAACCAGGACTAGGTTAGTGGTTTTCAACATTTCCTCCATGAAGTTCTCCAGTTAGTGTGTGCATGTGTGTGTGTGTGTGTGTGTGTGTGTGTGTGTTTGGATCTTTGGACAGGTTTTTAGCCTCTGAACAAATTGCATTCTTAAAATAATGTATTAGATACAGGTGTTAATCAGGACTTCTGAGCAGCATTAGAAAACTGGCATTTTATATTTTACCCATTGATCACCTGCATTTTACTAGATAGAGTAAATGAATTCCACAAATATTATAGTTGGTGTGTGCGTGTTTCCGGGGGAGGGATGGTGGTGGTAGAAATAGTTGTTCAATTGATAAAAATTCCAGACTTACTATAAAGGAACTTGAGGCTTTAGTTGGCTTGTGCAAGTTTCCCCAAATATATGTAGCTTTTCTTTAGAATTAAAACAGATGCTTCTGACTCCCAGAGGTTCAGGTACCCCAAGATGAGATTCAGTGTGTTAAAGCAATTATGGTGTCATTGTATTGTATTAAGTACCCTCCCCCCTCAAAGAATGTTTGAGGAGATTATATGTTAGTAGGGATTGCAGCATGAAGTGGGATGCCCACCATGGAGACAGGTATGGCCAATAACAAGGACAGATACACTATTGAGCATTAACTACGTGCCAGATGCTTTTCATATAGTATGTGCCATTCTTAACCCCATGAAGTAAGCATAATTTTCACTATTGTTCATATGAGAAAATGAAGCCTGAGAAATTGGGTAATTTGCTTATGGTTATGCGATTAGAAGTGGCGGTAACTGGATTTGGATCCAATTCACATTGCCCAATTCACATTGACTGGATTTAGTTTTATGGAGAGTGGGCAGTTATCAGGAATGAATGAGAGAACCGAAGAGGGAGGAAAAGAGCAGAGAAAGATATTTAGTTGAAGGAGGTACTCAAATTAGACCTGTACAAAAAATGAAAGGAAAACTGAAGGTTTTTAAGATGAGTAAAGTATTTACTGTGAATTGGGAATACAACCTGGTCATGACAAATGCATTAGAAGTCACTACTGTTTGTATACTAAATTTCAGTTGTTCTCAGTTAGTAAATATCTGTTACTAAAATTAGGAGATTGAGAATTGAGAATGTTACTATTTTTTACTTCATTCTTCTTTAGATCACAAAATTTACTTTTCGGCAAACACAATGTTTATTTTAATTATGTGGTATAAATGAATGCCTTTAGTCATTTTGGCGGGAGGCCATTTTAAATCTTACAAAAGGCACATCTGAACAGGTGGTGAATCTTCAGATTTCCTCTTGGTGAAGGCCATGCACAGAGAAGGAAATTGCATGTTGTGGATTAATTGTCTCATGCTGCTATTTCTTTTTCTCGTGAATTCTATTTCCTATAAACACCATTAGTTGACGGATCAGTGCTTTGCTATTATTAACCAGGTTAGGTATATTTTTTAGTGTCCCTGTCCAAAAGTTACTCAGCACGGGTTTGAGCCACACCATATGTCCAGGTTGCTACATTTTTGTCAAGATAATGGAGCCCAGCAAAGTCCCATGTATTCCCTTCAGCTTTCTTTCGGGGAAAGAAGGTCTGCCTTTTTTCTAAGGACAGACCTCAGATTTAGTTCTTCTGTCACTGGTTTTTGTTTGTCTTATGGCAGGTCCTAAGATATGATTTCAACAGCAATCACCTAATCTGCTTTATTTTTAAAAATGTTCTTCTTTAAACTTGTCAGATACATATTTCAGTTAAATCAAAATAGATTTAAAAATAGGGTATAAAAATCTTTTGGATGAATTTGCCAATTTGTTTTTTTAATTTTATGCATATAGCACAATGGTTGAGAGAGTAGTATTCCCTGTCAGTGTGATATAATTCAAATTCCGGCTCTATCTTTCCATAGCTGTGTGACTTTGGCTGTTTCTTAACATTTCTGTTTTTCAGTTTTCACATCTCTAAAATGGGGCATGACAACGACTACCTTTTCTAGTGGGTAGTTTTGTTTTGTATGTATTTGTGTGTGAAATAAGTGGGCTAACATGTATGAAATATTTAGAACAGTACTTTGTATGTAGTATCTATTCAGTAAGTGTTAGCTACTGTTACTACTGCCTCTACTGTTAATATGTATCCCTTTAGGACATTTACTGTGTTCCTAGTTTGTGCCAACCACTGGGCTTGCAATGATGAAAAACATAGACAAGGTCTCTGCTATTCTAGAGTTTACATTCTGTTAGTAAAGAGGCAATAAATAAGAATATATAAGCAAAAAACAAAATCAAACAAACAATGAGAAATGCATCAGTTAACATGAGGTGATATGAGTGAAACATGGGGAACTCATTAGTTTCTGAGCCTGTGACATTTAAAGTAAAATTTTATTGTATTAAAAAATCAAGACAAGAAAATGTAATTGGGAGAAACATTTTTTTTTTATGGGGGAGGGAATCGCTGGAGGGAGTGGGCAAAAGGGAGAGAGTCAAATGGCTGGCCATGGTCAGCTCATTGAGAGCCATCAGGCCAGGATAAGGAATATGAATTTTACTTAAGTGCATCCGAAAGCCATTAGAGAGGAGAGACTGAGCACAATATGTTTGAAAATTATTCTTCTGAGTTGTGAGTGGAGAGTAGACTAAATAGTCTACTAGGCTGTAGCAAACAAAGAAGCAGAGACCTGATAAGATGCCACTAATGTGTACCCAGGTGAGGAATGAAGGCAACCTGATCTAAGGAAGTCCGAATTGAGATGGAAAGAAGAGATTCCAGTTAAAGTTTTGGAATTATTTTTATGCCATGCCTTCTACTTGACCACGTATCACAGGCACCCAAAAGTATTTGACGAAGGCGTTCATAATCCATCACATATTTATTGAACACCCAGATGTTGTGGTAGATACTGGAGATTTAAACTTTTAGTCTGTTATGGAAGATGGACACATTAAAACTAGTATGATACAATGTGATAATGATTTCGGTGAGTATGAATAAAAGGCACTGGTACTCAACTCACTTGTCTGGAGCTGTTCACAAGAACTCACTGAAGAGATGGTACTCGATTGCAGCTTCAAGTGATAGTTTGGGGTTTGCCATTGTTGAGGAATGAAAAAATGCACTCTGGGTAGAGAATAGAGGAGCATGATCTAGAATTATGAACATTCATGGTGTATTTGGGGAAAAGTACATTGACTAATATGACTAGAATGTGCCAAATGGACAAAAGAGAGAATTAAGAGAAAGTTGAGTATGATAGTTTTATTTTGTAGGGAAGAAAGTGTTGAGGAATTAGCAAAGAACATGACATATATATAAATATATATATATACACAAAACTTTGACAAAGATTTAGAATTTAATCTGAGAAAAAAAATTCACTGAATACCAAGTGAGCCAATAGCTACGTATCTTCATTTTAATTCTGGTGAGAATTTACTGCACAGCCAAGGCAATTGACCAAATCACACCTCTATAGAACAGAATAAAATTGATAGTGTTCTTTTGTAGGGCATGCAGTGTTAATTAATATGAATACAAAAAATTTGTTCACTTTAAGTTAAGCCGACTACTGGTACAAAAGTTTATTCACTCACTCAATTCTTTTAACAAACAGCCTAAGCATGAAAGTAATACTTTAGTGTGTTTATTCAATAATAACAGGAATAATAATCCTGGCATTATATAAAATTTTTTTAACACAACCATTTTGAAATCGCTTTACACAAAATATATAAACAGACATTAATTGCTACAATATGACTAATATATTTACTGCATGGTGAATCCATAGCAATACATGGTCAAAAACATTAAGACAAATGAGCAAAGAGTTTGGACAATTTAAAAGAAAGGAAAGAACAACATATGGTTAAGACTCACCATGTAATGTATTATGATATAATAATGTATAATATATGTTTATATAATTAACTTTTAGTTGAAAGTGTGTGAGGTAAAATTCAACTTGTATTGCTTATTAAATTAACTTCTTAGCAATTTGATGATATGTATAAAGATCCTCAAAAGTTTTTATATATTTGCTAAGTAATTCTGTTTCAGGGAACCTATTCTAAGTTAATGAACCTAAGTAAACCATAAAGAATGGGAAACAGCTTAAACTTCCAACTATGGGGAAATGTTTTGGGAATTAGCAGTAAAGTTATTTCATGTAATGTGATATGGATTTTCAAATAAGATTCATGAAAAATGTAATAATATGGAAAATGCTTCTAATAGAAAATAAGGTAAAAAATCAGGTAAAAATTATGTTTAAAATATATGAAATACATTAAGCAGAGAGAATAAAATGAAAGACATTTAGTATGTGGTTGTTTAAAGGTAGAGACATGAGTCATTTTTTTCTCCCTGAAATATTCCATATTTTCTTCAAGTAACAAATAATTGTATAACATCTAATGTTATCTGGTATTTTACATCTCTCTTGTCAGATTAATTATATCCTAAATCTGATGATAGGATTATTAATGTTATAACTAATGTTATTGATCAATATATTTTATATCAATATTAATATGTTAATATTCTTAGTATTAATATTATAATAATCCTATAACTGTAGGAATTTAACACCAAAGAATTATTTTTGTACTTGTTGAGGCATTGTGCTAGATGCTGGTGGCCAATGATGGACAAAACTTGGTCCTTGTCCTTGAGGAGCTCCCAGACTCGGGTGTGGCCAGGTACAAAGCCCCTGGTCAGGCTCCTAGCTCATGGACATTCTTATAACCCAGGAGTGCTAAACAGATGATATCCATCCATTTTTCAGAGATTGCCAGGGTGATTTGACTTACCTAAGAAACTCAACACCTCCCTATTTATATCTGAATAAAATCCTCTACTATATAGTTTAAACACACTGTTCTAATACTATCTTCATAAGAGACAATGAAAAGTTGATTACCATTCTTTATATAGTAATCCACCTACTATGAAAAGTATGTAATGTAATTCACATTCTCCAAAAAACCTGCCTATGTTATGTATATTGAGAGACATTTTCAGAGCTAATAAGGACTTTTACTGTTCTAGTCAATTGCTGATCCATGCAGTTCGTGATGTATTTATGGAAATTGTCTTACCTATTGACTGAACATATGTCTAATTGGATTTCACCTAGTACCATGGGGCTTTTACTTTTCCTGATGAATCATTTTTCATTTTTATGCATATTTGTGTCTGACAAATCTTTTACTGCCTGTTTCAGACCACCTTTTCCATATCAACCAAACATTAAGCTCTAATTATGTTTTTTCTCAGTATGATTTGGACACTTATTGAGAAGGTTCTAATTCTCCAGATTGTCCTATTAGGTGATATGGTATAAGATATAAATCTTATCTCACCAGCATAAATGACATCTCTGTCTTCTCAGTGACTGATGAGCCATCTTTTTGTTACAAAAGTAGATAAAATTGGTTACCACAGTGAGTTTATCTTTAGACTTATCATTAGACTTTGGATGTAAATATTTTTCTTAGTTTGTCTCTACTTGAATAAGCAATGTGTTTTCTCCATATGTTTTATGATCTAAAGATTAGTGGTAGACATTTCCAGATGACATTTGTGGATTTTATTTTTAATCTTAATGATTGAAATTATAAAATTAATATGTTCATCAAAAAAAGTTAAAACATAACAGATGAGTCAGAAACAAAATGTGAAATTCTTCTCTCATCCCCGTTATTCCCTGTTTCTTTCATCAGCAACTCTATTGAATTTTCATATATATATTTTTATATTCTAGACTTTTCCTGAATAAACAATATATGTATGCATACTGTATGATGGCTTATGTAACTTTTATATAATATCTGTATATTTTGTTTTTTCACTAAGGAGGTCATAGTGTAATATTGTTCTGCAGTATTCTTTTTTTCACTTAATACAATGTCACACAAAACTTTTCACATCAGTAACTTGTAGATCTTTCTTAGATCTTTAGACTTTCTTATCGCTGCATGTTATTCTTTTGCATGGATTGTTATGAATAAGTTAGTCAGTGATGTTGGGTTCCTGCAATATGCCTGGAAATATGCTAGGTTCTAGGGATACAGTAATTAACAAGACAGACAAGATCTCTATCCTCAGTGTTCACATTTTTGTGCCCTTAAGAGTGAACATTTATATTGCGTTCAGTTTTTCACTATTACAACATTTTTTTAAAGAACTGATTTTATTCCATTTATATCTATTGACTTCATAACTGTGTTTGGTCTTCTGATATCTTAGAATGCTGTGTTTCATAATTTATTTCTTTACTTCTTATCTATTTTTAGCTAAATTGACTATTTTTCTTTGTACTTTTTGGGGCATAAAAAATATCAGCTGAACTAACCCATTTCTTTCAGTGACTTTTAAAATATTCTTCAACAATAAATTTGAATAGTCATTTATTAACTTCATATAAGTTTTGCCTGCCTTGAAAAATGAGAGATTGCTATATTTTCCTTTACTTCCTAATTTTAATGTTTTATGTTATTATTTTTATGTTATCAAGGATTATAATTCACATTCTATTCTAAATGTAAATCCCCTATTCATATAGGTTTAGTTTTTTTCATGTATATTGATCTAGCACTAATCTTTCATATAGTACACATTATTTAATCACTTAGATATATTTATGTGTGTAATATATTTATTATTTATGTATATATATATTTTAAAGAATCACCAATAGATTATTTATGTCTTTGGAAGTTTAAAAATTAATTTTTCTCTCTCTATATATATATGACTCAAAGTCGTGGTTGAGTATTAAATTTGGGAATCATATTTTTTTCTCTTGTAACTTTGAAGTTGGTCACTGAGTTGGTCATTGGTAGTTCAAGTAGAAATGCCTAAGGCTTGTCTGAAATGAGCTTTATTTTTTTTCCTATATTACACTGTGCCAGGCACATATGAAGTGTATGAAGTGCTGGAGGATGAAAAAAATCTCGGACTCTTTGAGAAGTTCCGATACTAGGTCAAGTTCCAAATCAATTGTCTGGCTTATGGATATCATTCTAACCAATAGTTTTGAATAGAAACTTAACCTTTTGCATTGACATCCAGTAACTTTGCCAGAATATTTAATCTTAACATTTCTGCATAATTTCTTTGTAAGTATAGCATGACTGTTTAATCTTTAAGTCAGCCTTTATTTTAAGAAAGATATCTTGCATTAAATCTTTGAATTTTTCTGTTCCATAATTTTTCTTCAGGAATATTAGTTTTGCACATTTGGACTTTCTTTTTTTCCCCTGTCTTCTGTATTTTTTTCTCTCCAATGAATTTATACTTTCATTCTTTTATTTTTGTTTTATGTAATTGGCTTTTAAAGATTACTCTTTGTGTTTCTTAATGGTTTCACAAGTATATATTCTACTCTGCTGTTTCAAATATAGATTTCACAAGAAAAAGGCTGTGCTGAAATTTTCCATTTCTTTTCTGAAGTCAGTCATCTCATTTATCTTGGTTGGTTACCTCTGATTCTCTTGTATCTCTTTTATATCTTTATTAAGTTCTTTGCCCAGGATCCACATTCTCTTTAGATTCATTAAGAGTATCATTTGATTTAGATTTGCTTCTATTGGTGGCAGTTCTTTCCTGAAATGTAGTATTTATCTGATCTTTGCCTCTGTTTATGTCTTATATTCTTTCTTTGGGATGAGCAGATCATCCACTCAAAAGATTAGTTTTGTTGTTATTGAATATATAAATCACATTAAAATTTTTTTTTTTTTTGTAATTTAGTATTCATTATTCATCTGGTGAATCTGGTTGACACCTCAAGGGATGATCCTCTCTCTTCAGCCCTCCCAGTTCCCTCTTGGACAGTTCCTTGATGTTAGGGGTCTTAGCGGGAGAAAAATCTAGGTGGTCAGTATGTATTGTACACTTTTAGCCCAGCCTCTTGTGCTGTTCTGGGAAGTAGAAGCTGACCCAGGTCTTCCTTACTCCAACTAAAGGATCGCTAATTAGGCCTTTTGAACTTACCAGTTACTTTTAAGAAATACTCATTTTGGTCAAGATCTGGAGAAATATAAATTGCCCATGAGTCCTTTTCTCATTTTGTCTCAATTCTATTGTATTTTGTACTTGTCTTCTTAGTCTTTCTTATGGGGTTGTCATAAGCTTCCTGATTTTGTTGTACTTAAAATTTGATTTTATTTTTAAATTATTTCCACTAAGGTTTGTGAGTGGGAATGCAGGGAGTAAACAGATATTTTTGTTCTTGTTTTTCCAAGAAATCCCCATTGGTATGCTCGAAAGTAGGTAGTTGAAATAATTTGTACTGGTTAAAAACTACATATATGTATTTTTAAAAAGATTTTATTTATTCATTTATTTGAGAGAGAGAGAGAGAAAGAGAGCATGAGCAGGGAGAGGGAGAGGGGCAGATGGACAAGGAGACTCCCGTCTGAGCACAGAGCCTGGCACAAGCCTAACCAACTGAGCCACCTAGGCACCCCAAAAATCTACATATATGGTTTATTTTATTTACTTTTTAATTTTTTTAGAGAGTGAGAGAGAGAAGGGGGAAGAGGGAGAGGCAGAATCTGAAGCAGGCTCAGGCTCCATACTCCCAGCATGGAGCCTAATGCAGGGCTCTGTCTCACAACCCTGAGATCATGACCTGAGCTGAAATCAGAGTCTGATATTTAACCCACTGGGCCACCCAGGCACTCCTACATAGTATTTTTTAAATAAAATTATTTTGATTTTAAAACTAAATATATATCTTAAATCTATATGCATGTTTTAAATAAAAAATAAAAACAAGTGTTTTCATACATATATATGAGGGGGTATTCATAGGGACAAATATATATATATAAAACATTTGCCTGCCTTGAATTCTAGTATTTCCTTTACCAGCTGTGATTCTTCTATTTGGTAATTTAGCTTTCCTCAGTCTTAAGGGGATACAAGTTCCTACTTACCTCACAGAACTATTTTGTGAGGATCAAATACAATAAAACATGTGAAAGTTTTTAATGCTACTAGTTTTAGTACAAATATCGAGTACAGTTAATAGTTACATTACTATTCCTTCTTGGGAAGAAAACCCAAGTCGGGGCTTACAGAGGACCATGATAGATTTGCCTTTTTCCTGTGCTGTCTCCAAATAAGCTCCTATTTTTTTTCTAAGTACGACAGAGACAAAGTACATACCAACGTGTCTGTGCTTGCAGTGATTCTCCCTTGAAGCTCACCTTCTCTGTCTGCTGAAAGAGATAATGAACCCACCAGTTCTGTTTCTGAGCATTTGCAAAGTAGAACTGGGGATGGGGGAAACTGAAGTGGGGTTGGGGGGTTTGTACCAGAAGGAGCCAGCATTTATTTACAGGAAAAAGCAATAGACAAATAAAAGGTGGTGAGGGCGCTATTTTGGAGGGAGATTTTGATGGAAAACATGAATGGAGAGGAAGAGAGTAAAAACATTTTAATTTGTGTTTTTGGTTATTAGATTTCTTTTAATGTTTTCAAAGGCTACAAGTAAATATGAGGAGTATTTTTACTGACTTAGAACTTACATGGGATTCCCTTTTCTGCTTTTCTTCAATTCATGCTCAGCTCTTTACCCTGTTCTGGGATGCTGATCCTGACTTTTGACCATTGGGGAACATTAGCAAGCAGGGAGCAGAAGGGAGAGAGCAAGGTCAGGGACCTATTATTCCTCACGTTGTCATGCTGAATGGTCACCACGAGCTAGCTGTGTGCCTTGACCAAAGCCACATAGGGGGCTCCTGTGACTCCGAGTTTGAATAACCATGTCCTGCCTCACTCTTTTAGCTCAGGTGTGGTTGCAGCCCTCTGACCCCCATCTTTAGTTCCAGGGTACTACTCCATTGTGGTTTTTGTATATCCTGCCCGGGCTCCTGTAAACAATTCTTTTATAAACCTTCTTCTCAAATTACCCAGCATAAGTGTATTGTTTTTTGCTGGACTTCTGATGCTGGGTTGTGTGAGGTCCTTGAACTGTGGTTTATATTTTTATGGTGTCTAGAATTCCCCTAGAACAAACACAGATGGCTTGGTGGCCATATACCCCAACCAGCTGAAATGGCAGCATATTTGGTTTTGGTCAACTTTCATGCTTTAAATGGAGTCTACATAATATTATTTCATCAAATTAGAGAACAGGATGTCTCAATGTCAATAGTGGATGCTAATTTTAAGCAAAAAGTGGAAAGGATGTAAACGTCTTTTGTACATCAATTTTGTGTTCGTATCAGTGCTCATGTTACATTAGCCTATGGAATCCTAGTGAGACTCTTGCAAGAAAGATATTTTTCCCTTCATTTTATGAATGAGTATAATGACAGTCTAAGTTACCTGTTCCAATGTCTCACAACTGGTAAATGGCAGAACGAGGATTCAAACATTTTTGATCTCAATCTACCAAAAGTTGGGTCCCCAGGCTGGCTATCCCTAAGAAATACATAGGGAGCTCTAAAAATTTGGATGGCCAAGACCACCCCAGAAATGCTGAAAAAAAAACTCTAGATGTGCAGCCTGTGGTTATATTTTTATTAGCCTGCCTCCCCGCCCTGCCAGGCAGTTATGATATGCAGACAAATTTGGGAAAACTGAGCTAAAGCTTCCTATTGGTTCTGCTCTTAAACGACACCAAACTTTTCTTTTCTGGTTCTTTAATTTGAACATTCTGCTATAACTTTAAACAGAGGCATATACCAGAGAGTAAATTATTTATTTCACTGTGTAGGAGTGTTTATTCCGATGTTCCCTCTAAACTACCTTTTACAAAAAATCTAAATTTTAGCAATAGTGTATGAATTCAAGGCATTATTACATTCTGAGGTACTCTACTAGAAATATTTTTATCTCTTCTAATATTTGTTATCTAAAACAGACTATTTCATATTCCATGAAAATACACTGACTCTAAATTATCAATACTAATAAAAGTGAAAAAAAAGAGCTGTTAAGTGTAGGTTTTAATAAAAATTGACATAAATTAGAATATTGACATTCAGTAATCTTAGAATCTCTCTAATCTTCATGCACAATGAATATTATCACTATTTTGAGTGCCTCATGTTTTTTGAGGTGTGAAGAGGAAAACATGATATTACAGAAGCACTTGGGACTGAATCTTATTATGCTCATCAAATCATAATACCATGTAAGTTTTCAATGCTCATGCTCCACTTCCCCATCTTTAAAACGAAGATGAGTCCACCCTACTTAATCTCATAGGAGTATCTCTCAAATCTGTTGTTTAAAAATAAGTCACTGATTCCTAAAATGGCGTGGAACAAAAACATCAATATAATACAGGGTAAATTGGAGGTTTATAAAAATTCCAATGAAAATGTGTTATTTCTGAGTATCCAGTGCCTAACAAATGTCTACTTCTTGGTAGGTGCTATACTTTTGGCTGTACTTGGCTATATTGGATCATTAGTACATGCTTTATTTAATAAAAGGGGGCATGAAGCTTTCTTAGAGCTACATTTACATAAAACATCTGTTGTAAGCAATCACGCCTGTTGGGCATTCTAGGAAGACTATCTAAAATAAACAACTTCCCATGCAGGAACAGCAAGGATAGAAGGTTCTCACAGTGGAGATGATAGCACCATTTCCCTTTTCTATAGCTCCTCACAGGGACAGAATGAACATGGAATACAAAGTAAAACTTTTTTTGAGTTTCATCCCTTGAGAGAGCAAAGCAAGCAATAATAGGTAGAAAATAATGATTTTTAATTTTTGTCTCCATTTTAGATGGTAAATGATTACTTCTGAAAAGATTTAGAGGATTTAACCTAAATATTTCATCCTAAGCCCTAAAATTGTTTATTTTTTAATATAGAAACCTTAAAATGGGGATGCTTGGGTGGCTCATTCCATTAAGCATCTGTCTTCAGCTCAGGTCATGATCCCAGGGTTCTGGGATTAAATCGCACGTTGGGCTCCCTGCTCAGTGGGGAGTCTGCTTCTCCTTCTCCTCCCTGCTCTTGCTCTCTCTCACTATCTCTGTTGCTATCTCTGTCTCTCAAATAAATAAATAAAATCTTAAAAACAAAACAAAACAGGGGCACCTGGGTGGCTCAATCAATTGGATGTCCCACTCTTGATCTCAGCTGAGGTCATGATCCCAGGGTTATGAGATTGAGTGCCTCGGACAGCTCTGCACTGGGCATGGAGCCTGCTTGGTATTCTGTCTCCTTCTCCCTCTGCCCACCTACCTGCTCTCTCTCTCTCTCTCTAAAAAAATAAATAATAAAATGAAATATTAAAAATACTGTGATATTTCTTGCACTGTCCATGAAGAACAGTTTTTCCCAACTATCTGATACTGATGATCAGCATTTGCTTTATAATGTGGTGATCTGTTTGTCCAGCAGAACGTACATAGGCCATAGATGATCGCAAGTAAACACATGAGCCTGCTGCTCTAGGGATAATCAGGCAATTGAATACCAGGGGACTGAAATGGGCATCCACCCTCGATGGCTCCTGGTACTGTTCACTATTGAAGCCATTCATTTTGGATGATTTAAGAATCACTTTGGATAATCATATCAAAGAGGTGATGGGCAGAAAGACTACTCCATATTCCCAATTCTTGTTCTTTACCCTTTATTTTTAGAGTAATAATCTCTTCTTTATTTGAAATTCAACAGGAAAAATCATTTTGTCTCTAAAGCATTAGGAAAATCCTAGAAAATTATCTAGGGGTAATTTGGATTCTAGGAATATGCTTTCAGATTTCTTTGTGTGTGATGTATTTATAGAAAATATTGGACACTCAAAGCTGATAGCCTCCCTTATTAGTAAGGAACCATATAGCTATTGTTTCTGAGGCCTGCTGCCACCTTTCCTTCCCCAATTGGGGAGAAAAGAGGGTAGTGTAACGGGTTATTTTGGAATATGCAACACATACGCTGATGAGCTATAATTACATAGTGACATCTTGGGAACTGCTATTTGGATGCTGTTCCCAGCTAATTTATTATTCTTTAAAGATGCTTGCATTCATATTGGTTTTCATTTACTTTATTTTTTTTCCATTTTCATTTCTTTATAACTGGGATCACTGCTCTGAGTTTAAATATCTCAAAGATTTTTCTCTACAACCTGCAGCCAGCTGAATTAAAACTTATTAAACCAGTCAAGAAGCTAAAGGTAAAGTTCTTAAATGTTTCTCAGAAATCCCCTGTGTCTTGCAGAATGTTTGCTTTGTTTCTGGTGCTTAGATGTAGCCTCTCCTAAGAGAGTGTTGCTGGATCTTCTTCCCTTTTCCTGAGAGGTGATGCCATTTCTCTAGATACTCATCTAAAATAAAAAAAATTGCATGACTTTTGTCAGTCTAAATGATCTAGTTTTCAGATTTTTTGAGTGTTTCCTGTGAACATAGTCTCTGCTAGTCTCTGCTCCCAAGTAACTGACAATGTATTGGGAGAGAGATGTGGTAAGAGGCAAGTGCCATAGTGGGCATTATGGAAGCACCTGGCTTGGAGGGGAGGGTTGTTTCTCACTTCTCCTGAGGAGTTAGAAGAGGCTTCCTGGGGAAGTAACTTCACTGCAGAGACATAAGGTCAAATCAATGTTATTCAGAGAAGGGGCATGGGGCAGGGAAGAGCACTGTAAGAAAAGGGATCTGTACACCTAAACACAGGGAAATGAAAGCATCGAGGATACTGCAAAATTCTGAGTAAGAATCCAGTGCATTCACAGAATGTCTTCAAATAGGGCCAGTTATTGTCCTCTCAGTTCTGGTGTCCATTCTACTGCTTTGCATCTTGTAGTGCAGTAAACTACAGTCAGTGTGACAGAGGGAGAAGAACATTTTGATCCCTACTTGCCCTATTGATATGTTGTAGTGAATTAGAGAAGAGAAGCAACTGAAAGTCTGTAGAGGGAATGAAAACATAGTAGGACTGGTGATACTCCCATTGGGACTGTTATTAAAGCTCAGTGCAGAGTAGCTCAGGACAGTCTAGCACACTGGCCTGTGGCCATCTCCATGCCCATAGGGTAGCACTTTACTCTACACTTGCTCAGTCTTCACTTGATACTGAAATAAACTTTCTTTTCTTCAGAAAGTAGGGTTGGGTTACCATGATCAATGGTGATCCAACTTACTTTGTACTTGAGACAACTTGAGATTGAATTTTCACTTGAGATATAAATAACTGAGGATTTGCATGTCAATTCCCATATAAAAGGTAATTAGGCTTCAACTGGTGTCTTCAAGAAAATTTAAAGATATTCTGTCCTCTCATTTCCTGTTTCCTCCTCTCACCCTTCTCTTCCTTGTTTCTTCTCTCTTCTTCCTCCTTCTTCTACCTCCCTTTCCTCCCTCTCACCCTCCTCCCCTTTCCCTCCTCTTCCTCTTCTCCTTCCTATTCTCTTACTTCTTCAACCTATCTCTCTCTCCACTGAAGATCAAGGGCTTTTCAACTGATGTGCTCACTCTGAACCAATTTTCAAATTAGTGATCCCTGAAAAGGGGTCAAGCATAGAGTAATCCTTGTAGAGAAGGTGAGAAAGAGCTGTCAATGTCTAGTGAGGTCTGCTGAGGCAGTAGTCACATTTTATGTTTTTAAAAGATGCAGGTAAAAAAATGCTCCTAATTTTTTTTCGGAGCAAAGACATAAAGCACTAGGACACCAAATATAAAAATATCATTGGAATCAGAAGTAGGTTCCTTGTTCTGGCTCTGTCTAGTGCCAGGGCATCTTGGGTGAGCTGGTCTATTTATAGAATATAATAGTTGGACTGTGTAAGATACTCAATGCTTTACCTTTTATATTCTGTAATTAAGTTTTTATTCATTTATTTATTCATTTGTATAACAAACATTTGTGGAGAACCTAGAATGTTCCAGGAGCTGTGTTAGGTCTGGGGAATGTGAGGCAGAAAAATTCTTCAAAGAGCTGAGTGGTGAGTAGGGCTTCCACAGGAGTGATAACTTCAGAGTTAAGAAAATGCACATTAACAGTGGGATGGGATATGTGCTATGAGAGACGTATGCACAGGCTACTCCCAAAACAAAAAGCACTGTTACCTAAGACACTGGAGCTTTGAGACCACAGGAAGGTTTTACAAAGGAAGGGATGCTTGGTGAGCCTACAATGAACCATTAAAGTCACCTAGATGGAGGTGGGGAGCTGCTCACAAAGAGGTGGAACTGTAGGTATTTGGTCTGTTTGCAAAAAGCATGCATGTTGATAAGTGGCAGGCATGAATGTGGAGAAGGGGCTGAGGCCAGATCCCCACACAGGCTGAGTGTGTCATGCTTTAGAAGCTTTGGATTCAGGGAGCTATTGAAATCTTTTCAATAGGGGAGTGGGATAATTATATTTACATTTCAGGACAATCTCTTTGTGCCTTGGAAGCAAAATTTATAAAATGATCAGATGAGTGAGGAGAATGACTTCTTTTTCAGATCATGTTGTCTTCTGAGAATATTGAAATTATCTCCAAAAAATATGTCTACAGGTAAAATTATACCTATATTGTTGCAGGATTCATAGAGACCCCCTAAAGCCCATCCATTGATCACAGTGGATGAACTCTCCATGTAAACATTCTGTATTTGGCTTTCTATTACTTCAGTGGGATTTGTCCCAAACATGCTTAATGGATCCTGAAATTTTATGTTATCTTTCATGTTCTCCATTCAGTTAATGAAACCAGGAGCACATTTCTCACGAGTTCATATGTAGGCCCTCTGACATTATCCACAGCATAAAATAGGTGGAATAAATAATTCATTGAGACAGCTGTCACTCTAGGGGCTCAGGCTCAGGGCATGCTGGAGTCATTAACTGCTGCCATATGCTGACATACTCTTTCCATATGCTCCCACTCCTCACCGCAGAATGAGGATACAAGGGAGCAGGAGATGTCCACAAAAGTAGGGGCTCAGCAAGCAGTAAGCAAGCTGTTAGTAGATGAGCAGGCCAGTGTATAGGGTAAGAGTGCAGTCCTAAAAGGGAGTTAAGACAGACAGGGCTGAGAACATTATTTAAGGAAACAGCACACTGGATAAATAGGGGTGAAGTGGGAGCAGTGGGATGGTGGTGGGGTGGAAGGGTGTGAAAAGCAAGCAGGGTTCATGGCTGCCCTGCTTCCTAACCCCACCTCTGGGAGGGTACAGAAGAAGTGCATTACTACCCCTTGGTCTGTACACAGGCTGAAGTTGTGGCTGTGGACTTAGTTGTAGGCATCACTGGTTGAGTAATTGGAGCAGGGAGGCACATCAGGTAACTCCTCTTGAAGAGCAAGGAGAAAGAAAAGGAAACGAGAAGACTAAAAGTGGCCCCTCTAGAAACACTGCAGACTGGTAACATTGGCAAAATCCTGTATTGCATTTTTTTAAAGATTTATTTATTTATTTATTTATTTGGAGGGGAAGAAGGAGAGGAGAGAATCCTAAGCAGACTCTCTACTGAGGACAGAGCCCAACATGGGGCTATATCTCATGACCCTGAGACCATGACCTGAGATGCAATCAAGAGCTGGATGCTTAACTCACTGAGCCACACAGGTGCCCCCTCACCAATCCTATATTTCTTGTAGGAAGCTCTACTTGTTCCTCGTGGCCTAGTGGAAGAGATTATGAAAAATAGAAGTTCATCTTTATTTTTTTAAAGATTTTATTTATTCATGAGAGACACAGAAAGAGAGAGGCAGAGACATAGGCAGAGGGAGAAACAGGATCCATGCAGGGAGCCGGATGTGGGACTCGATCCTGGAACTCCAGGATCATGCCCTGAGCCAAAGGCAGACGCTTAACTACTGAGCCACCCAGGAATCCTGAAAAATAGAAGTTTAGATGGAAAAAGTACACATTAGATCCAAGATGGGTAGTTGGGGGGGTCTATTGATTTGAAATGCACATGCCCATGAAAAGGAAAAAAAATTAAAAAAAGCAGTACTATCAGTAAACTATTGAAAGAATCTACTTCCAGAAAAATGATTTTATTCTGAAGACTTAATTTCTATCTGTTGATGGGCATTTTTTTCTATTGGGTAAGCTGCATGTATCCATCATAATTTAGTCAGATACTATTGTCATGAAACAATATTTTAAGCCAGCCAATGCTTAATAATGCACTAATCTTACTGTCTTTATTATGCCAATTATTATGCGAGCCAATCCTCCCTTTTCCTTATATATTAGAAAACAAGTTCATTAAAAAAAAACATTAAATTTAGATAGAAATGTATTAATCCATTTAAAAAGTAAAAGCAAATATATGTTATTTTGCTGGGAAAAAATACCATATATCTTTTCAACAGATTTTTGGTTTTATGTTCTATTATTTTATTTCAGACTACCTAAATTTAATTTAGAACCCTGATATCGCATGAATGTAACTTAAAGTCAAATGATACTCTATATCAACTCATATTATTCTATTATTAGCATCAACTCTTAATTTTAAATCAAGCAATGCCACTCATTTATTAAGCTTCTCTTATACTCTAGCATGAGCAATTGCTAGTAACTTACTTATATAGTCACTTATACCAGGTCTTGTGGATCTTGTGGAGGACGTAATTTCTGCTTAAGATGTGGGAACTTCCAGATGTGACAACTCTTTAGAGTGTCCAAAACAGTAGTTCCGAAGAGAAGTTTGGACATCATTCCAACAAAATTTTATGAGCTGCCTGACACCTCTGTTTTGGTTTGTACTTCAGTTACTCTTTAAAGACCTCTTGGATATGGGACCCCTGGGTGGCGCAGCGGTTTGGCACCTGCCTTTGGCCCAGGGCACGATCCTGGAGACCCAGGATCGAATCCCACGTCAGGCTCCCGGTGCATGGAGCCTGCTTCTCCCTCTGCCTGTGTCTCTGCCTCTCTCTCTCTCTGTGTGACTATCATAAATAAATAAAAAATTAAAAAAAAAAAAAGACCTCTTGGATATGTGTGAACTAGGTTCTGTCTTTTCATTTCTAACTCTTTTCCATCAATTCGTACCATCCCATCATCTTCTCAAATCAAAATACCAGTCAGTAATAACTTGGAGTTTCGGTGAGTACCATGCCCAACCTGAGTTCTCATTTCAGGTGGCAGGCTGAGTGGTCTTAGATACTTTTCTAATCAATGCATATATATAAATATATGTTTATTATATAAATATATATATAAATATACATATATTTCATTGTCATTCCCATTTTATTTTCTAAAACCTACCTACTCTGCCAGAATCTGTCCCATAATAAATATGCTGTGGAAAAGTTTAGAGGAGGTTTGCATTGATGTACCAAGAGTTATGGTCCTAGATGAACATGCTCAGTCACAAGACAAAGTCTTTAGAAATTAGGTGATGGTGGGTGGTATTTTTCCTCTCTGCAGTCATGTGGTTTTAACCTAAATAGACACATAGTATACCAGGCAGTACTGGTCTCCCAGTAGAACTTTTGAGACAGAGAAAAAGCTATGTTTCTTCATCTAATTGCCCTCCAGAAGCAGAATTCCTTGATGAGATAATTATTTATTCACAGCTTATCCAGGAAATTACATTACTTTGTAATCTTGTCTCTTTTACAAGCAAGGGTAAATCTGCTCCCATCGGACCTTTCTGATTATTTCCTTACCTGTGGGTTAGTAAGACAACTGACTGTACATGGTAGTCTGTTTCCCTTCCTGTTTTATAATTCTAATTTACTTCCTTCAATGGATTGCTTCCCTGTTTACTCTGCTTCATTTCTTTTGTCTCTGTTGTGTGTTTGTGTGTGTGTGTTTAATTGCCTGAAAGTAGCTCAGAAAGTTTTCCTATCACTCTATTTAATAATGAATGATGGTTGGGCCTTTGTATTTGCTCTTGGTCTTAGTTTTTCATTCAGTATCTTTCAAGTTCAAATTTGGCTAAAATTTAATCAGAATAAATGGCCAAAGGAGTTACAGATTACAGGAGAATCATTTGCTCTCTTGGGAATGCAGCAATGAGAGAAGGAAATTCTGGGTGGCCTACACCGTATTTCTGATTGACAAGAACAAAATGATTCTGTTCTAATTGATGGAAAGAGAGCACTGAGAACAATGACCAGAATAAAAGGGGTTAGAATTTGAACTCTTGTTCCAAAGCTAGAGCTATTTTGGTAAATTTAAATGGAACTATCTCAGATGATCAGTGAGTTAGAGGTGCCATTTCAGCCATTTCCTGAAATAGCCTATTAACAATGAATTAAAAAATAAAGCAGGTTGGTCAGTAGCATGCAGTCTCTACTGTGTTTTCTCCAGGACTTTGCTACTCTGGTGGTTCTCAACTGGGAGCCATTTTGCTCCTTAGGGGACATTTGGCAATGTCTGCAGACATTTTTAGTTGTTGTCATAATTGGGGGAATAGTGCTACAGGCCTCTAGTGGGTAGAGGCCAGGAATATTGCTAAATATCCTACTGTGCACAGGATGGCCACCCACCAGAGAGAATTATCTGGTCCCAAATATCAATAGTGCTGCTGTTGAGAAACTCTGAGTGATATCAACAGCTATGACCAGATGTTAGGTATCTACTTGAATCAGATAGAGACCTTCTGGAGAATTGTGACCATTACTGCTTTTTGGGAATTTTAATAAAATAGAAAACTACTTGTAGGGTTTGGTTTGGGGAGTGATTTCTTATTTAGGGTTCTGGAGTTCTTATGGCATCTCTTATAAACCTAATGCTGAGGAGTTTTAAGATTCTGGTTTAGGTGACTGATACTCAGCTGTCACCTCAGGACTAATCCAGAGCTCTGGTAGATCCCCCCTAATGACTTTGCCTTTCTCCTGAATTTTAGGCAACTCTAGAACCCTCCCACATACTCCAAAGTTTCTGGGTTTGTGTCATGTGCACCCACCATCAGATTCACTAACAACAATATTTACTAGATTAACTTTATAAAGGCAGCTATCCATGACATATTTTTGGAAGCTTTTGGATTGTTTGGGGGCCATTAATATAATTAGAATTTTTTCTAAATAATGGAAAAATTCACCATCAGCAACATGGTCACCCTTGGTTGCTATTGCTGGTGGTAGAAATCTTTATTGCTGCTTTTTTCCTTCTGAAACTAGTGAATTTCCTACTGCAGCAGAGCTAGACCTCACCATGGTGGCATCCTCTATAAAAGTGCATGTCAATCCTTAGAATGTATCCTCCTTTAGTGCTTCTCAATGCAACCTGCATTTGGCAAGTGGTTAATCTTTTCTATTTGGTTGCCATTGTGCATAATGCTAGCTCCCTTCTTTTTTAACATGGTCCTGACAGATTGGACTAGCCTCGTAAATGTTCAGGTGTCTGGATCAGTAATAAGTTGTAGCTGGGCCAGTCTAGCATTATGTTGACTTAATTTTATCCATTTGGTCATAATCCGTACAGGCTGAGATGCAGAAGAGCAAGTAAAGTGGGTTTTGTTGATGGGTATATTTCAGCTGTAATTTATCAGCAATGTTTAGGTAATAGTGTACTTTTGCTAATAAAGGAGGTATTGTTTGAGGATTCGATGTGGCTTGGTAGAAGTGTTAGGAGTTAGTTGGACAGTTAGATAGTCAGGGCCAGGGTCCCCACAAGACAATATGGAGTCAGGATAGCTAAAATAAAGCAGCACTGACATCCTGTTCTTCATCTTAGAAAGGACAGCACTGACATTCTGCTTTGCAGCTGCTGCAAAAATGACTTCTGCAAAACGCCCTAAAATAAGTCGAATAACCACAGGGATGCCTGGGTGGCTCAGTTGGCTAAGCATCTGCCTTTGGCTCAGGTCATGATCCCAGGGTCCTGGAATGGAGCCTTGTGTAGGGCTCCCTGCTCAGCCGGGAGCCTGCTTCTTGTTCTGCCTCTGCCTGCCTGCCGCCATGCCTGCTTGTGCTCTCTCTCTCTCTGTCAAATAAATAAATAAAATCTTAAAAAAAAAGACAACCACAAAATCATTTATCAGTATCACAGGCAAGGGACAGTTAAGACCAAAGCTCCTAGATGTCAGCAAAAGGAGACCATCAGCATGTGGACATTAACCTAATAGGCAGACAGATATGTCATCAAAGCCCTTATTGGCACAACTTCGCACACCCTGATTGCTTAAGATAGTTCTGCAAGAGTTCATAAAACCCCCTAAACTTAGAAACTCCAAGGGTAACCCACTCGGGCCCCTCTTACTGTCAAGGAGCTTTATACTCAGGTCAAGGAACTTTGCTTTGCTGCCCACCACTCTTTGTCTGGTCCACCTCTTCATTCTTCAAGGCAGTGTGACCAAGAACCTGGGCACAAAGGGGATACAAATCCTGTAACAGAAGGACTCTTTTGGTGACCTCATTCGGAGGATGCTGGAAGAGAAGTCTAAAAATACTCATGTAAAGGGAGTGGCACCTACTAGGGACTGAAGCCCCAGCACTACTAGGGTTGCTTCTGCTCCACCCTGCACCCCTGCCTCCAGTCTGTAGGGTGCCTCTGGGTGAACTGGACAAAGTGTCCTCGTGCCAGTGTAGTTCTGTGCATGCAGAGCTCAATCAGCAAGAAAGTTCCACATGCTCAGGACTCCAGGGCTGGCCCCCTGCTAGGTGTTCCTCCCACTCACTCCTGGCCTCTGCCCTTAATGCAGTGGGTGAACTGTATGCTATATGCAGCAGCCCTGAAGACTAAAGAAATACTTTTTGTCGTGAGATCTTGTTTCCCAACATTTTAAAGAGATTGAATCTGGAAATGAGTTAAAACAAAAACCAACAGGTCAACAGAAAAGGTTCTTAGGTAACCAATAAAGTTTTCTTTCACAAAAGCCAGGCTCTTAGAGGGTCATAAATGCCAATAGCCTTCATTTAGAGCCTACTGACTGTAAGTAACAGCTGACCAGTTGATGGCAAGAGAGGAGACAAGAAAATTTAAGACAGATACCCGAGCCATCAGAAGCAGCAGCCTGAGTGAGCCTTTTACCTTCATCTTCACAGTCTCGAAGGGAGGAGATACTATACCAAGAAATGACCATATATAACATTTGTGTTTTTAATGACAACCCTGAGTAATCAAAACATTGAATTATTTTCAGAGGTTTTCTTTTTCATGGTTGACATTTTAAAATGTTGACATGTGTAGGAGTAAGTTCTAGTTACTGGGAAAATTCTCTCAGGATATTTAATCTCTTGATGAGATTAGCTAAACAAAGGATGACAGAGTAAAGTAGAATAACTATCACTTTGTTGTAATATTTATAAGCAATGGAATAACATGGCATAAGTCATTCTTTAGAATGAATCATTAAATAATTAAATATTCCAAAATACATTTTGGAGTTAGAGAGGTAGTCACATGCCAAATGTCCAGAACAATGTTTTTTAAGCTCTAGTCAGTGTGTTATTAGATTATGAGGATGCTAATTAGAGTTGCTTGAAAAAAAAAAAAAGATTCCTTGGATAAATGAATTTGGGAAATATTAGGATTAACAAAGTAAGCATACTTCTTTGCTGGGGACTTTTCCGGGTTTGTAAGATGTTAACATGCCTGTTGCTTTGAGGAGAACATAATATGAACATCTCCCACTTGTATAAACTCATGATCAAAACTCATCTCTACTTTGCTTCTTCATCTCTTTACATATCTGGTGGAGACGATCTCCTCTTCCTTTGGGTGGAAATTTGGATGGTATTGGATGCCCTAATGTTTGATCACTCTCAGGTGCCAGAATTCTTGTATCAATGAAAACAGACATTTCAGAAAGCATATGCAAAGTATACTACGTATAATTAAACTTCTAAACAAATACAGTAACTCAGTCTTGGATTTCTCCTAGGATAAATGTGGCTCAGGTTGGATGCCTAAGTCTCAGGAACGTGGTGGCTGTCCTCTTATTGCTCAGCAGCACTATTGGCAGCTGCCACTTAATGTCCTGACAGGGTGAGGGTGGAGGTAAGGGAGTAAGTAAGGCAGCTGTGGCCCAGCTCTGCTGCTTTTTCTCTCATCTCAGCTCATATTAATTAAGTCTTACCTTCTCTCCTTCTGGTGCTTTCAAAGGCTTCCTCTCCCCCATTTCTGCTGACCCAGAACACATGCTTCTTTCTACCTGAGTTGATCTCTTCCCAAAGTTTGGGTAACAGTAGCTCCTGCCTCTTCCAGAAGGAGGCCTATGTGGATGAGACCAAGCAGGCATGCTTGGTCTCCTGCCTGGCTTATATCTGATCTGGGGGTAACACTTATGCCTCCTTCCCTTTACAAGTCTGGGAGCTCAGGTCACTCTGGGTCTGCCTTCAAAAGACCTGATGAGTCCTTCTCTCAGCCCAGGGTAATCAGTGCTAGGACCCACTTCAGGTGTTTCGTGGGAGAAAAGGGAAATGCTACTGCATTCTAACTCTGAAGAGATCCTTTGTTATCTTTACTTTCACCAAGGAGTTGAAGAGATGTGGAGGAGCTTCCCAGGACGGTTCTCTTCCTAAATTCTGCTTAGGGGATGGGGGACACGGAGAGGGTGCGCGCTCTCTCTCTCCTCCATCTGGTTATCTGATCATGACTAGATTCAGACCTGCCTCCACATTTCCATTCTGAACACATCAACTCTATTCCCCACCCCTCTCCTCTGATTTGAATCTTGAATATCTTAAAGAAAGTACATATACAGGGGATCCCTGGGTGGCTCAGAGTTTGGTGCCTGCTTTCGGCCCAGGACGTGATCCTAGAGTCCTGGGATTGAGTCCCACATTGGGCTTCCTGCATGGAGCCTGCTTCTCCCTCTGCCTGTGTCTCTGCCTCATTCTCTCTCTCTCTCTCTCTCTCTCTCTCTGTGTCTCATGAATAAATAAATAAAATCTTAAAAAAAAAAAAAAAGAAAGTACATGTACTTTAAAACTTCTGTAACAGTGTCCATCTGTGCCATTTCCTCATTGTATTTTAGTTAGTAAAGAAGTGCTAAGATTCGGAAATGTAGGGAGAGTGTTTTCTACTTCTTTATATATATCCCATAATGCTGAATACAGTTCCTTGCAAATGGGATATATACTAATTTAATATTGATGGATTGAAGCATGAGAGAGCCAGGTCATAAATTGTATCACAAACTTGAATGGGACACGTCTTCACTGTTCCCCAAGGGTAACCGGGATTTGGGTTTCTCTGTATCCAAATTTGCCCTGCCTTCTCTGCCGGTGCCACCTTCATGTCTTTCAAGTGCTTCTGCATGTACGTGGATTAACAGGAGTGTTTGCCAACTCATTTTGTTTTAAAAAGTTGACACATACATTTGTGAAGTATTGTTTGCTTTGCTATGTTAGTTCAGCATTTGAGGACTAATTGGTATTTGGAAATCCTGACATTATCATGACTGCAAGGTAGCATAGCAACTTTATAACATGCACATGGTTGGTCTTTTGCTTTTTTCAGTGCTCATATTTATTACGATCACTGTTAACGTTTTTGAAAGGTCATGTACAAAAGCAGTGGTTTAGAAGTTAAGGAAAGATGAATTCTGGAAATAACTCTCCCTTACACCTGCTACATATCTTGGCAAGGTTACATGAACTTTCTGTGCCTCGCTTCTTTACTAAGAGGAAGGAAAATGAAAATGGCCACCTATTACATAATACTTTAAAAAGAAAAAGAAAGGAATAAAACAAAATATTTACTATGTTTTACATATCATGTCTAGCTGCCGGTAGCTTTTCAAGTAGTAAGTAGGAAAAATAAAGACATGTAGCTTTAATCAGTTATAAGCTGCTAAATTAATGTTTCCTTTATTACACTTTCAAATAGGATACAATGGATCTCTCCTGCACATAGGTTTATCCTGGAATATTGAACAGAGATCACATTTGGGGCATCAAATAACACTGTAAATCTGTATCTCAATTCCCATTTTGTTTTTTTGAGAATAAAAGAGAGCCTAACACGTACAGTTTACTAAACACCTGTGTTTATTAAATGAGGTAATGCTATCAGTTATTGATTTACTCTAGTGAATAGTGTGTGTTCAATAAGTGTTATTACTATCCTATTATATATATACATATATATAAGTATATATATAAGTATGTATATATTTATTTCATTAGGGCCCTATTGGAATAAAAGCTAAAAAATGATCAAAATATTAATGGTAGTTGAGTTACAGATTATGAGTAATTTTTTTTCTGTGTCCAAATCATTCCTTCATCTAGGAATCATTCTACTGAATGCCTGCTGTGTGTTGGGCCCTCTACTAAGCCCTCATCATCCAAACATGGATTTGACCAACATGATCCTTTCCCTGGTGAAACCGTCTACATATTGTGAAGACTCACCAGAGACACTTCAAAGAAAGTTCTGATAATTGTTCTCTATGTTTTCTAACAGTTTCTTTTTTTTTTCTTTGATTGTTCTGTTGTGTTAAGAACAGTCAACATGCTGTGAGCTTGGTGAGACACACCTCAGTTACTCTTCTGGAATAATTCCTATAGAAACCTTTAAGAGCGGCAGTTCAAGTCAGATCATGTCTGTTTTTCAGATATGATTAAGTAACTCAACCAAGCTCAGACAGGCAGTCAAAAGGACTGGATCATTGAAAGAAAGGGCACATGTGATTTGCCTACTGGTTGAGGATTCTGAAGAAAAATAAATGTCTTTGTGCCATTCCTTAAGGGGGGAAGCAACAGCTTTTCTTTGGAGACATTGATTAGACATAGTTGGTAGTTTCCACATTTCTTGTAATAAGAACAAATTGGTTTGAAGGGCTATCATTGTGAGGTTATTTCATTCCCTGGTCCAGATACATTTAACCTTTTTTTCCTTGCTCACTTATGTGTGTTCATAGAAACATATGCGTTATCTCTTTAGAAAGGGTATTCTACTACCCCAGGATATTTGTAGTAGAGGACTCCTCCACACAGCCTCTACCTGGACTGGGGCATAGTTTCCTCCACTGCATGGGATCAGGCACATTTCACTGTTATTTTCAATATCTTTTATTTTATCAGAAGATCTATTTACTTCCTAAAACCATTTGTGATCAAGTAATCAATGAATGATCAAAGGGCACTCCTAATTTATACTCAATTAAAAGATTCAGCTGGTTGCATGCCATAGCGCAAAAATCTAAAGGACTTAAGATAACTTATATAGATTCCCCTGATGTTTTTATGCTCAACTCTCTCATCTGTTGTTTCTGCAAAAAGCTTCAAAACTTTTTAGTTCAATAATATTATAATTTTAAGGGAGAACTCTTTTTCCTTCATTTAAAATACTGAATCATTTTTTTTGAAGGTCGTACAATTTTGTGTGTGTGAATTGGGTCAAAGAGTAAACTCTGAGAAACCACAGTAGATGTGAGAGCTGCCTAGAAGGGGCCATTGCCTCCCAATTCCTGTGCATTGTGAATAGGTCTTTTTTTTTTTTTAAGATTTTATTTATTTATTTAGTTATTTATTCATTCATTCATTCATGAGAGATCCAGAGAGAGAGAGAGACAGAGACAGAGACAGAGACAGAGACAGAGACACAGGCAGAGGGGGAAGAAGCAGGCTCCATGCAGAAAGCCCGATATGGGACTTGATCCCAGGACTCCAGGATCACACCTTGGGCCAAAGGGAGGCTCTCAACCTCTGAGCCACCCCAGCGTCCCTGTGGATAGGTCTTTACTTCATACCCAAACTGTGCATTATGCTTTTCATATAAAAGAAGAACTCATGACCAGATACATAACTCAAAAGGCAGCAGGATTCGGATCCAGTGTAGATCTACAGTGCTCCACAAATCCCGAGAAAATCCAGCCCATGCATACCAAATATCAGGTTAGATTTCACAGGACCCATGGAGGATGTAAATGTCCTTTAACAGTACTCTTGCTAAACACCTAGAACCTAGGGGAATCTTTGAAGCAATTGCAGGTAAAGAATTAGCATTTTCTAAATAGTGAGGGGCTTCTATGGGGAAGGAAACACCCCAGTGCAAATGGTATGAATGGGAATGAGAGGTACTCAGTAGCATTAGCTGAGTCTAGATGACTCAAAAAGAGGAGCCACAGTGGGACTTGAAATGAAAGATTTCCCATCAACAGGGTTGTCATAGGATTTTACTAGTGTTGCAGTGACAAGGACTGTTTACAGCTGTTGTATATGGGTGTGGTCATTAACTAAAGGGCTGCTGCTAGTAGCTACACCCTTGCTGACTGTCTGCTACCTACCAGTCTCCAGGATAAACACTACAATTTCCTGTACTGGATGGTCTCATCTTGTGTTACATGCATTACATCAAGACTCAGGGAAGTTAAGGAGCATGCCTAATATTTGCGAGAGCTTAAATTTAAACCATGGTCCCATTTTACCACCCATTTTGTTAATGTAAAAGAGAGGCTGCCATGATGAAAAGACTTCAAGTGATAGTCACACAGAAATTAACTTCTTCGTAATAGTCCATCCAATTTCCTGTGACTGCTTAGCACTGCTTTGGTTGGTTCATCCATAGGCCCAGGTTCTTAGTATATTGTTGCTTTAGCTCCTCTGGGATCTACCTTGATACTCATGGCTAGAGCTTGGTCATGGTTATATCCCACTTATATGGTGGGTTGCATGCCCCACGTCTTATGGCCAAGATGTGGAAGTGACATAGATTTCCACTCACTTCCACTAATGAGAAATTAGTCACAATGTGCCCAACAGCAAAGGAGGCTGGGAGGTACCATCTCTAGCTATGAAGTCACATGTCCAGGGCAAAAGCAGAGAGCTGATTCTGTGGGAAAGCTAGCAGTCTGCCACACATTGGAAGGGAAATTACTCCAAAAAAGATAAGATTGGCTGAACAAATACATTTCCAAGCAAAATACTGGGAAAAGGGCAAAGGCTAAATATGCCAAGTGGATATGCCCAGAGGATACACTGCCCTGTTGCTTTGTGGTATATGCCAGGGGTTGGTTCTTCCTACTTGCCAGGTTCTTTTTGTCAAAGTTACAGATTTAAGCACCTTTTAGTATTAAATGTTAAATATGTTTAACATATAAATAGAAATTTAAATATAACATTTAAATGTAATATTTCCCCTATTGCCTGAGGAATACTAGAGAAAGAGGGGGTGGTGGGAGGCCTCTTTGAGCTCAAAAGTTATTTATTTAGTTTTACAAATCTTTTACATGTATTTCACTTTATTTTAGTCTCTCAAATTATGTTATTCTGATAATGCCCCTTACACAAATGCTTTAGACTTGAAATTAAGACCACTGAATGGAAGGAGGAAAGATTTGCTTTCCTGCCATCAAAAGTCACTGTACCACTTTGGGGTCTCAGGGCCTGAAGATAGCATTCAGTTTACTTTCCAATTTCAGTTTGCCAGGAATAAAGATTCTTTAAATCTTAAATACAAAATAAGCAAAACTTGCATGGCTTGTAGAAAATTATTTCCTAACTAAAAATACGACTTCCTGGCAGGAGCTATTTGCTGGATCAGAGTTTTAGGCCTTCTCATTGGCAAAAGCTTGTCTCCAGTGGTTTATCTATCCTCATTGTACTCCAAACAAACACTTTCCTTCTTCATTAAGTGGATTGTTCCGTAGGTAATGGGAGGACAGGTTGGCCGCTACTCATGGAAAGAACTTTTTTAATAATCTGAAAAAAATAGACCATCTTCATGTCGAAGTTCTTGAGCTCAAATTAGCAAAGCAGGTGGACAGATATTTTCTCTCTAGCCTAACTCCAGGGGATTCTGGGCTGTCTTTGTTGGTTGTCCCAGATCCTTTTGACTGACACTCAACAAAGAAATCTGCATCTTTTAACTTGATTGTTGTTTCTTCTAAAGAGGCCTTTAATGGTGAGGAAAGAACAGGGGTGCCATGTTTGGCTGCCTAGGTTGTACCGGGCACAGTTCCAGGACAATCCTGGGAAAGCGAAGGTATCAAGCGACCCCTGGAATTTCTTGTTTAAAGGCATAGGGAATTTGGAATCACGTTTCCTTTTTTGCAGGGTGGCTCACCATGTATGTCGCCAGTGCTTTCTATGCAAAGGATAAAAACAGGCATTGCACTGCAAGAAAGACAGTCTTCTAGCCAGGAGGTGCAAGAATGTCCCTTTCTCTGCAACCACCCAACCCAGTTATTATCAATCTGGTGGGAAATATGATCTTCAATTCTTTTAATTCGTATTTTCCCAATTCTTGATAAGACTGAAAATCTTTAGTCCTATTTGCCAGACCTTTGCATTTCTTTTTTTCCCCCTGGGAATTATCTTTTCACAACTTTTGCTCATTTTAACGTTGCGTTGTTTATCTTTCTCTTAATGATTTGTGGAAAAGTGAGTGCTTTTTCTGTTATAGATTTTAAATATTTTACTCCTATATTTTTTGGTAATACTTTCCTTAGTAAGAGGGTAAATGTTATTCTGGTATACTGTTTCTCCTAATTTTATTTTTTTCCATTGATATTTGAATTTTCAGTCCTTCTGGAATTTACAAATGTTCTTCTGTGGCAGGGATAACTTCTCTTCCTCATCTGCCTTCCATATAGCTGTTTGCCCAGAAACACTTAAAGAATGGTCCTTAGCTGGGGAGAGGTGGGGCTGCCATTGCTGGACCTAAAGGCTGTGTGTTTCCTATGAAGCTACTTTGTGACAGAAGAGACTGAGAATGGGAGGTAGTGGGAAACACAGAACATCAGCCTATTATTTCTAAAAGATGCAAATATCCACTCTTAAATTTGCTGAAAATGTTTATTTTTGTTGGGTGATGTTATATAGGACAGGTAAGAAGGGAAGATGTGTTTCTCAGTGTGAAGACAAGCCTTTATTATATAATGTGTGAGCCAAGGAAAGCATGATTTTATGGAGCAGGGAGTAGCAGAGATAACAGAATGACTGCATTTGGTTGGCCATATGCTTTATATTCCGTCTTAAGATCGCTATACATAGAGAGATTTTATCTGTAACCTCTGAGCGCCTGTTCACAATCTTACTGAAAGTTACGTACGTCATCTGTAAGAAGGATTTTCTTCCCTTGATGTCGATAAAAACATAATGCAAGTGCAAGAAAGACCCCAGAGTTTCTGGTAATATCCTTGAGATAGGCTATGCCATGAAGTGGTAAACGCATTATGTATAAGTTTCCATTGTAAATAGCACATTTCAGGAGTGTTTCTTTGAAAGTAAGGGTCTTTTTCTATTCAGATTAAAATACTAATATATTCTTTGTGTTCTCCCTGTGAAATTATATTCTTGATTATTCAAACCTAATGGTGTGCTTTTGGAAGACTTTCCTGCTTCCACTGGCATTTTTTTCAAAGGTATATTTTCTTAAACTTTGTGTTGGAGGAAAGGAGTTTCTTTTTCTCCTTTTGGAAGGTAGCCTATTCTGAGTGGGTGAAAAAGAAAAAAATAATTAAGAAAATGTTGGAGGAATCACGTAAGAAAAGTAAATAATAAGTCATAGACCCCAGTAAGATCTGTTTCCAGAGTTTCTTGGTCATTTAGTGGCTCCATTTGTCTGGAGTACTTCCAGATGCCAAAGGAGCCCTTCTTAGATAAAAACCTTATTTCATAACCTCCATCTCTTTTTCAGCTTACAGGTGATTGCTGTGTTAGTCAGTTGTGCAGCTAATGCCACAAATGCATACACCTAATTTAGCACTTTAAGTTAACCTCATTCAAATCCCAAAGCAGAAAATTGGTTGTAGTCTTCCATGGACCAGCAGCATCAGCATCGCCTGAGAGCTTGCTGGGATGGCTCCACTCTAGACCTAGTGAATCAGCATCTGCATGTTTTTTACAGGATTAATGTTTGAGAAACAATGTTCTGCATCACCAATAGACCAAAGACCATAGACGTTAACTTGAATCTTAATGTCTATTATCTTTAGTTCATTTGGAAAATAATACATCAAATATGTCCTGATGTACTGAAGATAAAACAAACAAACAAAAAAAAGCCCTTCTTTGCCAGAATATAATGAAAGGGAAGAATCCACAGAAACCAGGTAATAGAAATGTATTCATTGCAATAACTGACCCAGGGCTTTGCAGCCTGACAAACCTGGGCTGAAATCATGGTGTTATGATTTACTGGTTTCTTCACCAGGAAGTTGGTTTAACCTTTTCTCCACCCTCAGCTGAAATGTTCAGTTCTATAGTCTTTTGATCCCACTGCTTTCTGCTATGCCAAGTTGATGAGCAAAATAGTTCATGTGTGTACAAGTTATATTCAGCCAGATATTCTTTTCAATAACTTACATTCTTTTTTAAAAAAGATTTTAGTTATTTATTCATCATAAACAGAGAGAGAGAGAGACAGAGACAGAGAGGCAGAGACACAGGCCGAGGGAGAAGCAGGCTCCATGCAGGGAGCCCGACGCAGGACCCTATCCCGGGACTCCAGGATCATGCCCTGGGCCAAAGGCAGGTGCTGAACTGCCAAGCCGCCCAGGGATCCCCTACATTTATTCTAAGTACAGACAGAAACCAGACACACAGATATGTAACTGAGCTAAGGGAAAATCTGTGTAAAAGCATTTTCAGTTTTTTTTTAAAGATTTTATTTAATTATGAGAGAGAGAGACAGAGAGCAAACAAGCAAGAACAAGTGAGAGTTGCAGAGGGAGAGGGAGAAACAGACTCCTTGCTGAGCAGGGAGCTCCACCTGGGGCTGGACCCCAGGACCCTGGGGATCATGACCAGAGCTGCAGGCAGACGCTTAAGCGACTAAGCTACCCAGGCACCCCCTAAGTATTCTGAGGTTATTTTAATAGTTTAAGTTACATTAATAAGTTTCCAATAAAATATTTTGCCCACCTGCTTTAAAAAGGAACCAATGACCCTGGCTGTTGGCTATCTCACCCATGTCTATTTCTAATCCGACTTCCTGGCTATAACAAGATGGGGGAACTTCTGGTGAAGGTATGAGGCTGACACATTTTGAGTATTTACATTATTATAAACTATGTCCATAAGAGTATCTTAGTAAAAGGGAAAGAGAATTTAAGCTTCTTTCTTAAATATCACTTGATTTAGATATGAGATATGCAAATGAATTTTCACTGAAAAAGATCTAGTGCCAGGCCTGCTGATGAAATGTGCATCTTTTGTAGTTTAGAATAACAATCCAAAAAGAAAATATCTCTGTGACTTATATGAAGGTAGAAAGACAGGATTTACCAGACAGTATGGAAGATGGAAATATTCTTTATATTCTACATGTTTTTAGTTGTCTCTAGAAAAGTGCCTGCAACCTGTTTTATTTTGAATTTTGGCATTTGTTAGTCATCGGATTAACCTTTATTTCATCTTCTTAAAGCTGTCATATTTTCTTGTTGAATAATCTCTTCAATATTTTTAACAGTGTTTTGACCTGGTGCAGTCTTACAATATGAATTTCTTAAGTCCCAATTATTTCATTAAGTAAGCATGTCAATTTTGTTAAGAGACAAATTTAATGATGATAAAGAAAACGTTGCCCATTATGCACAAGCCAGGCACATAAATGGTAATTAACTAGATCTGGGAGGAGTATAAATGGCTGCATAATTAAAATTTAAGTAGATCTTAAAAACCTGATTATTCAGGTGATATATGTCCCTAATACTAGTTCAGAGTGGATGCCTACACACTGATTTCTCAATACATGTGGCACAAAACTTGGCATATGAATCTGTAATTGTAAATCAAATCACTTCACTATTAAATTCGACACTTTTCTTTTAAGAGATATTTTAGATTTATTATTTTAGATTTGTGACTGTTTGTTAATTTGCAGAAGGTTAGAGTTTTCGGGTGCTAATTCTTCACTGTGCAATTTTTACCTGAAAAGCCTGAAGACAATTAAAAAATATATTCAATTTATGGCTTAGATGACTTAAATATTGTTGGTAATATTACTTTTTTTTTGTTTTGTTTTGTTTGATTTGAGTCAGGTTTGGAATCCTTTCTAAAAGGGAAAAATCCCAGATGGTTTAGAAATAGGTGCAGATACTAGTTCTATTGAAATACAGTTAGCTCCAGCTGGTTGTATCTCCCTTTCAACATAAGTTACAGTGCGACACTTGCCACTTCTCAAGGGCATGGCAGTGCCTTGCTTGCAGATAAGGAATGACCAGTATTCCCTTGGACTTATTCTCTTGCAGTATCCCTCCAGGATTTTTCTTGGTGCTGGAGAAAGACCCTGGGGGCCCTCTGTAGGGAACTTCCGCCTGTGTTTTACTGGCCTTTATGGAGGCATCCCCTTCATTTTTTTTTTTTTTTTTTTGAATATGCTAGAGAAAGGACAGCATGAGTCTCTAGGATCCCTAATTATGGGTAAACAGTTTTGGGAAGGTGTTAGGGGAGTGAGTATGAGAAAAGTCTTCCTTTTGGGGTGCACACGCAATAAGAGTGCAGCCTGCAGCACTTCTGTGCTTATTTGGGAAGAGTAAGGTCGCACAGGAGAATCCCAATCACAGAGCAGCACAGGGGAAGGAGAACAGGCCACCACCATCCCAAGCTCCCCCAGCCCTGTGGACCTGTGTACTTGGAGCTCTTCCATTTTCCCATGTCTGTTCAGCATGGAGGCACAGTGAGTGGGGGGCCCTCTGAGCACTCAGCATCCACTGGGCCAGTCTTCTTTTATCTCTCTGATGGACTTGGTCTGGCAGAGTAAAGGAAGTGTCCCTAGGTCTGCTGCAGACAGGCAGTCCAAGTAAGGGTTCTGGATCTATCTCCATGTTGACATGCTACATACCCATTGATACAGGTAGAATGAAAGAAAATGCTCTTACTGTCTAGCTTTCTTTTTGTTCAGTGTCTGCGCTGGAAACCAGGTGCACTTTTAACTCTGACAGGGCTTCTTTCCTAGAGGAGGTTAGCCCAGGGCTAAGCAGGTGACATGGTTGCTGTGGATACCATGGTCCATGCTGGCAGAAGCCGAGCACCGTCTAGAAATGAAGCTCTTCTTCCCACTCTCCAGGAGACCTCTATTTATTTTAAAGCTCTCACAGTACTGTCTGGCTTCCCAGGGCAATACCCTTTGACCTATTCCTGCCAGAATTGTTACTCTTTGAACCAATTGGATCAGGCTTTTTGTATGCTTACTACAAGGGTGGGAAAAGAAGATGGTGAACAAGTATTGATGGATTAAATGCTATATGCAGAATTCTTCCTGGAACTCTTAAAGCATTTTTTTTTCTGAGGAAGCCTTTATTTTAGGCCATTCCCATTATTTCTCCCTATTCTCATCTCTGACCCAGTGATCCCAAAGTTTAAAGACAAGGATCCTACATATATTGAGTTGTCCTAAACAGACACATTTTTCTCTAGAAAGTGTGTTTTACTAGCTAAGAAATAAGAGATCAAGATATCAGAAAAGTAAACAAAGGTTCTTTCTTGAATCACATCCTCTGTGGCCACAAATTTGGTAAGGAGACCACTTTAAAAAAATAAAAATTTCAGGCAGTTCGGATGGCTCAGCAGTTTAGTGCCACCTTCAGCCCAGGGCCTGATCCTGGAGATCCGGGATCGAGTCCCACTTTGGGCTTCCTGCATGGAGCCTGGTTCTCCCTCTGCCTGTGTCTCTGCCTCTCTCTTTCTCTCTCTGTGTCTCTCATGAGTAAATAAATAAAATCTTGAAAACATAAAAATAAATAAAAGTTTCATTATATGTCTTTATATTTCCCTAGGGTGGTCCTTTTTAAACTTCAAAGTATACACAAATCTCATGGGGTTTCTTGTTAAATGAAGTCTGGGGGAACCTGAGATTCTCTAAATCTAACAAATATCCCAGGTTACCTGGGTCCTGTTGGCCCCGAGACCAAGCTATGAGTAACAATGGTGATTATTTAGTTATATTGTTAGCTGAGTAGAGATTCGATTTATGAATTATTCATGATTTTTAATTTATTCATTTGTAAAACTTTAATGACATGCTTGAATTTTAATGTTATCTTACATGATTAATAAATGTTATTATTTGGCATGATTAAATATTACAAGAAATATAAATAAATTCAGAAATATAATTTCCAAAGGAATAAATGCTGCTAAATATTTTTTTGACTTCTGTTTCAGAAATTTTCTGGGAATATATATATCTATGCACAATAGAATTTGTGCATAAACTAAATTTATGGGTCAGATAATTATCAAATTTACATGGTTTTGACTAGACAGGAGACATCTCCTTCTTTGGGGTTCTTTAAGTATTAATGTGGGCAGTATCTGTATGTTTAATTTATTGACATAGATACACATGAAAAATGAGAATCAAAAACTTTTGATCTTTGTAATTTAATTTTGGTCAAAATCAAGATTTTGATTTCTCTCACTCAACACTTCTATTTATTTTTTTAAAGATTTATTTATTTGAGAGTGAGACAGAGAAAGAGTGTGTGAGCAGGGGAGAGGCACAGGGAGGAAGAGAGAGAATCCTGAAGCAGACTCCCAGCTGAGCTAGGAGCTTCACTTGAGGCTTGATCTCAGAACCCTGAGACCATGACCTGAGCTGAAATCTAGTTAGATACTTAACCAACTAAGCCACCCAGGTGCCCTTCAACAATGTTTTAAATCTTCACTGGCTCTCAGTCTCTTGTATACACTATTTATCTACAGAAAGTAAATGTGATTCCAAGTTTCAGTGTATTATAACTTATGTACACCACAGGGGAGATATCAAACCACCAACTTTCATAAGGTCAGATATAACTTATGAATAATATGCATTTAATATGTCTGACATACATATATATGTGTGTATCAATAAAATGTGTATAGAACTTGAGAGAATAATTCTGAGCTCTTTAATAGCTAGCCATTCCAAAAACTACTGAAAAACACCTACTTTTTTATATTTAATGGTGTTAAAGTGCACATAACATAAAATTTACCATCTTAATAATTTTTATGTGTACAGTCACATTGCTGTGCAACCATTACTACCATCTCTCTCCGGAATGCTTCCAAAATCTTGCAAACTGAAAATCTGTCCCCATTCAACAACAACTTCCTGTCTCTCCCCACCTCCACCACACCTTCAGCCTCTGGCAACCACCATTTTATTTTTGTCTCATTGAGTTTGACTATCCTTGGTGTCTCATACAAGTGGAAAGTTGTTTACTACTTTGTAGTCAAGTATGGAAGTACATAGTTTATTTAATGTTGAGTACAGATGTTTAAAAACTTGACAGGAAACCAAAAAATCCATTAAAGTCAGAATGATGCAAAACAAAGATGCCAAACCCCAGTTCTCATGGTCTTTATACTTTTGCATGTCAATAACAATAAGTGTTGTGTTGAAGTTGCTAGGCTTTCTAATAATTGTGGAAGCAGAATGATGTCCTAGAAGACTCTCACATCTGCCTCTCCCTTCAGCTAGAGGGAATTCAAGGGGGTTGAATCAGAGATAATCTTCTAAGCTTATTCATCAGTCCAGCAATTTAATTTGAACTCTTCATTCAGCCAGGCTCTGTTATAGGGACTAGGGGTACAGCTGTGAAAAGAACAGAAAAAGAGCCCTGTCCTCAGGGAACTTTCATTCTAGTGGCAGAAGCTAGACAAAAAGTAAGCCAAATTTTATAAATGATACCATATATTAGATGGTGAGAATGCTTCAGTAAACAATGAAGGAAAGGGAAGAGGATGGTATGAAGTGGGACCAGCAAAGGTGAAATGGGTTAAAACTTCAGGGAAAGGAAGACAGGGGCTGTGTGGATGTCTTCAGTGGGAGGAACAGCAGATATAAGAGCTCTGAGGTGGGGTATCCTGGCACAGGCCAGAAGTAGCAAGAACAATATTGGGGCCAGAATCGAGAGTGAGAAGAGAGAGGGAGGTGCTAAGATTGGAGAGGTAACAGAAGGTTAGAGCACCTTGTAGTAATTTTTTTTTTTTTTTTTAGAGAGAGAGAGAGAATGGGAATGTGTGTGTATTGAGAGGAGGTGGGTAGAGGGAGAATTTTAAGCAGGTTCTATACCCAGCCTGGTGCAGAGCCCCACTCAGGGCTCAGTCTCAGGACCCTGAGATCATGACCTGAGTCGAAATTAGGAGTTGGATGCTTGCCTGACTGAGCCACCCTAGTGCCCTCTTGTAGTCAGTTTTATGGAATTTGGCTGCTACTTGAAATGAGGCAAGAGCCTTGGAAGTGTTCTTAGCAGACTAGTGACTCCATCTGGCTTATGTTTTAGAAGAGTCACTGGTTGCTGAAGGAGGCAAAAGCAGAGGTCAGGAAGTTGCTGCAGAGTTTCAGTTGATCTAAATTCAGTGGCCTGGACCAGAATGGCAGTGATAGAAGGAATGGACCATGGTTTGAAGGTAATGGCTGCAGAAGTTGCCTAAAGCTTAGAAAGCTAAGTCTGCAGTTTTGGCCTGAGCCACTAGAAGGGTAGAGCTTTCATATACTAAAATGGGGAGGACTATAGAAGAACAGGTATGAGAGGGAAAATCCAGAGTTTTGTTAAGATTGTTAAGTCTACTGGATGTATAGGTAGAGATAAGAGGTAGATAGGTATACCAAGAATGAGTCTGCTGTTTTCAGGAGAAGGCCAGACTGGCCACAAGGGTGGAGGGTATTTAAATCCATTGGAGAGATAACCAAGAAGGGAGTAATTATGGATAGAAAAGAGATGATGTGGTCAAGGACAGCCCTAGGGCACTGGGGTTGGGGGAAGCTTAAAGAGGTCTCAGAAGAGTGTGTTGATGGAGAGGAATCTGCAAAGGAGAAGGAGAGAAAAGTCAGGAAGGAGAGCCAGGAGGATATGGTGGAGAGGAATCTGCAAAGGAGAAGGAGAGAAAAGTCAGGAAGGAGAGCTAGGAGGATATGGTATCCTAGAAACCAAGCAAAGACTTGGATTTCATTGCAGATATAAGCATTTCTCAGTTCTTTCTGTTGTCTTCAGATAAATGGGTTCCCAGTCCTGGGCATGGCATCCTTTACCTGCAGAGGCAGACACACAACTCTCTCCTCAATCTGGTACTTCTCTGGAATAACTTGTAGGTAGAGTCTCTTAAGCTTTTGTGAGTCAATGACCCCATTTACATTAATGTATAATTTGATTAAAGCCTCCCCTGTTTCACTTGGTATATGTTAAACACATTTTTAAGTAAAACAACTATTTTTTATTACCATCAATTATAAAAGTGATTTTTTCATTCAATGTTTCCTAAATATTTGTATGTGAAGGCAATTTTTGACCTTTTCCCATCTTCTGTGTGTTGCATATTGCTTAACTTTAACGTAATTATAGGGGTACCTGGGTGGCTCAGTCGGGTAAGCATTTGACGCTTGATTTCTGCTCAGGTCATGATCTCAGGGTCATTAAATGGAGCTGGGCTTGAAGCCCGATTAAGATTCTTTCTCTCCTGCTGCCCCTCCCCTCCTTAAAAAGGAAATAAAGTGATCATAAAAGAAAAACATAATTAAGAAATTAAAAGGACGTTGTATCATGTCCATTTTTGTGACTAAATATATGTTAAAATACAGATTGCGTGCATTAGGGAATCAGGAGTAGGTCAAATTGCTCTCATGACTAGGGACTTGGAATTCTTATATTTTTGCATATAAAATCAACTTGCTCATTATTCATAATTTTGTTTTATTTCTATATGTCAAAATAAAAGATAAGGGTTCAGATTGATATTTGCAAACACTCTCTGAAAATAACACATCATGGCTATGGTGGTTTTTATTCCAATAAAGGCTAATTAGATACAATTCTTGTAGAGTGTTCACCTAGTATTACTTAGTTTTAAATTTCTGTGATATCTTGATATATAAAATTGCAACTTAACTATTTAGGTAAAGTTGATATTGATGTGAATATGAAAAAATGTTTAATTTTCATGTTCCTTATTAGCTGGTAGCTCAATAGCAGTTTGATCTTTTCTTGTTACTTTTAATCATTTAATGGCTAAAATAAAAACATTTTAAGCAGTTAGTGTTAACCCTCATGAGCTTTGTTCCATTTAGTTGTAATACGTGACTTCTGGATACTTAGAGGTTAGGTCGTGGGCTTCGTTTCTTCAATCTCACATTGACAGTAGTTTGCCTCTCTCTATTGATTATCAAGGAGAGGCAGGAAAGGATTAGGAAAAAATAAATGAGTTCCCATATAGATCATAGCCCACTTCAGTTGGACATAGTTTACATGTTAATCTCAGGGCATGGTTTTCAATCACAATTAGTAACAACTAATTACAATCATAATGCATATTGAACATTTATTATGTGCTGGTGTTTTTGCATGCATTCTTTTATTTCATCCTTGCAATTATCCTGTGAGTCAGGAACTGCTGTCATATTCACTGCCTTGCAGATGGAAGAACAGAGTTTAGGTGGAACTTAGGTCATCTGCTCAGTGGTTTACAGCCAGAAAGAGGTGGAGCTGGATATATGAATTCAGAGTCTGTCCTCTTAACTTTACTGTATTGAAGAAACCGTACTTCATGCTCTTTCTTCAGCAGATTCTCATCAGTCATGAAATAGCCCTTGGACTAAATCATAGCAGGGAGAAGGACATACTTTGTCTGGATTGTTAGTTATTGAATATTTAAGGAGCAACATAATTCTACAGCAGCATAATTAGGATATCTATAAACCTCAAGCATTATGTATTATAGTTCTTTACCTTTGTATATGGAGATGTTCTCTTTCTCCACCCCAACCCCCTCTACCCCAGACTTAAACTCTGCCTTCTGCTCTGGCTTTAAATTCTCATTTCTAAACATTTCTATCTTCTGCTTGTAGCCAGCTCACCTCCTGGCACTGCTGTTCATGGAGGATATTTTTCTAGTTTCACAGTATGCCAAAGAGCCAGGGAAGATTACTTTTTAAAGAAATTTTCATCTGTTTCTTTAGATGCATGCCAAGTAGACTGCTTGTTTTACAAAGAAAGCTTGACCTTGGTAAACTGTTGATTTGCAGTCTACCATTCCATGTAAACAATTCTTTGGCCATCAACTTAAAATTCAAGACTTTTCAAGAGGGTTCCATTATACTTGCAGCTGAGAGCAGAAGATTGAGACAAATTCATTTAGTGGCAAGTTGGTTCACTGATCGGCAGACCTCAGAATATGCTGTTTTGGAGCAAAAGAAGAAGGGAAATAATTTAGCTGAAAGCATATATTTTTAATCAAGATACCCAATGTCAGATTCCAGCCACTTAATGCCTCTGAGACCTTTAGTAAGTCACTCTACCTTTCTAAGTCTGTTTCTTCCCCAGCTGAATAGGGATACCCTTTTCCCCCATTTGGTTTGAATGTCAGTAAATTTCTATAATCTGTCTTTAGCTATCTCTATACATTTTTAAAATTAGCTTCAGCTTATATTACTGCATTTTTTTTTCAGTGCTCTCTGCAAGTATTATAGTGGATTGCAAATAAATGCTCTGATTGCTTCCATCTACTCAGAACTCAAAAGATAAGTTAAAGGCTTTCAGGAATAACTGACATAAACTGCTTCTAGACTAAGTAACCCTATAATAGAAATATTAATGAAGTGCACACACCCCCCTTTCTTTTTGACTCCCCCACAGCAGAGGCTGTGCTGGCTGGGGCTGGGGCTGGGGTTTTTGTAAATGAACCATTTTGTCTTTTGTGCTCCCAATATGCCTTTATTAGAGCTTTATTATTGGATTCTTTCTATTTCGATTCGTAATTGTATGTTTACTTGATTTTATCCTCTATTAGACTGTAACTTTTTTTAAAGACAAAGGTTGTATCTCAGTGATCTTGATTTATTAGTGATTAGTATAATGTCTAGAACAGATAGGTAAACACTATTGAATAACTGAAGATTACTCAACATTTTTCTTCCATGATTAACTCATTCACAGCATATGCAAACAATACACCCAAATTTGCCTCCTATCTGTCCATTGGCAAAACCCAAAGTTCATCTGGCCATTGGGGAATTAAGGCTCCTAGTCTTTATTTAGCCCAAAGTCTCCTATCAGGGCCATTTGCAACCACACATGTAGATGTGGGGAGTGAAAAGCTTATGATATTACACTATGACCATATTCTGAGGAGCCCCAGAATTAGATAAAGATAGAGAATCCAGAAAAGGAGGCTGAAAAGCAGTGACTGGAGAGAGAGGAGGAAAACCAGGGGAGTGGTGCCTCCCATGCTGAGAGTGCCATGTGTTTTTAGGAAAAGAGAGTGGCATGTCGGTAACTCCTGATCAATCACAGCTTTAGAATCTTTTGTAGCAACCATTACCAAGTGGAAGGAATCCGGACAGAGACTACAAAGTACCAGCTCACAACCTCTTCACACCTAACTTCCCTTAGCTTCACTCCATCTGTGAAAGGAGGAGAATTGTCATTCCTAAGCCATTAGCTTGTCACTGGGATGAAGTTATAAAAGTTGTATGAAATGGCCTGCGCAGAGCCCTGCACATTGTCCGTGCTAAGTAAATGTTAGTTACTAGTACTTTTGTTGGCTGTGTATTTCCACTGCAATTAGTGCAATAGACCTTCATATCATTCTGATTTTTGTCTCTAGCAAAGAACATCCATAAAACCCACTAAGCCGGCCGGAATGAGAACTCCAGGAGCATGGGCTCCTAGGTCCTCTGGGCTTCAGGATTGGCTCTCACCTGGAATGTAGAACCATTCAGGGTGGAAACAAGAGAAGCAGTTTTTTTTCTCCCTTCAAAGACAAGAAGGGTAGGAAATAAAGAGATATGAGAAGGAAGCTGGTAGAGGAGAGATCAAATTCAACATCACATTCTTGAGAATATAATTTTTAAAATCAACCCATAATATGTTTGAGACTGTTCTTAAAGATACACTTAATGACAGAGGAGGAGGTTTTATATTTTAATATTTGGCATGCACAGGACAGAGGTGTGCTATGTTTAGAAGGCAGTAGAGCAGAGCTATTCAGAGCTTCAGAGCACACTTTTAGAGTCAGTAAAGCTTGAGGTAGAAATCTCCAACCCAGTGGATATATTGACTATATGATCATGGGAAGTTTCTTAACTTAGCCAAGCCTCAGTTTTCTTATGTGTAAAGTGGGAGTTATGATAGCTAACATACTGGGCTACTTTATGATTAAATTGAGTAATATTAGCAAAAATCTTAACCTGGTACATAGGAAAAGATAAACCACTATCGATATTGTCGGGATAATAGAATATGATGGATGGATAGATGAATAGTTAGATAGAGATTGTTTTCAATCTCAGGAAAATAGATATCCAGTGTTAATTAGGCAATTCTAGTCCTAATGTTCCTTAATCACATAAATCATACAATTAATACCTTTGAGTAAAACAGCCACTATCAGTGTCAGAATAGGAAGGAAGCTACTGGGACTTTGAGCAACTTAGAATTCTGTTTATTTCACCTTCACGATTTCCTAAGTGGCACGCCTGCTACTTGGTATTAAATCTTACTTTTAAATATTAATTTTTAAAGCTCCTGTTGAACAACTAGAAGACACATTTGTGTTAGTAAAGAAGTAAAATTGCCTAACACACTTGAGGATAACTACAGTAGGATAAAGTCAACATTATATATTTTTGATGAAAACAAATCTTTGAAATAAGAAAAACTGCCATGAGGAAGGAACAACAAAAAAAGTGTGTTTCCATCTTTTCATTTTACAGTTAGTAACGTGAATGAGAATGTTGGTCAACAGAAACACTCAATAAGAAAAGTTGGCTGTTACTCAACGAGCAATGGAGAGTGTCATATGCAAAGTTTCCCTTTGTGAGCATATTTCAAATAAAGAAATCTGGAAGTGTCTGTGATGAAAATTGTGGTACATGCACTATATGATGTAAAACAAAGGCGGGTAGTTTACGTAGCTCAGCAGACAAGACGCCAGATGGTATGTATGCTTGATTGAATGGCACCCAAGACGAGAAAGCACCCACCTGTTACTCTGGAAGCACAATGGGCAGAATCCTAGATTTTCACATCCCCTTGATTGATGACTCTTTTGTAAATCCTTTTTTCTTATTTTTAATATTTAATGTTTTAAAATTATTGATATCTATTATTATAAGTTGTAGCAAGTCCTTTCTGGGAGGCAGAAGATAAATAATGTAATTTTATAAATAGACAAGGATTAGTAAAACTTTTTGGTTAGAGGCAGATGAATGACTGACATGGTTAGATTTGTGTGATGCAGACCAGTAATCATGGTGGCATGAATTAGTGATTATGTGTGCCAAACATGAATACTGACTACCTATCAGACATCATGATAGATGTTGGGAAGAGGGGCAGGGGAGACAAAAGCATATAGGGTTTATTTTTGCTCTCAAAGAGATTTCAAGGTAGTGGAAGAAGACACCATATGGAAAATACAAAAACTGGCAAACACCTCAAGTCTCTGTGATTAATTTTGGCTGGAGGAGAAATTTACCAGAAACTAGACATTTGACCAGTGCATTGAGGAATGAATAGGTGGATCTCCCCTTGCAGGTGGACAAATGAGAACATGCCAAGCTGACAAAAAGAAAAAGCAAAGTTCTATGAGGTGAGTGTGTGATAATCTTTAAGGAGTAGCCTGGTGGGATCCTCATGTGGGTTGTGTGGTGGACAGAGCAGAGGTAGAAGGAGATAGTGGGAGACCTTGAATTGCATTGTATTAATAAGGACTTTTTTTTTTTTTGAGAAAAATGGCAATCTGTTAAGTGTTATTAGGCGGGGGACTAGAGAATGATCAGAGCTTAATTTTAGGAAGATACAGAACGTAAGGTGGGAAAGCAAACTCCAAGAACTTGAAATGGTAAAGTCTGGGAATGCAGAGAGAGAGAAATGGCTATGAAGTGCATATTGGGGAAGTAAGCATCGATGACAATACAGAGTTAAATAGGATCTTCATGTTCCTGGCTTGGGTATCTAGGGCGAAAATTGGTTCCACTAACCAAGACAGGGGATGCAAAAAGAGGAGGGCTAGAGGATTGAAGGTAAGATGTTTAGCTAAAATTATAAATTTAATTCTGGTAGCCATTTATGAGGAAATGTTCTCCAAGTGTTAGAAATAAAGATTTGGTTTAAGTGGGCTGGCTGGTAGACATAGGTTTGAGAATTATTTGAATCCCAGCAGTAATTATAAACTGGAGAGTAGATGATTTTGCCTAAAGGGATCGGCTCATGTACAAAGAGAAGGGAAAGGGCAAGAACAAAAATTTAAGGAATAAGTACATTTAGGGATGAAGATAGAACTTGCAGAAGGAGAAAAACCAGGTAGAAGTATTAGTGCTGAAGTATCAAAGCAGAAATGTTAAAAGACATTTCAAAAAAAAAAAAAAAGAAAAAAAAAAGACATTTCAAAAAATACCACATTCCAAAATACAACATGTTGTAAAACAGATTGAATAGGATAAGGAATAAGGGAATATCAGAATGGACATTCCACAAACAATAACAAGAATAGTTTTCACAGATAAGCAGGATAATGAATTTAAAAGTAGCAAAACTAGTTATTATTCAATTGAGCCCTTCCTTGGTGTCTGGGGCATTGACTCTAATCCTTATAAGATACCAGTGAGATAGGATTCATCATTAACCCATTTTTTCAGTTGAGCAAACTGAGACATGGAAAAGTTGAACAACTTCATTAAATCATCAAATCAAATAACCAATAAGTGACTAAGTTATGATGAAAGTCCACTCTGCAACTGTCTGGCTGCAGAGCACAGCTTTTACCTACCAACTTAAGTGATCTAGGACGTGTAGTCAGATGTAGTGTGTGAAGGTGTGGCAAGGGGGTGGGCCAGCCAGGTGGCTTCCAGATGTATTATCATTTAGGGAAAACTGAAGGACATATGAGCCCTTGCATAATCGACAAGAGGCCAGTTGGCCCTAATCTGTGGAAGTCCACAGTACTTCAAGTGGCCATGTAATAGCACTCTTCCAGGATTACTGCCCCAAGCTGGAAGGTGTAAATATGGGGCTCCAGCCCCAACTCATAGACTGTCCTGGTGACAGCTGACATGAGTTGCTAGTCAAATTTGTAAGTTCTGTAACCAAACAAATGCATGGCAAAATGTTTTCTAGAAAAGCATGATTTACTTTTATTATCTAAGCATTAACTTCTTTAGTATGCCTCCAAGAAGTAGTCCAGTTTGTAAAACAGTAAGAAAAAAACCAAAGGAAGGACATACTTTGCTGACCTCAAAGTTAAAAAGAAATTTTAGACTTTTTTGGAATCAGTCTTTTAACCTGTAATTTACCTCTATCCTTAGTGTGTACTCTAAGAGACTAATGTTAGAGGGGATTGAGAAAGTGCCAGATGAAAGGCACTTCTGAATCAGTTAACAGTAGCATAGGTTGAGTGTGTGGAAGGCATCTCTTATTTTGAACTGAAAGAGAGTCATGCAGCTTGCATGAATGGGAAATTGTCTCCTCTGGAAATGGTGACCTAAAAGGGCATGAAATTGTTACCTGGTCCAGGGTGCTTACACATCTGGTCCATCCCTGAATGAGCGCACAGTTACTGCATCTAGAACTGTAACATTGAAGAGCTGGAGACTGAGGTACTGGGGATTCAGTGGGAGACAGGGTTGCAGGAAGACTCTTTAGGGAGGCCTCCTTGAAGTGCCGGCTGAGGACGGCTTCCGGAGTCAAGAGGAAAGTCAGCAGATACTGGGAAGTGTGTGATTGAGGATACTGTCACTGGTACCCTCAGAAGGGCTTCTTTCTCCCCAGTGAGGACCAGGTGTGAGCCAGATCTTCTGCTGGGAATTGGGACTGAATTTGGACTGGGAAGCAGAAAGAGATTAGGAACATTTCTGTGAAGAAAAAGGATAATTAGAGAGGGAAATGTTTGCTGCTCAGCATTAAGGACCAAGTTGCAGATCTAAAGCATCAGCTTAGATGAGAATGTTATTTTTCTCTATGGACATTGGGGAGTGGGAATCAATGGAAGCTATACACGTTCAGTTATAAGTAACTGAAGACATGGAATATAGCATAAAAAGTCATAACTAGGAGATGGAGAATGTGCCAAAATTGAGCTAAAATACTTCCTCCCCACAGCATCTTTAAGATAGCCATGATTATGGATCATCAAGGTATCTTTACTCAAAGGGATAAAACTATAGCTAGTTTTTGAGTACTCATGTTAAGTCTTATATTTGATGGAAATGTATTGCATAGTACCATTTGGTTAGACTCAGAGATGTGAGGATATTTAAAGCAGCTTACCTAATAGCTTAAAATCTATTTGGTATACATAACATAAGGTGCCATCTAGAAATACTGCCTTCAGCAATTCTTGGTGCTTTTTAAAGATTGTTTTTGTCTCCATTTCAATTGGGAAGGACCCTGAATGTTACTTTCTCTTTTTCCTGGGACAGACTGTGGAAATGATAAATGTAATCTATTAACTCATAGCAACAATTGAGTATCATATAATGGTGCTTGAGAGAATTAACACCCCAAAACCTTTAACACAGCACAATTAAAATAATTTCTTATTTAGATAATGAACTCTCCTATGGAGATACTATCATAGAAGTGATTCTGAAATCATATTTCCATAATACTAAAAACCTTTAACTTGAAATTTCCCTGCAAGCTGTCTCGAGCCCATTAGTATGACCTAGGAGAGAGCTTCTTTCAATTCAAGGTCTTTTGAATGCACACTAATGCCTGAAAATGTTTTTGGAGATATATTTCCTATCTTCTAGTTTTTTTTTTCTGTTAAATAATAATGGGGTGAAGTTACAAGATGAAAATAATTTTCATAACATTTTGTAACCAAATATTTTTATTATTTCAATATAATTTCAATATGTTTATATATGAAAGAAAAGAGAAGCCAAATGATAAAATTGAAGTGTCCTTTCAGTACTGGAACCTCACCTGTTACCATACTGATTGGACCTGAAGGCTCAGTGCAAGTTCTCATTATCATTATATTATTCTATCATTTATAATATAATGAAAAATCAGAAAATTTATTATAATATATTCAAAAGTAGAACATTTTATATGTTAGGCTGGTGAACTATAAAAGCAAAATGTAGGATAGATGTTGATGGAGATTCAAACAGGATATATATGATTATGACTAGATTAAAGAGATAGGGCAAGACCCTGATGATTTAAAAATATTTTAAGAATAGAGGAAAACTCTTTTGAAAGCCATAGCCATTATAGATGACTGCTACTCTGCAGAAGAAAAAAGCAGAATAAAATTATTTTATCCAATTTAGATGAGAGGTCCTAACAAATTTCTAGTTCTTCTTAAAAATATTTAAACCACAAAGCTGTCAAGAGTACTTACTCTGGTCTCAGGGTCAGCATTGAAAGCAGATTTAATTTGGAAGCTATAAAAACTGTTTATAGTTCTGGTTCCTTCTGGATCTCCAATAGCTGTGACAGTTGTCACTCTTGCATTGACAAGCCCCTGTCTCCGTGCACTGCCCTCTGCTCCCAGCCAAATAAATATTAATCTCTCTATCTAGTCACTGATATTGCCTGCTCTGAGTCCAATCACCTTTTAGTAAAGTGGTCACACATGTACTCTTACCCTCACCTATTCTGAATTTTGGTAAAGGTGTAATGTGTGGCTTTAGCATTTTTCTAGGGTGGTTTTTCTCTAGATAATTTAAAACCTATATTTGGAACTGTAGGAAATGAGGTTTTAAATAAAGTGAAAGCTAGTATACTCCAGGATAGTTTAATTGACCCAGATAGCATCCCAATAGATGATAAAAGACATTATCAAAGGCTGATTTCTAAATCACCTACTAAAATATGGTTTAAATCAATTTCTTCCATTTCTCCTAAGTGGGGTCTTGGGCTGTGTTAATGGAGGACCTGTGTCTGGACTTTGGTATGTAATCAGTACCTAGAAGAGGACAGTGTTCCTTTCTGATGTTGTATTTCAGGAAGGACATTGAGTCAAGGAGTGTTTGGAGAGGTGACCGAGTTGGTCATTGATCGAGAGACCACATACCACAAGGACTACTCAGGGAAACTGAGCATTTACTCTGGGGAAGAAACATCTTGCTGACCTATATTTCAAAAAGAACATCCTCCAGAAGTAGTAGAGGAAGCTATTCAGTCTTTCTCTTAACAAAGAGTTAGAGTGAGTAGGGCAGGAGGTACGAGGAGAACAATTTTAGCTCAGAAGAGAATTCTCCAACAGCCAGGGAGGGCTGTCTCAGGAGGTTATGGCTGCCGGAGGCATTTAAATTGGGGTTGGCAAACTGTTGGTTAGAATTTCTTAATTGGGTAGCAGGTGGCAATGTGTAGCTTTTTAAACAATACTTTCCCCTTTCAAAATTGTATACTTTGCTGAACAAGTATTTGCTGACAATGTGTAATGCCGCACACTGTTCTAGCACCATAAAATGAAGTAGTGAATATAAAATGGACCTGCCAGAAGGTCTAGCAACCTAAGTGGGGGAAATGACATGTATAAGACTAACTATGAAATGGTAAAAGTAGTGTAATAACAAAAGTCCCAGGGTCTTTACCTCAGTGTGGATGAAGTCCCAGGGAGACCCAGGGAATGGCAGTTAATGAAGTCATCGAATATTTGTTATATACTTACCATGTTACCAATAGGAATTTTTACTATGTCCTGTGCTCAGAGTGTAACTGAACTTTGTAGTCCCCAGAGACTGTTGGTATGGGGTGGGAAGGCTTTGGAAATCTGCAATCAACTCTATAATTTTTCTGCTTGTGGTTGAGCATCAAAAAAGCATTATTCTTAAAGATGAAGACAAGCCGTTTCTGCCTCCTAATCATCTCAGAGTCAGTGATAAAATTTCCTACTGCTTCCACAATAAAGCTATTAGGATAGACAGTCAACATTTATTAGATGCCAAATATGTTCTAGTTAATAAGTGGGGTACAAAGAACAAGCTACCTTCAGGAATCTTATGGTCTAGTTGGAAAAGTCAACAATGGTATGAGATAAATAATAGTTGAAAAAGTTAACAATTCTTTACTACCCTGCAATTCTACCCTTGCAGTTGTACTTCCATTATGACTTTCAACCCACTGCATTACAAATTACATGTTAATTCAAAGAATGTGTGATTACATTTTCATTTATAATACATTTTCTCCATGGATTATCTCCATGAGACATCATCCCCATCAACCTAGCACCAAAGGATAGATGCTGAAAGGTTGAAATAGTCATGCATCACTTTCTGTGACATACAGTCAATCTTCCATTGACTCGTTGATGAATTTTGTGCCCTTCCTGTTTAGATTCTCAGTTTCCTGAGAAGAGGGTTCTAGCTTGTTCCTTTGGGAACAGTGCTCAGAGCAGTGGTAGGCAATGATTTTAGAGTTATCCTCTCAACAAACTTGTTCTTTTACTTGTAAGAACTACATTTTAAAAAAATTAACATTTGTCCTTTGTTATTGGTGGGTTTGGGCTCATTAGGTGAAGGTGATTGTGAGTTCTGATTGATTTTATAAAATTTCCACCTGAAAAAAAATAATTTTATCTCCAGACTTAGTTCTCTTCTGATAATAATTGTCTCTGTGATGTGATTTTGGTTAAAATCATATGGATGCATTTGTAGAAATCTGTTCTTTAATTATTTGCACTACTGGATTATCTAGAGTCAGTTAGACATTAAAGACTAAGGATTTAAAGGAAAATTTTCACAGAATCTGCCACATGCATTCTCTCTTCCTAGCATGGTGCATGTTAATGATGCTGTAACCCACTTACAGAGACTTCTTAAACTGTTTTCACTTTTACTGCTATTCCTCAATACCCATATGCCTGTGCATTTCCTAATTTTACAGAAGAGATAGAAATGTCAGAGAGATTAAGTGATTCATCTGAGATTATACGGCTAACGGGGTTTGAGCTGAGAGACCAGCAAGCAGGTTTCAGCTCTGGGCTCCCTCTTACTCCATGCATAAACTGTGATGTTGGCATGTATACCCTCATGCTGTGGCATGTGCGCATGCCCTGAATTCAGTAGAGGAAGCATGTTAGTAAATGGTGGCTGCAAACATTGTGTGACATGCTTCTGAGTGCCAAGTTACAGCAACCTACAAAATGTGCTTTTGAAGAATATACCTAATACCTTGAAAAATTCTGCTCTGTTTTAGAACAAAAATATAATCAAATATTTTACTTTTGTGCGTTATGCTGGGAAGCCTAAACAGGAGGAATATAGCAATATATTAACCATGTTTAGCAACTTAAACTGTGTGTTTGGCAAATACCATAAGTAAAAATACATTTAATGTCTTGAAACTCCCAGATATTTAGCTCTCTCTTATATTTCTGTGTCTGTTTTTTAGTAAGGACTACATAGAATACCCAATGTTGGATTTCATGTGTAGATCTAGAGTTGATCCTGTTGATGGCTGAAATTGGGGTTTATTTAGAGTTTTTTCTTTGGAATCTATCTTGATTCTGAATTGTTTGAATACACTTTACCTTGTTAAATGACAAACAGAGCTTCATTTTTGTTAGGAGAATTATTACAATTACTCTGCAGGTGAAGACATCTTTATGCTGTGCTGGGTTACACGATCTTAAAGTTTATTTTATTTATTTATTTATTTATTCATTCATTCATTCATTCATTCATTCATTTATTTGATTTATTTACTCACGAGAGACACAGAATGAGAGGCAGAGACATAGGCAGAAGGAGAAGCAAGCTCCCCTCCGGGAGCTGATGGGGGACTTGATCCCAGGATCCTGGGATCAGGACCTGAGCCAAAGGCAAATGCTCAACTACTGAGCCACCCAGGTGCCTCACGATCTTAGAAATTTAGATAAAGGGATCCCTGGGTGGCGCAGTGGTTTAGCGCCTGCCTTTGGTCCAGGGCGCGATCTTGGAGACCCGGGATCGAATCCCACGTCAGGCTCCCGGTGCATGGAGCCTGCTTCTCCCTCTGCCTGTGTCTCTGCCTCTCTCTCTCTCTCTCTGTGACTATCATAAATAAATAAAAATTAAAAAAAAATTAGAAATTTAGATAAAAAAGACAGAATATGAAGAGATTTTACAAATTTGATTCTTATCAAAGTTTTAAATTTTATAGAAAAGAAAGTGAAAACCCAGTATGGTAAGGTCAGTTGCCAGAAGTTATACATTCATAGTTTTTGTATGATTATTATTTATAGCAATGGTATTGTTAAAAAATTAAATTAAGCTATCTCCAAGCTATAAAGTACAAGTAATATCCCAGAATTAGGTTTGACAAATAAATATTTCTTGAGATGCTCTGAACATGGTTCAGGGTTAGCAAAAAGGAAATCTTTTGCTTTTTAATTGCCATTCTTGGCTGTATTTTGATCATGGTTCTAGAGTTACTTTATAGAATCTGGAGCTGTGATTTGTGAATTGGGGCTTGAGATATATAAATTGTAGGTATTTTAATATCACTTTCAACAGCTAAGTAGTACACACCAAAATGGTAATACAGCCTTCCCGTTCCAGGAAGAAATTAAAAAATAAACATATAAATTCTTACCAGAAACATATTACCTTTTTCTTTCATGATTGAGGACATCATACATCCAAGTTCTTGATCAACCTCCACAAGTTCAGAAGGTTCAAGTCTACAATAAATTTTAATAAGACTTGACATGGAGCAATCTCATTTGACAGTAGAAGCCTAATCATCAGCATCTGGGCCTAAGATAATAATTCTTTTTTCTGTCTCTGGTCTGTTGGCTGCATGCAGGGAGCAATGCTAAGAGTTACTGTGAAGGAATATGTCTTCATGTCTCCAGACAACGGAAAGACTTTTGAAGTGCTGGACATGGACAGTCTATAGAGCAACACTCAATGACAAAGACAGTAGAGGGGAATGGTCTTTTATCTAACCAGTACATTTACTTTGAAGCAGGAGAGAATTCAAAAAAAGAAGAGTAACTGGAATATTATGCAGTAATGAAATAATGAGTTACTCACAAATGTGCTCATGATTGAAAAGACCAATTTATAATCTCAGGTTGCAAAATAAAGAGAAAAAACATTCTACATATTTATATTTCTACATACTTATATGCCAGCATATTATTTTATGAGCACTATAAAGGTGTGGATGGAAACACACAAGATGGTAATTGGCGATGGGTGGAGAGGAGGTACTGGGTGCTATGGGTATGAGGGAAGAAAAAAGATGAAGGCTGGGCATTATTAGCACTCCAGCTTAACTCGATGCCTTTTAAACACAAAATAAATGTAAGCTCTGAGTGATTTGATTGTTCCCTTAATATATAATACTTTCTTTCCTTTAAATTTTCTTGCACTACCCAGAAAATGCTGAGCTCTTTGAAACTCAACTAGGAATTCTACATTTTCCAGTTACAATTTCCAAATCAAAAACTCCTCTTTAACTTCCAATTCCAATTTCACATGCCTGAATGTGGCCCCCTCTCCCTTGGTCAGGAGCCATTCTGATGTGGTCAGAGCTCTATCTCTCAGTCTATTTGCTGAAAAAACCGTATGGGACAAAATCCTGCTTTGTGCCCCATGATTTTTATTCATGTAGAGCTCTAGCATTAAGGAGAAAAATGGGGATCTGATGAGCCATCTTACTTCAAGCTGCAGTTGATTTCCTCCAGGAATTGATCCTGCATTTGTAGAGTCCTGCTATGATGGTTTTAAGAGTGCTTTGCTCTTCTTCCCTGGAAGAAAACAACAGGAAAAGAGTTTTTCTCATATATGTATGTAATATAAATATTTTTATATATATAATTATATATATTATTTATATCCATGATTTTAGTGCTTTGAAGTCTTCAGAAACTGTTTTCTCCTCTGGGAGTTAGTGGTTAGCCCATGAAGTTTTAAATTGCCATTGGATTAAGAATGTTTATAACCCGATTTTTCCTTTGCTGTCACTAACAGCAAAACACCTAATGTTTTGCATTAGGTACTTGCAGTATTGTGTGTCGTGATGATAAAGCACTCCACAGAGCATTTGCTAATGCACCCGATTATTTACACACGTCACCTCAACCCTGTTATATAATCACAATTGCCCATTTTAAGGATGAAGAAATCGAGTTTGGGGAGATTTGAGTGACTTGTTTGAAGTTATGCAACTAGCAGTTGGTACAGCTCTTGGTGTCTGTTTGCTGGTTTAACGGTTATCATTTTCTTCAACTTCATTCTGCTTCCCCTCCAAGCTATGCTGAGAGCCTAGAATGAAGCACATTGTAGATTTGGGGTCTGTATCAAGAGATTGACATGACACCTGAAAATACTGTGTATCTCCAAGCCTTGCAAATACCTCTTTCCTCTTCAGCCAACTTGCATAGGTTTTATGGTTTCTATCTCCTTCCTACCCCTTAACTTTATGCACTATTTAGTGTCTTGGATCCTTTCCATAAATATTCTTCTGCTCAGCTCATCTTCTCTTGTGCCTTCCGTTCACAGGTCTGGATCTATCTGGAAACCACACCTCCATCTCTCACTTTTCCTTCTCTTTCCAACTATATCAAGCACTTGCTTGTTACAGTATCAACTCAGACTCAGTCATGAATAAGAACAGTGCTTTTCGATGGGGAGGCATGTGGTTAAAATGATGTACATAGCATCCCTATTGCCTTTCCACTCAGAAATAAAAATGATTAACCAATATGTGTTGAGTATTGTATATATAACCCTGTGCTTGAAAAAGCAGAGTTTGAGATGATCCCAAAACTCAGTTTGCTTTGTTCTAATCAGAATTATGTAAATAGCCTAAACACACATGGTAGCGTGGATGATAATAAATATGTTGCTGGCCATGAGGAAGGGACTCAGGGCTAAGATAAATGTGTGGTGGTTTCATCTCGGTACCAAGGCCAAATACCGTGTAACTAGAAAGGCTCAGTGCAGGCCCGGGGACTGGAGATAATTTTTATTTGAGAGCACTGGCTGTCTGGGAGAGTTCTTTTTACCTTTTTTGGAGTTCTGAGCCAATTTGCCTAAAACATATGTTGGATTTATATTTTATCTTTAAGAATTACAGGGGAAAAATGAAGGAATAAAAGCAGAACCAGCTTCTTAAAAAGACTATTTTAAAGAGCTGGAATCAAATCAGTGAAGGTTAAGTACGTGTGTTATATTATCAGTCATTCTAACTCAATGCGCAAGGTGCCAGTGAGGCACCCACCCGCACAGAACACGCTGACCCTGTCAGATGCCCTTTTCTTGCTCTATGATTCCTTAGCATCAGTTCTGTACATCTGGACGAGAGGAGTGGGAGCAATTAACCTGTCAGCGTCTCCCATTTTTAGTACATTATAATTTGCATATGAACTGAAAAGAAGTAAATTGTGAAATTTTAAACTTAATTTTCCTAGAAGAGTGAATAGTGATATTCCTCTCCTTCACAGAATGTGGGTGGTGACATTCAGTTCCCACCACAGAGTGTATCTGTTTCCCACTCCTTTATTTATAAGTGAGTCATTCTTTCAGGATTTATGGGAACTCTTTGGGCTGATGAGTAAAATAGTCTTTTCACAACAAATATGAACAAGGAAGGCAGGAGATAATATCTAGAATGGGCTTTCTTAACCTTGACACTATTGACATTTTGGTCTAAAGAACTCTTTGTTTAGGGGCTGTCCTGTGCATTGTAGGATGTTGAGCAGCATTCCTGGCCTCTATGCACTACTTGCCGATAGCAGTTCCTCGATTTGTGACAATCAAAGGTGTCTTCAGCAGTAGCCAAATGTTCCCTGGGGAAAAAGGAGCAAAGACACTCCCAGCTGAGAACTCCTGATCTAGAAATAATGGATTATAAATAGTGAACTTAGCAACAAACTTAGTGGGAGGAGACCATTCCAGATGGCTACCTGACTTTGCCAGGGAGTGCCGAGGGCTCAAACTAAATGATATTCAGAGAGTGTGAAGGATGAACTTAATGAACATAATGGGTGTTTTGTCATGTTTGCTGGATGATGACCAACTTGTCCTCATAATTTTATGGAAGATTGTGGACCCATCTTGGGGCTACCTGATGACTTATTCATAGGAAGGGAAACCTAACTTTTTTAAGCTTCTGAATCTTAAAAGGTGGATCAGATCCTCAAATTAAGAATAAGATAGAGACAATGAAATGACTCTCAATTGCAAATTCAGAATAAACAACACCTTTTCTAATGACAGTATTTCATCATTAGATAGTAAATAATTAATGGCAAAGGAAGGGAATTAATGAGCAAGTGGAGAAAGTGGAAGGGTCTTTCCAAGGAAGCAACAATAGGGACACATTGTTAATCTTGCCAAGTGCAACTAAGTCCAAATTTAGAGGTTATGCAGTGCAATTTAAGACAGTGAAGGCAAAGGCTAGGTCAAGGCTAAAGACCATTCCACCCTTAATGGACTCATTGCTTGTTTCCCAGTTTATGAGTCATTTCAGGAGAGGGGCATCTCGTCTATAGGACCTGATTCTGAGTAGTGCTGTGAATTCTCATCTGCAGGCTTTTTCAGGTGAAAGGCTACCACCCTTTCTGAGGCTGGGGCATTCTAAATAATGCCAATTGGCTCCATAGCCTGAAATCTAATTCTAATTCAAGGAGATGGGAAGACTATTGGCTGTTCTTCATTAGTATAGTCTAAAGAAGCTCAATTACCTACAAATTTATTTGGAGACAGGAGTGTTCTCTGAGTTGGCTTGGCTGTCTGGCAGGTTGCTTATTTGGGAAGGCAAATAGGAATGATTCCATTTAAATTGTTGAGTCTATTTTCACTCATTAATGCTGTCCTGATTTTTTGCTCTTTTCATTAGCATTGACAACAACAATAATTATTGAATGTGAACGATATTTCAGGGTTTCCAAGGGACTCTCTCCTTTGGTCCCTGATTTATTGGCAGTTACTGCAATAGATTCTTCACTTTAAAATCACTTGATGAATCTATTCACAGACTCCTGGAAACCAACTTGATGTATATGCTCCACAACATTTCTTTTACCTACCATGTAAATGCTATTTTGATCCTATTCCTGGCCCTTCCAGTAGCTGGGGAATGCACAGTGCTTTAAGATCCACAAGTGAAAAGAACGTTCTAGAAGGAATGGTGTTATTTTTTTAAACACAAGTTTCTAAACACTTCCGTGCATATTTTCCCCAGTGTGATTTCTGTATTAACATGTAGTACTCTTGAATGGAAATGAAGTAAAGCTCTGTTAATATTTATGCTGTTTGTAAAAAAAAAGGTAATGGCTGAATTCCCCAGGCAGTTCACTTCATTTAATGTATACTGATCCTTAAATTGCAAAGCAGGCTGGTAAACGCTGGCTGCAGGTCGGAGCTGCCTGCTTAGGCTACTTCAGAGTGCTTTTCTAAGAAATCTCCATCTCTGTCACTATTTCCTTCAAAGTGTTGAATAATTTTAAAAGTGGCAGTTGCAATAATATGTTTTAAAAAAAAAGAAAGCTGACAGCTGGCAGTATGCAGCTTACTTTTCTATCCCTTTCATGGAAAGCTCAGAGTGTTTTGCACAGTGGGGTGGGGGGGGGAGTGGAGGTTCAGATTTTATTTGGGTTTCTTTTTTTTTTTCAAGATTTTTATTTATTTATTCATGAGAGACACACAGAGAGAGGCAGAGACATAGGCAGAAGGAGAAGCAGGTTCCCCACAGGGAGCCCACAGGAAGCCTGCTGTAGTACTTGATCCCAGGACCTGGGGATCATGACCTGAGCCCAAGGCAGACAGACGCTCAGCCACTGAGCCACCCAGGCATCCCCTGGGTTCTACCTGTTTAGAATAAAGACTTCTACCTGGGCACAGCTTTTTGAGAGCCTTGTCACCAGTACTGGCGCAAGCCTATCCTGCTTCAACTATGTTAATGTGTTTAGCTCCCTTTGGTAAATTTCAAGGCTATTGCATTTTAATTATTTTCATTTTTTTATTATTTATTATTATTTTTAAAGATTTTATTTATTTATTCATGAGAGACACAGAGGCAGAAACACAGGCAGAGGGAGAAGATCGACACGGGACTCGATCCCAGGATCCTGGGATCACGACCTGAGAGAAAGGCAGACGCTCAACCACTGAGCCACCCAGATGCCCCAGGGCTATTGCATTTTAGGCTTGACTGTGCAATGAATCTGTGTGGGCCACAGACTCTCTTTCCATTTGCCTCTGGCTTGGGAAACAGATTGACCTCCATTAGTGGTTTAAGAAAAGCACATGATATTAAATAAACAACAATGACAGCTTTGGAGCAGGCTTGTAACTCCGGAGAAGAAAGTCAGTGGGAACTGGCGTGGAATAAAATGCAGAAAGGATGATCTTTGGGAAGGCGCATCATGGAGTCAGATAGGGAATTAGAGTCAGGGCCATCTGTTCGCCCCTGATGTCCTCTAATAAGAGAAAATGTGTAAATTAAAGGGCCTAAATGTTCACTCAGAAAACATCTGAGCACTTGTGAAAAGGAAATCTAAGCAAAGTCAGAGTTTTTGACTTAATGGAACAGGAATTTAGGATTGAAGTAGGAAAAATAGGGCAAAAATCACATGTACTCTAAATTGAACTAAGAAGCATTAATAACAAAAGTAAGTCTCAAAATTGAAGACCTTTTTATGAAAAACAGTCTAAAATGCACCCCCAGCTGGTGACCACCTGAGATGCTCTCTTCCAGCTTCTTGACATCATTTGATAAATTGTTCTGGAGTCAGAACAGTCCTGTGTAACATCACTGATCTGAAACACTGTTGGTATCAGAGTTTAAAAGAGGAAGCAAATTTCACTGGAAAAGTTACTAAACAAAAGTAATTTTTTTTTTTTTTTTTTAGCAAAAGTAAATTTTAAAGTAGATTTTAAAGTAGATTTGCAAGCCTCACTTCCTCTGGGCCTAGCAGGTGCCTGGCACAAGGTGGGCTCAGCATGGCTTCCTGCATCCAAGTGGCAAAACAGGTACTAAGCAGGGCAAAACATTGTGGGTTCTTCCTAATTCTGATTTCAAAAAATATTGGAAGTAATTGAATTACAAATCTGACTAGTATCAAGCTAAAATGGCAGGCACCAAAACAATCTTGGAAAATAATTTAAAGGAGTCCTATTAACATAGAAGTTCTGATTAGAATGACGGGAACACACAGGTATGCAATAAGGGAAGGTACATTTAGAATGTTTTATTAGGTAAGGCTGGGGGTACACCACATATTGTTTATATGTAATTAGTTTTTTGAGGGATAGGTTTGTGTAAGGATCTAAGAAACTTGTCAGGGCATGTTGATATATCCTTTCTTGTTGTATAGTTATTTTGGCCAATCTGTTGGCAAAATAGAGTAATTTTTATGTTGCTCATTTGGCATTAAAATCATAATCTTTTCTTTTTTAACAAAATATGAGTCTTGGGAGAGCATGAGAGAAAGAGGAGGAAGGGGAGGAGGAGGAAACAGAATAAGAAGGAAAAGAAGAAAATAGAGGAAGGATGGTAAGATTCTAAGCAAAGGTAGCTAGCTGTGTGGAAGCTTGGGTTTACCCATGGCAAGATCAATCAGGGCCTCCATTGTTTCCCCAAGAGGCTCTTCACCTTCTAAAGCAAGAGTTGCCTGATGACAATAAAAAAATCCAAACTAGACTTACAACACAGTTGACAAGCTGAGTATGATTGTTTGAACCCAATAAAATGCACCATTTCGCCTTCTTGATGTAGACCAGTTGGATTTTTGTCTACCTCGCAAAGTGTTCATTTTTCAGTGACAATTTCTCCTAGATTGTTTTTGATGTGATCAGTTTTCAATCCTTTACTATGCTGAGTATTCTTAAAATGCTCCTGGACATTTAATTAAACATGTTTATGTTTTGTAGTTCTGAGGTGCTACATAATTAAGTAATAGTTTGAGGCCTGTGGGGAAATAATTATGAGTAATCAAAAGTTGGGAGAGACTCTATGTTCTTTTGCTTCCATACTGCTCACCTCAGAAGTTTTGAAAAACTGTTTGTTCCTTGCACATTTTACAATGAAGCCTAAATTTTCTATCATAGTTGTAAAGTATGTAATTTTAAATATATTTTAAGTATTTTCATTTTAAGATAAAAGTACAATACTCCTTTTAGAGTAATGATCATACCTTGAAACTAGTGATTTGTTAATCACCATTTTCCATTTAAAACATATATGAACAAGCTCAGCTTTGACATATAGAAATTTTCCATTTCTTTCCTCCATAAACTCATATTTCCATTTAACTTCCCTTGCAGAACATAAAGTGACACATCCATGTTTGAAACTCTCATATTTTTCAGCCTTTCATAGCTTTCTGTAATAATAATATCACTCAAAAGATAAATTTTTCTAAATTGAGTTCTCATTAGAATTATTGATCAAAACAACATAATTTATAGATTTGATGATTAGTAAACATAAAAACTAAAGTTATATTAAAATGCACGTCTCAATGAAATGGATGGGGCCTTACAAAATCTCAATCAGTTCCTGTGTCTGGGGCAAATATTATTTATTGCTAGAATGAGAAAAGGTTCAGTGTCAATTCTTGTTTTTATAGTTTTAAGTGCTGAGAACACTTGTTCATATAAACTGATAAAAAAGATTTATCTCTTTTAGTTACTCCTCAGTGACTCTTGGTCACTGGCTAGGCATCCTCAAAAAGTATCTTAGGTCTTAAAAGTCTGAATCAATATTGCTATAGTTTGAAGTCTGATGTGATGGTGTTTATTACAATGAAAAATCCCCTTCATAGATGATACTGTACTGATTTTTTAGATCACTTCTGCAGGTTAGAAGTACCATTCTCAGCTGCTGGCAACATGGCCACTGATGGCTCATGGCTGTACCCCTCAGTGGGAGTTGTCGTCAACCCCTGGGAATTGACTGGCCCAAAGTTAAGCCTGTCATACTTCACCTGGGGCAGATCTACAGTGTCATCTCAGCTCCAGACCTCCCTGTAGAGGTGGCCTGAGGCTTTTGGAGTAGCTATATGGGGAGCTTGCTTTTCTTTCTGCCCATTCCTGCCTTTCTCCTATCCTTGCAGGTGTACTTCTGGGAGCACTGCTCCAGCTCTACTTGCCTCTCTCCATCTCCAAATCTGTTTCCAGGAAACCCGTCGTAGAACATACACGCATTAACTTGCACTTCAAGAGTGTGATTCTGCAGAAGGAAGTAAAAAAATCACTCTGTTTTGGGTGGAAATGATACAATGGGCTTATTTCACTTATTGTGGTTATTTCTGGTAGTATCTATCTGTCTTGTGTTTGTGGTATGAAATATCTATATCCAGTAGAGGGACAGCTTCGAAAATATGAGCCACCCTAATAAATGCACCCTTGATGTTTTCCTAATGACCAAAAAAGTATTTTGGTTATGTCTTGGATTATGTTTTCATTCTGATGTGAGAAGTAGAACAAACTGGAGTGTACTATATACTCAAACTTAATAATTTAATAAACCATAAATGTAAAATGCCCCAATAAAAGCTATGTTGTTAAAGATTCCATTTCTAACAAAGAACATATACACACATACACTTATTCCTCAGCAGCATGGAGCCTAGGGAAAAGCTAACTACAGTCCATGAATAATGCAGAATTTTGCTGTTTATGCCATTTCCATCTGTTGTAGGCATGATATTTACGATATTCACAAGATAAACTGATAGGAGTGTGTGATCTGCTAATATGTATATTTTTAAAAGCTTTAATGACTGTTTTTATGGACGAATGACGTCATGTACTGACTCCAGGGATATGAGAATTAGAAAAGAAAATAGCACATAAAAAATAAAGACACTTTTGCGCATCCAGGCATTTTATTTTTAAGTGAGTGATAACTTGATTCGTGTCTTACCAGTTCCAGGATCTCAGAGTGCTTGCCAGCCATGGTTTCTGATGGCGTGTTGGATGGTGAACAAGGAGAAAGTATTGGAGTGCAGTGATTTTGTCTTTCTCCTATTGACAGTCCACCAGCATTGCTTTTCAGTGGCTATCTGTTGACTCAGCTGAGTGAAGAGGAATTGCTTTCATGTTGTTCAAGTGCTATACTCAACCTTGGAACTTATCTCAGAAATTAAGTTTTAGTGAAGTGAGAGTCCTTAGAAGGGACAACAGAAAAAGACATTTTCCTTCTCTGTAAAGCAAAGGCACAATCCCACCAAAGAAAATTTTGTCCTAGGTCTATGAGAACTATCTACATTTTTATAAAACTTGACTCTCTTTTCTTTCTTAAGGAAGAATATTGCCAAAATTGTTATTGTTGCCCCTGTTATTTTAAATCCAGTCCAAATGTTTTCCAGTTATTTTGATTTTCTGTTTCTTTTTGAGAAGGTTATACTAAAACAATTTGAAGCCTGCTTCCCCCCATATTTTGGATAAGCATAGTAGTCTGGAAAGAGGTCAGTTTGTTTGCTTTCTTTGATGATGCGATGGCCTTCTGATAATTTTCCTGAGTTTAGAGATTTAAGATGTATAAGAGAGCTTCTTAGAAGTCTTCACATAAACTGAATTAGGATAATGTGAATCCAAAGTATTGGAAAAGATTTGTTTCTGAACATTTTACCATATACAGCTTTAATGAATTATTGACATTTAGGTAGTTTGTGGTGCAATTTAAGATGAGACAATGCCCCAAATATTTCTTCCACACTGCCTGAAATCACAGAAAATACTAATGGTATTTCTGGTATTTCTAGACCAAATACTTTTGGCCTAACAACTTCCTGTTTGAAAAAGTAAACACCAGATAGTCATGTGTGTGTCTGTGTTTGTGTGTCTCTGTATCTTGAATTTTTACTGGTGTGAATTAGTTAAATGCCTTATTTTCATTCTAACACCTGAATGAGTTTATGCTGTAACCTTTGTAGTGATCACAGGTAGGTTCTTCAGCTACTATCTGAGGGAAGCAAAGTCTGAGGAAGTGGTCCATGGATCTTCAGCAAGGTAGCCTAGTGGGACAATCCTTACTACCTCCAACATGAGTATACTAGTCTCAGCTTGCTAGATACCCACTTCCCACTTCTCATTTTGGATATGCTCCTTTGGTTTTTTTTTTTATAAACTCACTGGATCATGGAAGAACTTTCAGTGGATTGTTTCTGAAGGTTTCTTTATGTCTCTCAACTTACTTGTGGAAGAGATGGTACTATGCTCTCCTGTTGCACTTTCTTTCTGAAGACCATTGTCTAGTCCAGTATCACCCATTTGGGGGTCTCTTTCTTTACAGAAAATAAAGCCAAGTCACCAATTTATTCCCATGTCTTATAAATTCCTTCCCCTCTACACTTTGAAGGCAAATTGAGATCAGGGACCATATATTATACTTTGTATCTCTCACAGCATAGTATGTTATACATATATAATGTCTAATGTCTATGTGTAATACCCCTAGGTACTTTTCATTGACTGTGATAATAGTAACAGTTACTACTGAGAGTGTTTATGTTTTCTGCCAAGTGTTTCAGGCACAGCATCTCATTTAGTCATTCCGTCAGTCTGTAAGGTCTCTATTAGAAATAATTCCCATTTTATAGATGGGAAAAGTAAGGCTCACGGAGGTCAATTAGCTTAAGTCAGCACATGTACGCTTGTGTGCACACACATACATGTAGACCAGTGCCATAAGCCAAAGCCTTTCTCTCAGCTTCTGCTGGCTCCATAAGCAGAAGTGAAGAAAGCTATTCTGTTCCTGTCTTCACAATAGGGCTGGAGTCCATGTGTGCAGAGGTGAATCCTTCCAATCTGATTTGCATCAGTTAATCTGTGAAGTGAAAAACCAACCTACCTTGTACCTAAACATTTAATTGTTTTTTTGTAGAACATGCCTACATTATCTACTTTATTGCCTCATGTTAATATGACTTGAATTGATACAACTGGTGGCTTTGTTATGCTAAAAATACATTCATCCCTTTCCTGCCTTCATTTTTATTATAAAGACACCTCTCTCCCAGATGAATAAAAATACTTGAGTCTGTACCAACCAAGTGGTTGGTGCCATGCCCAACTTGTTCTATCCTGATCCCTATATTCCTGTGTTTCCCTGACCACCAAAAGTGAGGCATGGCCCAGTGAGGGAGGGGGTGGTTGTGCTGGGTGGGAGGTGAGGTTGTTCAGTTCATCCAGCCCGGTTCTTAACCAAGATATTTGAGATGGAGGGGAGGATGCATAATTCCTGAGAAAATGCAACTAAATGGCCTAAGAAAAAACTGCGGACAACTGTAAGGTCTTGCCACAGGGGAGGGAGTACTAAGCACAAAAGGTACCTACCTCCCTACTTTACCTCAGTCCTATAGAACTGACCAAATTTGAAAGCTGGGTCCAATCACACTTTTCGTTACTGTTGCCATTTATTCAATTTGCCATGTTCTAATCGAAAGGTTTTAACTGGAGCACACAACCAAAACCCATGTTCTGCAGGGTTCATCCTTATATAGTACCTGACCATGTGGTCTCTTCCACTGAGCACAGTTTAAACTGGTTGTTCTGATGGAAGCTACCTATCTAATTAAGTGAAAAGTGCACAGTAGGTAACAATTAAGCTTTAATTAGCAGTTGTTTCCAATTGTATAAAACTTGATGGGGGAGGTGCAGATGGTCACATTGAATTAAATTGTATTTACAAACTGACATCAAAACTTGTGTTAATTGGGAAAAAATAACGAATTGTAACCTAATTCCACAAGAAAAAAATTAGGCTCCATGAAGTACACTTAATAGCAAAGTGGAAAAATGTTTAAAATGAATTGTTTCAGTGGAGTTTTATTTTTTAATTTAAGCATCCCAGATTTGAGAAGTATAATAAATATGATTTAATTCCATTAATGTTCTCTTATTGGTTTCATTCTTAATGCAAATCAATGAGTTATATATTTTTGGAGGTAATAGAGGCATGCTAATAAATCGAAACTCAAGAATGCGGGAGGAGTCACCCAGTGCCTTTCTCCAGAGGCAATGACTCTCTAGTTCTTTTGAGATCTTCCCAGAGTTATTCAAGATTTTATTTTTTTCTTATGAAAATTACCCAAAATTTGCATATACATCATTCAATTTGGGATTTATAAATATGTATGTAAAATATTTTTTTTTGGTCACCACCCAGACCTTTTGGGGGCTGCCTCACTTCATTAGTTGTTGATACATTCTTGGGAAATGCAAACTGATTTTTTAAAGTACTCGCTTACATAAAACAATTGAGAAGGCAAATATACTGCTATCAAAGCAAAGGAAAATGCATGTTATATTACAATGTCAAACTGAAGTACAATTTGCTCTGTGCTTAGGATCATTTAGTTGCAGCTCTTTGTAAGTATGGTGAAAGAGGGCCTCCTATGTTACCTGCTGTATCTCAGTCTTGGATACACTTAGGGAAATCCTTATCTGGTTGTTAATTAGCTATAGTGAGATTGAAGGCATTCAGGAAGGTCTGTGGTAACATCTAGGTGAGTACTGCCTCCAAAGCTCTGAAAAGAGGCCCTTCGGCTCTTTTCTTCATTCCCCTCCTCTCAGATAATTTGGGGCAGAGCATGAAAAAAAAATACCAGCATTGCAGTATTCTGACTCTAAGCCCTTTTGTTGACAGTGGGCAGGGTAGTTCCATGAACTCAGAAATGGAGATTTTGCCAAATCACCTATTGCTTAAGGGATAGCATGGGGATTACAAGTGAAAAACAGTAACTCTAAAAACACTGAGGTCAGACCTTTTCCAAGATGAGTTCATTCTTACTAGGAAGGTTGTGAAGTCAGCAACAGCCACACTGCTAGGATGATAAAGTTTAATTCTGGGAAATAGCTAGGAAGGATTATTTTTCCAATACAGCAGAATACAGTGTGATATAGAAAGAATGTTTTTATGTAGTATTAACAAGAGGCTAGTGTTGATTCTAGAACTTTTGCAATTCCTCCTTCTGCCCCCTGGTTGAAAAAAAAAAATCACACTCCTAAAACCCATATGAAACATCATAACCTTGCTTCTTGCTAACGAGACTCCTTTCTTCATAGGTGAAGTGCTACAGTTTAGTTTCCAATCCTCACCTCTCTCTGGATACTTGTCCCCCAATACTCTCTTCAGCTTCAGGATTACAACCATGCCAGCTTAATATTTTTTTTAAGGTTTCCCTCCTTCCCGCTTTCTTCTCTACTTTGTCTAATGAATCACGCTCAATCACTCATTATTCCACCTCTGGACCATCCATCCATGTAACATCTTCTAAACTCTTGCTAAACAATTAGGTACATGTGTTCAAAAGAGATTTCATTGTCTGCCCTGAAAGGGATGTTCAATGATAAAACTGAGGATTTAAAACCGTGGAATTAGGGGCACCTGGGTGGTTCAGGTCATAATCTCAGGGCTCTGGGATCGAGGCCCCTGATCAAACCACCAGTAGAGCTCCCTGCTCAGCAAGGAGTCTGCTTCTCCCTCTCCCTCTGCCTCTTCTCCTTCTCATGCTTGCTTGATCTCTCTCTCTCTCTCAAATAAATAAATAACATCTTAGAAAATACTTTAAAAAGATAGTGGAATTATACCTCAGAGATTCTTCTGAAAGGATATGAAAAAGATTATAGCTGCCTTTCTTTTTTTGTGCAATTAGACCTTTTCTCTTACTTTCCTGTGAACTGCATATGTTTTACAACATAGTTTACTAATCCATTATGTCTTCCAAACCTCTTTGAATTCTCTGTGTTTGTCAAGTTGGAGGATCTTAAACTAGACATGGAGTCAAAGGTTCCTAAGTAATATTTACTAACATGGGAGATATTGTCTGCTACATCTGAAATTTCAGTGTTCCCATTTTAACATTTTTGAGGAGACTCAATAAAGAAGACATTGATCTTCTTCTTCCTTTTTTTTTTTTTTTTTTTAACTCTGTGGTCTTCTCAATGCTGTTGTTTATATCTGCCCACATCTTCAAGTTGTCAGGATTGTTTTGAATTGCTGTGACATCCTCCAAATGTAGTTGACACTCCACCCACTTGGTGCTATCCACAAACAGCAAGTACATTCTCTGAATGTCATTAGTAAAAATGAAGTCCGATTCATCAAGAAAAAAGCTGACAGAAGAGCCTGGTTGAAAAAAAAATCTCAAATGAGAATTAAATCTACATTTTCTATGGACTAGTTGGCTGGTCACTGATGTGTTTCTCTAGCCTTTACATAGTTCTAAAGTGTAATATGGAAATAGTGATTTCTCCCTAGGGTCTTAGAATAATTCTTATTCAAGTATTTGCTGAGCATTCTTGATTACATATAGCCTTTTGCTAGAACCTGAGAAGGATATCAACAAAAAAGGTTGCTACCCTCTAGGATCTTAGATTTCTAATCTCTCACTCTCTTTCTATCTCTACATACCAGTTAAGACAAGGAATACATCTTTACCTCCTTAGAGCAATTTATAGCTTTCAAAACTATTATTTGTGTGTGTTCAAAAGTATATATATATATATATATATATATATATATTCATGTGTAAGTCATATATATATATAATACACACACATATATATGTATGTATTTATGATTTCATTATAATCTTATAGCAAACTCATGACACAGAATAAGGACTCCACATCATAAATGCAAACCCTGAGGCTACATGATATTAAGTAATATCATGAATACTAGGGTTTCAAGAATCCAAGACCCTGGATTCCAAGCCCTGTGGTCTTTCTATTGAAGCAGAAATTATTTTCCTAGGCTAGTATAAAGATGAATCCCCAAAGTGTAATATAACTACTAAATTATGTGGAAGGCTGCTTGGAGGAAGTGGGCCTTGAGAACCTTGTCCAGTGCAGAAGGAAGGGGATCTCAAGCAAGAAGAGGAATGTGCACTAGGGTCTAGATGTGATTTTGGGAAAGAAGAAAGGAGCTTACTAAGTGTTTTTACAGGGAAATAGTAAGATCTTTTGTTTCAGAATGGGGGTCTGAATGTGAAGTGTGTGAGTTTAGGTTCTTTCTGAAGGATTGGGTTACATGAGTGAGTATAATATGGTGTAGGATGAAGTCAACACTTTAGGAGGATTGGGAGAGACTGTGAAATAGGTTACATCATGAAGTCAGAGAGATGCCTTGTCAGACTTCTGGGTCCTCCAGGTGTAAAATGCCAATGGGCAAAGGTAGAAAAAAAATAAGGCTGGGTAATAAGGACACTTTTGAAGGACTGGTAATCCATCAGTTAGTCTAGTGTTAAGGATCTGGATTCTAGCTCTACTACTAACCAGCTTTGTGACCTGAACCAGTTTTTTATCTTCACCAAATCATAATTACTATTATGTTTTGGTGAAGGAACAATACTCTAATAAAGGAAGGTACTACACTATTCTAACCTTCTAGCCTTTTCTATGGATGAGATTTATTTTAATTTGAGTGGATGCAAAGGTTATAAAACAGATAACTACCTACACATCTTTACAAATCTTAAGAGATTTGTAGGTATCATAAGGTAGTAGTGGAATAATAGTGTTTCTCTTCTTGAGCCAGTTCCTTGTATATTTCAAGACCTTGGTCACTCTTGCGACATTTAGACCTTAAGAGGGTAATTTGGGGCTTCACCAAGGTAACTTTAGATTTAGAGTTTGGCAAAGAGTGAAGAGTAAGTGCTTTCCATGTGCTCAGTGAGTTCAAACATCTAGTCCCTGTGGAAAGGCTGAGGATGTCTATTAGCCGTATCAAGACTGCAGGAGGAAGGCATCAAGTAAGGGTGGGGAGGCTCCTCTCATCCCACAGGGTCAGTATTTTAATGATTCTTTAAAGAATCACTTTGGCAGATTTTCCTCTCAATATATAAATGACAGTCAATTCCAGGAGCAATATTAAGAAGTCCAAAAGGATATAAAATTTGCTAGGCGGAGCAGAAATCTTCTCTCGTCTTCAGAAGGAGGAACTGAAATTGTCACACCCCCATTTCCCCACTCAGAAGTAGGCTCTGTTCAATTTCAGCATGAATAGCCTGGATGCATATTGCAGTTCAGTCTCCTATGGCTTCCTAAAGGCAATTTGAGGCACAGGCAACTGCCAAGAGAATATAATGTCAGTGGAAGCAGAAAAGCCCACATGCCTGAAATATCCACTATCTGAATTTTTCCCTAGAGGGCTATGATTGAATTTTATATGTGTTGTATTTTGCATCAGTGTGGATTGATTTGTCCTAGGCTTAGATATTTGGAAGATATTGCACCTACCACTGTAGTCTCGATTCCTCTTCCAGTTGGAACGACAGACCCTCAGCCTCAGAAGATTGCTTATTACTTTGATTCTTATCTAGTATTATCCTTGGCTTCTGTTGGTGTCTAATGAAAGCACCGTGGTTTGCCACTGCCTTGGTCAACTTTAAATGCGTGAGATAGAAGAAGAAAGTTCTTGGAAGAGAGTGTGGTTGAGAATCAGAAGATGGCAGCTCTGAGTCAGGGCCTGTGGGTGGCCAGGAAGGCTGGGGAAGCAGGTATGAATTGGTACCTAAGAAAGAATAGGCTAAGGTGGACAAGTGGGAGAAAACCTGCTTTATCTCACTGCCATGTCTGAGGCCTTGTCTGCGGAGATAGCATGTTTCAGATGTTGGTTCCTATTCAGTCAGATGTTTCCCATGGCTAAATACCAGTCTGAGTCAGGAGTGGGCTACTGTGTGCCAGGAAGCTTTTCTGTCTTTTGATTCTGAGAAAACAAAAATAATTCTGTACTGACCTAAAACTATTTTGTGTGGACTGCTTAGAGACTGTTTGAAAACACCCTATGAGAATATATTTTGTGAATATGGTATATCTGTGTGTGGTATGCTCTTATTATATATAAACATATTCTTTTATTATATGTATTTATAGATGAATACATAAGTACCCATAAATATATATTTATATTTTATTTATTAATTGATTGATTTTATTGAAGAATTGATTTCACATGGAAGGGGCATCTAAAACCACAGAAACTTGAGGTTTACTTTCCTCCTTCTACAGATAAAGAAATTGAGGGCCAGCAGAATAGAGTGACTTGGTCAAGGTCTTAGGAAAAGACACAGCCCTGTCTAAATCTCACGTTGCTCAATCCAAGCCAGGAAACCCTCCAGTATAGCCCTGGAGTCTGGCACTGTGGACGAGTAAGGCTATGGGTGGATCTTGACAACATACCCTAAGAATGATTCTGAAATGTTCCACCTCTAACTCTGACCTGATATCCACGGTATAAGGACAGTAGAGAAATGTTAAGAAGTAATTGCCTTAGAAAGTGGAATAAAACTCCATAGGAAAACTACATGAGGTTGACTTACTATCAAATGCAAACGAATAGCAGGTCTAAGGATCTTTTACCCCTAACTGTGATCCTCAGGAATTGTCCTACCAGATCCCATTCAAAATAATGGGTCTTCTCTTTTCTCTCTTATTCATTGATATCCCTTCACATTGCTTTAAGGTTAAGTTGTGAGGGCAGGAGAAACAGAGTCTTGGTTCAGCTATAGACTCTTTTCAAAGAGAAACACCTACCCCTCTCTTTACTGGGGGCTGTTTATGGGATGTCTTTTACTATCAGGCAATCTGAGAACCCTGCTGTTAGGATAACATTGCTGTGCAGGAAGGATCTTTCTTCTTCCCTGAGTCTTTTTTCTTGAATCCAAAGATCTTTACAATTGACTCATTTTTTTTTTTTTTTCTCCTGCCTCTGCCCAGTCCTGTTAGCTATTCTGGGAAAAACAGCAAATGAGTTTAACATTTGCAGCCGGTGGCTAGAGGCCCCAAGACCAGGACAGTTAATATGATATGGTTAGCTTTGTTTCAAATTAAAATTGGAACCAGTAATGTCTTAATTCTCTTGTCTAGGCAATTGTCACGGCTGTAAATTACCATCATAATAGCCATCGAATGGCTTATAATGACCTTACCAAAACATTATTTGCCAATCCTATAAACTTTCTGAACATGCTGTTTAGTTTATCCTAATTAATCTATTAAGAGAGGACATATACATCCTGCTTCCTCTCTCCAAAGTGACATTTATGGATTCAATTCCTTTCTCATCATTAATGCTTCTCTGTAAACTCACTACTGATCTAATTCTGTCTGTCTGCAACAAATTTAATTAGAAATATCATTATCTAAATACGTTGTTCTTTCTGTGCTTGAGACAGTGCCTATTGCCTCTGTAGACTCTTGGTGCTGTTCCTTTTGGGTGGTTAATAGCAGTTTACAAATATTTTGTTTGGGATAAGGTAGTTTATTGCATAGGCTACTAATAATCGTGTGTAAAACTGAGTTTCAATTAACTCTTCAAACAGGAACTTGAAAGTGTTCAAATTCTCAGGAGATAGGCCTCTGTACCTAAAGGCTTGTCTGCGTAGTATGTAAGCATGGCCTTTAAACCAAACTGAGTAAGAAACCAATTCACCTTATAATGCGTGTGTCTGCTGATTATATAGTTATAAGCTCAGCTAATATCTAAACTGCCTATGCCATGCTTCTGTGTGTGTGTGTGTGTGTGTGTGTGTGTGTGTGTGTAGGGCAAGTGCAGTTAGTTAAGGCAGTACAGAGGGAGAACAGATGCCAAAAGTCATCAAGAAAATGTCTGAAACCTTTGTCGTAGGACTCTGGTTTCTCTAGTTATCTGCCAGGAGTGTTCTTGTCCTTTCTGCCTGAGAAACTCAGAACCATCTTTTGTGTTGCCACCATTCATTTTTACCATTACAGATTTCTTTTCATTTGATGACTATTATATGTCTACTTGTCTGTTTCTGCCACTAAAATGTGATCTCAAGTATAGGGACATCATCACTGCTAGTGGGTAAGGAGCTGGGATTGAATTCCATTTTCATTACTCTCTACATTTTATTTATTTTTTTAAATAAATTTTTATTTATTTATGATAGTCACACAGAGAGAGAGAGAGAGAGAGAGAGAGAGAGAGGCAGAGACACAGGCAGAGGAAGAAGCAGGCTCCATGCACCGGGAGCCCGACGTGGGATTCGATTCCAGGTCTCCAGGATCGCGCCCTGGGCCAAAGGCAGGCGCCAAACCGCTGCGCCACCCAGGGATCCTTACATTTTATTTTCTTTATCTGAAAATTGGGGGTAAAAAGAGTATTTGCTTCATAGAATTTTGTATAGGTTAATTAATCTTAGCCATCATCATCATATTCATGTCCTTATTGCCATTGTAAAACACACAATTTTTTTTTCTGTAAACAAATTAATATTTTATCAAACAACCTTTTGGTTCCTCCCAGTATTTTTTAACTTGAGATATAATGTGCATACCATAAAATTTACCCTTTCAAAAGTCTGTAATTCAGGAGCATTTATTATATTCATGAAGCCATGTGAACATCCTAATTCCAGAAAATTTTCATCATTGCAAAAAGAAATGCTTTCTCTGTGAGCAGTCATCCTTTATTCTCCTGCTTATTCCCTTAGCCCTGACAAAACAGAAATCTGCTTTCTGTCTGGATTTGCCTGCAAAAGACATTACATATAAATGAAATCATGGAATATGTGGTCTTTTTATGTCTGAGTCTTTCACTTAGCATAATGTTTTTAAGGTTCATCCATGTTGCTAACATGTGTTAGCGTGTATATATTTCATTCCTTTTTTATGGTTGAATAGTATTCCATCATATGCATATACACTACATTTATGGCCTAATACTACATATATGACCTAATATGTGATCTATCCTGCAGAAAGTTCTTTGTGCACCTGAGAAAATTTTTTATTTTGATGTTTTTAAAAGGACTGTTCTATGAATGCCTGTTGGGTCTAGCTGTTTTATAGTGTTATTCAAGTCTTTTATTTACTTTTTGCTTTATTGCCAATTTGTTCCATTATTGAAATCAGCAACTATCATTGCTGAATTGTCTATTTCTCCCTTAAATTCTGTCAGGTTTTGCTTCATGTATTTTCAGGATCTGTTGTTAGGTACATATGTACCTATAATTTTTATGTCTTCTTGATGGGACAATTTTATTCTTATAAAATGTTCTTTGGGGATCCCTGGGTGGCACAGTGGTTTGGCGCCTGCCTTTGGCCCAGGGCGTGATCCTGGAGACCCAGGATTGAATCCCATGTCAGGCTCCTGGAGCATGGAGCCTGCTTCTCCCTCTGCCTATGTCTCTGCCTCTCTCTCTGTGTGACTATCATAAATAAATAAAAATTAAAAAAAAATAAAATGTCCTTTGTCTCTAATAACAATTTTTGTCTTAAAGTGTATTTTGTCTGATAGTAATATAGTCACTTTAGCTGTCTTTTTGTAAGTTCACATGGTAAATCTTTTTCAATCTTTTAATATTTAAACTATGTGTGACTTAAATTGAAGATGTATTTCTAGTACATTATATAATTGAGTCATATTTGCTTATTCTGTCAATCTCTGCCTTAGATTGGAGTGTTTATTCTATTCACATTTAATATAATTACTGATAAGGTAGATTTTACATCTGCCATTTTTCTACTTGTATTATATGCCATTTTTCTCTTTATTTTGCCATTACTGTCTTCTTTTGTGTTAAATAAATCTTTTCTAGTTTATCATTTTAATTCCTCTATTGCTTTTTACTCAATTTTAAAGTTATTTTCTTAATATTTACTCCAGGGATTACAATGAATATCTTATCTTCAAGATCTAGCTTGGGTAATACCAACTCAATGTCAATATCATAAAAACTTTACTGCTATGCAACTCCATTCCCTCTTCCCTTCTTTGTGCTCTTGTACATTATAAGTACAAATATTTGTATGTTATAAGTCTATCAATACAGTTTTATAATTGTTGGTTTATGCAGTTATCTTTCAAATAGGAGAAAAGTTACAAACCAAAAGTACCTTTATTTTATCTTTTGTATTTACCTGTATGGTTGTCTTTACGGGTACTTTTAATATTTCTACACATGGATTCTATTTGTTGTCTAGTTTCCTTTCATTTTAGTCTGGAAGGCTCCTGTTAGTATTTCTTTCTTTCTTTTTTAAGAGAAATAACAATTATAATGAAAATAGGTAGCCTTAACTGAGCACTAATCCTGTGCCAGAGATTGTACTTTATCTCATTTAATTCTTTAAAACAAAAATAAAATGGAACAATTTGTTAAGTACTTCTGTTTAGCCTTCTGGCACATAAGAAGAAACTATGGCTTGAAGAGGTAAAGTGATTTGCCAAGATTACACAGATAGTAAATGAAAAAACTGGAGCATTAACTTGGATCTTTGTAGTTGACCATATTCTTGTTCTTAACCACAATACTATATTGTTTTCTTTTTGCTCTTCTTTATTTTATTTATTTTTTTATTTTTTGAGGGGGGAGCAGAGAGAGAGAGAGAGAGAGAAGGTATGAGTAGGGGGTGGGAAGGAGGGGCAGAGAGAGAAAGAGAGAATCCTAAGCAGACTCCACACCAGTGCAGAGCTGGATGCAGGGCTTGATCTCAAGACTGTGAGATCATGACCGGAGCCCAAATCAGGATTTAGATGCTGAACTGACTAAGCCACCCAGATGCCCCTCTTTGCTTCCCTTTATTCTTCCTCTTCTTGTCTCTCTGTTACAGTTCTGATGTCTGCTAGTCTAAAGCTACATGCCAGTTCATCCATAACATGTGTTTCTGTCCTTCAGTTGAGAAACAATCTTTCCTCTCTTTAATCTCTTACTGAATACAGCGCAATGCCTAGTACATCATGATAAATGATCAATATATGTTTTAAATAAAGGAGATGGATGAATAAAATTTGGATCCTAGGTATCTTGTTCTTTTAGTTCATCATTGATATAAAGAGAAAACTCAAAACTGCACAATATTTTTCAGATTACAGGCACTTAAGCATTTGTTAAATTGAATGAATTGGTGAAAATTCAGTGGATCAGCTTACTGGGTGTCTGTTTCTCTTTATACTTCCCTTAGGAAACCACAGCTATATGTGCAAGAGCAGGCTATGTAAGCTTCTACCAAATATATGTGGAATGTCCATTACTTTCTGTGTTAACCTATGCAGGCTAGCAGGCCTAGAGGTCTATTTTTTTGTGGTTAACAAAGAAAAGGCCTCAGTCTTAAATACTTGCAGGGGAATTTGGAATTTCTAGCTATGCAACCTACTCTAACTGCGGCTTTCCTTCCACAGAGGAGTTATTTTATGGGCTGTCAGTATGAAAACAAATCTGTTTCAATGATGTGTCTATTTTGCTTGTCCCCAATGAATGTGGTATTTAAGAAGAGCAAGAACAGGGCACTAAGCTGGAAAAGAGAGAAGTTAAGACAAGATAACTGGGAAGGATGGAGACTAGGCTAAATCAGATGCCTGAGCTCCCAACCCAGGGATGCTGTTGCTGATGCTGTTGGTCTGAGTCAGCAACAAAAATCAATAACTCAGATCTGGCCAGACTCGGGCACCCCAGAAATTTTATTCAATTCAGTAATTCTAGGATTCTATTGAATAAAAAAGCTGTTCAAAATATTTAGATTTAAGTCATGATATAGATACTTGAGTTCCTTAAACAGGAGTATATAAACTTTTCCCAGTGCCTGTGTGTTCCTTAAGAAAATGATTAATTTTGTAATTCTGTTTTGATTATAGTCTAAAAAAGGTGATATAAGCATGCTCCAGATTACCTGGGGCTCCTAATGGACTTCAGTTATACAGTTTTATTACTCATATTTGGGGTTGGATTGATCATCTGATTAGCAAGAGGACTGCAACTTATTTATTCCTAGGGTAATGGGGAAAGACTGGAATTGTCCTCTACATGTAGCTCAGGCATGTGCCTATACATGCTTCTTGTGTGTACTGCATGCATGACTCCAGTGTGTTCCTGTGTGCTCTCTATGCACATTCCATGTACAAGCCAGGTATGTGCCTATATATGCCCTGTATGTATAACTCAGATGTGTTCCATACCAGTGGAGATTTATAGAAGTTAGAACAGAGAAAAATGTTGGGAAAATTGTGTATATAGATATATCAAACTTTAAATGTGCATGTGTATTATCAAATTCACATTGAGGATAGTTATTTAGTTTTAGCAAACAACAGAGTCTGTCACATTAATGTTACAGTTTTTCATACTTTTTTGTAGTTTTGTTTGCTGTTAATTTATAAACTAATTTTTAGTTTTATAATGGTAAACAAGTCAGATAAAGCAGACAGATTATACTGAGTTTTATATACTAATATTGTTATACACGTCATCTGTCAACATTTGTAATTGAGAGGATCTTTTCCTTTAAAGGAGATCTTTACATTACTCAGTTGGCAAAACACTATACCATTCTATTCTGAAGTGCATGTACATCCTAATCTGAGCTATTTTAGAGAAAATAATGGTTATGTTACCCAGATAAATATTAAAGTTTAATAGCAATCTTTCATTTACTATGCAATAGCTGCAATCTCTGTTTTGTAAATTGTCAGTTTTACTTATTGATATATTTACATATTTTCTTTTACCTAGTAAAAATTATAACACATTAATACCAGCAAATTTTTGAGGCTCCATTCAAGGTAATAGGTCCAGGCTAAGAACATCTTCTAGAGTGGGTCAACAATTTTTTTTAAAAAATCTTTCCCTCATTGAATAAATATGGCATGTAAATTGAGTGAAGAAGCCCTGTAAAAAGCCTTTTCTCCTTTTTGATGTGAAGGAGTTAAAATACTAACTTCATAATTTATACTCCCTTCTACCTATACTGTCTCATGTTGCCATAGAACTGTATCATTTCCACTCAACAGAAAACAAATGTGTGCGACGAGGGGTTGAATGATTTGTCTTTATCAGAAACCTGGGGGCTTTCACTCTGAATATGAATGTTTGGGCTTCAACTTTGGGCTCCTTTTGCTATATCATGTGATTTGTCTAAATAAGATTTAAACTAATTTTGGCATACAAATTGGATTTTTTTTTTTTTTTACAAATTGGATTTTTAAGGGAAGGTGTAGTATTAATTCATATGGATATCTTTATAAGTTTCTTATTCTGCATCTGTTATGGTTTATTATTGCTACATATATATTTCTATTGAGGTATAATTGACATACAACATTGTTAGTTTTAAGTGCACAACAGAAATACTTGAGATATATATTTATATATATATAACTCTATATAAACTATATTTATATATAATATATATGAGATATATAACTCTTAAGAATTTTGCAGAGAGAAATATATATATATATATATATATATATATATATATATATATATAGTGGAACAATCACCACAATATGTCCAGTTCACATCATTATTCTCATGATTGTTATTATATATTAAATAAATAATATATCATATATAATATGGTATATATGTAATTATATATACTATATATATATATGCTATACACATATACATATACATATATAACCAAAAAGGATTTAGATAAAACAGTATTGTATGGTAGCTCCTTTAACTCAGATTAAAATACAAAAGGTAAGTAACAGAGGCAGAAGATAGGAGAAAAGAAGTGCTTTAAAAGGTCTCTGCTGTAAAAGTTAAGAATATCACAGTTGAACGCAATGGAACTCTTAAGAATTTTGCAGAGAGAAACTTTTCTTTCCCTAACTTCTCAGAAATTTATTAGCAGTGAAATGACTTTAGAAAGCATCTAGGAAGACTGTAGCCTAGGTATATACTAAAGCTTTAGTTCTACTGCGTAACTATTTAATCAAAATAAGTCTGGAAAATGGAAATGAAAAGTGCCACATTATGTGGCATGTATTTTGGAGAGAAGTCCAGGAAATTTCTTCTCCTAGGAGCAGCTCCCGTTTCAAGAATTTATGTTGCCACCTGGGGTACCTGGGTGACTCAGTCAGTTGAACACCCTACTGTTGAAAATTTGAAAAAATATGAAGAATCAGGAAATATGTGTTCATAATTCTAGCAATATTAATTTCTTGTGTATTTTTCTCAATGCATTTTTAGCTTATGTGAGAACATATGCTTTCTTTACTTGACATTTTTAATGTTATTAAATTTCCTCATGTTATTGAAAAGCCTTTATTTTTAATGGCTACAAAGTATCCCAGCATATGGATATGTTCTGGCTTTTTAAAGCATCCAGTTAATATTGAACACTTGGGGGATTTCCAATTTTCTCTGTTGTGCCTCACTTCTGTATATAACTTTTTGTGAGCATTTTGGCATATCTCCTTATAACTACAGTATGATTGTTTCTTCTTTTTTTTAAAAGACTTTATTTATTTATTCATGAGAGGCACAGAGAGAGAGAGAGGGAGAGACACAGGCAGAGGGAGAAGCAGGCTCCCCACAGGAAGCCCGATGTGGGACTCGATCCCGGGACTTCAGGATCACGCCCTGGGCCGAAGGCAGGCGTTAACCCACTGAGCCACCCAGGGGTCCCCGTATGATTGTTTCTAAGAAGAATTAGTAAGTCAAAAGATACAAACATTCTAAATTATTTTGGTAAATATCACCAAATTACTTTTCAAACTCTTACATCAATTTGCATTTCTGACAGCAATGTCTGAATGCATCTATTTCCTTGTGCCCTCATCTGCTTTTTAATTCTTTGTTCATTTGATAGGTGAGCATTGCATCACACTGATTTAATATGCATTATTAAAAAAAGATAGATAATTTGTTTTGCTCATATTTTCCAGCCATTTATCTTTTTTGAAACCTGTCTAAATCACCTTCTTACCTTTCTATCATCATTTATCAGCGCTCAACCTCCAAAGAATGGAATAATTTCAATCACAGAGCTTTAGAGCCAAAGTGAGCATGTCCCCCACTCACCGTACACGTGTGTGCTCTGCTCATGGTACACGCAAGTGCAGATGGATGGATGTGTATCAGTCTACCTCCTGCCTACCTTTGTGCCCCCCCACAACTGTCACCTTTTCCTCCCTTCCATGCATCTCTTACTCTTTTGTTCTCTCCTCAATATAAAATTGTCGACGTCCTTATATTGTACTGGGATCGGTAGGCTTATGTGTATCTCTGGAAATAAAAGTCAATACTTTGCCTTTGTTCTGAGTTGTCTAATGTGCCATTATGCCCTTCCCTTGCACATTGTCACCATCTCAGGACGGTTCTACCATCTGTATGTGTGAGGTGCCTACACACATAGCAGGGGCTACTTTACTGAGGCGCCTTTGAGACAGAAAGTTAGTGAACAAGAGTTCTACAGAATTATTCAAAGAAGGCTGAAGTGTTCCATACATTTGCTTTATCTCCTTCAAAGGCATTCATGGTGGTTAAATTTTACTGAAGACCTTCTATGGTAGCCAGCTGGATGAGCTTCTGTGTCCTCATAGCTCACCATGAAGGACATGCTATGCTTCTTATTTTACATCTGAGCTCTGAAAACTGTGGCCCATCTGTTAGAGTATTTTCCCACTGTCACACAGCTAATAAAGAGAGTGGATTTGAACCTAAGTTTGACTGACCCTGAAGTCCATGTATGGCCTCTCTGCTGTAGTTCTTGGGCTATCTGGCAATGGTGGAGATATTTCCGCTTGTGCCTCTTGTCTGGTAGAGTGGCACACAGACCAATTCATGTGGGGTAGAGTCAGGTGTGGTGAGGTGTGAGGGAGGCAAATGTTAAACACACATACTGGTCTAATAGCAAAAGACCAAGTTCACTGATGAGCTGGGGCGAGTCTGGCTTTCATGTTCCTGGCACATGGTAGCCACTAAACAACTATTTGTTATTACTGAATAAAAGATGCTTTTCATTAAGCTACCATCTTCTCTCAAAAAAGAGCAGGGATAACTAGTCTGTAGGGTAGTGACAATCTGGCAGTGCTAATCACTTTTCTTAATGACTCAGCCTGTCTTCAGCAAGCCATTTACACCCTCTTAGCTTCCAGTTCTTCCAAATGAGGGTATCAAGCTCAAAATGGTGTGATTCAGATGAATAAGTTTTGAACTCTTTGAACAGATGATTAATAAGCAAGAACAGCCATTTTATTTAACTTTACTGATTATCTCATTTGGAATTTCTGAATTCTGAAGAAATCCTTAGGAGAATGGATTCTGAACATATTTTAGGTAAATCTCATTTTTCAAGTTGAAAAGTTTTTATGATTTTTTCAATCTTGCACATTCTTATCAAACACTTGGCTTTTTATAAAGAGCTAGCCCACTGCCAGTGCTACAACACCACCTGTAGATTGGAATGGTACCTTATCCATCTGTCTGGGATGAATGGGCTTGCATGGGTCTCTGGAAATAGAAGCCAGAACTTATCTTTTTTTTTTTTTTTTTCTTTGTTCAAGTTTGTTTAGTACCTCCTTCTGACTCTTTTTTTTTTTTTTTAAGATTTTATTTATTTATTCATGAGAGAGAGAGAGGCAGAGACACAGGCAGAGGGAGAAGCAGGCTCCACGCAGGGAGCCTGACCTGGGACTCGATCCCAGGTCTCCAGGATCACACCCTAGGCTGAAGGCAGCACTAAACCACTGGGCCACCCGGGCTACCCTCCTTCTGACTCTTGATTCGTATGTTTGCTGTACCAAGGACACCATGGTGGCACATCACAGACTGCCCAAATGGATTTTAAAAATGAATCAATATAATTCTAGTGAGTATATTTGTTATAATTTTGCTGAGAGCTACAATTATACAGCTCTTTACAATAAATCTTCTTCTCTAATCTGAACTTTAGTAAACTATACAGCAAGAAATACTGAGAAGTGAAAGATCTACATTTTAAGTATTTTCCTTTTAACCAAACTGAAACTTGTTAATGCTCAAAAGTAGGGATCAGCAAACTTTGTCTGTAAAGAGCCAGATGGAGAACATTTTAGGCTTTGTGAGCCAATGGGAAAAATTGAGGACATTAATTAGGTACTTACATAACAAAAGAGAAGACAGATTTCCACAAAATGTGATGAAATTCAAATAATAACAATAATAATGATAATTGAGTACACTGTTTTTGTAATAGAGGCCTATCGTATTAATTTTCTATCACAACCATAAAAAATTATCACGTACTTGGTGGCTTAAACTATCAAATTTATTATCTTACTGTTCTGGAGATCAGTGGCCCAACATGGATCTCAGTCAGCTAAAAGCAAGATGTTGATAGGGCCGCATTCCTCCTGGAGACCCTGCTATAGAGTCTCCTTCCTTGCCTTTTCCAGTTTAGAGGCTGCCTCTGTTATTAATTCATGGCTACCTTCTTCCATCTCCAAGGCTGGCAACATAGTATCTCTCTAATTCTGCTCTACCATCACATTTCTTCTTCTTATCATGCCTGGAAAGGTTCCCCACCTGTAAGGATCCATGTGATTATCTTGGGCCCACTTAGATAATCCAGCACAATCCTCCCATCCTAAAGTCCATGAGTTAGTTTTCTTGGGCTGCTCTAACAAAGTGCCAAAAATGGATGGCTTTAAGCAACCAAAATTTGTTTGCCCAGTTGTTGAATCTCTAAGTCCAAAATCAAGATGTTAGCAGGCCATGGTCCCTCTGAGGGGTGTGGGGGGAAGGGATTCTCCCTTTCCTCTTCCTAGCTTCTGTCTATCAGTCCTTGGAGTTCCTTGGCTTGTAGCTATATCACTCCAATCTCTGCTCCTGTCATGACATGGGCTTCTGCCCTCCTGTGTCTTTGTCTCATCTGGCTTCTTATAAGGATATTAGTCATCTTGGATTAAGGGCTCACCCTAAAGGCCTCATCTTAACTTGATTACATGTGCAAAAACCCTATTTCCAAATAATGTCACATTCACAGGTAATGGGGATTAGGACTTCAATGTATCTTTTTGGGGACATGATTCAACTCCATAACAGTCCATAACCTTAATCAGGTCAAGTGGTTGTTAGGACTGTTATGGGGACCAGAAGCATGCTGGGTGGTGGAGGAGTCAGAGATTGGGCCATCATCTGCAGTTACGGGGTTAACACTGATTACTGGGTTAAACCGGGTATTTCTCCATGATATTCCCACTTCTTTACCACTTGCTGTAGGAAGCCCAGGAGAGAGTGAGTACTTCATGTTATAGACCCACTTCTATCTTATTTGATATGTAGTTACATTATTGCCATATACTGAATTCCATCCTGCAGGCTACCCTTGGGATTTCTTTCAGCTTTCATTCCTTCTTTCTTTTCTTTTCCTGTCCTCCCATAACATGATTTTCTTAATATCTTTTCCTCATCACTGCTTACTGTTTCCACAATATCTAATCCCCAAGGGATACATGGCTCCATGATAAAAAAGTGAATTAGATAAAATTTTTGAATTTAAGTTATAATGGTAAATTTAATTTAAAATTAAAGTTAAAATAACAAATGGGTGATTATTCAGTAGTTATATTGGAAAGCTGGGGGATTTGAGTGAAATTGGTGACTTAAATCAATAGTTGATTATTAGTAGGCACTGGGGTCATGTTTTACACAATGGGAGGATTATGATTCAGTTTGCAGAATTTTGTTTTTGTAACCATCTGGGCCATAATAGTCTTTCTGAAATCCCCACTGGAAATTTCTTATCTTTCCACAATCTTTACTGTACTCTTTTGTCAAGCTACCGAAGCAGAGTAAGGACACTGGGCTTTGGGCATTCTAGAAGTTTGGACTCCTGACAAGGGAAAGGGAATGGGTCAGTCAAGACATTAGTGAAACTGGGGAAGCTGCTCAAGGAGGTGTTGTCCCTATCTTTGTGCTGGAGGTGAGAGTGTGATGTTTGGAGATTGATGGTTTAGGATGTCCATGTGAGGTGCTATGTGTCCTGTATTCAGGGGAGGCATGGGGCATGAGCTGAGAGACAGAAGTGCCATGTGTTGGAAGTGATGGACCATGATCCTGGCTTGTATTATTTTAATTTATGCTTGCTCAGATATGACTTAAAGTTCATCTGTTTTCTTTAGCAATAGATTTAATGGAGTCTAGTAGTATCAGCTTTTATGTTGATTATGAAATGAAAGACACTTTTGTTATACAATGGGATTTTATTTTCTTTATAAATTCTTCAGTGTCACCCTTGCCTTGAATTGCTCTTGGTAATAAACTCTCCTTTGTACGAATGCAGGATTTCAGTGAGCCACAAGGTTTCTGAGAAATCATTCAAGCAGACTTTGGGATTTTTGCATTTTTTTTTTTTTTCTGAAAATAACTTGCTGACAAAACAGTTTAGGATCGATTCAGTACACAGACATCAGCAGATGTGAAATTGGGAAGAAAAGGAAATGCAGAAAATGAATAGTATTTCCAAAAAGCAGTAGTCACTGTGACACATATTAATTTAAAAAGCTAATGGTTTTCCTTGAAAAAAAGAAAGGAGCATGGAGCATTATTCTTTGAGTAAAAAACAAGGAGCCTGCAGTCTGGAGAGTGTCACACACATCAGGAGTCAGTAGAAAGGACACCAGAACTGAAATCGCTGGACATGATTTGAATTTAGCTTGATTCTGATCAGACTGTGTGCAGCTGGCTGAGCAGTCTAGCTCTCTAGACTCAAGGACTCACTATCTTCTCTACATGATGAATGAAGAAAAAAATATCAGTTTTCCAGAAAGCTTGAATCTTTCAACTTAATTTGTTTTATCATGGAACTCTAAGCTCCAGAAGGACAGAGTTCCCAGTAGATCAGTCCCTTGCTAAGAAACCAATGGTTGTGCTTTGGATTTGAGGTAAGTAGACCCAAGCACTGGATCTTCACTTCACCATATAGTCATTCATCCATCAATTCAGGACTGTTGTTATGCAGCAGTAAATGCTTTGCTCACAGATGACTTTCCCTTTTTAAAAACGGACATAGAAACAGCACATGGTGAGCACTAAAAATGAGGGGACGATTAATAGATTAAGATTTGTGGAAGTAGGGCGCCTAGGTGGCTCAGTGGTTGAGTATCGCCTTTGGCTCAGGTCGTGATTCTGGGATCCTGGGATTGAGTTCCACATCAGGCTCCCTGCGGGAGCCTCTGCCTATGTCTCTGCCTCTCTCTGTGTCTCTTATGAATAAATAAATAAAATCTTAAAAATAAAAGATTTGTGAAAAAAAAAAAAATAAAAGATTTGTGGAAGTATTTAAAAAATTCATATCCATGATGCCTCAAATATGATACATTTTTTACTCCCTCCCAGTTTATGCTTGTTTTTGAGCTACAGGGTGCTTTGGATTAGGTGGATCCAAGTAGATAAAGTATTGTTCCATGCTGGTGTGCAGCTGATATGCCCCAGTTTAGCCATCCTAGTAATTCATGGCAGCAGCAGACCTGACTGGTTTCTGTGACTGTGTTGGAAAACATACTGAGGGTCACCTGTGCTTGGTAACTGACAACAAAGTCCAGTGATACTTCTGATGGTACTTGCTGAGTGGTACTTTCAGATTACCTGCTAGGTTACCCGGCTGTGCACCTGAGTTCAGAGCCTCTCTGATTTTGCTGTATGTTTTGCAAGATGATCTCCAGGCAAAATGTACAAGTGGTATTGATGGAGAAAATGTCTTACATGAACAAGAAAGGGCCTTTCAGACTGATGCTCTTTAGTTATAGGTACACACTTTGCAGAGAATTGTGACAGTGGATAAGCTGGCAGGGTAGCAACCACATGCTGGCCTGAAAGGATGAATAGATTCAGGAAGACACGTGTCTGAAAGATTAAACAAAGTCATATTAGGAGGCTTTGGAACATTTTTCCAGAATGACTGACCAAAGTTTTCCAGTCGATTTTGATTCATGTGCCAGGGCACCCTAAAAAAATAGTAGTGAAGGCAGATCATTCCAAGCTAGACTAGGGAGAGGCTAGGTTATTTGAGTAGAACAGCTAGCTTTAAATCACTACTAAGAATTGATTTAATATTGACATTTTTTTTCTTCCTGAACTTTAATAAAGTATTTTTTGATAATATCTTCAAAACATATAGGTTTAATTTTAAAAGGTAAATATAGTTATTTTTTTGCAGAATTTATTTTGAAATCCCTTAAAATAAGCAGTGCAGCAATGAAACAAATCTGAAAAATTTTAAAAAATATTTACTGAAGAATAATTGGAGGGCAAGCATGTTTAGTCATCAATACATGAGAGTATCTTGAGGTGCTTCTTCTTTTATTTTCTTGAGATGCTTCTTAAGAGGATAACAAATGTTATAAAAAATTGTCATTACAAAATATCTTACTGACTGGCAACATAAGTATTTTCCAACATGGATTTTTAAATTCAGTAACACATAATTATTTTCAGAATTAAAAAGAGAAACTTTCCTTTGCATACCTATTGCTGCTTGCAATGATTATACTCATTTTTTTGGTACAAATTAAATACTTTTCCACAAGATTAAAATGAGAAATAAAAGACATTAAGACTTTCTATTTTTATTTTCTTTGCTTATTTGTATACTAAAAAAAGAATAGATTTTTTTTTTATCTCTCTCTGAAAAGATTTTCCAATTAAGGAAAAATGAAGTCAAAAGAAGAAACTTCCTTTTATATCCAGATGAAGAGTCTGATGTTAAAAGTAATGTTACCTTTTGTCATTTCTGAATAATTTTAGTGCTTTAAGCTCAATGGTTCATACTCTCTGCCATTACAAAGGCTTATCTTTAGTTTGTACTGTCTGAAAAATATAACCGATATGAATTTCACTGAAGGTTTCTTGTTTTGTTTTGTTTTGCTTTAAAACAAACAGTTGCTAAAGAACGCCTCGACTTACCTATAGTTTTATGATAACAAAATTTACCTTATGTTCTTGGTCATTATAACGCCTTTTGTTGAACTACAACACTGAACTAATTATAGAATAAGTGCTTTTATGGTAGATGTGTTTAGAAATACCATATCTTGCTGCTTCTGCTGTATTTGTTTATAAATGGCTTTCTCTGTGAGTTAGACCAGGACAGCCATCTGCTTGGGTGTGGGGCAGAAGTAGTAGCATTGCTCTAAAAGGGGAGGAGCATATAACAATGATGTGTATGTGTGTATATATATATGTGTGTGTATATATATATATACATATATATATATGTATATAAAACGCACACACACAATAGAATATAGTCATCAAATAATGGAATCTTGCCATTTGCAACGACGTGGATGGAACTAGAGGGTGTTATGTTAAGCAAAATAAGTAAGAAAAAGACAAATACCGTATGATGTCACTCATATGTGGAATTTAAGAAACAAAACATATGAAACATAGGGGAAGGGAAAGAAAAAAAATGAAAACAGAAAGGGAGGCAAACTCTAAGAGATGCTGGACTCTGAAACAAAGTGAGGGTTGCTGGAGGGGAATGGGGTGAGGGGATGGGGTAGTTGAGTGATGGGGATTAAGGAGGGCATGTGATGTCATGAACACTGGGTGTTATGTGTAACTTATGGATCACTAAATTCTGCCCCTGAAACTAAAAATGCACTATATGTTAACTAAATTGAATTTAAATTAAAAATTCTTTTAAAATAAAAGGGGAGGAGCAGGGGAGGAGGAATAGGGAGGGGAGGGAGAGGAGATGGAGGAGGGGGAGAACGATATAAACATGGTGACTTAGTCAATAATATTGTAGTGAATATTTAAAAATTGCTGGGAGTAAAAATGGAAAGTTCTTCTCAAAAGAAAAAAACTCTGTAGCTTCATATGGTAATGAATGGGGATTTGAGTTACTGTGATGATCATTTCACAGTGTATACAAATATTGAATCACTATGTTGTACACCTGAAACTAATGTGTTAAATGTTAATTAGACCTCAATTTAAAAAGAGACCGGGAAAAAGAAGAGCTGATATTTCCTATAATAGGCTTTTTTGTGTTCTCATCAAGATAACAGGCATGACAGCCAGGATCTATCAAAAAAAGAAAACTATAGTATAAATACCTTGACTTCCTCCTATAACCTACCAGGAGATAACTCTATCCTACAGGTTTACCAGATTCTCAGTGATCAAGGCTATGCCAAAGAAAGGATGGGAAGTCCTAGCTGCCTGCTGTGGTCTAACCCACTGTTCTAGGATGAATGGGAACAAGGGCACAGCCCACCCTATGACATTGTGTCAGCCACACACCCACATGAGCATTTATGTTCTGTAGCCATGTTGGTCTGTTGGCAGTCACTAGTCACACATGGCTATATTAATTAATTAGTTAATTACATTATTAATTTTGTTTTCCTGAGCAAATGGTCCATTATTATGGTATCAGATAAATAGGATAGTGAAGGAATGTCTCAAAACACCTAACTATTCACAGAATCCCTTGAATAATTCATTCTATGTATTTTTTCATTGTTTTAAATATCATCTATATCCTAATGACTAAAATTTGTACCTCCGTCCTATGTGACAATATAAATTTAAGTTAATTTTAAAAATTCAGTCTTGCTAGTCACTTTTCAAGTGATCAATAGCCACGTGTGGCGGGTGGATTCTGTGTTGGATGGTGCAGCTCTATCACATTTCCTTCATCAGAGGCTCTACTGGACTGCACTGGTCTAAAGCTTCCATGAGAAAGTTGAGTTCTTGAGATATCACCCAATTAAATTACTTTTGATTGAGGCTTCTAAGCAGGGCTAAATCAGTTAATAGGAAACATGAAAACTTTTTTTTTTTTTAATTTGCACATCTTTTAGCAGCAGTGTGAATTTGCAAATTTGGTCATGTAAACCTAAAGAATGGGATGGTTTTTGGGTACCTGTGTGGCTCAGTTGGTTGAGCAACGGTCCCAGGTCATGATCTTGGGGTCCTGAGATTGAGCCCCGCATTGTGCTCTATGGTCAGTGAGGAGTCTGCTTGAGGATTCTCTCTCTCTCTCTCTCTCTTTCTCTCTCTCTCCCTATGCCCTTCCTCCTGCTTGCATGTACACTATCTCTCTAGAATAAATAAAATAAATTTTTTAAAAAAGAATGGGTTGATTTATTTTTCCTGGAGAGGGGCTCTCTCTAGAATAAATAAAATAAATCTTAAAAAGAAAAAAGAATGGGATGATTTCTTTTCTCTGCAGAGGGGCCTTTGTTATTCCTTTTGCTTTCTGAAATGTCTTACTGGGATGATGCTTAATGATGATTACCTCTCATTTTATAACTTCCCATGTGGGGCTTATTATTTCATTTGCACTTGATTCAGTTAAGAAACATGCAAAACTTGGTCTGATGATCTGGTCTGCAACCTGTCCTCAGTGGCCTGAGTGACACTGGCATCAGAACCACGGACAGGTGTCTCAGGGAGGTGGAGAGGGATGACAGGTGTTGGGTGGGACACTGGAGACAGCAGGAAGCAAGAGCTCTTGGACTGAGCACATCGGGAAAATGTGGTGAGACAAAACCATGGGCAAAATAGCTCCAGCAGCAAGTCTGTGCAGGACCCGAGCCTATGAGAGGAGACTTGCAAGCTTAAAGGCAGAGACCCCTTGGCATAATCTTCTTGTCTAAAGATTACACATTTTCCTTAAATCCAAAGAGAGGACCTAGGATGAAAGATCAGTAATCCAGTGTCGGAGGAGGGCATGAGTAGGCTGTGAGTGTGTATTTTTTCTTCTCTCTGCATTATTCCAGATACAATTGAGCCTGTATACAATTCTGTTATTTTCTTAACTATAATGTGGTATCTTAAGCTAAAGATCAGTAGCTTGTACTTAGCTCAGGCCTGATCTTCAAGTGTGTGTTTGTTGACTGAAGCGGTTCAGGAGGGGAGTAGACATTTGTGCCAGGGGTTGTTCTCTCCTGGGAATCTCCACAATTTTTTTTCCTATGGAAGCTCTGAAGCCTATTCACTGGTTTGGTTGACCTCCCTTTGCCCATCCAGAAGCCTCCGTACCCTGACTCAGCTGTGGGTAGCAAGGGCCTGCCTTCAGCAAATTCATGTCTTGTTGATGCTGTCAGCCACAGTCAGAAGTCAAGAGAGCACACCCTGAAATCCTCAAGTCCATGGGTAAAATAGCTCAAGACCCTCTATAAGAAATCCAACTATTACTGAGCTCTGTGCATTGGATTTGTATAAGGCTTTCTAAGAAAGTGTTTTCCAGTTCTTATGGATTATTTTGCCACATTAACAAAGGGTACCTGTGCTCTGAAACCCACTGTTTAGGCTCTGTAGTCTACATTGATGCAGCACCAAGTAAAGAATTAATGACTTTGATGCTGTATTTCCCCCATACTTTGGAGGACTTCTCACAAATGTGCTCATTGTTTCCAAAAATAATACTGAAAGCAGTTTCTGGCTCCCTTTTACTCAATTTTCTTTCTTTTTGTGTATGATAAAGAAGGCAGCTGCTTTTTTCCCCATGAAACTAAATATATCTTATTTTTCTTTTTTATTTTTTTTCTGTCTCTCATCTGGCCTATCTTAGTTCAGCAGTAGGGTAATAACTACTTATTATTCAGGTTGATTTTCAGTTATGAATGTTTCTGCTGCCAGATTAAGTATCCAGATTTTCAGAATATGTTTTCCACAAGTCCCTCTGGGTGCAAAGTCCTTCATTAGCAGTGTTATTCTCGTAGGAGAGAACAATATTGATTATTAGAGCTGAAGCCTCTAATTCAACACTAAAGGCACAGTTCTACAAAAGGAAAAATAGTAGACTATGGAAATTTGGGTCATATTAAAAAAAAGAAAAAGGAAAAAGCCTTATCTCTGCTCACAGCATATCTAAACTGGTCAGAATTAGCAGAAATGTCAAAGGTAGGGACATATGAATGGCAATTCCTTAAGAATTTCGACAGAGGGAGAAGAGGACCGGCATAATCCTCATTGTAAGTGCTAATAGCTGAGTAAGAGGTCAATGCTATTTATATCTTAAATTATCTGGTCTGGTGCACTTGGAAATGTGGCATGTGTCGTTAAAATCAGAAGACCATTTATAGAATAAGGGACAGATAATTGCCCTTTTAAGATGATGTATATAGAAGAAGACCCTTAGCATTTGAAGAATTAAATTTGTGACTGCTGTGCATTTTGACTGTGACCTCATGATGTATGATCTTTTATCTGTTGAGACCTAAATTTGAACCTTGAGCACTTCCAGCCTGGCACATAGAAACAAGTGTCTTAGCTCTAAGTGACTACTATGTATCATCTACTCAATTGTGCTTGGCTGTTTTGCTACACTAGTTAGGTTAATGCTCCCCAGTGATTAAAAACCATATTTTCTTTTCCAGGGAGAAAAAAAAAAGGCAAGTTTCAACTAGAAAGCTTATTCTTGGGTGTGAGGGATGGAAGCCAGCTCAGAAAGTTAAGGCATTTTTGAATATGAGTGTTCATCAGAGTTCTAGGAAACAGCTATCATAAATAGAAATTCTGCACCATTTACTGAGACCTCTGCACTGTACTGAGTGGAGGAGAAGAGGCCACACAAAGGAAGCTTAAGGTTCAACCCTGCTTTTTTGTAACTCTGATCATACCAGGCATGTCCTTTATGTTGTTTTGTTTCCTCAATGAGAACCTAAGGGAGAGGTGCAGAGATTATATGAAAAGTGCAGAAATTCATTGACTTACTGACTCATTCATTGAACAGTCATTTCCTTGAGCAAGCACTTACTGTGTACAGATCCTCAGCTAGGTACTGAGGATGCAGTGGTGAGCAAAATATCTCTGCTGGTAGGGTCTTAATATCTACTAGGGAGAGAGTTATTAATTACATAGATACACAACTTTAAAATTTCAAGTAGTTGTGAGAAACCTGAAGGGTGATTCCAGGGAGCTGTAAATGACATGGTGACAGGCCAGTCAACAAAGTCTTGGGTTAGGCACAGATATTAAAGAATGAGTGTAATTTGATGAGCTACCAGGTATTTGTCATCTTTGCCCCCCAACCCCATCCCATGTAATTTTTCTTCATTCTATAGGAATTGTTTACACTGGAGAAGCATGTATTTTTATTGTTTTAGAATTAGTAGCACTATGCAGACATAAACTTTCAGCTTTATTGAAGAGCAGTGAGGGTGTTTGAGGGTAGGCTGTCAGTGATTTGCTTCATATTTTTACTCATGGTCTATGTAAAGAAACTGAATTTTTGGCTCAGGATTTTTGAAGATATAATTTTATTGAAAGGGATTCAATGGCTACATACAGTAAAAGGCCATGGAATAAAGACAAGAAATTTAAATTACAGATTTTTTGGGGCACATAGTAACCTGACTTTTATATTTATTTAATAACATTGATCCATCACCTAAGGGATTACAATTCTTGGCCTTTGTTTCTCTTACAAATTGATTCCTTTTTAATATGCCCAGCTTCTTCCAAGTCATATTTTGAAAAAAAAATCTGGTATTTCAGTTTCAATATTTTAATGAGGATTCTCTTATAGATTTTTCAAAGCTCAAGACTTTTTAGAACTAAAATCCCGTGGGTATATACTTGTTAGCTCAATGGGTTCAGCATATAATTTACTTCTCAAACTTCTATTTGCTAACTATTCATATAGAGAAATAGTGTAAAAATTAAGACAGGGAATTATTCATATAGAGACTTGGAAGTTAGAAGTCCCAGACCCAATTTTTTTTTTTTAAGTTTAAAAGTAAACTATTAAATGTGTTCTTGGGTTGTCAGTAGTAATAGATTTGAAGAGTAGTCTGAGTATGCATGCCAAAATGCTGGTCATGAGTGGCTTCTTTCTAGTGAGTGTGAGAAAATCTTATGCTTTACTTGATGGAAAATTCTGGTCTGGACTTGCTTTAAATACATACAACCTGACGTGTCCATTGATTTGTTCTTTGTCAACCTCCTAGTGCTCAACTTCGGTCACAGCGTCTTTTGTAGCATCCTTTCCACAGAGTTCCCAGTATTCTCAGATTATATCCAATATACTGATTAATTAACATTGAACTCATGGCCAACAGCAACATAACTCATGCCTGCCTGGAGCTTATCCAGTGTTTTCTTCACAAGGCACATCACCACCTTCTTGGGCATAGGAACACCCAACAGCACTGCGGCATTATACCTGGGGGCCAGAAAAAGCACAGAAATGCACAAAGTATGCCACTAAATAGACCACAAAGGGGACATTTGTTTACCGTATGAGCTGGAACAAGAAAGCAGAACATTGCTTTGTTCAACTACCGCTGGAAAAGTACATAGCTACTAAGCAATTTCATTTTTCTCCACTCTGCACCAGTCTATGAATGACCATGAAAGCATAGCAAGTATTGATTTGGTGGTTACAAATAAATTTTAGTGACTGGGTAAATTTGCAAACACAGGATCTTCAAATACTGAGAATCGGCTGTATTGCTTGTTTTTTCTATCCTTACCATCACCACTCTGACCTGCATCCTTGTCACGAAATTCTGGGTTGCTGCAAAAACATTTCGTTCTTCTCTCCCTCCAATCCTATCTCTTGTTTATTCTCCCTTTTTGCTACCACTTATCTTTTCAATTAGTTTTCTGTTGTCACTGTCCCTCCCAAATTTTAGATTTTTCAAATTAAATATTATCCTGGCATTCAAGGGCTCTCGGTTCTACATTTTTTCTCATTCTGTAGTTCACTTCTTCTAAACCAGTGCCATCCACCAGAACTTTTTCTGGTGGCAAAAATGTTCTGTATCTTCACTGCACTAGCTACCTTGGTCTGTTGAGCACTTGAACCATGCTGACATGACTGAGGAACTGCTAAGTGTTACAGCTAGTTGGACTCTGACACCAGGCAACATGTTTGGCACAGACATTAGCTGCCTATTAAGAATGGTCTGTTCATTCTGTCCCAGAGATGACTTACAAATTTCTTCGTTCTTGCCTTTGCCTATATAACTTCATCATCTCTCTGTTCCCCATCCTGGTCTTTATCACCAATCATCTTTATTTCTCCTTATTCACATTGCACCAAAAAGGAAACCAAACCATCCATGACCCATCCCATCCAGATGGAGGGGATTTGTATGCTTTTAAATTCCCAAAGACATTATTTTGTTTAATGTCATCTCTTCCTAACATGACTGCAAAGTCTCTAAGGGTGAAAAATGGTCAGCAGTAAATGTGGTGACTGATGTTCAAATAGATACCCAATAGATTTATATTAAATGATTGTCAGCAGTGCTTTGCAGTGCAAGAAAATAAAAATGTATGCTATTTGGGGTTTGTAGAAGTCAGTGTAGGCTAGGAACATAAACACCCTTAGATCTCAGCAGTGTACAAAGACAAAGATTTATTTCTTGCTCATGCCCTAATGTCATTGTGACTTGGCAATGACTCTATCACAGGGTCTTTGCTGATTGGTCAGCCTCTTAAAACCTGTGCCTGTAAGTGACACTCCACTGCTGGGTCAACAGAGAGGGAATGACCTTCCTGCTTGGAGATATCAGAACAGTTGGTAAAAAGTAACAATCTACAACAGAACTCAGATTTTTTAGTTAGGCTTTCACCATTTGCCCCCTATTTCTGGCATAGCTTCATTAATTCATCTCTCTACATCTCTCCCTACTCTTCTTTAAGTAGCCTCCAGAATGTTTTCCAGGTGTGCAAATATGATAATTTCATCACTCTGCACAAAAGTTTTGGAACATTTCCCATTTCATATATAAAAACCTTAAACTCCTAAGCATGGTACTTGTGACTTTTCATAATCCAGCCTCCCTTTGGTCATGTTTGCACTGTATACCCTATGGTTTTTTGCCTCTGAATCACCCGACTTTGGAACCAGTTAGATCACCTACTAGAATACTGATCCCTGATAACCATCCTGCAGAGACCTAGCCCAAAATGACCTCTAGAGAATTATTGCCAGCAGCTCTGCAGAGAGAATTGAACCGTCATTGGTGCTTCTGTAAGAGATACTTTTTGTTATAGTGTTTCTGAAATTATAGCATTTCTTTGTGTGTTTAGCTGTCCTTCCATTTACTCCAGTCTCTTAGCCATGTAGCCTTGACACTAATTTACTCATATTGTAAGCTTAGTGCCTAGTATGGTATCTATCACAGAAGATGCTTCATATATATTTCCTCTATGGAAAATGAACTAGCAAAAACGTCTTACCAGTAAAACATGACATATTACGCAAGATTATACAACTGGTGTATAATATCTCTTTGCAAGAGGATAATTTATAAAATTAAAGCAGAATTGGTATGATATCCATAAACTATCCAGCATGCTCTTATTTGTCACCACAGATATAATTTGTCTATGAAAGGTCATTAATGGAATTGGAAAGAAAGTTTTTAAAAGTATTTACATTTACTGGAAGCCTTGGTTATATGGTTGGCAACATGATGAGATTTTTTTTTAAAAAGGGAAATCAAATGTTTCACGTATTCCAGGAAACTTTTATGAATCCCTCCATATGAAATATATGGATGTATGCTTATAGCATAGTTATTTATTTAGGGACATTTTCAAAGCAAGTATGTTTCTCTAAGAATTGGAAATATTATTCACATTATCCTTTATGTCTTTACCACTAACCTACATACAAATGAGAGGGACACTACTACCCACTGCTACTGACCAGAGGAAAGTTACATAGACTCATAACATCTTCCCAGAAAAAGTTTATTGAACTTAAAATAGAAAGATGCTGGGCACCTCCTCACACACAAGGCTGAGACACAAACACAATTCATGCAGGTGTACATTTTTTACAGCTTTCTACCCACAAGAGAAACCCAGAGAACCATAGCTATGGCTTCCCAGATAATTTCTTGTCTCTATAATTTCCATTTTTAGATTAAAGTTCACTCTCAATTAATACATAACAGAGTCCTGTGTTACATTGAGAAATGCCAGAAACTTTACCGGTTATTTTGGAATATTGGTGCATCTAGCCAGTGATGCTTGCAGTATTACTAATATTATAAACTTGATAGACTCTTTTGGTTCAAGTCTTTGTGGTACTTATAATGATGCAAAATGCTCATTTGTAGGACTAGATTATAGTCTCAATATCCTTGCATTTCCTATAAAAGAATTGATTTTTTAAAATGTAGTGTTCACTTATATTAATTACTTTGGAAATTTGCTCTATGGGCTTCATAATGCCAAAGACTAGAATAGCTGATGGTTGCTTTTGCCAAAAATCTGTTTTTCTAAAAGCTTTCTCTTCAATTGCTTTCCAGTAAATTTATTCCTGTGATCCATTCTTACAATTTATCACAAAACGCCTAAAATAGAAGTCTTGTTCAGTCTCTGACCAAGGGATTCTATTTTTTGCTGAAACTTCAGTTGCCATTTAGAATAGCATTGTTTGAAAGCTATTAACTAGCTGTCACTTAACTCCAATTAAGAAACCTGCAACTGATTCTATTTCCTTCTCTTAATAGCTCTTAAACTGAGAGATAACATACTTAAAGGCGTGTATAACCAAGATGTTTTACATGTGTCAGACTTTTGTTTTGCCATTTAGTTTTTACATTTACATTAAGTTATAGAGGAGTATGAATCAGAAATACTCATAGAGGTGTGTCTTGAACCACTACAGCTTACCTTTGGGATGAAGGAAAAGTGCAAAATTAAGATTTGTTCTGATAAGAAAATTAAAGTCAATGTCCAGAATGAGCAATATTATTCATGCATTTATTCATTCTCCAAATATATATTTTTTTAGTATCTTCTAGGTGCACCCTGCTAGTAATACAGGAATTAATTATACAGTCCCAGCCATCAGAAAGTTTACGGCCTCACTGAGGAATTCTTAAATAATTTTCTATAATCCATATTCTTGTTCTTGGAATGATATGACTAATGGAAAGTTGGTTGCAAAATATTGATATTTACAACTAAAATATTATTAAATATAAAAGACTTCTGAAAAGTGTCCCCTTGTTTTCCTTCCTTTCTTTTCATTTGTGAAGACATGGTGATGTTGACCATGTCACTGTAGCCTTTCTCCCTGGAAGAATGTATTTGCTGCCTTCCCAGCTTTTTAGCTAGATGGATACCAGGGATATAGTGGTGACAAGATGATCAGTGACACAAGTGGAAACTCTAACAACAGGCTCAACTTTCCCTCCAGAACGGTAATAATTCCTTATTGAGAGTGAGGAAAATCTTCCATAGAAAAACAGATGTGGAATTATGGCATCCACTCTTGCTTTCCTCCTTCTTTCCCCCTCCTTTTTATTTTTATTTTACTCATACATCCTTCAAAACATTTACTTAATGCCTCATAAGTTGTAGAAGACATTTTTGCATTAATTCTGCATTTGAATTTTGAAGAACAATTTCTCCTTTACATTCTGCTTTCTTCCATCTTTTCTTTCTCTCTCTCTCACGAATATCCTCCCTCTGTGTATTTTCCTCGTATTTTTTCTATGCTGATTGTAACTATTAATATTACTTTTAATGTCTTCCAAGCAGAACGCACATATGATCTGATGGGGTTTTGGAGACTATCCAACTGCAGCACTGAAGCTTAGTTTTAAGTTTCTCTATTGTGTCAAAATGCAACAACATACTTTGAGCTACAACTGGATCTAAAGGTTGGAAGAGGCTCTTTACTAGCCGTTTTACCACCTTTATAAACATTTTTTCCCCACCAAAATTGGTAAGTTCATATGCTTCAAATCACCTCCTTGCCATGCCCAGCAGTGAGCATTCAAGCTTCTTCTCCAAGCCCTGCACTCTCTAGAATTCTCCTTTCTCCTATTCTAGTGACTTTGAGATTGCTGATCTTGAGAGAACTGTTGTGTTTCTAATGAAAGAGAAGTACCTCCCCTCCCTTGATGGGATGTTTTCATATTCCCAAAGCCAGGTGAGAGGGACTCCTAGAGAAACTTTGTGGAGTGTAGGATATCTGCCAATAACGGGAGACATCTCTTTCCCTAGTTGGACATCTGTTTGAGCAGAGACCAGTTCATGTATCTCTAGATCTCCCTTAGGTGGTGAGTGGTGGAAAGAAAGCTGAATGTGGAGGGAAATGGGCATAGAGAAGGTGCAGTATGGAGAAGTAGCCCTCTCCTGCTACATGTGTCATGGCGAGGATGCTGAGTCTCGGGGTGAGCTGGATGGTATGGACTGTAGCCAGGCTAGAACCATTTCACCATGAGAATATCTAGGGGACTGTCCCTAAAAGAAGAGACCATAGCATCAAGAAACAATGGGTGGACCCCACGTAGCAGAAACACAAGGGTGGGGAACACTGGGGAAGCACAATGTGCAAGGATTAATAAAGAAGGACCCCTGGGATCCCTGGGTGGTGCAGCGGTTTGGCGCCTGCCTTTGGCCGAGGGCGCGATCCTGGAGGCCCCGGGATCGAGTCCCACGTCGGGCTCCTGGTGCATGGAGCCTGCTTCTCCCTCTGCCTATGTCTCTGCCTCTCTCTCTCACTGTGTGCCTATCATAAATAAATAAAAATTAAAAAAAGAAGGACCCCCAAATATGCCATTCCCCCTTTTCTTTTTGGAGGCCCAGTAGTGAAGCATAGAAAACTGAAGAGGAAGTATGCATGCCAAGGCAGAGTGTGCTGTGCAGGGAGAGGGAGCACTTTGAATCAAAAAGGACACTGAAGTTTTAAACTGACCTGGATGAAGTTTTAATAACCGAATATTCTGCTCAGTAGGAGGAGGATTTGACAAATCATGTTTAGGAATATTAAATAGGAAAATACAAAACTCAAGGGTACACCTTACTGAGATGAGACACTTCAGTAAACTGGTGACAAATGCTAATTTTCTTGGTATCTGACAGAGAAAACTTTTAATTGTAAGGTTTCTTATGGTACAAATTCAAAAAAGGAAATGAATTCCTAATAGAAATTCAGTCAATACTGACTATATATTGCAGTTGGCACTTAATTAATCAAATGTGTATTAAATTCTACTGTGGGTCAGGTACTGTGCAGGGTGCTTGACATACAAAGATAAATAAAATAGGATCTTATAAAGTAATAAGCACATAGTTATGCCACAGTTTGATGCGTGCTATAACAAAGAAGTGAACAATGAGCTATAGCTCTGATTTTATTATTCATATGACTTCTAAAGATCTAGAATTCCATTGTAGCTTGGTTTCCTGAAAACCCACTGAAGAATAATGGAGAAGATCTGTTATCTTCTTTTGGGAACTATTTAAACTATAATTAATAAGGAATTATGCCATCCATCTCTCAGGTCCATACTCTGAACTGATGTTAATTTCTTCCTGCTGCACATTCCCCATTTGAAGAAGACCTATTTCTCCTTTGAGGCTCACCTGAAGTGCCAGTCCGATGATCTTTTTCTTGATAGTGCCAGATTCAATTAATGCCTCATAATATTTTTTGTTCATAGCACTAATTATTAAATTTACCATATTCTATTATGGCTAGTTTTTTGCATATCATATGAAAACATGTGTGAACTTGAATTTTGTTAATAATGGGAAATAATACAATTTGGATTGGCATTAAATAATTTTATGGTAGTTTCCAAATCTATTAACTCTGACTTATAAATCAATTTGTAGATCCACAAATCCAATTTTGGTATCCCTAAAATGGAGTCACTGTTTGATTTCAAAGGTTTAGCTATATTTATATTCTTATTATTCTTCATGAACACCTACTTTTAGTAAGAGCTAAAAGCAAGGATGTGAAGTCAACAAATCCTATGTTTGACTATTACCTCTTTAAACATTAGTTTAGTTCCTTCAGAGCTAGAAAAGTAGAAGAACGATGCTTACCTCAAAAGATTTTTTGTGAGGACTGGATAAGGCAATGTTTATAAATTGCTTAATTCAGTGTTTGGACATAGTAAGAGATTAAGTATTACTTTTTATAACCCCTCTTAAGATTATATATGATTCCTCTTCTCTCTCATTCTATGAGATTTTATGGATTTCTAATGGAGGAAGAAGTAGGTTCATTGATGTGCTTGGTGTGCAAACTTGTATTAATGCCCCTTTCTCCCCATACTTCTGGTGCCCTCAGTGGAGAAGAAAACTGGAAGTCACTGCAGGATAAAAAATCCTAATCTGTATAGCAGTAAATTTGTTCCTTAAAAGAGTCCCAAATATTCATATCATTCTATTTTGAAAACGCCAGCTTCATTTAAACTTTAGCCTACATTTGGGGTTGAGCTGATGCTTAAAATCTTGCAGTATGTTTAGCTACTTAAGGCAGAATTTGTCTTCAAGAAAACGACAAAATGCTGTAGAAAATGAATTTACTCTTTCCAGAAATATATTGCTCACTAACATTCTTAAAGTGGAGATAGTTTACATTAGCATTTCACATACAGTACCTCATTTGATCCATATAAAAACTGTAAAATAGGCAGCACTAAGATTATTAACCACTCAATTGTAGATTAAAAAAGGGAACTTCAAAGAAGGATAACGATTTGCCCAAGGGCATAGAAGAAGCAAAAGGCAGATCTCTGGGGATCTAATCCAGACTTTAAGATCCCCAAATTAGGTTCCTTCTATTTCTACAATGTACTATTATTCTACATATCAATTACCATCTTCTTTATTTCAGTGAAAAATGCATGTGTCTATCAGGAGGTGTTACATATGAAATTCTAGTTCTTCTTCATTCTCCATCAACAGAGCAGTTCCCTATGATGTTCTTTCTCTCTCTTCCAGCCTCAAAATTTGAGAAAATGTCAGGTATGTTTAGAAAAGCTTTGTTTTATTTGAGATAATTCTGAATTCAGATAATCACTTCATTATAGAGGAGAACCTCAGGTTAATATAGCTGGGAGCAAGGAGAGCAGGGACCTCTTTGCTCACAGCAGCTCCACTGAAGCTAGGCACTGCCTGACATTAGTAAGGACCCAGGGCTGCCACAGTGTACGTGTGGGAGGGAGAGAAGTCATATAGAAAGTCAAAAAGTGGTTTCCCAAGCAGCCAAAAACAGACCTCTTGAACAACCCCCTCATATCTTTTAAAATTAAATGTTCAGCAGAACTTGAAACATTAGTAGATTAACATGTCAATACATTTTCCACATCACTGCACAAAGCTAAGCTCTAAGAATAAAATGCACTGTTTAGGTATTTTTTAACAGATTAAAAAAATTATAGGTGAAAGCAGAACATGGCATAACTCTAAAAAGATCTTTCTATTTTGGAATTGAGGTTTTTAGCTATTCATGCATGAGACCCAGATCTGAGCTCGAAAAAATCCTCTGACACCAATGTTACAGGCTGATTTGAGTCCCCAGTTAAGTTCATATATTCAAGCCCTAACCCCTAGTACCTCAGAATGTGACTGCGTTGGACAGAGAATTTTTAAAGAGGTCATTAATTTAAAATGAGGTCATTGGCATCAACCCTAACCCAATATAATTGGTATCCTTATAAGAAGAGAAGATTAAGATACAGATGCACACACAGAGGGAAGGTGATGTGAAGACATAGGAAGAAAATGGCTGTTTACAAGCCAGTGAGGGAGGTCTCAGAAGAAACCAAACCTGCTGACACCTTGTTCTTGGACTTCCAGCCTCAGGAACTGTGAGAAATAAATTTCTGTTCTTTAAGCCCCCTAGTTGTGGTACTTTGTTATGGCAGCCCCAGCAAACAAAGACAACTAGTGACCAGAAGCCTTGGTCGTGGTGTCTGCAAGTTTTTTTAGGTCTTAAATTTCCAGTGACATGATGACGAAAGGTTGTTGGTAGTTAACACTCATCTAGCTTTGGTGAAGAAAACCACTATTTTTATATTCAAAGGTAGAAAACAAGAATTCCTACCCATTTTCAAGGGTAGGAAACCAATCTGTGTCCCTCAATGTACAGTACGATAGAATATCATACCTATCAGCACATTTATGCTTTATGTCGGGCAGTGTGAAAACATAGCCTCTGGCTTGGGAATCAGGATTTGCTTAAATATAAATACTGTGTGAACCTGAACTCCTAGATGTTTTCTCCTTAGAGTAAAATGGGCTAATAATGTATTGTAAGGTTGTTGCGAGAAATAAGTGAGCTAATGACAATGAAAACTGCACCATGTCAATGATAAAGTTATATAAATGTAAATGTTATATAAGTATTATATAATAATGTGAGTCATTATTTCACATGGACCCTTTGCTTGACAGTGAAAGTAGAACTGAAGGCATCTGAAACTTAGCTTATCTTCGGCATATGATTTAATGGTAGTGTGGATGTTAGATACCCTCTTTTTTTTTTTTTTTTTTTTAACTTTTTGGAAAAGGTTTAAGATGGTGGAAAGGTCCCAGAAAAGGGGAGAGAACATGGGGTTCATAACCTTGCTCTGGATGTGCTGGGCCCCCCAGCATCACATAATCCACATGGCCCACAGCTGCCATTTCTGTTTGGATTTAGAGATTACTCCATGAACTATATTGCTTCTTACAGTGGAAAAGAATACAAGAGTTTGGAAATCAGCATCCTGGTGACCTGTCTCTTGGTGCTCTAACAGAAAAACCACAAAAGGCAATAGAGTTTTTGAATAGTATTTATTTCTCTGCTCCTCCATATCGTAGGGGGAAATTTTTTAAAATAGTTCATCAAGAAACTTTTTTTAGGTGTAAAAGAGCTAAATAGGAAAAAAAATAAGATATAATCCTTACAAGTCTGTTACCTACTGCTAGTGTATCCTTTTTCTTTATATGTTCAACACAAAGTCCTTGCTTTGCTAAATTGCACAGTATAACTAGACAGTTTCTCAGCCTTGGCACCACTGCATTTGGGGCTGGACAATTGGTTGTGGGGGCTGCCCTCTGCTTTGCAGGGTGTTTAGCAGCACCCCTTGTCCACCTATTGAGTGCTAGAACACCTTCCCCTTCTTGCTGTGACAGCCAAAAATGTCTCCAGAAATCACTGAATGTCCCCTGGAGGGAAAAATTCACCCACAATTGAGAGCCATTGTCTCGATCAAGGGAGTGATGCTTTGAGAAGCCCCGGAGAAGAATTTGAGGAGATGAACAGAATAAGAAATACTCTGTATTTGCCCCTTGAGTCCTCCTCCCCATCCAGTGCTGTCTTTCTTCCCTAATGCCTTATTCCTCAACATGTCATGTTTAAGGGAGGCAAGTGTGATGGAGACAGATGGGGCAGGCGTGACCCCAGAGCATGGAAGGAAGACTGTAAGTGGCATTAGTGGGCACATGGAAAAGCCAGTGCACAAGCTAACTGCCCCAGAGAAATAATGGAGCAGTTTACATGATGTTGTTCATCTTTTACATTAAATAGCACATGTAGGACTTCTTCCAGGTAGGTATTATCTTTCTCATTTCATATCATAATATTTACTGCTGCTATTTGAAAAATAAACAAAAGACACTCTGGAAAGCATAGACTGTTAGGGCACCATAAGATGGCAGACCAGCTCACCAAAATCTCAATTTTTCTTAATGAGACCCATGAGGTTCAGTGATGCTAAGGGACTTGGCTTGGGGTCACCCACATGGTTGAGCCAGGACCAGCACAAATTTCTCCATTCCACCATCTTTGGTCAGTGCTCTTTCTGCCATCTTGTACTGCTGAAGTTAGGCAGCTTCTTCCCTTCAATTCACAGTCTAAGATAATGGCAGACATACAACTCATGGAGACTGGTTCTTCTACAAGTGTATGAGTAAACGATGATTTTTGTCTCAGAGTTGATTTATAGACTTTTCAATAAAGAGACCTGTGCTTTTTACCACTAAGTAGAAGCTGTTGAACAGGGCCTATAATTCTCTGCCATTTCCAGTAAAGGAAAGGAGATGGTTTAAAGGAACATAACAGAATAGAGTTTTCTTTATTACTTCAATCCTTAATTTGATTTACAAGGCCTTCCTGGATCTGACCTGGTCTGCTTTTGCTGTCTTATTTCCATTTATCTACCTTGTCCTGCCTGGCCACTGTGTCTTTGTCCTTGTCATTCCCCTTTCCTTCCATCAATCAGATTGAAAGTCTCCTTTAAATTTTCAAATTTAATCTCCTTCCTGAGCATGCCCTGCCCACTGGACCCTGACATGATGTTGCACTTTGAGTTTGTGTGTTAATGTTTCCCAAAGTTTTCTCTGTGGAACCAGGTTGGAGATGCTCTGTGATGTAGTGTGTACGTTGGCCCAAGTGTGCACATCAGGGGCTACGGTCTCTCTCTTTCACAGGGTTCCATATGCAGTTGTATAATAAAGGCCTTAAGAAGTGTTGTGGTATAGAGATGTCTCTGACTCACTTTACCTTATTTTTTTCTCAAACCTATTTGCCATCTGTATTAGAGTTCTCCTGAGGAACAGAACCATTAGGATTTCTACCTATATCTACAAATATAAATATGTAGGTATATGATATATATATCTATTATAGATATATAGATATAGATTTATTATGGGAATTGGCCCATGTGATTATGGAGGCTGAGAAATCTCACCATATGCTGTCTGAAAGCCAGAGAACAAGGAAGGCTGGTGGTATAATTTAATCTGAGTCAGAAGGCCTGAGAACCAAGGGAGTGGATGGTGTGGATGGGGAGGGGAGTGATCCCTGGTTTACATCCTGGAGTCCAGAGGTCTGAGAACTAGGAACTTTGATGTCCAAAGGTAGGAGAAGAAGCAAGTCCCGACTCAAGAAGAGAGAAAGAATTCATTCTTCTGTTTTTTTGTTCTATTTGGGCCTTTAATGGATTTTGGATAATACCTTCTCACATTGGAGAGGGTGGATCTTCTTTATTCAATCTACTGATTTTAATGCTAATCTCTTCCAGAAACACCCTCACAGACACCCCCAGAAACAATGCTTTACGAGCTACGTGGGCATCTCTTACCCTGGTCCAGTTGACACATAAAATTAACTGTCATAACAGTTTTTAAAAATAGTCATATTTAGTAGTAGTCAAAGAAACTAGTGTTTCTTAGGATCTAGTATAGGAGACATCATTTTATATTAATAAATGTTTTTGGGCACCTGGGTGGCTCAGTCAGTTAAGTGTCTGCCTTCAGCTCAAGTCTGGATCCCAGGATCCTGGGATAGAGCACCACATCTTCCTCTCCCTCTGCCAGTCCCCCCTGCTTATGCTCTCTCTTTCTGTCAAATGAATAAATAAAATCTTTAGAAATATAAAAAAACAAATGTTTCAAACATCTATTTGTAAGTCAATTGTTTTTAATGACAAGTGGCCTTAGAATTTTTATTTTGACCAAATTATATTCTCAATAATGAGATAATACAGGAAAGGGACTTAACACACAACCTGACACATAGTTGGTACTCGATAAATGTGGAGTATTACTTGTAATAACTGCAATATATCTGTTTTCATGATCAACTTATCATATCTTAATGCATATATTACTGTGCATATGCACATACACACGTGCACACGTGTGTGACAATGCAGCACCAACTGCATGTTCAAGGTATGTGCTGGTTAGTGCTGCGAAGTTCATCACCATTTAGATCCAATTTAGAATCTAGTCCAGATAACCAATAAATATTTATTTGTTCAAAATATTATCATGAAAATGGAATGTAGGCCTACAGAGCAAATTGTGCCTTATGAGGCTTTTCTTCAAAACGCTATTCCTAACACACACTTGAGTCCCCACTCTATATGTTATTATGATTTTTTAAAATGTTTTTATAAAGAGCAATATTGACCCAAATTACAAGGAAATTAAAAACACATAGTAAGAAAGTATAATATAAAACCAGATTCAAAAATTCTTCTTGCTTATAATTACTAAGAGAACTCCTGTGATTTTATAATCATTTTTTTTTGCAAAAATAATTCTGATCATTCAAATTTTCAGTTGGAAGTTTTAAAATAACTTGTTTTCCCTTCTAAATTATATTGAATATTAACATAGGATTTTAGAAAGTAATTGAATAGAAGACAAATGAGCATTTTTATGTATGATAAAACTTACATTTCGATGCAAGCACCATTGACACATTATCCATTATAACCTTGGAGGCACTATGCTTGGCAAAACATTTTAATTCAGATTTATTAAATAAAGATTTTGCTAAAAATCACACACCTTCCAGGTCTGGGAGAATTCCTGAGTTTTGGGCATTTGCCAATTTTGAAGAGTAATTATTACTTATATTGTGTGTGAGCACAGCAATTCTCTAAAATCATGGTCTGGCATACAGAATAAACTAAAATCTGCATATTTTTTTCGCCTAAAATTCAACAAGAGAACCAGTTTTGACATGCACAGCCTCCCAATGGGGGCAAGCATGAGATCAAACAGAAAGGTAAATTAAATGACCTTTGACTGCCTTATTCTTTTCTGACTTTCTGGGACCCCTACCCTTCCAGGGAACTGGGCAGAGCAGGACCCTCAGCCCCAAAGACTCTGGGCTCTCATGCAGAACTATTTGCATTTTAAAAGTCTCAATGGGTACACCAATGATTAGTACAAAAGAGTGATATTTTTGATGATACTATTTTTGGCACATGTAGGAAATGTGGTTTTAAAAAGCCCTTTTGATTGATCATCTTTGAGCTCACTCCTCTGTTTTAATATTTAGCACATGATAACAAAGTGCCTGCTTATGTGTTTCTCTCTCCCTTTCTGTCACATAAACTCCTTGAAAGTAGACCAGACCCTACCTTATTCATCTTTGTGTCACACACCTGACCAGTGTCTGGCACATGGAAACGCTGAATAAGTGGATTGCAATCTAAACGTATACATCTGCATATTTATAAAGCCTGGCCTGCTTTCACAATAAGTCCATGAATCTTACCTAGTCAAACTCAGGGCAGAAGGAAATGTGACCTAGAGTTCAGAAAACTCAAAATGGAATCCTATCAGTTGCTTCCTGGCTCACTTTTGGTCAGTCACCTCTCTGATTCTCATTTTCTCCAACTGCTAGTAAAGAGTCTTGACTGGACATGAATACGATGCTTTTCAATAAATGTTTATCTAAATGTGATCTAAAATAATTCAGCAAAGTGCTTTATAGCCACTAAATTATAGCATAATTTATTCTTGGGGGTCACAATGGATGCTCTCTACTCATCACCCAGGTTTGGTCTATGAGCATCATTGTTAACTCTTTTGGTGTCAGAGTTTAAGCCACAAACCACTGGCAGAAGCTTAAATGGAAGGAAGGATTTGTAATTTAAGTTTCCCTCAGCACTTTGGACATGTTCTTTTCCTTCCTGGCGACCATTATTTTGTGTGATGGCCTTTCTTGTGTCCCGGACACATCCATTTTTTTCATTAGTGTTCTTCATGAATGAGTCGTATCATTAGGGCTGGTTTGAAAACATATTTTTAAATTCTTTTTCTTTGAAGCTCATGTTTTGTTTAGTTGTGGTTGAGCATAGGCAGTCATTTGGAGGATTTTTATTATTGTTGAAGCAGTGTGGTGTGGTTTGAAGAACTGGGGCCTGGAAGGTAAGAGTTTTAGCATTGAGTCCCGATGCTGTCACTATATTGCTGTACTCTTATCAATCTTTCACCTCATTGGGCCTCCATTTTTCCACTTATAAGGAACTTGGAAAAGTGTATTTTCTCACCTTGATCGTTTTTCCTCTGTAATCCTATCATAGAGGCTGTTTCAGAAGTATTCATTGAATGAACTGGGAAATTAATGAAACATTTCTGCATGTGGGTTCTCTAGCACATGTGAGAGACAAAGGGCCACCTTTTGGTGTTAGTTTGCAAATAGTGCTATCATGCCCTATTATGCTTATGTTAGAAATAATATGACTTGGATGCCCACCTCACAAAATGCCTTGTCAACCACCAAAATCAACACTTCCTTTCATTAGCTAGTTAATACTTCAAGGCCCTATCAAGAGCTACTAGAATCAATCTAAACTATCATGTACTGAATATAAATTACATGTGACACTGTAAAGACTAAAGTGAAACAGAACAAAACTCTTTTTTTCCCATTGACATTGATAGTCAACATGACATGACTTTGGATAAGCAACCGGGAAGTCTTTGATGACTCACAAAAACAAGACTTGCAGAATATAAAAGTTCCTGTGTAATTGAATTCAGTAATTTTCATGGCTTATCAGAGTGCTAGGTTGGACTTGTTCTTTAATGACACACCTGCTATTTTTCCCTGATGCACAATCTTTGGAGCCTGAGTAGAACATTACTGAAAAATAAATAGGAATGATTTTGCAAGGGTGCTTTCTGGTTTGTTTCATTAACAATAAATGGGTTTGGTATCTCTTGCACTCAAATAAAATAATGTTTATGTACTTCTCTAAATACTCTCCCTTTCTTTTGGCAGGATTTTCTGTTCTAAAAATGTATTAGGGCAACCAAGTACAATGGTTATTTTTATTAATGTACCAATAATTCCTGAAGAGGTTTTTGGGTCTAATGTAGTTCTGGGGAGAAGTTTATCACTTCTGCTGTTCAGAGAGTTATAACTGTCCATTGAAGGGAATGTCATATGTAGAACAGACATGGGTTGTATGACTTAACATGTTTTCAAAACAAAATAAAAAAAAAACAACTAAAATTTGCTTACATATAAATAAGAAGTCTGGAGGTAGAGAAGTTCTGGAGTTAGTTAATTCAGCAGCAAAATGACATTCACTGGGATCTGTTTTTTCCATCTTTCTACTCTGCTACATGAGTGGATTGGCTTCTTCTTTCATGATTGCATATTGGCTGCAGCAGATCCTGATGTCACCTAACAATGTCCCAAACACCCTCTCTCTACAGTAGGACTTCTCACATAGCTTACTGGCCAAAAGTGTGTCTCAGGCCAATTCCTAAATCAGTCATTGCTTTACCTTAATTAGGATTCACATAGTAACACTAAAAAGGGCTGTCTCCTCTCAGTGGCACAATTCGTATCCCTATTCATAATACCTTGAAACAAGGTTGAGGTTCTGTTAGAATCGAAAAAAGGTAACAGTAGCTCTTGGCCATTAGGATCATCTGTTACACTAGTCAAAGAGCATAACAAAGTCCAGAAATGCTTATTTTGGAACTTTCATATAATATATTACTGAATTGCTTTGTAGTCATATTTTCATTTTACTTAAAAAGAAATAGGTGGATGATAAATGTTCATAGTTAAAATGGTTTAACTTCTTCTAATTTAGATAATAATTTTAGAATTCCTTTTCCATTTATGCTTGCATGATGTTTATTCAGATGAAAATTGTTTAAAGTACCTTTACCTTCGGTGTTGGTGACTTAAGGTTTGAGTTGCATAAGATCAAGAGTAGAGGACAGGAGCACCTGGGTGGCTGAGTCCATTAAGCATCTGCCTTGGGCTCAGATCATGGTCCCAGAGTCCTGGGATGGAGCCCCACATCAGGCTCCCTGCTCGGTAAGGAGTCTGCTTCTCTTTCTCCCTCTGCCCCCCAACCCAACTCATGTGCTTTTTCTCTTTCTCAAACAAACTAATAAGATCTTAAAAAAGAGGAGAGGGCAAAGTGTGCTGGATTGGGGAATGCACTGAAGTTAGAGGGTGTTATTGGGACTTACTGATGAATACTGCACTTATGAATACATGTGGCTTAGCTAGGGTGGTTGGGTGGGCAGAGAATAATGGAAATAGAAATTGGTATCATTCCGTGGTGACACTTATAATTTCACCTAAAGGTTTTCAAATTGTGCTTCAAGAAATAATACAACTCAGAGGAGATGCTTCAGAGATCTTGCTAATATTGTATTTGAACTTATTTTGAAGTGCATCTTAAAGTGTATTTAAAACCATAACAAATACCGCACAGTAATATATCAAATTTTAGCATGGTGGAGACCATGAACTTGTGCTGCCAGTTAAATTATTTTGGTGAGCAAAGCAATTAATGAATGACTCCAGACATAACTGCATATAACTGATTTTCTTATACTGGTATTAATTACAAAATTTGTGATTCTACTGTGGCCTCACTCTTCTTAATTTAGACTTGCACTTATCATGTGTGTATAATGGTACAGTTGCTACTACAATTTATGTACACCCTGTTTAATCCAATGCCAGGCAAGCCTTAGGTACTCTGTGTCATAGCCCATGCACACATTATGAAATTACTATAATTTAGGTGGCTATGTGCATAGTTAAGGCTTGAGTACTGTACTTGTCTTTTGTATTTCTGATGATGTAGTAGTCTCCTGGGGCTTCTATAACAGAATACCATAGACTGGGAAACTTAACAAATTTATTTTCTCAGAGTTTTGGAGGCTGGAAGTCTGAGCTCAGAGTGCTTACATGATTGGGTTCTGGTGTTAGCCCTTTTACTGGTTTGTAGATGGCCGACTTCTTGATGTGTGCTCATATGGTGGGGTGGGGGGAGAGAGACAGGGAGGGAGGAGAAGAGGGAGAGGGAGAGAGAAAGGGAGAAAGCACAAGCAAGAGCTCTTTGGTGTCTCTTCTTCAAAGGTCAGTAATCTCATCACGACAGCCCAACCCTCCTGACTTCACCTAATCCTAATAACCTCCTGAAAGTCTTGAAATATCATCATATTGGAGGTTAGGGCTTCAACACAAAAATTTTGTGGAGATACAAACATTCACTCCATAGCAAATGGTAAAAAATTACTTTAGATGATAGATACTGTAATGATTCCATTTTTAGACAGAACATTTCCCAGTATTCTCCTAAGAGGTTCCTGAGTCAGTAAAATTGAAGAATTTTCCAATTACAAGGCAAACTGTTAGAAAACTATTACCACTTACAGCTACTTACTTGAATAATTCAGGTTTTTTTGTAACTCTCTACAACTAAGATACAATCCAGAAATAAACTGGAAGAATAGACAGAAGGAAGGCTACAGGTATTTCAAATTTTCTTGCAAATATGAATCCTGTTCTCATTTACATATTTTATAAATAGCCATCATAAATATATATACACATAATAAATTTATATTAATAAAATGCCACTTTAATAATTTTATTTCCTGGACTTATATTTATGTTTCATTGAATAAACAGTGTATAACTATATACATATATATACACATACATATATACATATATACACATATATATAGTTTTTATATTTATATAGTTTGTATTTTATAGTATATATATGTGCATATATGTGCATATATATATATGGTGATCTAACCAAGTGTTTATTTATTTATTTAAGATTTTATTTATTTATTCATGAGAGATACAGAGAGAGGCAGAGACATAGACAGAGGCAGAAGCAGGCTCCCCACTGGAAACCTGATGTGGGACTTGATCCCAGGAACCCTGGATCACACCCTGAGCTGAAGGCAGATACTCAACCACTGAGCCACCCAGGTACCCCTAACCAAATGTTTTAGAAAGAAGATCATGGAGAATTATGGCACAATAGAACCTATCAGAAACTAAATTGTAACATATGATTATTCCTTAAACATAGGGTACACGATGCATAATATTTCGGTTTTAAGACTTGAGGGATTTCTCATGATAATCTGGACCTCTTCTTTGTAGGAAACTAGTTTCTAATAAATATTGCTATCTTAGAGGAACTGGGTAATCGTATGGAATACATAAATTCAGATACTCCATGTTCAATAGCCAAGACAGGAAATACAAGAATCCTCCAGGCTAGATACTTAAGGCTCTGGAGGGAATCTTGCTGCCCCACTATGTTTGTGCTCTGTGTGTGTGTACATATATACACACACCTACTTATCTATAGCTTACTGGCATATATATGTCATATATATATATATATATAAAACACAGTATTATTAACATTATTATATATATTATGTATTATACACACACACACTCACACACACACACACACTGTGCCCTCCATAGAACAAAATATTTTAATTCATTTGGTGGAGGAAACTCTACCCTTGGGTTCAGATTTGGAGAAAAGCTGTTTCTGAAACATGCTACTTATTTACTGCTTCATGGATGCACATTAACGGGAGGGTAAGTGGGCATCTGTGTCATTACTGCTCTTTCCTGTGCATCTGTCTATGTTGGGGGGACAAATTGAGGTGGCATCTCAAGTTGGAATCAGGCGGAAAGTGACAAAATCCAGAGTAGGAAAGGAAACAGCGCTGGAGGAGAGGAAAACATTTGAAGAAGGTATCAGATCTGTTGTGTGTGGAATGGGACCTTTAAAAAAATAATTTAGAATATGCTTTTTGAAAAGGTAACATTAGGAGTGAACAAGCTGAGGAATTTTAGGAAAAATCATTAAAAGTCCGTGTTTATAACATTTAAACTCTGTGTTTTAGACAAATTTCAATAAAACAAAGGTAACCTGTATTTAGATACATTCTTGAAATTAGTGATTTGAAATGTATCAGGGAGCAAATCAAGATGTAAAAGGCAAAGAAACTACACACCCATTACTTTGATCCGATTCACTACAACGCTTTGACTTTTATCACAGAAGTCATATCATCCTTCCATTCACCTCACTCCCCTTTCTCCGCCTGAAGGTGTCTTAGCAAACTTTGTTCTGTAGGCTCTCCTTTATTTCCAGCGGAATCATTGGCTACTAGAAAGGTCTTCTTCCTTGTAAAATACCCGAAAACACAAATCAAGAGAGACATCAAATCTAACCATAGTGATTAATACTTGTCAAATATCTAGGGTGACAAGATTAGGGAGCGTTTGCTTTTTTTTCTGGTGAAGTTAGGTTTCCTCTCTTTTTTTAAGGAGCAAAACAGCTGTTGAAGATGGAGGTATTCAGCAAGCATGACTCAAGCACATTATTGTGTGAAGACAGCAACCAGATCATACCCTATTTTTACCACAGTACCACATTAGCTAAGAAGAGATGCAATATATACCTGATATTTATAAGATTTAGAGTCAGTTTTGTGAACTGTATTATGCTTGATGATTTTGAGAATTACCTCAAAGGCTCACAGTGTGATTTAGACAGCTATGAAAACTTTTGTCAATTTGTGGCATTTTGCTATGTTGCTGTAGCAGTAATTTTATCTTAGTTTATGTTTTGATAACCATTTCACTTCAATAATTTTATGTAAGTCTAAATTTCTGTGAACCATTGGTATTTCTTATTCTCCTCGCATCTATTTTTTTTGAGAAAGAGAGAGAGAATAGAACAAAATGGTCTATGTTTAAATGTGCATATGTTTTGATTTTTCTTCTGAGATTTAAAGAAAACATGCAATATCTTTATATCTTAACTCAGTCACTGTTCCAAATATGGCATTTTGTCATTTTCAAAACCGGTTTCCCAGAAAGCAGCCTTATTTGTGCCCTCTAGTGGTGGATACATAAATTTATGCAGGAAGTTAGAGAAAGCTGACTTTTTTTTTTCTTTTCAGTGCATAATGAATCAGCATCCAAATAGCTAAATACTAATATTAACCCATACACATACTGAGAGAAAAATCTTATGTAATTGAACTTCATGTATTTTTAAAATGTATCAAAATTGTGTATTTAAAAAATAAGCCCACTACTTATCTGACTAGAGAAAGTTCTTGGGTCACAAAAGTCTATTTCCTAATGATTTTTATGGTCCATTTGTCCAGCAAAATGCTGTGATTCTTTGAAAAAAAAAAGTAAGCACACTTTTCACAAATGCCTTTTTATCTTTTTGGAATCCGCTATAGGAAAACTCTCTTAAATTGGTGCATTAATCCAGAAATCATTTCTTATTTTTGTATTGATGAGTATCGTTAGAGAACTCCATGATAAAAGAAACTGTCTTACTTAACATAACAAGAATTGACTCTGGTAGAAAATACCCAGATGGAAGTAGATCCTGGCCTCATGGCTTTAGTAGACTTATACTGGATTAATGCCAAGTTTGTTTTTCTCTTCCTGAAATGCCACTGCTTTCATTTGGGATGTCCATTTTCTTACGTGGCCAAAGTGGATTGGTCCATGAATGGACTCTATCGAAACCAAGACAAACCAACTAGGATCCTCCCCTGGAGTTTCTGAAACTAGAACTGAGTATGGGAACAAGTGCCTTGGATTTATTGCTAGAAATTAGTTACATTTGAAGTATGCCTGCCCACTGTATTCAGGAACTAATGTCTGGCATCTTTCCCTGTGTCCTACCGCTGGAGGGCTACCTCAGTTAATGAAATGCTGGAGGCATTGATGTACCCAGTCCTCTATTGGTGACCATTCCCAATGTTACCACTCTAGCCTTGGATGGCAAGCATCTGGCTTAATACTTTTTTCCATGTAAACATCTAAGGCTCTTTTCCTTAATTCCCACATTAAAACTAACAATGAGAAATTATGGAAGAGTCTCATGATAATAGGGACAGAAGGATCACCAAAGGAATAATGCACAGCTTTTGATGTGCCATGCTTCCTTTCTCAATTTGGGATAAGCTCCATGTGGCTTTCCACCATAAGAGGTTCCCAGTACTTCAGTGTCTGGCCAACCAGAAGTCCCAATCCTAGGGCCAGTACTTTTCTCCCTTGGTACCCTAGTCTAAGGTATGCCACCCTATCTGCTATGCCACCCTATCTTATCCCAGGCCTCACACCTTTCATTGATGGACAATGAGACCATCCATTGCTTTCAGACAAAGCCTCATCTCACCTGATGAATGTAACCTGAACTATGGCCCTACTAATACAAAGCACAATAGTACAACATCTGTACAATTGTCAAGGTTTGGTTCTCAGATCTGAAGGGTACTGATGTGCGATGACTATACAATTTATCCCCCAAATCAAGACATTTGAGAATAAAGTAAGGGATATTATTAGCTATGCCAGGACAGCAAACAAAAACTGGGGTATATGCATCAGCCTACAAATCTAGGGTGTTAGCTCAGAAAAGTGAGGTTGCACAAGCTTAAGACTGTTCCTTCCCAAGAACTCCTCCTCCAGTGTTAAAAAGTACTGGAGTCTAGTCTTTTTTTTTTTTTTTTTTAAGATTTTATTTATTTATTCATCAGAGACAGAGAGAGAGAGGCAGAGGGAGAAGCAGGCTCCATGCAGGGAGCCCAACTTGGGACTTGATCCCGGGTCTCCAGGATCCCACCCTGGGCCAAAGGCAGGCGCCAAACTGCTGAGCCACCCAGGCATCCCAACTAGAGTCTAGTCTTATCCAGGACATATCAAACATATGAACAAATACCTTGGTTGCATATTATTTTATTATAATGGAATAATCCAAAGTCTAGACACCTATATGTAGCCTCCAAATTTTCTTGCTCAAATAATTTTATTTATCCAGAATATGTTTCCAGAGGACAAAATTGCAGTTAATTTGTGAAGATAGAAAACACTATTTGGTTGTAAATTTTGGCTTTTAACCGTTCTCAATTATCTTGATTTGATTGTCAAGAGAGAGAGATGTCTGAGATGACTTGGCTTCAACACAAATACATAGAGACCATTGGAAAAACAGTTAAAATCACTTACTAAAAAGTGGCAGATAGATAGCAGGTACTGAAGGAGTGATTGTATGGTTATATAAACCACACAGTGAAGCAAGGGCACTACATTAGCATCCAAAATTTACCAGAGTTTAGAAGTGACCTCATTGTTATTTCTAAAATATAATGGGAGAGTGGCCTAGTTTCAGATTCTTATCATTGTCATGAATTCTGTAAGTGTTCTTTGCATAGGTACAGTAGTTCCCCTTATCCGTGGTTTCATTTTCCATGGTCTAGAAGCAGATGATCCTCCTTCTGTCCTATCACCTGAAAGTTAATAGTACCCTAACACCGTCACAATATCTACATTATTCACTTCACTTCATCTCATCACATAGGCATTTGAACATCTCACATCATTACAAGAAGATGGAGAGTACAGTACAATATATTCTGAGAGAGACATCATATTCACATAACTTTTGTTATGGTATATTGTTATAGTTGTTCTATTTTATTTTTAGTTATTGTTGTTACCTTCTTACTGTACCTACTTTACAAATGAAACTTTATCATAATATGTGCCATAATATGGGACAAACAGTATATGCAGGGCTTGGGAGTAATTGCAATTTCAGGCATCCACGCTGGGTTTTGGAATGCATCCTAGTGGATGAGGGGAGGCCTCTGTAACCTAATGTCCAAGTATTTATCCTTGCCTTATCAAAGACTCCTAGCTTGTCTGAAGCCAAGTATGGGAGACAAGAAGGAAATGTCGCTGGATCATTGTTTTATTTTATTCTCCCATAAACCAAAAATATATGAGACATGATAACAGTTATGGAGAAAAAAAGTTACTTTTTGGGTAGTTTTTATATGTGTGGGAGGGTTCAATAACTGGACATAGTAAATTTTCATATTCATATCAGTCATTCTTACTTTGTATTATTTCATGTGTTCAAGCCTGTGGATTCATTTTATAAATCTTGGCTTTTTTTTCTTAGAATTTATTTATTTAATCTGTGGGCTGCTTTATAGTTAGGCTTTATAGTTAGGTTATGTTGATCCTAGGAAAACTAATTCTTCCAGCAGGACCATTCTTGTTGCTATAGTACTTTTTACAATCAAAGCTTTCTGAATAAAGGGGCCTATTTTCAAAGCAATGCCATGGGCATATTGGAACTGATTATTTTTTTGGATTTTTGTCATTGTTGTTATTAGTGGAGTGGGGGGAGGTGTATAAGCATAACAGTCATGAGCTTAAGCTTGAAATGAGATTACCTGAGTTCAGTCTTTAGTTCTGCCACATAATGACCATGGACATGCTACTTGAACTTTCTGTTTCTTAGTTTCCTCATTTATAAAACAGACACAATGAAGATAATGATAGAACCTGCTTCATAGGGTTGCTGTGAGAATTGTATGATATAAAAGACATATAATGGTTAGTGCAGTGTTTGGAGTCTCATAAAATGCTTGACAAATGTTAGTTGGTGGTGTTTGCATTCCAGATATGAGTGATATTTTTATTTTTTATGTTTTTTATTTTTTATATTTTTATTTTTGAGATATAAAATGATAGCTGTTGATATGGGAGTTGAATTTTAAAAAACTATCATTGGCTAGAGAGTTCTGAGTTATGATATATTTCACTTTTGGAGATCTTACTTTTGAGGAACACAGCTCTGCAATGCAAATGCATTGAGACATCATCATCATCATCATCTAAAATAAGAGAAAAGAATTACAACCAGACTTATTTAAAATTTCACTGAAATTGAGCTTCGAATCCCGCATGTAGAAAAATACTGTTTACAGGCAGTTTTCCAAATATCATAGACCCCATTATAGACCTGCCATCCAAAGTTCTAGTATCTTCCTCATTTTTATCTCTCTTTATGCTACTTGTAATAAAAAACAACCAGTTAAAGGAGTTTTTAATGAGAATTCAGAATATAGCTTAAAGTTTTCTTGTAATTGCTTTCCTGCAAATGTGGTATGTGTCCATGTGAGACATGTAGAAACTAAATGCTGTTGAGCTTTTTAATGGTGCAGTGGACTTGGTTTTAGATGAGTGGCTTGATACCAGATATCAGTTGGGTCAGGTGGGAGCGAGGATTCTAAGATGAGACAATTGTCACTTATTTTTTTTAGCATGTATGCAAACAGTTTCTAGGAATTTTTTTTTCCTGTGCTTTGTTAGTTCAGAGAAACTTGGCCTAAGCATACATGAAGAGGTTTGAGCTGAAGGATTTAGCTATGTCCAGGAAACATTTGTGCCAGCAGAGGTAGGTATTTGTTTCATTTAATGTTAAAAATTCTCAATTTCAGCAACTTTGTAAAAGATAAGCTCAAATTCTTGATATTGAGTTACCTCATTTCAGATGCCATTTCCGTCATTACTAAGAACATTCATGACTTTATACTGCTGAGCTTCAGCACGGGCCTCCAGACAGCCACTACCACTGAGCCCAGCTTGTCACTGGAGAGGAGACCTCTTTGCCAGGTTACTCTGTGAGCTGGTTCTCACAATTCCTACTCTGAGGTGATTGTGATTATTAACTATGCTGTCTGCAAAGGCCTATGTCCTAAGACTGGCTAAATAATATTTGATGCCCATAATCACTTTAATTACTGAGTTTCCAAAGGGAGCATAGATTTGTGTCTTACAGAGATGCCCATCATAGGTATTGTTTTGTCTACTAGACTTGATTTTTGCCAAGTGGCACATGCATTCCTGTGCCATAGAACACATTCAAGGGAAGCTCACAGATCTGGTCAGATGATGCTCCTTGGGGTCTTCCTTCCTAAGCATGAGAAAGAGTAAGGAGGCATGGAAGCCAGGACTGCAACAATGCAGAGCTTGACTTCATGTTTATATAGCCTCCTGTCTAGCCTCCTGTCTCCTCTTTGGAATGCATCACGCTTGCTTTTTTTCTGATGAGATTTTAATCTTCCCCAGGCAAGGATGTGTCTTATTTGTGTTTGATATGCAATAGCTAGCCCAGTGCCTTGTTCAATCACACAGACAACGTGAGAGTTTTAATATAATTGATATTGCACCGGGAGAAAAAGGATGACAAAATAAACTGGTTTATTGTTCATTGCTTTTAGGTTTTTTTGGTTTTTATTTTTGTTTTGTTTTGTTTTGTTTTTTTTGATGCTTCAGACATTTGCTTAATTTATGCTTTTTCAGAAAGAAATCAAGGAAAGTGAAGTATGTCTGATTTCCCTTAATAGATAGTAAGGAATCCTGTAGACAGTCTATCCCCCGTGCACATGGCATGGGTATTAACCCTCCATGCACAAACCAGGGAACTCCCAACAAGGTATCCTCTGGCCAACACTGCTGGAGGCAAACAAAACTAAAAACATGCTTTCAGTGAAACCAAATGAAAGTTTTAACTAGTTAATCCTGCTTCCCGTTCAAGTCAATTGTCAGTTAACAACTGATCAGAGAATATTGGGACTATTTTCATGAGATGTTGAATTCCGTGAATCATGATTGATAGATTAGAATGAATTTTTTTCTCTTTCCTTGGGAAATGCTGCCTTCTTTCTCAATTTCCATTTCTTGTGTTTCTTTTACTTTATATAGACCTCTATAGAGAAGTCTTTTAACACATGTATAGTCTTCTGTAGCAAATATGGATATGTAGATATATAGTGCTATAATATATATACTCTTATACATAAATATTATAGAAAACTGATTTGGCATGGCCTACATTAATAGTCCATTTTAATAAGTCTGTGATTCTCTTTTATTTTTTAAAGCATAAGCTAAAAAAAAAAAAAAAAAAGCATAAGCTAATGTTCCTATATACCTTTTCAATGCATGCTTGTTTAATTAGGAGAAGCAATTCCAACCTGGTCATGTTATTCCAAATTTTATATAATAACTATTAACAAAGAACTATTGAAATAGTTTGTCAGATTAAAAGCAGTGCAGACATAGAATCGCAAATAAAAACAATTATTTTAAACGAACTCTTCCATTAAAATAGCATTGTGCTATACTTGTGGGAAATAGTTGGTGAAAAATAACACGTTGAGGGTAGGAAATAATGGCCAGCAATTCATTTCAATGTAATTGTAGGAGATAGAAGAGAAAGGCCTTCTGTTTTGATGGTTTTGATAGCAGATGTTTCAAAGCTCCCTGCTGGCTATGTTTTCAGGGATAAATGCGACTGCTCAAATGGAAATATATTTAGGTCAACAAAACACCTGAAAGTCTTTTTTAACAGTTCTACAAAATGTTTCATTGGTTGCTTTTAGATTTATATAAAAGGTACATAATGTTATCTTTAGTCAAAAGTAAACCCTCTAAGGGACAGAAAACTGCTTGTAACTTTTAAATAAAGGGTTCCTGGAGCCTGTGTATCTGTACCCGTCTGTGTGTTGCCTACTGTAGTTTGGACCTCAGATTTAGTTAATCATGCTCTGAGTTTAATAGCTGTATATTAAAAATTGTCTTTGCAAGGTCCCTCATTTATCTTATTTATCTGATCTACCTATCATCTACCTACTTATTTTCTCCTAATACACGCATTCATTGCCCTTACATATACCAATATGTAATATTCTGTGTATATATGTTTTAAATTTAAGAAGTAGTATTAGGCTACACATTTCTGCCGTCCCCTCCCAATGTTATGGTTTACTATCTTGCCATGTTGCTCTCCCTGCCTTTCTGCTACACACTGTTGTAAAGTGTGCTTTCACTACTTCCTGCTGTTCAGCCCCCTCACAGTAGACCCCAGGGCCAGCTCCCCATTCCCACATAAAGGCCAGGGTGAACATATTCATCCATGTCCCTGATGAAATTTGTGAGATCTCACATACTTTTGGCATACATAGCCAGGAGTAAGATTGCTGTACCTTAAGGCAAACAGATTCCTCATTTCATAAATCCTGCCAATTTGGTTTCCCAAATGGCTGCCCAACTTTATAGCCACACATGCATAAGTGTTCTTGACTTTTCATATCTCTAATAATAGCTGATAATATCAACTTTTCTAAATCCTATTGTTTTGATGAATGTAATGTGTCCTTATCTTTCACTGTTGTAGTTTGTGTTTCTGTGATTACTAGTGAGTTAGAGTATTCAGTTCTGTCTTAAGTACTGGGAGAAATATAAAACAAGATGTGGGATCTAATCTAATAAAGCCTAGAACATGCTTGAGGATTAGCAGAAATGCATATAACAAATTAACAATCCCTGTGGCTTTAAATATTCCAGGATTTGGGAGTATGAGATTAATCCATATGGTAGTATTTGATCAAGACTTCCTATAGAAAAATGGATCTGGATGTTGCAATGGTTTTGAGAAAAGAAACTAATTACAGGCCAAATAACAAGAATGAGATCATGAAGATGAGAATGAGTGTGTGTCTGGGAAGGTGAGCAGACAGGCAGGAGAGTAGAGGACTAGGGTAGGAGGCATCATGAGGGAATCCCAAGTAGGAGGAAAGAGGCATGTGATTGAGGGAATTGAAAGCTTTGTTTTCAACTAAGTATGTTAAACAATGGAAGCTAGTGTGGTTTCTTCACGTGAAGGCATAAAATTAATAGAAATTTGCTTTTCCTCCCAGGTTTGAAAAACAACTAGTTCTGTGATGCGTTTCCTCAGGGATAGGGGATGTTTCACAAGTAGCAAGTATGCCAGCAATATAAACCAATTTGTAACTCCTCACTTTCAGAGATAACTTAGCCTTCTGTACCTGTTGCTCTAGGCAGAAATATAAGGTGGACAAAGGAAAGGATGCCTGTCTAAATGAGGCCATCAGAAACACATCAGTTATAGATTTTGTTTGTAATTTCAGTTAGTTCTAAATTGCCCTCTTTGAATGTGTTGACTCTCCACAATGCAAGAATGCAGCTCATTTTACTATGCATATATTCATTTTGTGTAAATTCTATCTTAGCAAGCAGGAAACAGGGGCAAACATATTTCATTGTTCTGGGACACCATTGACCTTTTCCACAACCTTTCAGAATAAAATCCCTAAGCATTTGCTCTGTAATTATAGTTTACAGGTATAGTGGATTTCATCCTGCAGCCTAACGAGGGCCTAGCCTTTCCTCACAGAAGCTTACACATATATGCACCCAGCTTTTTGAGTGCTTTAACAATTTAAGTCAAGACAGGTGGGCATGATGTTTGCAAGTGTCATTTAAGGGCATTTGATTTTCCCTTGTTTTTACTCCCATTTCCTTTATACTGTGGTAGGTAGAATAATATTCCCAAATATATCCTTGTCCTAGTTCTCAAAACCTATGAATATGTTTGATTACATGGCAAAGGGAATTAAATATGTAGATAGAATTAAAGTTGCTAATCTGCTGACTTTAAAATAAGAAGATTAGGGGCACCTGGTAGCTCAGTGGGTTAAGCCTCTGACTCTTCATTTTGGCTCAGGTCATGATCTCATGGTCATGGGATTGAGCCCTGCATAGAGCCCTACATGGAGCTCTATGCTCAGCAAGGATTCTGCTTGAGATTCTCTTTCCCTTCTCCTTCTACCCCTTCCCTCCTAAAATAAGTCGATAAATCTTTTCTGAAAAAGTGAGGATATTATCCTGGATTACCTAAGTAGGCTCAAACGAACCACAAATGTTCTTAAAAGTGGGAGACAGGCAGATAAGGAGGTCAGAGTAATGTGATGTATACACAATTTGACTCATCATTTCTGGCAAAGGTGGAGGAGGGACACAGCTAAGGAATGCAAGCAGCCTCTAGAAGCTTGAAAAGCCAAGGAAACCTCCTCTTCTCTAGAGCATGAAAAGGAACAGAGATCTACTGACACTTTGACTATGTCCAATGAGACTTATTTTGTACTTCTTTCCTGCAGAATTGTCAAATAATAAATATGTGTGGTTTTAAGCTGCTATATTTGTGGTAATTTAGTAAATGAGCAACAGAAAACTAATACAATACTTTATTACTTTTTGGGGGGACCAAAGAAATATGTTGTAGCCTAATAATATATTTGAAATGGAGAACTTCAGCTTGCCAGATTGTCCCTTAATCCATTGTTAGTAAGAATTCATAATAAGAATAATGTGTTATTATACATATTGTGCTATTGTCTTCCCAAAGAGAATGGTTAGCAGATATACTTTATAAGGAATTGATGAATGGAAATATTTATGTAATATACATTTCTTCACTGGTGACAGAGATAGAAATCTATAGTAATCATGATGGACTTTCTCCATGTTTTGGTAAAAGGAGATGATTTATGCCTGGTTAATAGTTTCTCCATTCTGGAGTTTTTCTAAGCAGATACAAAACTACATCACAATGACATTATTAAGGAAGCTCAATATTCAGAAATTAGTTCAATGTGGATTATACAGATTCCTTAAAGGGAGGGGTTGTAATTTTCAAATTTTAAGAGGACTCAACATTAATAAAAGCCTGCCTAGGGCCAGAGAGAATATCATTAATGTCTTCCAACCTAAGTCACTTCTTTTTAGAAGTGAGCACCTATTTTTCTTTCCACACACATTGACCAGTGATCTTGAGAATAGATTTAAGTTTTCTGTTTGCCTTCGACTCTGCAAAATTGAGATGTTATCAAGTGTTTATGGGTGGTGAGAAAGGGCTTTTCCACAATCAGCAGTCACCTTAAAGTGAGTCATGTGGCCCATCTTTGTTAATAAGTCTAGTAAGATTGATTTACTAGAACTAATTCAAAGTTCCTTTCTATGAAACTTGAATTCAGAGTCAAAGTCAAATGAGGATTATAAAATTCTCTTTAGTTTTCTATTAACAGCAATGCTTTGGAGACTAAGGGCCTCCTGTCTCCCACTTGGCCAGCTCTCTTGTCAGACATGGTCATATTTGACCAACTTCTTACAGAAGCCAGAGTTTATGATAGGCTGACTTTCTCTGTAAGATAGTAAGGGGTAATAATAATAATAATAATAATAATAATAATAATTGCTAACAGCTGTTGAGCTCCTACTATAGGCTACTATTCCAAGGATCTCCCTCTTAACAACCTTATTAGGTCAGGTGATCTCATAATTATCCTTTTTACAGATGAGAAAACCAAAGTACAGAGAAGTCAAGCAACTTATCCAATTTCCCTTGTTTGTAAGCAGTGGAGTCCGGATTTCCTATTTAGTGGTGTGAGTAAAGACCACACTATTGATCACTACATGATGAGTAGTGGCCTCTCATGGATGGCCTCTCTAGGACAGCTGAGGTGGGCAGTGTTCACAATGCAACCCTTCTCTCTTGGTGAGGGAATCAAGTGCTTCCTCATCATTGCAGAGGGAGGTGGAGGAATAAACACTAGAAAAGCAAACAGGTTAGCCATGCTTGTTTGTTCTGTCGTTTATAGTAATAGACACATGGCAGAAGAAAAGTGAGACCACAAAATGTAACAGGTCAGGAAAATAGTTATTACTGTTTACTCGTAGCTCTGCTGGCAATCCTACTGTAAGCATCATTCTTTATTTCTTTAGTCTCTCCTTCATGCAAGTCATTGGCACTGCTCAGTGGTATGGGAATTTCTCCCATTTTGCCTTGCCCAGAAGGAATCTGGGTCAACAAACGTTTCATGCGTTTGATAGTTGTGACCAAAAAAAAAAAAAAAAAAAAAAATAGAACTTTAAGAAATTAAATGTTTTTAAATAATAAAACCATAAGCTTAGTGATTCTGATTCATTGTTTCTTGTTTTGAATGTAAAGAAAATTTATACTTATGATGTTTCATCTGATTTCCTTTATGATGGAGAAGTATCACAGAATAAGAGTTAACATAATGGACTTTAAATTTGGGCAAACTGGGAATCAAAATCTTGCTTCACAACTTAGTAGCTATGTGCCCTTGGGTAAGTTCTTTGACTTTTCTGAGACTTCACTGTAACCTGAAAAGCAAAAATGATAATACTTAGCTCAGAGGTTTGAAGTTAAAATAAGAGATAATATGTATGAAAAACTTGGTCTGTAGCTTAGTACAAAGACATTCCTCAATAAGTAGATGTTCATTATTTTATTAATTTTGGTCCTAATTTTTACTAATCTCTCTCCTGATGAGATGCACAGAACTTTATTTAAAAGAAAATATAAATTTATAAATATAATATCATAATGTTATATATTTGAGGAATGTTTGGGCAGGCAGCCTGGTTTGGGCAGGCAGCAATGGAAAGCATTGAATAAGTCACCAAACAATGAGTCATAGTGTAGAAACTGTAGTACTTTGAGCAAATCATTTTAGTCACTAGGGCTCTGAGTCTACCTATATGATATCAGCAGATTTTCTTTAGGGGTTTCACAGAGTTAGGATTTACATTCTAATTTCAGTACCACAAAAGCAAATGGCTTGATATTGTTAGCTTCAGTTCCCTCATTGGTAAAGTGGGCTTAAGGTTAATAACTATGACACAAAGTTGTTGAAAAAATTAGATAAGGTGCTGGCATAGAGGAGGTGCTCTATAAAAGTTTGGTATTCTAATGACCATGATTGCAATTGCTTCTACTATTGTTAAATTGTTATCACATTATATTGGAGTATGGTTGTGAAGATGCTTGAGAACAGTTTGACAGTTCCTCAAAAACTTAAGCATAGAATTACCATATGATCTGGCAACTTCATTTCTAGATGTATACCCAAAGACTTGAGCAGATACTTGTATGCCAGAGTTCATAGCAGAATTGCTCACAACAGCCAAAGGATAGAAACAAGTGTCCATCAGCAGATGAACAAATAAAGAAAATGTGTTTCGAACATACAATGGAATTTTATCCAAGTCATAAAAATACATGAAATTGTGATACATACTACAACATGGATGGACCTTGAAAACATTATGCTCAGTGAAATAAGTTAGACACAAAAGATTCCATGTATATGAGGTCACTAGAATAGGCAAGTCATGGAGACTTAAGTAGGTTGGACATTACCAGAGCCAGGAGGGAGAGAGGAATTGGGAATTTAATGTTACAGAGTTTGTATCTGAGATGGCTTCCTTTAGGAAATAGACAGTGGTGATGGTTGCACAATATTAAGATGTGTTTAATGCCACTGAATTGTACACTTTAATTGTACACTTAAATTGTACACTTAAAAATGGTTAAAGAGGCAATTTTTATGTTATATGTATTTTACTACAATAAAAAAGAAATGTGACAAAACATTAAAATATATATTTTGTTAAGACATACAAATATTCCAAGATAATTCACTTTTGCTTTAAAAGACATCGTGACTTAGTATGAAGTCAATATATAATATATATATGTGAAATATAATATATATTATATGAAATATAATATATAATATGTGAAATATAAGAGTATTTATATACACAAGTTATTTCTGTACCATTACCTAGCATGTAGTAGAACTACCAATATCTATTTTATTTAAATTTATACAAATATAAAATATATTAATCGGGCTGTTTGATTATTCTATTTTAATCTCTGAAAAATATTAGCACATGTAAGACACAAAAATTATGTTTAATGGTAAGACAGAGATTTAAACTATGTGTTTGACCTAACAGGCCCAATGTTGGTAGTTTTATTTTCAATCCCATCAATTGGAAGGATGAATAGTTGCCATTTCATACAAAGTCCCTTTGCATCTTGCTTCTAAGAATGCTGAATGTCTCTGTAGCTCCTATATTCTGTTTTGAGTGATTTTACTGGTTTTTAAAAGCTATTTTATTTATTGAAAACTTCAAATGTACAGAAAACTATTGAAAGTAGAACAATAAACACCAACCATCTACCACTCAGAAACAGCAGATTCTGGCAATTATTTAACTTTATCTCATGTGTGTACATGATTTGGGGTGGGAGGGTGTACTAGGGACAGCATAGTTTACATCTAAATTATAATTCAGGCAAGAAAGGGGGGCTCTACTTCATTGTCTCACTTGATTCTCCAACTGGTTCTATGCAGTGGGCATTAGTTTTCCCCATTTTATAGGAAATACAATTTGGGTAGGTTGAGTAATGAGCCATTGATCACTCAGCACAGTGGTAGAAGGACTTTTTTGACTGCAATACCCATCTCTTTTGTATTCAACTGAAATGCCTCCTGGCTAATTAGAGATTGTGATCCTGATGAATAATAAAAGTGATATTGGATGGAAATGGAATAATTTTAATTAATTTACTTATATTTATTATCTTACTATTAGCACAACACTGTGCTGAGTGAAAGGTTGTAGGTAACATTTCAGTCTGTGTGCTCAAGGAGCTTCTGTCCTGGGAGGGGATGGTCAAGTAAATAGCAGTATGGATAGAGTCAGGGGATTACAAGAGCACAGGTCTCTAGACTACAGGGGTCAGAGCAGCCTTCCCAGAAGACTGATGTCTAAATACAGATCTTGAGCATGATATTGAATTAGCAAAGCAAAGCAGGACACACATGGGGGGGGTGGTGGCAAGAGGAAAGGGGAAGTGCTGAAGGCAGAAGCAAAATCATCAACAAAAGTCTGCATTCCAGGGACCTAAGTTTGTTAATAAGGCTGGAGTAGGACAGGCAAGGCTAGAGGGTGGAAACAGAAAAGTATAGGGGGTGAATGGGGGTTAGATAGTAAAGGGCTGTGGTCCCTTGCTAAGGAGTTTGGAATTAATATTGAGCAGAGCAATGAATGAGGAGGCAGTGACAAGCATTAAGGCATAGTAACATGATCAGAGTGGGGACAGATCATAAATCTATTTCTAGATTCTTTTTGGAGAAAGAACAGACCAAGGCAGAGAAGCAGCAGTGAGGACTTTTGCATGAGATGGTCATCGCTCAAACACAGTGCCCAGATATTGCAAGAGAGGAGTGGATATGACCCAAAGAAGTGACGTGAGTACACAAGACAGATTTTGGGATGGAGAGAGAGGGAAGTGTCAAGGCCTCTCTGGCATAGGTAACCAGGTGAATGGATGGTGCTAATCACTGCAGCAGGGAATTGAGAGAGTAGAGCAGATTTGAGTGAGAATAGCCTAATCCCCATGCAGGACTTCCCCCAGAGAGCTGGGAACAATCATGCAATTGCATAATGTCCGAACTCTTGATAAAAAGATAAAACTTTGTATTCACTTGTGTCAAATCCACATCAACCTTTGCTGAAAGGAAAGTTAGACAATAAATATTTGTTAAAGTACTGTTGTGTGTATTGCACCATGTTATACTATGCAAAATCTATTCTAAAAAGAGGCAATTTGGGCAGCCCAGTTGGCTCAGCGGTTTAGCGTCGCCTTCAGCCCAGCCTTGGAGACTCAGGATGGAGACCCAGGACCCAGGATGGAGTCCCACGTCAGGCTCCCTGCATGGAGCCTACTTCTCCCTCTGCCTGTGTCTCTGCCTCTCTCTTTGTGTGTCTCTCATGAATAAATAAATAAATAAATATATAAATAAATAAATAAATAAATAAAATCTAGAATGTAAGAGCAAACAGGCAAATAGTTTTTTTTTTTTTTTTAACTGCTGATTGCTTTATTGGTCAAAATAGCCAAAAATGTCAAAAGTCAAAAATGGCTTTCTTGTCCTGCCATCTAGCCATCTAGAGCTTCCTAAGGGAAGATCTCTTGAGCCAGAGTGGCTAGTGTCCAAATGCTGGTCAAGACATGCATGCATCAACAGTTATCATGAACCAACATTTTCCTAATTCAAGGACTAGTCTTTGTATGTGAGTGAAGTGTTTTGTCTATTACTCTTTGAGAAGTAGTGCTGTGATTTGAAGTGATGATGCACAGCAGAATGTCAACAATGGCTATTTATAGGTTAAAGTATTATAAATGACTTTCTTATATTGTTCTAGATTTTTAAACAGTTTTTCTATGATAATGTATTGTCTTATAAACACAAATATAATAAGAAAAGTCTATAAGACTTTCCAATTTGGCAACCATAAAGAAATCTAACTGACTAGTGTATTGGAGAACTAGCTTGACAACCTTAGCAAAAAAAATAATAAAAGTTATTGATGGGAATACAATATGGGGCAAGTTTGATCAAGTTTACATATTAAACAGTAATATCTGAGAGTTTTATTTAACAAAAGAGGAAGTGTCAGTAGTTTAAAATTTTAAGAAAGAGATAAGCTAAAAAACAATAGCAAAATCTATGGAACTGTATGTATGTTTGTTATATTCTACTTTGAGTTATTAGAATTTCATAGAGTTTGCTGAACTTCAGGAACCATGTGGAGGCATTGAGACGTTCTCAATAGCAAAGTAGTAAAATAGTATTTCTAAGAGTCAAGGGTAAAGACATTATTACTTTTAAATATAAAGAAAGAAAAGGTAATGATAACATTGTTATTTACCATCATAAACTTTTTATTGGTAAAATGGATGCTGAATGACTTCTTTAATGAATATAGATAAACACAGAAAATGGAGCAAAAACAAATGGGCTCACAAGGAAGCTAGTCATGGTAGAAGAGGACAAAAAGGAAATATCGGATTGGTAAAAGCAAGGAAGAGGCTAGCTGTCTTGCTCTTGGGTGAGAAGAGACAAAAATCTGCCCAGCATATCAGAGGATTGAACAGATGAGCACTACAGAATGTTTCTAAATCTAATTCCATGTATAAGTGTAAGAGAGTACGATTTCTCTTTTGCTTTAAATCTCCTCAATTTCAGCAAATACCAAATAAATCTATGATAGAAAATTAGCCTTTCCTCCCTAATTTAACAGCTGAATTGTTCCATTGTCTTCTATTTTGCTGTGACAAAACCCCGACGCGACTACAACTCAACATTTCTCTCTTTTTTTAAAAAAAATTATTTATTCATGAGAGATACACACACACAGAGAGAAAGAGACTAGGCAGAGGGAGAAGCAGGCTCCCTACGGGGAGCCTGATGTGGGACTTGACCCCAGGACCTTGGGATAATAACCTGAGCCTAAGACAGACGCTCAACCACTGAGCCACCGAGGTGCCCCAACATTTCTCCCTTCTTGAGAGTATAATCATCTCCATCTTGGTGGTCAAAATGAATATTCTTTTAAAAAACTCCCATCTAGCTTTCTATTCTATAAATTACATTTTCCTATACTCTCTGTTGTCCCAGATCCACACTTCACAGCTCACAGTAATTTTTCCAGGCTTCTTTTAGCAACCCAGTTAATACTTTCAAATGGGGCAGCTTTCTAATTTTTAGTAACTGTTAATTAATACTACTTTCTATTCTTCCCTCCCTTAATGGCACAGACCTTGTTCCCCAGAATTTACCTATCAGTTTTCATTCTTGCTTTTATTCTAAGATTTTTTTTTTTTTTTTTTTTTGGTCACCATTCTTTCCTATCCCTGCCCCACTGCTATTCCCTGAATTTTAGAGAATAAGCCAGAGAGCATCCCTGCTCTGCGTGTAAATCTGTGTCTCTCACTCATACTATCTGTGTTTAAATGTAACTTGCATTCTAGAGAAATGCTGAAGCAAGGTGTTTCCGTGGACTAAGGTCACTTACTTTATGTCCAGACACTTTCACTTTAAATTATTAAATTCACATAAATGACTGTTGCCCTTCTCATTTCTTGCCTGTTTTGTGCAGAGCTTGATGTAGCTCTTTAAAATGAATCCAAACCAAGTCTCAGGGTGCCAAGAGCTTAAAATCTGGTTGGGAGTGGGGGTGGGGGAATGAGACCTAACAAAAATCACTCACCTTTATAACTGTTGGTGATATCAGCTACAAGGAAAGCTCCTTTTAAGATGTAGAGCAATATGAAAGAAATGAAGGGCCAATGTGAATGGAAGGACCAAATGTAGAGACTTTGAAAGCTTCCCATTGTTTGAATTTGGAAAATTAAGCAAAACTTTGATCATTTGGTTTTAAAGAATTTATCACCATTGTTTCTTTGTGTATCCCTCGATGATCTGAATGTTAGTGTCTCTCCAGAAAAATCAATTATTTTCTTAATCCTCCTCTCTGGACTAAATTACTATAGCAACAACATTATATGCATTTTAATTTACTGCCTTCATGCTTTCCCCAAATATCTTATTCTTAAGCAAAAGTTCATTTTCTAACCTAATCTAATTATTGATTAAACTTTCATTTTCCTCCAACAATCTCTGTAATTTTACTTAGCAAAGTGCTTAAAAGAAAATGTTGGTTCTTCCCAATCTAAGTAGCAGGCATGGTTGGCTGCATTTGACCTAGAAAACTCTGATGCAGACTTGATTTTATGACCTTCAGCAAATTCTTTACTCTTTCTGTGCTTTGGTTTCAGTCTACTTACTACTGGTAAGCTACTTGACGCAGAAGTGCTTCTTCATTAGTTCATTCTTACCAGGCTCCTTCCTTTCCCTCCCTCCCTTTTTTTCCTCCCTCCCTTCCTCCCTCCCTTTCTTTCTACGGTCTTACCTCCTCTGCTCCCTTTCCTTCTTCTTTCTCTCCCTGATTGTCTTTATGTAAATTTTTTAGATGCTGTATACCTTACAACCAAATCCCAATTAACATGATTGCTTGGGGCATGAAACCTTCTGGTCAAGTGAAGTTTGTTGTTGACAACATCATTTGGTGGGTAGGAGAGCAGGCTCTGGAGCTAGGCAGCCTGAGTTCAAGCCACCTATATGGCCTTGAGCAATTTAATTAAATTTTCTCTTTAGCTCCTGTGAAATGGAGAAAATATGAGTACCTATCTCATAGAGTTATTTTGGGATCAAATGCATTAATAAATATGAAGCATGTATAATAGTCCTTGGGACATTTAAGTCCTTGATCAATATTTGCTATTATTATTTTTTAACTGAAAATATTTATTTCAAAATTATTTTCAATAATCTTTCTAATACTAAATGGTTTACTTCTCTGCCAGAATAAATGCAATCGAGGTAATACCTTGGAGGTGGGAAGGGGTCTCAGAGAGTAAAGCATAGAACTTTGTTGAGCAAAGATACACAGAAAGCTCTCAGGAGTGAGAGAGGTCCTGATAGGGTTGCTACAGGGCTTGTAGGGTTAGTCTTTTATTGAAAGCCAACCAGGGAACCTAAATCCTTTTAACATTATCTATTGATATCACCACTGAGTAAGGACTAGTGATAACATCTTTATTTTTATTTTATTTTATTTATTTATTTTTTTTGTGATAACATCTTTAATGGCTTACTTTTTCTTTGAGGTCTGCTTATTCTTTGTTGGTCACAGATAACTGTCATAAAAAAGACACCCTCCCTGCCCACACCTAGGGCAGGGTGGTCTGGCTTGTTCCTTTATCTCTGGTTTCCTTACAACTCAGCATTACTGGGATTTTTGTGAGCCTGCTTCCCCGGTCCCCTACCTAGCCCTGCCTAGCTCCATTATCCCTAACTCAATAGTCAGGGTTCCTAAAGCCTGAAAAATAGCCATTGGATTTCACACTAAGGTAAAGACTACCAATTTTGAAAGAGGGAAGGGTCCCTTAAGAGGTGAACAGGGCTTTTCCCAGGGAACATAGGAAAAGCATCACCATTTACAGAAAGCATCTGCTATCACTATATCTGTAGAAGAAGTAGTGATGGATGTGGACAAATGAATACTAGGGGCTTATTGTCAGGAAGTCACAAGGTAGAAGGGGGAGGTGGCTGCTGTGAGTCTGAGGGCTGGGGTTGTGACAGGTTGGAAGGTGGAAGAGATAGTGGATGAGACATAGAGGATAACAGGAGCCATGACAGCAAAGATCAGGAGTCCTACTACTAACGTGTGGGCTGAGTATAGAAATAGCAGGCTGATAGAATACTGGGAAACCAAAAACTTCTAGAATATATAGAAGTCCTCAGTGTGTTGGATGACATTTGCTCCAGTGAGCTTGTGAATAAAATAAGTTGCTTTTTAATCTGTTGCTTTTTAGTGCAAAAACAGCCCAGAAGAACAAAACTCTGTGACTCTAATACAGCCTTTGGATTTGTTGTGACTACAAACAATTTCAGCTTTTAAGGGCTTCTCATTTTGTCCCGGTCAATTTACATTTCACTTCATCCAATTGAAACAACTCTTAAATGCCAAAATAACGTTCTTCTGGCAGAGAAAGGTTTTCTTAAGCACCCCCCAAAGCCAGCTGTACTGATAGTTTTGTTTGTGTTAGATATCTTGAATTTGATGTTTAGTTGCCTTTAAGCAAGACAAGACAGACCTTTGATTAGGAGCTTGATGACATTCACACCCCATTAGCTGTGTGCTCAACACACTTTATAAAGCAAAAGTGGTTCCATTACATTCCCACTCTCAAATCAAAGACAGCCTAACAAATACTGAGGAGTGTTTGGGTATGTGCAATTTATACACTTAAGAATTTTTTTTTTAAAGAAATACACTTAAGAATGTTTTTTTTTGTTTTTTTTTTTGTTTTTTTTTTTAAAGAATGTTTTCAGAGTAAAATGCAAAGGTGTATAGATTAATATAAGCAAATATTCCCACCCAAATACGAATGAGCCGATAACATATAGTTCTGAGCAATAAAATAACAACTGAATTTAAACATTTTCTGGGGAAATAAGGTTCCAAAGATTAAATCTTTACTGAGTTCTCATTACATTTATTAGTAGTAAATAATGACTCAAAATAGTCTTTTATTTTCCAAAAATATTGGTAATTACTAAATAGAAAATATAACATTTTTAGGTATGCATATCTTCCTAGCTTGGAAGAGGTGGCATGGTGAAGGACACTTGGCAACACCACTGTTTTGAATTGGGCCTTAACCAGATTTTCTACCTCAAGGTGATGCACCACAATAAGATTCCTGGTCAGACAGAGGTATGCTTTTCCTCTGTGCAGTGGGGGGAGCCTGTGTGTGGGAGGGGAGCAGTGGGCAAGCAGATGAAAAGCAGCATGAGACCTCCAAGGCAGATGCTCTCAGGCAGGTGAATTTTAGAAAAGAGTTCTTTTGGAGGCTAAGGATTCAGAATCGGATTCCCTTAAAACATCTATGCCCTGAGTGACTTGGGAAGGTTTGCCCCAGGGTATTTCCTAATTTAAAGATCACTTCTCTGTGGTAAGAAGCCACAAGGCAAAACCATGTTTCATTGTCAAATTTCTTACAGGTTGTGAACTATTAACTAATTATTCGAAAAGCCTCCTTTCACCAGGGTTCTGCATGAAGCCTTTGTGGGATGTGAGCGAGGCAGATTATCTGGGAATCCACAGCATGCAACTGTGCTGCTTCCAAAGTTATTTTTCCTTCTGGCAAAAGCACTATTACTGGACTAAGTATATCCACTTATTCTCTCTGTTCTCCCGAATCTCAGCTTCTGAATCCCTCTGCTAGATCTCCTCCCTGTAAAACTACATGTGATACTGAGGTGTATAAATCATAATCATCTAGTCCTTTTAGTTGTCAGAGTTGAAAAATTTGTTTTTAAATAAAAAGTTATATACTTCAATATTATAATTTTTTCTTAACTTTGTTTCTCTTTTTAAAATATTTACAACCTTGATTCCTAATAACATGATATTTACTTAATTCTTCTTCTTTTTAAGGATTTTATTTATTTGAGAGAGAGAACATGAGTGGGGGAAGGGGGCAGAGGGAGAAGCAGATTCCCTGCTGAGCAGGGAGCCAATATGGGGCTTGATCCCAGAACCCTGAGCTGAAGGTAGACGCTTAACCACTTAACCGACTGAGCCACCCAGGCACTCCCCACTTACTTAATTAGTTTATGATATAAATACAATAATTTCAAAATTACAATTTCAGAATTACCACAAACAATAAAAATGTTAATATTTCACATTAGATTATCTTTTGTCTTGAATATATGTTCAGAATTCTGTGTTAAAAAGTCACTTGAAATAATTATTTCCTCTTGCAATTAGCTATCAATTTGGGATAGTTATTTTCATTTTTATAATTTATATTTTGAATATGTAATACCTCTATGTGACTTAAAGTCAAAATTATATGAAAAGATCCACACATAGAATTCTTTCTTTCTCTATTGGCTCTACCATATTCCTGCTTCCTCATTAGTAACCATTTGATTAGTTCGGATTTTTACTGCACTATTTCTCTTTGCAAAAATAAAGAAACATGCACACGCATACACAGACACACCATCTTTCTTAGTTTATCTTCCCTTTACAAAAAGAAGCATATTACATACACTGTTCTCCACATTGCTTTTGAAACTATATCTTCAAGGTATATTTCTACTCTTAGCATCAGTATTTAAAAGTTCTCCAGGTGATTCCACTGCAAAGCTGGGCTGAGCATTTCTGGAATAAAGGCTAGCTGCCTGGAACCATGAGATGTTTGCATTCCATATACTAAAGGCATGAAGCCTTGTAGTAGCTGGGGAAAGGGTCCAGGTTGGAGTTGTGCCACATGAAGTGCAGAGTTGAAGGCAGATAAAGGGAAGAAGCCAAGTGAAGAGACAAGAAATTTGGAAAACTCAAAAGTGGAAAGCAGGTAACCCCTGCAAAGACCAAGCCAACTATCTGCAATGGAAAACCTGTAGAAACCTAAAAGGTAGGCTAGGTAGGTAGAGAAACAGGCAAGAAGCTCCAAATGGCTGGAAGAGACTTTGGGAACTGAGGCAAACTGTTGGCACAGTGAGAAAATGACCAAGGCCTCAGTCTGGCTAGCAAGAGTTCCTCAAGAATTGGTAAGTAGGAGAAAAGTGGGAGATCTTCTCTGGGGGCTAAGGTGATGATTCCAAGCAGAATGGTCAAAGTCATTGTTTGGGGTTAGGTAGGACTGTGAGGACCTATGAGATGAAATGGATGATAAAATGCACAAATCCCTGTCATTTCAAGAGTTTTGGTATATGCAGAGGTAAGGTTTCGGTAAGGACATCCTGACTAATTCAGTTAGTGGTTGACGGTTCCTTCCTGATTTGGGAGTTCATTAGAATCCACCCTCCCCTTTTTTACTATGGATATTTTCATTTAATTTCTCCTAAGTCCATATTGATCACCCTTTTTGCTTTTTCCACCAAATTCTTTGCTGACTAAATTCATCTTGCTCTGATCACTCATTCTTTCTTCTCAAAACATGAAGTCCAAAACACTTTGGGCTTGATGATATATTTCTTTGTGCTGGTTTCATTTTAATTTATGGTTACTGTTATGTTCCAAGCTGACTGACTATAAGCTTCTGGAGGTTTGGATTTTTTTGTTTGTTTGTTTGTTTTTTTGTTGGGCCTGTGAAATCCTTTATATATGATACAGTCTTGGTATATAGTAAGTGTTCAATAATCACTAGTATTATTATTACTATTCACCACAAGTAAAAATGTATTTTACACTTAACTCTGCCCAAGGCACTCTGCTAAGATTTGAGGATCTGAAGGGGCATGAGATACAATTTCTGCTCTGAGAAACTTAAATACAATGGGTAAGAGAATGGGAGCTCAGACCTAGCTCTGTCAATGGACATGTGTGTGTTGAGTTGACACAATGTCTTAGCATGGCTCAGAGATATCCAGTCTGATTCCAGACTTGACTTTTTGAACACAATTCTCTTTTTAGCGAATATTTCCAATCCAGCAAATATTTCTAATCCTTTGCTCATTTGGCCAATATCTACTACTGGATAGTTCTGTGTCTTCTAGATATAGTATTAGGAGTACAAATATGTGGAAGACAGTTTTCTGGGGCAATCTTCTGAGAAGTCAGCAGATGACAACTGAAATAATAGACTAACCACATCTCTTGTTGTAATAAGTAGGACAATTTGGGTGGTTCATAAAGAAGGAAATTACATGTGTAACACGAGTTTACAGTGTGGAAAGAAAATAGGGAAACACGTACTGACTTTCCCCAAGACTGATGCAATAGATAAAATTAAAAAAAAATAAATTCAGAGCACAAAAATCATTTTGACCATTTTCGAAGATCATCACGTAAATTATGTAATTCAAATTTAATGAATTCATATTAAATATTTAATGAATTACTATTAATGCAATTCAATTTTATATCATTTAGTCTAAATAATTTACAAATGTCCCAAATAAATTCTATGAAAATATATTTCATATATTCATTTAATGAAATATATTCATTTAATCTATTAAAGTCATTGGGAATATTTTATATATACTGAATTCCCAAATGAGATTAGATGTCTTTTTGATTACCATACAAGATAACTATCTTTGGTGCTAAGGAAGGCAAGAATTCTCCTTTTGCCCCAGCATGTCAACAACATAGTCAAACCATAGGACTCTGTTTCTTGAGAATGTCCTGTAATTTTTGCTGTGTGTCTGCCATTACTCATATAGTTTCATTCTCCTAGAATGCCATCTTTTCTTCTACTTCTGAAATCATACCTCATCTCTAAAGTTAAGTCTGAATACTAGTTACTTCTTAAGACATTACTACTCCTCCCTCTTGCACCAACTATAAACAAATACTTGTTAAGTTACACCTCTTTTTATATATTAAATCAGAACAAGTGCTTGGAAGTTTCTAGGGCATAGTAAGTGCTCAATAAATATAGCACTTTCCTTATCTTCATTCTCTTATTCTCTTCCTTAGAGATCAGTCACTGTGTTTTCCTTATCTTTGAACATCCTATGGTGCTGAAAATGTGCATTGAATTGAATTTTACTATTAAAAATGTAACTGTCAAGATGCAACTGGGTAAATCAAACCAAAGAGACTTGGCAAGTCTTCATGTATCTTTCCTTAACATTCAAGCCACCTTTTTCATCATGTTTATATTAGTTCTGACTTGAAATTTAAGTATGGTACCATTTATTTAAATATTGAAACAACTTAATGGCAATACCAGGAGACTGGATTTCAAAAGGGTCAGAAACTAGAACTTTGATAAAGTTCTGTATCCAACTGTGTTTCAGACCAATTTTTATGAAAGTTGTCCCTAAATTTTGTCTTTTATACAAAATACAACTAGGAGTCATCAAAATGAAGTTCAAGAGAGGATAAAATTGGCCAGAATTTCTTTCTCTCTTTTTAAAATATTTTTATTTATTTATTTTTGAGAGAGAGAGAGGGAGAGTGAGCACGAGCAGAGGGAGGCACAAAGGGAGAAGCAGATCTCCTGCTGAGCAGGGACCTGATGTGGGACTCTATCCTAGGACCCTGGGATCATGACCTGAGCTGAAGGAAGACGCTTAACGGACTGAGAAACCTGGGTGCCCCTCAGCTAGAGTTTCAGAATGTTTTGTTACAAGGCACTCTAGAGCCTAATCAACAGAACATTAATGTATCTTGCTTATATATGTGTTTTTTATCTTGCTTATATTCTGAAATAGTCCACATCATGGTTGCATTTCCTAACATGGTTCAACGTACTTTTCAGATTATTCTCAGTACAGGTATGGCCATTTGATTTATTTTCCTCGCTAACAACTTATATTTACTTTAGTTATATATGATTTTAGTATAAATAAAGAGGAACTGAGTATGCAGGTAACTATTTTATTTATTAACCAAAAGCCATAATGTGTTTCCCCTATGTTTACAGGAATGTAAGTAAGGCATATTTTCTCTTAAATCAGTCCTGTTGGAAATAGGTGAAGCTACTATTTATAAACACAAATAGAAATGTTTGCACATAGCTATTTACCTTTTGATCATGTTCTTTAGGGATAAAGCTTTTCCAGTTATTGAGAGTGACTTAATGTTAGATCTTTTTATTCTTAGCGGTTTGTGTATCTTGGCATCAATCACTCTGTACTGCATGGGTTCACTGAGCATAAAAATATTCAAGCTAAGTGTTTTATATAAAAGAAGTTTTTATTTCTCTAGAAAAATTTTTTTTGAAGTGGAATCATTTTTTAAAGTGTTTCTCAGCAGTAATTCTGTGATCTAATGCAAAAACTGCTGATCTGTCTAAATAAAACACACTATAGGTAGAAACCCTGTAATCAATGTATTTACTACAGTCTGGTATTCATTACCATCTTAAGTGAATGTTCATTAAATATGCAAAATATTGATTACAATATGTGGCAATATATGTTGGCCTTTGAACATTTTTAATAGATGATGACATCGATCATTTAAAATTATATACATTCTATGTTTAATCCAGTATCTCATGATATTCTGACTACCTAATTCATCTGGTTGAGTGCACTGAAATGCTCTGAAAATTGAGTTTGCAAAATAACAGGCAGTTCCCATTTAATTTTTCCACTTAAACTACTGGTTCTGGATCACGGAGTGTATTGTAAGAACAATGTGTCAGCCAAGCCCTGTTGGAAAAACAAAATAAATGTCCCAGTTAGCTATATTTAACATTGTAATATTTCATGCTTTTAGAAATCTACTCTCCAATAATGCAGAAAAATTCTCCATCAAAGCTAGTGATTATCAGTGGTAAAAATGCCTGGAGATATCTTAGAATCTCTAGCAATTAAAGATTCATAAACATTTAGAATCAAATTGGATTTTTTTTCACTGTCTTGTCAAATATTGGGAAACATGAAAATGCAATAAAATAGGTCAGTGGTTCCTCATGAAAGAAATTTAATTGGCTCCAATAGAGGTCAAGCATAGTCAATTAAATGATCAGGGGAAATACCTAATTATTCCTCTAGACCTACTTAATACTGGCAGCGATTTTCTTCTTTTCTCTTGGAAAAAAAAAATAAAGACTGCATGAAACAATGGAAAAATACTTCCTTTTCAGTCAAAATGTGAAATTTTCACTTCTAGCAGCAGATCATCATAGACTGCCTTCAGACATTATCGTTAGTTAGTTTACTGACATTAAGAGATGAGCTACTTGCCTCATTTTTCTGAGTTCCTTAGCAAATGTCCTCTCTAGCAAAACCACATGGCAACAGAGTGATGGAGCAGTACCTCCTTAGATTAGAAAATTGATATTTTCCTTGTGTTGTAAGTTCTATCTTGCTACCCATCATAGACTTGGGTTTAGGATACAATCCTTGCTATCATCTTATTTGGATTCCTGGAAATGAGTTTTACTCTTGATTTAACCCCTTTGTGTTTGTACATTGGGCCCTGGGCAGGGCTTGTGATTTCAGTGGCAGAAGGTGGCCTAGGGGCTGGTAGCTGCTGAAATTTCAACATGTCTTTTAAGGTTTTTAATGTTGTTCGAATGCAAATGCCTTTGGGAGAGAGCTTCTAAATTACCAGTCACTTCCAGCAAGGGATAAATGAGTAGATGTCACTGATTGTGTGACCTAGGGCAAGTGACTTCAGTTTTCTACCTCCAGTTTTCCTACCTGTAAAATATAATAAGGAGAGAATTCACTCTTATTTTTTTTTAAGATTTTATTTATTTATTCATGAGAGACTCAGAGAAGCAGAGACATAGGCAGAGGGAGAAGCAGGCTCTTTGAGGGGACTCTGATGTGGGACTGTCACAAGACCCCAGGATCATGAACTGAACCGAAGGCAGGTGCTCAACCACTGAGGCACCCAGGTGCCCCTTGTGAGTTCTTATTGATGGAGCCAACGTCAGGATTAAATGAGGAAGGAGCTTAGCTCAGTGACTGGTAAACATTGTGTGCTTACTAGATGTTGGTTACCCTGACCTTCATTCTTACTGAAACTTCTTTGCAACTTCAGATCATGATAAAATCTTGTCTGCAAGCATAACTGTGACAGTGGCACTGATGACCAGTTTAGGGAAAGAATGGTACCAGGAGGATCCCTAGTCCTTGGGTATACTGAAGATAAATGCATTATTTCGCAGTTTGGGCTGTAAAACAGTATTTGGGGGAGGGGGTTAGTGGGGGGATGGATATTCTAGCAAGGGCAAACAATAAAGAGATAAAGGGAAGATCCCTGAATTAGGGAATGGGGGAAATAACATTGAACTTCAGCCCCTATCATGAACTGTCTAGTCAGGGTAAATGTTCCCAGATCCTGATAATGCAGAAGGATCTTTACAGAGCTAATTATCCTTGATTCTCTGATGGTTGGTGACTTCTGTATTATTCTAGGGCTGAAAATGGGAGAGTCTACAGCAGGGCACGTAAGGATGGAGGATTGTGCCTAGTGGTAAAGGATCTCCAAAATAGTGCTTTTCCAATGTATGGTGCATCCAAACCACCTAAAGATGTTAAAATGCAAATTCTCATTGAGCAGATTAGGGTGGAGACCAATAGTTGGCATTTCTAGCAAGTTCCCAGGTGATGCTGATGCTATGTGAGGACCACACTTTCAGCGAGCACACCTAAAATGCTGATTATTTGTTAACAGAAGCAAATCAATTCTGGAAGGGAACAGAAATATGATTTTACTCATAAATGGAGGCTCTTTGAACCTTTAGTCAAAAAAGAGCATAGATTCAGTTCATAACAAATAAAGCCTTATTAACGTCCTCACAGAGCAATAAAGTACCAAGCATCTTGGTCTCATGTAAATAGTCAAGATACCTATGAGTCTGTCATAAGGTAAGCCTTTTCCTTCTATCCTGTAAGGCTTGTGATCTAAAACAATGTGGCTATTTGCATTACACTGTGAAAAAGTTGATGTGTCTTTGCTTCAAGAACTTTCATTTTCTTGCAGAGCAGAGATATTTTTAGCAGTTCTTGAACTGTGAGCCCATGATTCACTACCGAATGTTCAGTCTCTCACTTGCTTCCCTTACAGAGAGTGGAATCAGGGATCTTTACCGGCCATCTCCTTGCTATTCCTTCTCCCCTCAGCAAATTTCATCTGATTTTTAAGGATGGCAAACAGACCTTCAGTATCATCTTGGCAAATGGACTTTTGGAGAAATAATATTTTGCCAGGCAAGATTTCACAGCGATTTTTTTTGTGACTGAGACCTTTTTCTGCATTTCTTTCCACCTGGCAGTGTACTAGAATGTGAATTTGCAAGGTTGGGAGCTGGCCCTTGTCTCCAGTCCCTGAGAAAAAAGCTCCCCCTAGCTGTGCTGCTCACCACACAAATAAGCACAAAGTTTCCCTACTGTCGGGATGGAGCTGAGGAAGAGCCTATTACCGGCGCTTGTCAGATACCACAAGCAGTTTGTGAGGTGTCAGCTCAGCAGCCATCCTGGAGGGAAGGAGCACACTTCTAACTCCATTAAATATCTTGGAGGCTTTTGGCAACAAAAGACACTTGACTGCCATTTCTCCTTGCATTTTGTTCTGCTACTTTTGGTTTAGCATTCCCTTAAAATGGTTTAACTAGGAGCATTTAGGAAATAGCCCAAACATATGTGATCATTTTTGCAAAATAAATCACTCATGGCCAGTTGATGAGATTGGATTTCAGCGGAGTTTGCCTTTTGTCCCATGAATGGATGATCTGTACAGTAAATATTTGTCATCTTACTTGTGTTGGAGGTTGTCTTTCACAAAGAAAACTGCAAGAATGTCAATAGTTACTATTCCTAAGGAATTTATATTGTTCACCTGATTCTTACTCATCTATGCACTTTGCTTTAGAAAAAAATCCACAAAGGATGTTTGAGATTGAGAGGGAATGTTCTTTGTGGCCTTTCTAAAACTATACCATAGTGCTCGCTTCAGCAGCACATATACTAAAACTATACCATAATATTTATATTTGGTAGAAATTAAAAATGAAAAAAAAAGAAATTAAAAATGATGTAAATAGTGAATTTAGGCTACACACGACATGCCCTTTTCTCAGTGTGTCCACAGTGTGTCTGTTTGCTCATCTTTACCTTCAGGTTTTTCTGTTTATCATATTATATTCTGTTGATTAAGCATGCAATTATAGGGAAAGGACATGTCCCTAAATAACTATTTTCTGTATAGGTTATTGCTAGAAGGCCAGAGTCTAAGTAGAAGGGTCATGAAAGGTTATAAGATACAGAAGTAGAAGGGTCATAGAATAACATATTAACCATATGTTATAGAAGACAAGCTTCTTGAATTTAGGCAAGTCATTTTACCTTCTTAAACTTCAGATTACTCAAGATATGGATGATAGGATGTCATTAAAGAATTATTGCAGATTGTCATGACCTAATGCACATAAATAATCCAGCACCTCCTGCCTAGATATGCACAAAGGAGGCTACTCTAAATTGGAATCTAAATTGTTGGAGCCCCAATACCCAACCTGTCTCTTGCTCTCCCTGAAGTATCATATTTCCCGAGCAGTGTGTTCCTGGTGCTCAGACAGTTATCATCATCAGTGTCTGATGTCCTTGTCACTTCCAACAAGCCCTCTCTCTCCGCTTGACAGTGTTAGCTGGATAGGAGGTTTGGAAGCACCACCTTCAGCTCTGCAAAGCTAGGCAATCTGCTGTGGCCAGAGCAATCAAGCATCTTTTCTATATCATGGTGGGGGCAGTGGGCAGCTTGGCAGTTTGTCGAAGGTTGGGAAAGAACTGGCTCTCCCCTTGTGGTACACTGTTAGAGGGAGGGTCCCACAGCAGCACTGCTTGTGACCCAATCTACAGATTTTGGAAAGATAGATTTTTTTGGTTTACATATATAATCTTTTGTCTCCGAGATATACAGCCTGCCTTCATGACTTGGTCATAGGTGATACATGGCATCTGCTGTCTTCTACCTGACTTGGCTCATCTGTTCCTTTGATTCTTAGCCTTTGGTGTTGAATTTGGCTTATCATGTCACACTGTTCTCTTAGGATGAATTCTTTTTCCTGGGATAAATAAAACCTGGCTTTTATCTTCCCCTCCTAAGCTCACCTGAGTACATGAAGCATGCCTAGATAAGCCTAAGCCTCAATTGAAGATATGAGTTGCAGTTTCACTTTTTTCAAAAGGCTCCTCAGCCTTTCTATAAATCTGTAGATGTAAATATTTTAGAGGAATGCCCCTGCACATATCTGAATATCAAATACAAATAATAACATGTATCATCATCATCATTTAATTGATAATTTTATAAATAAGTATTATTTATTAAAATTTTATCAGTGAATAAAATAATAGTAAACACAGGTATTTATTAACAAATAATTTTAAGTCCTTTTTTAAAGTTCTTATTTTAATTCCATTTAGTTAACATACAGTGTTATATTAATTTCTGGTATATAATATGGTGATTCAACATTTCCACACAATACCCAGTGCTGATCATGACAAGTGCACTCATGAATCCCCATCACCTAGTTCACCCATTCCCCTACCCAGCACCCCTCTGATGACCATCAATGTGTTCTCTAGAGTTAGGAGTCTGTTTCTTGGTTTATCTCTCTCTTCCCCCCGCTTCTTTGCTGGTTTGTTTCTTAAATTCCAGATATAGTGAAATCATATGGTATTTGTCTTTCTCTGACTGACTTATTTCACTTAGCATTATATTATAGCTCCTTCCATGTAATTGGAAATGGCAAGATTTCATTCTTTTTATGGATGAGTAAAATTCCATCTGTATTTAACAAATAATTTAATAGCAAATAGTACATCTTTTTAACAGATAAGAGATTGCGTCATGGAGGTATGTATGATGAATGGAAAAGAACTTTGGCTTTGGAACTAGAGAAAGCTGGGCTTGAATCCCTGCTGGCAACTCCCTAATTATGACTTCAAGTAAGCTATCTAATAATTCTTAATTGAATATATTTGACGTATAACATTGTGTAAATTTAAGGTATACATTTTTAAACTTGGGAAAGTGAATCAATAATACTGTTGTAACAATTAGGTGATGTAACTGTATGAAGGTCCTCATACAGTATCTGTTCCATAATAGCCACTTAATGAATTGGATCTATTTTCATTTATCACTGACAATCTAGTCCTAAGAAATCATGTGTGGTTAAGAGGCAGGTGGCTGAGGACTAGAGAAGGTGAGATGTGGAAACCATGTAGCAGACACTGGTCAGTGGTGTTGTGGTGTTTCCTGGTACGTAGGTACCCTGTTTTATAAGCATCCTGTCATTTTTGTCCTCTTTCCACTAGCTTTGGCCCTTATTTTTTTTTTTTTATTTATTTTTTTTTTAAATTTTTTTTTTTTAATTTTTATTTATTTATGATAGGCACACAGTGAGAGAGAGAGAGGCAGAGACACAGGCAGAGGGAGAAGCAGGCTCCATGCACCGGGAGCCCGACGTGGGAATCGATCCCGGGTCTCCAGGATCGCGCCCTGGGCCAAAGGCAGGCGCCAAACCGCTGCGCCACACAGGGATCCCAAGCTTTGGCCCTTATAAAAGCTCATGCAATCCTTGTCTTTTCCACTCCATGTATCTTCCCTCTTTCTCCATTCTTATTCTTCCTGCAAAAAATGTAACTTTCAAGAGCATGTACACATAGTATGTGAGTAATTGGAAAAGACCCTTACTTAGCTGACAACTGGTAGTGGCAGAGGGATAATTGCCTTCCCCTTGGCTAAACTTTGAGGTAGCTGCTTCTGGAGCCTTGCCCCTCAATGTAATATCCTTGTCTTTTTCTAGCAGTCTCCTTTCTGATTTATACTCAGTAGCTTACACTTACCATCCCACTTCTATCAAAACTGAGAAAAAAGATACTTTTTCCCCTTTACATTGTAATGTGGATTCAAGTCAATATGTTTCTTCTCCTCGGGGTATTTATATTTTGAATTCTAGTTTAATTTGGTGTAAAGGCTTTGCCACTTGTTAAATAATTTTAGGCACATCTGATCCGCTGGAGGTCACTTGGCCACCAAGGTATTCTTTTCTGTCCTAAAAGCATGCTAACTGATGTCCAATGATAGGTCAGCTCCAGATCGCAGGTGCAAAGGGAACATGTTGAGCATACATACCTCAGAATGAGCATTCAGCTCATATGCTGCTTCTGACCTCCACAAGTTTGAATGTTTTTTTTTTTTTTTTTGGATTTTATTTATTTATTTATTTATTTATTTATTTATTTATTTATGAGAGAGGTTGAGAGTGTGAGTGGATGTGGAGAGCATGAACGGGCTGCGGGGTGGGGAGCAGAAGAGCAGAGGGAGAGAGAGAAGCAGACTCCCGCTGAGCAGGGAGCCTGATGTGGATCTTGATCCCAGGATCCTGGGATCATGAACTGAGCCAAAGGGCAGATGTTTAACTGACTGAACCACCCAGGAATCCCCAGTTTGAGTCATTATTAATAACAGCAACATTTTTAACATCTCCTGCTTCCTGAATACGTTCTTGCTTGTTTCGTGGTTCAATATCTAAACCTAATCAGGCTAATTATGCACAGTATATTTGTATAAATATTTCAATGAAATGTAGCAAGAGTAAATTAGTAATTACTATAAATGGAACATTTCTGAACTGTCACATTCTGCCTCAGCACACGAACATGAAAGTTACATGTAAATTGCTGAAAAAAATCCACACATAATGCTGCAATTTGCTCAGAAAGAAACCCGATTATCTCCATTGTTTGTAAGAAACAAATCAATCATTTTATCATTCTAAGTGTGAATGTCCAGCCACATGTCTTTCTGGAAATAGGATATTAAATAAAAAAGCAAATCGGTGACAGACTGCCTGCTTGTTGTCTGCACGTCCTCAAGGTGTGTGGGGTAGAAGGAAGCTCTTATTTGTTACTGATGATGGTGCACAGAGCTAGCTAGTGGGGTTTCAAGGCACTTTCATCAAACGTACAGAATTAGGGTGGAAGCACAGGTCATGGTGGAGATGGGAGTCAGTCCTCATCCTGAAGAGGGAGGGGGCAACACGGGCTCTCATGAGGCAATTTAGGCTGTGCTGGGAGCTAGAACGCTTTCCAATAAGGAACTGGTCTCCCAGACTTGGGCTTTTCTTTGGGTCCATTGCTCATTGTGACGAGTGGAGGCAGGGCTCTTAGCCTGTGGTCTGGACCTAGACGTCAGTCAGTAATGAGTCCACACACCAGCAGCTAATATTTTCCACTTGCTTTTGCTTCTTTCACACACAGTGGCTTCAAACACTCCTTGGGGAATTGTTTGACAGATGTGCTCTAGGACAGAAATGGTTTGCCTGTGAAGGAGGTGAGGTTGGTAATTTGGAAAGGGGAAGATGGCAAAGCCTTTCAATCATTTTACATCCCAGGGAGTTTTTGATGTCAACAGTTTGGCCCTCCGCTCCAAAGTTACTTTTGTGTATCAGAGGGCCATAGGTTTGGTCTCAGATACTGGACTAGGAATAACTTGCATCATAAAGAAGATGGCAAAGTGTCAGCCAAGTCTATTTGGCTGCTTACTAAAAGGAGATATGATAAATATATCTGATTTGGCAGATAAAAGAATTCATTAGGCTCCCCATAAATTTGTCTAGAAGCATGTTGGAAGACTATCCTAAACAGATTCACCAAACAATAGTAGATTTCTAACACTTTCTTACTATCTATGGAAATTTGGGAAAATACTCAGTTTTGAATCTTTCTGTTCTAAAAGCATTAGCCATTTTAGAACAGGCAGGGCATGACTGTATTTCCAAAGGAGTACGCTGGCCATCTATGGATTTGACATAGTCAAATTGCAAAGCAATGGAAGTTTGTCTTAGGCATTTTGCTGCGACCTCCTGGGATTTTGGAGTTCTACCTGGGAGGAATCTCTTCAAGAACACAGCTTCTTTGCCCTTATGACCCAATGCCATAGTCAGTGAAAACATTATGCTCTCTGGTTGTTTGCCTGGGGCAGACAGAAGCCATTTTACTACAAGCACAGACTCTATATACTCATGTGCTCATATCCACTTGCCTGTACAGGAGTCCCCTTCCCGGTTTCCCTTTTGGGTTCAGTTACCTGCTGATAGTGGGAGGTCAGAAGCAGATGATCCTCCTCACCAGTATCAGCCTGAAGCTGTGTCAATGCTGACGTCATGCCCCCACTTGGGCTCCTGATGTGGGCATTTTATCATCTTACGTCATCACAGAAAGAAGGGTGAGTCTACTACAATTAGATATTTGGGAGGGAGAGAAAGAGACTGCATTCACAAAACTTTTATTACAGTATATTGTTATGATCGTTCTATTTTACTATTAGTAATTGTTAATCTCTTACTGTATCTAACTTCTAAATTAAATATTATCATAGGCATGTATGTATCGGAAAAAATGTCTGTAGGCTTCTGTGCTATCTGGGGTTTTAGGAATTCACTGGGTCTTGGAAGGTATCCCCTGTGGATAACGCGTACTACAAATAGAAACAGGAAATCACAGGTGCTGGCAGTGGCATGAATTAGCCTGGCTTAAAATGTATCTTGTGGGTGGTTTTTTAATTTTTAAAATTTCTCGTTATTCAGATAAAGTCTTGATGTTTCTCTCTCTCTTCTCAGATCATAATGACTTTTCTGGTATCCTCTGTTAGAGACCTCTAAGACAACTAGATTAATAAGCGTATTGACTCTTCAGGTCCGGTTTCTTCCCTTTTGGCCTGCATTTCTTGGTTAGTTGTCTTCGGCATCCATCCTTTGCTTAGAAAGAATAATCCAGGCATGTTAAGTGGCAGCTTGAAGTTCAATGGCTTTGGGGTGGAATCCTGCCTCTAACAGTTGGAAACTGTGTGTCCTTGGAAAAGTCAGGTAGCCTCTCTGAGTCCTGAGATGTAAAACGGGTAAAAACACCTCCTTTCTTGGTTGTTTTAATGAGTAAGTAAGATCACAGGTGAAAATCTCAGCGTACAATCCCCAGGTCATCTTAGGTTTTCAATAAACGTTACTTATTCTTATTAAAATTAATGTCTCTAAATTTTCAAGCACAAGTAACCATCATTTAGATTTTTTTCTTAGAATGAAAATTAATAAATACCAGGAAGATGGGCATAAATCAGGACTGTTGTTGGCATACCAGGACTTTGGTCACTATTCACAGGAGGAGGAGGTCTAGTCTCTAACTCTAGTGTCGAAATGAGATTTAGTACTTCACCATTAACTATCTCTTGCTGATCATCTGGACAGCAGTTTAATTTGAACATTAGCATTTACAATTGTGTTTCTTTTCATTTTACTATCCTTCCTTTATAACTTGTCATTTATTCCTGGTCTTAACAGATATTTATTTCATGAGCTGACCTTTGCTAAAATCCATCTTTATTTCTATTCTGTCCTAATGGAGTGAAGTTCCACTTTCATATATTTGATATACTGGATAAACCAGGTGATAGATCCCAACTCTAACAATTTTGAATAAGTTACAAGAAATGATATCCTGTGTATGCCAAAGGAGTAATGATATATGTGCAATTTGTATTCTGTATGTATATATCTCTGTCCACATGAATAGATTTCCAGAGTGAAAATGCACATGTATGCACATGCTCTTGTGTGTGCTCTCACTCAACTCCACCCTTGTTTTTAGGAACCCCTAACCCAACCTTATGCTTTATTGCTGCCTCCTATTCATAACACTTTGCATAGTAATTTTTGCTAAGACTTTGAACTATTATTACCTTTCTTTTTTCTATCTCTTCTCAAACCATAATTACCTTTCTGGTGTTCTGTGTTAGGGCCCTCCAGGACAGCTAGACTGGTCAGCACCTTCACTCTCAGAATCAAATATAATTGTGCCAAGGTATTTCCACATTACACTATTATTCTGCATTAATATTAATTAATATTACCAATGCTACATTAATATTATTATTGATATAATATTCATAATAACAATATTAATGTATTAATATTATTTTTGTAGTGGTTTTATTTCCCTCCTATTGAAATTAATATGTGAAAACTGATTTTAAAATATGTTTATAGATAGTTAATGATTTATTTTAGTATGCTATATCCCTCCTAGGAAAACAACTTCATTTTAACTCACACAGGAATGAGTCACATGGAAAGAAATACCACAGGGTGTTTGTCCACGTGGAAGGACATTGGGGTGAGCTGCCCCTCAACTCAATTCATAAAGGGAATTTTCTTACCTGTCTGTTACTGCCATTTCATTTCTTAACAGATGTAGTATGACTCCTAGAGGTGTTTCCAGAGGTTGTGGGGGCAGTTATGGTTGCCCACAGCTGAGAGAATTACGCCAGCACTTAGTGTTGGGGAGTCAGAATCTTTATAGATGTACAGCAATTCGTGACTGTCCTGCACAATAAATTTTTCCATATCCCACGTGACCATGTTTTACATATAAATACAAAGCTTTTCTCCCCCCACTGTTTTAATAAATGTGCTGAATTTCCCAAGAATGAAAGTTCACTGTAATCAGGGGAAGAATATGATTTGTTTTGCTCAGAGCATTGTCAAGAGCTGTTCATCACCTTTGAAAGTGGCAACATCCATGCCGGTGCTATTAGTGGCTTATCAATTGCCAGTGTGTCATCCCTGTATCAGCCAATATCGGTTGCACTTGAATTTATTATCATTTTATGCATACATATAGATCTACTTTTTGGTCCTTATTTCAGATGTTCAAAATAAAAAGAAATAATATTGACAATCTTCAGTAGATGTAGCAGTCACAGTCTGGTCAAGGAAGAGAAATGATACCTGTTATTTGAACAGATAAAATTTAATATAAAGAATTAATATAAAGAATTCTTAATTGGGGTGCCTGGGTGGCTCAGTTGGTTAGCACCTGCCTTTGGCTCAGGTCATGATCCCAGGGTCTGGGGATGGAGTCCCAAGTCACTTGCTAAGGGTCCCGCACTCAGCAGGGAGCCTGCTGTTCCGTCTCCCTCTGCCGCTGCCCCTGCTGTGCTCGCACTCTCTCTCTCTCCTGTGTCGAATAAATAAATAAAATCTTTAAAAAAAGAATTCTTAATTAACAAAAAAGCTGTCAGCTGGTAATTTAAAAGGTAAAAAAGAAACTCTGAAGTATCACGGAAGTAGCAATTTCAAGAAGCAGCTGCCACTACTAAGGTTGAGGGGAAAAAGGGGAAAACTTAGAAACTTTGAGGCAAGACCTTGTGAACCTTATATAAAACTCAAACCTCTTGGGAGTAGGGCAGCTTGGCTGGTGCTGGTGTGTCTGAACTCAAAGGAGGAGCCATGAAACTAGGATCCAGACCACTGAGGAAGGAGCAATGGCCTTCTGGTGTCTGAGGGAGGGGCCAATGAAGCTGTTTCTCCAAGTGTTTTGTCCAACACCACAAACTGTACTTGGGAACTGCCATGAGAAGGATTGCTGCTGTAGCTGTGATGAAGCATCCTGGGATGATGCTCACAGGAGCTACAAGAGGGCACGAGGCTCCCTGAGGCAGATGAGAGGGAGCAAGCTGCTGCTTCTTTCTATAGCAGTGCCTCTACTGGCAGATCCTAACAGTGAGAAATTTGGCAAAAGCAGAAATGTAGTTTACAGGGTTGATTTTGGGCTCGGCATCATGAAGCAGGATATGGGAGAGTAAGTTTGGAGCTGGGAGACAATGAGTACATAACTGGCACATTTGGCTGTTGGCTTACATTTACTAAATCCGGACTTACTCATAACCCCATCACCTAGGATCGTTGTGCCTAGGCATTTGCATATTATAATATATATTATACTTTCATGTGTCAGTTTATTATTCTTTTATATTACAAGGAGCTCATTACCTCAATTTAAAGTTATGTTTAGGGGAATCCCTGGGTGGTTTAGCAGTTTAGCGCCTGCCTTCGGCCCGGGGCGTGATCCTGGAGTCCCAGGATCGAGTTCCACGTCGGGCTCCCTGCATGGAGCCTGCTTCTCCCTCTGCCTGTGTCTCTGCTTCTCTCTATATATATCTCTCATGAATAAATAAATAAAATCTAAAAAAAAATTATGTTTAGAGTGAATTAGTAATTTCATTTCAGATAGCAAAGGAGACATTACAAACTATTTGTTACAAAAAATGGGTATTGAGTCTGGTAGGATCGAGAACCCTCATTGGTTCAGATGGTGTAATATACATTTAGACTTTGGACTATTGGCTCTGCACCAACTCAGAATGACTGTGCCATCTGATCTCAGCTATAAGGCTTGGATACGAAAAGGACCTCATGTGCTTTTAGATTCTCACTGCACTGAAGACACTATTTCACAGTTGGCATACATTGATCTTTTCTTTTTGGAGTGGGCATGCATTAATGGGAATGTGAATCCCAGCCATCATCCCACTTGTCCTTAGCTTTTCAGTTCCACTTTTATTTATTTATTTTTTTCTTTCATTTATTTGTGATAGTCACACAGAGAGAGAGAGAGAGAGAGGCAGAGACACAGGCAGAGGGAGAAGCAGGCTCCATGCACCGGGAGCCCGATGTGGGATTCGATCCCGGGTCTCCAGGATCGCGCCCTGGGCCAAAGGCAGGCGCCAAACTGCTGCGCCACCCAGGGATCCCTCAGTGCCACTTTTAAATGCTATGAGGGCCAGTGGGGTAAGTGACATTCTCTACGGCTGCCACCTCTGCTGTTTCAGTGGCAGGATGCTGACTGCCCATTACAGTCAAGGCCTAGACTTCTCGTGAAAATTATATCTAAAAACAATTGTAAACAGGTGTCGAGCTTCTATAGCAGTTGGAGCTGTAGTAGGGGTTATAAACACAATGTATTGACCCACAACAATTTCTAAGTAGTAAATATTGTCCCCATTTTATAGGTGTGGTAATTGGCTGCAGAGACCTTGGGACTTGCCTAAGACTGCACATCTGGCAAGTGAGAGAAGCCAGCTCCACTCTGCCTGTTTCCTAGAACTTATAACCCCTTTCCGCTCTGCCTCCTGAGTCCTAACACAGGACACAAAGCTGTGAAGTGTTAGGGGTTATTTTTGCAAACAGTACAATTACTTGACAGGTTAATTGATACTATTCAACTGAAAGATTCAATAAATCCATAATATAAACGCCTGATACATATTAGAACTTCAGTAGACATATGTTGAATGTAGGAATATATTGACAAAAAAATATTCTTTGTAATGAGAGTTTTCAAGTTGATCCATTTTGACCTTGAGCGAATTAGCTATCTAATTTTTCTAAAAGGCCAGATGCACATAGTAAAGCTTACCACCCAATCAATACTAGAAGACAGTTCTTTAGCAGGGGGTCCCATTATATGAGCTTCAGGTATGGCAGTGGAATTTTGCAAAATAAGAGAAGAGACAAGGCCCTAAAAATGACAGTTATTCCCACAGAGTTTCCAAGTATAAACCTTGGACTCAAAATAATGAGTTCTTCCATATCTATACAGTGCAGAAAAGAAGAGAATTGCTTAAAAGACAAATGCATTAATTAAAATGAACTGAAGCAATTATGTGATTGATAAATCACTTGTCTCAGCCACTCAAGAAACCAGACCTATCAGAACCACCATTGTTTTTTATTTCTGTATATTCTTAGCTCTGATGAAATGGAATCATTTTTGAAGCCTGGGTATCATGATGTACATTTTGTTATATCCACATTACATAATACTGTGTTGTTATGAATAGAAAGGACTTTTGTAACTGAATGCTAAATGTAAACTTCCTGGAAAGTAAAGCTTGGGGAAAATGTGGAACCCTTAGGCAGTAACACTGACTAAGATCACACTGTTTTTCTGGCTGTTAAAATTAACTTGCCACTAAAAATACTAGCGTCGGTTTTCAAAACATCATTTTATCCAGATGTATTAATGTTCCTTACAGTCGCATTGCAGGGCATAAAAGGAAGCACATCTTGCTGAAATACGCACTTATTATATTTGAGCTTTGTTTTCTTTCCTCCTTCTGAAATATCAGATATTGGGTTGAATGTCTGCCAGTGCCCTCTTCTGGATAGAATACAATACATTTACAGAAATTCTCTGCCTTTTTTACATATGGACTAAACAATTTCTTCTTCACCTCTGAAAGTAGGAACAATTGATAAGAGAATACAATTTGGTTTTGTTGTGAGCACAAATACCCATCATATTCAAACCACTGTGAACAAATGTTTCAAGTATATATAGCCAGAGCTGAACCAAAAGAGGTTTGACCATTAGCCTTTTATCCATGGAAGCATGATCTTTGACATCATGCTGACTTGGATCCAAATTCTGGTTTACTGTCTCAGTTTCCGAGGCTGGAAATATAAATTAAAAAAAAAACCTTATCTACTTTAAAAGGTAATTATAAGGATTAAATGAATTTATGCATGAAGCACTTATCTTTGTACTTGACCTATGGTTAACGTTTTTCTACCATGTTTGCTCTGGTAAGAGTTTTATGACAAACAAGTTTTTTCATTTAACATGAAGTATCTAAGTATGAAAACAATTATTTTAATTAAAAATATGTATTTCTAAATGTTAGACTACAGAATTTCAAATCTTCAGATGATTCCAATTAAGCCATGTTTATATTTTCCATTCATATATGTCAACTATCTTATGGATTGACTTTGATTCCTCAAGAAGGAAATATTATAGCAGAACATCTTTATCATAAAGCTTGACATCATACACTATTTATAATCTAAAAAGTATTTCATACTTTGAGGAGTAAAAGAACAGTTCATTGGGTGTATTTAATTCAATAAGTGTCTGTTTTGCAAGCTGGACATTTTACCACTAACTTGTTTTTAAATTTGTGGTATATATGTATATATATGATATACTTGACCTCCATTTTTATTAATACTAACTGAAGAATTCTGATTATTAAACTGATAATTTTTGTTATTTCTCCTAACTCAGAGTTTTTTAAAGGAGCCTTCACTAAAATATAGCATTTCTAAACCTTGACAAAGTAAGAGGAGAAACTTGGTCTCTGGCTCATTTCAGATTGACAGCTGGATACCTGTGTTAGTGGAGTGTCATGAAGGAATGAACCCAAACAAGAGTGGAAAACTAACCTACTTATGAAAGTGTGACTTTTGGCATGTGACCCAGCCTCTGCACACTGTAGTTTCTCTTATGTAAAATGTGAATAATAGTTTCAAAGTTATCAGTTAGATATGTTCATGAGAGGTCTAATCACAAAGTAAGTGCTTTGTGTAAGTTAATTCTCTATTATTTTTACATGCATATAGAGAAATGGGGTTTTTAAATCAGACAAACATCTGTCCAAATATTAGCTTCTATACTTGTTTCTGAAATTTACACTTCCATCTGTAAGATGGTTGTTGTATTAAATGAGTTTGAGTGCAAAATGCCTAGTGCAGTGTCTGGTGCAGAGAAGGTGAAGGGCAGATGCAAAAATCTGACACCTTCTAATGCTATCTGCTCTGTGGCAGGCCCTGTGCTCAGAGTTGCAATCTTTAATCCTTATTACATTCGGGCAAGGATGACATGAGATTTGCCCCACGTCACACTTCTGGGAAGCCCTCCTTGCTTTCATTCTTCTCTTCCTTCTTTGAAGTGTCACCTTCTCAGCACTGCGTCGATTTTGGGTTGCACCCATCTTTACACTTTGGGACCCACGACAGTAAATCATCTCCAGAAATGCACCATCACCTTCTCTAACTCCAGTCCTGTCAATGTGTACCAGTCCTGTGTCCTATTTCCTGATCCAACTACTCCGATGAACTAAATTATGGCAGGGCTATTTTTGAATGCATGTGCTCCCCCTGACAAATGGCATGTTTGCTTCCTAAAGACTGGTTCATTCTGCCTCAGATTTTACAAGTCAGGCTTGTAGAAGGGTTTCTAGGTAATACAGAAGGTCAGCAACTGTAGACTTTGGGGGTTGCTCTGACTGCCAATTCACCTAAGGTCATTAGACCACCTCCTGTCTAACTGCTTTTACTCAGCTTACATACCTCTGGAAAGTTTAAAAAAACTTAATGCACAGATGCATGTATGTCAACCCATCTTCAAAGATAGTTACAGTTGTACATGTTCAATTTCAATCAAATTGGATAGATTATTTAGTCTGGAATCAGAAAAGGAAGAACAAAAATCCAATTCTTTATCTAATATCCAGCAATCCAGGCATATGTGATTTTCAAAGTCTGATTTTAAGAAAATATATTTGCTTAATTTTGTTGTTTTTAAATTTTCTTTAAAACGTTATATACAAAAAAAAAAAAAAAACGTTATATACATTGGGATGCCTGAGTGGCTCAGCAGTTGAGTGTCTGCCTTTGCCTCAGGGCATGATCCCGCAGACCTGAGATCCGGTCCCCCATCGGGCTCCCTGCATGGAGCCTGCTTCTCCCTCTGCCTGTGTCTCTCTCTGCCACTCTCTCTGTGTCTCTCATGAATAAATAGATAAAATCTTTTTTAAAAAAGTTATATACATAAGTTATATACATTCTCATTGTAAAATAAATAGATTTGATGAAATAAGGACTGAAGTACCTCTCAAGTCTAAGATCTAATATTTAATTTGAGTTGAAATTAACTAGCAAGTTAAAGTTAGTATCAACCACAGCCCGTGAAAATCAGGTTTAAGAAAAGCATTGTCTTTAGCCTTTATTCAAGACTTGTCATCAGCACAGCTCCATAGTCAGAGCCCGACTGTCTATTGATTAATCTCTATACGGAGTGTCCAAACAGTAAGTTGTCCTCTGCTGGCTCCAGGGACCTTGGAGAGTACATGCATATGAAACAACCATTTGTTTTTAGCTCTGATTTAATAGAGCTGCGAAAATATCAGAGGCTTAATTATCAAGACAGCTCCTAAAATAAAATTCCAGGAGTAGAAATTAAAGATACTTTCTTAAAAATAGAGGATAGATAGATAGATAAAAGTGCTCTCTTATCTGTTTTTACCTCGCCTTCGGCTTGTCCTCTATATGAGGTAGAGTGATTTTCCTTTCAAAATTTTCAATCTACAACTACCTTCAGGTTTAGTTGAGAAAGTCTTATTTTGGCACCTCTGGGCTTCCAACAGCCAAAGAAGTTAGGTAGTTGGTTTCATTGCACTCTGGATGCCCAGCTATTCAGCCCATCCGAGGACATATCTTCTTACCTTAATAAAAATGAGTTAGGTCCCCAGGAATATACATCATCAGAGGAACTAGTAAGCTCATTTTTATTGTACTGAATATCAAATTATTTTGATATGTCTTCCATCCCTAAATGTTGTCATAGTCACTGTTTATTTCCTCAATGTTCTCTTCTTAATAATTAACAAGAAAATAGGCTAATATCACCCTTATTGTTCTAACTAAAATGGTAAAGTGGTTTGGAAAAATCACTTCTGTAAAATAGAAAAGTGCAAAACAGACCAAGAAGGTTTTCCAGCACTTATCGGTTAAAGGATTATGGGCAAAGGAACTCCTGTTTCGGGATCATTTTCAGATTAAATAAACTTGGATTAAGTGTGATTCTTGTACATACAAAGAGCTTGATAAATGGTAGCTCAGGTCTTCCTTGCTGGAACACATACTCTACACGCACGCGTGCACACGCACACATGCCTTTGGAGTGGGGGGAGGAACAAGAGAGAGAGAAAATTAGTTTTAATTCAAATAGAATGCATTTAACTGATACAAAATGTCATGCAAAATGTGCACGACAAAGTGTGCCAAGGAAAGTGGGAGAGGTTAAGCAAGGCCAATCACACTACTTCATCTGTTTCACTTTGCTTTGTTTCATATTGGGTATTTCCTGTGAGAATTTCGAGTGTAGTTACAGGATAAATGTTGAAAGATTTGTGGGAACTTTACATTTAAAGAATAAAGACCAGAAATTGTTAGGAGGCATTGGGAATCAATGTTAATGAGTGTATGGGGAAGCCATTTCTGACAGCCTAGCACTTTGTATGTAGTAAGGAGTGACATAATCATTTCACTTAAAAAGCATTCTGGGGCCAGCATGCTAATGAGAGAATTCACACCTGGGCAAGGAGGCTCTCCTTAAAAATGCATTTCTCTAGTGTTGATTTTGATTGTATGCTATCTGGGGAATACATCTTCAAAGCCCTTCCTGTTGCCATTTTTTTCTATGATTGCCTCAAAAACTTCCTGCTTCCTTTGACTATATATAACCCCCACCATTATTATGATGATATTCTCTGCTCAGTGTTTGAGCCAGCCTTAATTTCATGCCCTCTCTTGAAATAATCAGCAGGTAACACGAGTCATTTTAATTACTAGTCTATAATTTTTTCTTCCTAAATACCTATTAGAACATGAAAGTATGGAACTAAAAATGCTTGCTAGTAGGACAGTTAAATGGAAGAAAGAAAGAAAAATAATATTCATTTTTCCACTGAGTTATTTCTTCAACAAACACTGACAAGTAATTCTTGATGCTAAGGATATATCTGAACCCAGATAGACCAAAACATCCTACCAACAAGGCATTTATAGTCTAACAGGGCAAGAATAGTCACAATAAATAAAAGCATAGAATATATCTAAGGATGATGAGTGGAAAGGGGAAAAAATGGAGCAGAGCAAGGAGCTGGGAAATGTGTGGGGAAGTTGCAGTTTTCAATAGGATATGCTTTACTGGGAAGATGGTATTTGAGTGAACATTCGAAGGTCTCAAAGAGTCTACTTTGTGGGCAAGAGGAAGGAACAGTCTAGAATGAGAGAATTTCCTAAGCAGAGGCTTCAAAATGGGACATGAGTTGTACCATGAGGACAGTTAATGGAGAAAAGAGAGGTAGAGAAGTAGGATTTGACCTATGAGACTAAGACACACTAATCTTACAGGGCCTTTAGGGCCGTTGCAGGAACTGACTTTTATGTGGAGTCAAATGGAAAACTATATCATCCATGACATGGTTTCAAACAAAAAACTGACAAACTCCTTAGCTGTTGAAAAGCTACAGGGTTGAGAAAAGACAAAGGAGAATAAGGTAGAAAAAGGAAGCTTCTTTAGTAACCCAGATACAAGATGGTAGAAGCTGGGACCAGAGGAATATCCTTGGGGTGAAGGTTAAGTAGCTCTGATATATTTGAAGATAGACTAGACAAAATTTGCTGCTGAATTAGGTGTAGGGTTGAGAGATAGGGAGGCATCAAGCTTGAATCCAGGTTTCTTGGCTTCAATACATGGAGGGTTGTTGAAACTGGATAAAGGAACCAAGTGAAGTGAATTTATAGGAAAATAGGCTCATTTAAATTATTAAATAAATCGCTGAGGTGTATTCCAAGAGATTAATAATTTGAGTTTAAAATATTTTACTTACCAAGGCACAAGAATTTATGCATAAGTTTTCATTTTTAACATTTCCCCATCTCTCAGATTTCGATTGAACAGAGTCCAGAGCCCATCATTTAAGTAGCTGTTTATCCATTGTTATTGCTGTGTGTGTGTGTGTGTGTGTGTGTGTGTGTGTGTGTGTTTAATAATGCTAAGGAATAGCTTTGTGGGAGGGCTTGCTGGATTCCCTGAAATAAAGTATACTCTATTAGTGTTTTTCGTTTTAAGTGCCTTCTCTCAGACAATAGTTTCACAATAATTTTTCACATTTATCTGTACTGCGATCTCTTTAGAGAGCTGTTGATAAGATGTTATGGTCTTAATTTTGTTTCTTCCTTTTCTATTTTGAATTCATATCATAAATTTCTTGGTGGCAATTTTAATTATAGTCCCTGTATAGTAATAACAGGATGGGTAAATTCAAATATCTTCAAATAAAAGTTTTGGTTTCTCTATTTGTTTTGGTTGCTTGAACAATTATAGCCAATTAAAAAAAACAATTGTTATTTTAGAGATTTCAATTGAAATAAATCATTGTAATATACATATAATTCTGCCAATAGATACTAAGTCCGAACATTATAATTTTACACTTGGAAACTCATTCTGGTTTTTGCTTTGACAATTTTTACCATTTCTGTTTGCAATTAATATGTAGGTCTATATGACACTACCTGAGAGTTTTGACACATATTAGTGATCAGATATTATCCCCACATATAAAGAGCTGTGGTGTCACATGGAAGCAGGGCCTATATTCACAGTAATTTATATAAGAACAAAATTATACAATACTTGTAACAGTGTGACATTGTTATAATCATAAAAATTGCTACATGATCAGTTTTCAAATTAATAATTAGGTTGTAATGGACAAGGAGTAAAGAGATGGAAAGTTGCATTTGGTCAGAGATTATGGAAGGTGGTAGGAAATATGGCTGGGAATATTTCCACAAATGTTAGTAGGATCATTGGGATGAGCAATTGCACAGAGCTGAGGAATGCTGAGTTGAATTGAGCAAAAAAAATCACAGTCTGTGTGAAGGCAAAGAAAACGTACAATGTCTTGGAGATTCCTTGGGATCCCCTAAAATTCTTCCTCATCGGTTGATGCCAAAATTTTATCTCACTGCTTTACTTGAACTCTTTGGTACATACTTGAGCATGTAAGACCTCGGCCAAGAACTTGAAAGAATCTGTGGACCTCTAAAGGTACCAAAAAAAAAAAAAATTGTCTCTTTTGCCTGTTTTAAGGGTTATGCTTGGCTGAATGATGGGAAAGAGAATCAACAACTTGACTTTGGCTAAATAGCATATGGGGCCTTCTTATCCTCATGTACATTAATTCAGGGTTTTGTTTTAATGGTTTATTTTTTTTACATAAGTTAGTTACCATTTTCCCTCCTGCTATTTCCGTCTTCTCTTTAAAGTGTTTTTAATGGTCCTGGAGAGAAGTTTTCGGGCAGAATAAATTTGTCAGAGCATCCTCATCCAAAGCAATAGGTCATTGCCTCTAAGCTGGAAGAACAACCAGGTTTTCTCTTACTTGGTTTCCTAATGACTTTCTTCAGGTGGTCTCCCGATGCTTTCTGCTTTCCTAGATTTTTACCAAGAGGCAAGTTGTATTTGGTCTTTGATTTGATAGCACAATATGATATCTCAAGTAAATGAACTTTTAAAAAATGTGGGTAAATAGGATCCTTACCTTTAACTCTTTTAGGGCCAAGCTAATTCCCTAGTCTATTGTCTCCATATTGAGAATTAGTTCTGAAAGGAAGAAAGGGACTGTGTGCAGGCAAAACATCAACATTTATCATTTTAGGTCCTAATCACTTATAACACTTTTAAAGATAGCTTAACCTTTCTAAAAATTGTATGCATTTAGAATGTAGACATTGATTTTGGAAGAAGATGGGATTGGGGTAGATGTTTGAAAAAGTGATGTTCATATTTGTTCGTCTTGAAAGAGAAAAAAAGGGCTAGCAGGGGACCAGCATTTGCAGTGTGAGAAAGCATGTTTGGAGAAATTGAGGAAGGCAGACTTGTCTAAAGACTCTGAGATGACTGCAGCACCAAGCCTTGGAATCGTCCTTGACTCCTTTCTCTCACTCACCACCTTGGTTTTTTCAGCAAAGTCTGTGGACACTTCAGAACATATTTGGAAGGTGACAACTTCTGACTGCCACCACTGTGAGAACTCTAGCTCAAGCCAGCATCCTCCCCTAGATTACATAAAAGCTTCCTAAGTAGTGTTTCTGCCTTAACTCTTCTCTTTCCACGATCTATTCTCTGTCCAGAAGCCAGATGGAGCTTGTTAAAACCCAGTTCAGATGGCATCCCGTTTCTGTTCAAAAGACTCCAGAAGCTTCCCAAGTCAAGAAGAATTCGAACCTAAGTCCTTATGACCAGCTCTCTGTCCACCCCATCTGCTGCTGTGCTAAACTCATCTCCTGGCCTCTTCCCTCTTGCTTACTCTTCTCCAGCTATAATGATCCTCTGGTCATTTCTCACACATGCGAGGCAGATTACCTCTTATTGATTCAGTTTCTAGATTATTTTTCTCTCAGATATCTGTGTATTTCTGCTCTCACTTCCTGGTATCTGTGCAAAAGTCACCTTCACAATCAGGTTTTCCCTGACACTCTATAGCAACACCTCCCCTCTTATCACTACCTGCCACACTATATATTGGCATATTACATATATACAATTATACATGTATACATATTTTATATATATATATATATATATATATTTATACTGTGTTTCTCCCCTAGAGAACATAAGCTCTATGGGAGTAGGCTCTTTCTGTTTTGTTCCCTCCTGCTCCCCAGCACTCAGAACAGTGCCTGGCATATAATAGACTCTTAATAATTATTTATGAGAAGATCAATGAATAACTTACTTTTATCCTTAATATGATTCCCTCTGGGAAAGAAAACATGCTAATCCCCTTTTCCAATGGCTTCTTGAAATTTTCAGACTAAATTATATTCATAAATTTTAAACAGTGACTTTTGAGAGACACGAGGTGCTAAAGAAGGAAGACTTTAACAGAAAGGAGAACATGACAAGACAGGAGCCAATGGCAGAGTTCCTGTGTGTCTCTGGGGAAGAGATGCTGAGATGAGCTACCCGAGGGCCCTCCAGGGGACTGTCAGAAAAGACATCAGATCAGGAGAAGAGCAGGGACAGCTCTGACCACCACCCAGATCCAATGGTGTCACAAGAACCACACTCTGTCAGCTTTCCTTCCTAAGTGTTTCTGTGGTCTTTTCTGTTCTCTTTATTCTCCTTGTTACTTCCCATTGTCCATGGGATCTCTTATACAGATTCTAACCACCAGATTTCCAAAATTTCAAATTTCCTTCTCTTCCTTGTTACCAGGGCTGAAGAACTCTTTCTAAAATGTGAATGTGATCACATCATGTCCTTAGTTACAACTCTAATAGCTCCCCCTTTTAATCTGAGAATAAAGTTCAAGTTCTTTTTTTTTTTTTTTTAAGATTTTATTTATTTGAGAGAGAGAGGGAAAGAGAATGAGCAGTGGGATGGGGCAGAGGGAGAGAGAAGCAGACTCTGCTCAGCAGGGAGCCCGGTGTAGGGTTTGATCTTAGGACCCTGGGATAATGACCTGAGCTGAAGGCAAATGCTCAACAAATTGAACCACCCACGCACCCCAAAAGTTCAAGTTCTTAATACACTTAATAGGTTTCTGACTTCATGGCTCACTATTCTTCAGCTTTTCACATTCTTTGGATGAGCCATATTCTCTCAGACTGCTGGGCTTTTACCAACATTGATCCCTCTGCAGCCTCAAATCTTATTTTCTGGAACACTGAATCACTCTGTTCATATTTTGCATCTCAGCCTGGATAAGAAGCCTTCCCTGATACCAGCTTGACTGAGCTGGACATCTTTATCAGAGTCTAGTAGCATCCTGCATTACAAAACAGAGTGCACATATCACCTGGTATTATAGTTACATGTTTACATTTTGGTGTTTCTTCTGTACTATGTTTCTTGAAGTTATGGTCTAAATTTGCCTTGTTTACAGTATTTTCAGTGTCTAACACAATGCCTACCATATATTCAAGACTTGAATGACTGGTTTTGTTTCCCCACATGTCAATATCTGCCATTTACAGTGTAGGAGAATATCCCCAGGTAGGGAGTTGGGTAAAAAATGACTTTCCCTACTAGAAACAAATGTGTGGACCTGTGGCTAATAGAGAATGACTCTACAAGGGTGTTGGTCCTGTGCCTACTGACCAAGAGCCATGGCTGGAGAGGCATATGCACTGGGCCATCAAATATTTTTGTAGGGACTGGAGATGAGCAAGGATTTGATACAGTCCTGGATCCACTGCACACAGCTGCTTCTTGCAATTCCAAGCACTCCATCTATAGGGGAGCAAAGTGTACCTGGTGAAAGTCAACCTTGAGCTTTTTCCTGGAGATCTGAGAACCAGTGATTCTCCTCTCTGTCAAGGTCCTCTACGTGTCTTGGAGATGCCACTTGATAGGGTCACCAGGATACCATTGGAGACATATTTACACTAAAAATTATGCATTGTTTATCTGTTATCCAAATCTTACTGAGCATCCTCTATTTTATCTAGACATCCTACTTGGTTAGACACAGGTATAATGTGAGTGCACTTAGGCACTGGCCTCAAGCAGCCAAGAGAGACCCCAAATATGAAGTCATACAAGGCCCATGGGAAGCGCTGTATAGTACTTCAAAGTTCCTATGACTCCCATGTCAGGCCACACACACAGCAGGAGTGAGGGATGCACGAGGAGGACCTTGTGTCTTCCTCCTTTGCCACGGCTGAGGCTTAACCCAAACTCCCTACTATGCAACTTCCAGTAAGAAGGTTGTAATTGTCAAAGTTGTGACTGGCCAAAATTACATGAATTCGGTTGCCTAAAGTTTGAAATATGTTGCAAGGTTGATGTTCTCTAATAAGGTAAAAAAAATTGTAATTTGTAATTGTAGTTTTATTTGAAAAAAAATAAAGCCATCGGAAAACTCTAAGTGCTATCACATCTCCTAAATGGGTACCCACCCCCAAAAGCAGTTTTAGTCAGTCATGTGATATTCCTGTGCCACATTACCACACCCTTGCAGACAGATCTTTTGTTTTCAGAAAGCCAAGTATCAAGGAACAGGGAAGTTGGCTGTCCCTGGGAATTTATCCAGCCTTAGCACTTGGCAGACTCTAAACTGACACTGTCAAAGGCTGTTCATTGCAGTATGTCCATGTGACACACACATGCACAGGGTCACACACAGCACATGCATGTGTGCACACACACACACACACACACACACACACACACACCAAGTCTGAGGCTACCTACAGCTGGCTTGGGCACCTGAGCACTGTGTGGCTTCCCCAGAGTGACTCTATGCCCCATTCAGAACATCAAATGTGGTAGGTAGGCCTTTAGATTCCCTCATATCACGGAAGACATCCTCTTGCAGAGAGTGATTCCTACCTTCTCCTCTGCATATATCGCCAGTGGCTGATGAAAAAGAAAGAAATGTTTTTTTCCAGGACTGGGATAGAAAGTCCAAGTAGGTATCTGAAAACTTATATTCTATTCTAATAACATGCATGGAATTTGAATTATACTTTATAATATATCCATTTTGGTATGACTCTAAAATATCCTAAATTATTTATATCTGAGTAAAATTCTCACTCCAGGCAGCAGCCCCAGAGTTTATCCTCTGGCTTGCCATATGCCCACCACTGTTTGCTTTATGAGCCCTGATCTGGACCAACACCCATGGACAAAGGAGTTCCTGCTCTGTGTCCTGAAAGTTCACCATGACAAAGCCGGCAAATCTCTGCAGGATTTCACATATTTTCCAATAGTTTACTCTAATTGAAGAAAAGACCAGGCAGATGAGCTATATGATTCATCTATTTCCAGAGCCTCTGAAACTGTTGTCCCTTGGCCATTTTTATGAGCCCTGGAAGTTCTATTAGTAAGCATCTTCCATGGCCAAGGATACATTTTAAAATGTGCAAAACTACTAAAACTAAGAGATCCTGTGGTCCATTATTTTTTTTTAAAATCAGCTTATTCCAAACAATATTTTTCCCCCCATGGCATTGATGTTACTGTCAGAATAATTTTGATTGAAGTAAATATTAAAAGTGCCCAGAGCTAGATTCATTGATGTTGTTGCAAGTTTCAGTGGTTTGTTCTCTCACTTTTATTATTGAGTGGCATTCGATTGTATGATTGGATCATAATAACAAAGGTTTGATGCTTTTAAATTTGGACTCATTGTGTCATGATTAAGTTTGTTATTTAGTGATATTTAATTTAGAGACACAGAATAATGAACTTGGTGTTAAATTCTACCTTAACCTTGGTGTTAAATTCAGTGAATTATTATTTTTTTTAAAGATTTTATTTATTCACTCATGAGAGACACAGAGAGAGAGAGAGAGGCAGAGACACAGGCAGAGGGAGAAGCAGGCTCCATGCAGGGAGCCCGACGTGGGACTCGATCCTGGGTCTCCAGGATCACGCCCTGGACCAAAGGCAGTGCTAAACTGCTGAGCCACCTGGGCTGCCCTCAGTGAATATTTTTTGAATGAAAATGAGTGAATGAATGAAAAGATCTACCCCACGAAAGAAAGATTGCCTATAATTATGGAAGTTGGGTATGCTTATCATACAATATTTAAGAATACAAAAAAAACAGAAAAATAATTTTCTAGCAAATCATTACCTAGAGATAACCATGATGGAAATTTTGATGTATATGCTTATATAATTAAAACCACATTGTACATACACTTTTTTTCTTAACATTTTACAATGAGGATTTTCCTATTATTCAATTATTTTTGAAAACATGATTTTGGTGGCTGCATACTGTTTTAAAATATGGGCTATCAAAATGAATTTATTATGTTATTATGTGATTTTTAGTTACATAAACTGTGTATAAAGCTGCAACGAACATCCTTTTAGAAGGAGAGAGAGAGAAAGACAGCTGTAGAGGTAAAGATTTGATTGTGTCCCTAACCCAAAGAAAATCTGAGACCCTTAATGCCGGATCGGTTTCATAAAAATAGCAATTTACTCTGTCTCAGTAGAACAGATGCTGATCAAACTCCCTGTATAGTTATCAGAATAAAATACTAAGATTTTAAAATTCCTTTGCCAATTTTCTAGGGAAAAAAAAGTTTAAAAGGGCATTGTATAACTCAAGTTTTGAACTGCTGACCATCTGAATTTGTTTTTATGTCTTTTCTATGTTTTTCTATTGTAGGGTATATCTTATGGATTTTTAAAGACTTTTATCTAACACTGACAGTAGAATTTGTCACATTTGTGGTTCAATCTGTCGATATTTTTGCTCTCTGTCCTTTACCTTTGGTTTCCGTTGAGAATGCATAATGTGATCACATACATATATTTACTGATAAGCTCTTTCTTACTTAACCTTAATTTATTTTAACATTTACCTTTTTCACAATTTAGAATTTATTTTTGCAAAAGGCTTGAGGCAAGGCCTCACCTTTTCTTTTTCACTGGTGGCCTTTCAGAAAATAATTTGGAACAATCACCCCTTGACTGTTAATTAGCGCTTAGAATATTCAGAATGCGCAGTTATGCTGTTAATTCAAGTCAGCATATTCTGAGAAAAAATGGTGTGTCCACATGTCCAATGACTAGATTAGAACTTTATTTTATTATGTTTTACAATAAGTTATTATAAAAAAGCTATTAAGAGATAATTCCCCATTTTAAGAGAAGCCATATTCATTGTCAGAATTTTAGAATAATACTCAACAATATTAATTTGTTTTACAAATAAAACACAAATGCAAAAAATTTTGGATATAGATATACTAATATAGAAAATAACCTAGAATCTTATAAAATAGATACTTTGCTATATTGTCTTAGTCTTTCTTTTTCCCCTTAATTTTTACATAGTTCAAGTTTAACAGTATGGATTTTTAAACATGATTAATGCAGGTAAAATCAGGCCTTTGGTATAAAATATTACACAACAATGGAGATCTTCCACTTGATAATTACTGCTAGTCCCAATTAACATGGAAGGATTAGCCAATCAATATAAGCTTTAAGAAACCAATGAAACACTGATTTTGAATGTATCACAAAAATTTCTTGTGAAATTTCTTGTGAAATTGGCAATAATATTTCTCTATGCAGCTTAAAAGGGGGGGAAATATGTTTTGTCAAGTATCTTTTAAGTTTCTTGGCAGAGTGTCCAAATCATATAAATGTTAGGCTTTTTAGCTAGTGCCGTCATAGAGCAAAACCTGTGATTATTTTAACCATCATCAAAGGTGGTACTAAAGCCCTCATAAATGGGTGACGGGCACTGGGGGTTATTCTGTATGTTGGTAAATTGAACACCAATAAAAAATAAATTAAAAAAATTGCACGGTAAAGGATGTGATGCAGGTCAGATAGGATCAGAGGGATGGAAAGGGAACTGGGAAATACTGGGGAAATACTGCAGGGCCAAGGGTTACCGGTGGCTTTAAAAATAGTCCTGATAATCCAAGCGGACCACTGCATTTGGGATGTGAACCCGCAGAGGGAAAACGCAAGTGTGTCCTCACATCAGAGGTCAAAAAATTATGCTCCTTTGGCTAGAAAAAGGCAGTAAATGCACTTGCAGCATTTGCATTTCATGACTTTAGGTAGGGCATGAGATTTCCAGTTTGACTAAATACCATTACTTCTCTGGCTTTGCAGCAGCCAATTTGCACATTTATATTATCTGAGCTCTTCCAGTAAGACGTTTGCTTTTGAAACCTCAATTTACAACTCTATTTCCCTATTCCCTAAGTGCCTTGCTTCTATTTTTCTATCATTAAAGTGAGGTTTCAGGTAATCTTTTCCAGAAGTGTAAATGAGTGATATGCTGTCCGGTTTTTGCTTATCTAAAAATGGCTTTCTGTTTTCCTCACACAATAAAGCAACTCAGCTGTGTGTAAAATCACCGAGTTGCAAAAGCTTTGTCTTGAAGCTCTGTACGATGTTGCCCCGTTGTTCCATATTAGCTGGTTGATAATGCTGGAGGGATTTTGGGAGGGGGATGTTATTAATTCTGTTCAGAGCTCATGGAGTCCTGTATACAAATGACTTCTATCAGTTAGAAAACACTTCTTTCATAAGGCTTTTAATTATTGTTTCCATTCTTGCTGATACCGAGTAATCCTATAATCCTGAGAGTGAGAGTTTGCTCTCCACCCTTTATTTTTTCAGACCCCTCTGCTTTATTGTTCACAAATCAATGTTTCTTTTCCGTAACTTCTAGGAACGGTTCTGTAGGTTGTCCTCTATATCTCTGATTGGACTTGCCCAAGGGTTAATGCTACTCTTTGCCCATTTACATTTTTCCAGTAGTAAGTCTGTTTAAAAGGGGGCAGTTCCCATCCCTTCCACAGCAGGCTTTCCTCTGTTATCATTTTTCAGGACTTCCTCCTATCCCTATTGTCCAGATCTCCTCGAATTCCAGTTTTACTCCAATGATGGAAAATGGAAACTATTGCCACCATATTATCCCAGTAAGTATCTTTTAGAGAGAGATAAATGATACAGAAAGATAGGATGAACCTGGATCAAGTAATCTAGTATTGGTATACAAAACACAAAGATTGGATGCAGAAAGGGGGAAAATAAATTGATCCTTTTTTATTACATCTGAGAAAACCATGCATACAAATCTACACACACACACACACACAAAACAATGATGAATGAATCTCAGTTTACTGTTACTTTTGAGAGAGTGCTTTACTGTTGAGTTTTGTCATGATACTTATAAAAATATTAAGAAAATAGAGGAAAAGTGGAGCTCATGGTAAACAGAGGGAGACCAGTAGAAAATAAAAAGGAGGCAAGTCATATATAAGATAGATTATGGTCATTAATTTAAAACTGAGTAGCTGGAGCATCAGGTCACCAACCCCAAGCTTCCCTGCAACACCTTTTACTATGATTTATGTGGGTAATGGAAGAATTGCTTTGGTAGTTTCTCTTTGCTTATCTACAAAGACACTGTACTTAAACCTCCCCCTACTAACCTATCCGGTTCTCACTTTTATTTTTTTACTGTTGTTTTGGTATTATTTTGCCACCTACTCTTGACACACAAGAGCTTCCAATGGCAGGAAATAACTCCTACCTTTTGACTTCTTTTTCTTCTCCTGTGATTTTTACCTATGACTTAGACAGAAACGAGGTCAACTGAATTTGTTGTTGGTATGAGCTCTCACTTATTTTGACATTACGGTTGGAAGTTATGTGATTCGTATGCTTTTTTTCTCAGATTTGCTTAGAGAACTTTTCATTGATCATTTTTTTTTTCTTTTTTCTGGCCAGTAAGATTGCAGTTCTAAGAGAACCAGTTACCAACTGAAGTTAACATTTGTCTGGGGTTTTGATTTTATGGCATTATTATAAGGACAAGATATGAAAACAGGTCTTTTAAAAAATTAAATCCTGTTTAAAATCATATTGTATTTAAACTGATATCTTACAGTTGTCTTATATTCCATGAAAACTCACTGTATATTTCAATTCCTTTGTCAAAATATTGCTCTTACAGTGTAAGTGGAAACATTTTCTGTATAACAGTTCAAATATAGGCATTGGGAGTTGAGACAACAAGGTCTCAACAGTTTTTCAATGGACAATGAAAGTATGCCATTATACCATACCCATCACCATTAGCAATGTTTCTAAATTATTAGCAAAAAGAGTAATTATCTGGGAGGGAGAATTCTGGGTTTGATTTATCAATATCTGGCTGGCTGTCCATGTACAAGTTACTTAATTAATTATACCACAGTTCAGTAGTCATATTTATAAAATGAGAGAATTGAACCAGACAGTTTCACGTGGGCTTCTCAGGGTGGAAATGTGATGATCCTATGACTTGGGATGGAAACAAACTTTGTGTACGTATTGCTTGTTTGAGCAAACTTCTGTTAGAGGCCCAAGAAAATCTGTGACTTCAGAGTAGGCTAAAGGTATGCTCTAGAGGCATGGCTACAAGGAGTGAAATGAGAGAGAGTAGGAGATACGGTCAGAAGGCATGTTTGTGTCAGACTGTGGAGAGCTTTGAGTATACATATTCCACTGCAAGCCACGGGGACCCATGCAGGGTTTGAGCAGGCATATTTATGATTCAGGCATAAATTTAGGGGTGGTTTGGATGGGAAGGAACAAGACAGGAACAGAAGACTGGAGGTTTCTGCAATAGTCTAGATATAATGTAATAAGCCCTTAGACCAAGAGGAGGCAGGTATTCTGCAGATGCAAGAGAGATTTTAACAGCAGCATAACTAAGATTCAGTAATTAAGTAAACCATAATTAGAGAAGGTCTCTAGGACTTAGTACTCATAGAATATGGAGAGAAATGTGTGTGAAGAGGAATATTTCCATCTGGAAACTTTGGAAACACAGTTTGAATATATCACCTGGCAATTCAGAAGTATATTGAAGGGAATAAGCATCGTATGTTTTTTTCTGGCCCCATAAGTTTTTTTTTTGATGGAAACTTTGTAAACATGAACTTAAAAGAGTAAAATATATTTGATGGTGGAAAGCTCATGCCTTTCCGTGTCTTTATTGCCTTTGGTAAAATAGCATCATTACTGATAATTTCACTGGTTCTTCTGTTTCTGAGTATCTAATTGGTTTCCAGCTGGAAATTAAGAACCTGATGCAAATTAGATGTCAGAATAAGCAGTAGCTTTTTAAGATGTTCTCAAATCATGTGCTACAGTACCACTGATAATGAATGTTCAGTACATAGTAAGGCACTTATTAGACATTGAACTAAGCTTACTTTTTTAAAAATAAAAATTACTATTATGAATTAGCCTCCAATTTAAAATTCTGGGCATTCTACCATGATGATTAGTATGGATTCATAATATATTAATAATCACCCGCTTAAAGTTAGAGTATATTTTAAGCCAAATGTTATTATTAATATATTACTTAAGTGTATTCTTGGGCACTGGCATTCCTAACCAGCTACATCTGATATATAGTTAAATAGAGCCAAGAGCTACATTCTCCTATACTCAAAATCTCCATCAGAAAAATGACTTTTAATCTGTTGAACACAGAACTGCCTGAATAGTCTTTTATTAGATTAGATACCCACATATAACTATTTAAAATGATGGATAGTTTGTCATTAATTTATTTGATGATTTGATAAATCCCTCGTGGAATCAAAGTGACCTTTTTATTATGTATATTTATTTTTTTCATCCACACTTGTGTTATTTATTGCTCTTTTATATATTTTAAACTATGTTATCTTTCTTTTGCTTCTGGAATGAATTTTTATAATTTCAGAGAAGCTAATGTAGAAGAAATCTTTTGAAGGAGTGTTTTAAACTCTATTGCTACATATTCAGATACTCTCTAACTTTGTTGTTGATTGAAATAAGTTATGATCTGAGGAATCAAGGGTACTGGGCTACATTTGACTTCAGTTACTAGTAACAGAGCACAGTCTGTCATATACCAATGATTTGTCTTGAGCCATGAGTTAGACATTGTAAACCTTCTGTGTGATAATAGATATTTCTGAAGAAAGGGTATTTCTGTGCTGAAAACTTCTAGAAATCCAGTTTCCTTTCTCCTTCACATGAAGTCTGTCCAACTGTAACAGATGATGATTAATCTGTACCCTGAACTGAAACTGATCAGTTGTCTCAATACTAATGATATTTGGAGCAAAGGACAGTTTTTAAACTTCTGAAATTTTCTTGGAAATATTTCAGTTTTGAAAAGAGAGTCATATTATAATATCACCTGACATATGTGCTAGAAATTAACATTCAATTGTCATTTTATGTTTTATAGCTTGTTAAAAGAAACAATTATATGTGTTTGAATTTTATGCTATATGAATACCTTGATTTTAAAGGATACCTTTTATTTTTATTTTATTTTTTTTTACATTAGGTATGCATCTTTTTGTTTCTTGAAATTTGCATAATAGAGGCAATAGATTTTACTTCTTTTGAACTGCTTAGAAACCATCTTGAAGAGGATCCTCGATTTATATTAAATGTGATGCAAGCAAGTGCAACATAAAATGAGTATTTTCTGACATTAAAATCCAAGTATTCATGTGTAATGTCCTTGAAGTGAACCTAAGCAATAAATCTCCTTATTTAAACTCCTTCTAAGGCTTGCATGAAGCACACTGCTTCACTGCTGGAAGAAAACATGTAGGTCAGGATCTCTTCAGACCACTCTCAGGAGGGGCTCCCTTTGCACTTTGTATCTTAAGAGCACAAACAAAATAATTTTTCAACTGCTTTAGGTGATCAGCTCAGTGTGCTCTAAGTAGGAACTCATCTGAAGCCAATCGTCTCTGTCTTCGGATATTTCAAATTAAAGATGCATTATCTCTGCCATGATTCACTTTTTACTTAGACCTCTAATAAGACAGCGTAATTGTTTTTCATGAGCAAATCATGTCCCGGTTTTACCCCTGGGGGTACTTGCATCATGTTTTCAGATCCATTTCAAATATCATTTCGTTTTTAAAGCCATCTTTCATTCAAATAACACCATGATTCCTTAACCTCCTTTTGCTAGCCTGGGTATCTAGGTAAACAAAATGTCCTTCACTAAAATAGTTAACCTTAGAAAAGTAGAATGACTTCTGGAAGAAAAATGGTTTCAATTTTGGACATAGATTATTTGTTTAAGATTCTACCACATCGACAAAGTGAAGATATTTAGTAAGAAGTTAAAAATATTTGGATGTGTCATAAGTAGACCATCAGATGGTATTTGAAGGTATAGATTTGGAAAAAGCTACCTTAAACATATAGTGAGGTGAGCAAAAGATCAAGGAAAGATCCATAGAAGATACTACACTTAAGGGGTTGTTAGATATAATAAAGAGCTAAATTAAAATATTTGTAAAAATAAAAATACAATAAAAGTTGGATTTCCTGGTAGTGTATGCTTCTTTTAGAAAATATGAAAAATATAGAAAAGCATGAAGAATAAAGTTAAAATTGTCTATAACTTCATGAACTAGATGATCACCATTGATTGTATCTTCTTTGTCTTTTGTTTTTGAAAGAGAAACTTATAATTAGAGCAATTAGTTTCCTAATCATTTTTTTTAAACTTAAATGAGAATGTCAAAGATTCTTCAAAAACATTATTTCCAGTGCTTGCATTGTAGTCTATCACATGTGTGTATCAGCTTCATCATTGGCAGGATATTTTCATTCTACTTTTCAGTTGAGATTCTTGCTTTTGAGGAAGAATATAGGGATTTCACCTGCAAGTTTTGATCCATTTATCCCTCTTTTCTAATAATCTATATATCTTATTCATGATTCTTATTACATTAACTTAATCTTTAGATCAAAATAAAATATTTGTGAAAATAGACATCCTTATTTTGTTTGTTTTAATGGTATTGTGTGTAATGTTTTAGCACTAAGTGATGTTGCCACTTTGTAACAGAAGTATATTATAATAGTTTATAATAGAAGTAACCATTTCTGGTATACTTTTTAGATGTTATGAATAGAAATATATCATTGTTAACTTCTTGAGTTTACATATTTTTTTTTTTTTTTTTTTTTAAATTTTTATTTATTTATGATAGGCACACAGTGAGAGAGAGAGAGAGGCAGAGACATAGGCAGAGGGAGAAGCAGGCTCCATGCACCGGGAGCCTGACGTGGGATTCGATCCCGGATCTCCAGGATCACGCCCTGGGCCAAAGGCAGGCGCTAAACCGCTGCGCCACCCAGGGATCCCTCTTGAGTTTACATATTTCGTATCTATGTTTAAAGTAGAATTGGCTTATTGTAGCATTTCCTAAACTGTGCCCTACAGTCCTTTATTCCACTGTTTTATAGCACATTGCTAGTATTCTGTGAACAAATCATTTTATAGTAAAGAAATTTTGGAAAACACAGATTTCTATACTGTTGAAGATTCATAATGTACCTTATTTTATTACAGACTCAGAAGTTCTTCAGTTCAAAAACAACAAAAATCCAAATTATTTCTTCTTGAGTTTAATTCATATTTTATTGTTTTGTTTTTTTTTTATGTAAACTCTACTCCCAACGTAGGGCTCAAACTTATGACTCTGAGGTGAAGAGTTGCATGCTCCGCGTACTGAGCCAGCCAGGCACCTATATTTTATCATTTTTAAAAATCTTTTCATAATTATGGGGCAGCAGGTTAGTAGTAGCAGATAACTGAATTTCCTATTTTAACTCAATCTGCATATCTTTTCCAGGTGATAAGAATGTTTAGACCATTTGCATTTATTATAAATATTGTATTAGTTGTATCATGATTTATGGTTTTTATGGTTTCTATAGTTTCTTTGCTTTTTAAAAAACATTTTATTTATTTATTCATGAGAGATACAGAGAGAGGCAGAGACACAGACAGAGGGAGAAGCAGACTCCCTGTGGGGAGCCCAATGCAGGATCGATCTCAGGACCCTGGGATCATGACCTGTGCCAAAGGCAGATGCTCAACCACTGAGCCACCCAGGTTCCACTCTGTGCTGCTTCTGATTCACTCTATTTTATGTACAGACTCGTTAGCTGTTGTATGATTATTTATTGCCACATGACAAACCACCACAGTGTGAAACAAAACATAACAATTGTTGATTATCATTATGTCTCATGATCCAGTGGGTTGACTATCTCAGCCACATGGTTATGCTGGGTATTCAGGAGGCTGCAGTCAGTGGCTGAGGCTGGAGAGTTCTCAAGTGCTTCCTTCATTTGTCTGGCAGATGTTACTGGATGTTAGCTGAACCACATCAGGGTTCTACATGACCTCTGTTTGTGCCCTGGGCTTTTTCACAGAACTGTGCCTGGGTCGAAGACCAAGTGTCCTGAGAGGAAGACAGGAGGAACTATGCAGTGTTGCCTTTTGTGACCTCTCATTGGAAGTCACCTAATGTCACTTTCATCTTATTCTTTTAGCTGATGTGATCTAAAAGGCCCACCAGGTTCTAGAAGAGCATGTGGGATAGGAAATGTATTTTTGTGACCGTTTTTGGAAAATACAGTCTGCCATGATAGGCATTAGATTATTACTAATGGTTACAGAAACATTCTTAAAACATATATTACCCATCTATAAAATGACTAAAATCCACTAATTTTTTGTCTTCTTTTTGGAATATTAGGGTTTTTCCTGATTTTTTTTGTTCAGTTGTCATTAATTTAATATAAAGTGATAAAAACTAAAAAAAAAAAAAAACAGTTGATCTTATCAAAACATTGTGAGGCATTAATTTTGTAACACTATTTAGAACACTTGAGAGGATTTATTTCTCTATACTTAACTGGTTTCATGCTCCTTATAATTCCTTGATAACTTTATTTCTTCATTCTTCCTTTACTGACTTGATTTCATTTATTTTCCTGGTATAAAATCATCACTTGGATTATTTAGGAAGCATTCATAGGTGGTGCATGTTCTAAGTGCTTGCATAAGTGTTTATTTTGTTGCTTTCTACGTTGCCATACAATAACTTGGTTTTTGCATACCTTTGGAGTCACTGTATTTTCCCTTTAGAGATTCATGCTTTGACCTCTGCTTGGTGTGGGCACACAGAAGTGAGTTCTCTATTCTCCAGTGTGACTGGTGCACTCCACAGGCTACTGATATGTAGAGGCAAAAGACATGACAAATTGGGTGCCACTACCATGCTGAGGAATGTCTCCATGTCTAGCTCCAATGGGTTATAGGACCACAGTATCTCGTTTATCTCAACATAAGACTTTTGGAGGGCATGCATTCCTTCAATCCCAATCTACATTATGTCTAGAAGAAATTCTTAATTGGTTCTGGCATGGAAAGTAGCATTTAGCATTAAGTTTCTAGAACATAGAGAGGTCTCATCTGTTTTGGGGAATCCTGTTGGTTATTTCATCAGGAATTTGATGAGACAGTGTTATCTACTTGTGGTCACATAGTTACCTATCCTAATAATCCTCTATTTTCTTCTGAGTTAAGAGAGGAGACATTTCTGATCTCCTTAGCAATTCAATATCATAAAAAATTTGACTACTCTAGATTAAAAAGCACTTAACAGGCATGACAACTAGAAGAAACAATGTATGATCCTGCGTTGGATCCCAATTTAAACATATTAGCACTAACAGAAATTGGGAGTAAATTGAAAAACTTAAGTAAGGCTGGGTATTAAATGATGTGAGAATTTATTGAAAAGGAGATATAGACCTCCTTAGCTGAAAAAAATTACAAAATCTATGTATTGTATTATCTTATTTTGAAAAAGCTGCATATGCCTGGGTGTGTTTATTGGGAATCATATCCTGAGATGTGATAGTGGCCATCTGTAAATGAAGAGGTGATAGCTTCAATTTATCTCTTTTCTGTATCTATTTTCTATATTGTGCATGTAACTACTTTTTAAATAATGAGATACCAGTGTTATTTTTCAAAAGAAAAAAATGATATATTTTTTTGACTTCATGGTCCCATGTAAACCCCCTGATGAAAGATAAGTAGCTAATTTTCCTCAAAGAAGGAAGAGGAACATGCAGAGAAACTTTTGATCTATGTCTGATAAAAATGAGTTGGAGTTACTGAGAAAATCAATACATATGTCCTCTAAGCATGTCTAGATTTTTATTTTCATGTTATTCAATTCATACATATATGTCAAGGACATTCTTAAAAAGCCAGGAAATTGTTAGTAAAATAGTCCTTATTTTTCTGCATTCAACTAAAATCTCTGCTTGTATTACTAGCAACCAAACTCATACAAGCAGGTTTGGTGTTGTGGCTGTGGCTGTCAGTGAACCACAAGCTCTCTGTAAGCAATGTTTGATTATAGAGGCTTATGTCCTTTGTAACAAGTGCTAATAAAAATAATAAAAGCTTCACAGATTTAACATCCATCTGCTTTGAACATGTTCTTGGCAAATGATGTGTTCTGAGCTGGTGGCCGAGACACAACAATAATAAAGTTATATGATTGTCACTAGAGGAGTTTCATGGGCTTACACAAATTAAGTTAAAAATATGCTTGATGATGAGAGTGATTCCAAAATTCAGTACATGGAGAAACTATGGTACTGAAAGAATTAACCCAAGGTCTAAAATACTTCATTAATTGAATTGGGAATATACTCTATAATTCATGAATATATTAAATCATTAGTCCATTTAACTACTCCTTCATTCATTCAAGAAGTATTTTTGAGTCAGCACTGCATTATGCTGACTTGCTGTCAATGACAGTACTTGCTGCCGACCAAGAGAAATTCATGGCCACAGATAATTACATTTTCATGCTATAAAGAGGTATTTACTCAACAAATATTTATTGTATACTTCCTATATGTCTAATACAGTACTGGCTACTGTGAATACACTTTTACAAGATAGATAAGGTCTCAAGATAGATATCTATCTGGAGGAGTCAGGCATTAAGTTAATAAATTAATAAGGAAATACCAGATTGCTGTGGTGCTATCAGGAAAACAAAGCAGACTGATATAATAGGGAATCTAGGGAACTCCCTTTGGTTCCAGAAAGTTGAGGCTGATTCTTAACCTGTGGTTTGAATATCAAACAAAGCCACCCTCAAGACTTTCTATACTTCCAGTAGAAGGAACGGTGGTACAAATGCTCCAAGGTGAAAACAGCTAGGACTGTGACAGAAACCTACAGAGAAGGTTGAAAGGTGGTCAGGGGCCAAACATGAGCCCCATGGACAGATCCACACCTTCTAATTGTGGAGCTCAGGCCAGGAATGCCAGTGGAGATCCACCTGCTATAGCCCTAAAGAGCTAGTGTTACAGATCATAATCATACACAGTTGATTGAACTGTGTTCTCCTCTTCTACCTTGACAAAAATGCCTTCACAGAGACAAGATTTAAAAATTCTCATAAAACTAAGATTTGTATGACTCAGTATTAGCAAAAGATTCAAGATGACCAAATTTCATTATTATTAATTATTTTTGGATGTTCTATAAATGGGTCAGTGATCTTGTACTCATAAGGTAATAAAAACATTCATAATTTCTAAGCAATTAGATCATTGCTCCTTAGATTTTTTTCTTGCTTTTATTTTGGCAGAATCACTAATTAAGCAACCTTAAATAAAAAATAGCCACATAATATTTTATTGGCAGCAATCATCTAAAGAATTAGAAATAAAATACAATTATATTAAAAATGTACAAAATTTAAATATGTCACCAAAAATGCAAGTTGATGCAAATTGAAAAAGTTGGAAAAATATTTACGTATATTTTCAAAAGTGTTTTTTTAAAATATCCAGAATTACCTGTTATAAGAAAAGGGAAAGTACTAGTTATAATACATGTATATCAAAATTATTTATTTAAAATGTAATTGTATTTTACATAAGTATAAATTATGTCCATTTTAGTATTATGTCTATATTGTATTTTATAAATACATACAATGCTGGTATTTACTGTTGAATGGCTATGAGAGCAAAGAATTAGGATCATGCTTCATGCATGTTACATCTAGGCCAACTTATATTTAAATTGAAGACAAAAATGAATGTTTTAATATTACAAAATATTTCTTGGCTACTGTGTATGATTATTGCAAATAATGTACTAAACTGTGAGTACCTCTGGAATCACAAATAAGATCATGAAGCAAAGTAAGAAAATGGACACTTAGCACTTGGGGAAATAATATTTTATTATGTAAGTATCTATTGCATCTGTATTCTCTTAGAGGAAGGCTTTGACAAGATAATAAATGAGTCTTCTCTCCAAAGCATTCAAATCCTCTCTGATCCCCAAAGAAGTGTTCATTGCTGATGATGGTGACTGCACAGCCTACAGATCTTTGCACCACTTGGACAAAAAGTAGCCTTTGTTTTGAAGGCAAAGGTAGACAGATACTGGGAAGTGTTTCTGGGGGCCTGAAATGTTGGTAGTCACAGAGTTACAGAGTCAACCAGGTGCCGGCAGATTTTTCTGTAAAGCGCCAAATATTTGTGGCTTTTTGAGCCATAGAATTTGTATCAGTTAGTTAATGCTGTGGTTGTAGTGCAAAAGCAGCTATGAATGGATGTGGTGGCTGTGCCATCTCTGAACTCCAGATCTCAAGTGACAGAGGCACCCATGTGTTCTTAAATAAATACACTATGAGCATATTTTTGATGTGCTGACTGTGGGATTAAGGCAGAGGCCCCACTGCCTAATTCTTTTTCTTTTTTTTCCTTAAAGATTTTATTTATTTGAGAGAGAGACAGCAAGAATGAGGGTCAGAGAAAGAAAGAGCATGTGAATGCAGAAACAGGGGGATGGGCAAAGGGAGGAGGAAAAGCAGACTTCTCACTGAGCAGGGGAGCCTGACTGACTCAGGGCTTGATCCCAGGACCCCTGAGATCATTACTGATCTGAAGGTGGATATGCTTAACTGAGCCACCCAGCTGCCCCCACCCACTCACCCACTGCCTAATTCTTTTTTTTTAATTTATTTTTATTTATTTTATTTATTTTTCCACTGCCTAATTCTAAGGGACTCTCCAGTAGGTCAAGAAAAGGATTTTAGATTTTATTCTAGGTAGGGTAAAGAACCATTGCAGGGTATCAACAGGAATGTGTTACAGTCTTCGTTATGTTTCAAAGAGGTCCCACGACTGCTGTTTGGGGAATGAATGAAGTACTGTGAAAGCACAGAAAGAAAAAGACAATAGAGATTAGTCTTTCCAGGGGAAATCAGCAAACATTTCACAGAGCGGATGACAAATGATCTCGGTCACAAAGGCTGTTGGATTTTGCCAAACACTGATGAAGGGAGAAGTATTTCAGGCACAGGGAAAAGTAAGTGCAAAGCTCAGCAAATATTAGAGTTGATTAAAAAAATTTAAAGTGGCTAGAAAATCCTTCCATGCATGAAAGAAAACTCTCTAGTTTATACTATGAATGAGCCACTGGAAGGAGAAAATCAGGACTGGCAAAGCCTTTCAGTGGGAAAGCCCAGATTTTATTTTTTGATAGAGAACTGGGGCTGCAGTGTGGGCTTTGGACTGGAACAGGAGACACTGGTTTCCTGCTTGTGCAATCATTTAAATAGAAGGTGAAGCCAGGATTGTAGGAATAGAGGGGAAGTTAATTTCAGGAGATATTTCAGAAAGAACTCTGATGGGATTTGATGACTGGTTTTATGCTGAGCATGTGTTAAAAGGAGGCATGGCTCCGACAACTACCTAGGGAGTGTAGAAGGAATGACACCTTGTTCTGTGGTGGCAAGAGGGGAGAAACACGGTAACTTATGGTTTGGACACTGGAGTTGAATTTGGTGGCGGTGATGGAAGAGAGGACATCCAGGTGCAATGTTCTGCAGAACGCTAAGGTTAAGGATGTAGAAATCTGAGGAAATTAGCAGAGACTGGTAGCAGCTGATGCCATCAAAAAGGCTGAGAAGAAACAGGGAAAGTCACAAGACCAAGGAGAGGACAAAGAATGGCTGTCTGGTTAACACCAACCAATAAGGGATGTTTTGAGGGGAGGATATTAAAAAAATGAATAATTTCTAATCCTGGGAGTAATTTTGCAGCTCACTGTGTCTCATCCATTGTTTCAGAGGATTTGGTTAAGCCTCTCCCTCACATTACAGAATGGCTGGTATTTAGTTAAGTGTAGTAGTTTAAATGTATAGCCTATAAGTGATACCCATTATAAAGGGGATGCTAAGATACCAGGAGGGAAAATCTCTAAGCACTGATTTTTAAAACTTTATTTTTGTAAGAAAATTATTAGTATGATATCCTATACCAAAAAAGTGTGTTCAAAATTTGCAGTCTTCTAATACAGTGAACTATTATTTCTCAAAATGTAATCTTACACTTCAAGTTACATTTTTAAAAAGTAACTCAGTATTCTCTTGCATAAGTGACAACAGATTGGCTTTTCCTGCTTTAAATTTAGTTCATTTTGTCTTGCCTTGTTCCAAAGGAGGCTGCAAAAAAGCATGAGTTAATGTCCATAGCTATGGAGACATATATATCAGCGATTAAGTAAATATTGTCCACATGCCTGCAGTCTAAAGGAATTTGAACAGTGAAATCTCTTTCATTTAAAATTTGCTGAGTGAGTACTATGTGCCAGGTACTGTGTTCAGTGTTGGGGAGCCTCTATTCTCATGTGATTTGCGATCTGGTAAAAACAAAGGAAATGGAACGTAGCAAAAAATAGAACTGAAATTCTGTTTTGTATAGAAAGACATAATTATTAAATAAAGGTAGAGGAGATTTTGTAAAGTGGGGTAAGTTTAAGATCAGAGTTTCCAAGTATAACTCTGTAAAGTGGACCCTTCCTGTCTCTTTCCCTGTAATACACTTTGACTATTACCTATAAGGGAAATTGGCAGAAAGTGTATAAATTTCGGAGTCAGATGTATCAATCCATTTCCAAATCCCAACTCTATAGAGTTCTTGGCCATTTGCATGTGCTGCTTAACTTTGAAATTTATCCTCTGGGAAATGGTTATAATTTATATCTACCCCAGGGCTCTGTGACAATTAAATGATATAACATTTCTAAATCACTGAGCAAGTATCTGACACTTAGAAAATGCTAGAATAAATATTGCTTCATTGGGGGAGAGGGCAGAGTGGGGGAAGCTTGCACTAAGTACTGTATGATCTTTCTGGGGCTTGGCTGAACTTTGTTCAGCCTAATACTTATTGTGTTTTGAATGGATAACCTTATTCTCTACATTTAGTTGCCTAAAAGTGAAAAAATAGTTTCTTCTTATGTGCAAAGTAAGATTGTTTAGTTTAGGAATACTTTTAGGCAATTCTTTTTCAGAGGGAAGAACGATGGCTGCCATGGACAAGGGACAGAGAAAGAGATTTGGCAGCTCTGGTTTGGTAGTTAATCTAGGACAATCTGTGACATTTGCCATTTATAGCATGGCTTTTCTTTAATAGATTTATGTATCATTACCTCAATTAGATTATAAACTTTTAGTTAAGATTCTGTCTTATTTGCAGAATCTAGAACACAATAGATATCCAATAAGAATTTGCTTATTTTATTGATGTGAGGTGGAGAGTGTAAAGAGATCGTAAAATTCATGATCCCTTATCCCAAATCCTTGAGGCAGAAAGATATGCTTTAAGATTACAATTGAAAAAAAAAGTATGAAAAAAAAGAAAAAAAAGTATGTATCTGTCATATCATATCTATATATATTGCCATACACTATATATAGTGTAGCAGACACTGTCTATAACCAGTGGGGTCTGGTCAGCACCCCAAAACCCAACACTTCAGTATCTCTGCAGTTTGCGAACTATGATTGGTTATACTAAGTGGAATAAATAAGCTGTAAAGAGCAACACATCTGTTCAAATTAGATTTTGTCACCAGATATGTTAAAAAAATAAACGTTAGGTTTTCAAATATCTTAGGAAAAACAGTTAATATCGCAGGTTATGGAATGATCTGTCATTATCTAAAATATCACTGAGGAAGGGCACCTGGGTGGCTCAGTCGGTGAAGCATCTGCCTTCCGTTCAGATCATGATCCCTGGGTCCTGGGATCAAGCCTTGCATCGGGCTCCCTGCTCAGCAGAGACCCTGCTTCTTTCTCTCTCTCTGCCTGTTGCTCCCCCGCTGCTTGTGCTCTCTCTCTCTCTGTCAAATAAATAGATAAAATCTTTTTAAAAAATATCGCTGAGGAGACTACAACATAGGGCTTCATTTTTGAGTATATTTGATTTTTAAATAATCATTCACTAAATTTGATTTTTAAATAATAATTCACTTTAGAAAGAACCAGATATCCATTGATAAAATATTTCAACCAGGTTTTGATTGGAAATTTTTCAAATTGCTCTAAAATTAATCTTTAAAGGAAGCATTTTGTATGATACCTTTTTGAAAAGATGATATGTTTTGAAAAGATGAAATGTTATATCATAATCTGTATAACACACTGACTCTTAAAGAATAGGTGGATTTACCAACTCAGTTTATTTCCTAATCCCCACAATTGGTCAAAATATCAATCTATTTTTTAAGATGAGTGTGGGTATATGAATTGCTAATGAATGTCTATTGTGTGCTGGGTGTAGGTACAATTTTTACAAGTTTTACAGTGATCTGTAAAAGTCAGTGGTTATATGATTGTGGTATAATCACCAAGAAGTATGGTTTCAAAACTACATTGTTTTGTTTCTTTGCTTATGAGTTTCCCTCAACTCACAAGGCGGTTTGATGTGTATGTTACAGAAAGCCTTTAGTATATGAGTTTATTAATTTATTGACTTACAGTGGCTTCTGATGCAGGAAGAAGAAATAAGTACACCTAGGAATTTCTCATTTATTTCCCTCTTAACACGTTTGAATCATCCACTTAGCCCTATAAGGAAATAAACAATATTGGATTTTATCTGGGTTTTCCATGTATATCTAAAGTTTTGTAAACTGGAGATCAGAACACCAAGTCTCAGAAGTCTGTGACCAAAACAACTTGCATTTACTAGTTTGCTAGGAGGGCTGTTGTAAGCAAAGTACCACAGATTGGGGGTTTAAACAACAGGATCTGTTGTCTCACAGTTCTGGAGGCTGGGAGTCCAAGACCAATGTGTCAGAGGGGTTTATTCCTTCTGAGGCTGTGAAGGAAAATATGTTTTATGCTTTTCCTCTAGCTTCTGGTGGTTTTCTGTCAATCTGCCATGTTCTTTGACTTCTAGATGCCGCTCTTCAATCTTTCCATTCGTGTTTGAATGACATTCCCCTTAACTGTGTATTTGTATCCAAATTTCTCCTTTCTACAAGAACACCAGTCATACTGGATGAGGGGTCTACTGTCCTCCAGTATGACCTATTTATTTGTTTGTTTGTTTATCTATTTATCTATTTATTTATTTATTTATTTATTTATTTATTTATTTATTTATTTTAACCTTCTCTTACTATCCATCTGCAACAATCCAATTTCTAATGAAGGTTACATTAGAAATTGAGGGTTAAGACTTCATCATGTGCATCTTGGAGAGACATGATTCTTATCATAACACTCAGGCAGGCAAACAATGGATATTTATGATGGTTTGGATTTTTAAGAACTGATTATGTCTCCAAGTAGCTTTTTGTTTGGAACTGAACAAATTATTAGAAGGCTCAAAATTATGAATTCCATCTAAAGCATTAAGGGCTCACAGTGATAGCAAGGTCCTTTGACAATGTGTGTAGTCTGGGTGCTCTGTCCTGGAACAGTGGTTTTAGAGTCAAAAAGGAATTGGATTTTGTGATTCGTTTAGATGGAGAAAGAACACGTTTATTGATTCATTAGACTCAAGAATGTGAAGCTAAAGTAAAGAGCATTGGATTGTGCAAGTCACCTTTTGTGTCTTTTATTATAAATTATTTATGGCCTATACGGATTTTCTGGCATGTTTTAGATTAATATTGTCTCAGACTTGTATGGATTGCATTTGTCTTCTAAAGTTTTCTTCTTGTGTGACTGACTAGGGTTGCTTTGATTATTGATTTGTATGTTGTTTTCTCAAGAGACAGAGGTTTATTTTTTAAATTTTGTATCATAATTTTTTGCCTTTTCCGTCAAGTCTTTCAACTTATTTCTCACATTATCAGCTCAAAGATGCCAAAGTCAAAGACCTCTATTTCCGGGCAGGAAGTTATTCAGATCTAAATAATTAGTGTGCAGCATCTTAGGAATAGGAGTTGGAATCCAGAGTAATGAATTTGCTTTTCCTCCATAGCTAGTAAAGCAAAGACCAATTAATATTATAAATGTGCCTGAATAAGGACAACATCAAGTCTGTATTTGGACTTATGCTCTGGCTACTGTGGGTTTCCCATGGCCAATGCCTAGTGATGTCTTTCCATGAAATTAGTTACCAAATGTGTCAGCCCCTTGTCACACAGAAGCACATCATTGTCCCTGGATAACACTTACCTGGTGTAAGGTACAGTCCAATGTACTTACTTGCAGGAAGAGTCAGGGAAAATATATTCTGGATTTGGAATCAGAAGACTTGCAGTGGAGTCCTATGTAACAATAGGAAAGTCAGTGGACCTCTAAGCTTTGAGCTTTAAAATGGAGATTATAAAAAAAATGGAGATTATAATCTATCTCTTAGTGTTGTTGGAGCATAAAACATGGGAAACCATACTGGGAAATATGACCAAACAATGGTAATTGCCATATATTAATCTATAATATGTCAGGCATTCTGCTAATTGTTTTATACATGCTCATTATCCTGTAAGATTTTTACAGCAACCATACAATGTAGAAATTTATTATAACCTCTATTTTTCATAAGAGAAAAATAAGACTGAATATTTTTCCTAAGGTCAGAACAGCTTATAGTGGCAGAACCAGAGTTTGTCATTAAAGCCTTATCTTTTCCCATTTTTCCATATTATTAAGCAGTTTATACTAGGCCATCCCAGAAAAAAAATCTGGCTTTATGAGCCTAGAGCAAGTCATTTCATGGACTAGAAACTCTTCTTATCTTTTCTGGGTAAACTTTGGTTAAAAAGGAGAACTTTTTATCAGTATTGCTTCTTTTAACAATTAAAATAATAAACCAGGCTTTAAAAAGTCTCATTTCAAAGAAATGTCACCATATCAACTAAAGAAACTCATTCTCTTTTCTTATAAAAATATATATATTTTTTTACTTCTGAAGAGAAGGCATAAAAATGATGGGTTTTAATTTCTTCTTAATGTTAACAAAAAAAAACAAAAACAAAAACAAAACTTTGAAGACATTTAAAACATTTCAATCCATATCCTTCCTGTCCTCAACAAGGCAGTGATAAGAAGTGGATATCTCTACAAATTTCTCAAGAGAAGAAATGATTACAATAAGAATCTTTCACCTAAAATATTCCTAAAATAAACCAAAAGTTTGACACTGCCAAGGTGTGTGTATTTGTGTGTGTGTGTGTGTGTGTGTGTGTGAGAGAGAGAGAGAGAGAGAGAGAGAGCAAGAGAGAGAGAGAGAAAGAGGAGTGGAGGTGTATGAACTACCTAATTTACTATAGGAAAAATAACCTTTGGATGATCTTTCATGATGTCTGGATGTATTTCACTTTTAAATTTCTCATTTAAATATCTTATCATTATCTTCTTGTTGAGGCTACAAACAAGAAGAATGTAATGTAATATTTACTTATTTTGATACACAAATTTTGCATTCTGAATATAGTTCTCTAATTCATAGCCAGAGTTGCATATGTTAAGTAACACATTCTTAATAGTTTAATGCTGAAATGTGACACTAACCTGGTACCTCTCCAAAAAGATCCATCTGATAAGATGGCTTTGTGACTCAATTGATATTTTTTTCTGAAGTAAATGTGGAAGTAATTGATGGTCATGGAGAGAACCTGAATTAGCGGGATAGCAACATTTATTCTGAACAAATTTATCAATGTGAAAACCATATTTCCAGTCTAGCAAATCTGTGCATTTACATTTTTTTTTTAAATTCTCACTTGCTGATGGTAGAAAATAAATTAAGCTTTTCAATCTAATAACACAATCTTGTGCTTTTCAACAATTGTGTGAAGATGAGATAAAGTAATTTTAATAAGCCTTTTCAGGATATTCCACCTTTTATTGGGTGTCAAAGACAGTACTCACAATTTATTAATTGTGCCATTTGAGGGAGGATCAAGGAAAGCAAAATGGTAGTTGAATACAACAAGTTACATTGTCAAATAAAGCTTGATGATTGAGATCCTAAATTTAGTCCTGAGCATCTATACTCACTTTTCATATCTGCTGTATTATTATGCTACCACCCTTTGTGGTTCTTCATATTTAATTCATGTTCTTATAAAGTAGTAATAACCTGTGAGAGCTGTTATATTGGTGTTCTTTATATTAATAAAACTCAAAAATACTTCCTGGCAATATGAATAAATTTTTCTCAGTCATTGTGGACAAATTTTAATGTTGATAATGTGTATTTGTGGGTATAGCTAAAGACAATCCATTTGTGTTTGTAATTGTATTGATATATCATTTTTATATTAATAATTTTTTTTTCTGAATATCATTGTAGAAATCAGGTAGAGACTAGAGAGAGACTGGAAAAAGGAGTTATGGGTTGTATGGCTGGACAATCAGGGCATTTTGATCGGTGTAAGGATAAAAGGCACATTGTGTGTGTGTGTGTGTGTGTGTGTGTGTGTGTGTGGTGGGGGGTATTGAGCAGAGGTCATACAGGTGATTTTAACACATCAGCAGAGACTGCTGGTGGGAAGGGAAAAGACGGTAGTTATTTAGCAATTACTAAGTGGGCATACTTGTGAGGACATATTGATGAGGAACCTAGGTGTTCCACTCTTCTTATCCTTACTGAATGTCAGATATGGACCTCTGTACAATCTTCATGTTTTGTAGTCTCCACGTAGCTACCAGAGAGGCTATCTGGAGTTCAAGGAGCAAAGGTTTTCAGACTAAATTAAGGTATTTGAAACATGCAATTTATTTGTCCAATTTAAAACATACAGTCAGGGAATTCCTGGGTGGCTCAGTCGGTTAAATGTCTGTCTTCAGCTCAGGTCATGATCTCAGGGTCCTGAGGTTGAGCCCCATATCAGGCTCCCTGCTTGGTGGGAGTCTGCCTCTCCCTGTCCCTCTGTCCCGCTCCCTGCTTGTGCGGTCTCTCTATCACTCTTTCTGTCTGTCTCTCTCAAATAAATGAATAAAATCTTTAAAAAAACAAAACTTACAACCAGAAATCAAGTAGAAAAAGATGTACACATTGCACTTCTCTAAATTGTATCAAGGATCAGTATGATTACCAATAAGACACATGAGATTTGTGGTTCTTTCTTCCACGTGGTCCTTATAAACAATATAAGGTATGCTACAGACCTATTATCCAGCACCTGCATGCTCCTTTCTTTTCTTTTCTAGCTTTTTAAGAAATTTGCATGGTAGATATCATGATAGATATCACAGAGCTGCATAGTAATCTGCATCAGAAAAATGAGTTATGCTGAAGGTTTCTTTTTTATCATAATTGAGTTCTCCTGTCTCAGCCTTTCATGCCACTTTGCATATTTTCATCACTGTGAAATTCTAAAAACTTCATGTTTGTGGAAGATATCCAATATTCCTGTTTCAGGCATCCTGTGCAATTGAAACTTCTCTGTGTATTGACATATATTTCCATCTGTGTTACAGCCTTCTATTATCTGCACGACAATTTTCCCTTAAATCATTTCTAAAGGATGCATATTTAGCTAATGTGACATTCTCGGTCTACCTATGCTCACCCAGGTGCTTGAATGGAAACATCTGAGACAGTTCTTGGAACTTCACCCTCCAGTGCACATTTTAACTACTCAAATGAAACATAAGATTATCAGATGAACAAAAGCCAACAGATAACCTCAGACTCTGAGAACAGCTTAACTGACATGGATGTGGAATGTCAGTGAGGTACAGCCACATATTTGGTCACTGTTGCTATTCTATTCTTGTGAAGCGTGATGATGAGAAAATACCCCAATTTGCAGGACACTGTGGGGAGCTAGAGAGCATCAATAACATTTCTTCAGTAAATCTGGAATTCTTTGCTTGACATGTTTTATCAATATTTTCATTAAACTGAAAGTGATCTACATGTATCTGGTCAGATAATGTGTTTGGTATTTGATGTGGGAGAGTTATATTTCTCTCCTCTGGAATGGTGAAGAGTAATCTCAGGTGCCTTGTGCGACATTGAAATAGCTTTCAGGGATCATGGATTTAGAAATAATGAACATTTTAGTCACTTCAAGGCAGCACTTTTTGTTTCTATTTATTTATATTGAAGTATAATTTACATACAACATCCTATTAATTTCAGGTGTATATCATAGTGATTCAATATCTTATATCTTATAAAATGATCTCCATAATAAGTCTAGTTACCATCTGTCTTTGACTTACCTCACTTAACATAATACTCTCAAGATCCATTGATGTTGTCACAAATGGCAAGATCTAATCTTTTTCGTGGCTGCATAATATTCCATGACATATATACATCTTCTCTATCCCATTCTTCTGTCCATAGACACTTGAGTTGCTTCCATATCTTGGCAGCATTATTTATACTAGCCAATGCAGCTTTTGAAACTGGATTTAACTCAGTGCTTCAGAGTATAACTGTATCACCTAGAAGTGACACAAACTTTGGTTCATATGCCTTTTTTTAAATCCGTTTCTCAACAGGATCAATGATCTGAAGAACAATTTCATTCTACAATAAATATGTAGAATATGTTTTTTATGGACATGTTAGTTTATTTACATATTTCCTTTTCCCCCCAAAATAGAACATTCATATAATTTACTTAAAGAAAGTAGCTTTCAGAATTTTAATCTCTTTTTGCAATTGGGGTGGGAAAGCAGAAAGACGAGAGGAATCTTCTCTTGGATAATTGGCAATTAGAGAAGAGCCTGCCAGGAAGAGGAGAGTATCTGTGTAAGTGGAGAATCCAATTAGAAAGTACTTTCAATTGCGACTCCCTGTAGAGTCACTTGGATATCAATTGGCCATCCTGATCTTGACCCCAGGTGAGACTCAGTCGGGGAGGCACAATTGTTCTGGAAATGTAGCCTGTGCAAATAGGTTTCAAGATCAATTAGCACAGCTGGCTGGAGCCACTCTGCCTTGAATTTCGGTTTTCACATTACAGTATCATTTCTAGGCAACCCACTCATAACTTCCCCAAGTCAAAGCTTAAAAGAACTTGAAACTGTGAGCTTAGAGGTCCTTCCAGTTGCTTCACTGGACAAGGCCAATGAAGCAGCAGTGACATCAGCCCAACAGCTAGGTAGCCTGTGGGTATTGCACTGACATTACAAACCCATGTCAGTTAAACTATCTGAGAGTTAGGAGTCTCGATACTCTGGAATGAGACCCAAAAATGGCAAATGACTTGCTTAAGATAAACAGCTTAAATAGTGTAGCAACTGGAGAAGAAGCTGACTTTCCAAGTCCCCCATCAAGCCCATTTCTTACATGGGTCATTTTTGATCAGGTTATTTTTATCCTGCTGTGTACTTGCTGGCTGGATTTGGGAAGTATCTCAATTTTCTGTGCCAAAATGCATTCCTTTTCTTTTTTATTTTTCCCCAAAACCTAATTTTTAGAGCTCTAAGACCTTTCTTTCAGTTCACAGTTTTGTTTTTGTTTTTGTTTTTGTTTTGGTCTTTTTGAGTATAGGTGACACACAATGTTACGTTAGTTTCAGGTATACCACATAATGATTCAATAAGTCTAGACGTAGATGTTGTGCTCACCCTCCGCCACTATGCAACACTATGCAACACTATTAGGATATCATTCAGTATATTTCCACGAGGGGAATATTACCCACTTTTAACACTGCATCAGGGATTTGCCATTCTAAAGGAAATGCTCAGAGTTTTAACTGCAGCATTAAGCAAAGTGTCTAGCATAGAGTCAACCTGTGGAATAGCTAAAGTCTGTTGGTTGAAGTTATTAAGTTATTGTGATTTAATGTGGACAGATACAGATTGGAAGATTAAGTAATCTGAATGGTTAGTGTGCCTCAAAATTCAATAAGTATTGAAGGAGAAATTTGAAAAAGACAAAGATCACTGAAACTAAGATCGACTTTGGGCACCTCATTTAACTTAACTATGTTTTCATTTAAAAAGAAATAAATATCCAACCTGTGTTCTCACAAGGTTGTTTGTAAGGATCACACATGCATGAATGGATTTCATATATTATTTTTTTAAATCTTTATTTATTTATGATAGTCAGAGAGAGAGAGAGAGAAAGAGAGAGAGAGATTGAGAGTCAGACATAGGCAGAGGGAGAAGCAGGCTCCATGCACCGGGAGCCCGACGTGGGATTCGATCCCGGGTCTCCAGGATCGAGCCCTGGGCCAAAGGCAGGCGCCAAACTGCTGCGCCACCCAGGGTTCCCGGATTTCATATATTATAAGAACAACAAAAGTACAAGGTGTTTATTCTTTTTATTATCAATTCAAAGCTATTTGGTCAATGTCAGAGATAAATACAATCCAGACGTTGTTAACCAGAAGCTCATGATTTTCTCCTCTTCCTTTCCTCTGTCCGGTTAGCCCATATTTTTAAACCAGTGTTTCTTGTCTGAGGAAACATTGGTTTCCAGATATTTTTGGTTGTCACAGTTGGGGGCCTGCTACTGGCATCTGCTGGGTAGAGATGAGAAATGACACTAAACATTCTATAGTACATGACACAGCCTCCTGCAACAAAGATTATCTAGCCCCAAATATCAATTACTCTGAGGGTAAAATACCTTGATTTAATCTGAATAAAATTTTATCAAGTGTTTCTTGATGCACAGGAAATATTAGTTCTCTCTTCTTGATATTATCTTAGGAATGTACACAACATGTATTGGCATGCATGTCATTAATATTAGGAGTCTATTTCCCCAGTTGACAGAGAGTCCCTTGAGGGCTGAGAGTTTTTGTTTTTCTCTTTGTACTTTATCATGGTACTTCACACATGTTGATCACAATATTCACTTGTTCATTCATCATTCATCCCAAACATTTTTTTAAACATCTATTTCATTTCAGTTTCCTTCTAGATTTTGGGATATATCACTGGATAGAGATGACCAAAAACCTTGTCTTATTAGAATTTATTCTAGTGGGTGGAGTATTATTTTTTAAAAGATTTTTATTTATTTATTCATGAGAGACACACAGAAAGAGGCAAAGACATAGGCAGAGAGAGAAGCGGGCTCCCTGCAGGGGAGCCTGATGTGGGACTCAATCCCAGGAACCTGGGATCATCCTGAACTGAAGGCAGATGCTCAACCACTGAGCCACTCAGGCATCCCAGAATTTCTTACTATACTTCTTAGAGTTAATGTCAAAGGGTGATAATAGACAAGGTCACAAAAGAACAGTAATTTTGATCTTTTAAATTTACTGAGCTAGACCACTGTGACTAACAAGTGAGAAAAAATGGGACATTGCACTAATTCATTGAAAATGAGATGAATTATCACACATTTTGTAGTTTTGTGTCATACATGGATGCACCTGTTTTACTGAGAAATACTGTATTTTTAATTGCATGCCGTAAGATAGCTGTCATTCAGATGTGAACAAACTCACTGTCATCCTTTATTCAACATATGGGTCCTACTGTGTGCTAGATAATGTGTGAACCAGATCTCATATGTGAAAACTGATTCCCTGTTTTAGAAAATTATTTTATGCAAAAGGAAATGACTCAAGAAGAGAAGGTTTCTCCTAGGTATGTTCAATTTTTTTGTCATAGATTTTGTTGTGTTGGACGTCAAGATAAGTTCTATCACTGAGATTTGGTTGGTCTGTCAGGGTATTAGGATAAGCATCCTCAATAACAGGACTTTGGAAGAGATGGGAAAGAAATCAGTGACTTGCACTTGGATAGGGATGATAGGTTAGGAAATCACACAGCAAGAGTCTGAAGGAATGTGGCTGTTGATTCTCTATGGGGGCACTACCACCCCTAACATTTGACAGGAAGCATGGGAAGGACTTCTGGCCTTTAACAGAGTTAAGGACCCCCCACTCCCAAATTGTCTTTAAGGTGGATCACAATCCTACGCACTGCACTGATGAATTAATTGCTCTGCATATTCTGACTTTCAAATTTCCTGTTATACTTTAAATAGGGGAAATATTAATAGTAATAACCTAACCTTTTTTAAAAAATGTACTTTGTTTCTTAGAGTGGTTTTAGGTCCACAGGAAAAGTGAAAGGGAGATACAGAGATTTCCCATATCCCCCAGGCCCTGCACATGCCTAATCTCCACCACCATCGGCATCCCCCAACAACATGGTATATTTGTTACAAGTATGAATGTCCATTGGCGTGTCATAACCATACAAAGCCCATAGTTTAAATTAGGGTTTACTCTTGTTGTTGTACATTCTATGAATTTAAACAAATGTACTTACCATTGTAGTATTATATGGAGTAATTTCACGGCCTTAAAAGCCCCATATGCTCATCCTGTTCTTCCCTTCCACCTTCCTCACCCCTGGACACCACTGCTCTTTTTATTGTCTCTATAGTTTTACCTTTTTTCTCAATGTTATATAGTTGGAATCATACAGAGTAAAGCTTTTTCATATTCGCTTCTTTCATTTAGTAATATGCATTTAAGGTTCCTCCCTGTCTTTTCATGGTTTGATAACTCATTTCTTTTTATTGCTGAATAACATTCCATTGTTTGGATGTACCACAGTTTACTTGTCCATTCACCTACTAAAGAATATTTTAGTTGCTTCTGAGTTTTGGCAATTACGAAGAAAGCTTTTATAAATATTTATGTGCAGGTTTTTGTGTAGATATGTTTTTAACTCCTTTGGGTAAATACCAATTATCAATATTGTTGGATCATATGGTAAGGTTATTTTAGTTTTATATGAAAGTACTATCTGTCTTCTAAAGTGAATGTACCATTTTGCATTCCTACCAGCAGTGGAAGAGGGTTCCTGTTGCCTCACATCCTTACTGGCATTTGGTATTGTTAGTGTTCTGGATTTTTGCCATTCTAATAGGTGTGTGGTGGTATCTTATTATTTTAGTTTGCATTTCCCTGATGACATATGATATGGAAAATCTTCTCAGGTGTTTTTCTGCCATCTGTTCATTTCCTTTGGTGAGGTGTTTGTTAAAGTATTTAGCTCATTTTAAAAATCAGGTTGTTTGGGGTGCTTCGGTGGCTCATTCAGTTAAGTGTCTGCCTTTGGCTCAAGTGATGATCCTAGTATGTATGTGTGTAGGGGAGGGGGGCACAGGGAATTGCTCAGTGGGGAATCTGCTTTTCCCTCTTCCTCTCCCCCTATTTATGCTAGCTTTCTTTGTCTTTCAAGTAAATAAAATCTTTTAAAAAATTGGTTTGCTTGCCCCTAACCCTTTTTTTTTTAAATTGTAAACATGAAGTAATTTTTGCATGGTTTTAACATGAGCTGAAATTTTCAGGAACACATCTGCCATGTAAATCAGAAGAAGATCATCCTATTTTTGTTGAGAACCTTACCAACAATTGTTCACCATTTTGGGAAATCTTATTATGAATGGCTGCACAAATAAAATATATGTGTAGTGGCTTCAATTTATAACTGTTACAGTCATTGGGATTCTCCAAATAGATCAGAGGGCTCTAATCTCACTCCTAATTTTCTAAATTAAGTTCTTTTACCTCAGAACATATAATTTAAGATTCTTCTATTATTTCCTGAGATATCTATTTATATATCTATTTATATATATGTGTGTATATATATACATACATATATATATATATATATATAGAGAGAGAGAGAGAGAGAGATATTTGTTTCATTTAAAGTAATAATCCTTCTATTGCTCCTTTATATTATAGTTAGGGCATTATATTGAATTTAAAAATTATGTGTGAGGGAAAGTTTTATGAATTTTACTTCAGGTCAGCAAATAGGTACAATACAAAATATTGGTTTTTAAAAGGAGATGCTGGGGCTGCTAGGTTAGGAACCAAAGCCTTTGCTGGAGAGATTCAATGCAATTCATCATTTACTGAGCACCTGCTGGGTGTAGTAGTATGGCTAAGTAAACGTTGTCTCTACCCTCAGCAAGCATACCAATCTGGTATGGGAAATTATATTACCTCCTAATCAGAGATAAAAGGCTTTATGATACCAAGGATGCTGGCTGGCCTTAAATCTTAATGCATAGCCAGTACCTCACAGACTTTATGAAAATGAATCAAGAGAGTAAATTAATAAAATGAATAACCAATAAATCCTACAGAAACAAGGGGCAAGAATTTTTATTTTTCCAAGTCCAAATGCCTTGATTGCCTAGAAGGAAGAGTAAGTAACCCGAATGCATTCTGTAGGTTTTCATTGATATGCCTCTATCAAGATTCAAGAATTTTCAGGGCTTAACAAACTGTAATAGAATCAAGAAATTAACAATCAACAGCCAACAAATATTTGTTCAGTATCTACCACGTGTGATGCATTCTATGAGGAAATTTCACCAGTGTTTCACTTGATATTTGTCACCTCCATGTGGAGTAGATATTGTTATCTATATTTTGTGGATTTGAAAGTCAGTTTTCAAAGCTGTAAAATGACATTAGATTCTTCATTACTCTTTCAATAGCAACTATCTTTGTGAAAATGCAAAATTTTCTGAAATTCTTGACAGTATATCTGTCAACTCATCCAACAATTCATCAGCACCCACTGTGTGAAAGGTATTATATATCAGGAATGTAAGAGATACAAAGACAAACGTGATTACTCATCCCTGTCATGAGTATAAGGAAAACATAAGATAGTAAGGAAGAAAGACTTGATCAAAAAAATTTGGGGCAGTAAAGAAAAACTTCAACATCACAGAGAAAACAATACACCAGGAAGTGGAGAAGCAAAAAAGAAAATTTTAGGATAAAAAGTATCACAATCTTAAAAGGGCTTTTAAAATGGGTAGGATTTTGACAAGAGTGAGGCAACAAATCCCAGGTGAAATTTTCAAAAGAGCAGTAGTTTGGTTTGACGTTGGAAATCCTGGAATGAAAGACTTGCCAGAAGAGGAAAAGGATCACTGATGAAGGTTTTCAGCTGCAGAGTAACATTCTAGAATTCTAGAATCCATGCAGAGGATTCTTTTCTGTGGCTGGTAAAGCCAGCAAAAGGAGTAAAATCAAATAGAACTTCATTATCTTTCTAGGCAGTAAGAAATTGTTGTGGATTGAATTTTGTCCCCTCAAAAGATATATTGATGTCCTAACCTCTAGCGCCTATGGAAGTGATCTTATTGGGCAATCGAGTCTTCGCAAGATGTAATCAGATTAAGAGGAAGTCCTATTGGTAGGCACTAATGCAATATGACTGGTGTCCTTAAAAGAAGAGGGGAAATTGACTTAATTGACATGGACACATTGAGGACACCATGGGAGGCAGAGGCAGAAATTGGAGTGAGGCTGTGTAAGCCAGGGAATGCCAAGGAATGCCAACAACTACCCGAAGCCAAGAGAGTCATGGGGTAGACCTTCCCTCAGAGCCTCCAGGAGGAACTGACTTGGCTGATGCCTTGATTTCAAGCTTCCAACCTTCTGAACTGTGAGCTAAGTTTCTGCTCTTCTAAGCCACCCAGTTGTGGCACTTCTTATAACAGTCCTAGGAAGCCAATAAAGCACCTGTGGGCATCTTCTCCTCCCAGGGTAAGCTACTGTTCATGGATTTGGTCTTTTTTTTTTTTTTCTGTTTTTTGAAAGAAACATTGCTTTGAAACAGCAGAACCAGAGGGAAAATCAGAGTGGCTCAGAAAGCTTCCCTTACTTACCGAGAATGACCAAAACAGAGTGAAAGTATCTTATTGTGAGGGTCAGAGGATGGACTCTGAAACCAGATGGACTTGAATTCAAGTTCCAGCTTTGCTACTTTACCACCTAAAAGAGCTGTCTGTGTCCTTTATTCACACCTCAGTTCCCTTCTCTCCTGAATCATAAAGATAACTGGCCCTATCTCAAGTTGCTGCTGTGTGAGGATGGAAACAGGTCAACCACATAAACATGAGCACGACACCTGATATGGAATATGCAACAACTGTGAGCTGGGGTTGCTTATGGTTTAGTGTTTCTTGAGCAGAAATCCTATTGATGAGAGAGGAGGAGCTCAGGTGAAAGCAATAGGGCCTTGAAAGACTCGCTAGGGGACAGACGTGCAAATTCTGGCTGGTTTGATTTAAAGTATAGATGCCAGGGTGAGGTATCACCTTTTGCTAGGCACAGCCCTTGGCTCCCATCCTTCTTCTGGCCGAGGCAGGGGCAGGTGATGAGGTTCCATCATTTCTGTGAATATCTTCTGCTGTGTTTTGGGCTGGATTTATTTTCTAGATACACTCTACCTGTGACTGCCTCTCTGTGTCTGATGGAATTCTATCTTTCACCTCCTTATGTGGGTCCCCATCTGTTGCCAATCACTCCTCCCTGTCTGGCTGTTTTGATCTGTGGACACCCACTGTTAGTAACGCACAGATTAAAGTGGGCTTTTCAAGGAGATATACTCTATAATGAGCAGGACTTGTGCATGGTTAGATGCTGAGTTTGACTCCCCCTTTCCCATTGCACGCAGAACTCAGAAGCCCAGATCTGAGCTCAGCCACCTCAGCCTGTGGCTTTGTGGCTGAAACTACTCCTTATTGGGAGTGTTTTGCCAAGTGCTGAGGGGTAGTTTGGGGACAAAGAATTCTTTGTATGGAAATGTTCATTAGAGGTTCCAGACATTTTTGGTAAACCTACTCTTCTAGGATAAATAACTACTTTTTAGTCCCGTACTAGTGGTATGACCGCCCCCTTAACTCATGCTGGTTGTACTGTGAGGCTTTTTTGGTACACATAAGCTTTTTAATTTTCTTTTAAAGATTTATTTATTTATTTTAGAGAGAGAGTGTGCACAAGCGGGAGGAGCAAAGGGAGAGGGAGGGAGAATCTCAAGCAGACTCCCTGCTGATCGTGAAGCCCCAGGTGGGGCTTGATTCCATGACCCTGTGTTCATGACCTGTGCTGAAATCAAGAATTGGATGCTTAAGTGACTGAGCCACCCAGGTGCCCCAAACATTTTAATTTTTTGAGTTGCTTTCTAAAGATTGGTCACGTCCATGAAACTTCTTATCTGGCTACCTTCAGGGAATTTTAGCCACATTGGAAGGAAGTTTTCTATGGCCTGAATCATTTCCATTTACAAAAAGATGTAGAAAAGAGGTATAAAAAACTCAGATTCTCTATGGTTTCTGCCTTTAGGCTTAAAAACAATGCAGGCGTACACAACCAAGCAGTAGCACTAGGTCTGAACTGCAGGAGCAGATTCTAAAACCATAGTGATAAGACAATAATAGCAATGCCATAATGGTTCTGGGTCCCTCAGCAAGAAGAAAAGGGGGAAAGATCTGGAAGAGGGAGCCATCACTTACTGTACACACGGAGTCTACTTGATACAGAGCTCCCTGCCTAATTAGGAACTCAGGAGGTGAGCCCTGCAATCTGTATTTTCACAAAATCTTCCAGTGATTCTGATGTTCCCACAGGCCCAAGGATCACTAAAACACACACTGTCAGAAAAAGATAAGATAGTCCCAAAAGTATGAATAAATAAATGAAGTCAGAGGTGTTACCCTTAGAAACCAATCACTGATTCTACAGAGATGTCTCAAGGGCTGGAGATTTACATTCTCACATATCCCAGGTGACACTGCTGTTGCTGCTGGTCTAGTGATCACTCTTGGAGAAAGATAGCTATTTATTCTAGCCTTGCTCCTTTGTTTGTTTTAATGCTGTAAATACCATGGAGAAAGAGTTTATATGAACATGAATTAGTTCACTTGAATGTTCTGTGTAAAATACATTATACACTTGGAAGGAGAAATGACTTTCAAATTTAAAGCAGTGTTTATAAAGGCATTATAATCCGACTTCTGTTAATGTAATATTTTTAAAAAGTATTTAATTTCCTAAGAATAAGTATTAATAGATAAAATTATTGTAAAATGTACATTTCACTGAATCACTTGGAGATATAATATTAAACATTTTCTACTGGGTTAAAAGGCATTGCCTTTGCTCTATAAATGACGGGAAGGCCTGTGGATCTGTCTATTCAGGCACTCCCATGCAGGGGTAGAAAACTAGTCAGCTAAAGACTAATAGGGTAAAGAGTAAATTAAAAATAAGAAGAAATTATTTGTATGCCTGGGAGTTCCACAAATCCTTACTAAATAAGTTTGTTGAATACAAGTTATCTGTGGTAAATGAAATGGAAATTCATGATTCACAGTGTGACACTTGGGAATTTAAAGCATTGAGGAAATTAGAGAGCTAATATAACTATTCTCAACTGCTCACTGACAAATGTCCTCTCATTGATTTTTCCAGTTTTGCATGAACCAGGAGTAGGGCTTCTGGCAACCTGCTCTACTTTTGAATGTATAATTCTAGTGTAGAGCAATGTCATCATTTCTTGAAATGGCTGTGCTTACTAATCACATGTATTCTGAAACAAGCTTTATAACATTGAGTAGTATGGTTCCATTTTGGAATAAAGGAAGTTAGGATACTTTAAATGATGGCTGACCCCAACCCATTGGTATTTGGACTTTCGTATGAATTTGTGAATATACAACTCAATATGGGCATTTCTGAACTTGAGTGTTGCAATATTTCATGCAAAATGATAAGAGTATACAATGGGGCCCTAGCCAAGAAATGTTCAGGCAGCTTCTCAGTCCTCTCTCTCTCTCTCGACTATGCCCTTATATACCTCACTCTGAGACTGCTGCAGAAAATCAGGTTTGTTCATGTTTCTGCCTCATTTGCATTATCTTTCTTTTGTTGCTTGTTTGCTTGTTTATCTTGGAAGCATAATGCAGAGGAACAGTAAGTGTTTGATACAAAAGAAGAGATCTTTCTCTGAGTCAGGGAGTTACTTGCTCTTCGGTGGATGACCAGAAGTGTGAATCAAGCATTGATTCAAGAACATGAATGCGTTGAGAACCTCAATTCATTGAATGTTGGTTTGTAATATGTAACTGATCTTTAGTTAGTTTTTATGTAGCCTGTTTAGAACACGTTTTTATTCTAAATCAGTTTATCAGAACACTGACTTTTGACTTACAAGTAATCTAGCACACACTAGCTACTTATTCAGTGTTGGTAGTTGTAGTTATTATGATCTTTTCCCCATTCTCTTATTTCCTCCTATCTCTTCATAAATGCTCTGTCTTCAACCTCTCTATTTTTAATTTCAGGATAGAATTATTTAGGAAATTATAATTTTAAACATTTTGGGGTTTTAAAGCATTATACTCATGACCAATAATAGTTGAATGTGTCATCTGTTGTGAATAAAAGCAGTCCTATGTGGTCAGCTGAATAATGTGTTTCCCCTTTGCCCCATCTGCAAAGGCATCCATTCCCTAATCCCTGGAACCTGTTAACCTGTAAATATGATACCTCCCATGGCAAAAAGGATTTTACAGATGTAAAGGACTGTTGATATAAAGAGATTATCCCAGATTATTAAAGGGGCTCAATCTAATCACACAGGTCCTTACAAGTGGATGACCTTTCCCAATGATGGTCAGAGAGGGAGGGGTGACTTTAGAAGAAAAACACAGAAAGGTACAATGTTTCTGGCTTTGATGATGGAAAGAAAGGGCATGAGCCAAAGAATGTGGGCAGCCACAAGAAGCTAGAAAGGACAAGGAAACAGATTGTCCCCTTCAGCCTGCAGAAAGAAACCCAGCACTGTCCACACCTTGATTTAAGCCCAGTGACATCTCCATTAGACTTCGGACATACAGAACTAGGAGATAAAAAAATCATGTGGTTTCAGGACACTAAGTTTGTGGTAATTTGTTACAGCAGCAACAGGAAATGAATGCTCAGAGTAAGGCTGCAGGACATAGTTTAATAATAAAAACTAGTAAAAAGCTATAAAGTTTTTGTTTTGATCCATAATAATAATACATCACAAGTAAACTCTTAAGGACTCAAGAGATGCCTTTTCCAAAATGCTACCCGATCAATACAATCACTCAGCAGCATGAAGAGTAAGCCCCTCTGGAAATTTGCTTCTATGTAATTTTGATGTGGCCACTCTCAAATTTTGTGATTAGTAAGAGGGAAGGATGTCTCCTTTATTTCTCAATCTTATCTTTCCAAAATTATTAAAATTTAAGAGCAAACATTGGCATTTTGTTTTCTTTTTTCAAGTTAATATTCTTCAGTGCTCTTAATTGTGTTTGTGAGATTGTGTTCTGCATGTCTCAGAAGCTGAACATTGAAGCCCATACTTTTGACCCAAGGCATGACGAGTTTTTATACTTGTTGTTCAGTATAGAATCATGAGAACACAGTTTTCTTCTCCTTTTCTTTCTTTAATTTGATCCAAACTTTTAGTTTATTATCATTTCCTCATTTCTTTAGGGATTTATGATAAATTCATAAATTATAATAAACACAGCATTGGTCAGTGCTAGTAGTAGCATAATATGATGTTGTTTGCAAAATTCCTACCTCTCATCACAGCCAACCAAGACTGAGCCTGAGCTGCTTCCCTTCCTCCCTCTTTCAGGGATGTCCCCAAACAGAGGTAAACTTTGTCCTTCCTTTTGGCTACAGTGTCAGTCCTGGGACAGATCAGTAGTTGCGCATCTAATCGTCAAGATAACAGGAGGCATAGCATGCTTACCACATTCCTAGAGACATTTGTGAAATGAGTATGCAAATTAGCTGTCACAACCATTTGCCAAGAACCCTAACTGTACTCTTACCTTTACCCTAAAGCTCCCTGACTTCCCTGATAATAATTGCTTTGGTTTTGGCACATGTACTTTAATGGAAGTATCTCTTAAGAAGGCATTGGAAGGGCTTGTTAAAAATCATTACTTGTATCTGTAATATCTAAAATAGTCTCTCTTCCTCTGTCTACCTAACTCCCCCTAACCCCCCAGCCCAGGTTACAGCCTGGCAGCTGTTACTTTTCTGCTCCTATGAAAAATTCATCCTTCTGCCCTTAATTTTTGACACTGGAGGTTATTTCTCTTAATTTAATCTTCTCCCCCAGGCTGTTCTTTCTGATTAATTTCCCCTTTATGTGCTCCAATTTTTGCTTCTGTTATCTTTGTCCTTAGTATGTCTTCCTTGATATGTAGACACAGAACTTTAGAACTAGAAGGACAAAGTGACTCTCAGGTCACATGTTGCAAATTTCCATGTGTAGAGAGCCTTTTCACCTAGGACACAGATGGGGAGAGGAGTATTCATTCCCTGACTCAACAGAAGGATAGTGGACTGAAAGAATTGAAATGGTTGTAAAGTGCTAAAAAACATTAAAATGTTATTACAAAAACCTAGCTTCTTTCTCCATGAGACTGAGAGAGGCTAGGAATAGCTCTAGCAGTGAGAAATGAAAGTTAGCAATTCCATGCATGTGAAAATGTTAGGCAGAGATCCAGGGACAGATGTTTGATTTACTGACTGTCCTGAGTCAGCCAGTAGTCCTGGCACAGTGGCTATTAGAGCACTGGCCATAAGAATGTCCACCTCTTGGGTGGCAGTGCTCACATGTGTTCCCCAGTCATGTGGCACTCTTCACCCACATGCAGTCTACAACCCAAGAGCTAGCCCAGTATAGAACTAGATCAGAAATTGCTAAATGTATTAGAAAGTATTTCAGGATGGGACAGAAAGGGCAAGGGATGACTAGGCCCTTCTGGAAAGTTTTCACATTTACATAAAACTATGCGCTTTCTTTGAAGGAATCTTTATCCAAAGACGTTGCTGCAAAAGAAAAAATAAACAAACCTGAAAAAGAAGTCCTATGTTATTTTCTACCTTCTCTTTCTTTCCCAGCTTAGATTCCACCCTTGAGTCTTCTTATAACTTTGTTTCTGACATGGATTTTGCTGACAGGCTCACTTAATGGCACTAGGTGGAGGGAGAGGGAGACAGGGAGTATTCAGTTGTTTATCAACTCAGACATCCGAAAGCCCTACCCTGTCTGTATTATTTCAAGTCTTTATAATGCATCAAACAAGCTTCAGTAGAAGTCTCATTATTGGTGGATAATAATGATGTGTGGAAAGAGCACAGGAGATGGAGTTGGGCACCCAGGGTGAAGTCCTGGCCCAGAAACATGACTTAATGAGAACCTTAGTTTCATCATCTGTCAAATGGAACAGTAAAGAAGACTTCAAAAGTTTCCAAGGATGGAATGGAATAGTTTACAAAGGGCCTAGTAGGGGGTGCCTGGATGTCTCTCTCAGTTAAGCATCCAAATCTTGATCTCAGCTCAGGTCTTGATCTTGGGGTCATGAGTTCAAGCCCTTTGTTGGGCTCCACACCCAGTCTTGAGCCTAGTTAACAAAACAAAAACAAAAACAAAAACAAAACAGAAACAAAAACAAATAAAGGAACCTAGTAGGCTTAAGCTTGGATCTTGGCAGGTGCTCAAGGGTAATAGTAATCTTTCTTTGTGGAACTTCTATCATTTAATGCTCATTTAAGAACACAGCCAATCTAGGGTGAGCCAGGTGAGTTCAGTGGTACACAAACAGAATAGTACCCTCTTTTTAATTAAAGATGTGATATTTTGTTTATCATGAATATCTCTGCACTAATTTCCATTTAAAAATATTGGAATATTACCTTGATCCTTAGTGTTCTGGCAACCCCTTAAATGTTGTGCATGGAGCTAATTAATGCTTCACACACCTCACAATTATCCTGCCCTTGTCAGAGGGATAGGCAGGAGAAAGGATGTTTTCCTTATTTCAGACAGAAAGTCCTGATACATAACTAGTGTTGCCACTGTTGCCCTTTGATTGCCTCAACAGCCAACATTATGAAGGAGTCATCTGTACAAATCACCTGCCTCATAGCTACACTTCTAACTCTGAAGAGCTTCTCATTCGCCATCCTCTCCCTAGCAACCAGAAAACACTGTGACTCCATCAGAGGTTCCAGCTGACTTATAATGTGATGATTTGTCGCGCTTGATTGTGCCAGCTCTCTCTTTCTGTCGGATCCTGGAGTCCTGGGCTCCTGGAGGGTATGGTCTCTAGGGCAGTTTAGTTGTAGCCTTGCATTAACATTCTCTCCTTTTGTATCTGCTGCCACATTAGACAATCATCTCCTTTCCTGCTGTTAGATAAAAGAGTGCATCGATCCCAGAAAGAAGGGAGGCACAGCTGTGGAAATCACAGCAAAAGCAAAGCTCACCTTTTCCTCTGATGTGGGGCCTCACTGTAGTAGGCTCGTTCTCCTGAGATGCAGCATTTTGCTTTCTAGGTGAATGGCATGCTGATACCCTACAATAACAGGCCCCACGTCCCCATAAGGCACATACATCTCCACATGAGTGAACAGAGCTAATAAGAAGTGTGGGTTTCAAGTGAATTGAATTGCAATTGTGAAATTGTTTCAGTGTCTGTGTTTTGCTGAAACCAAAAGATTCTTTGTATATAAACCTTAAAATTGGCATAAATGCCTTACAAACAGTGAGGATTCTTATTGAGTAGACATTGCATCTTAGTATGGCCTGAGTACCAGGGCTCCTCCCCTTCCTTGTACATATATTTCAGCATGGGTAGCTCAGATCTTGAGCTACCCATGTTTCGAAAGGGGCTTTACAAACCAAGAGAAGGTAATGCCAATGTGACCAGCCTAAGTGCATAAGCCTTTCAAGTTCCCTTTGAATTTTATGGTGGCTCCGTGCACATGTATATGTGGTGGGGGTAGGGGGTGGGTAAGCTAAAATATTGATTTGGGTGGGTCGGTTAAACTGAGCATTCTTTTAAAATATATAATGCCATTTTTTCTGCCAGGATTGGATCCAACCTAAACCTAGTTCTTGTTAAGTACTCCACTAACCACTTTCTCACGATGACCCTATTATAGAACTATTTTATTTCATTTGTGTTCTATTATGTGACATTTGGCACACTTTGCGGTTTTGTATGGTTAGTTATAGTCAGATGTGACTCAAATAAACTATAACCTGGAGAATGTTTGAAATGCAATTAAAATGTAACAGTGTTTCCCAAGATACTATGAAGACTAGCGTGTGTTTTCATGGAGATTCCAGCTTTTAAAATCTGTGAGTAGAGTATTCAAAGATTTTTGTTTTAATTGCAATGCATTTTTCTTGAGTATGAGGAAATTCCAGAAAGTAAATCCATAGTTTGGGTTAAGTGAAGTCTTGAATACTGTCATCAGATTTATTCTTCTGAAGAGTCTTGGACCAAAATTAGCTGCCAAGCAATTAGTCACTGTTCCTTCTCAGGTAAGTATCATAAAGGACATTCCCAGGAAATAAAATCTTGGCTGGTAAGAGTAGAATATTAAGGAGGGCATGAGTAGAACACATCCAGGAATACTGATGTTTTCCTTTGGGACTTTCTTGTTGATGATGTGTTTCAGTATGATGCCATCCTGATATGGCTATAAAAAAGCAACTCTGAGGACAGCACTGCTCCTGGAGAGTAGCAGAATATTGTTCAACATCTGTCCCCATGCCTGACTCCCCACAACCCAAACTGCTCAACACTTAACCACCAGCAACTCATATAGTGCAGCTCTCAGTGGGACGGGAAGAGGCAGGGGTAGAACGTTAAGGAACACAGCAGATGCAAAGAAAATATATTTCAAGATGACTCAAGATCCATACTGAATCTCTCAAATACTATGAAGTGAATGAATGTATAGTTTCTCAAAATATCTTAAGGTCTATTCTCTTTTCTCTCCCATCAACTGCCTCCATGCGCTGTGGCTGCTATCTTTCTTTACTTCCAAGTTTTTTTCTCTTTCTGTAAAATTCCACCAGTCCTCATCCTTTGGCCTGACTTGTTTTCCTTTTTCTTCCTGTTTCTTTCTGATTCAGTCACAGGACACAACAACCATGCAGACAAACCAGGACACTTCCTGGAAGGGAGGAGAAGGAAGAAAATGAATAAAGCCACACAGAAATCATATCTAATGGGCAGGGAGGAGGAAAGGCTGATAGAATTTTAATTTCATTTTAATACAAACTCCCAGTGGCAGGATGCTTGTGTTGCCAGCTATGGAATCTGGCACTCATCTCCTTTGTGTAGAATATCAAGAGTGACAGATTAATAGTCTTCATACTGATGTTATGAATTCAAGCTCCCGTTGCCCATCATTTTCATGATCCTGTTTTTAGGAAGTTAATAGATTTGTAGTTTTAGAAACATACAACAAACTACGTTAATTTTATTGTTACTCTTAAAAAACCTTGATGAGTAAATGAGTAGAAACCTCATCACCATGATTCTTTAAATTAATGTTTCATTTCTTCATAAAATGCTTTATTAAATATTCATATGAATTGATTCAGCTGTAGATATTTGTTGTGGACTATATGTATGTACTCTTTTAGACTTAAGGAATTCTTTTTTTTTAAATTTTTTTTATTTTATTTATTTTATTTTTTTATTTTTATTTTTTTTGACTTAAGGAATTCTTAAGATGTTTTGAAACCCATTGATGAACTCAAAGCCATTCCAAGGTCCAAAATGGAGAATGTTGATATTGTTGTACTTTTTTTTTTCTGTTTTGTGCTTTCATTGTATCTGTATGAATTTAATAACAAGAGATGAATATGCCAAACTTGGAAAACTATTAATAAATTAAGAAAAAGAAGACTTTTTAGTGAGGAAGCTTCATGGTAACTCAGATCTGAGTTCTAGTTCCAGAACTAGATATACAAATGTGGGTAATTACTTAGCATTTTTGAGCTTTAAGTATCATCAGTGCATAATAACTATCTCATTGTGAGTAATAAATGGTGTGCTATGCATTGCCAACTGTAAGTCATAGCCATCTCATTCTAATTAAGCAGAACTTAAATTTCATTTTTCACTACAGAAAATATTCTATGCTTGGTTCTTTTTCAGTCAGATCCCAGTTATAAAAGATGTAAAGAAGTATATAGAAGGGGAGAAAGCTAACCAGTTTATATATTCATTGTGAGTGGTTACATAATAAGACAATGCACAAAGGCTTGGTAAAAGCCATAAATATAAAGCATGAACATTTTTGCTACTTATGATTTTTATGTAACTATATGGGAGGCATGGAAACCAATTTTATTTTGACTTATGTTATAAAGCTGTTGCCAAACGCCCTGAGCTTAAGTCATGCTTCACATGGAGATAGTAATGTCTAGTGCATTTCTGTGTAACTCAGATCTTAATTTTCCCCTGTAATAACAGAATTGTGATGTGATCCCACTGAAACTCACACTGGATGTTCACTTAAAACATATTTTCAATTGAGAATAACTTCAGGAGCCTAGATTGTTGTGGACGCAAGGGCATGGCAGTCACTGGGACAGGAGAGAATTTGAAGGGAAGCTGGGGGGAATTTTGTATCTATTTCTACCTGGTCACCTTTCCTCCAAACTTCCCCAAAGTCCCTGTCCAGTACTCAGTCTGACATGTGACACTGGCAAGACAGGGATCTACCAAAGGCATCAGTGAAGTTGGATGCCTGAACTCTTCTTGGCAATGGATTCTTAGAGTTTAAAATTTTGCATAGAAATGGATCAGAAACTATTCTAAGGACTCTTTCTGGTCTGGAACCACAAAGTTTATGTTAATCTTTCCCCTGGACACATTCCCTTCAGCCCTCTCTCATTGCCTGTGACCTTCCCTAGCTAGCCTCTCTCCACCGGTGCCTTGGTGGCCCTGTTGAATGAAGATTGACTGATAGGTTGTTGTTGTTCACAGCCACATCTACACAAACCATCTTCTTGTTCTCCTTGCTTCATCTTTGAAGGCATGTGGTGGTATGTCCTCCTTGGAACATTGATCTCTGGAACCTGGGGAGATCAATTAAATTGGCACATTTATTTTTACCACCCACGAGACTTTACAAAGTCAAAGTACATTTTTTTTTTTTTTTGCTTCCAGTAAGTTTGTGTGAAAACAAATTACTCATAGACAAAGATATATTACTTTTATTAAAGTATGTTATTTATTCTTATTTGGGGCCTCAATAAATAATGGTAATACACATGGAAATCTTTCATATAGTTGATCTAGTATTTTAAAAAATTATACTGTGTACTTAACACATAATGCCTCTTTCTGCCTTCTAACAAGGAGAGTTCATAATGTATAAATATGTTCCCTTGTTTATTGACTGTCTCCCACACAAGATCATAAGCTCCTTGGAGACCCCCCAAAAATCATTTCTCTTGTTTAGTCCTATATTCTTAGTAGTTATCATTGAGCCTAGAATAGAATGCTTAATATATGATAAATCATCTAACAAACTGAACAATCCAGAGCCTTTTCCCATTGTTATTAGTGAATAGTTGTGCTGACTCCCAAAAAAACCGCATTAGTGCTATTTCCATTTTAGTCATTGTTCTATGTGGATAAATGATGAGAGTAGAGAGATAAATATTATGATAAATCATATTTGTCATACTCTTTCAAAGATTTTCACTTCTTTTTTTCCTCTTGTAAAATTTCAAAGTCAAATATTTCTGGAGCTTTCTACTCTGGGCTAAGTTCTTTATACCATACAATGAAGCATTTCACTGGGCATTAGCAATGATTTATGTTACTGAAGCTCAGCATTATTTGTAATGACACAATTTGTGTCAGTCTACACACGTGATGCTATGGTGACTCAGATTGTTTATTTTCTCAAATTTATTTATTTCAAAATAGTTTGTTCATTTGATTATATCAAACAAGTTAATATATATGTTCTTGTTAGGGGGGCAAGAAAGAAGTGTTATGTGTCAAGTACACCATATTTCATCTCATCTAGTATAAGATAAAATATTTGTGATGTAACTGATCAGTAGATGAAATCTTTCTGTGTTGCTTCTTTACTCAGTTTTTCAAAAATAAATATCAAAATAGACAGTATTATTTCTCATTTCCAGAAATTTATAATGATCATAAGATTGAATGAGGAATTAATTTTTTAAAAAAAAAGTTTTTATTTATTTGACAGAAAGAGAGAAAGCACAAGCAGGGGGAGCAGCAGAGGGCGAGGGAGAAGAAGGCTTCCTACTGAGCAGAGAACCTGATGTGGGACTTGATCTCAGGACCCTGGGATCACAACCTGAGCTGAAGGCAGATGCTTAACCAACTGAGCCACCCAGGCACCTGAGGAATGAATGTTTTAAACTGATTACTTTCCTCCTATGCCCTAGAGCTTTTTATAACACAGCAACTGAACTCTTTCCCTGCTGGATCCAAATGTTACAGGAATCAACTGAGCTCTACAAGAACTCATAATGAATGCTTTTGTCATTTTATTGATTTATTCTACAAATGAATGACTATGGTCAGAAAAAACCTTAAGAGGGGCAGATTGTAGACAGGGGATCTAGTTAATGAGGATGAGATGAAGACAGTTGTGTATACTAAGTCATGCTATTATAAAAAGAAAGATATAGCACTGGATTAACCAAATCTCCCTTTTTAGACAAAAGAACATCTGTTCTAGAGACATCTGCATGGCTAAGTCGATTAAGAGTCCAACTCTTGATTTCAGCTCAGGTCGTGACCTCAGAGTCCTGAGGTCGAGCCCTGTGGCAAGCTCTGTGCTCAGTGGGGAGTCTGGTTGAGGATTCTCTCCCTCTTTCCTTCTCCCAGTTATGCTCTCTTTCTCTTAAGTAAATAAATCTTAAAAAAAAAAAAAAAAGGAATATCTGTTCTGAGTAGATCTGGCCACTTGACTTTGAAGAAAGACACACATGGCAGGCAACAAAAGAGTCCTATTCTGCCCCCCTTTTTGAAGTGCTTGTTAGTTGATTTTTGGATAATTTCCCAAGCCAGTGAAATCACCATGTGTGCTGTGACAATCATGTCACCATTGTTTGTATATAAATCAGACATGTTTGATTTCTGCACTGATGAGCTGTGGATTTCTATTGTGTTCAGGGGGTGCATACTGCTGAGCCTTGTCTCCAGCTGAGTGTTCCTTCTCCTGTGGGGAGAAAAGTTTCCTTCCTGTTTCCTACAACCTAGAGCCAACAAAACAGGAGGCATGCAAAGCCTGGGAGACCTGGACACTGTCCACAGGATTAATAGTCACAGAGGGTTTTAGGTAAAATAGTTCATTAGGTGAACTTTGTTTATACCTTCAGATTTCTCCTTCTTCAATCTGCAATTATTCTAAAATAAGAAGGGCTTCTGTTATTTAAAACTTACAAAAGCAAGAGATACTACTGTCAAGAGTCGAGGGCCAGAAAAATGGCTGTTTTTCCCATACCTTCTTCATACATGGAGCATTTGCTTTTACATAGTAAACATTTGGTGAATGCTGGAAGAAGGAAGGAAGGGAGAAAAGGCATCGACAAAACTGTCTTTTGAAAGATACGCTTCCTTTGCCTTCCTCCCTTTTCCTTCCTCTTCTGGGAATGATCTACTAACACAGTTGACAGAGTTGTGTTGTATCATAGAGAATAGGTAGGATAGAAATTTAGGTGTGCCTGGGGTCAAGTGATACCAAATCAAAACCCAGAGCTTTTTTCCAAATAAAGAGTGATGAATAATCAGAAAACATAACTACTTCTTTTTTAAAAAAAACATTTTATTTATTTATTCATAGACACAGAGAGAGAGGCAGAGACACAGGCAGAGGGAGAGGGAGAAGCAGGCTCCATGCAGGGAGCCCAATGTGGGACTCGATCCTGGGTCTCCAGGATCACACCCCAGGCTACAGGCGGCGCCAAACCGCTGCAACATGGGGGCTGCCCTAACTATTTCTATTGGTTTCTTTACTGAAAGAAAGAGCATCCCAAAGATTGTCACCTTATTTGATGACTCAAAAGACAATAACCATTGAGAGATGTCGCTATAGAAATACCTATAGCTTGGCCCAGAATTAACAAATACAAGTTTTGAGGGGGATAACCCAATAACTTAAGTCAAACACAGACACACACATGCACACTCACATACACACACATATTCCATGTCTATCTAAACTACTCTCTAAAAGGCTGCAGTTGGCAAATCAGGTAATACTAGTTCAAGCAAGGATGGGTAGTTTAAAAAATGAGATAGCCAGGGATGCCTGAGTCGCTCAGTGGTTGAGCATCTGCCTTCAGTCAGAGCGTGATCCCGCTGTCCTGGGATCAAGTCCCACATCGGGCTCCCCGCAAAGAGCCTGCTTCTCCCTCTGCCTATGTATCTGCCTCTCTCTTTGTATCTCATGAATAAATAAATAAAATCTTTTTAAAAAATGAGATAGCCACATGCTAAAAAGTACCTAAACTTCTAGTATATATTTGGCATTTTTCACAGATTTAGGACAATTTACCTGCCATTTTTACTTTTCTTTTTATGTGTAAAATAAAAAAATTGAAAAGATTCAATATATTTACAACCTTTGGAAGATGGTGAATATGTGAAGTATCATTAGAATCATCGTTCCTATTAATTATTTAGGATATTAATAAAGATAGATTAGAAGATTTGCTTACTATCTCCTTTTCTTCATTAATCTTGGTTTATTCTAAAAGAAAAAGAATATTTGTGATTTAAAGCAAGAATGAAAAATATATTCCCCTGCTGGACTCTCATAACTCTATGTAGGTCACACTTATCCTATTTTATAAGTATGTGTGTGTGTACTCGATATACGTCTATATGCCTGTCTGTGTGTGTGTTCCTTTTAATTCTTAAATTGAGTGAATTAGTGTTAATTAGGATGTTGGTTTACTGGTTACTCTTATTTGAAAGTCTGACTTTAGATCCACTCTTGACTTTGGAAATAACAAGGAAAGTGGAACAAAGATACAGCCTGCTTTGAACATTAAGCATATTGAATGGTTTACTGGCAAATTCATAGAGAAAGAAAGTGGATTAGTGCTTTGCAGGGGCTAAGGAAAACAAAAAGTGGGGAGTGACTGCTAATGAGCATAAGGTTTCTTTTTGTAATGATGTAAATTATGTAAAATCAGAGAGTGATCATGGTTGCACAACTGTGAATATACTCAAGGCCTCTGAATTGTGCTTTAAAAAGATGATTTTTAAAAATGTGAGTTTGGGGACACTTGAGTGGCTCAGTCATTGAGTGTCTGCATTTGGCTCAGGGCATGATCCAGGGGTCCTGGGATCCAGTCCCTTATTAGGCTCCCCTAACAGGCTCCCCACAGGGAGCCTGCTTCTCCCTCTGCCTATGTCTCTGCCTCCCTCTCTCTCTATCTCTCATGAATAAATAAATACAATCTTTAAAAAAATGTGATTTATATCTCCCCAAAACATTATAAAATTATAAAAATAATTTACTAAGAAATTTAAAACCAGTTTAACGCTAATATATATTTTTTAACAAGCAAGTCCTTTTCATTATCCAAAACTACATTGGTGACACAGCACAGTGAAAAGAAGATCAAATTTGACTATAAGTTCAAATATTGGCTTCCTTCTTACCAGGTATATGACCTGGAGAATTAATTTACTAATGAAATCAATGAGTTTTGGAAGGCTAATTTTAAGAGTAAATTAGAATCCACATATATATCAACCTGTCTATCTATCTATCTATCTATCTATCATCTATCTATCATCATCATCATCTATCTTAGTCTTGGCACATAGTGGCTACTAACTGAAAAAGGTCATTGGTTAATTGGTATAATTTTTTTAAACTTTCTCTGAGAAAGTTTTCCACTAATTTGATCTATCCCATCTCTGAAATACACTTTTACTTTCTTTACTAGTCATCTGGCAATCAGTAAAGGACTACCTGGCCATTTCAACCATGCAACCTGTATTTGCATGGGCACTTATGTGTGCATGTTTGAAAACATTTACTGTGTTTGTACAGTTTCTAGACTATAAGTTACTTTAGATCAGAGTTCCTGCCTTGTGTTCTTTCCTATTTTCTATGGAGTCTAGTACAGGGTTTCACACAAAATTGTTGTTCTGATTTGTTAATAGATGAGAAATTTGCTTAAAATGCTATGATGGAAGCAGGTACACTTTGAATGTGATTGTGAAAAGTGATGCATAAAGCATTTACATAGAATCCAAAATTAATATCCAAATTTATATCCAAAGACTTTTTTTGTTTTCTAATTTAAAATGGAACTTAACATATATTTTAATACTATTTTACGATATACTTCTTAGCATTTAAAACATATTAAATGAGAGACTTCTTTGCCTTTCATTTGAGTGTTAACTTGAGTAAAGGCAAAATTATTGGCTGAGACTGTGTCCCCTATCTCTTTATCTCCCCTGAACTTCCTCCCATTTATTTTTAATTCAGCAATCTTTATGCCAAGCCAGGAAGAAGATACACTCCTCTGGGCCAATGGAGTCAGGGGTGAGAAACAGCAACATAAAAGAGAGATTGATATTAGTATCAATTGATTAATATCAATCTCAATCAAGTTTGAGAGAGTTTAGCTCCTCATCTTCATTTGGTGGGTCTCCTTGCTCTTATGATCTGAAAAGACCACCTATCTTTGTGGGACTTTTTAAGGCCTGTTGGGAAATCTCCCAATTGCTCTTACATTTCTCCCTTCTCTTCTTTTTATTTAAACAGATTATTTCTGGCCCTAGAAATGTGTGTTGCTATTTTGTCAATTTTTAAAGTGCGACAAGGTAACCTGATTTGTCCTTTAAATAATAGAGAGGTTTCCCTACCTCATGATATAACAGGCTCTATTTCACTGTGTGGCCAAGACCACTAAGTGAGGAGGGCCCCAGCCAGTGGGACTCTGGATATTTGTGGGAAAGGATCTGTGGACTAGGTGGAAGTCAACCAGGGTAGTTGCCAAAGCAGAAGTCAAATCGTGTAACTGGAAAGGTAATTACTTATTTCCTAGTCAATTATGACTCATTTTGTAGGTGGGGAGTCAGGGGCTCTAGAAATGTGACTGTTTGCTCAATGTCTGATGATCAATAGAAGAACCAATGATTGGAGTCATAGCTCCTGGTCCCTCCCCTTGTGGAATCTAAGAGAACATGCTGCCTTGTGTATCAGACCAGTGCATTAGACTCTGTGGATGATGGGCTCTGGGAAAAATTCAGCATTTCTGGAAGTGGATATGAATGGTCCCATCTGCGGATTCTTTGCCAAGGTAATCTTTTGGTAAATATCTGTTGAAATTGCTAGATCAGCAGTTGCCCCTGCTTGGTCTAGAGCACACCAATTTTTCACCTCTTCTACTGATTGTCCTTCCCTTAGGTTCAACTATGTCAGAGTGCCTGGTGTCTCTTTTGTGACTCAGGGCTGCTGCTGAGTGAGACACAGTGCACAGCTATTCACAAGAGGACTGAACCACAAAAGGATGAGATTTAGAAAAGCTGAGTTCCCCTGCAGATCTCTCAATGGCTCTTTCTCTCCCCATCATATTCCTTTGGAAGCAGGAGGTGAATTGACATTCACCCTGAACTCCCCTGCCACCAGACCATTACCACCTCAGCCTCTTTTAAAACCCTCTGCTCCTTCAAGAACACTGCAGTATGAGTGCATCATCATTTTCCTCTCCTATTCCCAGACCTACAGACTATCCATTTTCTGCTGTTCAGTTATCCAACATTTTGGCACCAAACTCACAGTCTTCTTAACTCAAAGTTCTGCTTCATCTTTAATGGTATATAATCCATCCTGTTTTTGACTTTCAGTTCTTTGAATCCCTCATCCCCAATGTCATTTCCACTCCTCTTAAACCATACACACCCAGTGGTTACAACCAAACATTATGATCATTAAAAACTACCCACCTCCAAAACCACTAATTCAAATATCACAGGTTCTCACCATAATACGCTCCCTGCAGGTTTTGTTCCTCTTCTCCCTTGGGACCATTCTTCAACCTTGTTTGAATTACCATGTTCATTGACATCTCCCTCCCATACACCATTTTGATGATTCTTGATTTTGATGATTCTTATGCTAATGCCCTAAACCCACTTGATGCTAAATACTCATTGTCCTTGTCAGGCATCACTCCAACTCTGATGCACCCCAATTGTCCATTTGCAGTGTTCCAGCACTCCAGGAACTAAATGGCAAACGCTATTAGATAAAATCCCAAACACTAGAAAATATAAATTCATTACAACCAACTTTAATTGCACTCTCATCACTACCCAAAATCCTGCTGCATTTCTCTAGTTGTCTTACTTTGCTACTCTTTAGCAAAGATATCTGGCCCTTTCCACTATCCTCTGTTAAACTCTCCTAATTCCTAGAGAAAATTTAAATAATAAATGCTCTCAAGTTTTCACTACTGAAGATAGTCCCTCCAATAAGTCCATTCCATGCCTTCTCAAAAAAACTTACACTACTGTGTTAATACTGTTCATCATCACCAACATCATAATCATCAAATGACACTTTCTATAAATTAATAAGATTAAGTGTGTATGTTTTTCCTAAATATTTTTTACATAATACAATCTTTCATGTTTTTATTTGTTGTAGGCAAGTACTTGACAAAAATAAAATCATTCTTCTTTTTAAACTAAATATCTTTAACTGAAAACATTTGCAATGTCTAAATCTGAGGCTCAAGTGAGATGACCCTTCTTCTGGGCACGAATACAAATCCAGCTTTTATTCTTTTTCTGACAGAAGGACAGTTCTGCCTCTCCTTGCTCTGGCATTTAAAGTGGGCAGTTCTTATATACCAAGAAAGCATACCTGCAAAGTACAACATAGAGAAAATTTAATTATGAATGTCTTAGGATTCAACAGCTGTCACAGGCTTTATTAAAACATCTCATTTTTAAGATAAACATCTAATCAGAATGGTATAGAAGTTGAAAGAATATGACTTTTAGAATCAGAGACCTGAATTTACATACCTGCTCTGTAATTTATTCCTCATAAGAATTTAAGCAAGTTATAACTTCTCCAAAGGAGAGGCAGGACCACGAGGGAAAGATGGAGTGAGTGTTTATCTCATAGGAATCAGGGAGGCAGGCACTAGGCTAGCACAAAAGACTTTACAGAAAGGAATCCAGGCTCCTGAAAGCCTTAACCAGCAGAGGAAGGTGGATATTTAGGCACATGGAATGTCGTGTCATGCCTGGAAGGACGATCAGCAGAGCCATATTCCTCAAATTCATGGAACAGCAGAAATGAATCATAAATCCTACTGGGTGATAGGGTAAGAGTTACTGATGTCCTCTCATGTGGCTTCTAATTAACTTGGAGCTCAAGTTGAAGACCTGAAAAGGGTTAGGATAGGAGGAGAGGATTTGACCACTTCATTATAATCATAGTCTCAAAATTATCATGGCTGTGTCAGTTTGGCTCATTGCAGAGCTAAGCATATGGTTGTGATGCCTTGCAAAGTGCCTTCATTGAGTCAGAACTTAGTGTTATTCTCTTAGCATCTTGCATTTGTAGAGGACTGGTACATAAGGAAGCATTTGAATGTGGTAAATTAAAATGGTAAATATTATCTGCTTTGAGGATAAAACTCATTTGGGGTATTTGTACATTTGTACATGTGTAAGCCCCATTCTTTGAGGTTCTGATTCAGCACATCAAGAATATTACTTGGGAGTTTGTATATCAAAAATATTACTTGGGAGTCTGTATATTGTATATTCCACAATTGATTCAGATGTACCACTTCTAGAAAGGGCTGCTGTATTTGAAAATAATTCATACTTTTATCTGGCTCTTAAACCTGTGCAATATAGATCATGCTATTATTTAGTCTTATGGGTGTGTATAGATTTTGGTCCAACAATAAAAATTCCAGGTGGACCTAGGAACTAGCTGTGGGAATAATTAATGTCAGTCCTCTTACATGGCTCCCCATTTCTTCTAGGAGGCCTTGTTCAACTTGTCAGCTTTAACATGTTTATTTTGTATCATGATTAAAATTTCAAAGCATTTTCAAATTATCCTAGGGGTAGGTTAGTTAAAATTTCTCAGTAGGTGTAGTCATACACATTATGATGTGGAAAGAGAAAACACAGAATTCCTTATCCTTACACCTCACTTCTGTCAACTATAAAATGGGAACTATATAGGTTAAAACTGAACTAACTCTTAGGGTCATTTTTATGATGAAATGAACTAATTCACTTAAATACTTAAAGTGCAGCCTTGACTTATCTTGGCCACTCAAATGCTAGTTGTTATTCATTACAATAATGGATTTCATTTTATTTTACTGAGAAAAGGTATTATTTATGCCAAAATCCATATAACTCTCTTTTAGAGGGAGCTTTGGAATGAGGAACTAATAGTTCTACATTCTAACAGCTCAGTTTTGAGGACTAATGAACTAATAAATTTGAAAGACTGTTTCTATTTGTTTTGGTGAATTATTTTGAAAAGATAGTACACCTCTTGCTGAGATTGCTATTGAAGCTGAAAACATAAACTTGAACTAAGACTATTTTCAGTCTTTGTGAGGAGAAATGCAAATTGTGTTTCTTAGTCAAATTTGTTTCCATTCAGATAACAGCATGCACTGAGCTTTTAATTTTATTTGGAATGCTATTTCAGGTCCTTTGGAAAGTAGCACAGAACTAGACATTGATATTCCTATCATACCATACTCCAAGCTCTGACTCCACAGGATGTTTATGACCTGGATGTATATTGCTTCCATGTTGGATGGGCATGAAGAAATCTGTGGTAATCAGCCCATATGCCACATCCAGGGACAGAACACTTAAAAACAGCCTATCACAAATTCTCTTCAAAACAATGTATTTTAAATATCTTCTGTGCATAAGAACTATGACAAAGCAGACCTATTAATATATAATTGATAACACACATTTTTATTGCTAGGCTTAAAGGTAATTGCTTTTGAATTTATTCTTCCACTGTGAATCTTCTGGAATCCAAGTATTTGTAATATGGGATTAGTGATGATCAATGCAAGTTTATGGGTTAAAAATATTCTTAGGATAATACCAAAGAAGAAATCTTTACTGTTTATCACAAAGTACGGAATGAATAAATATTTGGTGAATAAAAGTGGTTTGAAATATAAACAAACACCAAATTTTGCTGGTGTTCCTCATTATGATGTTTAGGAGGAAAAAAGATAACTTTTTCTTTCTTTTTCTTTTCTAAGTGGATCTGTATTTCAACTTTATTTTACATATACTGACTTTTCTTAATTCTGACATCTTTCAATATTTTGCTACAAAGAATCATGGCAATTGCGATTTTGATTTTACAGAAAGAAGCTTGTGAGGGGCACCTGGCTGGCTCAGTCAGTATAGCATATGACTCTTGGTATCTGGGTTGAGAGTTTGATCTCCATGTTGGGTGTAGAGATTACTTAAAAATAAAATCTTAAATAAAAACAAGATCATAATATTTTATTTATTGTGTTCTTTGGCTGTTCTTCTTATGATATAATCATGACTGTAAAATGAATTGTCATACAAGAGAAAATATTTTACATTTTTGAATCTTCAACAGGCATTTTATATATTTTAAAATTCAAATTACATATTCTTGTATAACTCAAATCACCAACTAATATACTGAGAAAAGAGGTGAAGAATGTAGCTCTTGATTGAATTAAATATAAATTACTTTTTAATGATCAGTCTCTCTCTCTGTATCTCTATCTCTATCTCTATCTATCTCTATCTCTATCTCTATCTATCTCTATCTCTATCTATCTATCTATCTATCTATCTATCTATCTATCTATCTATATATCTTGTATGGACACATCCTTCATGACTTTTTGGCTAGTTTTTATACTTAGCTACGTAGATATAATGCTCCTTCACAATGTTCATTGCTAATGGAGAGACATGGTTCTCTGAGCAACCATCATGTTACATTTGAGAAATTGTGTACACCATATCAGTTTCTTTTACCTAGCCTACCCCATTCCTTTTTCTCTCCTCCTCCTCCTCCTCATTCCTTCTTCTCTCTCTTCTCCCCACTCCATTCTGATTCACAATGCATATTCACATATTAATGAGTTTGAAAACTCCTGGAATTTGTAGAAATTATTTTTGTTTAAAGCATTATCACATTTTCAGTGAATAGGTGTTATGTTTTTTGTATAAATTAGAGATTTTGTGTTTATACATTTTCTCCTTATTCCATGATTTATAGATTTTGTATCTATACATATTCTCCTAATCCATGATTTACTTAGAGTTTAATACCTGGAACAGATAATATAACCATATTTACAACTTCTAATCTGAAGTTCTTGTCTAATAGAACAACTTTGTAAGAGAGATTAGCTATATTTCCAGCTTCTGTCAGGGCTGGTTATTATTATCTGTCCTTATGAGAATGCTAAAGACATTATAGGCAACAATGTTAATACTTATAGCAATGTTTCATATTTTTATTGTATATTATGGTTCTTGAAGTACATTTGAATATATGATCTCATTTGTCCTCTGAACAGTCATATAACATTAGGATTCCCACTTTGTAGACCATACACTCAAATTCGAGGAGAAAGTGGCATTAAAGGCACACGGCATGTGAGCACTCGTACTGGAACACAACACTTTCCAGTTTACAAGACATGTCTGCAAAAAGCATGCTTGCCACTGAATCTGACAGATCCTCTCTTGCCGACTCCTTGCACTGCTAGAAAGGACTCTTTCCTTTTTTTTTTGAAAAAAATTTTTCAAATTTTTTAAATGCATTATTGGGATGATCAATCTATACATAACTAAAATTACACTACATTTTTTTAAAGATTTTATTTATTTATTCATGAGAGAAACAGAGAGAGAGGCAGAGATATAAGCAGAGGGAGAAGAAGGTTCTCAGAGAGGATCCTGATGTGGGACTCGATCCCAGGACTCCAGGATCACGACCTGAGCCAAAGGCAGACGCTCAACCACTGAGCCACCCAGATGCCAGATTACACTAGATTTTTTTTTTTTACACTAGATTTTATAAAGTTGTTAAACTGGTGAAAGAAATGTTTCATTTGGAAAATTAAAAGTTGCTTTCTGCATTCTACTTTTGCTGGTCAATCCCTGCACCCTAAAAAATAAAACAAAAAAAATTGTTGTGAAGATTAAAATCATGATTACATTAAAAGTACCTGACATATAGAAGGCACTCAAATATTAGCTATTGATCTTCCTTTATGCCCTTTTTGTTGGGAGACCCCTTCACTAAACCTGATTAAGTATTAAACTCTAAACAAGTCTCATCACATTTTGATCTGGCACAATTGTCCTAAGGACAAAATAAAGTGGCATATATGATACAACAATGCCTGGGATGTAGTAGGGAACAAAGGATGAACAAAAATATGAAATAAAAAGATGTCAAAAATAAATCCTTCCAAGCAAATTTGCATTTCTGCAGTGGGATTAGGAGAAAAGATGGCTAAATCTAAGCTCATTGCATTTAAATTGTCAAATTATGTGGTTGGTGGAATCCATAATTCAAGAATTGCACAATTCCTTTGGGTCTAAGAACCTGTTTATTTATAAATTCATGTTTCAGTGGAAAATTTCAAACAGCTCCATAGCAGGATAGCAGAGTTTGTGAGCATATCAAAATTTGTGACAGAAACTTAAAGTGCCATTTGAAAGTCTTTCCAAGAAGATGATCCTTAGAAAAGCTGTGATAGATGCAATCAGTAATATTTCTTGAAGTACCTGCATTTTTGACATTTTTCCAATAGTTTTCTCAGAAAAACTTATGATTAGTCAATTTGTAAAGATTAAAGTTTCGCACAACTGAATTGGAAATTCCAGAAATGGAGGGCTAATAAAATTTTAATATTTTTCTCCTTTCTTTTCTTTCCTTCTCCTCTTCCTCCTTCTTCCATTTTATTAAGATTTTATCTTTTGTGAGAAGTTTTCGGTTCACAGCAAAACTGAGCAGAATGTACAGAGATTTCTTATATACTCTCTGCCCCCACACATACATTATCAACATTCCTCACCACAGTAGCACGTTTGTTAAAATTGACAAACCTACGTTGACACATATAATCATCCAAAGTCCATAGCTTACATTAGGATTCACTTTTGGTGCTGCATAGTCTGTGGATTTAGACAAATGTTTATTTTTTTATTTTATTATTTTTTTTATTTATGATAGTCAGACACAGAGAGAGAGAGAGAGAGAGAGAGAGGCAGAGACACAGGCAGAGGGAGAAGCAGGCTCCATGCACCGGGAGCCCGACGTGGGATTCGATCCTGGGTCTCCAGGATCACGCCCCGGGCCAAAGGCAGGTGCTAAACCACTGCGCCACCCAGGGATCCCTAGACAAATGTTTAATGACATGTATCCATCATTATGGTATCATGCAGAGTATTTTCACTGCCCTAGAAGTCCTCTGTGTTCTATCTATTCATCCTATCTCCCTGGAAACCCAAGGAAACCTTTGACTTTTTACTGTCTCCATAATTTTGTCTTTTTTACAATTTCGTATAGTTGGAATCATATACACATAGGCTTTTATGATAGGCTTCTTTCACCTAGTAATACACATTTAAGTTTCCTTCCATGATCATTTAATTTTAACACTGAATGATATTCCATTGTCTGAATGTACCATAGTTTATCCATTTGCCTACTGAAGGACATCTTAGTTGCTTCCAGGTTTTGGCAGTTATGAATAAAGCTGCTGTATATCCATATGCAAGTTTTTGGGTGGATGTGTTTCCAAGTGATTCTGTTTTAATATGTATATTCTTCCTCTGAAAGGAATGATAAGATACTTTGAAGAGTGATTCTTCTCACCTTATCATCTCAACTTGTATGAAATCAATAGTTGGTTACTTGGCATTGCTTTGGGAGAACAAACAGAGAGGACTTACTACATGGAATGGGGCAGATCTCATGCAGAAGGCAGAAATGGGGCCCAGGACAGAGAGGCTGGAAATTGAAAGGGAGATGGCATACAGATGAGCTTCTCTATGTCCTCATGAACCACAAATCAGGAGTGCTTCCTTTTCTTTCTCTTAGCATCATAACTTTGTTGAGTTCTGAAAACCCAGGCTATTATGTTAACACAACTTTATTTTTAATCTATTTAACTTGCTTTATTTTATTTGCCCATAGACAATTTTATTTCACTGCAAATTCCAAAATACTATGAAACAATTTGATATTATGTCCCTCCCATCTAATAAACTGTTTATGTTTGTCTTGTGATAGCCTGACAGCAACTACAACTACTTCCTTCTGGATCACTAGCTTTGGCAGAAAGGTGTGTACGAACTCTCCACATGAAGATAAAATAATCTAGAGAAAAGTTTCCTAGAGGCCAAGAAATAACAGCAAAGAGTTCTGCAAAGAGATCTAAAGTATTATGATAGTAGAACTACTTGTCATATTAGCATCAATGACCACAGTTTCTCTTTCCAAACTCAAGTACAAAGAGTGAGAAATATTGTGATTATAATGAAATATTAATTTTTATAGTATTCATGGCATTGTGTAGCTGAGGCCGTGGTCTTTTCCTTATCTTTACATCCTGTCTCCTGTCCAGTTCCACAGATCATTGACAGATCAGTAGATACGGAAACTGATGAGTTAATTTACATTAAGTGGTTAAACATTGTTCAAGTCTTAATGTGATATTTCTTCTAGTGGCAGTGTTGGGGAGGATAATTTTTTCTCTACTCTTTAAGGTTCTGGTTGGTCTAAGAGTTAAACTGACATGAAATAGATGAACAAGAGAAAATCAACGGTAATTACATATATATAGGGAATCCACATAAACAAGAGAGAGTCCAAAAGACAGGCAAAATGAGATATATATGTCTTTCTGGGTTAAGGAGAAGTGGGTAAGGGTCTGGGGCTATGGTGCAAAGGAAGGCAATTTACCGGAAGAATGGGAAGAGTATTTGTGTAGTAAATAAATGTTTGCTGAGCCATCCAGAAACAATAGGACATAGACAGGAATTTTAACAGACTTTGCTGAATTCCTCCCTTTCTACCTCACCTAGTTTGTATTATACTACAGCTATCTATAGTGATAGCTCCCTTCCTGAAACAGGTCCTCTATCTAAATTCTTTTAGACAGTTGTGGGAGAGGCAAAAAGACACGCATCTTGATTCATCTGTTTCTTAAAAATAATTAGCTTAAAGTAATTCACATGTCAAAAAGTCATGTTTTGGGGTGGCAAACTTTTCTCCCCTACAGAAGCATAAGCTATCATGACTATTTTACCCCTGTTCCTGATTTTGTCTCTAAACTAAACCTAGAAAAATCTCTACAAACAATATTTGGTTTTGGAGGCAAGAAAAAGTAAATATATTGCCATGAATTACCATTCATGAACAAAATTGTGAGCGACAGATGAAGATAAATGATTTGCTACATCCATTTCTTTTAGGGAGATTATTCTCCATTTAATTCAGGTGCAGGAAATATATTTCCTTGGCAGATGGTGAATTGGAGATGGGTATTTATAGGATCAGTGTGCCCAGTCATATTGCCTCCGAAAATGCTCTGAAAGCTAGGCAGTTGAAGACTTCGCACTACTCTGGTCTTTCCAGAAACAGTGTTTTATGATTCCCACTATCTGGAGAGCAAAACATCTTTTAAAAAGCATCCTGAAGTAATCTTGCCCATGTTTGTTTGGGCTGGTCTTTAATTTCTGTGACTAAGCTAAATACTCATGCAGTGTGAGGCAACCATATCTAAGTCTCATCTCTCTCCTAGTTATTGAGAAGCTAAGAAGGAATAAGTGTGGATTGTAGGTAAGGGTTTTTTAATGTGTTAGGTAAATCTAACTGGATGCTCCTTGAAAGAAATATCAAGGTATGTTATCATAGTAATTCTCTCCATATAGTATTTAGGAAAATATAACAAACAATTAAGCAATTAATAAAATGTTTTTATAATAATGCCATTCTAAATGATTTCCAAAGAATACACTGTAATAAAGATGACGTCTTCAAGTTTTTAAATCGTGTTCCCATGGAGATAGGACTCTCAGCTTCTTGTAAAGGGCACATCACCAAAATAATATACGAAAATGAAGAATGACGTTATTAAAATGGAAAACCTAATCTAAGTATATTTGCTTCTTAAATTTAGCATATTCTGATTTATATATGCAATGTTAAGAGAACAAAAACCCATTTTGATTTTCTTAAGTATGCTTTTCTCCACATTTTCTTATCCTTCATCCCTGCCCACAGATGATGGAAATTCAGCAAGTGGTTGTCACTCTGATATGCTGTCTCATTATTTCCTTTCACTATTGTTACCCTGTGCTGGATGCATTATCTATAATATAGTAATTCTGCAAGGAAAGCATTGTTATTATCATTGTTATTTTGCCACAGAGAAAGTTGAAATTGAGAGAAGTTAACATATGCAAGTATTACGATTGGTAAATGGTAGAACCAAGTTTTGGACTTAGTTTTGTTGTTGTGTTGTTGTTATTGTTGTTGTTAATTTTAAAGCCTTGCTTCTTCCACACACTGAGATGTGATGCTTCCTCAGGCTCTCTTTCTGCACTGGAAACATAAAAAAGTGCTTAGTAAATGCTTATTATATAAATAAATAAACAAATTAAACTCTTTGTTTATAAAACATAAACACACTTTCCTTTTCTTCTCTAAGTTTACACCTGAGAAGAAATAGATTCTGGGCAGAGCACTTGTTGATTAGACCCATTTGTGTTCTGTGAAATATGTACATCTCTGTGCTCTGAAATGTAGACTGAACCAGGCTGAAGTTGTCCTCAAGACTCTTTCCCTCTTTGTAGAAATGGCCCTGCCTTCATGCCTGGTGCCATCCGCTTCCATTTTAACTGTTCGGTTTAATGGCTTCACATTAATTTTATTTTGTTTCTAACCTGTTATATAATATGAACTCACTGTGAGAGAATGTTCTGTTTCTAAACTGAAGTGAGGAGTTATGCTATTTCAACCATGTATTTAGTAAAAAGAGATGGTTCATTTAAAGTGTGAAAGTAACTAAATAGGGCCCTGAGGTAGCAGCCGTACCATCTCCTTTTTTCTCTACTCTATGCTGCTTAATTTTAGAGCTTCTTGACTCTTTCCTCTCACTCTGGGTATATTTTTTAATCACTAAAAATTTAAAAACTTTTAGATTTTCAAATTTTGTGGTCAACTTTGGCAGCATTTCTGTAAAGAATTGGAAAGGATCAGTGTCCTCTGTCTGGCTTTGGAAAACTTGACTCATAGGCTTTATCTTACTGTAGTATATGTTTTGGGGAAGGAGAGGAAAAGAGAAGACAGGGTATGCATTTGTTTAGATCACTTCCCTTACAAATCTGGTAATCAGTTAATAGTACATTTAATTATAAACAAGTTGAATCTTTTATTATTAAAATTATTAATGTATTAGAATCTTAAAGTAAGCTATAACTAGTTTTAAAAGATCTTATTCTGATGATAGATGTGTAAATTGGTGGAAACTTTTTGAAGGTTGATTTTGGAATCTCTATAAAAATATTTAAAAGAACATCTATTTGGACCACAGTTTTTATTTCCAAAATCATATCCTAAAGAAATAATTTGGAACATGTATACAATGTAACTAGAGCAATGCCCATGAAAACACAAAATCATGAACATCAAACTCATACAAAATAAACTTCAATTAATTGACCATAGAAAATTGGCTAGAAAATTAACCAATAGAAGAGAATGCTTTTTAGCCAACAAAAATTATGTTCTATCTATCTATCTATCTATCTATCTATCTATCTATCTATCTATCATCTATCTATCATCTAAGTTGTTTACATGGAAAGATGCTTACAATATATTATTAAAAGGGGGTTAAAATAGAATATTCAGTATGATCTTATACAACCACAAGTATATGTGGTAAAGGTATGAAAGAATCTACAACAAGGTGTTAAAAATATAATATATCTGGAACTATGGTTTTTTTTTTCTCATTAATCTATCCTTTCCACTTTTATTTCAAAGAACACATATGGCTTTTGTGCTAAGGAAGGACTTTTTTTTCTTGGTAATTCTGTCCTCACAGCTAACAAATAGTCAAATTGGTCTAAATTTCCAATTAGTTTTCTGCAAATCAGAGTGGATATATTTGATATTCATTGATACCATAATATAGATCTAGAATTTGTAAAATTAAACCCTAGAACAGAGAAAACTGATAAATGACTTTACATCTTTTCTGCCCAACAACTGAATTAGGTTGTGATTGCATATCGGTTTCACTGGTCTCAAATCTCTCTACTGAAAATGTATTTGATTTATATTAAATAGGTGAGTTTCCATAACGATCCAAGAGAACATTTGTTCATATTCTACCAAATACTAACATTTACATATTCATATTTCCTTTGGTCAATAGGCCAATCAAATAATCATATGGAAAGGGCTGAGAAATATGTCAATCATCTTGCTAATGAAAGGCAGTCTATTGTGCTAGTGTGTGACCTAAAGGCAATGCAACATTTATATGAGTAAGCATCAGCATTGTTATATTTTCCTAGTGTAAGATGGCGGACTTTCCTGCGTTTTTACTAAAACATGCACAGATTAATGGCAAGACATGTATAATGTCAAAATAAAAATAATACCTCGGGAAGTGCAGAATCAGGAAGTGCACATTCAGCACTTAGGCCTGTTCATCAAATGGATATTCACCAGAAATGATTTTAATAAATGATGGAGTGATTTGAAGAGGTCTTCCCTACCTTGGGAAATAATAAGAAATTCAGTAACTTTGGGCTGTGAGGAATGGATCAATATGTTTTCAAGATAGATAGATCATAAGACCATTCCATAGCTTTCACTAATCAAAGATTTGTACTAGACTCCCCAGAAACTAGTGCATACCCAGCACATACACACCAATTAGATGACAATTGGTAATATGATTTTCTTATAATTTTTTTCTTGGTGGTCATAAGAGTGTTGTCTCATAAAATGGAATTGGAGGGTTCTAAACTTCTAGAAAATTGATTTCTTTATTGTTGTGGTAATTTCCACATAAATTATGAGCACAGATGCAGTGAGATAGGATGACTCACTTGTGACTTGTAGTCTGGTCTCTTCTCTAACTTGATCCTAAGTGGGATCCAGTGTTCATTGTTTTATATCCTGATTCCCTGATTTCTTTTTTCTTCTTCTGCCCCAGTTTATTCTAACAGATAATGAGAGGTATTAAAAGTACAATAGGACATCATTACAGCTTTCTTGTTATTATATTAACTCAGGTACTTTACAATAGGACATCATTACAGCTTTCTTGTTATTATATTAACTCAGGTACTTTACCTGGAGGATAACATCCTTGGAATATAAAAATAAGGAGTAAAAGATAAGTAACTTTCTGTCATTATTATGAAAAGAATCACAAAAATCATAGGCAATTTCCCAGGTCTTACCTCTTTAGAGTGTGACCTGCCTACTCTTTGGCATTTCACTGCAGCACAATTTGATTGATAGGAAGAGTTTGATTAACCCTGTTTGATAGATAAAGAAATAAAGTCACTGAGCCATTGAATGTCCCTACCTGTTGGATAACATTAGAGCAGTGTTGGGACTCACCTGTCACCATCCAACCATGATAGGTGCCTTATTATTCACTCACTACTAGTTCAGAAACATGCTCATAGCTTCACAGTTGACCTATCCTTATCTACGTCTTTTTTTTTTCTTTATCTACATCTTATTTCTTACATCTATATTATATTATAAACACATTCATGGCTTTTCACATTTGCCTCCAAGTGAAACTTATTAATAATGCCTCAGAAGTACTTGAACACATACATTGACCCTATACATTGTAGCCAGTTTTGACGATCTTGGGACTCAGAGAGCGGGAAATCTGAGGTCATCTTTATTCATGAGAACCCTTCTTCCTTTCTTGTTTTTTGTTTCCTCTAAAACACATTGAAAAGGTTTTGCTAGCTGAAATAGCTGCACTGGGAATTATAGCTGAAAACACTTTAAGTATCCTAAGTTTTTTAGGAAATTAATTTCTATTTAACCTAATGGTACTTGTCCACTTCGCAGAAGTAAGATTTTGTGACTCATATTTCAGATCTTGGTATTTTCCAAGGCTTTTGATGGTTTATTTGGGCTGATTTCAGATATTAGAAGTTCTATAAATTGCAAAATTCAGTGTGGCTACTTTTGGTTTGTTTGTTTCTGCACTTAGGTAAAATAAGGGGGAAACCACCTTTTAGAAAAGGTGGAGAACTTCTATAAAATGTTTATAACTTGTGGTTAGTAAAACTGATTTTCTTTCAGAGTTCCATGACACAATTATAATGAATTGAAAATAGATGCCCTCACATGGTGAAGTTTTGAAACCTTTCTGTAAAGCTGAACTTATTCCCAAATAAAAAGTTACTACTAAAGTCTAATAATAAAATAATCTAATAATCTAATAATAAAAATCTACCATGTGCTTCACTGGCTGACCTGCGCCAAGCTTTGCCAGCACCCACTGCCAATGTAATTGATTAATCAGTTAGGTAGAGTCACCTTCTATTAACCTTCCTCAGCTGTCTTTCTGTCCCTATCTTTTTGTAATTGCATATAATACCTTTCTTTTTGAAAGTTCATGTTATGCCGCTTCACTTTTATGAAAGACCTACATTAATACCTGTTTTGGCTCACCAAAAGAAATCCAAAGAGGATTTTTGCTTTTACAAAATGGTAATTGCTTCTTCACTTTATAATGTTTCAGCTTATGAAAGGTTTCATGGGAACACTCTACTTCTGAATAGTGGGGAAAACCAGTATTTTATCCCTCCAATAGGATTTTTTTGATAAACTCTTTATTAGGAAATAAGTTCAGAGTTACCTAAAAGTTACAATGATAGTACAGAGAATTCTGTGTGCACTTTCCTCTGCTTCCCTCATTGCATTTTCCCCAATTCTGTTGACGGAATATGTCTCATTTTTTTCTAGAACCTCTCTTAGCACTAAGGACTTGTACCTTGTACTTACTCATTGGGTATCAGTAAGTTGAGGGTAGATGGACAATTGGAGAGGCATGTTTTAGCTAATTTATAATTTATACATAACAAGAGTGGCTGTAATTTTTACAAATATAATACAAAAATCCAATAGAATTGCAATTTCAGGAACAGGCTACCATTTATCTTCTAGGTTATTATAATGGTGGCTTTAGTATGCAAAGGTTTTATCTAAAACTTTGAGAGATAAAAATTGATGCATTCCTTCAAATTGATTACAGTCATAGCAAGAATAATCTCTCAAGAAAGATTGACATTTGTCTCATATGCTATATTTGCATAATGCATTTTATTAGCTTTTAAGATAATCATTCACAACTTTTCAAGTTTGGTTAGTGATGAGAAGCTATGGCAAAGGTGTGCCACCTAATGACCTTTTCTAGCAGCTTTGGAATTCTTAGGTAGGAGTCATCTTTGTAAATATTGTCTTTACCCACATCACCTAGATAGAGCATGTATTGATGTGTACTGTCCTTCAAAAACCAATCAGAAAAAACATGCACACAGCATATTGGAAAGATCGGGAGGCTGATAGTGTTCCTGCTATGTATAAAGAAAAAGATGATAAGAAAAAAATCTTGAAGTTTAGGCCACATTAAGATATTTTGTATGGTGTCGGCATTAAACAGAGAAAGCTCTGTGTGAGTTTAAAAGCTACTATTTGCATAGAGAATTCTGTAATTCAAAAGCAAAATCATCATTTCTTAAGCTTCTTTGCACCTGATTATGTATCTATGTGGAGATTTTTATAACAGAGTCCCAAAATGGATATAAGAACTAAAAAGAAGTCCTCTCTGTGGAAAATAGATTGTAAAGCAAAACATGCCCAATTTGCATTAAATTTTGGATTGCTTCCTTAGAATAAATCCCAGGAATAAATGAAATCAAATGTCCAAAAGCCAAAACATCATTCACTGCCTGATGTTCTAATGCAGTATCTTCTTTGGAAAGGAATTGATGCGTCCATATAAATGCTGGTTTCTCCAAAGGCAAATCAGCCAAGATTGTTACTGAGGGCTGAGACAACCTCAAGTCCTGAGTTAATGAGGTTAATCAATTCAGGGAGGGCCATGAATACAGATAGATACTTTGTCAAGGAGGGAGAATACTGCTAAAGTTGACAGGCCTTCAGATGGAAATTAGGGGATGCTTTGGCCAAAGGGTCACTGCTTCTGAAAGGAGATTCCAGGTCAAGCATCTGTAAATGCGAGGACTTAGTCTGTACATTGGCACACTTGACATATCCATATCTGATCTGATGGAACAATTATGTTTGACTCCTGTGTTGAATCACATAAACATAACAGTCTGAAGTGACTCATCTCTTTTCTCTCCCGAAGCATAACTAGACTCCTAGAAAATGTCTGGAATAGACCTAGTTCCTTTCCAAGTATAATCCCTTTCCCCTTGCTGAAGACACTGGATGCTTTATCTTCTAACTTGATAAGCAAATACATTTCACAGACACCTTTACTCAAATAATGCCAGAAGCAAGGCCTACAAATTCCCTGATGAAGTCTGAGACTCAGTGTGCTTGATTCAAGTTGGCACTATTCTGTCAGTTGGGTAACACACAGTGAACTCTCTAGGGAGAGAAACAACGAATCAAAGGAGACACTGGGACAACAAAAGCACCAGGCAGTGAGTTAAAAGGCTGAGCTCTGTTCTCCACTTGGTCACTAGTAGTGATGGTGACTTCAGTTTCTTTGTTGAGTGTAATGTATATTTTGGCTCTGCACATGTGCATTAGAAACATTTAACAAATCCACTGGTCTCAGCTAGCAGTTGACATTTTTGAAACAGAAGAAAGCTGGCACAAGAAAAGTCATGTCTTGTTCCTTCAAGTATTTCTTAGAAACTAGGGTGTTTTCTATGTTCTAATTGTTACTATGTTTCCAGGTGTCCCTATTATCATATTAACACAAGAAAGACAACTTTTGCAATGAAAAACAGCCACTTGGTTATGACATTTTTGATGTAACAAAGCTTACATTGTGGTCTGTGGTCTCAAACTATGAATGTTCTTAGCCTATCATTGTATTTCCATAGTCTCCCGTTATCCTTAGGACTGATCTCTACAATGAAATTTCTGGCCTTGGAATATCCATAATCCAACAGACAGGTTTCCAAATGACTCTTTGAGCTTAATGCTTACTACTTTTCTTATCAAAGGCTTCCTTGAACATCCATGAAAGACAGAATTTCTTTCTTGGATTTTATCCTTCTTCTGGAATCAGGTATTACATTGAGGGTGAAGAGCCCCATTTGTAATCATAAAGACAACACATGGAAATTTTTCAGTGTGTCCTTATCCCTGGAATTTCTCTTATATGTTCTTAAATGATCAAAACAGTGTTTTGGCCATCATTCCTTTTAACTGTTTTCAACTTATTTTTTAATTGTCTTGATTCTGCTACTATATGTAAATAAGCAGTCTTAAGTACTGATGATCTTTCTTCTTGGTTCTCATAAGTACACTTTTTGCTGGTTTTTCTCTTTGTTTCCTGATTCAATTTTAATCCCATCCCCAAATGATGGCTCTCTACCTAAATTCCAGCCTTGAATATGTGTTCTAGTCTCTTGGCCCTCTAAGAATTCCTTGGCTTTTGCTATTCTCTGCACATTGGTGACCTACCAGCAGCCTTCATCTTCAGCCCTAGCTACACATGCTCATAGTTTCAGTTGAGTATGACACTTCCACTGAAATGTTCTGGCGCAGTCAGATTATAAGGATACATAATGGAACACTGTGCTCCTCTGAGGTCAGAGGTGTATGTGGCTAAGCTGATGGTCAGAATAAGCATTTGCATTTTGTATTCAGAAATATGGAAAGCACTTATCAGGGGATTCAGGGATAAAAATCTGGGGAGATATCAGTGTCAAGGAAAAAGGGAGAAAGCCAAGAACAGAGGATCAGAAAAGGCTCAGAATATTTACTTGCAGAAATACTTACTTGCCATCCAACTGTTATTTCCTCTCTCATAGTTATAAAAATAACACACACTTTTGAAGAGCATATGGAAATCATAGCAAACTAAAAATTTACCTGCAGTATGAACACCTAGAGTTAATGGTTGTTAGTATTTTGGTATATAACCTCCCATACTCTCTCTTTTATATTTACAAATATTTACAGCATAGCATAACCACCTATTGTAACCTGATTTTTAAACAAGATATCATTAACATCTTCACATGCTGTGAAATAGTCTAGAATATAATTTTTTATGGGTCAACTGGTTTAGCATATATGTTTTACATAATTTATTTAGCAAATTCCTTATTGTTGGAAGTCTAAGTCATTTAAGAGTGACTTTTATTAAATCCAAGGACCATTTGAGTGACCCCCTTTGAGTTGGTCTTTAATGGCTAACGTGGAGAGGGAGTGTGATCCACTGAAAAGACAGATATGGGCTTCCAGGCCTAGCACTTTACTTATCATTTATATTATTTTGGATAAGTTACTGCACATCTCTGGGCTGGTTTTCTTCATCTATAAAGTTAGAATCTTGGGTTAGTTTACTTGTTAGGTGCTTTCAGCTCTGGCACTTTAAAATTCTATGTGACTGAGGATAATGCATGAGGAAGAATTGGCTATGTAGTTTGGAATTCTGATGGAAGCCCAGAGATATGGAACTTGGGGCAAAGATCCTGGAATGAGAAGAAAGATTGTCCCACTTACCAAGCACCACCCATTAACGAATTCTGTTGTTCTCCCAACTCCTTTGGCAGGCAGGTGCTTCCTCTAAGAAGAGCCACTTTATTTATTTATTATTTTTTTAATTTTTTAATTTTAATTTAATTTTTTATTGGAGTTCAATTTGCCAACATATAGCATAACACCCAGTGCACATCCCATCAAGTGCCCCTCAGGGCCCATCACCCAGTCACCCCCACCCCCCGCCCACCTCCCCTGCTACCACCCCTAGTTCGTTTCCCAGAGTTAGGAGTCTCTCATGTTCTGTCTCCCTTTCTGATATTTCCCACTCATTTTTTCTCCTTTCCCCTTTATTCCCTTTCGCTATTTTTTATATTCCCCAAATGAATGAGACCATATAATGTTTGTCCTTCTCTGATTGACTTATTTCACTCAGCATAATACCCTCCAGTTCCATCCATTTCGAAGCAAATGGTGTGTATTTGTCATTTCTAATGGCTGAGGAATATTCCATTGTATACATAGACCACATCTTCTTCATCCATTCATCTTTCGATAGACACCGAGGCTCCTTCCACAGTTTGGCTATTGTGGACATTGCTGCTAGAAACATCGGGGTGCAGGTGTCCCGGCGTTTCACTGCATCTGTATCTTTGGGATAAATCTCCAGCAGGGCAAGTGCTGGGTCGTAGGGCAGGTCTATTTTTAACTCTTTGGGGAATCTCCACACAGTTTTCCAGAGTGGCTGCACCAGTTCACATTCCCACCAACAGTGCAAGAGGATTCCCCTTTCTCCACATCCTCTCCAACATTTGTTGTTTCCTGCCTTAATTTTCTCCATTCTCACTGGTGTGAGGTGGTATCTCATTGTGGTTTTGATTTGTATTTCCCTGATGGCAAGTGATGCGGAGCATTTTCTCATGTGCGTGTTGGCCATGTCTATGTCTTCCTCTGTGAGATTTCTCTTCATGTCTTTTGCCCATTTCATGTTTGGATTGTTTGTTTCTTTGGTGTTGAGTTTAATAAGTTCTTTATAGATCTTGGAAACTAGCCCTTTATCTGATACATCTTTTGCAAATATCTTCTCCCATTCTGTAGGTTGTCTTTTAGTTTTGTTGACTGTATCCTTTGCTGTGCAAAAGCTTCTTATCTTGATGAAGTCCCAATAGTTCAGTTTTGCTTTTGTTTCTCTTTCCTTCATGGATGTATCTTTCAAGAAGTTCCTGTGGCCGAGTTCAAAAAGGGTGTTGCCTGTGTTCTCCTCTAAGATTTTGATGGAATCTTGTCTCACATTTAGATCTTTCATCCATTTTGAATTTATCTTTGTGTATTGTGTAAGAGAATGGTCTAGTTTCATTCTTCTGCATGTGGATGTCCAATTTTCCCAGCACCATTTATTGAAGAGACTGTCTTTTTTCCAGTGGTTTATTCCTAGGTATCTTATGCTTTGGATGCAATTGTAAATGGGATTGACTCCTTAATTTCTCTTTCTTCAGTCTCATTGTTGGTGTATAGAAATGCCACTGACTTCTGAGCATTGATTTTGTACCCTGCCACACTGCCAAATTGCTTTATGAGTTCTAGCAATCTTGGGGGGAGTCTTTTGGGTTTTCTATGTATACTATCATGTCATCTGCAAAGAGGGAGAGTTTGACTTCTTCTTTGCCAATTTGAATGCCTTTTATTTCTTTTTGTTGTCTGATTGCTGAGGCTAGGACTTCCAGTACTATGTTGAATAGCAGTGGTAAGGGTGGACATCCCTGTCTTATTCCCAATCTTAGGGGAAAGGCTCCCAGTGTTTCCCCATTGAGAATGATATTTGCTGTGGGCTTTTCGTAGATGGCTTTTAAGATGCTGAGGAATGTTCCCTCTATCCCTACACTCTGAAGAGTTTTGATCAGGACAGATGCTGTATTTTGTCAAATGCTTTCTCTGCATCTATTGAGAGGATCATATGGTTCTTGTTTTTTCTCTTGCTGATATGATCAATCACATTGATTTATGAGTGTTGAACCAGCCTTGCATCCTGGGGATAAATCCCACTTGGTTATGGTGAATAATCTTCTTAACGTATTGTTGGATCCTATTGGCTAGTATCTTGTTGAGAATTTTTGCATCTGTGTTCATCAGGGATATTGGTCTATAATTCTCCTTGTGGGTGGGGTCTTTGTCTGGTTTTGGAATTAAGGTGATGCTGGCCTCATAGAATGAGTTTGGAAGTGTTCTGTCCCTTTCTATCTTTCCGAACAGCTTTAGTAGAATAGGTACGGTTTCTTCTTTAAACGTCTGATAGAATTCCCTTGGGAAGCCATCTGGGCCTGGACTTTCGTGTCTTGGGAGGTTTTTGATGACTTCTTCAATTGCCTCCCTGGTTATTGGCCTGTTCAGGTTTTCTATTTCTTCCTGTTCCAGTTTTGTTAAGTTGTGGTTTTCCAGAAATGTGTCCATTTCTTCTAGATTGCCTAATTTATTGGCATATACCTGCTCATAATATGTTTTTAAAATTGTTTGTATTTCGGGCAGCCCAGGTGGCTCCGCAGTTTAGTGCCACCATCAGCCCAGGGTGTGATCTTGAAGACCCGAGATCAAGTCCCGCATCGGGCTCCTTGCATGGAGCCTGCTTCTCCCTCTATCTCTGCCTCTCTGTCTCTCTGTCTCCCTCTCTCCTCTCATGAATAAATAAAGTCTTTAAAAATTAAAAAAAAATTGTTTGTATTTCCTTGGTGTTGGTGGTGATTTCTCCTTTCTCATTCATGATTTTATTAATTTGAGTCTTTTCTCTCTTCTTTTTAATAAGGCTGGCTAATGGTTTATCTATCTTATTAATTCTTTCAAAGAACCAACTCCTGGTTTTGTTGATCTGTTCCACAATTCTTCTGGTCTCTATTTCATTGAGTTCTGCTTGAATCTTTATTAACTCTCTTCTTCTGCTGGGTGTAGGATCTATTTGCTATTTTTTTCTCCAGCTCCTTTAGGTGCAAGGTTAGCTTTTGTATTCGAGTTCTTTCCAGTTTTTGGATGGCTGCTTGTATTGTGATGTATTTCCCCCTCAGGACTGCTTTTGCTGTATCCCAAAGATTTTGAACAGTTGTATCTTCATTCTCATTAGTTTCCATGAATCTTTTTAATTCTTCTCTAATTTCCTGGTTGACCCTTTCATCTTTTAGCAGGATGGTCCTTAACCTCCATGTGTTTGAAATACTTCCAAACTTCTTCTTGTGATTTAGTTCTAATTTCAAAGCATTATGGTCTGGAAATATGCAGGGGAGGATCCCAATCTTTTGGTATCAGTTGAGACCTGATTTATGACCCAGTATGTGGTCTATTCTGGAGAAAGTTCCATGTGCACTTGAGAAGAATGTGTATTCAGTTGAGTTTGGATGTAAAGTTCTGTGAATATCTGTGAAACCTATCTGGTCCAGTGTATCATTTAAAGCTCTTGTTTCTTTGGAGATGTTGTGCTTAGAATACCTGTTGATTGTAGAAAGTGCTACATTCAAGTCACCAAGTATAAGTGTATTATTAACTAAGTATGTCTTAACTTTGGTTATTAATTGATTGATATACTTGGCAGCTCCCACCTTCAGGGCATAAACATTTATGATTGTTAGGTCCTCTTGTTGGATAGATCCTTTAAGTATGATGTAGTGTCCCTCTTCATCTCTTACTACAGTCTTTGGGATAAACTTTAATTTATCTGATATGAAAATTGCTACCCCAGCTTTCTTTTGAGGACCGTTTGAATGAAAATGGTTCTCCGCCCTTTCATTTTCAGGCTGGAGGTGTCCTGAAGTCTAAAATGAGTCTCTTGTAGACAGCAAATAGATGGGTCTTGCTTTTTTATCCAGTCTGAAACCCTGCGCCTTTTGATGGGGTCATTAAGCCCATTCACCTTCAGAGTTATTATTGAAAGATATGAATTTAGTGTCATCATGATACCTGAATAGTCCCTGTTTTTGTGGATTGTTCCCTTGGACTTCCTCTTTCTTTTACAGAGTTCCCCTTAGTATTTCTTGGAGAACTGGTTTGGTGGTCACATATTCTTTCAGTTTCTGCCTATCTTGGAAGCTCTTTATCTCACCTTCTATTCTGAATGAGAGCCTTGCTGGATAAAGTATTCTTGGCTGCATGCTCTTCTCATTTAGGACCCTGAATATATCCTGCCAGCCCTTTCTGGCCTGCCAGGTCTCTATGGAGAGGTCTGCTGTTAATCTTGTATTTCTCCCCATAAAAGTTAGAGATTTCCTGTCTCTTGCTGCTTTAAGGATTTTCTCTTTATCTTTGGAATTTGCAAGCTTCACTATTAAATGTTGAGATGTTGAGCGGTTTTTATTGATTTTAAGGAGGGGATCTCTCTATTTCCTGGATCTGAATGCCTGTTTCTCTTCCCTGAGTAGGAAAGTTTTCAGCTATGATTTGTTCAAATGCATATTCCGGACCTCTGGAACCCCAATTAAACATAGATTTTTCTTTCTGAGGCTGTCATTTATTTACCTTAACCTATCCTCATGATCTTTTAATTGTTTTTCTCTTTTTTTCCTCAGTTTCCCTCTTTGCCATCAACTTATCTTCTGTGTCACTCACTAGTTCTTCTTCCTCATTAACCCTGGTCGTTAGGACTTCTAGTTTGGATTGCATCTCATTTAATTGATTTTTAATTTCTGCCATATTAGATCTGAATTCTGCAGTCATGAAGTCTATTGAGTCCTTTATGCTTTTTTCTAGAGCCACCAGTAGCTTTATAATTGTGCTTCTGAATTGGCTTTCTGACATTGAATTGTAATCCAAATTTTGTAACTCTGTGGGAGAGAGGACTGTTTCTGATTCTTTCTTTTGAGGTGAGTTTTTCCTTCTAGTCATTTTGCTCAGTGCAGAGTGGCCAAAAACAAGTTCTATTGTGAAAATGAGAAAAAGAGAGAAGAGAAAAAAGAAAAGACAAAAAAAAAAAAAGGAAGAAAAAAAAGAGAAGAAAAAAAGGGGGGGGGGACAAACAGAGAACAAAAAACAAGGGGGAGTATCCTCTGATTCTATGTACTGTAAATCCCTCGACTTCCCCTGGAACTTTCCAGTGCTGCTTGGTCAGTAACTTGCTTTTCCTTGTCCTTCTAGCTGGTCTTCTGGCGGAGGGGCCTGCTGTGCTGATTATCAGGTGTGTGCACCTGGGGGAGCTGCCCACCCCCCTGCCAGGTGCACTCCTCAGTGAAAGTTGTTTATCCTCTTTATCCTGTGAGGCCACTGTGAGGCTCAGTGGGGGTTGTTTATCCTGTGAGGCCCCACGAGGAACAACCACAGTGGCAGCGGCCAGCTCCCCAGCCCTGGAGTCAGCTCCCGCAGTAACTCCCACAGCTCCCGGTCCGCAAAGGCCTGGATGCTCCAGGGGCGGGGCCAGGGATCTGCACAGCTCGGGGCGCCGGGAGGCAGGAGCGGCCTTGCTGTCCTGTGCACTCCCGGCCTCCACCTGTCCTGGGGGGAGATCGGATCCTGGGCTGTGTCCCCGGCGCCCTGGGTTCTGGGGCCTGCGCTGCTGGATTTGCGCTCCCAGGGCCGCGCAGCCCCCTCCGGCGGAGCCTCCGCCCGAGCCGCCTCCCAGCTGCTCCCAGGCCCCGCGGGACGCGCTGCAGCCCTTTAGGGAGCTCAGCCGCGGGGTGTGGCCACTCTCCCCGGGGGGCAGGTGTCTGTTAGTGTCCCAGGGAGCCTGAGGGCATCCCCGCCCCTCCTGGGATCTGCTCCAACTCCCCGTGGGCGCCTTTCCGCCCGGGAAGATTGGTGCAGCTCCTGCTTCTCCCCACAAGGCTCTCCTGTCCTGGGGGCGCTTGCCCTGGCCTTAGCCTGGCTCCTCGCGGGGTCCCTCCCCCTTGGATGCCTTTTATTTCTTTTATGCCTTTTATTTTTTTTCCCCTCGTCTTCCTACCTTGATAGAAGCACGAACTCTTCTCACTGTAGCATTCCAGCTGTTCTCTCTTTAAATCTCAGGCCGAATTCGTAGGTTTTCAGGATGATTTGAAAGTTATCTAGGTATTTTGTTAGGGACAGGTGACTTGGGGACTCTACTCTTCTGCCATCTTGTCCCTTCCTCCCCACTTTATTTTTTTAAAGATTTTATTTATTTATTCATGAGAGACACACACATACAGAGGCAGAGACAGAGGCAGAGGGAGAAGCAGGCTTCCCACAGGAGCCCGATGTGGGACTCGATCCTGGATCCTGGGATCACGCCCTGAGCCAAAGGCAGATGCTCAACCGCTGAGCCACCCAGGCATCCTGAAGAGCCACTTTAAAATTAGTTTGGTGATTTTACAGAATCTGTGTGTCAAGAGGAGAATGGAATAAAGGAGGTGTAGGGGTACCTGGGTAGCTCAGCCCATTGAGCATCTGCCTTTGGCTCAAGTGATGATCCTGGGGTCTTGGGATTGAGCCTCATGTCAGGCTCCCTGCTCGATGAGGAGTCTGCTGCTCCCCCCCCCCCTTGCTGCTCCTCTTCCTTGTGCTCTCTCTCTTTCTCTCTGTGTATGTCAAATAAATAAATAAAATCTTTGAAAAAAAAAGAAGGTGTAAAAAGTAAAACTAGCTTATGTTAGATGATACTGTGGGTGACCTGCTTACCACACTATGGCTCTTTGGCCTCTAAATGATGCCCTTCACATTGATAGATTCTCTTCATTTTCTTTGAAATGTATCTAGAAACTCCACAAACCATATATTAATTTGTATTAGTATTTCTTATCACTTATAAACCCATGTTGCCTGTGATGAAGATTTAAAAGCTTATACTTTGCTATTGCGACCACTGAGTAATGTATAGAATTATTGTACACCTAAAACTAATATAACATTGTATGCTAATTATACTTCAATAAAACATAGGTTTTGATTTTTAAAAATCTTACATTCTCCTTTTATAAAATCTCATATTGTAAATACTGCAGCTGTTTCAATAGCAAATTTGAGGTTTCCTCATAAGTTACTTTCTAAATGATGCCCTCTCCATTTCAATTCCTTGTGCTCAAATATTCTGAGAGGCATAGTTGAAATCTCATACTTAGGATAGCAAGATTAAATTTTTGCCTTATATATATTTCGGGAAAAAAAGAAATGAATGCTTACTAAGCAGGGTGTTTAGCTAGCCATAGATCTAGGGGATTCATGCTGTCAACACAGGTAATTCTGTGGTATAGGTATCATTGTCCTCATTAACCCTTAAGGAAACAAGGGTGGAAGAGAGGTCCAAGGCCATACAGCAGAGCTGGGATGTAAACTGTGTTTTGTTTATTTTTTTTATTTTTTTTTTTATTTTTTATTTTTTTTATTTTTTTTTTTTGTGTTTTGTTTAAATTCAAAGTTCTTTCTGTTGCACTATGATTATATGCATACACCAGTGGAAAGCTGCAACTTGTGCACACATCTGAAGATTTGCAGGGTGTGAGAATAGAAGAGAAGACTTTCTGAATGTCTTGCATAGCAGCTGTAAATGAATTCCAGAAATCCTTCAGATTGATCAAATAAAAACCAGCCATACACAACAAATTAATTTTTATAATCCAATTTTCATTTTGTACAATTTCCTTACATATTTAGGATGATCGTACCCCTGCCATAGTCCTGTTTGATAGCTGTGAACCCAGTGAAATTAATAGCACCCATTCTCTTCAAAGTACCCTGGTTTGTGCAATAAATAATGTGATTTTTCTATTGTATTGGTCTCTATTTTCTATTGTATTGGTCTTTATTTATTAAAATCTGTATGGTCTTAGATCAGAAATCAACAAGGGTTCAAGAGATGACATTAATTCTCAACGCATAATTGCACGAAGACATCTAATAGGCTTTGATGTTGTCCTCATCTTGATAGTAACTGGAAGTCATACGAGGCCTTCTCCTTCTAACAATGACTTTCATTGTTTATTACATCCTCAATGCTCTTTAATATGAATTTAGTTCTTTTGAGAAGTATAATGCAACCAAATGAAATGGAGTGTAACATTTTAATCCAATTAGGAAAGCAAAAAGGCTTTCGAGGTATTTTTAAAGTAGGTTAGAAAGCTTCAAGCATTGCAAACAGATAAGCAGTGATCTCTTCTCCTGGGGACCCACTCTTCCATTACCAGGACACAGAAACATCTCGACTCCTTGGTTTTTGTAGACTTCTCTCATGCTTCTACTGAAATTATGTTATAGTTGGTAATACAGTCATTTTTAAAGTGTGGACCCTTGACCAGCAAAATCTACATCACCCAGGAGCTTGTTGGACCCAGCCCAGACTCACTGAATCATAATCTCTAGGACTGAGGCCAATGATTTGCTTCAACAAGTGATTTTGAAGCATGCTCAGGTCTGAGAACCCCTGCTATAATGCCAAGCAACTGTCAAATCAGGAGTCTCTTGGAGTAAACTAGTAGTATAGCGTGTGTAAAATAATTGTATCTAAATTGAGTAAATAAAAACAAACATAGTTGCCTTATGATATGTGCAGTTGATCGAGAATTGCACATGTGGTAATTAATCATCTTGAGAACTCTTGATACTAGGATGTCTGATAGCTCCAACATCAAAATAAAAGCAACATTCATTCAATTAATTTTTATGCAGAACCTCCTGCATAATGGGCACCATTCTAGAAGCTGAAGATGTAGTAGTTGTAGACCAAACCAAGAGCCCTACTCTCATGGAACATTTTTTTGTTTTTTTCCTACCAGGAGACAACAGACAGATCAAATGCATCCATGTTGAGTAGTCTATAGTGTCAAGATCAGTGTTGAGAGGTACTATGAAGCACTGTGTAGTTGAGTCACAGGATGCAGAGTACCATGGGTGGGGGGACCACTGCTAATTCAGCTGGCTGCAGAAGGCCCTGATAGAAGGCATTTAAATGGAGTAAGGAGAGAGCTAGGTGTTCCTGCTGGTGTCCCAGACAGAGGGCATTGCAGAGGCAAATCCCTAGAGGCAGGAATGTGTGAGACGTCAGAATCTTCCTGCATTGTTTTATAGTTAGGATGCTGGTGGGTTCTGTCAGTCTGTGTTTGGGAGGTGGAAAAAATTGTCCCATGCAATAGTAATTTTGTAGACCAGCTTCGCTTTTTGTCACTCATAACTTTGGAAGTAAGAACAAAAGACACCTAAGAGAAGACAGCCTAGAGCATCAGGAGTGCCTTTTATTTATTGACCACTGATCCCTAAGTTACATACAAACTAGATTTGGAGGTGATGGTTGCAGTATGAATTCATAAAGCTCAGTTCTTTGTTCTCAGATCTCTGCTCCATTTCAGCACAAGATTTCAACCACACCAAACCCTGAGTTGTCTTTAATCTGACATCTTTTCTTTTTCCCTTTCCCTCTAGTCTGACCTGAGTTCATCAGTTGTATCTTCTGGATGTTTCTATGACTACGTCTTCCCTTTTCTCTCTCATCATTTTCACCAGGGTTGTTCAAAGAGTCCCCTAACTAATGTCCCTGCTTCCAGCCTACTCTAGTTCATCACCTAGTTCATTACCTACTGGAGTTAGAATCCAAAAATATGGGTGTTAGTCACAACCCTCCTCAGAAAGTTTCTCCATTGACACAATACTCCGGTCCAATCTCTTCACTCCCAAAGTCAAGACTTCCTATAATTGGCCTCAAACTAATTTTCACTCTCATTTCTTACCTGTCCTACAATTTATACCAGTTAAAAGTCCAAATAAGCCATCCTTTTCTTATACAGTTTTCAATATCCCCTTTTTCTTAAAGATTTTATTTATTCATTCATGAGAGACACACACACACAGAGAGGCAGAGACATAGGCAGAGAGAGAAACCCACTGTATGCAGGAAGCCCAATGTGGGACTCGATCCTAGGACTCCAGGATCACGCCCTGAGCTGAAGACAGACACTCAACCACTGAGCCTCCCAGATGTCCCAATCAATATCCCTTTTTTACTTCAAGACATAGATCAAATGCCATTTCCTCCATGAAGGATTCCCTGGTTTCCCAAATAAAGAGGTTGTTCTCTGGTCTACTGTGACAAGTTGGCTTTTTCTTCTATTCCGTACTTGTTTTGCTTTATAGTTACGTGCTGATCTATTATCCTAATTGGATTAGACTTCTTTTAGAGTAAGCAACCAATTTTAGTCGTTTTTATATCACTCCAAATCTTAGCATGTAAGTACTTGTTAAAATGAATCCCATTAAGTATTGGAAGTTGATGTGCTGTATGTTATAAAACAAAAACATGATTTAGCTCTTCCTTAAGCAGGGTATTTGATGTACTGCCACACTCCTATTCCACCAAAGCTGGAAAACAATTTTCTTTTTCCTGAACAACATTACATTCATATTTCTGAATTTCTACTTACTGAGAACTTTTTTTTCTCTTAAAAGATAATTCCTTTTGGTTTAGGGTCATGCTGTTCAGAGAAATTCCTCACATAATCCATTTTAATTGAGTAGCATATACACAAAGAATACATGCAAGTATATTTCTTTTGAAAGATGATGGGAAAGCGAAAAGCTAAATGAAGATTTCAATTCATTGTTAGATTGAATTACTGCCCTTCAGATTTTTTTGACCTCTTACACATAATAGTTGGTAACAGATACTATGATCCTTTAACTAGCAGATGTTCACTTCAAATTGCTATAATTATTTTTTATCTTGTGGTTATGATACTAGTATAAAGAATTTAAAGTAGAAAGATAGATGTTTATAATGGTCTTGCAGTTTTATTAGCCATATATTAATGTGTCATGCCTAATTACATAACACAATTCATGATAATGCTGTTACTGGTCTTTTAATCATGGTAAGAATGTGCTATAGAATTGCAAGGCATATTTCGAATAACAAGGCAATTGACTCAAGAGGCAGTAAGTTTTTCCATGAGGAGTAGCATGATATAATTGTAAATTTAGCAAAATGTGTTTATTAGCTCATTTTTAATTTCACATGCTACTAATTTTATTTCCTGCAATTCCTATAAACCTCAGATTACTTCTCATTATACAATTATATTACTTAGGAAGTAAAATAAAAATTGCACAACTTGTGATTTGTGGGTTTAAGTGACCTGTAGCCAATGATTTGATAATCTCTTGTGGCCCAAAACAATTTCTCTGAAAATTAGAGTAAAACTAAGCAGCAGCATCACACACAAAAGATCTTGTTATTTGTAAATTTAAAGGGTAGAATTCATCAAGCTCATCAACAATAAATCCTCTGCCTTGAGATTCCTCAAAGATATCGTAAAAGTTAAAATGTGGATTTTTATCAAGATCTTTGCTGTAAAGCCTGTTCTAAAACAAATGCAAGAGGTCTATATTGGTATTAATTAATCCATTCATTTATTTTTTTCATTTATTAAACGATTTTTTAAAAAAATATTTTATTTATTCATGAGAGACAGATAGAAAGAGAGAGAGAGAGAGAGACAGGCAGAGACACAGGCAGAGGGAGAAGCAGGCTCCATGCAAGGAGCCTGACATGGGACTAGATCCCAGGTCTCCAGGATCATGCCCTGGACTGAAGGCGGCGCTAAACCACTGAGCCACCCAGGCTGCCCTATTAAATGATTTTTACTCATTTTTGAACATACAGAAAAGTTGAAGGAACTGTACACTAACGGCTATGTAACCATCACCTAGATTCCACAATTATTGGAATCTCCTAATTTTCTTTATCTCTTTTTTTGTGCATAAATACACACACACACACACACACACACACACACGTGAATCATTTGAGAGTGAGTTCCAGACATCAGGATGGCATTTCATTCCTAAATACATCGCCATGTATCTTCTCAGAATAAGGCCTTATTCTTATGTAACCACAATACCATGTCACATGTAAGAAGTGACATAATTCCTTATTATTCTCTAGTACCCAGCCCATATACATATTTTTCCAACTATTCTAAAAATTTCTTTCATACATTTTCTTTCCTTTTTCTTTTTTCCTTGACTCTTACTGCCTTTTCAGATTTTTAACTGAGCATTTTATACAATTCCAGTTTTTCTCTTCTCTTTGTCCATTAGACTTCTGTTTTTAAAATGTTCGTGGTTGCGCAGTTTGTGATATATATTTACAGTTAATGTAAATCCACTTTCAAATAACATTATACCGCTTCATGTAGAGTGCAAGTACAATAAAGTAGTCCGTCTCTCCCCTCCCTAATTGCATTGCTATCATTCATCTCACCAATCTATAAACTGTAATCCCTCTATAAGATGTTGCTAATAATATTTTGAACAAATTTTAGCTAATAATTTTTTTAACAAATTTCAGTTAAAATACAAAAAAAATCAAATTCTTTCTTTTACTTTTATTTATTACTTTTTCAACTCTTGTCCACTATGTAGTCTGAGCTTTTCATCTATATTATTTCCCTTCTCTTTGAAGAAGCCCATTCAATATAGATTACAAGGCAGGTTTACTAGCAACAGAGTACCTCAATTTTTACTTAAGAGTCTTATTTCTCCTACATGTTTGAAGGATACTTTTGCAGGATGCAGATTTCTAAGTTAACTTTTTTTTCTTTCAACACTTAAATATTTCACTCCACTCTCTGACTTGCACGATTTCTAAAGAGAAGTCTGATGCAATTTTTATTTATGCTTCCCTATAAGTGAGGTTTCCTCTCTGCTCGGTATTTTTCAAGATTTTCTCTTTGTCTTTCATTTTCTGTAGTTTGAATTGCCCAGGTGTAGACTGTTTGGAGGTATTTATTCTGCTTGGTGTTCTTTAAGATTCTTGGTTATATGATTTGATAGCCATTAGATTTTGGAAAATTCTTAGTATTATTTCAAATATCTATTTTATTCCTTTCTCTTTCTCTTTTCCTTTTGGTATTCCAAAAATGTATGTGTTATATACCTTTTGTAATTGTATCATAGTTCTTGGATATTCTGTTCCATTTTTTTTCTGTTCCATTTTTTTTCATCCTTTTTTTTCTCTTTGTCTTATAGTTTGGGAGCTTTCTATTGACCTATCTTCAGTCTCACTGTTCTTTCCTTGGCCATGTCCAGTTTGATGATGAGTCTGAGCCCATGAAAGGCATTCTTCATTTGGATTTCAGTTTTTTTTTTATTATTATTTCTACTATTTCCTTCCAATCCTTTCTTAGAGTTTCCATTTACCTGCATTTCCCATCTGTTCTTGCATATTCTTGCATGTTGTTCACTTTTTCTATTAGAGCCCTTAGCATATTAATCACATTTCAAATTTCTTGTCTGGTCATTTTAAGTTCTCTACTATATCTGAGTCTTATCCTGATGCTTTGTCTCTTCGTACTGCCTTTTAGCATGCCTTGTAATTTTTGTTGAAACCAGACATGATGCAACAAGTGAAAGGAACTGAAGCAGATAGACATTTAGTGTGGGGTTTTCTGTTTTTCTGCCTAGGATTTAGGCTTGTTTACAGTTTTCTATAGATAGCTATGTTGTCAGGGGTTAAATTTTCTTCTACTATCCTTGTTTTTGTCTCCCTAGATGTTGTTGGACTTCCTGAGAGACCTTCTCTTAAATAGATTGCAGTTCCTTCAGCTTTAACCCTCCTTTCAGAATGGTTACTTTCCCTGTAACTCCTTGAAGGAGAATTTCTTTCTCTGAGAACCAGGTGGAACTTTTGGAAGTAAAACCCAAGAAAGTATTTCCCCCACTTCCTAGAGTTTAACTCTAGTTTAACTCTTACACTAGTCCACACAGAGCCTCCAGCAAGTCATCAATTACAGCTTACATAATCCTATCAGTACTGGGTCTATTTGTGTACTTCTAGTCCTGGGCTGCTTCTCCTGGTAATATATGATTTTCTGTACACACCTCTGTCTCCAGTTTTCAGGGAAGCAGTTTGTCCTGTGATCTCCGTGCTCTGATAGATATAAGAAGGGTTGTTGATTAACAGTTTGTTCAACTTTTTCTTATTGTAAGGGTGAGAATAACAACTTCCAAGCATTTTGCATGTCAGATTAGAAATAGGAAGTCCATAACTTCTTTTTGTGTGACCCAGGAACCAATCAGTGTTATTATGCTCATGTAGCCACCTTAATATAGAAACTATTCAACTGAACCCAAACTTCTTTAAAAATGTCATTGCTGATTGCATTATAGAAGTTTTACCTCAAGGATGCCTGGGTAGCTCAGCGGTTGAATTTTTGCCTTTGGCTCAGGGTGTGATCCTGGGTCCAGGAACTGAGTCCCACATCAGGTACCCTGTGAGGAGCCTGCTTCTCCCTCTGTCTATGCCTCTGTGTCTCTCATGAATAAATAAATTTTAAAACATCTTTAAAAAGAAGCTTTACATCATGATTTTGTCAGATTGTTTCCTCATGGTGGGGACATCCTTTGGTGATGTTGCAAAGAAACTCAAGAGTATATTGCATTTTGGCTGGTGATGGTTACACAAGTCTGTGAATTACTAGTAACCGTTGATTTGTATGCTTTGGGTGAATTTTATGGCATGTGGATTGTCTCAATAAAGTTCTTTCAAAAAGTATGTATTGGGTATGTGATTAATCTTGATGAATTAACCTTCTGTGAAAGATGCAAAATAAAGTTTTGTAATTCCATAGTGAAGGAAGTCCGTTAGTATCTGTATAAGTGCATCAGTTAATGTCTTGTCCCTTAAATTTAGATTCAGTTGTGCTAGGAGCTCTGCTGATTTCACTTAAACTATCTTTCTTGATTATCATAATGACTTTGTGAAGTATGTTTTATTATCTTAATGCTACATGTGAAAAACTGAGATGCTAAGAATAGTATAATTAAGACTGTGTGGCTTCTGATGAGCTGGGATTGATTTTAACCATATTCTCAGATTATAATGTTATTTGTAGTTACTTTATTATGCTGTCCCTCTCTCACTCCTATAATCCTAGTTATGTAAGGTAGCATCCCCTGATACCTATGAATAGCCAGTCCAGTAGAGAGAGGCACCATGAGCCCCACACTAAGGCAGTACCAAGGACTGTTCCCTTTTGGTCTCTCAGTCATGTCACACCTGAAGTACAATCACTCTTAAATGCCAAATGTCTTTGAGGTGTACAGTAAACTGAGATGTAAATACAGAAATGGCTGTAGATATGAATAACATTTAATTAGGACAAAATCAAGAGTAAACATACACAAGAGTTTTGATACCTACCCATCTTCAATTATTGTTGAAAAGCATGTTCTTTCTTAACCACATAGAGCAGTACCACTAAGCTCTGAATCTGCTAGTTCAGGGATAGCAAGTAAGAATCACCTAGTGTGCGAATCGATTGAATCAATCTGTAGCAGCTGTCTGTGGTTCTGTGTGAAGAAGGATTGTCAGGCCAGAAGCAGTTTACAATTGATGGACCATGTCTGTGGATTGAGAAGAGTCAGGACTCAAATCCTGTATTTGCCAGCCCTGCGCTGAGCAAGGCCACCAATTTTGAAATGTGGATGTAGATTCAACTTGAGTGTTCTGAGGTTGGACTCATAAAATTTTATGAGCACCACAACTCATATAATTTTGAAAAGTTATTCTAAAATAAAAAATCAACAAAATATATTTGGAAGAAACTGTTAGAGCTTTCTTAGGGACTAATTTATTAATCTTATAATAAATCTGGCTTGTCTTTGGAATGACTAAGAGAGAGACGTTGGCAAGAAATTATCGTTAGAATTTCATAGTGAAATAACTTCAGGATGATGTCCAAAAGGATGAAAAACAATAGGTGCAGTGAGATAACTAATTAACTTTTACAGGAGGACTCATGCTAGAAAACCCATTTAAAGCTCGTAAATGGTATTAGGAGGGAAATTCTATGCCTACTTGTTTACCAAACAGTTTAAGACTAAAATACGTCTCTTAATTTAAAAATGTCATTGAGCCTATGAAAAATGATCCCAGTTGAGGTGTCTGTAAGCTTCAAACCAAGAATTATATATTTACATACACATAAGTACATATGTATGCTTATATGGCATGGTCTATGAAAGCTTTGTTTATAAGGAATAGCTGTAGATGATCACTAGTTAATTATTCTTGTCTAATGAATTTAGAAAATAGCCATTGTGAAACTAGAATAATCCAGTATTTATAAAGTAGAAGGAAATATTATAATGTAGGAATCCAAATGTACCATATCCAATAGCCATCTTTATAATCTTCAGAGAATTCTCTATAATCCTTCAGAAAAGCAAAAATTTATGGGTATTTGTTTTGTAGGGAGGAGTTAAGATGGAAGACATATAAATCCACCTGAAAATTTTTGTTAATTGGAGATTTTAATAATTACAAGTTAAAATTTTCAACTTTTCATTCATTTAACACAGTGAAATTTACAAATAACCAGAGATAACAGGAAATTACAAGATTATTTTAAAGCCCGTTAACTCTCTCAAGCATATATAACTCTTTGGAAAAAGTACATTTGATGTGAAGTGATTATCAAAAAATTCTTTTTAAAACACTGTAGTGTCCGAGGAATTGAAGGACCAAGGGAGACTGATAAGAGTGATCTAAGATGCATTTCTCAAGCAATCAGTGAAATTCAGGCTTTGCCTGTTATTGGGGAGTCAGATTCAATGTGACACACTCAGATCCTTTGAAAGCAATGAAGCTTTATCTTAGGGGGATTAGAGTCTTCAGGTACACATTGACTCTCTGTTGATCAAAAGCATTTATTTGTGTGAAGTTAAATGTTTTGAATGAATTCAATTTTTTTAGCACCATTCATGACATTTATTAATTACTCTGTCTTCATTTCTTTTTTCTGAGCTATATTTTACTGCCCAGCTACTAACTTGTGCTTCAATTTGCCAGCTTCTGTGTGTGTCTCCCTGGTTGTGGTCACCATCTCTGCAGTTACACCGTCCTCTTGGTTTGTTCATCAGCACTAGGATAGCCCTTGTTAATACAGTCGCTATTTGTTTCCATATCACTACAACCATCTAAGACCCTGATTCATCATCTGTCTTTGTTAATGACTCAGGATTCATCTCAGCTTCCCAAATCTGAATTGTTGTATTTCCCCATTTAAACTAAATTATGTCTAAGAAATTTACTTATGACTTCTTGTGAAAAATATTGTTTTGTATGCATTTCATTTATGGTTCTAGAATGGGAATGAAAATAAATCATAGCTATACACTCGACATTTAACAAATGTGCCAGGACCAGTTGTAGGCACTGGTGATATAGCAACAAACAGGATAAAATCTCTTTCTGTTCTTATGGACCTTATGCTATAATGGAGAGAGATGATTGTTTAATCAGTGACTCAAATAATGTCTACTGTGATTTTTGCCTGTAAAAATACTAATGAAACATTTAAAGGCTCCATAGATACTTCTTTGTGAAAATATATTAAACATTGGGTTCACATTGATTAATTCAGCATCCATATGTGAAGTGTTGTTCTAGGTACCGTGGATAACTGAAAAAGAAAAAGCAGACAAAATCATGCTTTAATTGATTCAATGTTCTTGTAGAGGGAAAATGAGAGTAACAAAGAACTAATAAAGAGACAAATCTGTAAAATTCAGATCTGAAAGTTGCTATGAAAAGAATTAAAGTCAGGAAGGAGGGAAGAGAGTGATGAGACAGACTTTTAAAATATATGGTGGTCAGCAGTAGTGTCTCCGATGTTTGAGCAGAATCCTCAGGGGAGTTGAGGGGCAGGAGGTGCTAAGCTGGAACTAGAAGGTGGGTAGGAGACAAGGTCATAATGGTAGTCAGTGCAAGAATGTGAGATTTTATCCTGAGTGGGACGGGAAACTATCTGAATTATGTTCTCAAAGATATACATGGAGATCAGACTGCAGACAAAAGTGTAGGTGACAAGAGTGGAATTAGGGTCAAAAGTTAGAGGTCTTTCCCAATCATCTAAACCAGAGGTAGTAATGGCTTGGACAAATGTGGTCGAAGTTGAAGTAGCAGGGAGTGATTAGGTCCTGTATTAGGAAGGCAAAGCTCACAGAATTTCCTGACAGATTAGAGTCAGGGTAGGGGAGGGAGATGCAAAATTAATTTCTTAACCTTGAAATTGGATTTTCTCTGCTTCATCAGTCTTCTGTGTGCACATAGATCAGTCATTAAGAATCACAGATGTAACCCCGGGCATGGATAGAAGTCGAATGTCTTTTGAATCCTTGCAGACTTGGCAGGAATGGTGAAAATGGCAGAGCCTAAGAAGTAGCTATATGGGCAAAACTTGGGAGGAAATGAGAATTTGGCATACCATTTTATTCTACTTTTAAATATTTAAGCTGCATCAAAGTCTCTGTGCTTATTCAGCTTATATTTTGAGTAATTTTTATTGTGAACTGAATAGTAATAACCTCAAAAATCTATGCATAGCATTTTAGAGAATGTCATTTGGAGCTACAAAACGAGGCAGAGATAAAGATGAAAAACACATATTTTCAAGTTTCTTCACTTGAACCATGGGGTTTCTTTTTTCAACAAAGAAAAAGCTATTTCCATGGTAGATGTTCTCACACCATGAAGGACAGCACTAATGCATTAGGAATATGTCATCTATGATTAATGCTGATGATTTAGTGAAACACAGCAAGATACTGAAATAATGGGATTTTTCTGCATTTTACAAATGCAATCAACTTAACATGGTCCATGAGATATTTATGAGTGTGTTATTTTTTTATTTCTAGAAGTTATTTAACATGAGGATGAGTTCTATGAAAATATAAAACAAACACAGAAATCTAACTCCTCTTTTTCTAGATAGAAATCACATGCACATTTGGGTATTCAACTAGTTTACTTAGGTTAACTTAAAAATTGCTAGTATACTGGGAACTCCCTCCATACTTTAAGCTCTGCTCTGGGTTAAGTCCTTTTAGAAGTAACCTGATGGTCTGCATGTATAGAAACTAGAAAAACTGTTTCCTAGAATGAACTCCTGAGATGATTTTGTTGTGCTGAAAATCTTGAATTCATGATTAGTTCTTGGACACTCATGACTACTAAAATGGCTGACTGATGTAATTATTTTTCACATTTTAACTGTTTATCTTTCCTAATCAGTAAAATGACAGGGTTTGATCCATTGCTCAACTGAGTTTTATAAAAATTTATATTAAAAAAATATCTTTGTGCTTTTCTTGCTACAGATTATCCAAATTCTTATGATGCTGCCTGCATATGTATAATTATAATACTCTTACAACTCAGGTTTGCTTCCTCCAAAACATTACTTTTCTTAAATTTTTGTGAACACATGTCTTTAATATAATGTAGTTGTCATGATTTGTTTCTCAATTTGTGTGTGTGTCTATGAGGAATATAGATTCTGATTGTCTCTAAAGCAGACCCCCACCTATGAAAGTGCTGCATTTTATAGGAGTTGGTGATTCTGATGACCTTAAAATATAACATTGATTAGACTTAGTTGAATAATATAGAATTGAATGAATCCATTCTTCAAGTATTCTTAAAAATTGTAGTTGCAAATGAGTTTTGGTATAATCCATTTTATTTATTACATTTGAATGACTATCGAAGAATACTAATTCCAGCAGATTCTCTATTTGATTGAAGAGACTGCAAAGAAAGTACTAGATAAATGAAGAAAAGGGAGTTTTTAATCTTGATTTGTCTATAGTTTTTAATGTTCATGGTGACAGATGATAGATTGAATTCCACTCGGTTCTTAGAAAATGTATGATGCAAAAATGGCTTTTAGATGCAGTATTTCCCCCTATATTTGGGGTGTGAAATGCTTATGGGAAAGATACAAAACTGAAAAGCATCAATGCCAAACCTGGGATTTATTTACCAGGCCTTTGTAAAATCAATATAAAAGACAGTCATATTTTTGAGGCCCTGTTACTTTACATGTATTATCTTGTTTGACTCACATACAATGCCATGAGGAGGCATTGTATCCATTATTAAGATGGATAAACAGGCTAAATGAGAAGTTAAGTAATTTATCTGACTTCACAAGAATAAGAAGTAGTAACAATTAAATTCAGATGCCACTGACTCCAAAGTGTAGATGGACAACTATGACCAAGCAGTAAACCCAGATCATGGGGAAATGCCATCACCTGGGTGGCCACTTGCTGTCAAGCTCTCCTCTAATGGACAACCCAGTTGGTGAGGCAGTTCCATGGCAGGGTGGAAAAGGTGGACAGGGAGGGCCCAATCCTTATCCTAGCCAGTCATTGATGTCTTCCCAGAAGTATCCTAACACCCCTCTGGGTTTGAGTCTTTTGAAATGTTTCCTTTGTCAATGCTGCTTCGTGGTCATCTGGGGAAGTATGAGAGTTAACTCCTCAGGTCACTGAAATAATGTTTTCTAACCAATGAGGAATCTTAGGGCCGGAAAACTATAAACTGTCCAAAAGCCTGAATTTCTACCTTACTGAGTGGATCCAGGGCTAATAGTAAAAGACATGAAAATATTTTTCTTTTTTTTTTGTCTTTTTTGATTTGAATGTATTACTGATTATTTTATCCTCTTCCTAATAAGAACCATATTACTTTGTGTATTAATATTAGTTTTTAATTAGTGTTTGAGAATTGATTAGTTTTAATTAGTGTTTAATTATTGAATTATAATTGCTTGAATTATGACACAGCATTAGGGGGATATGGAATTATGAATAATTCTGGGTAATAGCTACACAAAAGTTTATTTGCATCATAACAGGATGGTTCTGAAAGACTCTTATCAATTCATTTATCTGTAACTCTAAAGAGACACTATAGTACAAATAACAACTCATATAACTGGTTGGCAGTAATCAATTGATAAGCTTTTGCATGGGCATCTGCACTGATTATATCCATAACTTTTAGGTAGAAAGTTTAAAGAGGAGCTTCTACACAGCATTACTGCACCTAAACAATTATATCATGCCTCTTAAATAATATAGGTTTATACAGGAGGATATTCCTTCTAGTTTTACCATCTGTTTACTGGAAGATTTGCTTGGGTAAAATAACTTAAGAAAAACTGAAGAATTACAAAGACAGAAAATTTAGATCAGACAATAAATTTCATTTTTCTTCAGTTTTTCTTCCTGTTCTCTAGGCCAGAGAAGGCCACCTAAATTTACAGAGTATCTTTGATAACATGAATAATAGGGCTTTTTGTCTCTGTAACGTATTCCTTAAGTTTCTGTGAGATTCAGCATGTCTAGCTCTCAGACATATTTAAAATGCAAATGTGCACTTTAGGTAATATATGAATTGTTGTGATCTATTTTTTAGAAAGTATTCTACAAGTTAGACATCTATATAAAAATACGGCCTCTTAATCCATCACTTTGCAGGGTGGCAGTATGTGTACAGCCTTATTTCAGTGTATTGTAGTATTCTAAGCCTTGTTGGAAATCTCTTGAAATTCTGTCTTATGTTGTAGCACATTTTTTAAAGAGCTCAAAGTGCCAAACCTTAATTTTTGAAGATGGATTTAATTTTTTTAAATTTAATTTTATAACAAAGACTTTTAGATCAAAACCTGCTGTGTAAAATAGAGAGACAATTGAAAACTATGTGTCCATTTGAAATACCTATTTATGTGCTCTGTACCTATGATAGAACAATGCATCAAATAAGCATTACAATTAGAAGTTAGTCCAATTTGTTTTATGCCCCTTATTTCCACGGGAAATAAGGCATTCTCTGAATGCCAAGTTTTATGGTCACTCTACTAACTGGTAAAATTAGAGGAATTCAGTGGTTGCCACCCATCTGTCATCCAGTGACTATCCTGGACAATGAGGAGGCTTGTTTGTTCCCAAGGCCACTCTACCTCTTTCTCAGTCCTCTTTCCTTCCCTGAGATTCCACAAACAGGAAGTAGAAATAACATGTTTGCTAAGTCTGTGGAACTCAAGATGGGCTCCTTCAAAGGCTGGCATTGTTGACTTGGCCTGATGCCTTTCACCAGCATCCCTCTTGCTACTGTAGCTGATGGAGGGGCTGATATGTTTCATCTTTTGTCCATTTGTCTGAGGACTATGTGTTTCTTTTTGAGGAGGCTTCCTCTTCTTCAGTGGGCCTCTGAATACCTTAACTTGAACTGAAGTTGAGATCAGTTCCCTCTCTCAAAACATAATTTTGAGTTTATCTTTTTCATTATTGCAACTTTCTTTCCTATGGTTTTTAGCCTCTGATCTTTTCTAAACCTATAGTCCTTGCAGTGTTTGCTTTATTAGGGTGTTGTTGGTTGGACCTCGCCTGAGTTTTCTATATCTATCCCATGTCCTGAATTAGTTTGTTCCCAAAGCATCTTCGTCTTTACCCCCATTCATTCTGAGCCTTGCCCTGTGCTATGGAACTTAGGTGTGACATTAGGGCTTATGCATGAGTGTGGTAATGCTCCCTGGTGCTGTGGTGGCATTTGATAGGAGAGGGATATTTTCTGTAGAAACTGATTGATCCATTGCAACAAATGTATTTGAATATTTTGGAATCCAGAAGAGATATTTTTGAGAAGATAGCCAATTCTTCTAAGGCTCTGAAATTCTTTGACAAATCAAATATAGGGGCGTCCAGGTGGTTTAGTCAGTTAAGCATCTGCTGATGCTCAGGTCATGATCTCAGGTCCTGAGATGGAGCAAGCTCCAAGTCAGGCTTCCTTTTCAGCGGGGAGTCTGCTTCTCACTTTCCTTCTGCTGATCCCTCTGCTTGTGCTCTTTCTCTTTCTCAAATAAATAAATAAAAATCTTTAAAATAAAAAAATCAAATTAATCCATACTTGGAAATTATTCCCTTATCAACTACTTCCCAATACCAAAGTTTAAAAAATCATTATGATGTTCTAGATTCAGTTTTATCATTTCCCACTTTCAGTAGACTTCTTTACATTCTCATATGTGCAGAGACTTTCAAAACAGTCCCATAGTAGAAAACCTTAGAATGTCTTCTTGCTTTGTTGTCATTTTTTTCTAACAAATAATATTATAAAACTAACTCCTAAATCTCCATAAGTCAAAATAAGTATCCTCGGTTTTATTTTATCTATACCTTTTGTTTAGGTAACTTAAATTATTAGAAATAGCTATCTGTCTTTTTGCAATTTTGCTTAATTAAATCAGGCTTTATTACCCATTTATCTGTTTATGAAACAATAATGTGGTTTTTTTACTCCCCCTTACAGAATGCTGAAGTAATAAGCTGGCATTACTTGTAGATCATTAATCTTTTTATTCTTTATAAATGCTATAAGTATCACCATGAGTCTTGGCACTTGCAGGTAAAGTCCTTTAAAATAGCCTTGATTGATTTACTACTGATGGTGGGCAGCAGCTTTCTTTGCCGTCAACAATTAAATGTTGACTGTAATAGTTTAGATGAGGATCTGGAAGTCTCGGCACTTTTGATGTTTCTGTGGTTATACTTTGCCTTTTGCTTCTTTCAAATGGTTCTGCATTGTCATCAAAGTGAATTTCTATATTTTTCTTGCCTCAATTTCTTTTTGGCATCTTTTCTTCATCATTAATCAGGTCTACAATAAAGATGTTTTCTTTGTTATCCCATGGGGCATACTATGATTGTGGCAATAGAAGTGACAGACCATCCTCTTTTGCCTTCAATCTATTTAGTATTTGTCTTTATATGCTTCACTTTGTTTATCCCCCCTATATTTCAGTTTCAGGTCTTCACAATGTTACACTAGCTTCCAGAAGTAAGATTCTGCAAGGGAAAAACAAGTCAGGTTTTAGAGCCATGTAGACTTGGATACAAATTGTAATGCTCTGGAAAGAGTTGCTTAAACTCTCTGTCCTCATTTATCTCTTCTGTAAAATAGGAATAATAATGCCTATTTTGAAATTTGTTAAGAGGAATTTTATCAGACAGAAGAAAATATCTGTTTCACTAAATAAATTCAAGACATTTTCACTCCTTTCCCCTTTGTGGGAGCAATTAAAAGGTAAAACTACAGTAAAAAGCCACAGTAAATGTTAGCCCTACTTTCTAGTTTATTATTTATTTATTTATTTATTTATTTAAAAATTTTTTTTTTATTTTTATTTACTTATGATAGTCAAGAAATAGAGAGAGAAGAGAGGCAGAGACATATGCAGAGGGAGAAGCAGGCTCCATGCACCTGATGTGGGATTCGATCCCGGGTCTCCAGGATTGCGCCCTGGGCCAAAGGCAGGCGCCAAACCGCTGCGCCACCCAGGGATCCTCTAGTTTATTTATTTACAAAACATGTATATAATATATACTAGTGTTGGAAGTACTCTATTAATATTAACTAATTTAATTCTCATAACCACTCCTAAGGAATAGGTACTGTCATTTTTTCTCTTTTTATGCTTGAGAAAATTGAATCACTAAACAGTCAAATATCATGTTGAAGGCCATACAGCTAGCTAGTGATGGTCCCAAGTGGGATCTGGGCTAGGAGGTCCTGGCTATGGAGGTCATGATCCTAACCACATGATGACCCCTTCTTGCACTCGTGCCTTCTCTTTATTCCCTATTCAAGAAAACAGAGTTTCACTTTTCTTGTATGAGGATTTTCCTGTGGGTACTTCCTTGGCTACTAATCCTATCACATATTGTCCATTTTTCCAGAAAAGTCTCCACATCACTTTGTGGCAGATACGGAATAACGTATAGCAACAGCTGGCCTTTGTAGAGCGAGGGGGAGTGAATTGTCCTCCTCAAGGGAGGGCTCACCCATTAGAGGTAATGTCTTGCTTCTAGAATCAGTACTTCTTAGTGGCCTGACAGAGGTTATTTATTTGACAGAGATATTCTGGGAGTAGATCTGGCATTTACTAGAATTACCATTGTTTTCCACAAAAACCTAATGAATTCAGATGACATTATCAGCCCCATAATTTAAGAGATGCATTCTAGCCTGGGCCTGGTCTGACAGGTATCCTATTTTAATGCTCAGCTAACTTATTTGGTATTTAATTTAAAAGTCATGATTTTTTGCCACATATACAAATGACATTTTTTTTTTTTTTTAGAAAATTATAGTTTGCTTTAGCTTTGTAAAGCAATGGGAAAATGTCTTTGATAATAGTGTTTTCTGGATGTTATTTGGTGACATTTCTGGCTCCATGGAATTATGATTAAAATCAGAAACTAGGATGAGGTGTCACTCTACTATGCAGATGAGACAGACCAATTAAGGAGTGTGATTGTAGTAGGATAGGAATGTCAATGCCACATCAAATATTCCTACTCTACACAGATTATATGTAAGGGGAAAACTTCACTAGCCAGATAAGGACAGCAAGGAGTTTCTGCCTTGAAAATGTAGCTCTGTTAAAAGAGGAGATTTGTCTATTGCAGCTGGAAAGTTGCCCTAAACAGAATAATTAAACCTATCAAAAAGTATCCTAATTTTACTTAATATTTAAGTCTCTCTCTTTTGCAAGAGGGATGAGTGGAGGGTTAATCATTGAGCTCTAGATAGACAAAGTAATTATTATAGCAAACAGCACCTTGGTGGATTTTTCTCTTAAAGGGAAATTTTAGTTCACTAACATTTTCTTTCCTGTTGGGAAAATTATATTCTAATTTGTCTACATTAGGAATTGAGTTGTTTTGCATTATTGAAATTTCCAGTTGGCTGATATCTAGCCGATCTTATGATTTGTTAAGCATGTGAGTTAAAGAAAACTCAAACTTGAACTGACTTACACAAAACGAGAATCTATTGACTCACATAAACATAAAGTCCAGTTGTGACTCAATGGCTCTAAAATGATACCAGGGAACACGTTTTGTTTTTATGGATTTGTTTTTTTCTCCAATCTGCTTTCTGGGATTTTGACTCTGGTTAGAAGCAAGCTCGATTTCCACTTGCAAGATTGCCGCTAAAAGTTCCAGGGGTCACCTACTTCCTTGTCCAGCTTAAACAGAGAAAGTATCACTTTAAAAAGAAAGGAGGAAGGAAAAGAAGGAAGAAGAGAAGAGAGGGAAATCCTGGGACCTTTCTTTGATTGGGTCATGTTAGGTCACTTTCCCAACTTAGGCAGGGAATGTGATTGGGTGATTGGTTTTGGTGCAGGTAAGAAGTCTATTCTTGAGCCTTTAGGACAATTTGGGGTTAATATTCATGGTTTCTTAAACTTGGGGAAAAGGTGGGGAAAACCACTGAGAAGTAACCATGTTTTTCACTGAAATTCAAAAATGGTTACATTTCAAAAAAGTACTTTGTATTCGTAAGTAGGCAAGTCTCAGTTATGGTGTTAGAAGCCAGGGTAGTGATTACCTGTAGGGAGAAGGGGAGTAATGACTGGATTTGGAGCATGAGGGATTCCATTCCTATGGGCTATTGTTAATGTCCTATCCCCCTATTTGGGTAGGGGTTTCATGGGTGTGTTCACTTTTGAAAATTTATTTAGCTGTATAATCATGATTTTTATACCTTTCTGTATTAAGTAGGTTTTCATAAATAGTTTAAATACAAACTTAAACTTGGAATAGAAAAGATTGTAAAGTTATTTCTATAAAATAGCTTACATGAAATCTAATGACCATACCAAGGTTCTAAAACAATGCATGGAAGTACCCCCAGGATGCCCCAGAAAATTCATAGTGATGCCATGGACTATTTTCAAATTTTGAATGAAACCTAGTAATATGCAACAGTGTTCTACTGAACACTGTCAACTACTAGCTTGGGGTAGTTTAGAACTTCTGCAGTAAGTAGATCATGCTATCTTCATTTCAATAATATGTTGTCTTTGAAAGTCTGGTTTGTCGAAAGTTGCTTTTAAAATGCAAGCACCGCATGAAAAAATCAGGGAAGGTGATGAGGGTGTCTTGGTGTCTAGTCTGATTCCAAGGTTTAAGAAGTTGTGCAGTGCCCAACAGGAGCACATATCCCATTAGTCATTGTGGCTATCAAAGAATTAAATATAAATACAATTGTATTATTTCTTTTCACTTAGCTACTAAATTGTTAGGACATCAATGCTTATTAAGTTATTTGGATCTAATTACTTAATAAATGTGACAGATTTTTCTTTTGGCCTAGAATATAATGAAAAAAATACCAAGATACATACCTCAAACACTTAGGAGTTTGAGAATCACTGGATTATCATTATTTTGGGGTTGGGAGACTAGCTTCCACTGTTTGACTACTGTGCAATCTGTTCAACAAATTAATGAGTAAGAAGATCAGAATTATAAAATTCTCAGCCTTCTGAACTAGAGCATATTTAACAGGTGAAACATTCTTATGATAATCCAGATTCATCATTCTAAATACCAAACATTACTCCTGACTTCAATACAGGTTGCAGATGCTTCACCCTGGAACCATGCTGGACATTGTAGGTCTAAGGACCCCAATATGGCTTTGGGGGGCTATTAACATGTATATATTTTAGGCTAATGCTAGCAGTTTTCTACTTTATATCACTGGCTTTTTTTCCTCCTGTCAGAAAAATAGGATAAAAGAATGGAAGAGTCATGGGCTTTCGACAGGCCTCTACTCACCTTTCGGTTTTATTAGTTACCTCTCTGAAACTCAGCATCTCAATTGTAAAAGGAGGCCAAGAAGGTCTATGTTTCAATGTGACTTTGCAAGAAGGCTGGCAGATGACAGGCATTTAAGACAGTGTCAGTGCAAGTATTTATAATATAGTTACCATGTGTCTGATCTATGCTCAATCCTCTGGAGCCTAAAACCACAATTAAAATACAACTCTGGTTTTAAGATGCTAAAAGATGTAATAAAGGGAGCTGGAGCATGGCTAAATGATTAAGGCAGTAAGTGGAGGGTGGTTGGATACAGGTTTTAAGTGTAATGAGAGGAGAGAAGATCAAAGGATGACTGAAGTGAATGGAGAATGCTCCTTGGGGGAGATGATACCCATAGTGGGGTTTGAGGTAGGAATGGACTTCACCAGGTGAAGGTGAGTTGAAGCCACTTGATGGGGAAGGAAGAGAGTTAGTAAGTGCTTGCAGCTGAGGGAGAGCAGATGCGACAAGCAGGCCAAGCCCACATGGTGGCAAAAGCAACTGCAATATGCAGTGGTTAATGCAGGGACAGGGTAGGGAGGTGAGCAGAGTAACTTGACATGAGGCTGGGAATACAACTGAGGAAAGATGGAGTAGCTGTTAATTATTATTTTTTGGAAGCTAGGTTTAAGTTTGTAGTTGAAGAGTTTAAGCAGAGCTGAGGAGGCTTCAGTCTTCTGGAGGGAACATCCAGAAAAGGAAGCTAGAACTCATCCCTCTCTTCTGTCTAAACTTTTATGCTTCTCATTATCTCCTTTATCCTTTATCTCTCTCCTTGTCATTATCTCTTTTTCTGTACCTACATTTATGTGCCTGACACTTTCTCCTATGCTTCTCTGCTTTTACCCCAAGAAATCTGGCCTATTTAGTCATCAGCTCTCAATGAGAAATCTATTTCTCGTCAGGGCCTGGACATACATTCATTCAACAGGAATTTATTGAATATCTGTACAATACATTATTTGGGTCTTTGGCTTGAGAATTACCAAAAGTAAATTATTTTTGTGGTATTAGTTGTTATCCGCTGTTTCCCCTACTGCCCATTGGATTGTTTTTTTAACCAGTCAGTCAGGAAGACTTTATCATCCGGGCTGTCATGAGTGGCTATCAGGGTCTGGAGTGCATGAATCCAACAGGGGTCATTCCTATGGAATATGATATTAATGAATGCCCTGGAGTTGTGCAATCTGGTGACTCTGTTTCAGAAAGCTGAAGTATGTTGTTTTAGGGTAATTGATATTTACAAACATAGGTATGCAGCACTGAATTTTCTTATGTGGATTCCCCTGTCATTAAAACTAGTTTATACATATATGTACCACATATTTGACTGCAATCTGAGAAACATGCTGTATAGTAAACTTTAGAGTCAAATAGTCCTAGGAAAGTCTGGTTCTGCCACTCACTAGCTGTGTGACCTTGAACAAGTTACTTCAACCTTTCTGGGCCTCAACATCTTCTTTTGCAAAATGGAGAACATAATAAATAACTGAAATTTCTTGTGAAGATGAAGAACCATATACGAGTCCTGAGAGTGCTCCCAGAGTCTTGGGATAGTCACATTCTCTCTTGGCTATAAAGTGGATGCTATAACATGTCAAAATGGGTTAATGAGACACGCATTATTTAGTAGCTAGACTTTAGGGTTGTCATGAGCACAGCATTGAGTGATAGCAATAAGTGATGTTGAATGAGATTTTTATACTAATACATAAAAATAAAAATTCAAACCTTTAAAAGAATATCTAAGGAAGCAAGGATAGTGGTAATTAGCTAAATTGAACAACCACCACCACCAAATGGCTTCTTTGTCAAATATAAAATGGAAGGGAAAATAGTTACTGTGGCAAAGGAGAATATTTCCAAGCCAACCTGAATTATTTCAGAAAGTACTTATTTTGGGGCCCCTGGGTGGCTCAGTCCGTTAAGTGTCTGACTCTTGATTTAGGCTCAGGTCATGAACTCAGGGTTGTGAGATGGAGCCCCATGTTGGGCTCCATGCTGGGTGTGGAGCTTACTTAAGATTCTCGCTAGCCCTCTCCCTCTGCCCTCCCCTGCTCACCAGTGTGCTTTCTCCCTCCCTCAAAAGAAAAGAAAGGAAAGAAAGAAAGAAAGAAAGAAAGAAAGAAAGAAAGAAAGGAAGAAAAAGTATTTATCTTTGTAAATGATGTTAAAGTTTTCCTTTCAAAGAATGGCCTTATTTTATTTAAAGGTATTACAAGGTTTCTATGACTACGACCTCCGGAGGAAGGGTATAACTTTTTTTAAACACGCATGTGTATCATTCAGTTCACATTATGTACCAAACCAGCTGGTTAAATGTTTTCTCAAGAACTTTAAAAACAGAAATAAAGTAAAATGAAGTGTGCTTTCTGATGTGTTCTGTTAGCTGAGGAAAGTACGTATGAGGAAGGTGAAGATAATTTTCCCTTTTTAAAGGGTGAGAAATTACTACCATGCTAAAAGGTTATTTGCCTAAACCCACTGAGCACATTGCCAGTATTTCTGAAAATAAGTTTCAGATCTCCTCTTTATCATTTACTTTGCCAAAACTTACTCAACAACTCTGTTCTTTCTCATCACAATTGAATCTCCCCTCCAGCAAAGGAATCCCTTTGCCATTATTCTTGGGCTTGACTACCCTCCCTCCAAAAAAACACCCCCAAAAAAACTTTGAAAGAGTTTGCCAATAGATTGCAATAAATTATAAGGGTGAAAGAAGAATCTCCTCCCCCACCTCCGCCCCACCCCTGGAATTGTGAAAAGAGAAAGCTGGATTTTATAATCTCTCAGGGCACTTTCACTCCAGAACATTCTGAAGTTAAAATTTTCAAGGTAGTCAATCCTATAAACGAGGTAGTTACAGCCTGGCTTCCTAATTCTGCCTTCTTTATTTTTATTTTTATTTTTTTTTAATTCTGCCTTCTTTATACCGAACTATTGCAGCCTCAGGCAAAAATAGCCATTAAATTGGTTGCTGATCCTCACATGACTAACAATGAGACTTTTGAATTTGCTCTAATATTTCCAGTTGGTGACTTTGAAACATCCTGAGTCCAGCTGGTGTTCATGGGTGTCTCATGAACAGCTGCCACTGTGCCAGCATATATTCTGACATTGAGAGTGTGAATGAAACAAGATTGAAGAAATCTATGTGCCATACCCACAGAAGAACAGAGCACTGCTGAAAGCATGCTTATTTTTATTTGAAGCGTATATAACCTTATATTCACCTGTTATTGTACTGTATTGTCAATGATAACATGGTTTCAAAAGAGAAGCCACTTTAAAATTAAAATAAGGTTTTGTGTTAAATCTTCTTGACAAACATTTCCTCTAAGCCTGAAAGTGCTATACAGCTTTAAAAACACTTAACTGAACTAAAATCTAATTTTGCATAGAAAATTTCTATGTGCTCCATTAAGTAACTGGAGACATCATTGGAGAAAACTATAAAATCAATGTTTTGTGATTTTTTCATCTGGGATTCCAGTATTTGCATATTTGATTAATCTGAAGTCCTTAAATGTCACTCAGGATCCTCTATGCAGGGCAAATTTACAAGAGAATATAAAAATACTTTTGTACAAGGGACTATATGCAAAGAGTAAAATATATGATGTGTAGGGGGAAGAAGTTCTTTCAAACACATACTGAAAATACATTGAATTGAAGAGACGTTTTCTGGCTGTACCGAATATAGAAATAAGAAACAAAGGATGCGAGTTTAAGGTCTAGATATATGTATTATTACCATAAGCATTGGCAAATATGTAGCTTCTGTGAACCCCATTTCCCTCATCTTCAAAATATGAGACCCAAATGGTCCTCCAGAATTGACAGCCAATACAATCAGTTAGAAAACTCTTTTACCCTGTATTCATTTTGAATAGAATAAAAGAGAGTCAAGAGATGTTAAGAGATTGTTATGTGGCAAATTAATGATAAAACCAGGGGAAAAAGCATCCAAAGTGTCCTGACCCATAAACAATAAATGTCTGTTGTATGCATGAATAATGAAACAAAAAAGAACATTCTGCTTTGGCCCTTTGAGTTGAGGCTTTGTCAGGATGTAGGGTGTTTTGTGCACTAGAACAAAGGAACACCTCTGCCCAACCTATACTCCCATTACCAGTCATCACAACCCAGCACCCTATCAAATAAGGATTCCTTCTTTTTTCTTGTGTGCCTACTTGGATGCTGCTTTTCTACTTTAGGCAGCAAATCTTTCATATAAAAACTAACCTAAGCCAAAATTTAAAATAGGTGGAAATATGCCAGTTTTGAGTTTAATCTGGAGTGAAAAATAGTAATAAAACAGCCATGTGGACTTTGTGTGGTGATGTAAGGAATGAAGGGGGTACCAGGAGCTTATTGCATTCCACACATAATTTATTTAAATCCCCATTCTTTTGCTGCATTGAAAAAGAATCATTTACAGGCACCAGAAATCTTCAATGGCAGGGGATTTACCCATGAGTGTCCAAATAAGGGCAGCCAGAAGCACTAAGCTATACTGTTTCTTATCCTTCAGCCAGAGTCATGGGACCAAATCAACTTGTTTTAGTTCATGTAGTTTAGTTTCTAACTTACCAACACATTATGAGTGTCAGCTATAAGGTAGGTATTTGGAAAGGTAGTTAAGAAGACCTAAGCAGTCCATCCCTTTGCAAAAGAGGATCCAATCATGGAGTTCATAAGCCAAATGTCACCCACTCTTCCCGGAGCAGTTTTTGTACCTGCCAAAACTGGTGAGTTCTCCGGTAACTTCACTGCAGGCATGTCCTCTTCTGTCCAAACCAAAGAGATTGTAGGTTGAAATTGTGAATGAAAAGCAACCTGGTTATAGAAATCCATTTCCCTGAAAGTACCCTCACAACTTTCAAATTCCTATCTCTATTCAACTGAGTGCCCAGATCAAGAAATAAAGTCTGCTGATGGAATGAAGGAATGAATGAATGATTAAAGAATGCATGAGAAGAGACACAAAGGAGCAGTGGGGGAAACTTAGTTTAGCAGCTATTTGCTATGACTCTTTTGCCAATGGGGTATTCTTAAATATTAAATACTAGAAATCTTGAGTTGCGGGATCTTCCTAAATGTTTTCTTCTTTTTTTTATATAAATCTTAAAAACAAAATGTGTCCAGGAGCTGTCAAAAGGAAACAGGACTTTATACATTGAACAGTTGGAATGATATGTTACATTTTGGTAGGTTGTGAAACTAATTGCAAGACATATTTTTCAGACTTCTTGTTAGATTTATTACAACACTCTTAATAAATGAGGCATAGCCATTACATCACAATTTCAACTTTATTCACTTATCTTCATTTCTGAGATAATATTTATCTACTTATAGCTACTCTTTCACTTGTTTGAGTAACAGAGACAGATCGTGGTATGTAATCAATTATAGTTTCCCCTACAAGTCATCAATCTTAGCTAATAAATGCAGAAGATGAGTTTTAAAACTCATCCTGAAGTGTTGGCAGAGAGCTACAAATTCACAATATGACCATTGACTCAGTGACTCATCTTCACTACAGTCGTAGGTGAGCTTCAGAAAAAGATAGTGTCATCTTCTGTCACCAGCGTGTCAGAGGCAGCGCCCCACTTTATCCCAATAGTATTAATTTATCAGATTTCCTCCTACCAATTAGGCAGCAGGTATTTATTGGGCTCTTCATGTGTCTCAAGCATGTGATAGATTTTGTGGAGGATTCAAAGGTGACAGAAAGACATCACAAGCAAGACGTGATTCCTACTCCCCAACAAGACAGTGTCCTAAAGAAGGGGAAACACAGGTGCATAAACAACACCATGTGAAGATCTTTGAAGAAACAACCCTGATTTAGAAGAGGCTATGAAGGAAGAACATTTAAAGGATGTATTTGCTACTTATAATTTCTAATGTTTCCATCGCTTTTCTTGCAATTTAAGTTGTTCACGAGAGGGAATAAGAAGTTTCTCCCATATAGCATAAAATTTCCTGTCTCATGACCTTGAAATGATCATGTTTTGCCTGTTTACAGAAACTGATATTGGCACACATTTTGACTTTAGCGTAGTCAGAGGGAAACATTACAGAAACAGTCAAGGAAAATATAGAACACTGGCTCTCAAACTTAATGGGCACAAGGATTATCTCAGAGTAATTAAAAATACCTTCAGACACTCTGATTTAATAAAACACCCCACCCTCACACATTCTTATTTAATTCACACATTCTTATTCATTCAATAAAACACCCCACCCTTCCCTCAGGTATTCTATCTGATTCAGTAGGTCTTGGATGAACATTGGAAATATGAAATTTAAAGGTCATTCTATGTGACTTTGATAAAGGAAGTCATAGGTGGAAATGTTCTGCTATAGAAAAAAACCTAGTGAATGTCACAGAAATGCTAGCTTGGTGCTGTTTTTCAAAGAACTAAACATTATAGTATTGTGCCGATGCTTGGTTTTTATTGTAAGACTGGGTTCATTAACTTTTTTTGGGGGGGGGGTTCATTAACTATGGATGTGAGTTTAAACTGATTAGGCAAACTCATACATTTCTCAAATAATTTTCTTAAGCATCCCTTCAAGCCTTCTTTCCTTTTTAAAATTTCATTTTATTTTTTCTGACTTCGTTATTGGCATATAACATATGTATGCTTAAGGTATACAATATGATGATTTGGTACATATATGTATTGAAAAATGATTACCACAATAAGGTTAGTTAATACTTCCAACCCTTCACATAATTACCATTGTGTGTATATGTTTGGGGGGGGGGGTGATAAGTTTTAAGATGTGCTCTCTTGATTGAACAATTCTACTTGTGAATATACATCCAAAGAAAACAAAACCATCCTCTCAAAGAGATTCTCGTGTTCATTGAACACAGCCAATGGCTATTCACAATAGCCAATACATGGTAATAACCTAAGTGCCCATTGACAGATGGATAGATAACCAAAATGTGATATATATATATTGCATTTTATACACATATATACATATATATATGGAATAGTATTCAACCTTAAAAAATAAGGAAATCTTGTCACTTGCAATAACATGGATGGATCTGGAGGGCATTATGCTAAGTGAAATAAGCCAGACCCAGAAAAACAAATACTTCATGATATAACTTATATATGAAATATAAAAAAAAATCAAACTCATAGAAAGAGTAAACAAGTGATTACCAGGGGCAGGAAGTGTTACTGGTGTTTGGTGTTTCCCAGATTTATGTCTGGGAGCACTGGAAGAATGAGAGTCCCAGACAAGGCAAAAAAGAGGGTGAGAAGCAAAAGCTTTATTGAGCAGAAAGAGACTCCTGCTTAAGGTTGCTAAGGCTTCACAATGGCATTCTCTAGGGTTTTTTGCGAGTTTTATCTGGGCAAGGGGCAGAGTTTGTGGGCTCCTAGTAACAGGTTTCCCATTGGTCAGTTGAAAGATTTTTTTTTAAATAATAAATTTATTTTTTATTGGTGTTCAATTTGCCAACATGCAGAATAACACCCAGTGCTCATCCCGTCAAGTGCCCCCCTCAGTGCCTGTCACCCATTCACCCCCACCCTCCACCCTCCTCCCCTTCCACCACCCCTATAGTTTGTTTCCCAGAGTTAGGAGTCTTTGTATTCTGTCTCCCTTTCTGATATTTCCTACCCATTTCTTCTCCCTCCCCTTCTATTCCCTTTCACTATTATTTATATTCCCCAAATGAATGAGAACATATAATGTTTGTCCTTCTCCGATTGACTTATTTCACTCAGCATGATACCCTCCAGTTCCATCCACGTTGAAGCAAATGGTGGGTATTTGTTGTTTCTAATGGCTGAAGAATATTCCATGTATACATAAACCACATCTTCTTCATCCATTCATCTTTCGATGGACACCGAGGCTCCTTCCACAGTTTGGCTATTGTGGACATTGCTGCTATAAACATCGGGGTGCAGGTGTCTTGGCATTTCATTGCATCTGTATCTTTGGGGTAAATCCTCAGCAGTGCAATTGCTGGGTCGTAGGGCAGGTCTATTTTTAACTCTTTGAGGAACCTCCACACAGTTTTCCAGAGTGGCTGCACCATTTCACATTCCCACCAACAGTGTAAGAGGGTTCCCTTTTCTCTTCACTCTCTCCCACATTTGTGGTTTCCTGTCTTGTTAATTTTCCCCATTCTCACTGGTGTGAGGTGGTATCTCATTGTGGTTTTGATTTGTATTTCCCTGATGGCAAGTGATGCAGAGCATTTTCTCATGTGCGTGTTGGCCATGTCTATGTCTTCCTCTGTGAGATTTCTGTTCGTGTCTTTTGCCCATTTCATGATTGGATTGTTTGTTTCTTTGATGTTGAGTTTAATAAGTTCTCACATTAATAAGTTAATGTGAGACAAGAATCCATCAAAATCCTAGAGGAGAACACAGGCCACAGCCCTTTTTGAACTCGGCCACAGTAACTTCTTGCAAGATACATCCACAAAGGCAAAAGAAACAAAAGCAAAAATGAACTATTGGGACTTCATCAAGATAAGAAGCTTTTGCACAGCAAAGGATACAGTCAACAAAACTAAAAGACAGCCTACAGAATGGGAGAAGATATTTGCAAATGACGTATCAGAGAAAGATTTTTTTCTATATAAGGCTATGGTGCCAAGAACTTGGTGGGCATAGTGCTATGTACTAGCTTGCTCTTATCCAGGCCTACTGTTTAGCCTTACAGAGTCTATTTTCAACTTTTTTATATTTTTTAAACCCCTTGGGGGATTCTTTGTTCAGTGGCTCTTTGTCGGGTCTTAGGCATGTAAAGCGTAACCTGCAGATATTTCCTATAGGTGTTTGTACGAACTTGCTTAAGCCCAGTTTCCTGACTACCTATCAATCCCTTAACTCCCATCAGAAGGTGGGAGGAAATATAGAGGTTGGTAAAAGAGTATACATTTTTTTAAGAAAAATAAGGTCTGAGGGTCTAATGTAAAAACACTGTGATTATATTCAATAGAACTGGATTGTGTAATTGAAATTGGCTAAGAGAACAGAACTTAAATGTTCTCAAAATAAACACAAAACTGTAAATAGGTGAGATGATGAATTTGTAATTAATGCCATGCAGGAAGGGATCTTTTCACAATGTATATGTGTATCAATGTTGTACACCTTGAATATCTTACAATTTTGTCTATCGTACCTCAATAAAGCTGGGGGAAAGAAGAGATCTGCTCTCCTCACAACTTCCTATTATAAAATATAGTAGTGTTTATTATAGTCACTTTAGATACCTAGAATTTATTTACCTTATATTTAGAAGTTTGTACCCTTGGGCCAGCATCTCTTCGGGTCCCCCACATCTCAGTCCCTGGCAACCACCACTACTCTCTTTATTTTTTTTGAATTCTGAAGTCCCTTATCTGATCAGGATTCCTGATGCCATTTGCAAATAATAACTAGCTGTCTCCTAATCTTTCTGTATGCATTCTGTAGGGCTTCCCTAACAAAGTATCACAAATGAGTGGCGTAACCAACAAAAATTTATTCTCTCACAGTTCAGGAGCCTAGAAATCCAAAATCAAGGCATCGGCAGGGCTATTCTCTTTTTTGAATGGAAGAATTTTCCCTTGCCTCATTGGAAGTGGTTTCTGGAGGTACCTGTTGATTACTGGCAATCTTTAGCGTCCCTTGTCTTATAAATCACCACCTGATCTTTGCCTTCATCTACATATAATGTTTTGCTTGAATATGTATTTGTCTCTGTGCCCAAATTTTCCTTTTTTATAAAGATAGCATTTGAGATTCTTATAGGAATGTATATCTACCTCTCAGAATTTTCAACTTTAACTGAGATATTTGAAACTTTAATTACAGATCTAATTCAGCCAATATTTATTAAAATTATATTATACACCAGGTAGAGATCTGGGATATACTTAGGGAAAAGAAAGATGGATAAGACATAATTAGAATTCTCCAGGAGCTTCCAAACCTAGTGAAGAAGAAAAGAAGTACATAAATAACTAAATGACAAGATAGAGTAAATTTCAAAAATGAAATATGAATGCGACACTGAGGAGAAAGTGATGTTTTGATGGGAAATTAGAGAAACTTGTTCGTAGAGCTTAACCTGATAAAATAAAGCAAGGTTGCAATTGTTAAGAGTTAGAGGAAGAAAACTCCAAATTGAAATAATAGCTCAGCACAGAGATGTGAAAAATAATTGTGTGTTGAGGGAAACACAAGTAGTCTAATGAGATGATGTGAGACCAGAGAGTAGTAGTTTAAAACCAAGTCAGGGAGAGCATTTAATGTCTCACTCAAACTCTTGATGCTCTTCAGCCAAAGAACACCAGGAACACCTCTATATATAAACAAGCTGCATTATTTCATGTTGCATTGAGAAAGAACATGCAAAATGGGGAGCTATAGGGGCATTTCCATAGGAAGACTCTTGAAGGAACCCATTAGAGGATTTGGGCTTCCATTGGGTGATTTAGGGGGAAGTCTAAGTAATCAGGTGTGTGCTAAGGATTGGGTGTTATCAGAAAGTGGGAGCAGATCTGTGATTGGCTATCTCAATAAGTCTTTTCTATAGGGAGGGGAGACTAAAATGAAGATGGGGAAAAAATTGGAGAAGTAGCAGTAGGGGCTCATTTTGGCCACAAGAGATGGTGTTTGGTGTTTTCGGGGTGGCACAGTGGCTTGTTTTTTGTCAGTGCTTATGAAAAATTATGAAGACCCCTTTGTATTAGTGTATTGTGGTCTCAGAATAACCATTTTCTGAGGTGGTATTCTGTGAGATTCTTTATGTACAAGGGAATACCATGGCCTAGCTCTGAGTGCCAGGCTAGCTTCCAAGTGTCAGGGATGCTTTTTTTTTTTTCATTGTCAAGACTTATAATGGCATTCTACAGGTAGAAAGAGTTATGGAAAATTTAGGAGCTAAGGATTAGTACCTACTGACTACATTTTGCCTCAGAGAGTTGCAAGTGAGATATGTGGCCAGGAAATGAGTAATATTAGTCCACACAAGAAATAAGGTGAAACCAGACTGAATGTACAATAAATCCACTGGAGTCCAGGAGAACCCACTAGGGCCTTGGACTCTGAAGCAGGGCAGGAAGAAGGAGAGGTAAAGGGTGTGATGGCACTAATTCACAATTTGACCAGTGACTGGTAGCACTCTTACATACTAAACATCCTCAAATCCCCACCAACATTAGGAGTTGCTGATCATGGCTTACTTTTGGTTAACCTCTCTTCTTGAAGTTGATTCTGAGCATTGCTTCTGAAGCAATAGAAACACCTTCTTTAAAGATTGCCAACCTAACAGATGTTGAAGCTCCAGAGAAGTTTTATTTTCTTTGAGAGCTGGGTAGAAGAAAGCATAATTCCCACTTAAAAGGTATTCAGATGAAAGTTGCTCTGGGGTGTTAACAGGTTTGCCACAAGCATGGTTTTATTTATTATATCTTAATTCATTGGACATTTGAATTTTGGATGAATTGGGGCTTCGGTCTATGTCTGCTCTATATCCTTGCCAGTTTTGTTTTTTTTCTTGTCATAGTCAGATGGATGGAGGGAAATGACCCTCTGTGAACATACATGTAGTCATATGATATGGATCAAGGAGTGAAAATCGTTTCCTTAAGCCATGCCACACATCCTACTTTAGAATTGAGCCTCATAAGTGTTTGCATATAATCAATCATAGGCCTGCATAAATGCATAAAGATTGCCTATGGGGAGTGGTTATCTGATTATGAAACAATGGGATAGTTCTCAATCATAACAATCAAGAAGGATGCTCTGTTCTAGGGCTTCTCAAATGCAAACCTGCATGTGAGTCACTTGAATATCTTAAAATGCAGATTCTAATTTGATAGATTGAGTACGGGCTGAACTGCTGTGTTTCTAACAAGTTACTAAGTGATGCGATACTGCCAGTCTGGGGACTACGCTCACAGTGGCAAGGCTCAAGTTTGTTTTTGCACAAGTTTGTTTTGCACTTAGTTTGTTGATAATCTAATACTCTATGAGCTCTCTTTCAGTTTCTCCTATGGTTCTGTATTTTCTTTTCTTGTGTCCTCTGCCTATGTGACATATATGGTGTCTCGTTACTCCTGTCTTTCACTCTCATCTCTGCTTTCTTTGCCCACAAAGGATAACCTTAGTGAACCCATTGACTTTTGTACTTCATTTAAGAAGCAAGCCTAAGTTTTGAAATTAAACAAGATAGATATAGCATTTGAGGGATATTGATTCATATCTCTTTTGCTTATATTTTTTTTATATTCTAATTATCATATCAAAATGCAAATTTGAGTACCTGGAAAGAAACACTGAGCATATAGGCCCTTCTTGGGATTTACGTTGTCATTATAGCTTGGAAACAATCTGCATTCATGAAGCAGATTCTTGATTATATACCTACATATTATCTTGATTCTCTTGAATTTTGATTACATTTAGCTATGGTCTCATTAGTTTCACAATCAAATGTGTTATTGTAGCAAGCATTTAATTTTCTATGTCTAAAATGGAATAATGAAATTTATAACAGAGAGAGACAGAGAGAGAGAGAGAGTGCACAAGAACAGAGAAGAATATTTTATTTCTTTTTCTTCTTTTGTGAGAGCCTCTCAGCAGCCCATTTCTTTACAGTCTTAAATATTGGTGTTAAAAATACTTCTTATTTTCTTTCTTTTTTTCTTTTTGGTAAATGGAATAATATATGAAGTGCATCAAGGATCTTTACACTTAAAGACCACTCACAAATCGTGGTTCCTTTTGCAAATCAAATGATAATTATAATAGTTTTTCTATATGAAGTTTTACTATTTCAACAGCATGTGGTTGTTATATTTTTTAATCTCATCATCTCTAGCAGATATATAGGTTGGGCCTCGTTTGTATTTTATAGAGAATTGAAGTCAAAACTAAGGTGAATTCCTTGAGATAATATATCTAGTGAATGGGGAAGCCAGCAATAAACTGCCAGTCTCCCCATAAATCCCAAGCCTTGTACATTCCTTTGTGTGTAATGATTGCTTCCTAATAAAGTTCTTGGACAAATTCAGATTTCCTCTATTTGCTTTAAAAGATATCCATTACTCTAGTACAATATTACTACTGTAATATAATTGTGTAATCTAAAATTAAAGAAGAGTTACACAATATTATGAAATACTATAGAAATGTGTGTGTAAAGAGAGATGTTAAGATAATAAAATCTATATCTATCTGAGATTCAATATTCATCTTAACAATATAATATATAAATTGAATTTGTAAACCAATGGGCTATTTGCTTTACCTGGGTAAAGATTTTTCTTTTAGAGTATTTCTTTTATGTCTGGGAGACTGGTGAAATTGGCTTGTTTCCTGAGGGATTTGCAGGGGTTACAAAGCAGAGATGAAGTGGTTTTAAATGCTGAAGTTATAATATTATTACAGGCTATACTTAATTTCTTCCTTATATTTTCCTCTGGATCATCACCAATGAATCCATTTGCCAGGTATATGAAGGAAAAACAAAAATGAAAATGTGAGAATTGCTTCTTTACTCTCTGCTTCCTATGAGTAGTCCCAGGCAGTAGCTAGCTTTGGTTTAAATGTTAATCTGAGGTTTAATTTTGTGTAAAACTTAAATTTTGGGATAAAGTTAACTTTGATGGCATATAGCTCTAGCAAATATCCATACAAGTGTTTGTAAATCAAATTTCTTTCCTACTATTTGGAAGCCAAAAACAAAAACAAACAAACAAACAAACAAAAAAACACAAAACCTTAATTCTGAAGCAATCCTTTCAGAAATGCATATGCCATTACAGGAATTTTTACCATAGAAAATGCTATGAAATGAATCATCCACATAGTTTCTGCTCAATATTGGCCACTAATGACTCTTTCTTCTTCTCAAGAGTCTTGAATGTGAAGGTGATGTGTAATGCATATTCAATATTCAATGCATATTCTATCCATCATTAAAACATGTATAACTTTGACATCTAAAAATATATGCATTTTATGACATTTTAAGCCATTTCTCATTTTATTGACCTGAAGCAGTAGAATGAATCCTTTTGAAAGCTAATTTCAATGTCTTAATGGATTTCCTTGCCTAAAATTTGTATCCCTCTGTAGTTTCACAAGAAGCCATCTTGTCCATGGCTGAGACAGCAAGCCATCGAGCATAGTTACAGCCATGAAAAGGTTATGCTCGGAGAACCCATTGGCTTAGAGGATCATTGGAGCCATGTTAGATTTGCATTTTAAAGGCCAAATCAAGGCAGTGTTGACTAGTTTGTAGGCAGTTGCTCATTGGTTCAAGAACATGCCCAATAAGTGAGTTCTATGCAGAAAACAACTTTACAGCATTGCTGAAATTTCAGACATCTAAAACAAGAGTGATCAGGGTGCCATGATCTCTGAGATTGCTAAATCTGGCCTCCAACTGGGGATGCCTCAATCAACACTATTAAGAGCTCAGTTTTCTTCAAAGGAAGGAAATGAGAAATTTTAGCCAACAGTTGGTAAAAACCACAGCAAGATTGTCTGAAAAATGTGTATTTTGGAAAGAGTCCTTATTTCACATTTAATTTCAGGAGTTGGAGGTGATTAGTCAATAGAGACCAAATTATCTAACTCTGTTCCTCCTGCCTAAACCACTCTCCTCCAAAGCTAAATCTATTCAAATCCTGAGCAATTTTCCAGACTCAGGCCAAATGTCATGTAGCTGAAAAGCCTGATAGCCATTTTCAATACTGATTTTTTTCTAGTCTCTGAGCTTTCACAGCCATTAGAGTTTGTACCACTGTTCTTGTTACATGTAATATTTGCTTGTCTTATAGACTGTGTGTGTACAAACACTCCTGTGCATATGCACACTTTCAGTGAATTCTAAACTGTTCTGCTAAGTCACATGGGGGCTATGGAAACAAAGCTCAGTCTCTGTCTTATAGGACTCTCCTCTAACTTTTTATTGAAGAAAGTGGTCTACAGATAAGTGTAGAAACCATTAATATATTTCATATCTTCATTTTCATTTTCTTAAAAGCATAAATTATAGCTTGAAATTGTTTCTCCTGCCAATAAATGTTTATTTTATAGACAGATTAATTTTACTGAGCAGAGCAGCTGAAGGTCAGGCCTGGTCAGGTTTTCCATGGTCCAAAGAGATTTGATCTGACGTGATTTGCTTTTCTAATGATTAGATGACACATTCAGTTCTATAGGAATGCTCTCAACACTGACCTGGCAATAAAACCTAATCCAGTCTTGCTTTTACCTGTTTCTTCAAGAAGTTAGGAGATGCCTGTCTTCTAAAATCCCACAGAACTACAATGGAAAGAACTTTGGGAGTAAAAACTATCAGAACAATCTCTAGTTGTTCACACAAACTAAATAGTCTTTTCTGGTTGAGACGTGGAGAATGATAGATGTCTTGACCTAAAAAATGTGTAGTAACAGGTGAGTAAAATCTAGCAAGCTAACAATTGGCCAACCAACATCTCATGGCATCTAGAGCAGTGAATGGAGCCTTTAGACAGGCAGGGGGTATCCAGGAATGAGTGTGACATTACCTAGTTGAAGTTCATGAGTGGAGTCATCTGTCACTTTGCTGTCAAGTTCATTCATCTCTGCTGGACCAGGACAACACTGAGATTTCCTGCTGGATGAAGCAGACACTCAGGATATTTAGTTCATCATCCTGCTTGAATAGAGAGAGTTGACAACTATGTGTAGGTACAGGAATGAATCAAAAAGTAAAAAGTGAATAGAAAAAAGAGTCAGAAGAATATAAAACTGTGCACTTATGAGTCTAAAGAAAAGATAGTTTTCAATTTATGGAAACATAACAAAGATAAAGATAAGGAAGGGAAATCTGAGATGATGACAAACTTCTCAAAGTGATTTAGAATGCTGTGGACACTAGCCAACTCAAACAGAAATATTGTAAAAGGATTATCTGCAAAATCCCCCACATTTAAAAAAAAATATTTTGCCTTATTCATCAGAAATCAGTTTATGAATAGCCTGGATAAAGTTTATTTTAGTGCTGGGTTCCCTTGGTGATAGTCATTTGCCATCATTTACTAAGATTGGATTTATGGAGAAATGCATTCCTTTTGATGACAGTGATGCAGTGTGCCATTCCCTGGTGAGGATGAGCTGAACTGATCTCTAGTTCAGCTGGGAAGGCTTACTGTTAAGTCACTACTCCAGGTGCACCAGCTGAAAGGAAATATACACATTCCAGTACTCACGGTATTGTACAGGACTATATTTTATTCTTCTTAAAACTGGTTACCTATTCATGATAAAGGATAGATTTTAAAATAATGACATGTAAAAGGGGCAGTGTCATAAAATAGACAAATAATGAGATAAATAAAAATGGTGGCTATTTCAGTGAATTCTAAACCATGATCAACCAAACATCTTTGCAATGACTTTTCTGCATTGTTAATTAAGATTATTCTACTGATTCCTTATCTTTGGCTGCATTGTATGAATCTCAGGGACTGAAAATCTAGGAGAGGCTGTGTGACTTCTGACTGCTCCAAGGAACCTGAGTGCTCTTTGGGATGTTAGGAAATAAAAGACAGCCACAGCTATATGGAGGCAGGTTCTCAACATAATACCCATAGCTATCTATAGCAACAACCATGGGAGTTATTTTTGCCAATTATGTCATTTCATCATTCAAATGTATTATTCTTCTACTGTTGACTAAAAAATCTAGGACAAATTTTATTTTTTTGCTTGGTACTTTGTTCCTTTCAGACAACGGAGGCAGAAAAGAAAGGCAAATGGGGATAAAGGAGAAGTTATGAAGACAGGAGGAAAAATGCATTAAAGAATGATGTAGAGAAGCCCCAGCTTTCAAATCTGGCTTCATGGTATAAAACTAGGGAAATATCTGATGACAATGTAGTATGACAAACTAACATTGAATTTGCAGTGAAATGACTTAGAAGTCAGCTCTACTACTGACTATTATAAGATTATGGACAAGTTATTTTAATTTTCTTACTAATGAAGTACAATAATAATATAGAGTTTATATGCTTATTTTAGAAAAAGAAAAATGTGCAGAAAGTATCATCCATTGTTTAACATAGTAGGCCCTTCATGTATGTTGACTGGATTTAATTAAATAATTGTATCAAATTTATGAAGCACAAGTTATCAAACAAAGTAGAGCAGTTTTATTGATATAATTGGAAAACTCTGGTAGTAAATCTGATATATTGGCCATTGTCAAATATTTAATAAATGATTCAAAGAAATTTAATAAGACATATTATTCTCCTTCAGGTAGTAAGGACTTTAAAGATGAATCGAAAGGATTAGAATAGTCTGGATTTTTAATGTTATTAGTAACAGCAATAATGATAAGTGAATAATGATGACAATTCACCACACTGCTGTGAGGACAAAATCACATGCTAATCAGTTGAATTCCACATCAGAATTCTTATTAAAATCCTGATTATCTAAGGATGATGTCAAATTGTATATTGGTGAAATCTGAAGGTTTGTAATTAACTAGTTTGAAAATCACCAAGTTTGAGCATTCATAAAAAGATTATTAAATATTGAAATCCGTCTCTTTTAAAGAAATAGGATATCCATCTTCTTGGGAAATATATGTCAAGTCTAATTCTGCTATTCCATTCCTTATGTTTCCAAGCTCCTAGACTCTATTTAATATATACAAACCATGATTTGTTTACTAAAATAATTTCTGAAATTGTTCAATTTAGAGATTATAATTGGCTGCTGGGAAAATAAACAAAAGCAGTTAAATTTGTTCTTTTCCTATATCCACTGCTATGGTCTATGTTTGGACTTTCATCCTCTCTTTTTAGACTGATAAACCCTCTTAACTTTTACTCCATTTTGTAATAATACCCGTTTACTAGTGTAACAATGTTCTATCACATGCATCTGAACATAAATTTATAGCTGCACATTTCTCCAAAGAAAGCTGAGGAAATGAGTTTCTAGAAGAGGGAAGTGAGCTGGCCATAACTGGCTTTGAGAAACTCGGTTTCATGCCTTGAGGCTGAGCATATTGCACACTGAACAAAATCAGGATTATTTCTAACAAAAATGAGTGGGATACTCTTTGGTGAAAACTTTGTGTCTCCTACACCAAGCAATTCAAAACCTTTTGAAGTTAACATCTTTCTGGGAGAAAATTGAGGCATTCGGGGAAGTGCATGAATTAATTCCCTGTGGTACAATAACTAAAGGGCATGCATTTCTAAGCACCAATGTGCCTTTACTGAATAGTTTTCTGTTTACTTTTCAGCACTCACCAAATTAATAGTATCTGTAAATGGCATTCATTTGCTAAATCGTACCCCAGGGGCCCCAAAGAACTATATGCCAAGTCCCTCAGGTGTCTGCAGGCCTACAGTTGAGCAGCTGTAACAGGCACTAGGGAAGAATATTAAAGAAATTGTAGATACACAGGACTGCCAACTAGTAGTCATCAGACTGTGTCATTATGGAACTCCACACTGTGCTGTGATTGCATTCAGGAGTAGGATGGAGTTCCGGGTTATTACTAGGGCAGTTTCCTGGGAGAGGTAGATGTTAAATTGCCTTCTCAATTTATGGCCAAAATGCAATCTTCTGAACAGAAAGTCCATGGGCCATTTCGAAGAAGGGAAACAGGCGCAAAAATCTTAATCTAAATGTAAGATAGTGCAACCATTGATGAGATAGGAGCAGTACTTTTATCTTCTAGTCCATCATATAATTCTTGTAATGCCCCCCCCACACACACACACACACATACACACAATGAAAAGAGAAAGGAAATCAGTGTCTTCAAATTCTTGCAAATGAGATCATCACAGCCACTTGAATTGAATGTATGGAACACTGAGTCCAAAAAAAAAAAAAATTGTTGCAAATTTGCAGAAAGATGATGTTTGTATTTCAAACTTTCTTGGTGAATTAGAGCTGGTGTCCTATTCTAGAAATGTTTGGTGATTGTATTTTTAAAATGTATGCAAATGTGAAAACTCTATGTCAAACTCCTTTTATTTCTCCTTTTTTAAAAAACAGAGAAAAACCCTTTACCACCTGCTTCTTTGTCATTAATAAGGCTTGTGCACTGGGAATTTATTTAATATCACTGCAAAGGAAGTCATTTTAATATCTGTGTTTTTAATTAAGCTGACTTCATTAGAGAAATCTAGAAGTCTACCCCTTTGACAGTGCAAATGTTATGCTGCTTTCTCTCTCTCACTCTCACTTTTCTCAGTCATTCCTATATACTTGCTTGACAATGCTAATTCTCTTTGTGCATTTGGTATGCTATATATTGAACAATGAAACCAGAGATATTTTAAAATTTATTTTGATGACTAATAACTACTGGTAATGACAAATAATCTCCAGTAATAATATAACATACCTTCCCAAAATATGACACTATGTCTTTGCTGCATCTTGACTTTTACTATCCATCACTGCTAACTTTTAGCAAAGTTGGAAGGACCTCTTAAATACAGCTCTGAGTTGACAAAAGGCAGAATTGTATTGGAAATGCATATGAATGGCCTACTTGGACATCATTGCCTCTCAACAAAATTTTCCTTTCCTTCAAAGTGAAGTTTTAAAGTTTTATTTGAATTAATATCCTTTAATTGCCCTGAAAGAACTGCCCTATTTTAAGAGGTCTTTTTTTCCCACCATTAAATTGCTAGATTATTGCCTTTTATGTATTACTTTTATTGTTGAAGACAACTCATTTTAAAGAAAAGTTTATTTCTAGAACTGCTTTATTAGAAAATCTCAACATTGGGACACCTGGGTGGATCAGGTTGAGTGTCTGCCGTTGGCTCAGGTTGTGATCTTTGGGTCCTAGGATCGAGTCCTGCATCATGCTCATCACATGAAACCTGCTTCTCCCTCTGCCTATGTCTCTGCCTCTCTCTCTCTCTGTGTGTGTCTCTCATGAATAAATAAATAAAATAAAATCTTCAAAAAAATCTCAGCATTAAGTGATTAAAAATTCTGGGAACTAAAGAATTCTCCTTCTAGATGTAATACATGTTAACCTAACTAGGTTCAATATAAAAAATTTGTAAAAGTTAACTCTTTAGATCATATAGTAGTATTTTAAAAATTGTAAAAGCTAACTCTTTAGATCATATAGTAGTATTTTAACAACCATAAATAACAAACAGTATCATGCTGTTTATGGGAAGTGATATATAGCATAGATTTGCATCGAGTGCATTTCATGGGAGTAAATATGATATGGTGTTTAATTGACATGATATGCCACTAATTTCTAATATTGTACAGCTATTTACTTTTCAGGTCTATGAGTAGAATTCAAAGTAGAACAAACGCTTGTGTAATACTTACTACTTGGATTGAGAACATATAATTTATTATTATTTTTTTGAGAACATATAATTTAAAACACAAACATTTGTATGTAAGGTGATTATCAACCATGTGTGGTCTAACCATCTCTAAAAGATTTGTTCTAAGCAACCATTCTAAATTTTAAGGACCTTAAGGATGATGAAGCCCATCAGTAGTGCCCTAGTCTTTTTTGTGCATTCTGCCTGGTATGTTCAGCAGACTTGGACAATCATTCAGACACCAGAGTAACAAAAAGATAAAAACAAAAAGCAAACATCTCCAAGAGGCAGCTGTCATATGGTAAAAAAAAATAATTAATTCGTTTATTTAATAAATATTGACCACACAACTAGCTTGTGCAAGGCAAGGGTCTTGAGGATTAAGGAAAGCTTTGTTAGAGGCAGTGATGCATTTGAGATAGAGTTAAGTTGCATAGAGGCAGAGAGAGGTAGATGGGGTGGGGTCATGGGTATCATAGATCATGTCCCAAGGAGCTGTGGCTCCAGCTCTGCAGGTGACTCAACCCTAGTGAAGTTCTAAAAGCTTCATTAGGTTAATGATTAATCTAATGATTAATCTAAAAGATTAATAGAGTAGGATTTTCATTTTAGAAAACTTTGTTAGTCTTACAGATGATGCACTGGGGGTAGGAAAGATGGGTGAACAATAAGGGAGGCAAAAGATCAGTTCGAAGTGTCGTTCATCAAATACCATTTAGACCAGAGGTCCAGCAAAGCTTTGTAAAAGTCCTCAGAGTAACTGTGTTAGACCTCACGGTCCACATGGTCATGGTCATAATTACTCCACTTTGTGCTGTGATGGGAAAGCTGCCTTAGACAATATGTGAACAAATGGCCATGGCTGCATTCCAATAAAACTTTATTTATAAAAACAGTTATCAGGCCAGATTATACTTAAGGGTCATAATTTGCCAACCCCTAATTTAGACTATCAAGTATACATTAAAAAGTTTAAAAATGGATTGTCATATTAAAACTTGCTATTTGTACCTATGTTTATAGCAGCATTATTCACAATAACCAAAGAGTGAAAGCAAGTGTCCATCAATGGGTGAATGGATACACAAAATGTAGTGTACATATACAATGGAATATTATTCAGTCTTAAAAAGGAAGGGGACTGTGGGGCGCCTCAGTGGCATGTGGGTTAAGCCTCTGACTCCTGGTTTCTGCTCAGGTCATGATGTCAGGGTCATGGGATTGAGCCCTGCACCAGGCTCTGCTCTCAACAGTCTGACTGAGATTCTCTCTCTCTCTACCTCTGCCCCTCCCGCTCATACACACACACACACACACACTCTCTCTCTCTAATAAATAAATAAATCTTAAAAAAAAAAACCAAAGGAGATTTTGACATTCTACACCATGAATGACCTTGAAGACATTATGATAAGTGAGATAAGCCAATCACAAAAGGGCAAATTCTGTATGATCCCACTTAAACGAGGTGCCCAGAGAGTCAGGTTCCTGGAGACAGAGAACAGAAGGATGGTTGCCCAGGACTCGAGGAGGGGGAATAGGGAATTATGTTTAATGGGCACAGAGTTTCAGTCTTACAAGATGAAAAAATTCTAGAGATGGATTGTAGTGATGTTTGGACTGTGTGAATATACTTAATGCCTTTACACTGTACACTTAAAAATGGTTAAATGGTGAATTTTATTTTACATGTATTTTACCATCATTTTAAAAATAGTGAATAAAAGGTCAAAAAGCCCCTCACAAAAAGCTCAATTCCAATTCTGTTTTATCATGACTGTTAGGCTAGTTGGCTGCACACATTTATTGCAGGGAATTGAGGGACATCTATTCTCCAACAGTGGTGCAGGTGGATGGCACGGTGGCAAGGTCCTAGGCTCCACCTGTACCAGTTTGGATGTTTTTGACTTCAAGTAACAAAAACCCCGAATCAAACTGACTTGAACAGTATGGAAATTTAGTCTTAGATATTGCAGTAAGTCCAAAGGGAATGCAGTTTATGTGGCTGACTGGTAGTTCAACTATATTCTCAGATCGCATGGTGCAGAACTGCCCGTTCCACTTTTCTGCCATTAGCGAAGTGGGTTTCCTTCTCAGCTTGGTGGCAAAGTGACTGTAGCAGTTCCAGGCACCATAAACAGAAACAACTTCTAGGGGGAAAATAAGGTTGTCTCTTCTAGGACTCCTTAGGAATGAAAACTACCTTCTCCAGTCCCCTGAGTTCATTGGCCAGAACTAGGTCTCATGGCTGATACTGATTCTGTCACCTGTGAAGTGCCCTGGATTCACCTTGCATCAATTCAATGAGGGTTTATTTCTGAATTTTAGGTGTGGGGTCATTTCCTGAGGCAATTGGCTGCCTTGAGCTGAGGAAGATACCTAAACACAACTGGATTTGGTTTGGGAAGGAAGCCAGCATACACGTTAGACAAAAGTAATATATACATACTTATTTTGGAAGGTGGAAATCATCACTTTTAGGGATATGCTATGCATGAAATGTTATGAGAAGGTCTTTGCATTATATTATTTAATCCTGAGGAAAAAGCCATCAGAAGAAATTCGCCTCCCCTTCTTTTAGTAGATGAAGGAAACTGGCTCGCAAGGTTAGAGAACTTGTGCCCCTTTGACTCCAAAACCTCTGCTCTTTATATTCTGTAGCACTATCTTCGAAAATATATAAACAGTTTCATAGCTAAAAAGCAGTAAGTCCTTCCCACAACCATAATTGCCAGGTAGATTTTTTTTCTACCATTTTTAAAGGAAGAGACTGAGAGGTTCAAGGAGTAAGTTCACAAATGCTGCAAGTTCACTCAACTGGTAATTGACAGAGCAAGGATTCAAACCCAGCTTCTCTCACTACAAAGCAGTGTTTCCCAACCTCAATATCCTTGACAATTTGGCCTGGGTAATTCTTTGTTGTGGGGGCTGTCTTCAACATTATAGAATGTGTAGCAGCATCCCTGCCTCCTGCCTACTAGATGCCCAGTAGCACTTCTCCCTCCATTGTAACAACCAAAAATGATATCACCAGATGTGCCTTGAGAGGAGGGAGATATCACACAGGGTGGAGAGCCTCTGGTCTGTATCCATGTCTTTCCACAGTGCTGCTCTTTTTCCTATCCTGAAGCAATTCACAATCTAGTACATGGCAAGGGGTGTATGTAGAGTGTTGTACTAAGAGTCAGCTTGGAACCCAATAGAGCAGAATGGAGTGGTTTTAAAAGCATAGGCTTCCCACCTAGATTGCCTAGATTCAAGATTCAGATTCAACACTTACAAGCCATTCTCCATGGACTAGATATTAATTTTCTGTGCCTCAGTTTCCTCATCTATAAAATGGGAATACTAATAATACTGATTTGGCACAACGTAAGCTCCCTGATCATGGCAAGCTGGACTCTGCTGAGCAGGGTAGAAAGTGAAGAGGAAGAGGCTTCTATTTTGAGCCCACTGCCTGATTTTCATTAGCTCTGCAGGTTGATTTTCATTATACTTGCCCCGAGTCCTGGAGTTTATGTTTCTGGCCTCATTGCAGAATGAATAGCTGTTTTATAATGGTATTTTTTTGGGGGTGGAAATTAAATAAACAACATCTTACCGGATTACACAATTGTAGTGAAAGCTTTTTGCCCTAGTCTGCCCTGAGAGACTCCCAGAAACACAGATATCAGGGTAGGAGATTTTGGCAATTTGCTAGTTTAGGTACTTCCTTTACAGACAGGAGATGACCAACATCGGAGGGATGGGGTTGATCTGTTTAGGGTTGCAAAGCTAGTTTGTGGGAACCCAGGACAGACACTTCGGCTTCTATCAGTTTAGTTTGTTTCTTAGACCTCTCGTCAACATTTTCTTGGATGGAGATCTTTTGTAGATGCATAAGATATACTTGGGAATGATAATGATTGGATCATTTGCGGCCAATAGATATGTTCCATAAGTTAAAAAACAAAATCAAATGAGAACTCTATCTTCAAATGTACAGATTTATTTCTTAATGTTTGGATGTCCAAGAACAAAACTGGTATTTTTTTCCTGAAGTTTATTTTATTATTTTTTCCAGAATAGTCACCGATGTTACAGACTCTAATCTGTTTAAAGAAATAAAGAGCAGGCACTTTCTGAGCTATTAAACCAGGTTTTCCCTAGTCATTCCGTGGTGATAAGTAGAGTAACAGTGTCCACTACTGGCAAATCAGATAATTGCACCATAGTTTGTACTTTGTACAGTTACTGTGTGTAAGGAATATTTTACCTCCACCAGGATGCAATTTCACGTAAGGTTTTTAACACGTATATTCTGAAAGGATACCTCTGTGGTTTAAAAAAAAGTTAGTTTTCTATTATTCCAATAATCAATTAATTATTTGGCTCTATAAATCTAAGAATACAACAGAGTAACCATTTCCATTTTAAGCTAATTGAAGTTTAATATGTTAAGAGAGTAGAAAATATAATTTTATACAAAAAAACTTTGTACTTAATGTTAGCCAATAAGGAAAGCCAATTCTGACTTTATGGTGAACTCTTTTTTTTTTTTTTTTTGACCATTTCAAGCAATAATTCACGAAAAATATACCCAGATTTACCCTTTTAAGTACATTCATCATAGATTTGGAAGAGGAAAAGAAGACTATTGAAATGGGAGTTTTCCCCCAGTAATTTGTTCAAAATCTTAAAAGGCAATTCAGTTTAAGTCTCTGAAGCACATTTTGTAATTTAAGGACTTAATCTATTTAACTGGACAGTTGGATAAAAGCCTAACGAGAGATGGTTTCTTTTCCAAGATTTCTAGTTTTAGAAAGGCTTCTTGGGTTTCAATGCCAAAGACAGGCAGCAGAGGGCCCAGCAAATTTTACCTATCAGGAGACTTGCAGAAACAGAGGACAAACATTTGCTCCTCTTTTAAATTCCTCCTTAAAATGTGTGCTTGTATACGGTAAAAGCCGGAGGTGGGTTTTTGTTTTTGATTTTTGCTTTTGAAAGAAAAAAATATTAGGAGCATGAATAAAACAGTTTTATCATGTTGGTATAATTTTGGGAAATAAATAGCAATTTATCTTAATGATAAAAATCTTGCTTGGATAGTTAACAGGTACTGTAGAATTTCAGTATTTATTTGCTTCAAAATTGCATAGCTACAGCTAGAAGAGGAACCACAAGCCCTCAGTGAAAACTATATACATTAATGAAGAATGTTAAATTATATGAAAATGTTGCAGCCTTGTCCCTGTTCTCTCTCTTTTTGCTTTGTGATAAATCCCAGGGTTTTTTTTTAAAGAGTTTATTTATTTATTTAAAAGAGAGAGCACAAGCAGGGGCAGCAGGAGAGAGAGAAGCAGACTCCCTGATGAGCAGGAAGCCTGGACCCGACTGGAGATCATGACCTGAGCCTAAGGCAGACACAACCCACTGAGCCACCCAGGTGCCCTATAAATCCCCCTTTTGGGGATTTGAAGCTGTTAGTCTTTAGGCATCAGAACTAGGCAGGCTAATTATATCAATCTCTGCATGATTTTGCTGCTTTAAGTTCATGAGGCTATTCTTTCTTGACTCTTTGGGTCTCACTTGACTTGCGGGATCAAGCTTTGTCCTCCCCTACATCTTATTGGTGTCGCCCACTGGGAATATCATCTTCCTTGGAACTTTATGATTACCCTATTCTGTTTCCATTTTCTATCTTCCATATCTTCCTACAAGAACATTTTATTTGCAGCTTTTCCTAAGCATTTACTCATTCAACAAATATTTATTGAATTTTACTCTGTGCCAGGGCCTGGGACCAGAGCAATGAACAAAACCTGCTACGAGACCTCTGTTCTCATGGAGGGAGAAAAATCAGGAGTGCTTAAAGACAAAAATCAAAAGGAGCTATCACACTGAAAATAGATTTCTGCAGATAAAGTAAACAGGATGAGATCAAAAGAGTACAGATAGTTACTTAGATTGGATGGACTGGGAAGATCTCTCTCAGGAGGTGATATTGGAGTGAAGATCTGAATGATGGGAAAGGACAGGTTCCACCAAGTATTTCAGATACAAAAGAGCAATTTGTGCCGAAGCCTCAAGCTTTGCATGTTTAAAGAATAGAAAGTAGGCCACTCTCTCTCCCTGTACTGTTTTCCTTTTCACCTTGAAAGGACAGGTGAGCGCAGGGAATACTTTTGTCATTCATCTTCCACTGGAGGATCATGGCTCCATTGAATCTCTGTGCCTCCCCTCCTGTCTCCTTAACCACTGCTTCCCTACAGACTTCCAGAGGAAGAGATGACTTCCTCTTATCTTCCAGACACACTTTGAAACTAGCCCTTTGCACTTTATCTATATGATAGATGCAGTGAAAGCATGCTGCATTGCTGAATTTCTTGCTAGCCAACCCAAGGCATGGATAGATATTTATTGCCTAAAAAGACTTTGATCAAGATCATTCAACATAAGTCCTCTATTTTGCAGGTCCACAAAGGTTATGTGACTTGGACAAGACCATTTTGTCAATTTAAGGAGGAAAAGAACCCAGGAATTCTGCATCCTGCTCCAGAACTCTTTGACTTACCCATTCTGTCTGCTATAATATATCCCTTTGCCACATTCTATTTCTCTCCTCCCACCACCTTTCCCCCTGTTCTCTTGGATCTTGTGGATCTTTTGCTCTCTGACCCTTCCCTTCATATTATTTCCTTCCAAAGCATGCCCGTTCTTTGTTCTGCCTCCATTTGATAGGAACATTTAGACCTACAGGGTTTTTTTTTTCCTATAAGCTAGATGGAATAAGAACAGTAAGGCTACGCACACATCGAATCTTTCTCACGCTGAGACTATTTAAGCTGGAGAGTGCAGTCATACAAAACCAATTGGCATTTGCTGTCTGTGAATCAGAAATTAGGAAGAAGATGGAAGTCTGTGTCTCATTAGTGCATGGCAACAAGATTTTCACAAAGCTTTATTACTCAATATGCAACTCCATCTGCGACTAGTGCTGTATTCAAGGGTCTTATGTTAAGTCCCTGGGGCTTTCTGGGCCTAATTCTTAAGTTCTTCACTCAATCTTACTCAAGGTAGGAGTTGGGATTACAGTCAGGGATAATGTACAGAAAAAAAATGTGCTTTAGCTCTTGGGATCATGGGAAATCATACAAAAATAGAGGATGGACTGAGATTGTTTTGTAGGCTGGCTACAGCTTTCAGCCATTTCTAATGATCATTCCATGAATTTATATACTCGTGCTCTTAATAACATTAAAGCTATTGCCAACAGGGCTGGAGAAGCCCTGCCTCCAATACTTAGGGAAAAAGAGGCCAAGGGTAGAAAGTCTGTAAAATGCACGGGACTGTACTGAGCAATCATTTGTCTGGAATTACAAAGCATAACATCATAAAAATTAGAAATCAATGAAGAACCTGAAACTCATCAGACTTTATTCATTCATCAAACATTCAATGTTGAATGATGGCCTTACCAAGCTCTTCTGATGTTACAAACAAGCTAGCTCCATGGCATCTCAGCCTTGGCACTGTTGGCATTTTGGGTGGATAACTTGTTCTTGTGGAAGTACTCTACAATGCTCAGTAGCACTTCTGTCCTTTACCTTCTAGATGCTCACAGAACACATCACTTCCAGTTTTGACAATTAAAAATGTCTCCAGACTTTGCCAAATATGCCCCCAGGGGCAAACCTGTCCCAACAGAAAACCACTTCTCCGAGAAGAAGATCTTCAGTATTCTCAGAAAGATAATTCTTATTCATTATTGTGTCCTTTCTAATTCTAGAAAAGAACTTGAGGAAGCTTATGGGGAAAAATATAATTTGGCATATTTGTCAGTTTACTGACTGAAGATTAAATGAAATATTGAGAAATTGAGAGAGAGAAATCTAAGCTGAAGATAGCAATTATATTCAAAGAATGAATTTAACTTTGAGAATCCAAGGGGACACATTTAAAAGGAAAATAAGTTATATAATTTGTGTTGACTGATAAAAGGAAAATATATACTAATTTTATTTGAGTGAGGTTTTCTTTTCTGTCTGGATTATATCCAGAGAAACAGGCCATGATATTATTTTTAGTAAAAATTTTTATTAGGAACTAAATAAATGTTCTTCCTATGTTTTTATCTACTATCAACCCAAGAGATAAGAGCAGAAGGAATCATTGTAAACATTAATTTCATAAAGACATTCTTCACTAGATATTCATCATAACTAATTGTAACAATGCTTGATTAAGAAAAATAATTTCTGGTAAATACACTGTATGCCAATGAGTTTCATTATTCTGCATTCGGCAAAGAGCTGAAAGTGGTCTCTGGAAGGGGATGGTGCTTTATGTCCACAAACAGATTTTGTTTCCAAGACCAAACTGTGAAGTCACAAATGAAAACTTGATGAGTTGCCTATTCTTACAGCCATAGCAACAACAGTCAGTACGTTGCTAGCAGAACCTGTGAAAGGCCCAGCTTCAGGGGCCCCTTGTCTGAAAACCTGTGAAAAGCAATCACAGATCTAAGCTGTGCCATAAATATGAAGGCGGCCTTTCTTACTTTAGAGTTTTTCCTTTTCAAAGAAGAGTGAGTTTATTTTCAAATAGTATATTAGTTTGCTAGGGCTTCCATAGCACAGTGCCACTGACTGGGTGGCTAAAACCACAGGAAGTAATTATCTCACAGTTCTGAAAGCCAGGAGTCCAATATCAAGATGTTGGCTGGGTTGATTTCTTTTGAGGCTTCTCCCCTTGGCTTGCAGACAGCACCTTCCTGCTGTGTCCTCACATGGCCCTGCTTCTGCGTGTGCATTTACTGTCTCTCTTTGTGTTAAAATATCCAGTCAGATTGGATTAAGGCCCACACTAAGGGCCTTATTTCAATTTAATCACCACTGTAAAGGCCCTAGTTCCTATAACAGCCACATTCTGAGGTACTGGGGGTTAGGTCTTCAACATATGAATTTTAGAGGAACAGAAGTCAGGCTGTAACAAAGGGCTTGCATGTTAATATTATTTACATGAGAAGTTATTCTAATATATTCATTATCCCCAATTAATTCCATTAATCCATACAGAGAGATAGATTCAGAGAGAGAGAATTTTATCCACAGTGACGGTGGATTTAAAATATTTTCAAAGCACGTTATTCAGGGCTGAAGCAGGCTTTGGAGGTGCTGTGACAAATGTGACTGCCATCCTTTTTAGCGAAAGGAGTCCACAGGTATTTCACAGAGACATGAGTTGTATAAAACAGCTTTCCTTCTGCTGGTGTTCCAGGAACCCCCATCCCACTCCATTTATCTGAACTTTCTGAGCTGATATACTGTTCTATACTCTAGATAAAGAACATGCATTTGCAAACATCTCGTGGAGGGTAGATTGAGGCTTTGGAGCAACTGAGTCAGTCAGGGTTATGGGTGTATTCTCATTCATTCAATCATTTGTTTATTCTCCCAACAAATACTAGGGACAGTCTGCATGTACTAAGTATTGGGGAAACAGTGGTAAACAACATGACTCATTCTGCTCTGGAAAATAGGAGAAATAAGAGAAGAGATCTAAGCCCCCCAAGGATACATCTCTGGTGCTGATTTGGCATGGTAGCCCTAGGTTCTAGGTCCCCTGTAGTAGACATTAATCCATCCCATGGTTTCCACAGTTAAAATGCTCCTGAGATGCCAACATTTTGCTATCCACAGTTGTCTGCCTCCCATATTTAGAAGGATGATGTGGGTGATTGATGTTCCTGACTTGGGTTCTGGAAACTGTGGTGACTGTATTGTCACTGTGTCAGGGAATGGATATGGCCTGAAGCATGGCCTTAAGGACCCTGGGGGCAAGTGGCAGGATTAGTGCATTCCTTAAAACTCAACTCTTCTCAGTAATCACTACTGGAAGTATCCTAAACAAATATACTGTGAAGTTCTTTTCATTCCTTTGCCACACAAATGCCCATAACCTTCCTGGTTTGGGCATTACAAAGCAGTTTTGATCTGGTCTCAGAAAACTACAGATGCTGTGACCTTGCAGCATACTTGCTCCCTCATCTAGGAAACGGAAGAGAGACTTTCTTTTTAAGGTTATCTCAAGGATTAAAAGAGATGATCTGTATTAAGAGTCTGCTAATGTCTTCACTTGGCACTTAATCAATATTAGGTTATGCAGGTTATTTGAAACCATGGAAAGACCCTTTCAACCACTACCATCTAGCCCTCAAAACTTCCTTCATTGACTACCAATATTTTACTCTTGAGAGATTATACACACTATTTAAAATCTCTTATTAAAAATTAAAACATCTTGGGGTACCTGGGTGACTCTGCCCATTAAAGTGTCCAACTTGGCTCAGGTCATGATATCAGGGTTGTGAGATGGAGCTGGTATAAGCTCTGCACTAGATATGGAGCCTCCTTGGGATTCTCTCTCCCTCTGCCCATAACCACCTCCCAAGTGCACTCTCTTTCTCTTTCTCTCAAAATTAAAAAAAAAAAAAAAAAAAAAAAGGAATTAAAGTGTCTTAGCTGAGCAGGGAAAGGAAATACATTGAATGAATTCCCAGATTAACTGACCACAAAAACTATTTGGCAACTAAAAAGCCCTGGGGGGAAAGAGGGACAATTTGTTGGCAGACATCTGTGTGCATTTTGGATTTTGCATATGTATGTGCATGCTGGAGTTGAGGTTGGGGGAAGTTTGGGTATGAAGACCAAGAAGCATCCAGTAGGATGTGAGTGGTCAACTTTACCTGGTCAGTAGGCACTCAGCAATGGGTGTCAGGGGACCCAGGGACTGCTGGATGTAGCCCTGAAGGGGTTGAAAGGAGGATATTTGTTTTTTATCAACTCAGTCACAATTTGCCTATCCCAATTATGAAAAGTGATGAGCTTTCTGTTATCATTTAAACTTCAGCAGGAAATGTTTTATTAAAATGTATTCTTCATAGTTGCCTTTTCTTTTCCTTTCTTTTCTTCTCTTTGATATCAACTTACTGTACCTACAGTTCTATAATGTGCTTTTGTAGCTTTGTGAGTCTAAAACAAAAGCCAGATCTGAGCTTTCTTTGTGACAGTTTAGACATGGAATTACCCAGCCACAGGAGAGTCTGTGGCAGGGGGACATTACATCCTCCCAATCTCCACCCGCAGTCAGAAGACCTGTAATGTAGATAATGGTGTAGAATATGGAGTTACTTGGACTTCCAGAAAATCTCCAGGTGCTGTAATTGTGCTCAAAGCTACCAGCTCATTTGAATGAGTGATTTGTTGTTTTTGTTTTCTTCTAATAATACTTTATTGCAATATAACATACACAAAGTAAAATGCAAATATTTTAGGTGAACAGATCAATGAATTTTGGTAAATGCATACATCCCTATAAGCATTACCCAAATTAAAAGAGAAAATATTTCCAACAACCCAGAAAGTTTCCCTGCCCCTTTCCAGCCAATCCCACTGCAGACAGACTCTGATGTCTAAAATTATCAGATTCCACTTTCTCAATGGAGTCACAATTGTACTTGTTTCTATCTACTTTCTTTAACTTCTCAACATGTTTTTTGATGTTTATTCTGTAATTGCTTGTCGTGGTGACTTTTTTTTTTTCTAAAGATTTTATTTATTTATTTGACAGAGAGCACAAGCAGGGAGAGTAGCAGAGAGAGAGGGAGAAGCAGGCTCCCCATGGAGCAGGGAGCCCAATGCGGTCCTTGATCCCAGGACCCTGGGATCATGACCTGAGCCAAAAGCAGATGCTTAACCGACTGAGCCACCCAGGTGCCTGGTATTTTTTTTTTTTAATGTACTAAAATGTATGACTATACCACAGTTTGTTTTCTATTTTTTAATTGTTGGACACTTGTGTTGTTTCCTTCTGTTGTATTTTGAAGAACACAAAATGGATGGATAGATTGAAGAATTAGAGTAAAAAAAAAAAAAAAGATTATTTTAAGAAAGGAAAACACAAAAAAACAAAACAAGTGACCAAAAACAAGACTTAAGGTTGTCACTATGGCTAGTTAGATGGTCCTTTCTTACCCTTGGATTTTAACATCCACTTCACCAAATTTGACCTCAGAAACATCTGATTGGAGTTTTATCGTCTCTCTAAATTTGTCTCTTATGCTAAACACTGAGGCAAAAAATGTCTTGGCCTAGAATTTTGGAGCCTGCTTCTTGCCCTAAAAGTTCTTCCCAAGTGCTTTATCTTTTTAAATGTAATTTCCTGTAGCTTTAAAAAACAAAACAAATACAACAACAACAAAAAAGGAGAGAGCAAAAGTGAAGTGGGTAAAGACAATTGATTGACAACTTTATTTATTAAAAAAAAAATCAAGAGTGCCTCCATGGCACAGTCAGTTAAGTGGCCGACTCTGGTTTCAGCTCAGGTCATGATCTCAGGGCTGTGAGATCGAGGCCCATGCACATTCTACACTGAGCGCAGTCTGTGGGAGGGTTTTCTCTCTCTCTCTTCCCCTCCACTTCCCTGTCAAACAAAGACATCTTTTAAAAATATAAAATAAAACCAAAATCCACTTCATTTTAGACAGATTGCTGGTAGCTTAATTCAGCTCGGCCACTAGATACGTGAGACCCAAGAACCAGTTTGAGAACTGTCCCCATGAAATTCTGTATGACATTTTCTATTTTACATTATGATTTCCTTTTTAAAAGTGGTAAAGAGAGCAGCATGCACCTTTGCAGTGGGTTCAAAATAAGTGTCAGACTGTCTTCCATTAAAGGACTTTGTTTTCCATATGCTAACAAAAATTACAGAGCAAGGCTACAGGTCAGCACATGAAAGAAATATTTTCAAAACGCCTTTGAAAAAAAATGTACCCTAAATGATAATGGAATGTTCTGATCATTTACATAATATTTTAGTATTTAAAATTGATCTCAGAGAGCTTTTAGATATGGTTTTTATGCTTCGGGGCCACCCATCCCCAGAGGTTATTTTGATGAATTTTCTATGTTATTCTCATGGGCAGCAGCCGTGGAGCTCTATTGCACTAAAATTATAAACAAATTTATAATATGAAGTGATATGAAGAATACTGAGGATGCAGTGGGAAGGTTCAGGATGGGCCAACCATCTCCTCCAGTCATTGGACACAGTGATGGGTGCAGACCCACTGCAGATTACCCTGCTCAACTCTGTAGTATACAGTTCTGATCTGAGGGTTTACCATGGCCATCAGCACCCTGTCCAGCTTATCCAGAGGAAAGAAACCTTTCAAAATTATGCAACAGTCAGTCACTGAATCGCTTCTGGGGCCAAGCATGACTCTAGGCTCTGGGGGTACATTGTATGAGCAGTGAACAAAACAGAGAAGACTTAGGGAAGCTGAGACTCTCTCTCATCTTTCAAACATGATGGAGGAGGAGAGAGGTTGGCATCCACTTCAATGTTTTTAAGAAAATTAAGATATATACAGCCTCCTTTTGAGGTCTTGGTGTTTGCAACTAAAGAGAACATCAAAATGTGTATTTTGAAGTGCCAAGGACAGTGAGTATACACTACTATGTCCCTGAAAGGCCTAGAGAAACAATAGGTCTTAAGACTTGGAATGGAGATAGCAGTAAGTATAGGATATAAGGACTTAGGAAGCCAAGCCCAGGAAAGAAGAGAAGACAAGAGTGAAAGGCTTTATTTGAACTCTAGAGACAAGTGGGAAACCACCTGTCACCTTAGTGGTAGTTTTCATGGGTGGGTCAATGTCATTTAAATGGTCGTACTGAAACTAGAGGGATAGCAATACAGGTGGCTTGCATTGTGATAAAGTACTTACAGACTGTCATGTGGGAGAGGGAACAGTATTTCGTTCCAGTGGGCAATACAGAATTGGACTTTGGGCCCAATCCTGAGAAGAGCATTCTAAAATTCAGGGCATCTGAAAACAGAGAGGTGGCTCTTGAGCCGTTGGGTCATAAGTCATTAGAGAGTTCAAATGGAAATCACGACCTCTTGAGGGGATCGTGAGAACGAAATAGGACTAGATGATTGTAAGACCTCTTCTTAGGAAATTCTGAGCAGAAGAGTAAATGGGAATTTAACAAACTAGTCTCTGGAACTCTCTGTGGAAGCAGTTAGTTTTATTTTCCTTCACAGACTCAGAGTGTTTAACAGTATTTATCTATGTGTCTGTGTGTCTCTGTGTGTGAATCTAAACCAAATGAACAAGGACTGTCACGGTATTAAATAATTTACTTTTGTGAAGAAAATAAAATTGAACTGTTGACACCAACTAGCCAGAAAAGTTGATGGAAAGTTTGCAAGTGACCACATTCCTCTCAGGTAAAATTAAAGGAATCTATGTGATTGTATAACCACACAGAGGGCATCATGAGATGCAAGTGTCCTGGTGACAGAGATTATTTCTGTGTTTATTGGTGTAACATTAATAGTGGAATATGAGGACATGAGTGTGCTATAAATAAAGTCAGGTCTATTTATCCAGGAGCCAAGGTATGGCCATAAAGAGAGCAGTGTTTTATTGCAGGAAATTAAACTTACTCTTTATGACACCAGATCTTGTAAATACTCTCAACCCATAAATTATATTACTCATATCCTAAAAAGCCATATTGAAGGCTGTCTTAAAGATGGCCACCTTGATTTTTCAAGGAAAGATAGGGTTTTTTTCTTGTTTTTTTTTATTTGTTTATTTAGGATGATCTTATTGGAACAGTAATATTTGACATCTCTGCAAGCAGGTAGGGAAAGGGAAAAAAATTGATGTTTAAGAATTCTAAATGCAAGGTTTTAGATACCATATAAATAGAAAAATAGAAGACACCCTCACATTAAAAGGAGGAACAGGATTATCTGAAACTTTAAAGAAAGAATAATCTGATCAGCTGATGGATATCCACAGCTAGCTCCTCAGCTAAACATGACTTTCTTCTTTATGTATGTGTTGTCCTCCTACTTTTTCCAAATCAACATCTCTGTTTTAAAAAGGCAACCTTTTATGATTATGAAGGTAGCACCTGCTCCCTTGAAAAATTAGGCAGGAATGTATAAAGAATAAAAATAAATAAATAGCTCTACCCCAAACACACTGATAAACCTGTTTATATTTCATTCTATTTTTATGCATGTACACAATGTGCTGAATGACATATCACACATGTATCCTAAGTTGTGTACATTTTAACTGCCTCTCAGATTAACAGAAAAATATGAAGAAAACTCAGTGTAAGAAGAGTGAAATTACACGAAAATACCCAGGTGAATCTGTGGCTCCTATCACAAGCCTATATGGAAAAGCGTTTCTCTGTGGCTTATTCTATAATACTTATTTGCTCAGCTGGTTCTACAGCTGATGCAAATTTCTCCCAATGACACGTGACTTCTAATATGGTCACCAGCTGAGACCCTTTTTAACCCTTCTCCCAACACGGATTGGGTACTTGAAGTGCACACAACTGTTGCACCTGTCTTCACACATTAAGCTGTCTTAACTTGAGGTTTCTCTCATTTGACATCTTTCTCTGGAATACCATGCCCTCCCCTCCATCTCTGATGAATACCTCCCATTTTTTAAGACTCATCTTTTATTTTTTTTTATTTTTTTTATTTTTTTAAGACTCATCTTTTAAAACTCAGTATTACTGTTTTCAGAATATCCTTTCGGGCCCACACTGGTAGAAATGACTTTTCTTTCCACTCTTCTTACACGAACTTAACACACAGCATCTGTAACACTGGGTCCCACAGACATATGCTGCCAACTTCCACTATACTCTGAGCTGCTTGAGAGTGGACTCCCTTTTTACCACTGTCTGAATACCGGGTCAAGCATAGTGATGGAGGATTAGTACGCAGACGATTTTGTTAATAGGGGAATTGATGAATGGCTGCATGAATGTAGGTTGATTATCTAAATAAAGATATATACCTTTATAAAAATTATCTTTTTATGAATATATTAACCAACAGGAGCTTATTTTGCAAATGTCAAATATAATACAGTTAACCCTTGCACAACGTGGGTTTGAACTGCACAGGTCCACTTATAGGTGGATTTTTTGATAAATACAGTAAATAATTATAAATGTATTTTTTCTCTTTTATTATTTCCCTAATATTTTCTTTTCTCTGGCTTATTTTTTATTTTATATAGTCTATAATACATATGGCAAAGTATGTGTTAATCGATTGCTATGTTATTGATAAGGCTTCCAGCCAACAGTAGGCCGGCCATTAGTAGTTAAGTTTGAGGAGAGTTGAAAGTTATACACACACACAAAATGTTTATGTCAAAAGTTATTTCGATTGTATGGCACCCCAAATCCTAAGTTGTTCAAGGGTCAACTGTAATTCATAGACAGCTCAGGATATTTAAGAATCATATATGTACCTGGACAGAAAAAATATAATGGGCTGTTGCTTAGCAAGAAGCAAGAGAGGCCAGTTGTGTTCTAGAAGTGCTATGGAGACAGCTTGATGGGCACTTTTCTCCAGTGAAGCCAAGCTCTTGGAAGAATTAGCAAGGTGCAAAGGAGAAGCCCTTGCACACAACATCAAGAAGTGTAGAGTCCAGGCCTGGAGCTGCTTCCAGTTAGCTTATTAAATAACTCATTATTTAATTTAGTAAATTAATCTGCTTGGGCCTGAGTGTATTGCTTATTAGTAAAATGTGGTTATTAAATTAGATCATCACTGAAGTTACTCCTTATTCTAACTTTTAAAGGTGGGAAATAAGGATGTAATATAACAGATTAAGATTTCAGTTCAAATCCATAATTGATTAGAACTGAGATATAAGATATGATTCTGAGGCACAAATAGTGATTTTCCCTGTTTGTTGAGATTAGCAAAAATTAAGGGAGCCTTGGTCCCTTGGTCTTCTTTTAGTGCTTCATGAATAAGAGTAGCTTCCTTTAGAGAAGGTTATTTCTAAAAAGTTTCCGTGTTATGTGGCATGAGACAATGAGAATGGGGGAATGGGACCAAAAGTCTACAATGCAAGGCAATCCCTTTCTTATTCTCTTCCTCCCTTTGACTATCACTGATGGAGTACCTGTTGTGTGCAGACATGTGCAAGGCTCTGAACTCAGGAGCTCTGCAGTGGGAAGGTTGGGAGTGCTTGGGGAGCCAGGAGATCATCCCTGGGGTTTGAGAAGCTAGGAGCTATAGGCAGTAACTTTTTTCTTCTATTGAAGTATAGTTGACACACAATGTTACATTAGTTTAGTTTCCAGTGTACAGCAACATGATTTGACGAGTCTATATGTTATACTCTGCTCACCACAAGTGTAGCTACCATCTGTCCACCAGACAACATTATTACGGTACCATTGACCATACTCCCTTTGCTGTAGCTTTTATCCCTATGACCAGTGGGCATGAATTTACTGAGCAAAGGTCAAGTGCCCCTTCAAAAGGCATGTCAAGGGGCACTTTACAGTCATGAAGCTACATCAAATGTCAGAGAACTAGGACACCTGGTTTATTTCTGCCAAAGCAAACCTGAAAAGTAGAAAGTAGCATTTGAGTATCTGCTCTGATTCTTGCAGCTGGGCACCATAATCCAAACATTAAATATGTTAAATTGCGGTCTCCTGTTTGTAGTCCAAAAATGTCTGGCATAAACTAATCTGTGACTTGTCCTGATGGATAAAATCTCTTGAGAGGACCTCTAAGCCTATTTTATGGAGAGATGTACGTGAGCCTGTGAGTATGGCCAGAGCTGTCTTCTCCTCAGCCCAGCCAACTGCAGAAAAATAATTCTGTTTGGACAGTTTATCCCTGCCCATCAGGGAGAGATCCATTTACTGGTATGTCTAAGTGTTTCCAATTATGTGTAAAGGTATGACACCTGCAAGGTAGAATAGCTACTGTTTTTGACTCACAGCTAAAGGTTTCTTGCAACTGTTGTGTATTTCATCTCTGGGAACCAGTTTCAAAGCTCAGAGGGACTCACAGGAAGGTAAAGCAAGTGACAACATAGGGGAAAACGGTTGAAGGAGTAAACAAAGAGAAATTTAGAGACTAGGGCCCTAAAATTTTGTTTAAAAATCTCCACAATGTTTTCCTGAAATTATTCTTTTTTTTCTGAGATTCCTCTTCCTCTGTCTACATCAAGTTCAGGCAAATATTTGATTCCTTTAAAAACCTTTGACTTGAAGGATACCTTTCATTTGTAGTCAGTGTCAAATCTACAGTTAAGGAGCTAGTCTAAATTTCTGAAAGGAAACAGCAATTATCTACCACCCCTACAGCTACATAAAAATGAAAATGGAATGGGGAAAAAAGACTTTCAGAATCTATTTCCTTCACTTGGTGATAGCCTTAAGCTCCAAATCTCATCCTGTACATCACTCATCTGGCCTTAGTTTTATTCAGCTCGATTCCATGGCCTTAAATCTCATGAAAGGCATGATATAAACTCAAGAAATTAAATTTTTCATGGATTTATGTGGGACTCAGAAAATGTATCCTCATGACCCACAAGGGAGCACAGTGGTTCTGTTTCCATAAATGCAGAGAACTGCTGTACATTCTTTTCCTGAGAGATACAATAATTAAAGTCATAAGAAATTCAGAATGCCTGTGGTATCAGAGGGGTCCAGCCAATAATAAAACATCATTCTGAGCAAGGAGTAAAGCAACAAAGATAAGCAGATAGTAGTTAGAAATTCAATCAAGCAAATAGCTGATATTTAAATATATAGATAGATAGATATTTAATATATAAATATCCAAACATATTTGTATATGTTTGTAGGAAGCAGAACTATAATTTAAAAACTGTCGTTCTGGAGTATTTATTTTGTCCATAGTAGTTGGGTTGGATGGGTGACTGTCAAATACTAGGCAGGGCTCTATTTCCATGTTCTGTAGATATAGGAAAGGTTTGGTACACTGAATAATAGTCCCCCAAAGATATCTAAATCCTAATTCATGCAACCGGTGGCTCTGTTAATTTACATAATAAAAGAGACTTTGCAAATGTGGTTAAAGATTTGAGATAGAAGTTATTCCAGGTTATCTGGGTGGGCCCACTGTAATCTTCATAAGAGGGAGGCAAGAGGATCAGAATCAACAGCAGGGGATGTGACAAGAAGCAAGAGGGTGGAATGATGCAAGGAAGGTAGTGTGAACCATGGAATGGAATTGGCCCCTAGAAGATAAAAAAGCCAGTGTTCAGACTCTTTCCCTGGAGCTCCCAGGAGGAACCAGCTCTGTAACCCTCTTGACTTAAACCCAGTGAGACTCGTAAAATGATTTTTTTTTAAAGTGGAAAAAATACAACAACAAGTTTTAATGATAGGATTAGAATTGGTTTTTATTTATCATTTATTTTTATATTGCAATTATTTGTCAATGAACATGTGTAGCTTTTATAGTCAGAAGGCCTAACACTGGGTGTTATGTGCTCATTCTTTTTTTTTTTTTTTCCTCCTTCTACACTTGTGGTTCTTATTTTTGCTTTGGACGGAGATCTCTAAGAATTGGATAAACACTGTGAGTCAATGTGCATAAATGTCCACCTGCACACCATCATTTTCCCTTTAGTATAATTTCAGGGGAATCACACATGATCCAAAACCCATCCATGAAACTTCTGGGAGTCCTTGAATCCCATATGAGTCCATCTTCTAGACTTGGTGCTGTGACAACTGGTTACACTAAATAGCTGAGTGCTAGGTGGTGGACATAGAGTGGTAGAAAAAGCAGGAGCTTAAGATCTGACTCCTCCACTCCCTAGCAGTGTAACATTTAACATTTTGGGGGCTTAATTTTCTTTTCTGTTAAATGAGGATCAGGACACTCCAAAAATGCTAAAGCTCTTCAAGCACAGCTCCCTTGGCACTGCCAACAACAACAACAAAAATGCTAAAGCTCTTCACTGACTATTAAACACATATTATTTAGGTGTTTTATAAAATGAGAGAGACATACTCTTAGTTTATATGTAAAGAATTATGACTAAAATCTATACTCTAGTGTATTCCTAATTTCCACTTAACCATTTTCAAGAAAAATTCAAAAGTAAATTTAGAGAGGTATTACACATTCTTTTTTTTTTTAAAGATTTTATTTATTTATTCATGATAGACAGAGAGAGAGAGAGAGAGAGAGAGAGAGGCAGAGACACACACAGGAGGAGGGAGAAGCAGGCTCCATGCCGGGAGCCTGACGCAGGACTCAATCCCGGGACTCCAGGATCGCACTCTGGGCCAAAGGCAGGCGAACCACTGAGCCTCCCAGGGATCCCCGGTATTACACATTCTTAAGGTGGTAACAAAAATAGTTTTCTAAAGTCTTGAATTTAGAAAGTTTGCAAGTCGCTTTCCTTTGGAGATCACTAATGGTTTACTATTACTTTAGCCATACATAGTGAGGAATTTAGTTATGTGTTTTGGCACATATGCACATGTGTGTATCTGTGTATGTATACATGTGTGTGCAGACACACGTGTTTATATATATGTTTAACCTATATATGCCAAACAGAAAGAACATAATCAGTCTAGAGCAATTAATCACTGTGAAACTGGCCATGCTAGTAATCATTGAATAGATATTGTTTACCATGTATAAAATATGTAACATTATATATTATGTGCACACAGAATCTTTGCATTGAGATTATAAATGAATGTTTGTATCTCAATTTTTTGGAGATTGACTAGTATTTTTTCTGTTAAGATATTTGTCTTTAAAAAAAAACAATGAACAGATACATCATTAAAATTAGTGTAATTATCATCTCTCACTGCCGATTTAGAGTAAGGAAAGATACATCAATATTCATAGCTCTGAAATGAATGCTATGCACATTTGGGGTTTATTTTAATACAGAAGGCTGGAAGCCACTGAGAATATTTTTTCCAATGTATTATTCAGATTAAAAAAATGCACTAGATTTGTAAAGTTAAGCCATCTGCTAGTATCAATCTGGTATTGCTTCTATAGGAAAAAATTTTCACAAGTTTTTGGTACCAATAGTTTTCACTTTTTCTTTATTGAATCAAAATATTAAGTAACAATAAAATTCCTTCCAGATTTTTTTAATAGATGGAAATCTGTTGCCTACTAGAAATAAGTGTATCCAGCAAAATACATCTCCAAGATTGTTGTAACAGTTATACAATCACTTATTTCTTGAAAATTTATTTTAAAATGCTTTACCATTCACTTAGATTATCCCTTGAATCTAAAATAAAGGTCAATAAAACTATCATGGAAAAAATATGATTTTGAACTTATACGTAATGAATAGATATTCAATCTTAATTAACTAGCTGAAAATGTGTCCCAAATGCATCTTAACATTACTTTTTGATGTTCTTCCAAGTGAGTAAAAAAGGAAAAGGGACATCAGTATTGACTACATTACCAGTTATCTTATACATTTTCAAATGGAACCCTTTATCCAGGAAAAAAAAGGAGGAAAACATAAATGCCAATGTATTCTTTTTAACCCCACTTCCGCTCATCTCAAATTAGTTTACAGTAATTTATTTGTGAGAAAATGTTGGATCTTCATATTTTATCCTTAATTTAGGAGATATTTAAAATGTTCAAAATGATTGATTCACAAAGGAAACCATGTTACAAAATGGAGTGAGTCATTCACTGTATACAGATAATCAAAAAAGTAACTAGCAAGTGTTTGGGGAATATTTTTTTCCATCCTGTATATCCCTTCAATTCAAACACACTGGGAAACAAAGAAACTACACAAAGAGCAACAACAATGAAACCAAAGACATTTTAGGCTGCAAGTGCTCTGTAGCACTTAAAATCTTTTTTAACCAGAAGATGTGTTATGTCTAAGTAAAATATAGAGTACAACAGGTTATAAAAGTACAACTCCCATTTATAGCCTTATGTAGTGCAATTGTACCATATTTCATTGATTATAAAATGCAAATATACTATATGTATAAACATCTTTGAAATTGGTGTACATTTTTAATCTATGTCATGACATAGTTTAGTAAAGTTTCTTTTGTTATCATATGTAAAATAATAATGCATCCTAAAATCAATGGTTTTGTAGGTTTGATGAATTTGGTTAAGTTGAAATAATCACTGTGGCAATGGCAGAAATGAAAGAAAAACAGGAAATTTGTTACTTTGTGAAAATAGCATCTAAAGTAGACGTCAAGATCATAAAAATATATACCTTGGACCTTTTTTGTTAATTTAAAGTTGAAACAAACACAAAAATTAGGTACTTTTTTTTTTTTTAGTAAACCATAAAAATCTTATCAACTTGAAACATAAGCAGTCTACACAACAAAATCACCTACAGCACAGCAAAAACTCAGAAGTCAAGGGAGAAGAAAGCATCTTTGATAATGAAATTAACACGAATAAGGCTGTTTGTGTGCATTCCTCCAGTAGAATTCATTTACTTTATAGATACTTCTGGCAAATATGTCCATCAGTGTTTCCAATTTACAATAGATTAGATGTATCATGTTTTAAGAAGTGCACATTGTCAGTTGGCAATGTGAAAGTGAAGAAGAAAATAGGGTATGAGGGGATGAGTCACAAAGAACAATAGCATATTCTTTATGGCTGAATAATATTCCATCATATATATGTATATATATAACACATCTTTTTTATCCATTCCTCTATGGATGGACACTTGGGTTACTTTCATATCTTGGCTATTGTAAATAACGCTGAAATAAGCAGAAGGGTGAATATTCCATTTTGAATTAGTGTTTGTAATTTGCAACAACATGGTTGGAGCTAGAGTATATTATGCTAAGTAAAATAAATCAGAGAAAGACAAATACCATATGATTTCACTCAATATCTGGAATTTAAGAAACAAAATAAAGAAAAAAGAGAGACAAATAAATAACCCCAGATTCTTAAATCTAGAGAACAAACTGGTGGTTGCCAGAGGTGGGTGGGGTAGTGGGTGAAATAGGTGAAGGGGATTAAGAGTAGACTTGTGATGAGCACTGAGTAATATACAGACTTATTGAATCACTATATTATACATCTGAAATACTGTTAATTATACTGGAATTTAAAAAAGATAATGGAAGAGTTCTCACCGATGCCAATAGAATCAGTCTCACGTCTTTCAGTAAGGCCCACAGGTATCCCTGTTGGAATTCAGACTTCAAACTACATGTCATCATAGATTAAGGCTAAATCATCAAGCAAAGGCTAAAATACCCTCTTAATATCCCATTTATGGGGTTGAAATTATATGTAATCCAAATAGAATTTCAGGTGCCTTGGTGCTTAAAGAAATCAGGCATCATGGGTTAATTCGTCCTTGACAGAATGGGCTAAGCATGATTTTCTGTTCCTTTTATTTGGTAATAACTATCTGTCTGTGTATCCAACTTCTTTATTCTTTTAATAAACAAATATTTGTTAAGTGCCTACTCTGGTAACATTTTAAGCACTGGGTAATGTGGCAATAGACAAAAGAAACCAAATATGTTCTCTCATATATTCAAAGTAGCAAGACAGTCCAGATAAATAAGGAAGCATACAGAATTTGTAAAAGTTATAAGTGCTATGTAGAACCACAAAGCAGGGAAGGAAGAAGGAATGGACTATGTTTAGGGGTTGCAACTGTAGATAGATTTGTAAGATAAGATCTCATGTGAGAAGGTAATATATGAGTGAAGAATTGAAAGGTTAAAGAGTCAGATGGAAGAACAAATATGAAATACTTCCTACAGGATAGGAACATGATAGGTGGTTTCAGGAACTGCAACTGGTGAATGAAGAAAAAGAAGTAAAAAGTACAAATGAAAGCAGATGTGGATACAAATCCTAAAGGACACTGTAGGCACCATAAGGTCTTTAGTTTCTATTGAAGGTTAAGATTTTGAACAGGGGTGTGATGAAATCTTATTTATATTTTCAACACTTCGGCCACAGTGTTAAGGGCATATCAAAGAAGAGAAAGAGTGGATCCCAGGGGACCAGTTAGGTTGTTTTTATAATAGTCCAAAAGATGATGATGGTAGGTAGTAGTGGAAATAGCGATAGGATAAGAGAAGTGATAATATTTTGGATATAGTTTGAAGATAGGCTGAGAAGTTACATATGGGATATGAAAGAAAGAAACGGGATTAGTATGATGCTAAACGTTTTGACCTGTGGAACAAGAAGAATGGAGTTGTCATTCCATGGGTAGCAAAGATTGGAGAAGAACAAGTTTGAGAAGGAGGAATAAGAGTTTAATTTTGGCCATGTTAAGCATGAAATGCCTGTGAGACATCTTCATAAAGGTGGAATAGATGAAGAACAGAGTGATGAATAGTTATTACCAATAGTTACTTAGGTTGAGTTTCCAATGTGACAAGCACTGCTTTAAGTGTTTTTACATAATGTTATCATGTAATTCTTTTTTTAAATAATAAATTTATTTTTTATTGGTGTTCAATTTGCCAACATGCAGAATAACATCCAGTGCTTATCCCATCAAGTACCCCCCTCAGTGCCCATCACCCATTCACCCCCACCCCTGCCCTCCTCCCCTTCCACCACCCCCAGTTCGCTTCCCAGCATTAGGAGTCTTCATGTTCTGTCTCCCTTTCTGACATTTCCCACCCATTTCTTCTCCCTTCCCTTCTATTCCCTTTCACTATTATTTATATTCCCCAAATGAATTAGACCATATAATGTTTGTCCTTCTCCGATTGACTTATTTCACTCAGCATGATACCCTCCAGTTCCATCCACGTCAAAGCAAATGTTGGGTATTTGTCATTTCTAATGGCTGAGGAATATTCCATTGTATACATAGACCACATCTTCTTTATCCATTCGTCTTTCGATGGACACCGAGGCTCCTTCTACAGTTTGGCTATTGTGGACATTGCTGCTATAAACATCGGGGTGCAGGTGTCCCGGCATTTCATTGCATCTGTATCTTTGGGGTAAATCCCCAGCAGTGCAATTGCTGGGTCGTAGGGCAGGTCTATTTTTAACTCTTTGAGGAACCTCCATACAGTTTTCCAGAGTGGCTGCACCAGCTCACATTCCCACCAACAGTGTAAGAGGGTTCCCTTTTCTCCGCATCCTCTCCAACACTTGTGGTTTCCTGTCTTGTTAATTTTCCCCATTCTCACTGGTGTGAGGTGGTATCTCATTGTGGTTTTTTTTTTTTTTTTCATTGTGGTTTTGATTTGTATTTCCCTGATGGCAAGTGATGCGGAGCATTTTCTCATGTGCTTGTTGGCCATGTCTATGTCTTCCTCTGTGAGATTTCTGTTCGTGTCTTTTGCCCATTTCATGATTGGATTGTTTGTTTCTTTGATGTTGAGTTTAATAAGTTCTTTATAGATCTTGGAAACTAGCCCTTTATCTGATATGTCATTTGCAAATATCTTCTCCCATTCTGTAGGTTGTCTTTTAGTTTTGTTGACTGTATCCTTTGCTGTGCAAAAGCTTCTTATCTTGATGAAGTCCCAATAGTTCATTTTTGCTTTTGTTTCTTTTGCCTTCATAGATGTATCTTGCAAGAAGTTCCTCTGGCCGAGTTCAAAAAGGGTGTTGCCTGTGTTCTCCTCTAGGATTTTGATGGAATCTTGTCTCACATTTAGATCTTTCATCCATTTTGAGTTTATCTTTGTGTATGGTGCAAGAGAGTGGTCTAGTTTCATTCTTCTGCATGTGGATGTCCAATTTTCCCAGCGCCATTTATTGAAGACACTGTCTTTCTTCCAGTGGATAGTCTTTCCTTCTTTATCAAATATTAGTTGACCATAGAGTTGAGGGTCCACTTCTGGGTTCTCTATTCTGTTCCATTGATCTATGTGTCTGTTTTTGTGCCAGTACCACACTGTCTTGATGATCACAGCTTTGTAGTACAACCTGAAATCTGGCATTGTGATGCCCCCAGCTATGGTTTTTTTTTTTTTTTTAATTCCCCTGGCTATTCGGATCTTTTTTGATTCCACACAAATCTTAAAATAATTTGTTCTAACTCTCTGAATAAAGTCCATGGTATTTTGATAGGGATTGCATTAAATGTGTAAATTGCCCTGGGTAACATTGACATTTTCACAATATTAATTCTGCCAATCCATGAGCATGGAATATTTTTCCATCTCTTTGTGTCTTCCTCAATTTCTTTCACAAAGGTTCTATAGTTTTTAGGGTATAGATCCTTTACCTCCTTGGTTAGGTTTATTCCTAGGTATCTTATGGTTTTGGGTGCAATTGTAAATGGGATTGACTCCTTAATTTCTCTTTCTTCAGTCTCATTGTTAGTGTATAGAAATGCCACTGATTTCTGGGCATTGATTTTGTATCCTGCCACACTGCCAAATTGCTGTTTATCATGTAATTCTAATAATTTTATTGTATTATTATGACAAAAATGGGAAGTGACACTTAGGCTTAAATGAATTGCTCAACGACAGACAGTCAAGCCTATGTTAGCCTTACTCCAATTGTGGTTTTAGCAACTGTTTTATATTGTATTCCAGGCAGAGGGAACAATGTATGCAAAGTAGAGATGTGAAGGGGAGCATGGGATCATCAGGAGAACTGCAATCACAGGGAAGATATTTGAATAATTACCTTCCAAGAATGAATTCTTTATGATTCTTTATAGTTTTGGAATTATTTTCTTAAAGACACATTCTCTATGAGGGAGGGAAATGATTTTATTATCAGTGTTCAGTGGGTAGGAAATAGCTTTACAAGGCCAAGTTCACAAATTTAGTCAATTATAAACTAAGGTTTGAATTCAGACTTCGGTCTCCAAAATTAAGAAAAAGAAATATTTTTTTAGATTACTGAATACCTTAAATCTTACCTTAAATCCATTTAGGACATAAAAAAATACACGAGAATACATATATTTTGATATTGAAAAAAACATGGAAACTGGAAAAGAATTTACAAGATAGGAACAAGTGATCTGGAAAATAATAATAATTGTAGTATTAACAGCTGTCATTTTTCAGCACTTAGGAGGTGCCAGACACTGTACGAGGATCTTTACATTCATTTAGTAAATTTGACCTCACAAGAGTTGAAAGGATATTCTCTTATTTCAATTTTAAAGATGAGGAAATTGAGGTTGAGAGAGACTAAGGCAACTTACGGGCACTCATTCTACGGCCAGGTAGTAGCAGAGTTAAGAAACCAACCAACACTGTAAAATCAGAGTTCAGGAGCCACTCTACCTAGGCAGTACTCTATTGTTTGTTTTTACAAAGTCAAAGGTGAAATTAATAACTCTGGGCGGGTGGGGGGGGGTTCTCATAAGTGAGGAATTATTTTCTGAATTACAGCAAGGTATGGATTTGCATTCACCCGCCCTGAACAAGAGAATACAAATTGCACCCTACTTTTGCACACACTTTTATCACAGCTTAAAACAGCAGATGGCTCTCTTGCGTTTTCTTTCGCTTACCTCCTCGATCCGTAAACAACTAAACAGCGTTTTGGGAAGGTAAAAGGAAAACACAGGCATCAAGCTAAAGGACCTTGATTATCCCAATGCTGCCTCCACTCCAACGGCCCTTAAAATAGGAAATCACATAAAATAGGAAGGACTGCTTAAGGCTTGTCAAATTCGCAGTCTGAATAGACGCCTTGAGTCTAGGACTCCGCGGTTCCCCGCGCTGCGCCAGGGGTCGGAATGTATCAGGAAAGAAAGAGTATTTCTCTTTATCAAAGAGCTGAAAGGCTTGATGCTAAGAGGAGCGTTATTAATGTTAGTGGAAGCTGTGAGGATTAATTTCCTTTCCACCTTGGGGGAAAAAAAAAAAAAAAGGTGGAAAGGTGCTTTTAAGGGAGGGGAGTATCAGAGACTCGCAGCCAGCGCTCCACAGTCGGGGGAGCTTGATTTTTGCCGGGAGAGCTACCTCTGGGGAGGATCCCTGTCCTCGGTCCTGAACCTCAGCCTGATCTGGAGGGTACTGAACAATGATGGAAGGGGTCTGAAGGAGCCAAAAAACCCGACCTCCCATTTATCCCATCTGAGGCATTGGGGAAAAGATTGCACTGTAAGAAAAAATGTCTGGAAAGAAAATAATGAACACAGCTATAATAATATGCTTAATCTCAATCTGTTCAAATTAATACAGTAGACACATGTGTCATAGGATAAAAAAAACCTTTCAAGGCTAACTAGGTTATGTTGATTGGGGTAGTTGTACTAGATTTAAGAGGTCACTATCCTTAACGTTTGGCTTTTTGAGAAACTCACTACCAGCTTTTGATAAATGTGTTTTAATTATAAAGTCATTTGGAAATTCGAATCTATAAAGTCTGAAATGTCCAAATGTCCTCTCTTCAATAATGGAAGGTAGCAGTGGCTACTCTTCTGTTCATTGTGATTTGTTTCAGTGAGTTTTTAAAAAGACACAATTAAACAGCCATCCCTACAAAATGGGCTTTCATTTTTTAGCAGGAGCATGGAAACATAACCTAAATACATGCTTAGTAAAAAATATAAGAACAAAGACATTAAAAAAGAAAAGAAAGTGGTAGAAATAGAGCAAAAATAGTTAACACACCCCTTTTCCTCACTTTTACCATATCATTGGTTACTAGGGATTACAAATTTCTGGCAAAATTAGTTCTGCTTATTTCTTTTAATAATTGTGATTATTTTGTATGTATGATAACACAGCAAGGTGTGGAAAATAAGCTTACAGAGTATGTTCTTAAATGTCAAGTAAAATATATGTCATCCTAAAGCCAGTGGTAATTGCACTGGACCCAAATCTACACACTTTCTTTAAATATTCTTCCACAAAGAAAACTTGCTAGTAAATATGGAGTAAAGGCAATGACTTGCAGATGAGAAGTTATTTATTTACATGGAGAGACTGTGGATAAGTTCTATAGAGTACAAGGTGTCTAGCCTCCCTGTAATCAGCCGTGGGCTGAGCTTTTCCCACTTGCTGGGTTGCAAGTCTTTGTTTGTAGTACTTAACTGACTATTCCTGAGACAAAAGTGAAAGTGTGTCTTGGTTCAGAACTGTTCCCAGGACTGGCTTGCAGAGTGTGCCTCTTCTCTTGTCTTTCCAGCTCTAAAGCAGTCACCAGAGAAGTGATTGTTAAAAGTCTCTTGATTACCAAATGAATCTTCTTTCCTTCATCCTGCACACCGGATTGGGAGAAGCCTAGTTTTTGCGATTCTTTTCTTTACCTTCCTGTAATGATAAGCCAGACAGCTTCAAGGGAAGAGGAAAAGGTATAAAACCATAGGAGCAAAATCTACACTTGGTTCTGTCACTCGGAGTGTATCCTAGAAACCGCAGATCTGTATTCATCCAAGCATGAAGTGTTTCTCTCTCTACCTTCTTTCCTAGGGTGCCCTCCCCTTGCTCCCTTCCTCTTGGACCTTTATATTTTCAGTTATCCAAGACAGAACACTGCCAGGGCACAGACAGGAAGTCAAGGGGAGGAGGCAGCAGCTGTTGTATTTGAATTTCAGACACAGTTCATATGGCTTTGCTCCCTGACAGAGCTTCTCTACCCAGGGACGCCAAAGACAGCTCAGATTGGAAGGTCCCTCAGTCTGGCTGCTTTTTGTTGTCCCTGGAATACTGTGACACCCTCTGTGACACCCTCCCCGCCCTTAATATCTCTGCGGCGACTTCTTCAGTATTCAGTTGGGCAGTTATCCTATCCAGCTGCTACAGCCACTGGCATCTCCTCCTCCAAGGGCCAGAGAGCAAATTTGGGGGCGGTGTCTTTCCATACATGCAGCCTTAGCATAGCTTCTCACCTTCCCCTCCTCTCTCCTTTTTTTGCTCGGTGTAATGGTTTCCAAATGACAAGAGGGAGAGTCCGCAAGTTTGGGTGGACCCGGTAAGGAGTGCAGGCGCCTCCCTCCTCGGGACACACTCTCCTCCCTCCCTCCTCCTCCTCCTCCTCCTCCCGCTTCCCGGGGTGGAGGGGCTTTGGCGCTGAAGGGATTAGCAGGGAGGGCGGAAACCACCTCGCCCTCCAACCGCAGCCGAGAGTTTCTGGGGACCGGGAGACTCGTTAGGATTCCGAAGCCCTGGCCAAGCCGCGGAAGCCTCGGAAACCTGCGACTTTCATCCGAGAAAAGGCGCTCCGATATTGCTTCAACCCCACCTGCTTTGGCTCAGCCTCTTAGCACCCCACCCCCTGGAATCCATTTTAGCTTTCTTGCTTTTTTTTAAAAATTATTATTATTACTATTAATATTTGTGATCATTACTATATATATATTTTCCCCCCCTTTCCTTCTGAAGGGAGACATAGAAGGGGAACGGGAGGGAGGTCCAGTGGGGTGGGGACGAAGCACTTTGATTAGAGATCTCCGGGGGGAAGATTGCTCTCCCCAGATGCTGATTTCCAAGGCACTTGGCAATCACCGGCAGAGCCCGCGAGCGGGCGGCGGCGGCTGCACCGGCCGGGGGGCGGCTGCAGCCCGGCGCTGAGTCCCGCCTCGTCTGCCCCGGACGCGCCCGCGCCGAGCCCGGCCGGGACCTGCCCTGCATCCCGCGCCCCGCGGCCCGCGCGCCCCGCCCCGCGCCCCGCCGGGAGGGCCATGGGTCCTAGTCGGGACTGAGCGCGCCCCCCGCTGCCCTGAGCCCCGCGGGCCTGCTGCCCCCGCCTCCTCCGGGCCGAGCCGCCGCCTGCGCCGCCCCTGCCTCCCTCCCCCGCGTCCCCGGCTCCCCCTGCCGCCGTCCCCTCCCGCCCCGGACCCATTCCCGGGGCCACCATGGCTGCGGCCATCGCCAGCGGCTTGATCCGCCAGAAGCGGCAGGCGCGGGAGCAGCACTGGGACCGGCCGTCCGCCAGCAGGAGGCGGAGCAGCCCCAGCAAGACCCGCGGGCTCTGCAACGGCAACCTGGTGGATATCTTCTCCAAAGTGCGCATCTTCGGCCTCAAGAAGCGCAGGTTGCGGCGCCAAGGTCTGTGTGGGTCGGTGTTGGGAGGCGCGCCCCGACCCCTCCCGTGCCCCGCCCGCCCGGGCCTCCGCGGGCTGCCCTCTCCCGCCCTCGGGCCCGGCTCCCCCCCGCCCCCGCCCCAGGCTCCCGCCGAGCGCCCCGAGCGCCCCGAGCGCGGCCGGCCCTGGCAGCCTGCTCCCGGGCACCTGTGGCCGCTGGCGCCTGCCCCGCCCGGAGCCGCCGAGTTGGCCCGCTCGGCTCCCCGAGTCTCACGCGGGCTTCCCGGGAGAACCCCTGACCACCCCGCACCCCTGTGCGTCCCCGGGCCCCGCACAGCCCTCGGGGGCTCGGCGGCTGCTCCCGGTCCGGCCGGAGGGGCAAGAATTTCTGTGCGTCTGGCCTCACTTGGCCTCCCAGGTCTCTGGAACCTCCTTGGCTCCCAGACCTTGGCGAAATGTGGTGACCCCCCCCGCCCCCACCGCGCTTCCCGGCCCCCAACCCCGCCCCGGGCCCTCCACCGGGCCGGGGTCAGAGCAGTGGAGGGTGCGTGCGAACCAAGGGGATTCGCCAGAGCTGAGCCCGCCGAAGCCCGAGGTCCCGGCCTGGGATGCGCAGAGGGCGCAGAGTGAGGGAGGATGAGTCCGGATTGGGGTTAGGCGAGGTGCACATCCCCAGCCGGTGCCAATTCAAATTCAAGGGCTCGCGAATGACAGGAGGCAAAACAAGGACTTACTACAAGCAGGTGACTAGAATAGTTGCCTTACTATACATTTTTTTTTTTTTTTTTTTTGGAGCAATAACTAGTGCCCAGCATGACCTGCTTTTGCTGATGTAAAATATCAGGGTCTGGGAAGGCAACTTAGGAGCCCGAGCCCAACTGCTTTTGTTCATCTCTGCTTGCTTCCACATCCAGTTGCTAAGGGCGATTGTTTTGAGACTATGTGGGGTGTTCCGTGGGAGAAATGGGGATTGCTGGCTTTTCATAACTAAGTGGGCTTGGCAGGAAACATCGAAGAATATATTTACATTAATAGGAGTATATGTTTGCCCAGCACATTATATTCTTGCTGCCCAGCTGTATTTGTTTTAAATACCCTGTTGTTCCAAAGACAGGGGAGAGAAGCATAGGCTATACATGTGCATCTACGTGAGTGTGTGTGTGTTCTACACATTTACAGATTTATGACCAAAAGTTTTAATGCTGGTGGTTTTTTTTTTTTTTTTGTAAGGCTGTAGCTAAATAGTTTTCATAAAGGACAGTAGCTTATTGTCACATTAGAAATTGGAGATTATTTGCTCTTAGAATCAGACTTAAAAGGCAAACACCGTAGAAAGATTAAGAGTGGCAGTTCTAAGGAAGATAAAATTATATAAATATAATACCTAGTTGCATAGATATAATGCCTCTTGATGAAGTATTTGGAGAAAATATTAATATTTTCAGATGAGTGTGGAAGCTATTAAGAAAAAATGGGTCTTAATTTTCCGCTTTAGCCTAGAGCCTTATCCAGCAAACCTTTGTATTATAAGAACAACTCAGTTGCTCTAAACATTGTTGATCCATGGAGTGTCACATTATCTTGACTTAGAGTGTTTGCTTCTCCCCCTTTTTAAAATCGGATGATCTTTTAGAACAGTTTTCACCAGGTAAAGCTCCAAATTTGCATCTACTTGAAATAAATAAGCCTGTTCTCTTCTAGATGAGATTACACTAATATAAACAATGACTAAAACTTACTGTGTGTCTTCTTTAAATATGCAACCAGTAGATTATTTTATAAATACAGACAATAAATGTTTTGTCATATTGCATAATGAAGGAAGGTGTGCTTTACACTTCTGTATTTTAACATGAGGATATACCTTCTTTCCCCCCCAGATATAGTCTATTATACCATTTGCAACCCTAACTGTTCTCTTGGTATTAACGCGTGCATCAGTGGTCTGTAAGAAAAATATATTTGAGGTCACCTCTGCTCCCTTATTTTCCAAACAGATGATAGGCTAAAAGGAAATTTCACCAGAACCTTTCCTTTTATTCTCCTTATATTTATCATATATAAAGAAATATATTCCTTTGTGAAGAAAAATATACATCTACTCTGGAGCATCAGACATTATATTACTAATTTATGCAAAATTAATATTAAAACTTTATATTATATAAGTTATATATTGATATATGACTATATGGTTTTATATTACCTATAGCTATGCATATAATTCTTTCATTATTTAATTGAATGCTCTTTAAGGAAATATTTTTAAGCATAGTTACCTTTACCTCCAGACTCACTCTTTGCATAGGAGGAACTGCCCTCAGGAAATTTTAAAAATCCGATTTGTTCATTTAAAGATACAACTTTTAGGCATGACAATTTTAAATATCTTCGTATTTGAACGTCATTAATTTGACAAAGGGTTACTGGATCTTCCTACTCTGTCAGGTGCTGTTGCCAGGTGTTAAGTATTAGAGCAGTGAATAGAACCAATGAAGTCCCTTCCATCAAGGGGGTTACAAATATGGGGTAAAAGTCAATGCATATGGAAAGGAACAAAATAAGAAATTAGGAAACTCAAAGTCTTGTAAAGACAAGAGGGCTGAGGTGGAGGTTGCAGGGTCAAGGATCACGGGAAAGAAACCCAATTAGATCAGATATGCAGAGAGGGGCCACAGGGAGAAATCCAGGTGGAGAGTTGACATCTGAGAAGGACAATGAAAGCCCCTGAGGTGGGAAAAATCTTAAACTGTTGAGAGAAGCAAAGCAGATATAGAAATGCAGTATATTGTCATCTCGTACCATAGTCCATTTTGGCTGAAGTTTACATTTTGACAAGTGAATTCAAATAAATATGACATGTTGGCAAACAGAATAAAGAACAGCTCCACATTTTGTGACGGGGGGAAGAGTAACAGACATTTCTTAAATGTAGGGTGTTTTTTCCTTTTTAATACTTCTTTAATTAGTAATTTATTTAATATAAAGGGTATAGCTTATATTTACTTTTGTGCTTTTGGATGGAGCCCTATCCCCCACTCTGATCAGCTTCTCCCCTCATAGAAGGGTGATTTTTGCACCAGTTGAGAAGTTGTACCATTTCGTCTTCTTGTAAAGGACAGGAATCTGCAAGATGGCTTGAGGGATTGTGTGGGCACCATGACTCTCTCACCTTTCCAGATTCATCTTTCTTTCCCTTCCTTACCTCCAACGACTCCAGAGAACAGAGTTCCTAAAATTAGCCACATGCTTTCAAACCCCTATTCTTTTCTTTGTGCTTTATTCCATGTATGGAATCTTCTGTCTTCTATCTTCACCTGTTAAAATTGTCCCTATTTCTTAAAGCTTGGAGAAAATGCCATTGCCTCTAGGAAGTCTTCCCTCATTGCAGAGAAGTAAGATAATCCTCCTGTGGCATTTTATACCTCACCATCATTGTTTATGCCTGATAGTAATTAATTGTGCTACACCCCAAGATGTAATTAATTGTCATTAAGGGCAAAGTCTGTGTTTTCTGTACTTTCATAAACTCTCAAATCTTAATAGAGTGTTTGCCATGCCCTGGATACTTGGCATTGCCCTTGAATTGAATAATATAATAAATTAGGTCAACAGGTCCAAAGTTAAAAGAGTGTCCTTGAACCACAGCACTCTAAATAGACCATTTAAAAAGTATATATACTTTTCAAGTTTTTATATCTTTTTTTACTTTCCATATATATAATATATTATATACATATATAACTTATCCCTTTTTGAAGGGACTAGAGGGTGATTGCATATAACCAACCTCACTTTAGAGCTTAACTAGCTTATGAAAATAGATATTTAGGATGTCTGTTAATTTAGCTAAATAAAGAAGAGGGCACAAGGAAACCGGTGGTTTGCAAATAGTTTTATTTGGAATCATAACTTTTTTGTAAAAAATGAAAAACTAAACTAGAAACTGCAAGCAAAGATGTTCTATCCTAAAAGTGTTGTTATGTTTTCCTTATTAACTTTTAAACCAAAACAAGAATCTTTATTGCTTATAAGACAATGACCTTCCAATTTTTTTAGTGTGGCTAATGCAATTATTCCCTGTAGTCTACTTTTTTTGGCTACTGTCATGGGAGCCATGGGATCATGTGTCATGTATGTTTTAATCAGTAGTTGTGTGGGTTTCTTACTGGCACATTTTATCTGAAATAAATTACAGGATGTCATAAGAAACAGAGAAAGAAAAATGAGCTACTTAAAATTTGTTTCCAAGTTGTTCTGTAATATAGAAAACAGAAATATATGTATTTCTATATCAACAGAACCGCTTTGCTCCAGTGTGATAATGAAACTCATCAGTTATCTTAGGAAAAGTCGTCTTCCTTCTTATGAGGTATCATGTAAGGAAAGATGTGTCTACCTTCTCAGGAAATAAATAATCAAGAGCAAAGAGTTATCAAAAAATCACCATCCTTTGTGCTACTGCTTCAGAGCCATTACCATATGAAAATATAAACCACCTGCTTATATTGGCTGTTGAGGTCAGAATAAAACAAGCGAACATTTTTTCCCCCTAAGTATCGTCCTTCTTTTCTTTGAGGAGTGTATTTCTTTTTAGTTTTCTAAGGCCATGCACGCGGGAGTCTTCCTACTTATCTTTTGATAATACCTGTTGCTAACTGGTTGATAATCAGAATTTCATTATTTGTTACTTGTATAACAGTAAGATTAAAATCATAGTTTTTCTAAATTGAAATGTCTAATTTTTCAAAAAGGATATTTTGTCAAATGTAGGCTTCCTAAGTGAAAGCTTTTATAGGAAGATTTCTGAATTGGTAAACCAAACAATGTTAGAGATTTTTTTTAAAGTTGACCTTGCTTGTTTATGCATTTTTCCTGTGCCTTAATTATTGTGATTTCAACATTCTACATTTCCTCTAGGCTTCTGAAAATGGTTGCTACCATGGTGGTACAATAAACTAAGAAGTAGTATAGTAAGCGAAGGGTAATATAGCATAGTAGTTTAGGTAAGATGTAAGGTTGAGTAAGATGATTTGCTTTAGGTTGAGTTAGGTATATGCATTGAGTTTATATGTATTGAGAAAATAATACTGTTCACTGGTGAAGAAATCCTTTGACAGTTCATAGTATAAGATTTCAGAAGCACCACTCCACCCCAAATCCCCCACCAGGTTACCATTATCAGTTACAGGTTTCACTTTACATTTCAGATTACTAGACTTATTAGTGTAGTTCTATGTTTAGCCCCAAAATTCTGTTTTTTTTTTTTGTTAACAGTTTTATTCTATATAATGTTACTGTAAGAAACTCATTTTCAAGTAGACATGAACCTCCCCTCCCCTCTCTTTAATGTAAAATGATGTCTTTTAAGTTTGATTTGCTTAACTTAAAAATAATGTCAAGGAAAAGGTGACTGACATATTTTTCAATTTACCTATTTAGTTTTGGGAATTTAGTGTTCTTTCTGTATATACTTTATATTAATTTCTCCCCCAGTGTTGGGAAATTTTAGCCAAAACAGACTATGATATCTCAGTAATATAAATTTGAATATGATGTTTTAAATGTCATTAGCACTCAAGGGCTAAAAACACAAAAATAAAAGCATAATAGAAACTCAAACGTTTTTTGAGTTTTAACAATTTTAACAAGGCTGATGCCATTTAAAAGTCAATCACACTGTGTTGGCATGACTAAGAAGCAATTAATTTAGTAATTTTACCTACAGATTCCAATGTCCATTTTAAGAAACTTGGACTACATGAATATGTTACTGTTTACTGGGAGGAGCGCAGTAGGAAGTGGTAGTAGAAACCTAGAAGCCTTTTTAAAAAACCATTTTATGATAGTTATTACTTTGTCATTCAGGGAGAAGGCTCTTTTCTAGAGCTATATTGTGTGAAATATTTTTATGTGTGTGGAAAATGTATTTCACTCTATGCTTTCAAAGTTCTTGGCTATCAGGTTTGACAGGGATTTTTAGGATATGATAGGGTCATACGGTATGTATAATGGGGTACTGCCACTTAAAAGTCAGTGTCTCATCAGTGCCTGGCATATGACGAACACTTGCACAAGCATTTGTTGAATAAATGAAAAACTGTGTATTTCTTAGGATTTACATTTGGCATAGAGTGACCGCTGTGTGCCGTGGCCACTGGGCATTTATTAGTTTCTCAACTGCCTACATGGCACTCTGTGTCAGGCACTGAACCATGGAGTACTAGTTCATCCCCACAACAAATCTATATGGTTGGTACATTACATTATCTATCAATTGATACACTGAATTATCTGTTAATGGATGATACACTAATATCATTTACCCATCTATTTTATATATGAGGATACTGAAACAAACAAATAATTGACCAAGCTTGTATATCTTCAAAGAGTGAGGCTGAGGTTGAAACCCAGGTTGCCAGGCTGACACCAGAGTCCCTGCTCTTAACAAATGGCAATTCTCAATTGTCACATACTTTATTTCATTATCTCAATTAGTTGAGATACATCAGCATTTCATAGCAAAGAAAACTGGGACTCGGAGAGTTTATATTTTGCCAGAAGGCTTTCTCCTGAGCAAGGAACACAAGCAGAATTCAAAAATAAATCTGCCTGTACTTAAATCCTCTATTCTCCCCACTATTTACACTTCCAGTTCTTTATGACATTGTGAACTTGTCAATTAATGGAAGACACCTTACTTTAAGGTATGTAGTAGATGTTCAATGTTATATCTGTTGATTGGATACATGTAAAGGTGTATTATTAACTTTTTAAAACAAAGGTGTAAGAAAGTTTGCCTGGAAGTAGAGACCCATTTGTGGGCTTTGACAAAAGACACCAAAAAAAGGGCCTTATTTTACCAAGCCATGTTTTCTTTTTTTTTTTTTTTTAATTTTTATTATTCATGATAGTCACAGAGAGAGAGAGAGAGAGAGGCAGAGACATAGGCAGAGGGAGAAGCAGGCTCCATGCACCGGGAGCCTGACGCGGGATTCGATCCCGGGTTTCCAGGATCGCGCCCTGGGCCAGAGGCAGGCGCTAAACCCCTGCGCCACCCAGGGATCCCCCAAGCCATGTTTTCATGTAGGGATGTAACTTTGATTTTCTAACCGGTATCTGGATGTGACACTTGTTGATGCTATCTCCTTGATGAATTGCATCATTGACCTGAAACTCTGAAAAGGATTTATTTGGAGTACTTTCATTAGCATGTAATGAATTTTATGTTAAGTCTTTCATTAATTTTTATTAATTTTCCTAGATTATATATTTTAGACATTTCTCATTTCTAATAAGATGTTTTATTGGTTACATTCCTTATTGGCCTTATTGTACATGATAAATTGAAGCAAACCACTAAGGTTTTAGAGTCAAAAATTGATCATGAAAATGCAGACTATTGGAAAACTAGATACTAGGTGTTGTATGCTGCTTTTGAATTAACACATTGGTTCACAGTTCTTGCCTAGTGAGTTCTTAGATCTTGTTCTTAATACTGATACCAGAAGAACATAATGTAGTCAAATGGAAGTCATGTGTAAATTGTATTATGCACTTTATAACAATTGCACACAGATGAATATTGAACTCCAAGACAAGCTTTCAGATCTAGTTATATGTTACTTGGATATTTTATTGACTTACACTGCCTGGCTTTTATTTTCTTGTTCACTTTACTTACATGGTAAAACTAACTGGGTAATCCACTGGTCAGCCTATTTTGTTACCAGCACATACTTCAGCTGAGGAGAAAACATACATGCACATGGGTTGTTCCTACTTTGATTTTGTAGTCAATTACATCAACTGGGCCCCAGTACATTTTTTTAAAAAAAGTCTATTTCTATTTAACTAGATGATTTTTTTGCCTTCCTTCTCTTTAAACCTCTTATACCTATTCCCTCCTACACACTCTCAACTATGTTACTTCTATTTCCCTGAGAAAACAGAAATAATAAAAAATAAATTTTCACATATTCCACTACTGTTTTTACAAGTCGATCTGCATATCTATCCATTTATTGCTCTTTTTCCTCCTGAACTTGCGGATGAACTCTTAGCACTTATATTTAAGGTTAAGACCTCCTCCAGTTGAGGGATAAATCCTTTTTCCTACTCAGGGACATAATCCAATAATTTCCCTCTCTCTTCTGCATAATATAATCTTCATATCCTACTATCTTATTTTCATCAAAATATAAATATGGTGTGATATATCCCAACTTAAAAAGTAATCTCCTCATGATGGTGCATTCTTCTCTAACTACTAAGCCAATGGTCTTTTGTCAGCAAAACTCCTTGAAAAATAGATCTCCAATTTTTCTCCTCCTATTTTCTCTTGAACCCTTTCTAAATCAGGTTTTTGCTCCCACCAATAATCTGTTCTTGTCAAGGTCACCAATGACCGGCAAGTGGTCAGACCTAAGGGTTTAATCCTTTAGCCCTTAGTCCTATTTGTATAGCCTCTGGAATTCAACTTTTCATTATTTGTAAGTAAATTTGTACTTTTTGCTACAATATAGGTAAAATTAGCATCAAAATGCTTTTAACTTACTGTTTACTCCATTAAAACCATTCATGGTGATCATATTTTCATAGTTATGTCTGGATTAATTATTAATGTGTTAACTATTGCCATCATGCAACATGATGCCCTGCCAAACACTATTAGTACTCAGGTGGTACTCAGGTACCATTAGAAGGTAGTGCTTGATGTTTCTTTACTTAGGAAGAATACTATTTTCTGTTGTTTTATTTTAAGATTTTATTTATTTATTAATGAGACACACACACACACACACACACACACAGAGGCAGAGACACAGGCAGAGGGAGAAGCAGGCTCCATGCAGGGAGCCCGACGCGGGACTGGATCCTGGGTCTCCAGGATCACGCCCTGGGCTGAAGGTGGCGCTAAACCGCTGAGCCACCCGGGCTGCCCCTGGATGCTCTTTTCATCACATATATTTGCATTGGACCTGAACAACTTGTCTTCATAAAAGGGAATTTGAATGGTCTTTCTAAGAGTTAGTCTTTTAATATTTTTCTGGGCAGACATAATAGATTTGTGACTAAGTAATCACTGATTTGAAAACTCTTTAATTTCTAGCATAGCCAGTAGTAATTGGTAAATTAAAATATTTGGTTAATTTGATTAATAATAAGCATCATTCAGATTCAAGTATCATACACAGCAAAATAGTTATAAATGTAAGAAGGAGCATTTAACAGTTTATTTTCTGTATATGAAATGTTTTCAGTGGTATATTTGATTTTTTTTTTTTTTTTTTTTTTGGTATATTTGATTTTAAGTAACGCTAATGGATCCTCTTACACTTCTACCTATTACATGTAGATACACAGTTATGAGATCTGGTGACAGAGTTAAAGTACTTTTTTATATTAGCATTTTTAAAAATCTTCTGTCGGAATGACAAACAGCTTTGGAGATATGAGAAATGAAAAAGGGTGGACAATTAGAGTTTAGGAATAATTTGATAGAGTTCTATTGTCTCTTCTCGTTAGGTTATCCAGGACAATGTGTAACCACTGAGTTCAGAATCTACAACATGAATACAGTATCTTTGCTCAGGACACTCTTGAATGTTTGATGAGCAATTGTTCATTTTCTTCAGAATCCAACAGTTTTCTCCCTTTTGAAAAGGTCTTCAAAATAGTCAGAATTTCATGGCTTGATGTCTTTTTATTCCTCTACATGCCTCATTTTATCTCTTTAAATTTATGTAAATAATTCCTGCCTTGCCTTGGCTACATCATGCCCTTTAAATATTTGTTCGTGGCTTTTTATCCTCCTTACCATTTGGCCAACTTAAAATTGTTTAACTCTATTAATCTTTCTGCATAAGTAAATGCCACTAGCACCTTAATCATTTCTGTGGCTTAGATTGTTCAATAATTACCTCATTCTTATTCCAGCAACGAGATGGTTGCTGTTTTCATGAAGAGAATTTCATGCTGAGGCCAACCCTGGTGCAGAGAAGATTGCATCTGCTGTCTCCCTTTTTGCTGGGGCCAGGCTCTGACTTGAATGGAGGGATGAGCAAATTGGACAAGTCTACACAAGACAGAAGAATTTGTCTTGGCTTCATGCCTGACAAATTAAAGGAAAAAGCAGGGAAAGTAATCAGACATCTTTACTGCATCTACTAGTATTAGAAGCATTATAAGCCACATCTCTTACTTCTCCCAGCCATAGGAAATAGGGAGTATTATTTTCATTTTCATGGGTGAGAGGAAATGAAGTAATTTTTCTAGAGATTTGTACTTGGGAGAAGTAGTATTTGAATGCTGTTCAGGTCTAACTGATGCAAGGTGTATGTTTTTAGAATTAACCCAGTAGATCTTAGATAATAATAATATTCAGTGTTGTATCCCTGTGTCATCCTAGATTTACCCCTCGAATGGCTAGAATGTCAAACACAAGGATTGCCTTGGTTCCTTCTTACAAGCTCCATATGAGAGAACATGGTGCTCCAGCAGCTGCTGTGGCCAGCGGTGTTGTCCATATGAGAATCACCTCATTACGAAAGTGTGCTGCTGGTTCTGCCTCTACTTACCCATTTTGGTCTGATGCTTGGGATGCCAGGTCAATACTGTGCAGAACAGTGGAACTCAGACACATTCATTCCGAAGTCTCTTAGACTTTCTTTCCAGAGTGAGCCATCACAGATTGTGTGGCAATGTTGAAGTTTTCCTATAAGGTTTGGAACATTTCATGTCTGTCAACTTTGATATTCTTCATCCCTCAGGCTTTGCATTTTGCAAAATTATAAAAAGTAATAAAAGTTGCTGAAGTTTTGAGACTAAGGAATTAATAGGCAAAGTTGTCCTCTTCCTCTGCTGCTGCTGCTGAGCTAACACAATTTTTAATCATTAGAAATGTCCCTGGTATCCAAATGCTCCCATGACTGTTTTCATTTTACTTTCTGGATGGTTTATTGTTGTGTGGTCAAGTGAAACTGAGACTCATAATACAATATTAAGCACTTTTTGCAACTTCTACACCAATAAATCAGCCTAAAGGTAAAGTTTTCATTTCTGCCTGGGTTTTTCTTTTGCCCCATGACAATAAGAACAAAGATTATTTCAGCACCATCTCCCTAAGTTCATTAGTCTATCATATTCCTATATTCCTATTTGTTCACTTTTTTTTTAAAGGCAACCACAGCATCTTTTGCGACATAACAGCTGTTAACCATTCACCAAGATGTTATTCATTGTTGACTCACTTCATACCGTTGTTCCCTATGCCCCCTCCGCCCCCTGCCACCACAAAATGCCCTGTTGTCTGAGGCTTTTGAGGCAGGCTTATTGATTTTTTTTTCTTAAAAAGTGAATGCAAGTAAATACCCCAAATCTCACCTGCACTACATCTTTCCATTTCTATTGCTATTATTTACTGCTATCCCTATACCGCCCAGCCCTTTCCACACAACACCAGCTCTGTGGTGCCCTGGGGGAAATGGGGAGAGTGTGGGCTCTGGCACTGGCATCTGCCTTCTACCACAGGCTGAGCAACTCAGACAAGTCTGTGAATATGCAGAGACCTCCATGCAATGAGCAGCTTGCACCAGACAATTTGGAAGACATCACTTAGCTTTAAATTCCTTTGCTTACTTGTTTAGAAGCCCACATGGGCTCAGCCTTAGAAAATCAAGGCAGAAAGAGAGATTCCTTTGCACAGGTCTGTGCGTACATTAAGAGGCCATCTGAAGAGCAGACTCATCCTCTCAATGGTCCCTTCGCAGTTTCTGTTGCCCATCTGCCCCTGCCTCCAAATCCCACCCATCCCCATGCTTCCCCAACCCCTGTACCTCCTAACTTACTTCAGTCCCATGCTTCCTGTCAGCTATTTACTAAATACAGCCTGGAAAGAATTGGCTAATTATTTCTGTATACTCTATTTGTTCTACCTCTTATGACTTAAAATTCAAACAATTACAATCTATCTGTTAAGTTTGAGACAATTGCAGCTAAGAGTGCTTTCCTCTCTCACTGTATGTGTGTTTGTGTGTGACAAAGTATGTATGTGTGTAAATAAGATTAACGTGAAGAATGCTGTGTGATGCAGATACAACATGACTCATAAAAACAGAACTAAGTATATTTAGTTCCAAATTTGTATATATTTTAAAAATTGGTGTTCTCAGCTCCCCATACCCACCCCTGTTGTGATAACACTCCATCTTTAGGCAGATATAAGCTATCATTCTCCTGGATTCGCAAATGCAAGTATTAAGACAGAAAATAAGAAAGAAACCTACTCAGGTCTCCAGTAAAAGTCAGTTAAATCCCTCCCAGTAACTTCTAGAACTCAATTCTTTGAAATACCTTTGTTTATTTTACCTTGACAAACCTCATTATATTCTTCCGGGGTTGTCATCTGCACATAACTTTTTTTTTTTTATGATAGTCACAGAGAGAGAGAGAGAGAGAGGCAGAGACATAGCAGGCTCCACGCACCGGGAGCCCGACGTGGGATTCGATCCTGGGTCTCCAGGATCGCGCCCTGGGCCAAAGGCAGGCGCCAAACCGCTGTGCCACCCAGGGATCCCACATAATTTGTTTTTTGTTTTTGTTTTTGCAGCCTTGACATATCAGACACAGTCATACTAGCAGCTAAGCTAAAGCCCATTTGAAGGGATTAAAGTTTCAGTGAGGAAATATAGAAACAGTGACAAGCCTAGAAGGAAAGGAATAACTGAAATGAATGACTACACACATACACACCAGCACAAATAAACACACCCCACAATCATCATCCCCACAACCATGACCTGCAACATAAATGAATGTCAAGGTGCTCATAGGAACTTCAATCTTCATTTTTAAGTTCTGTTAAGTAATATTGAAGATACTCTTTTTAAAAAATTTATCTACTCATGAGAGACACACAAAGAGAGGCACAGACCTGGGCAGAGGGAGAAGCAGGCTCCCCGAAGTGAGCCTGATGTGGCATTACATCCCAGGACCCCAGGATCATGACTTGAACCAAAGGCAGACGTTCAACCACTGAGCCACCCAGGCATCTCAATATTGAACATATTCTTAAAGAAAAGCATTCCGTGCCCCTAAATAGCAACTAGAATGCATTTAAAGAGAGTGATTAAAAAAAATAAGAAAAAGAAATCAAACGGAAAATTGAAAAGTAATCTAGATTGGCAGCATTGGATGGAAGAGAAAAATAAAACCATTGGATATTAACCAGTTGGGATTGACAGCAGCAGTCAGCTTCTTTGGAAGAGAAGGAGAAACACTAAGTAAGTGAGCTCCTCAATTTTAAGAAGCTGAATTAATCAAACATAGGACTAAAGCTATTGGATTTGTATCAAAAGTGTTGGTTTTGAAAGTAGGTCAGACTGATGTGCTTCTGATTAGCGACCAGCCAGTGGAGCTTCGGAGTCTCAAACACAGTGACAGGGTTTGGAACAGGGAAAACATTATTTGGTAAAAAAATCTCAGCAAATAGTAATTTTCCTAGTGCAGAAAATAATTATGAGTCAAGAGGATTCCTTTATGCTTCAGGGAATTGGTTATTCTCTGGTTATTAGCACTTGATCCAAGGTGATTCCATTTAAAGAGTGCATTACACACAAGTTGTTTGATTAAACATACAGGTTTCATGGCTGCCATATCAATATTGGCTGCAAGCATCTTATTTCATGGGGGGAAAAATGTAGACGAGCCGTATACAGCATATCCTGATACGGGGTTTCAAACTGCAGTGAAGAAACTGTAAACAGCAAGGAATTTTTGATATCCGTTTATTGGGTTTATTCTTAAGAAATACATGAGCCCCTTTCATTCAAGTACCTCTGAACTCCATAAAGAAAACCTTAAAGCACTTACTTACTATCAGGAGGCTAAAAAGAGGAACAAGAAGATAGAAAAAATATCAAGAGAGAGAAAAAGAGGGAAAAACCCTTAACATATAGAAAGTGCAGTCAGCAAGCAGAATTTATGCTGGGACCTTGTATGCTCTTGTAGGTATTTCTCCAGCAAAGTGGCTGTATGTGTCTACTCCTCTTTAAGGATCTGTTACTTTGAATAATCTAATGGGGTTGCTAAGCTGATAGACCTGAGATACTCTTATTATTGCAAGTAAACATAAGGGAACAAATTTCTTAGCTCATCCCAAATTTTACCGTCATCCACATTGAACCTCACAAAAACTCTTTAAGATAGACAACTTTATGCCTAGCTTGCTTGCTTGCTTGCTTTCTTTCTTTCTTTCTTTCTTTCTTTCTTTCTTTCTTTCTCTTTCTTTTCTTTCTTCTTTCTTCTTTCTTCTTTCTTTTCTTCTTTCCTCCCTCTTTTTCTTTCTTATTTTATTTGAATTCAATTAATTACCATATGGTATATTATTAGTTTCAGAAGTAGAGTCCAATGATTCATCAGCTGCATGTAACATCTTTCTTTCTCTTTCTTTCTTTCTTTTCTTTCTTCTTTCTTATTTCTTCTTTCTTTTCTTCTTTCCTCCCTCTTTTTCTTTCTTATTTTATTTGAATTCAATTAATTACCATATGGTATATTATTAGTTTCAGAAGTAGAGTCCAATGATTCATCAGCTGCATGTAACATCACATCACATGCCCTCCTTGGTGTCCATCACCCAGTTACTCCATTCCCCTACCCTCCTCCCTTCCAGCAACCCTCAATTTGCTTCCTAAAGTTAAGAGTCTTTTGTGGTTTGTCTTCCTCTCTCATTTTGTCTTATTTTATTTTTCCCTCCCTCCCCGATGATCCTCTGTTTCGTTTCTTAAGTTCCACATATGAGTGAAATCATATGATAATTTACTTTCTCTGACTTATTTCACTTAACATAATACCCTCTAGTTCCATCCATTCATTGCAAATGGTAAGATTTCACTTTTTGATGTCTGAGTAGTATTCCATTGTATAGACATGCCATATCTTCTTTATCCATTCATCTGTCGATGGACATCTAGGCTCTTTCCATAGTTTGGCTATTTTTCAAGTGAAAGAATGGAAATGCATGGATATTAGTAATTTTTCCTGGGTCATATAGTCTGTACTATAGTGGTATGTAATAGGATTACAACCCTGTATTTTGAGATTTCTACTGTGAGGGCTGCCCCCTTATGATACACTTACCATCTCCCCTGAAGTTTCTTTGATAATGAATGAGAAAGATGTGTAGAGAACATACTTTTCAAGTATGGAAGAAGTTGCAAGTTTTGAGAACATTCTTCCTAGTAGGAGTTGGAGGTTACCCATTGGGAAGTGGGAGGGAGATGCTAAGAATTATGGCTTTAGTTTATCTGCTCCCACATCTTCTTTCTCTGACATGCTTCTATTTAATTATGGGCCATTTCACTCCATTTTTTTTTCAAAAGGACTCTTTCCTCTTTATTGTTCGTTAAATTTCAAAGACTATAAAATCCAGGAGACAACCTAACATATTAAGTGTTCTTCCCCAACTTTTGGGAAACATTATAACTCTTTTTTGTCCATCCCTAGCATTCCTTTTTTTAAAGAAGGTATTTGTTTTTCTGTTGATTTTAGAAAATTTGGTTGGTATTTCTCATGCAAGACTACACTTGAAGGTGTAAAAAATTCCTGGTGTGAACACTCAACAGGTTTGTCAAATGACATATAGCTTGAAGAAGACATGTATGTCTAATTCTATTTCACAAACTTTATAGTAGTTCTTAAGTTCACAATGCTATCTCAATTTTAAAACATTTTATTAAGCTATAATATGTGCCTTGAAAAGTGCACATATCACATATAACTTAATGAATTTTCACACATGAATGCATTTGCAAAAGTACTCCTTGGATCAAGAACACAACAATGTCCCAGAGATCCCACACACAGGCATTTCCAATCAGTAAGCCCTAATGATTGGTACTGTCTTGACTTCCAACACAATATATTAGTTTTGCTTGTTTCAAAATTTTATATAGGGGCCCCCGGGTGGCTCAGCTGCTTAAGTGGCCAACTCTTGATTTCAGCTCAGGTCATGATTTCAGGGTCCTGGGATCAAGCCCCTTATGGGGGACCTCACTGGATGTGGAGTGTGCTTAAGATTCTCCGTCTCTCCCTTTCCCTCTTCCATTCTCCCCGCCCCCACATTCACTCTCTTTCTCTAAAACAACAACAACCACAACAAACTATGTAAATGATATCATTTAGTATGTGCTTTTTGTGTGTGTCTGGCTTAACAGTGTTTGGAGATTAATTAATGTTATCTCTGAGAGTTGTTCATCACATCTGTATCAATTTATTGTTTTTTTTCCTGATACTGATAATTTTTCCTTTTCACTTTTTTTTCTGCGACAGTTTTGTTAAGATGTATTAAATTTATCCATCTTTTTTAAAGAAGCCACTTTAAGGTGCCTCGTTAGCACAGTAGGCAGCGCGTCAGTCTCATAAAGAAGCCACTTTAGCTCAGTTGATTTTTTCTATTTTCAATTTTTGTGTTTTATTAATTTCCATTCTTAACTATCATTTTCTTTGGATTAAATTTGCTTTTTTAAAAAATACTGCTTAAGGGCAGCCTGCATGGCTCAGCAGTTTAGCACCACCTTCAGCCCAGGGCCTGATCCTGGAGACCTGGGATCTAGTCTCACGTCAGCCTCCCTGCATAGAGACTGCTTCTCCCTCTGCCTGTGTCTCTGCCTCTCTCTCTCTCGCTCGCTCTCTGTGTCTCTCATGAATAAATAAATAAAATCTTTAAAAAAATAAAAAAAATAAAAAACACTGCTTGAGAGTATAAAGTGTAAGCTTATTAATTTTAGGGCTTTAAGGGTGCTTAAATTTTATACTGTAAATTTATCTGTAAGCATGGCACCTGTAAGCATTTACCTTTTGCTGCATTGCACAGGTTGTACTGTGCTGTGTTTTAGTTTGCATTTGGTAATGTATAAGTGGTAGGGGTGGGAAGGGGAGGAGCAGAGGGAGAGGGAGAGAGAGTGGAGTGCAATAAGGGGCTTGAACTCACTACCCAGAGATAAAGACCTGAGCAGAAATCAAGAAATCAAGCTTAACCAACTGAGCCACCCAGACTACCCTAGTAAAATATTTTCTAATCCCATTGTGATTTATTCCTTTAGTCATGATTATTTAGAAGTTCTCATTTAATTTTCAAATATTTAGGGGATTGTCTAGTTATCTTTTTTATAAAAATAAATCACTAGATTTGTAAGTTAAATCCAACATAATATGAGAACAAATGAAACATGAGGATTGAAAGCACAATTTTTTCAGTAGCCAAATGAAACATTTAATGTACATCAGTGACATTGTTTGTTAATTGTGCAATTCAAATTTCTCTTTTAAAAATCAATTTTCATTCATGTCTCCACTTTTGTCAGTTACTGTGACAGCTATGTTAAAAATCTCCCATTATGATTGTTGATTTTTCTGTATCTCATTTAGATATGTCAGTCTTTGCCTTCTTTATCGGTTAGTATGAAATGATTATATCTCACTGGTAGACATACCTTTTCATCATACTGTCTTGCTTTTTGCTCTAATATTTACTTTGCTTACTATTAGCATAACAACTACATCAGCCTTCTCTGATTTAGTGTTTGCATGGTAGTTACTGTTCACACTTTTAACTTTTCTATATTCTTATAATTAAGGTGGGCATCTTATAAGTATGAATTTATTTTTGTTTTGCTTTAGTTTTTGTTTTAAATACACTCTAACTTGGGGTGCCTGGGTGGCTCAGACAGTTAAGCATCTGCCTTCAGCTAAGGTCGAGATCTCAGGGTCCTGGGATGGAGACCCACATCAGACTCCCTGCTCAGTGGGGAGTCTACTTCTCCCTCTCTTTCTGCTGCTCCTTCTGCTTGTGCTCTGTCTGTCTCAAATAAATAAATAAAATCTTCTTGAAAGATAAATATACTCTGATAATATCTGACTTTTAATTAGAATATCCAGTCTATTTACATTTAATGAAATTACTGATACAGTAACATTTAACATTTGTTTTCTATTTGTCCAATCTATTATTTACCTGCTTCTTAATTTTCTTATATTCTTTAATGTGTCAGGAATATTATTAATTGGGACACCTTGGTGGCCCAGTGATTGAGCATCTGCCTTTGGCTCAGGGCATGATCCAGGGATCTGGATCAAGTCTTGTATTGGGCTCCTTGCACAGAGCCTGCTTCTCCCTCTGCCTGTTTCTGTGTGTCTTTCATGAATAAATAAATAAAATATTTAAAAAATAATATTATTTATTATTCCATTTTCCACCATGATTATCCTGAGGATTATAAATTCATTACCATATATTTTAGTAGTTGCCTTGGATCTTATATTTAATGTTGACTTAGTGAAGTTTGATATGAGTTTGAGTACTTGCTACATTTAATATTAGGACCTTAGCATAGTTTATCATTTTGTCTCTAAGGTTTTTTTTTTTGTCTGTTTCTTATTGTCATGCTTTTATTTCTCTCTATATGTAAAACTCATAAGAAATTTTTTTTATTGTGTAATAGACTCAATATTTATTAAAATATTTATCTTTGCTCTTTATTCTTTCCTACCTTTTTGTGTTTTCACCCAGGAAACACTTTTTATTCTGACCTAAACATCTCTTTTATTATTATAGTCATAATTTTAGTGCAGTTCACTTGTCATAAATTCTGTCAGTTTTGTTTGAGTGAACATTTCATTAATCTTTGAGTGGTATTTTTACTGGATATAGAATTCTAGATTTGAAGGGTTTTTTTCCCCCATCATTTTGATGATTACCTGTTGTCTTCAGGCTTCCATTATTTCCTATTGAAAATCCCACTGTCATCTTATCCTTTCTCATTTGAAGGGCATATGTTCTCATTTTCCTCTTGTTTTTAATTTCAGTAATTTTATCATGATTGCCTAGGTGTCACTTTGTATTTATTTGCATGAGGTTTGCAACATGTTCTGAATCTGGGATATGAAATTTCATGTTAGCTTCAGAATTCTTTTTATTATATTCAACACTTCAAATATTTCTTCACCATTCTCTCACTTGTCTTTCTGGGACTTCAACTGCATTTATCTCAGTACTTTTCATTACATCTCCCACATTCTTACTCTATTTTCTAGATTTCATATATTTGTTCTTTAATCTGGATATTTTAATTTGAGTTAGTTTTCAGATATTTACTGAAATTAAACTGAAATTAATTAAATCCCCTTTGATATTAAACTCATCTACTGATTTTTTCTATTATATATATATTTTTTCTCCTTTTGCAAGTTCCATTTGATTACTTTAGTTCTCTGTTTAGGTCTCCATCATGGATCCTATTTTCTTAAACATATTAATCACAGAATGTCAAAGTCTAAGTCTGTTAAATCCTATCTGGACAATCTGAGCATCTGTTTTTATTTTCTGTTTTTCTCTTGGATCTTTTTGTATATTCTTTCATAATTTTGGCAGTTTTTGTGTTGAACATTTTGGATAGAAATCTGTAGAGACTATCTATGATTTTATTTTCCTTGGAGAGGAGTTTTTGTGTGTGTGTAGGTAATTAGAATAGGGCCAGAAAACCTCAATTCATTCTAGTATGAAATATATCTGATGTTGGCTTTCCTGTGTGGGTAGGGTGTGTGTGTGTGAACTTGTCTATTTCTAGTTTGTTTTTTGGCTAAGGGATAGCTTTGAATGGGTTCCATTTGAAATCCTGGATATTTACCAAAGGCACTGGAGCTCCAATTTAATCTCCCAATCTTGTCTCCCATTTTTGTCTCCATCATTGTGGACTGCCAAAATCTTTACTCTGATTTTCAACGTTTTTTCCTTCCTCTACTGCTAAAGCAGCGAATTCTTGAGTGGAAGAGTGATATACTGTATTCACCTCCATATGTTTTCTTTTCTTTGAGATGCTGGCCCCTCATCCTTCCTTGGGTAGGAAGCTTTCTGGATCTTTAATCAAATTTATTTATTTTATTTTTTTAATTACTTAGCTTTCATATTTGGTATAAGAGTTGATCATATACTGGTTAGTTTATCATAAGAAGCAATGAAATTGCTTTCTAAATTTTAAATCCTAGCTCTCAGAGAAACTGGAAATTAGGAAATATCTTCTTTTTAAATCACCATATCCTTAATATAGAAAGAAAATCGGTATCTTGACAGAAGTTGAGAGAGATTTTGTAATTTATAGGTATGATTGAATCATCAGTTCCAATTTTTTTGTAAGTAATTTGGAAGAAATTGTTGGAAGAAAATTCTTGACCAGCTTTTGATTTGATTGTGTTTTTGAAACATTACTGACTAAAATTTATTTTCGGTTCTAATTTCTAATAAAATCTGGGACAAAGATGGATATTTTTGTCAATAATTGTTTCTGGATATACATCTTTTGTAAATCATATGTGCCATGCTATTATATTGCTAATACTGCCAGCTGGAATTATTTTAAGACTTTTGCATTCTATTGTAAAAATTGGGTTATTTCATTCTCCAAATTCATTCCCAACAGTTGCGAACAGCAACAAAATTATAGATTATCAAACCACCTTCCAGAATGTTAAAAAAAATATGTGGGTTTACCTCACAAAGAATAATATAAAGATGTGTGTGTTGTCCTATTTTTGGCTAAGTTCTTAAAGTCTACAGGAAAGATGAAATGGCAACTCCCATGCTCCAGGCTACTATAAATACTCGGCATCAGGTTTACTGATACTGACAAATACTCTGGAGAGGCTAGGATAGTCTTGACAAGAAATCAGAGAACTTCCAATGAATTCTATGGCACATTTTGATGCTGGTGTTAGTGGAGGCCCCATCCCAAACTGCCTTGGTCTTGAAGAGTTCCTTTGGCTTACAATTGTGTAAGTCATTTCTGAAGAAATGACTCGGTCATTTTAACCTTAGGTACTTATCTGTAAAACAAGTTATTGCAATTATGTCTATTTTACTTGCCTTACAAGTAAGACTCAGCTGAGATAATGCACATAAGAGTGCTTTGTAAATTATCAAACTTCACACACATAGTGAGGGGTAAACCCTGGACCTGGTAAAGGCTTTCAACATACCTATTTCATCAGAGCCCTTCTCTTCTATACACATAACAACACATCTCCCAGCATGTTTCTAATTTCATCCTTTTAAAAAATTTTTTACTTAAATTGTTTGCCAACATATAGTATAATACCCAGTGCTCATCCCATCAAGTGCCCTCCTTAGTGCCCGTCACCCAGTCACCTCATCCTCCCACTCTTCCCTCTCCACAACCCTTTGTTTCCCAGAGTTAAGAATCTCTCATCGTTTGTCTTCCTCTCAAAATTTTCCCCACTCTGTTTCCCTCCTTTCCCTTATAATCCCTTTCACTATTTCTTATATTCCACATACAAGTGGAACTATATGATGATTGTCCTTCTCTGATTGACTTATTTCACTCAGCATAATACACTCTGGTTTCATCTAATTTCATTCATAAGAATATTATTAGAAATAAATTTGAAAATCTAGACTGGGAGGAAAAGGTAAAGGTTGTTGGTTATTTACTTTCTTATCTTTTATTTGTGCTATCGTGTCTTTTTCTACATCTTGCCTAGATGAAAATTCAAAAGTCAACCAGTTCAATCATCTTATTTTATAGCTAATGTAATTAACCCACAAGTACCTCAACATGTGAATTCCCCTATTATGGTCTCATGGTTAGTCATTGCCAGGGTTAGATAATAAGGATTCTCTTAATTCATTGTGTTGATGCATATGACACAGCATTGCACCATTTCAGATATAACATGTAGGGATACACACATGGGTCTTCCTGTGTATACCCCATATACATAGGAAAAATAGTAACTTCCCTCAAGCTGTAAGAAAGGATCTGACTTCATTTCTTATCTCTTTCTCTATTTCAAAGCAGATTTCTTTTCCATTCATATACCCCTCTGGTGGGGCATTAATATCTTCTGGTTGGAATCTTTTGTTGCTTCATCACACCATGAGAAAATCTGACTATTAGAACCCAAAGTTTGTGAATGGGACCCATACAATTGTTGAGGAATGCTGTGATGCCTGGAGAGTTATGCTAGATGAGCAGAGGTGAAACGCACAGGTTGTTGAAAATGTAAGGGGAGCTCTGGAATGTGGAATGTAGACTAGTAAGAAAATAATATTTAAGTAAAAATATTTGAGCATCCCTAGAGCATTTGTGGTATAAAATATGCCTAGGTACCTCAGATGGTGCTCATAAATCCCTCCCTCTATGTTTTGGCCTTTTGACTACCAGACAGCAGATGTTGCCCTTTCTAATTCCTTATGCAAAGTATAGGAAGTTGATTCTTTGTGTATTGATGCATTCTTACCTTCTACATTTTAATTTGCTGGAGTTACTTCTCTCGGACAGCTGTGTTTGTACTTCAGTGCCCCATTTAATGAGAGCAATTGTTTTTTATCTGCCTTTAAAAGTTTTCACATATTTGAATGATTATTTGCTTAATGTGAAAGAATGTGTGATATTCATGTCCAGGATAAGAATAAGGCATTTGTACTGTGCAAAACCAACTCTGAGTGAATGAAGATGGGGAAGAAATAAAGGGGGAAGTAGAGAAGTGCATGAAGCCTTTCACCTGACAAAACTATGTACCGAAATTGATGACCTTCACTTTGTATTTGTAAAGGATTCAAGGCATTTGAAAGGAAATAAAATTATCAGACTTTGAAAACCATTGACAATCCAATGACTTCTTCAAAAATATGACTTACTATAATTTGGAAAAAGCAAAATGATCCTTCCCAAGCAGTCATTTGGAGATTAACGGTGTGTAAGATCTCTGAAGTGTGTACCCACATCAAATCTCTGACAAAAGGAAGTATGCTTAGACTTAAGAAAATCCAGAGATAAGTACTAATATTAACTTAGTCTCTAATGTTGAAATATCAAAGATATATTAAAAAATAATTTATTTTAAAAGTCCCGGATTTAATGATTTGAAAAAAAATTGTGTTGGATAAATTAATATTCTTTATATGGCCCTAAATGAGAAAAAAAAAGAAGTTTTATCATGTATTTTACTTTGTTGTCTCAGGTTACAATAGAATTAATATGTTTTTTTTCTTTTTCCATACAAGGCTCTCAATGATGCAAATGCAAATTGTGCCAGAAAGGCAAAATTGAAAGTGCAAATACATTTGAGTCTCCATGACTGCTGCCATTGTTACTGACTAGAATCCCTAGAATCCCTCCATGTCTTCCTTCTTTTTTTTTTAAATCTTAAAGTGAAGAGAAAACATTAAATATGCAAAACCATTATAGGAAGTTTGAGAAGCTTGATTTCCCAACCAATACTCATTCTAAGTTAATCAATGACAGAATCTGTCAGCAATTATGTGGCAAGCAGTATAATGTGCTATAAAGAGCATCTCAGCATAGGCAGTAAATGACAGTGGACGTTTCCTACTCACAGCTTCAGACTAGAAGCTCTGATCTTGCTTCCTTGTACTTCAGACAAAGATGGGTCTCAGTTCCTCTGAAAGTTGGGGAGTTCACTGCAGTAATAGGGAATCCATAAGATAGTGTCCACTAGGACTGTTTTATAAACCTAAGGCCCATGCAGGTGGTGTTCCTTCAATAGCAGTACTGGCAACAAAAGTATCATTACAATAATCACACAAAAGCAAATTTAAAGCTTTACTTTCTCACGCAACACAACCATTTTAATTTTTTATATTCCCTACCATATTTGTACATTATTTTAATCAACCTGTGGATACCATCCAATCTTAGCTGGAGATAGTAAATCTCCATTGAGTTAAGATGTATGAAGGCACTTTTAAAATGCTCCAGGGCTATTCCAAATGCAAAGAAAGCCAAAGCCTGTTCTTGTAAACACTCTTTCTTAATTATTTTTCCATATCTCTACAAGAGGGAAAATGATTCTTAAAAGGGCAGAAAAGGTAGGGGGAGGCTGTGGTAGTTAATGAAAGTGTTTTCACAAACACAGAGGGCCTACCTATAGGCCTCAAGAGATCAAAGATATGGCCTTCCCCCTGAGATGCTAACAATGCAAGCATTCTCTTAGTATTGCTATTGTAACAAACTAGCTAAAATGCTTCAACCAATACAAATTTATTATATGATTCTGTAGGTTAGAATTCTGACATGGGTCTCAAGGGGCTAGAATCTAGCTGTCAGTAGGGCTGCATTCCTTTCAAGAGACTCTAGAGGAGAATCCATTTCTTTGCCTTCTCCAAGGTCTAGAGGTCATCTGGGTTCCTTGCCACATGGCTGTTCTTCCATCCTTAAAGTCAACAACATTGCATCTGTCTGATAATTTTTCCATAGTCATATCTTCCTTTTACTTTTCTTATAAAGGCCCTTTTAATTACACTGGATCCACCCAAATTATCCAGGATAATCTCACTACGGTAAGGGTTTTAACTGAACCTTTTATGCAAAGTGTCTTTTGCCAAATAAGGCAACATCTTCACAGATTTCAGGGAGTAGGATGTGGAAATCTTTGGGGAACCACTATTCTGTCGATCACAGCAAGACAATCCCATGAACAGATAATCACAACACAACACAGTCAATGCAACAGCAGCACTTGGCCATAAGGTATTTTGAGAGCATAAAGCAAGCTAACCTCATACAGCTCTGGGTGCAGGGATCAGGAAGTACCTGCAAAAGGAGGTACTGGATAGAGAGGTGATGATGGTGAACAGGAAATAGCCATCAGAAAAGATACAGAGGTCAGTTTTAAACAGCAGGCAGCCAGGGCAGACAGCAAGCTGCTGTTGGAATTTATCCTATTATTTCTGCCTCTTCCACACCTCTCACATCTGTGCATTTGTCACCATCCCACTGCTGTCATTTGAGAAAAAGGCCACTGATGGCAAGGTCACAGAGATGGTATTTTAACTGCATGTATCATATCCAACAGTGTGGTGACCAGAGCAATACTTTAAGCATCTGCATAGGATCTTGCCACTTACCTGCTTTAATTTATTGACCTATAGAGTCTCAGGATAAAATTCATTTTTGACATAAGATTTAGACACTTACCCATTTCAGCCTCATTTCTTGATTTTGCTTCTTACTCCTTTAAAACAATGTATGAGTTTCATATAAGCATCCTGTAATGTTGGTTGGCCCACTTCACAGAAAGATTTGGGAGGCTGTGACTTATGACTTAACCAGACAGCCAACACAGGCTGACATCCCAGTGGTCCTCCCACTGTGCTGTGGTAGGGCCAGTGTACTTTCAAACTGATTTTTTTCCTGGAGATCCCAGGGATTTGGGGACAAGTACCTCATTGTTTCCTGCAAATTCATTTTCCCTTAAACCAGATAACACTGGGATTGGGGTATTTTGGGGGCATGGTAGTGAGTCATAACAAGTTTAATTCCTTTTACTTCACGTGTTCAATGGCCCACATAATTGCAAAGCATAGACACTTCCTCTCTGCTGTTAAGAGAATTATCAAGTTAAGAATGTCTTGATCTTAATTAGCTTTTACTAAGCCTTTTCTGATTCCCCAGATAATATATGTGGCTAAATGGTAAATAATTAGGGTTAGGACCATTTTCCTTTGTTTCTAAAACAATTTTTGAAGAATGTACAAAGAGAACTTATATGGAAATCTTCATCTCAAAAGTCACTCTGTAATACATGGCACTTTTCTTTAGAGGGAAATGATGACTTTGAATAAGGGATACATTTTTAAAAACAGCAAATAAATCTAAAACAGAAGCTGTATCTTTTGTATCTTTGTATTGACAGCGAGATGTCCATTTCCTTATTATTTTCTCTTCCCTGCTGTGCAAACTCTGGATATAGTAAAACCTTAGCCATTAATACTGTAAGTCCTATCAAATAATTGGATGACTTTTCTTTGTCCATGGCTTAATCTCTTTGCCTGTGACATTATCACTCATGCTCTGTGCTTATAACCTCTATTCTGCATCTCCTCCCCCATCTCTTGTCTAGATCAGAAGTCTACATCAGAAGATAGCTCTGTGACTGGCATGGAATAAGTGAAAACTTTCTAATTATTTACTACTATATCCAGCAGCTTTGAAAACAGAGATCAAAACCTAGATTTACAATGTACTGTGTGAACATTGTTAAATTCCTCATCTGGTTAAGTCTCAAATTATACAAATGGACTTAAGTAAATAAAATTAGAGTAAAAGAAATCAATTTGTATGGTTTTCTAAAGATCATGTTAAGTAATGTTTATACAATTCTACTGAGTAATGACAAAGTGATGGTTATCGTTATTATAGTTACTACTATTACCAACACTCCTACAATTTCCTATGAGGGCCCTTCCCTCCATGTTGGAAGCAAGGAGAGGTGGAGAGGGACAAGAATGCATCCTGGTATCTTTAGGCATGAGGGTGCTTTTTGGAAAGAGGCTGCTCTGAAAAGTTCCCTTAGGATGCTCCTATCTGAATGATGGGAGACAGGAGACGATCTGGGAAGCATCTAGAATCAGGTGATTTTTTTACACCTCTGAAGACAGGGATGGACAAGAGCACTGTAAGGGTCCAGGCATCTAGACCATGGTGATGGTGTGGCTCTCATAAGGGAAGAGGTGCAGAGCAGAGGGTAGAGGCTCTCTCTACAAACTACCACCTCTCTGTATTATTGTTTCCAATTTCACCAAAGATTTGGATATTAGATCCAAATTCCAGTTTAAATTCCCATAAAAGAAGCAATGACAATACTTGGCGAAAGAGGAGGAAAATTTAACTCCATTTACCCTCTCCTAAGTGCCAGCTACAGTTCTCAAGCCTATACATACCTGATGTCATTAGTGGTCCTAACTGATTGGTAGACATTATCTCACTTGTGTTCATACAGATGAGAAAACAGGCTCTGAAAGGTTAGTTGCTTATCCAGTTCACCAATCTGGCGAGAGAGGAACTGGCTCCACCTTTGCCCCAAGTCCCATCCAATCTGCAGTTGGTCCTGCAGACATCTGAGCAGCCGGCTGGTGACAGCACATGCAACTATCTGACTGGATGTTTTGCTGTGCATGGTATCACCAGGGTAGTTACAGGGTTCCCCGTGATCTTGTCTGCTTTCATGAATGTGTAGAGGCATAAATTCTGTTCTCTGACTGGGAAACATTTTGTTCCAGCATGTAGGCTGTGTGGGAGTAGAGCATTGTTGTTACAACCCATATTGTTATAACCTATTTTATGCTGTCCTCTCTGAGATTTGAGGGTTCTTTTTTTAGTTCCAATTTTATTTAAAGCTTTGTCTTTCTGGGATGACCTTATGAACTACAGATCTCATTTTAATGGAGGGACTTAAATGAACAGCAGTCACCAAATGGCTCTCCCTGGCACACTGCAGAGCAAAGCAGACATAAAGCTTTCATAAAGGAGTCCTGAGAAGTTGGAATTAGACTGTTTCACAAGATCAATGTTTTCTCAGATGAGCCAGGAAATGCTTTTTTGCAAATGGAACTTACTGGTTTTCCACAGATGTGAGCTGATGAGAACAGAAGCATGAATTCCAAACCTCCTCCCAAGAAAGACTCTGAAATCTGCACATAAGCACTTCTTACCTTGTTTGTGTTCAGGCCTTGGCATGAGTCAAGATTTATATCAGAAGTTAATTTTAATATTTTTCATTACAGAGAAACTATGTTTTGTTTTTGTCTAAATAAGCTGAGTTTTAAAACTCAACAAAGATGGCTTCATAAAATATCTGAATTAAGGAAATAAAGACTATTTCCCCACTGGGAGAAAAGAGACCATTTTACAACAGGGGATACCCAGGTGAGGCCTTGATACAGGGTAATATTTTGACAGGTGTAGAGGCAGAGGAATTAGTTTGGATACATATGTGTATGGTAAATATGCGGATGTGTAACCATAATAGTACCACAAAGCGAGGACACTTTCAAAGCCCAACACATGTCACATTTAGAATCAATGTCATCCCTTACTAACTGAGCAGTAATAGGCAACTGATGTATGTTCTCAAATTCAAATTTTCTTATATATGTTACATGCATAATACATAAGCTAAAGATTGAAATTAGTGTGCATTAAAATTTCTGTCAGATAAGCTTTATTTCACTTTCATATGATAAAACATCGCCTTGACATTTTACTTTTTATCAATGATTTGCTGTTTGTTTCCCAAGATGGAAATGGGGGAATTTCTCCAAATATGGTTTTGTAAACATATTCAGTGTTTTTTCTCTTAATTTCTGCATCCCATGATTAAATTTTCAGGCATAGAATAATTCTATAACTCCTTTCATCTTTAAACTGCAGAAAATATATTACAGTCCTGATGTTGTGACACAAAATTTACATTAAATTGATTTCTTCAAATATAAAGTACATAAATACATGTACAAGTACAAATATAAAGTACATAAATACATACAAATATAAAGTACATAAAGTACATGAATAAAGACAATAGCTATCCAGGGAGGTGGAAACGGCAGCTCAGATTTTTTTTCTCATCTGTTTTTACACTGAATCTGTTTTCACACTAAATGATAGTTAAACTTTATTTCTAATTGATACTCCCTTTGAGGCTTTCTCATGATTGTATATAAGTAAGTAGAAATATACCTTTTAAGAAGTATCTTTTATGTTGCTGCTTTTTTTTTTTTTATCAGAAGGTAATCTCAAAAAGAAGATGTGGCCTTTTAAAGCTGTCTTTGAGTTGATTGGGAAGATATTACAGCAATTTGTTTAGCTACATGAGCACATTTCAGAGGAATACTGATAGAGATTTAAAGCTTTTTTTTTTTTTTTTTTCTATTAATGGTCTGGTTGCCTATTGGTCATCGTGAAGCAAGAGAGTAAGCTTGCTTAAAGTATTATTTAAGTTAACCCCCTGTGGAAATTCCAGTAGGAATAATCGTGAATGACATAAAGACCTGAAGTCATAGCATTTAACATGACCAATCTTTAAGTTTCATTACACATACATGTGGACACACACATAGCTAACATTCTCTACAGCAAAGCTCAGAATTTTAGATTTGAAAATTTAAAAACATAATCAAATGAGCTTCTCAGGTTAAATCTTTATTTTACTGAGCATTCATTGTGTGTGGAGTAGTGGTCTATGGTGGATAATGTTTTCTAAAATGTCACAACATAAGATCGTTTCTCAATTAAGCAAAACCAGACACATCTTCCTGTCTCTGCACTGTTTATGTGCTGTGCAGGTTGAGCTTCCTGTGTGCCCAGAGCTGCCCGCAGATTGCCATCAGCCTGGTGTGCCATTATCTCCAAACCCTCTAAACCTGTCCTGTCTATCAACATGGCTTCAGAAACTGCTTCTCCACATTCCCCCTACCTGGAAAGCCCCTGCCTCAGTCCACCTTCTACATCCTGGCCATCTCTGACTCTGTTCACACATCACACTCCCTCTGAGGCTTTCCACTGACCACCTGGACTAGAATGACCAGCCCTTAGTAGTTATGTCTACATCACATGTGTTTCAGTTCATTATGAAGGATTTCATCTTTGGCTGGTGGTATTCTCTGAATGAACATTTAAGTCATTTATTAGAGTTAATCTGTTTTCTATCCCGTTCAACTTGAAGTCCACATAAAGTTGTAAATTTCCTAGGGCACTTGGGTCTTTTGTGTGGAGATGGAACTGAAGGAGTTTTAAATCCGGTTATGTGCTTGTGTGCTAAAGGACTGAACCAATATTTGAAAAATAGTAAGAATGTTGGAATTTCTATTTCCTAAAAAGTTATATTGTAAAAAAAAAAGAGCAAATAATAGGCATGGGCATGCACAAAAGTAAGTGGTGTTTCTCAGTGTAGTGTTTCAAAGTTTTGTTTTTCATTTTGCCTGTGCTATTCTTTATTATTTGAGACTGGCCTCACTGAGGTATGACTGCAAACCTTCTAGATCCCATCCTCCTCTGAGGCTCCAGCTCTTCTGGTTCTTCTCTGGGACATTGTGATTTTTTTCAGGGGCCCATTCTGGATCAGTTACAAGTCAGAAAGGTTTTTGGGCAAAGAGGAACTTCATGTACTAAATGGAGCAGTGCTCCCTGAGCGGTGCCTTTCCCAGCATTGTTTTTCTTTTTTTAGAAATCAAAGTATGGATCTAATGCCAAAGCTCCAAACCATAAATCCAATTTAAGCAAAGGACTTAAAAGTCAAAACTTAGGACTTAAGTGTACACTCGGAAGGAATGAGGAAGGCGGGAGGAGGATTGAATCCTCAACCAGCAACCCCACTTTGCTTCCTCCTGACCACTCTGCACCCCAAAACTTGTCTAAGTAGTGGAATTGGTTGAGTGAGCATTCAGTGACTATGTATTTATGAACTAAAGTAAAAGTGAAAGAAACTTGAAACACGCAAAAAAAAAAAAAAAAAAAGAAAATTGAATCCATAATCTGCAGATTTTCTCCCAGACTTGAGTAGGTTTTATTTCTGTTAAAATATGCCTGGCTCATCTACAGCTGTGCACCCAACAGCTCACTTTATGTTATATCAAAATATTCTCAATCTTTCAACTGCTATAGATTTCTGTCTTCCAAACCTTTGCTCTAATAAGCGAGATCTGTCTGTTTTCCTTTAACAACTTAGTTAGAAATAATTTCCTTTTCTCTCCCCACCTCCTCACTAGTGCCAACTCTACCTCAATTCCTAATTGTCCATAATCCAAACCCTTGGGAGAGGAAAAGGGTAGAGCTTGCCATACTTATTTGTGTGTGTGAAGGGAGGGGCCGTAGTCCTAAACTGGTTCTTTGCCAATGATGATGGCTTCCATTTTTTTTTTTTAAATAAAGTTGCCTTTTTCTCATATTTGTTTTGTATCTTCAGATGAATGATTTTTTTTTTTCAAAGTAGGCCTGAATTAGGGTATACAAAGCAGTAATTCTCTCCCTGGTTCCCTGGAGAGGCAACCATCTATTCTCTTCTTGAACACTTCAGCGCCAGGGAAGCTGTTACTTTGTAGGAGAGTTGATTTGTTCTGTCACTGGACAGCTACATTTCTACACCCTCATGAATTCACTTATTCCTTTATTAATCATTTATTTATTGAGCGCCTAGTATAGGACAGGCACTCTTCCAAACACCTGGAATATAGTAGTGATCACAGAGATGACAGTCACCACCTTTGCTTAGGCTCAATCTTGGCATCACTCTACTTATGCCAAAGAGTCTTGAGTGCCAGCTCCATCATATCCTTGTGTTATCTGGCGTGAGACACATATTCCTCTGTGCCTCAGTTGTTCATGTGTAAAGTGAGAATAATAATACCACCTAGCTCGGTTGCTATAGGATCAATGAGTCAATACAGATAAGGCACTTAGAGTATTTCCTAGCCCAAAGTATGTGCTCAGGAGGTGACCACTGTTATTCTTCCTGCTATTACAATTAGCCTTGGCCCTTTCTGTTGGTGCGACCTCATTATTTCAGGACTCACATCATATGTCGGTTTACTGATGCTGGGGATTACGGATGGCAATCTGCTTTGGCTGCAAGTTCCTCTCAGCTCCTAGCAGAGAGCCTGGACTAAAGTAGATGTTCTAGAAATGTCTGCTGAATGAGCCAGTTAAATATTTTGGCTTTTGAAAATACACTTAAACATAACATGGGAAGGATTTCTTCTTTTCTTTTCCAAGGTGAATTTGATCTATTCCTGTAGCTATATTGTGGAGTATTGGCAATTAATGTGCCATTAAAGATTCTTTGAATAAATTGTTATGAAATGCCATTTATTTTAATCCTTAATAAATAAAAATGGTAAGAGGCACCACTTCCTAATAAATTATGCAGAAGGTTTGGGTTTTCAATATACATAGACCTTGTCACAACTGAACTCTAAATCCAAGGCTAAATTCTGCATCATCCTTTATGGAACTTCCACATTGATTTCCAGGAGTTTTGTTTTGTTTTGTTTTCCTTTCTTTTCTTTTCATGACCTTTGGTTTAAATGTTTTTCCTCTCTAGTTGAAAGTGTCCATGTCAATAGTGATGAATAGGTATCTTTCAATGCCTTCTTCCTGCTCCCTACCCTGCTGCTTCAGAGGTTCTGGTCAGAGTGGCCTTGGCTTACAAAAGAGTTTATGACTGTCATCTCCTAGAAGCAGCTGGAGGACAAATGTCTAAAGCAGAAACTTAGAAGGGGGCATAGCTCCAATATCTGTGCCTTCCTTAAATGGAAGCAGCCTTACAGGGTTTATCGGTACAACTTTCAATGATTCATACAGATAGCTCTGCTCTTTGGGTGGAGGTTTCTGTGTAGGTCTAGATCTGAACAGGCAAAATGGGATTATACCTGCTTTGAAATACTATTTCTCAAATGTATGAGCCTCAACTCTGGAGAAGGTATTGATCCTTGTCATGTGCGGTGATTTTCTTAAATTCAACTACTGCCCTAATTATTTTCTTAGCATAGTACATTTAGGGAAATGCTTCCTGACCCTGAAGCAAATATATGCTAAAAAGATTTTTTTGTGTGTGCAAAGTTCCCAGTTTACTCCTCTACAATTTCTCTTAAGAAAGCTAATAAAACTATGCATCTACCATAATTCTTATTTACATAGTTAATGCAATACCATATATTGTTTGCAATATAATTTTCACTGAGAACCTTTGGATACTTTAATTTCAACAGATGCCCTTGATTCCTTAACATCATACTCTTTGTAATGCTAATCGTCAATTTTAGATAATGTAGTAACAGCTGGAGAGCAAATTAATATGACCTGCTATAGGTCTGACTGGCTGTGAAAATTCCATGAATGAGTCAAATAGTAGTTTTCAGATTCCTTACATTTAGAAAATCCCATTTCTAGTTTCTGAAAAGTACATCATAGTTTGTAGTGATTTAACTGAATATATTAAATTTAACATGTGACCCTCAAGCCTTAGACTTCTCCTCCTCTATATCCTTACTGATTTCTTGTATGTTTGTTACATACATTTTTGAGAATAGAGCTGAAATTTCTGACAAAAATTTATATTTTTCTATTTCTCCTTGAAGCTCCATTGATTTGTGCTTCATGTAGTTGAAACTCTATCAGTCGATGCATAAACATTCAGAATTCTTGTGTATTCTTAATGAACTAACTCCTTAATCATTATGAAATAATCCATCTATATCCACTGTAAGATTCTTTACCCTGAAGCCTCTTTTATCCTTTATTAATATTGATTGATGCTTTTTATCCTTTTATTTATTTATTTATTTATTTATTTATTTATTTATTTATTTAAAGATTTTATTTATTCATGAGAGACACACACAGAGAGAGAGGCAGAGACACAGGCAGAGGGAGAAGCAGGCTCCATGCAGGAAGCCCAATGTGGGACTCCATCCCAGGTCTCCAGAATCAGGCTCTGGGCTGAAGGCAGCACTAAACCGCTGAGCCACCTGGGCTGCCCTGTTTTTAGTTTTAGTAGCTATACTAGGGTATAATTGTCATAAAATAATCTGTATATATTTAAAGTGTATAATTTTATGAATTTGACATAAGAAAACAGAGTCACACTCAAGATTATGAATATGTCCATTGTTCCAAAAGTTTCTTTATGCCTCTTGGCACTCCTGAGCTCCTGCTATTCTCTGTCTTTGACCAATCTCCTAAGTCACAGATCGTTTTTGTCATTTTATATTTGTTTAAATTTTATAGAATATTATACAGATGGAATCCTATGACTTTTATACAACACAATTATTTTGGAATCCATCTATTTTGTTGCATTTATCAATAGGCCATTCCCATTTTTTGCTGAGTAGTATTCCATTGTATAGCTATCCCACAGTTCGTTTATCCATTCATCAATCCATCAATACCATTCTGGTATTTTATCCATTCATCAATCGAACAAACATTTGAGTTGTTTCCAGTTTGAGACAATTACAAATAATTACAAACGAACATTCACATATGTGATTTGTATGGACATATGCTTTTACTTCTATTAGATAAATATCTAGGAGTGGAATGGCTAGATTATGTTGGCAGGTTTATATTGAACATTTTAAGAATCTGCCAACAGCTCTCTAAAGTGATTGGAGCACTTACTATTCCTCCCATTAGTATATGTAAGTTTCAGTGTATTCACATCTTTGCCAACAATTTGTCTGGTATTTTTATTTTTTTATTTTATTTTATTTTATTTCTTTTTTAAATTTTTTATTTATTTATGATAGTCACACAGAGAGAGAGAGAGAGAGGCAGAGACATATTCAGAGGGAGAAGCAGGCTCCATGCACCGGAAGCCCGACGTGGGATTCGATCCCGGGTCTCCAGGATCGCGCCCTGGGCCAAAGGCAGGCGCTAAACCGCTGCGCCACCCAGGGATCCCTGTCTGGTATTTTTAAATTTAATTTTAATCTTCTACTATGTGTAACTCTAATCCATTATGGTTTTCATTTTCATTTCCCCAATGACTGGTGATGTTGCTTATCTTTTTGTGAACTTCTTTTTCATCCACAAATATTTTCTGATAAAATGATATATAGTTTTGTGCATTTGTTTTATTATTATTGAGTTTTAAGTCTTTATGTATTGGTGGATACAAGCCTTTATTCAGGGTAAAATATGCAAATCTTTTCACCCTATCTGTAACTTGTCTTTAGGTCTTTTAACAGTTTATTTTAAAGAAGTTTTTGAATTTTTATGCAGTTCACTTTATCAATGTTTTCTTCAATGGATCATGCTTTTGGTGTCTAATATCAGAATATGGTATATCATTCAGGAGCTCAGGGTAAAATGAAAATGCAGGGCCTATGGTTAAAAAATTATTGATAATTTCAAGATGGTATTATCAGAGCATTAAACCAAATATGGGGTCTTTCTAATAGCATATATGTTGTATATTCAAATACGTATAGTGTTTTTCCATTTCTCCCGCTTGTCATCATATGTTTCACTTTTACATGTTATAAACCCCACATTGTATTATTATTTTTGCCTAAACAGTCAATTATCTCTTAAAGAGATATAAATAACAAAAAATATATATGTATTGACCGTCAGTAGTGTATTACCATCAATAATGCTTATTATTCCTTAGAGAAGGTCCTTATTTCTATCTGGTATCATTTTCTTTGTCTCTGAAGACCTTCTCTCAACATTTTTTGCAATGAAATCCATCTGATGATACACTCCTATTCTGTATGTCCAAAAACATCTTTATTTTTCCTTTGTTTTTGAAAGATATGTTCACTGTTTTAGGGTTTTAGGATATTTTTTTTCTTTCAGTGCATTGAAGCTATTGCTCCACTGTCTTTTTCCTTGAATTGTTACAAATAAAATATCTGCTGTCTTTCTTGCCCTTTCTGTATATAATGCGTTTTTCCTACCTCTGGGAGAAAAAGAGATTGTTTCTTTATCATTCTTTGAGTACTTTTAGTAAGATGTGCCTTGATGTAGTTTTTGTCATTTTTCCTGTCTTTAGAGTTTATTAAACTCTTTGGATCTTTGGTTTTATACTTCTTAACAATTTGGGAATTTCTCAGCCATTGTTTCTTCAAATTTTTTTCCCGCTTGTCTTGATACTAACTTCTGGAGATGCCAATTAAACATACATATTGTCACTTCAAGTCTTTGCACAGCTGACTGAGGTAATATTTCCAGTCCTGTGTGCTTTTGAAGCAATACTACTTCCAATCTTCTCAGATGGTTTTCCTCAGCCTGGGATAGCTTCCTTACATAAAATGCTGACAAGCACAGAGCTGAATTCTCATGGAAACTTTCTGCAGATCTTGGAAGTTTCTCTTTCAGCAGCTCTCTCTTCTCTAATACACTATATACCATCTACTTTGGTCTTTCTGGACTCTCAGCTCAATCTCCTCAATTTAGAAAGTCCACTGAGCTCTCCTCCCTTCACCATGCCCTGGAATATTTCTCAGGAATTAGGACTCACCTCTTTTCTTTCTCATAACTCAGGGGCTGTCCAGTATCTTGCAGAATTCAATATGTCAATTTTTTTATTGCATCCCTGTTTATCTTGGTCAGATGTTGAAGTCACTTTTTAAAAAGTCTGAGACCTTTCAGTTTAAAGAATTATTAAGCTCTCTCAGATTATGGCATATGGTTCATGTAACATTCATATTCTTTTTCAGTTATAATTCCAGCATTGAAATTTGTTCATTATGATAGTATTTGATTATAAAATATTAGCAAATGTTAAGAGTACTCTTGGGCCTATGTTCCTCAAGCCATTTGGTTACATTTGATTAGCCTCTAACTTTATGAAGAACATAGTGAAAAAAAAGAATATAGTGAGAGGCATGATTAATATTTATAATAATGCAATTGTATTTTATCTCATAGTAAGTATAAAATGGCTTTTTGGTTGAGTAGCATAAAGTGAAAGGATTATCAAAATTAAAGAACGTGATTTTGTCCATTTAAATGGCAAAGTAAAACTTTTTTCCCCCATGCTTTGCGATTTGGCGTGTGTGTGTGTGTGTGTGTGTGTGTGTGTGTGTGTCTTTTTATTGTGAACAAAGTATCATAAGTTCAACTTCCAACCTGTCAATATTTCAAGATGGCAGTGAGTTATTTCAGAATTCCAAAGGAGGTTTTTAGCAGTTATTGTCAATCATGGTTTTCTTAATTTAAAAAAATCTTTTAATTAAGAAATAAAAAGTTATCATTGAACATTTGGACACTAACTGAATAAGCTTGGAATATTCTGGAAATTTAACTAGAAATACTTAGTAATTGTACTAGTTGCAAAAATATTGCAAGGATTTTGAACACTCTTTTGAGATACTTATCTGAGAACACCATTAGGAACACAAATAATAAAATGTATATTTAGACTTAAAAAAGGAAGTATCATTTAGATAGCAACTAAAATGAAGGATCTCAGATTCCACTCTTCCTATGACAATAGCATTTGAAAAATTAAGTAGAATACTCAGCTATTTGCTCAACAATTGAGGAAATATTATACCCTCAGTCAGCTAGCAGCATGGTGGATCCTGACACACTAACAAAAAGAAGTTGGTACAAAATATCCTCAAAGCAGTGTTAAGTTTCTTTCAGTATTTGATATCATTGATGAAGAATCTGAACATGAATCATGTGTTCATATTGATAAGTGTTGCAGATGCCACACCGAATGACACATCAGCACACTGAATGAGACAGAGCAAACTGCTTCTTTGCATATGCATGTATGTGTTCTGGCCAGGAGGAAATGAAGTAATTCATAAATTAGGAATCTGTGACAGGATATATTATTAGCAAAACTTTCTTTAGATGTAATAGTAATAACGATTGGCTTGAATCCCGAGCATCATTGAAGGGCACACATTTTTTTTTCCTTTTCATTTTTTTTAGAGATAAAAGGAAGAACATGCAAGGGGGGAGAGGCAGAGGGAGAGGGAGAAAGAGAGTCTTCAGCAGTCCCCATACCCAGTGCAGAGTCCAACTCGAGGCTTGACTTCACAACCATGAGATCATGAGCCAAAATCAAGAGTCAGATGCCCAACTGACTGAGACATCCAAGCATCCCACATATTCTTCTTATTTAAATATGCACAAGAATTTTTAATATTGTCTTTTGCAGCTATATAATTAACATTGATAATTTATTTTTATATATATGTAATTGCAATTTAGAAGGAGTAAGTTAGCAAACCAACAAACACAATGTTTTATAATTATTCATCTTTATAAGCTATGAATAAATAAAGGGAAACAGTAGATCCAACTTTTTTGCCATTTTATTGTCCAACGCTGAATTATGTTGGGGCTACAGGACTTCCAATGTGTTTCTAATATGTTAGAATCTTGCCATTAGAGAACCTCATTGGAAAATACTATTGGAAGGAGTTGCTTTTAACTGAGCTCTAAAGATGTGTTTCCTTTAGGAGCTTGTAGACACTGAATATTCAGAAAGCTAGTGAGAGTTCAACCCTGCATTAGGAATTCCAGGAATCTTATTAGATCTGTCTGTTTTTTGGAGCTGTGGGTCAAATATTGAACAGGATATTATGGGATGCCTTCCCTTTAGTCATCCTTTCAGGTATTTTCCTCGAGAAGAGATTCTACTCACTGTTGTTTCCTTAATATACTTTACTAAGAGGGATTTTTTTTTTTTTTACCAAGACAGTTTTGGAAAAAAATTTTTTTTTAATTATTGGTGTTTCCATTTCAAAACCTACATTTATCTTTATCAGGGCATGTTCTGCTCCTCCAATTCTTAAATAGGATACAAAAATGCGGGACACCTGGGTGGCTCAGTGGTTGAGCACCTGCCTTCAGCTCAGGTCGTGGTCTTGGAGTCCCAGGATCGAGTCCCACATCCGGCTCCCTGCAGGGAGCCTGCTTCTCCCTCCACCTGTGTCTCTGTGTGTCTCATGAATAAATAAATAAAATCTTTAAAAAAAAAAAGGATACAAAAATGCATCTTGCCTTGAATGCCATTTAGGGCTTACATATAGATTCTTTCAAAGAATAGATTCAGTATTAGATATTTGTTGAACAGCTGCTATGTGCAAAGCAGAGTAATAGGCTACTTTGAATAATATACGATGCAAATTATCAAGGGATTTATAATCCCTTTAGTATTTGCTGGGCAGGAATACACATAAACCCAATAATTCCACACATGACTAACTGGCATAAAACCATATCATACATTCTTTCTTATCCCTCTCAGTAGATAGCAAGCTCTTTGAGGACAAGAACTGTTTTTTTGTTTTTGGGGTTTTTTTTTAATGCAAAATTATATCTCTAGTGCATATAGGCATAAGATTATGTTAGGCACTAGAGATAGGCTGTTTTAGGCTGTAGAATCAACAGTTAAAATTGAACAGAAATAGTAATGCATTGGATTGGGATGGTGGATTGGTACCACTCTGAACTAGCTGAAACACGCTTTCTAGAGGGATGGACCCTCGACGTAGCATGGGGGCAATTTCCAGGGGAAATTGAATGTCATCCTAGGTAAAGCACTAACAAAAAGATATAGAGGTTTTTTCATAACTTTAGTTTATTTATCATTTTCCTAATGTCCCACCCCACCTTTTTTCTCAGCCCTTTGGAAGAGCTCCTGGATATGGTTTATTTTTATGGCTGAATTATATGATAATTTATGGCTTTGGGTAAATTATTCACAATGCTATTTTCTGCAACTAGGAGTGCCAAAATCTCATTAGTTCTGCCACAAAAATGTCTATTCCAAAAGTTGCTTTCTACCCTGTAAATAACATGTGATTTTTTTCCATAGCTAATAGAGGAGTGACATTTAAGAACCTTCACTGATAACCAACTAGTACCGAGATTTATGTGTAAACAAACATGGTGTGTGTGATGTATCTACAATTTTATAGTTGCTATATAAAAACACATGCCATATTGTGCATTTTTCAATTTAAATAATGATTAAAAATATCTCCATCACTCTAAGGATTATCTTGATTTCTCTTTTGTCAGTCTGCACATTGCATGAAAACAATTTGTGACAGTGATTGATTTAAATGAACCCGCTTCTGAGAGAGTGATTGTTTTAATTAAAAATGTTGGATATTTTTTTCCTTGTATCTGAAGGCAGTTGAACTGATTTGCATTTCTTTCAGTTTCGAGTGTTGAGGCTAATATATTATGAAACATTTTTTTCTTGAAACACATGCACATTAGCTTTCATTATTTCTATTTTAATTAATGTCAGAGTGTATGGTTAGTATGGAGTTCCAGACAAGGAGTACCCTCAAAACATTTTTAGTAAAACATTCGAGTAAAATGTGTTATAGGGTAAGTATAATGAAAGAGAAAACAGAAGGAAAAAGGATAATTAAGACATAGTTTTCATATTTTCTTAAGCAGAGTAAATATTCTGAATTCATAAGTACTTTAGAAAAGAATAAGAAACTCTAACAGTTTTATGGGTTGAAAAATATTTTTGCATTTTTTTACATGGCTAGCTAGCTAAACTGTAGGTGTGGGATTTCAGGTATTTATTTTTCTTTAGTTATTAATTGACAGTTGAGGTTGTAGTGGTTTCATATATATCAGTACTAAAAACAAAATCCTTGGCTTCTATTTAACATTCATTAGAAGAATGTCACCAAACCCTCTTATCCTATTAGTTTAGTGAAAAAAAGAACATGTACCTCATTATAAGCTTGTTTCATATATGTAATTTTTTAACTATTTTATATCTCAAGGCATACTATTCATTTGGGGTGATGTTCTATTTTTATCACAGTAGATGTCCTAACATTTTCAAACACTTTTGGCTGACTTCATGTTAGATCTGAATAGATAAGGAGGTCATCATTGCTTTTGTTCCATATTTGTGTACTTGTTTTTAACCCTATAACCCATGTAGAGGATTTGTCATCTTTGCTGGGGTTTTTTTGGTGTTAAGTTTTCTTCTTTGAGTATCACCATTAATCCATACTGTCTGTTGGATTTTTCCCCCTAAAATATATCAACATTAGTTAAACTAGATAATGTAATTTATATACCTTCTTAACCTAGAAGGTATAAACTTCAGCATATTGCAAATCACTCATTGGAAACAATGACTGCAGCCAAGGTCATGGTGCCAACCCCTCAGAATTATAGGGTGCCCAACCTGCCTCAGGTACTTCAAGGACCTCATATGATATGTGACCCTGAAGATTCCGAAGTCAGCTCATGTTAAGTATTTACAAAGCTTAGTTGTTTTTTTTTTAATTTATTTTTTATTGGTGTTCAATTTACTAACATACAGAATAACCCCCAGTGCCCGTCACCCATTCACTCCCACCCCCCGCCCTCCTCCCCTTCTACCACCCCTAGTTCGTTTCCCAGAGTTAGCAGTCTTTACGTTCTGTCTCCCTTTCTGATATTTCCCACACATTTGTTTTGTTTTGTTTTGTTTTGTTTTTCGTTTTTGGAGATGACGATTAAACAGGAAGTTCCAGTATTGGATCTTCACATACTGCAATCCATTGCCTTTCCCTCCTCTTTGGGGTGAGACAGCCCACTGTAGATGTTCTTTTTTGAGAGACTAGTGCTTCTCTTGCAGCTGCCCAGACAGGGTCCTGTCCATTCCGGCAGTCATGTGAGATATCTTACTGATATCAATATGTGTAAGTGAGCTGTCCAGCACATATTAGGCTGAAGTTGAGACTTGCTGTAGGGTGAGAATATGTAGGGTTTTTCTCCTCTACACAGTAGATCTAGAAACTTAATCATACCATTGCCTGACCACATACAATTGATGTGGTTGTTTTCTCAGGAAAATTGTCTCATTTTCTTTTGTTTTGTATCTGTTATGATTATTTGGCTTTGTACTCTTGGCCTTTGAGGAAAGTTTTTTTTTTTTTGTCTTCTTTTTTAATTATTTGAAAGTGACCTCGAGCTATAAATGGCCTCATTGCACAATAGCCAATTTTATAAGTGAGGATTATAGTGAAGGTTTTATGGATATGTGACTAAGCACAAAGAGAAACTAATAAGTGGAATCCTTGAAAATTTGGGGCATCAGTTAATCTACAACAGTAATATGCATTTAGGATATTTGTATATATGTATGCAATATTATTTGCATGTTGAAATGTTATTTTTACACATCTTTTGTCAAAAGGCTAGTGCCTTTTGATGCAGATATTAAATCTGCATTTTCATTATGAAATTTAGGAAATTTTTAAAATAATAAAATGTTGAAAAATATGTATTCTAGTAACCAGAAAAGGATATTTATATTTCACATTTTGGTGTATTCTTTCCCATGTATTTTTATAGTATTTTTCAAATAGTCATACTCATTTTATTTATATACACACATGTCATTACAAAAAAGTTTATAACACCAAAGATTTATTTTTGAGTTAGAAGTCTGGAAGGCACAACTAAAAAAAAGTTTTGGACACTTTTTAGGCTTTACTACCATCCTGGATTTCATGTTGTTGTTCTGATTGTCACTCTTATTAGCAATATATGAGATTACTAGATAAATTACACTCTAACCCAGTCAGCATTCATTAAAATATATATATATTGCCCAGGTCCTATTTATTTAGACCCCAGGAATGTAATGATAAGCAATATTATACATTTCTATTTCCTTCATGAAACTTACAATACAGTTTGGAGAAAGAGATCAATCATACAATTGCACAAATAAATGTGAAATTCAAACCATGAATTATAAAGCAAAGTACTAACACTTGTTAACCTCCATGGTGGGTACATAGATATAGGTTGAATTAGTTCTTGTAACTTTAAATGTATTAAAAACATTTCAAAATGAAATAATTTTGATGTTTTAAAAATGAGTAATGCCTATGAAGAATGCTGCCATAAAAGTGTTCAAGGGAGGAGTCTGAATTTATCTGAGGTGTCAGGAAAATGCCCCAGAGGAAAAGTTGATGGAGCTGAAATTGAGAAGGAGGAAAAAGAGTAAAATATGCAAAGATTTATGCATGTGGATGTGTGCACAAGGAAAGATCTTTATGCAGGTGAGAATATCTGAGACAGAGAAGGTTAAGGGGATGGGATAAATGTGGGGGATTATGGGATATTTGTAGGCAGCCAGCAGTGACCCAGCCTGGCCTATGTGCAGGGGATGGCGTGGAAAACAAAGCTGGGCAGATAAGATGGGGCCCACTGCTGCAGGGCATGTGCATAGTTCAGCGGATGGCCAGAGCCACTGCATGTTTCCTTTTCTGCTAGATTGGAACAGGCACACGGTAGGTGGGATAACTACCTAAGAGCGGTTACAAGGGGCTAAAGTGCTGCCAGCAGTGAAAATAGAAAGTGAGCAAGATTGTGAAGACAGCATCTGCAGGAAGCGGGCAACTGTTTAAGTGGAATGACAAAGGCAAGCACAGTGGTGATCTTGAGCGGCTGAGACAGTTCACATGAGTCATGAAGTCAGGGGTACAAGTACAAGGAAGGAGAATGACACTAGATGAGTTGAAGACTACCGTATTAGATCTGCAACTTTGGTGAGGGTTTCACAGGTGCAGATTTATTGGAGATGTGGCCAGTGGCAAAGTAGGGCAGATCATAGAAGAGATTTTCAAGCATTTTGATTCTAGCTTCATGTTATTGTTTTAAATCACAGATTCAGCTCCAAGTATGCAGGATTTGGGTTTATATATAATTGTGATTAATCCTTAAAAACTTAGTTTAAAAGAGAAAAAAGAAGATTGTCTTTGCATTTTATTTTAGGTTTTTAAGATGGTTTAGGTCAATTGTTCAACTTCCAAAAGCCATGTAGTTTACTTGTTAGCCGGGGAGGATCATGTTGGAACTCTCAACTGCACACTTGTCAGTTCTGTGCTTTTTGTCAATTACTCCATTGCTCTGTCTCCACTTGCTCAGCTACAAAGCAGGCTTCCCATTAAGTAAGTTGTGGTGAGTTTAATGAGTTAATCCTGCAAGGTACTTAGAACAGTGCCTGGCACCTGAGAAAAGCACAATCAATGTTATTATGGTTTCTAAAAAGAAAACATCAAATAATGTGAAACTAGGTACATAGAAACCAATTTGGTTTCATTTCTTTGAAATTAAGTGAGAACTCAAAAACACAGTTCCGTTGTTTTCTTTATACTTCCTTATTAGAAACGAGAATGTGGGCAGGAAGGGTTCACTTGGCCTTATGACCTCTAGTTTCATCCATGTTGTCGCAAATGACATAATTTCCCTCTTTTTGAAGGCTGAATAATATTCTGTTGTGTATAGATACTCATTTTCCTCATCCATTCACTCACTGATGGGCACCTAGATTGTTTCCATATATTGGCTAATGTGAATAATGCTGAAATGAATATGTGGGTGCAGATATCTCTTCAAGACCCTGATTTCATTTCCTTTGGCTATGTACCCAGAAGTGGGATTGCTGGATCGATTGAGTTGGTAGTCGAATTTTTAATTTTTTGAGGAAGTTCCATGCTGTTTTCCATAGTGGCTGCATCAGTTTGCATTCCCACCAACAGTTAAGAGGGTTCCTTCTTCACATCATTATCAATACTTACTATCCCTTGTCTTTTTGGTCATAGGAAAAGAAAAAAAAAAGAAGTGTTCTCTTTAAGTGTGAGGGAGTTTGTGGGGGTTGTGTGTCTTGTACTGCCTTGCCTGACCTACTTAATTCAAGTCCAGAAGATGTAGTAAGCTAAAATGTAAAATTATTAAAGATAAATAATTCAGAACATAAAGGTTTTTTTTTTTTTTTTTTTTTTTTTTTTTTTTTTTTTGAACATAAAGGTTTTGCAGAAGAATTGTCAATCCCTGAAATCCTCTGTATGTCTTCATGGCAATTAAGAACCCACCTTTTTACCTTTGTCCTCTTCTTTTCTATGCTATTTATCTTCAGTGATGAGTAGAAGTACAATGCAGCATAAATAATTAAAGAAATCCTCAATACTTTAGAGGGTTGGTAGCCCAGTCAAATTTTACTGAGTGATGGGCAGACTAAGATGCAAGAGTAATTTTTCCACTAAAGCATATCTTAGAATTGTATACTAATTTTTAAAGGTGTATACTACAGAATAAGGAACATATGTCAGACAATCCCAATAATCACTTAGATTCTTTTTTATCCTAGTCTTCTAGAAGCATCTACACTCTATTATATTTAGTCACATTGATGTGACACTGTGGTGTTCATGCATTATTCCCCAGATTTTTTCACTCTCATTCAATCTTTGAAGAAAATCTGTGTACCATAAATTCACTTTTCAAATGATTGGTTATAGCATATGTACAAAACAATAGATATTGGCATTTTCTTTTAAATTTTTGAGCATTAAACAAAAAGCTAAGGGTATTCTGGTTTGGAACAGCTTTTTTTTTTTTTTTTGGCATATGTATATGTATTTTTTGTGTGTGTTCACCTGTTGGCAAATCCACAAATTTTCTGTCAATTACTAGGTAGTAGCCTTCATCATTCTATACCATTCTAATGTTTTGTTAGTATGATCTGATTGCATTTGCATGTCTCATTCAGCAGTTCTAGAGAGGTGCCAGTTGCCATGGCAAGAACTATGATGTCCAACATCAAATCTAGTCATGAGATGGGGATGGCCTTTGAAAAGCCACATATAAATATTTATATTCAAAGGTACAACTGTTGGTCCTTTGCGAAGCCTGGGTCACTTGAATGGTTATCTTTTCAATGAATCATCAGATGAGAAGTCTGTTACCATATTTCCCTTTTTTTTTTTTTAATAAACTTCCACTGTCCTCTATCTTTTGCCTTTTTGGTTAAGAATCAAATCCATATTTTATAATTTCATTCTCCTTTTTAGATAGAAATCTGTTTAATATGTCTAATTTGTCTGGATTATGGCCACAGAACTGACCTCACAGCATAGGTTTGTTATTGTGCCTTACCCTGAGCTCAGAAATCAACTTTTCCATTTTCCTATGGGTCATGCATGAGTACCAGATGCTTCCATACCCATTAGAGTAACCCTTTAGACATCAAAGAAACACTCTCCACAAGAGGGCTTTTTCTAAGAATGCATATCAAAATATTAGTTTGATTTAAAAAATATAGGTTTTTCACCTTTTGGGATTACTTGTCAAATTAAGTAAAAAGAAAAATCCATTTTAAAGCCTTTAATAACGTTTCTTAGAGCCAGAAGTGTGCAAAAACTCTTGTACATTCATCCTGAATGATATTAAACTATTAAACCAATTAGTTTAGGACTTAACTAATAATTAAACCAATAGATCAAGGAGCTTAATTGTTTTTGATTAATCATTGAAATCCTCACATTAGTTTTATAAAATGACCCATTTTCTGCAGCTGCCAAATGCAGCTTATGACCTTCTATGATTAGTATGCACCAGGTTTGAGAAGTACAGAGGAATCTGGGAGACATAGAATAAAAGGTGCTACTTCTATCAAATGCCCTCTTCTGAAAAAGAAAGAAAAGAATCAGAAAAAGAAATAAAAAACTCTATTGTGACACGTTGTGAGGCTTATGATAACTATGTTTGCCTTTCAGATCCCCAGCTCAAGGGTATAGTGACCAGGTTATATTGCAGGCAAGGCTACTACTTGCAAATGCACCCCGATGGAGCTCTCGATGGAACCAAGGATGACAGCACTAATTCTAGTAAGTGACAACCTCAGGCCACCCGCTAACACAGTTGGTAGAAGATACGCTGCTACAAAAATGACTTTTTAAACTACATTTACAAGTATTTGTTACGTTGGTTCATTTTTACAAATGTTACACGCTAGAAGGCCAGTCATAATTTTACTTAGACCACATGGATGAAAACAGGAACAGAGCAACACCAGAAGCCTGTTGTTGTAAGATAATTAGTTTCTCTTTCTTTCTTTTTTTTTTTTTTCTTAAAACAATCATCAGACCCAGCATTCTTGTTACTTTTATCTCATAAAAGTAAAGTAAGTACACTAGTGCATTTAGATGAAAGATGAATCCATGTTTCCTTTGGAGATATTTTTATTAGGCCTGTAGGTTTTTAATGGTAACTGTGGAAATTCAAGAGCTATAAGGATTAGTTGTTTCAAATCACAGAAATGTAATTTTTCAAATTCTTCGCATTCAACAGGAAAAGTTAGTATCTCTTTTTAAAAGAGAGGACATGAAGCCTCTATGCCTTTAAATACATTGTACAAAATGTTTAACTACTTTACAGAATTGGGTCTGTGATGACTTGTCTTAAATTGAAAAGCCACTGACCCTGGTTGTATTGGTGTCTCTTCATTTTACTGTTTTTAAATATATATCTTTTCTTCATATTTTCATTTTAGTGTCCCTCCTTATCCAATTGTCTGTTTTTTTCCTTTCCCATTTTCTATTTATACTAATACTGGATTCCTTTTAATTTAGCACATCAGTTCTGAAATAGACACTCTCTACTTCTCAGGAGAATTAATGAAAAGCAAAAACTGATTTTATTGGACATATTTATTCACATATTACTAGTGGATCAGGAATGGATATGAATTTTTTCATCCATTTAACATTTGCCCTTCATATATAGAGCATCATTCCATGAAAAGAAGGGAGGATTTGAATACACAAGACCAAATTATAGGTACTTTCTGTTTCAAATTTTAATAATCAAATTTTCAATAGCACTGAGAATAGCTAATGAAGGAGACTGTTTTTGCATTTGGTGTTACTATGTGAAATGTCAATATTTTTCCAGCCATTGCATTTACTTTTTAGATTTTGGAATTTGCTTCATTTTAAATTTTTCTTTCAATTTAAAAATTTTTCTGTTTGCATTTCCTCCTTTTAAGTTTCTAATCTTTTTCTCCCTTTGTGTCTATTATGTTGTCCTTTTGTCCTTTTAAACTTTTCCCTATCATATTTGTTCATTGATTCTCTGTCATTGTTGTTTATTTCCTTCTTCTATTTAGAAGAAGAGAAGGTAAAGCAGTTCAAACACAAGGAAGAAAGAGAAGTTATTTTTACTCATAAGACTGAGGTCAACCATTGTTTAGTTGTTGGGATTTTGCTATTAGGTTGAACTTTTTAAAAGTATAAGTCCTTGACTATCTTTGATCTATAAAAGATGTCAGTTTCTTCTAGTTCAAACTAATACATGCATGTCTGCTCATTTTCTTCTCCCTATCTTTAACTCCTACCCATTCTTTGACAAAAGGCACTCTCTTTCGTTTATGTCTTATTCTTGTGGGGGTCATGGACTCTTGAGACTTGTAAGTGCTGGTGTCTTCAATATTCTCTGATTTCCTTCAACAAAGTCCAGTGGAGCATGAGCACTAGTTTTCCATAACTCTGATCATTGTAAAATTAAGACATTCTGACGTAGAAGTTGAGGCCATGCCTTATGACCAGGTTTTTAAGAAAGGAAACAAACCATAGCTATATGAAAATGATGTTTAGTTGAACTTCTCAGAACAAATAATTTCCTTCAAAGTTTTTATGTATTTTTTCCTGTCTTCTTTGGTTTTTGTAATGCCAAACAAGTTGTTTTTAATGATGGAAATCAATATTGAATTAAGAATTGTTAGGTAGACACCATCTTTTATAGCATATTACTTCAGAACTCAATAAGCAGCACGATATTTTCTACACTGTGAAAGTGCAGATGTAGGCATTAAATGCACACACGTAATTATATCTGGTTATCTGAAGAATATTTAACACTAAACTGGAAAGCTGAGACACTAAAAGATACACAATCTTCTGTTTTATAAATGTGTGAAGCTTTTCTCCTGCTGCATAGCTGCATTAGAAGAAACAAGAATCTTGGGGCAACACTTGAAATCCTCTCTAATCCCCCTATGTGCTGATGAGGAATGAGGAGTTCCTGTGTACAAGCAAACCAGAACCAAGTCATAGCACCCACACTCTTGGGGCTTGCATTCCTGTGCAATAACTGGCCCATAGCTTCTTTACTTACAAGTTCTGTTGGCATTTTATGTTCATGTTTAACTAGTTAGGTTAGTTTTGTTAGCATTTCAACATTTGCAAAGACATAGCAGAAGAGAGCAAAATGGGGTATGATAAAGATTCTCTCCTCAAAAGGCTATAAAAATTGTATGACCATAAAATTTAATAAAACTTGGCAGGACTTGCTTTATAAAAGCAATGGGAAATTACTAATTAACACTACTTTTGTTGCCATCACATTCGTAAATGAAAACCACACTGTTTTTAGGTAGAACTTAAGATTATTTCCTTTTCTTTGGTTCATTACAGCAGTCTTAGGAATCTTGAGAAAATCATAAGCTGTGAATAGTATTCTATAAAAAGGGAGGGAGCACTAGAGGTGCCGTCAGGCAAGTCCTAATGGGAGCACAGTCCTTTCATTTGAGGAAGTGTGTGATGTAGCAATTCACAGATGCATTGCAGATTTTTGATAATTCTTTGAATATAAAACAAAGATTAATCATCTGTAAGTAGGGGGAATGAGAAATAACCTAAAAGTCACCATGATGCCCCCCTAAAAATTACCAAATGACAAAACTGAGGCTTGAACCTTCAAATCTTTGTGATTTGAGTTGTATACATCTCCCACAACTAAACACGAGCTTATTTAGAACTAGGTAAAGTCAGAACCACCCAACTAAGTTGCCTTTGCCAAAATTTTCAGATGAGTTGAAAAGAGAGGGTATGGCCAACAGGCAGGTGAACCTGACATACTAAAGTCTTCCCAGGGCTTTCTAGCCTCAGATTTAGAAATCTCTGGGAGGAAAGATGGCAAGACGATGGTTGATAATGGATGATTGGTTCTAATAGAGAAGATACTGTAGCAACTTGAGTGTTTATTGGTTTCCATGTTTTCTGGAAAGATCTTTAACAAGAAGAAGTGAGTATCCAGATTACTTCATCATCATACGTATTTTCAAGGGTGTTACTTGTTTAAAATTATTCGAGCTTCCCATCTACCTACTAAATGTTACCATTACTATGAACTATGGCATTTGATTAAGAGGTGGTTTTCTTTTCCCCCAATTGGCTTTTGGGGATGCCATGAGGTTTTCCTGTGCTCTTAAACTCAATACTTCCATTACCAGTCTTAATAAATGCTACGAGCAGAATAGGACTATAGAAATATCAATATGCTAGTAACTATAGCAATATTAAAATTTCACATGAACCAGTTCCTCTCACCTTAGAAATTCCAGGCCTGATAATCTAATGTGTAAAAAATTGCCCACCACTCACATTGATCACTTCTGCACCATCTTGGGATGGTGGTTTTCACTTCAGCTGTACTTCTGGGTCATTTGAGGAACTTAAAAAAAAAATCCTTATTCTCTAAACCCTAACCCCACCTCCAGAGATTCTTATTTAATTTAGTCAGTCTGTGGTTGGGCATGGCTGTCCTCTTTTATGAATACAGCTAGTTTTAAAGTATAGCCAGGGTTGAAAATCACTATTATATGGAAAACTAGAGTATTCCACAAATAAAGTAGCATGTACATCTTATTATTCTAACTCCCCTAGGCTTTGTAAACATTGCTTTATAATTATATAAAATACAAAAGGAATGGAAAAATATAATGATGTCTCAATTAATGTGGATATCTGTAGTTATAATTAACACCATGGATTCATTATGGTCAGCTCTGAATGACCTCCCACATGACAGTGGTTATATGGATTCACTTTGTATTGTCATTGTATAAAATTCTAACATTTTATAATTCAGGTCCCAACAAAAATCTTAGGGAAAAAAAACCAGAATTTTTTTATGGTCATTTTAAACTATCATCTATAATTTTTCTGTTTTCCATATCACATTATTTTGGTGATTTCATGATGTTCTTACTTTCTAGAAGTATAACAACTGGCCTATATCAAATATACAGCACCTACAAATACCATTAAGAGTATATAAAGATTAGAATAATTAAGTTTCAGAGGGTTAAGTTAGAATAGTTTTCAAGGAGAGGCGTACAATTATGTTTTTCCTCCAAAACTTTTGCACACCAATCAGGCATTGTTCTATAGTGCCCATCTTTTCAAAATATAAGGGAGATGGGACAGTTTAGGTGTTCTGGCTAAGAATGCAATGGTCAATGGCCCTTTCCCATGAAGAAGGAATACTGAGTTACAATGACACAAGTACCTCATACTGCTCAATGACTCCCACTTATGTTTACTATTCAAGTAATAGAAGTGAGCAAGCATAAGCCTCATTCTTCCATAACATGAGCCCCTAAAATCCCATGGAAGATGGTCCAGTGTTATTTTGCATTGTGAAAGCTAATATCCACCTAACCATATACATTCCTTGAATATTCCTGTAGGAATAATTATCTACATCCATGGCCACCATGTCCTTTCATCAGAAACATCTTGAGATCTTGGGATCAGTAGCATGTAATAATTGAAAGAGAGGGAATAATGGCCCCCCTCATTCTGAGAAAACATATGGTGCCTCAGAATTAAATAGAAACTAATTTATAGATCCCATTTTTAATTATGTTCTTAGTAGACCCATAAATTGAAGTCAATGTTGCCTATGTTTTTACAATTATTTATCTTTTTTGGAATATAGTTAAGAACTTGACCTCAGGTATTTTGTTGACTTGTTTACTTCAGCATTTCAGTACTGTTGTTGCCTGTGCTGGGCTGGTCCAGTTGCTTGGAATTAATCTTCCATTAAGACCTTGAATGGAAACAGATAACCACACTGTGGATAATTAACAGTCCTCTTATAAGTGCATCCATAATAAAGTCCCCCAAACCATCAATAGTTATTACTAAGAATGGTGCTAGAATACTTACTGAAGAGCCAACATATAACCTTGGCATGGAAACCTGTTACGGGGATGTTAAGGTTTTTCAGAACATCAATGATAACATTGCTTTCTGTACTATGTGAAAAATATAAAAATACATTCCTTGTCAATAAAGAAAGAGATGAAACGTGGAAATATAAATGAGTATATTTATAGATGGGGTATATCCCTTAGATGAGGTAAATTGAACACTTTTCCCTCTTTTATTTTTATAGTTTTATGAGATATTAGTAAAGACAATGTCTCTCTAAAATGTGCATGCCATTCAGTATGATTAGTTCTTTCTAAATTGAGCACATTGGCAGGTGCACATCTTTTCTGGGCTCTGCTGGCATCTCATATTGGTTCAGCAAGAGTAATTCCGTTTGGGAATTACCTTTTTAACTTCTGGCCTGTCCTACATTGCAGTGATAAAGCATACTTTCTGCATGAAAGACCAGAGTAAGCATTCAACTTGGACTTTTAAAAATTCCACTCTTTGAGAATCTTCAGAGCTGATTTCTTTTGGTATCAATTGATGTCAGAGACTGTGATATGGGAATCATGATTACAGGCCTGATTCTGTTTATTATTCTATCAGTTCTTCAGAATGGTATAAGCAGACCGTTAAGATGTACAAAATGAAGCTCAAGTGTTAATTTTACCCATTATAGAAACATTTTAATTATAAAGAGAGAAATAAAAGTTAATTAATTGGAACTTCTCAGAAGTTTGTAACAAAGATTATTATTTTTTTAAATAAAAGAAATGAGGGAGGGAAAAGTGATGGCAAGGTTTTTGCTTCTCTCTGCCCATTCATGACAGGCCATGTTTATCTTTACAGCACTGTTCAACCTCATACCAGTGGGACTGCGCGTTGTTGCCATCCAGGGAGTGAAGACAGGGTTGTATATAGCCATGAATGGAGAAGGTTACCTCTACCCATCAGTAAGTAACATGCCAAAGATATTGGTTATTCATTCAATGTTTGCAAAATACCAGTAGCAGCAACAACAAAAATGAAAAGAATCTGTATCTATTGATTCTGCCATTTTTGCTTTAATATTTGATCTCTACTACGATGCTATATGGGCTGTTTATTCATTATTCATCAACATTTGATAATATCAGTATATCAAAGAGAAAAGTAATATTACTTCTTAAAGTTGTGCATTTGCATATTTTTAAAAAATGAACTAGTTTGTAGAAAATTGAGTAATTTCAAAAGAATTGATGTTAATATGTTTTTTATTTCTCTTTAGAAATGTACTTGTCTTAGAGAGTTTATAGTAGAAGATTATTTTGTAAAAAGAAGCAGAATAACATGAATTCTAAAAAAGAAAATTTAAAGAGTGTAGTTCTTTTAAAAATAGAAATTCAAGTTGTATTAATGTTTTACTGGGGAAAATACTTCTAATATAAAATGTATATTGTATTTAAATCTAAGCAAGTCTTCTTTGTTGTGTGTTAATGTGTACTAGAAGTTGAGTACCTTTTTAGCCATATGACATATTCTGGAATATTTACTATTTACAAATAATTCACACTCAGATGTGTTATATCTATATATTATAGTGTAGTTAGAAGTAATTTCTGCCACAGGACCAAGCAATAGGGACCTAGATGGAAGTATTTCTTTTCACTGTCCTCTGAGCAGAAATTGCCAGGTTAAATTCATGGTGCCTCAGAGAAAAATGCTCTTATCTGGGTTTGCATGTCATCTTCATATAATTTTTTAAAAACTCTGTTGTTGCTAAATATTACCATCAAAAAACTAAATGTAAACGTATATACAGACTCACACACACACACACACACACACGCGCAACTTAAGCAGAAATATTCTCTGGGGCATTTTCTGGAGCAAATCTGGGAAATCCTGTCAAATAAAATGAAATTGAGTTGCGGATTCCCTCTGCGGTGAGCTGGAAAATGTTCTTGTTATTCTGGAAGCTTCATCTGAGTCCCCTGAAGGGTGTTCCTGCACGTAGACCTGGGCCCTACATTATGCAAATCGCATTCTGTTGCATAAGATGAATATTCAACATTCCGAGACCAAGATTCAGCTAGAATTCCCTGTCCCCCACTTTAGGAAAAATATGATTCAGACAAAGATTACTTTCTGGAGATGCTTTCATTCAGATACAACTCAATTTTATTGATTTGACATTTGTTCTGTTATTTTTGTTTCTTTCTTTTCCCGCAGGTAATCTTTGAGATGCCTAAAAATTATTAGCTGCAGCATCTGCCATAGCCTCTAGTTGTCTGTTCCTATTGAAGATTTTATTACATTGTTTGTTATGCTTTGATACATGTGTTGATATCAGGGGACATGTGAATGTTTATTTTATCTTTTTGCTACTGAGGGAGGTATTTTCTATTTTTTTGTGATGAGGTTGCACATGTATACCTTTTTTTTTTTTTTTTTTTAAGGAAGGAAAATCATCTTGAGTGTGTGTCTTTGCCGAAAAATACAAGTACAGGTTATGTTTAGTGCAGTCAAAGGAGTACAATAGGAATAGAAGTGAGGAAGGCACTAATACCCAGTCTGTGAAGCCTGCAGCCCAGGAATCAGGTCTCATAAGCTAGCTATGGGTGACAGCATCTACCCCAGGATTTGTCTCAATGACAGCTTCAGGATTATTATTGAATAATTATTCACTACTCTCACCTCCCTGGTTTTCCAGTTCCTGGGCATCTGATGCTCCCTTTTGGTGGCTTGGTTCTCTGATTTACAGATGTTGGCTTTCTTCTCTTCCCATCTTCCCATTTTGACTCTTTGCTTTGAATCCAGAATCTACTAAAAGGCACTCTATTTGCCCATCCCCTACCCTGAGAGATCCCCACTGCCTAGGCCAGGCCCTTACAATCTTCAGCTATCTTGTAGGAAAAGGACTTAGATACAAACCAAATGTGATTCCCAATCTTTACTAATACTCTATAGTTCAAGTGCTCTGTTTATTTCAATATAATGAAATGTGAACTACAAATATTTCAGTAAAAAGAATATATTTCCGTAGTCAATCATTTATTTCACAGTGAGTATCTGCTAAAATAATAATATAGCATAATACCATTTAACAATTGCCATACTATATAAATAATAAGTCTACTTATATAATAATAATAATGGCTAGTATTTATATAGTACATCTGCCCAACCCTGTTCCAAGCACTGCACAGTTTTACCTTATCTAATCCTATTAAGCAAACACTGTTAAAATGATCATATTGATATACAGAGAGTTCAAGAATAGGGGTGCCTGGGTGGCTCAGTCAGTTAAGCATCTGTCTTCAGCTCAAGTCATGGTCCCAGGGTACTAGGATCTAGCCCCTAGTTGGGGTCCCTGTTCAGTGGGGAACCTGTTTCTCCCTCTCCTCCTTGCTTGTGCTCTCCATTATCTCTGTCTCTCTCCCTCAAATAAATAAGTAAAATCTGGAAAAAAAAAAAGAATCTGTTCAGTCTCCCAGGTAGTAAATAAAGAAGACAGGATGTGAGCATTATTAGTCTGACTCATTAGCTTACTGTTTCACTATACTACTTCCATGTGCCAGACATTTTTCATCATATGATCTGGCACCTATTCTAACAAGAAGGTATAAACGCATGATGATGTGATGAAAACCTTTAGGGAATTGTTACTTAGGGAACAAACTTCATTTCAATTATTAAAAAGTATAATTTGAGACATAATCCGTTTCCTTTGGAGATTCTCAAATTTAAAAAAAAATCGTAGAAAATTACATCTATCTGGAAAAAGTTTGATATTATTTACTGAATGTTTAAGATTCTGAAAATTTATTACATGTAACATTTGAAATTTAAATTTAAAAAACCATGCCAAACATGGTTAACTCAACTAAAAAGTTTTGAAGTAAGTTAGGTAGGTGTTATAAAAGGAAACCTTCAGTCGACCTCAGGTTTAAAGAAAAAAATAATAAAGATTAAAGTTTTGGAAATGAAGCAATCTGTTTTAAGCTTATACCCACTTTCAAAAGATCAACTTAATGTTTGCATGGTGTAAACTAGTGCCTATTAGAGAGCAATTTTCTTGAAGATCTGTAGGTTTAGAAGATAGGAAATAAAATGCTCAAATCTTTCAAAAATGAATTCTGTTGAGTGAAAAACACACTAGTATTTTGACTTGTGGTGCATATTTCTCTATTTGCAGTGAGGATAACTCTTATAAGCCCCTGCCATCCAAATAACGATATTCAATTTGTTAGATAATTTCACCTGGGGGGGCAAAAATGTATCTTGTCTGAAATGTAAATAGCCACATTTCTGATGCTGAAGGAACATGTTCCCCGTGCAGTCTTTCTTTGATATGACAATAGTCATTTCTTTTGTGGTCATAATGATCATAATATATTCCTTGAAGGTGTATATCAAGAGATCTAATGTCAGATATAAACAGTTTGCTCAAAGGTAGAACAAAGGCTACAAGGTCATAGAACAGAAACTGACAAGGAAATACTTATGTTAAAGAATTTGTTCAATATGATGTTTGGGAAAAGTGTATTTTGACTGATTATAAACTGTCTATTGAGCTGTGAGGAGCAGTCCGCTTTTTTTTCAAACAACCTGTGACATTGAAACACTAAGAAAATCCTTCATAGAGAGACATGGTTTGAATGTAAATTTGGAACACTGAAGAAAAACTTAGGATGAAAGGGAAAGGGTATTATTCATCATTTAGGCAGAGATAAAGATGAGTTGAAATCAGAATGTAGTTTTGATAGGAGAAAAGAAAAAGAAGAGGAGGGAAGAAGGAAAAGAGATTGATGGTGGGTAGAGCTCTGGGCTTTTCTGGATCACCTGGATCCCAGATCCAGCTAAGACCTGTGTTGTCATGCCCCAGTCTCTGCATCTCAAGTTTCTCATCTGTAAAATTAAAAAGTTTGCCTGGATGCTTAAAGTTAATTTGGGAGTTAAACTTCTAGTTTTAGTCTGATTGATTTTTCTGAATGATGAGGTATATGACATACATAAAATGTACAAAGATCCATTATTGCTGTCTTATAAAAGGCTGGCATTTATGAGAATATTATATCCCAAATGGTGCTGTAAATGTTTCTGTTACCCACATGCAGGCATCTGGGGCTGCAGTCAGCCCTGGTGTGCTCCCAAGATCAATATTTCATCTGATTTTCTTAACCCAGTGATACAGCAGAGAGAAAGACAATCCTTTTTCATGTAGGTTTTTTAAACGAATAAAAAAAGTACACTGCTACTGTGGTTTGTAAATATTTGGACTCAGAAGAATCACCTGGGAAGAGGAGGGAAAAGGTAGATTCCTTGGATCAGACTCCAGATATTTCAATTCAATAGATCTTGTGGGAGCCCCAGGAATCTATAGTTTAATAAGGATCTCCCTATTGCCCCTACCTGCCCACTGGTAGGTGAGTCAAAAGCTGATAGCCCAACAATCAGCAACCACACAGCAAGCATTATTGCAATGGCTAGTGGGAGAGATGATGGTAGCTTTAGACCAAGGTAGTAAGAGTAGGGTTGTTAGATAGACTACCTAGGCACAGAACCCAACACTGAGGCAAATAAAATACTTGGTTTTCCTAACTTCCTCTGCCCCAAAATTGGAATCTATGGAAATGTGAAGCAGTATCTGCACTCTTCTTCACTACTGCAGCAACCAGACTCTCAATACACAATGAACATGAGCCAGGAGGAGGGATGAAATGATCTTTAATTTAGGAAAACAAGGTAAATGCTGCATATTCTGGACAAAGCATGTTCAAGAACTTCAAAGTCTTACCTACTTTACATGCAGTAGTTTTCCTATATTGTACTCACATCTTTCAGAAATTTTTCATGAGCTTCTACAAAGGAGATTGTGCCTTCCCCCCTCTGTGCCAGTAAGCATCTTTTATGTGTCTTAATTTGTGTTGCTTCAGCTTCCCAAGGCCTCTCAGACAGGAAAGCCCCAGAGTCCCTGCCTCCTTTACCATCAGTCACATGCCTTCCTTTTGGGTTGATAGCTCTAACAAAATGGGATGGAACAATGCTATTTTCCTCTTGATATTGTTCGCCTGATCATTGCTCAAGTTTGTGGTTCAGAAGTGGAACCAACTTGTTTTTAACACAGTATGATGCCTAATTTCCTTCAAAATTTTCTACTCTTCCCTGAGAGTTACTTATATAAAGGAACACACAATCATTTATTTACCTGAATCTCTATCCTCATGGAGTGTTATGTGAGTCTTTTAGCCATCCTTGATACTCGTCCTATCTCCCAATAGCACTAGGGACATCCATTCTCAAGAAACTGCTCACCGTGTATCCTAGTGCTGCTTGGGTATCTGTCCATGCCTCCTGGCTTTTTTTTTTCTTTAGTTACTAGGTAGTCCATGGGGTTAATCAAGTCACCTGAACCACAGTGACCACCATTGGCCATTATTAACATCTGATGTTAAACCAAGTCTTCAGTAGCATCTGAAGACTGCTCACCTGGGGACCAGCCTTTCATACTCTGACCCCTGGGAGCAGGGAGGCAAAACTATAACCAATCATGAGTCTGAGTTCATCTGGTTACAGAGGTGCTCCTTTCAGAATGGACATTTTTCCACCTTTCATCCTTCAGTCCTGACTCTCTGAATGGGTCAGTTTCTTTATTTTAAAAAGTGTATTAAATTTGAGATGATTATTAATATCTGTTATTCTAATAATCTATAACTCTACATGCATTTTCTTTTGTACAAACAATATCTAACACCTTTTGAGACTATATATACATATATACAATTTGTATATACATATATTTGTGTGTGTTTCATTGGAATTATATATTGTGCTCTAATTATACACACACTTATTCACGTGATTATACCTTTGATCAGAGTGTTTTTATTTCTTTTTATGAAATGTTAAATAATAGTTCTTAAGTTTACACATATTTTAAAGCTTTACTTGCTCTGCTTAAAAAATATTTCTTTTTTCATTAAGTTTCCCTGTGGTTTCTCCCACATTATGACTCAGTTGGATATATCGCCCAACTTGAAAACGGCTATTATCCTTTCTTGGTATTTTGGCTAAGATAATTTATAGAAATGAGGAAGCAAGTATGGCACTTCAGTTAATTTCCCTCCAGTATTCATGTAATTCCTACGATGCTGAACACTGATGCACAGAATATAATTGATTATGACAAAGGCAAGGATGCTGTCATTCTACTTAGGGTTACTTGCCAGAAGGAAAAAACAATGGAGAAACAAATGCAAATGGTAGGTCGCATGTAACTAATTTTAAGTAGCCTTTTGGGCAAAAGAAAAATGTGAAACACTCCATGTTAGGTTGAGAGTAGGCAATAAAAAGGAATAAATGTATTTTTAGGCTATCCAAGTTTCAGCGCCACTTTATGCAGTACAAAGGCGGAGACTGGGATTCATGGGGAGAAGATACTGAAGCTTAAGAGGGAGAAGAAGGAAAAAGGAACATGGAAAGAAGATCACAAATAAGCAGTAGGGAGATTCACTAGGCAGCATTAGGGAAGAAGGAAAGATAAGAAAGAGAGAGGGATGGGAGGAGCAGATGGCAAAGGGAAAGAAAGAGGGGAGACACCTCAGAAGGAAAAGCAAGAGGGAAGGCCATGTCTTCAGCTCACTCCATCACCTTCCTGGGAACCCCCTGCCCCCAGCTGACTCCTGGCTCCAGCTTCCCCCTCTGGGATGGAGAAAACAAGACCCTCCCTCTTGCAGCCCAGTCTGGGCTTTCCAACCATACCCAAAATACCATCTCTGCTCCAACCCCATGACCATTTTCCCCTATTTCTCTTTCCCTTAGCCTCCTTTCCAGAATGCTGGCTGTGCCTGGTTAATGTTATTCTCTAAGCAAGGAAACAGTATGGCCAGATTTGGCTTCCAAAGGATTATACCCGTGATGGTGAGGATTAGTGGAAAGGCACTAATGACAGTGCGTCCATGCTGCAACAGGCCACGTGAGGGATGCTAAGTACATACAATAGGAAAATATTCAGCCTTAAGAAGGATGATTCTGTCATTTGCAGCAACATAGGTGGACCTAGAGGATGGTATAGTAAGTAAAATAAGTCAGACACATAAAAAACCTGCGTGATCTTACTTGTGGAATCTAAACAAATCAAATACATAGAAGCAGAGACTTGAATAGTGTTCACCACAGCCAGGGAGGTAGGGGAAATGGGCAGGGGGGAGAGAAAGAGAGAGACACCCAAATAGGGCTTGCAAACTTACAAACATTTGTTTTGTTTGGACTGCATAAGTGCACACACGCGTGCTCTGTGATCTGATGGGGCATGCGCTCTACAGGCTACATTTTAACCACAATGACAACCTCTCCTGAATTTTTTAAAGGAAGATAATGCACATCTTAACTTTGTTTCTGGGCCTGGATACAATGGTATTGGTAGCCCCTGGTTTTAAGGGACTGGAAAGGATGGGAGATATTTGAAGTGTTTCTGAGGAGATGTAGAAAGAAGTCCATGGTGGTCTGGGTACAGAGGTGACAGAGTCAGAGCTGGCTCTGGAAGGACTGACTCAGAACCTGGTGGTCTGTGGTGCTTCTTACTGAGAAAACAAAACCCAGAAGGAGGCATGGGTGGAGGAACCTGCCACATTGAGTTTGGGACGTGCTCAGTTTACCTCCACAATATCCAGGTGGGTTATAATCCCACTGGACCACTACTGGATGATAACAAAGCTTCTTTACCCTGAAAGAGCCATGTCTAGGGGCTATCTTAAGAATGATGTGCAGATAAAGAATTGCTCTGTGATGGATGGTGAGTATTTTCCTTTTCTTCCTGAATGTAAGACAAATGATGAAGAAATTGTGGGGAGTCTGCTTCAGCATAAGTGAATTTAGATATTAGAAAGAACTTTATAAAATAACATGACTACTTGAGGAAGCTTTCTCATGTATTTTCCTTAATTCCTAAGTATAAAGAACCAGTAGAGGCAATTTGGGATACTGGGTAATAAAAGCAGACTAGCCAAGTTAAATTTGTAGTTTGTGTAAAAATGATGCTAATGATATGGGAAGGGACTATCAGTTCTTCAGATATTCTCATAGTGGTTCACAAACCTCAACATACATAAGACTTTTTCAGATAGCAGTGTAAATAACCAGATCCCAGGACATTAGCCTGAAAGATTCCAATTCAGTGAATCCAAATGTCTCAAGAATCAGAATTTTGAATATGCATCCCAGGCATTTCCAGTGCAGGTGCCTGAAGAAGCGCATTTTGATAAACATGGGTCTACATCACTGTCTCCAGACCCAGACATTGAGATTAAATGATTTTATATTTACCACTGTTGTTGATGATGATTACAAATTCACGGTCCAGGTCAGGCCCTTGCAGTAAGCAGAATGACCTGGTCATAAGGAATGCTAACCTTTCCTGTTGACCAGGTGAGCCAGCCTGTCAGCAAACATAGAGGAAAGCCTTGTCTGTGATTGCTCTGCTCAGTCTGGGAAAGAATAGGACAAGAGATGTGTCCCTGAACTTCAAGATGATGTGTGAAGAGACAGGAATTTTGCTTAGAATCAACAAAAAAGAAACAAAATAAGACATTGGATTTCAAACCAAGAGCACAGTTCTGAAAAGGAAAAGGGGTCTCCACTATGTAAAGGTCAGGGGAGAAATTGGCCTGAGACAGTTGACTGGGGGGCCATGGGGCACCTGCTGAGTTAAAGGGCTCAGGCCATCAGCATCCTGTCAGAGCAGGTTTCTAAGAACACTGCTTGTTCTTGTGCTTGGCCCACCTTTGAGTTCCTTTCCCAGGCCCTGTATAGAGAAAGGGCTGATCCTACATGGATCCATCATTATACAGATTCCTTAACTACACAAAGCCTGCAATACCTACCTTACAAAAAATAAACTTGTATGTCCAATAACAAAAGGGTCTGCAAGAAATATATGGAAACTACTTCTACTCAATATAATTACTCAATGCTTCAATGTAGGCTAAAGGGTCACATACTTGGTGGGGATGTCTATAGTCACGATTTTATTTATTCACTCCGTCAAGAAAGACTCTTATATGCCTTCCACTGACAGCTAATGTACTATATGTACTAGGGCTTCAAAGATAAGTGAAAAATTCCTGATTTAAAAACAACAAAGGATCCTGAGCACCCAATGGATAGGACATACATCTTGACTCGATGAATTCTAAGGCTCCTATCTTGACTCAGAACCTATGATTCCCTGATTGTACATTTTCTATCAGTCCTTCATTAGTCATGGATATGTAGGAAGTCTTAATGTGTAGTTCCTGATTGATTATGGTTAAGGCAGAATAAATGTCACCAGCAAATTTTACTAATTTATTCCTCAAGTGCCCTTCTATTCATGATATTTATTATGCATGACACTTATCTTTTTCCCCACTGGAAAACATGAAGCATCAGCAAAGAATATAGGAGTCTGTTTATTTCTGAAGTTAGAATTGCAGAAAAGCACTATTTACACATTCCTTTCCTGAACGAGCTTGATAAACCCACAGAGACAGAACTTAGATATGCAATGTCTGCATTCTAACATGGTTATATTTGCATTAATGAAGTGAGTGGTAATGTCTTCACCTTATGAGGGAAGCTTGGAGCAAAAAAACTAAAGCCTGATTTCTGGTAAATGCTGCTACCATTTAAACTTGAACTTTTTTTTTAAGATTTTACTTATTTATTTGACAGAGAGAGAGAGAGAGAGAGCAGAAGCAGGGGGAGGGGCAAAGGGAGAGGAAGAAGCAGACTCCCGATGAGCAGGGAGCCTGGCTAGATCACAGAACCCTAGGATCATGACCTGAGCAAAAGGCAGATTCTTAACCAGCTGAGCCACCCAAGTGCCCCTAAACTTGAACATTTTAAAGCAAGCACATGCATAAAGAGAATTAGAGAAAGGATTTTATTATTTCAGTATGTTCATGAAATGACATCAAGTACTTGGTTTTTTATTTCCTTTTAGTGTCAAAGAAAAAAATACCATTGCAGTTTGCCATTTTATTCTGATTTTTCTCCAGGGTGAAAACTATGAAATACTATAAAGAGTAACAAAAGGTTTGATTGAAGTGTTTCAATTTTTTAAAATCCCATATTCATAGAGTGCAAATAATTGGTAATACATAATGGAAGAAATTTTTGCAGAGAAAACTTTAAAGACTACCTGAGAAATGATAAACAGTATCTACTTAAAATGATAAACAATATTTGAAAATGAACTCTCTTTTTTCATTTTCTATATAATGAAAAAAAAGACAAACAAAACCCCCTATATAAATGCCAAGGCCCATATTCCATACAGTGGATAGCAAATCAGCTCTAACAGTAAAACAACAGTTAATAGCTAATAAAGTTGAGGGCAAAACTCTGCTTTTTGAAAAATTGTTTGCATATGTGGGAAGCTCATGATTGAAATTGTTACACATTATCCACCCAAGTTGAGTTGTTGGGTTTTCTTTCTGATTATTTTACTTTATAAGGATTCTTCTTACTTCTGGCATGTGAGCTACCTGCCTGAGACTCTCAGAATTCTGAGATTTCATGAACCACCAAGTTCATGGTGGGCTTGGGATAGGAATTTCTCTCAGTTTGGGGTGCCTGGGTGGCTCAGCTGGTTAAGCATCTGCCTTCTGTTTAAGTCATGATCCCAGGGTCCTGGGATCAATCCCTGCTGAGCAGGGAGCCTGTTTCTCCTTCCTCTGCTGCTCCTCCTGCTTGTACTCTCTCTCTGAGTCAACTAAATAAATACAATCTCTTTTTTAAAAAGGAGTTTCTCTCAGTTTCCTCAGTGCAGTTTATATCTCATTTTTAGTCACTTGGGACTAAAACAAAAGATAATTTATGAAATAATTTATAGCAATATGAAAAACTATACTTTTATTTTTTCCTGAGAAAGAACTAAAATCACTTTTTTTAAACCAAACTGGCTGTTGTTCTTCTCCATATGTTATATACTAATAACTGACAAAATCATTCCTTTGGTGATCATTTTCCTTGTTACCTCTTCTTTACATTCTCTGTTTCCACTAGTTTTATTTATTTTTCAATTTTTTTTGGAGTTTAATCTTTTTTAAACTTTTTATTTAAATTCAAAGTAGTTCCCATATAGTGTATTATTAGTTTCAGATGTAGAGTTAAGTAATTCATCAGTTGCAAAGAACACCAGTGCTCATTACATCATGTGCCCTCCTTAATGCCCATCACCCAGTTACCCCATCTCCCCCTCACCTACTCTCCAGCAACCCTCAGTTTGTTCCTTAGAGTTAAGAGTCTCTTGTGGTTTGTCTCCCTCTTTGTTTTTATCTTATTTTATCTTTTCTTCCCTTCCTCTATGTTTACCTGTTTTATTTCTTGTTTCCCCTAGTTTTAGAATTATAGTATTATCAAAAGAATGATGATCAGTTATTTGACTGAAAATATTGGCCACGTTTCCATTTTGATATTACCTGTCAACCAATATTGATGCAACACATTCCTGAATCAAGAGAAATATGGTGAAAAAGGCAGAAACAACCCCTGGCCTCATGGAACTTACAGTTTCTAAGATGTGAGTTCCATGTACAGTGCATTTTCACTTTGAAAGATTTCCTTGGATTCTGGAAGTGTGTTTTGTGCCCTGAGCTACTTCGGGTTTCACTGAATATTGGCTATTTGTCTTAAGGTAATGTATTCAGTTTGGAAGGCTAGTTTACGGAAAGGTACATAATACATTTCCAAGCAAGGACTTAGTAGATCTCTTAAAAGTTTTATTTGCAGTTAGGTATTGGTTTTAAGGTATTATGACTATATGAAGTGAAGAGAGATAAATCACTTTTAATAGGCATGTCCCAACCCATGCAAAAGCATCATAATTGGTTGCTATTTGCTGTCCCAATAGAGGCAGAGACTGAATGGGAACAAGATATTTTTGGAATTGCTACATCTCTAACAAGGTGGAAATATTTTATTTGGTCCATAATCCTAGACCTAGGCCACCGTTTAGCAGAAATGGTTATGTGAGCAAGCAGGGAACATTCTACTTTCCTTTTAAGCTGGTACAACTAGTGCCTAAAAGCACTAACCTGACAAATGATGAGTATTGATTTATGTCATGGGAGGAGCTTCTACTCATGTTATTTAATGAATTAACTGTGAATCCGCTTCACCAAGGCATAAGGACAAGCATTAATTGTCAATGACTCCCTGTTAATTTAACTTCTCCAATTAACGCGTCTATCTTTCAACTATGAACCCTTTATAACTTTGTTTCTACTATCTAAACCTTAGACTCAGTGCATGAGATCCTTGTCATTGCAAATTATTTTCTATGGTGAGCAATACTCTGTTATGGTTCAGGAGTTTTGGTTTCCTGGGCTGTTAGACACAGCTTTGAAAAAGATCAATATTGGGGATGCCTGGGTGGCTCACTGGTTAAGCATCTACCTTTGGTAGATGATCCTGGAGTCCCAGGATCGAGTCCCACATTGGGCTCCCTGCACGGAGCCTGCTTCTCTCTCTGCCTGTCTCTGCCTCTCTCTCTCTCTCTCTGTTTCTCATGAATAAATAAATAAAATCTTAAAAAAAAGAAAAAGATCAATATCTTTCTTGCTTGTGGGTAATAAAGAGTAAAATTATAACATAAAGATAATTACTTTGAGAATTGCCTATTGTGGTATGAGAAACAATGGTTTTTATTAGCAGGGACATTATTTAATGTTCTGTTAAATTTGCCCTAATTTTGCTCACAATGCAAAGATACAAATTCATTTACAAGTACCTCCTCTATGTTCAAGACTTATTACTCATTATTTTTGCTATTGTGTTAAATGGTAAAATGATGGTGAAAAAGTCATATAACTTTGGAAGAAATCATGACATCTACTGCGTTATTATTTAAATATTGTGATGTAACATTTTGCTTTTTATCCTGTAATTATAAATTAATGTTATCAAAAGAAGCCACGGAAAATTGTTTTTGTATCAAGAATTTGCAATTTGGATAAATTCAACTACCATTTAAAGGTGGCCAGGATGCCTAACTCCTACATTATTTTTATTCTAAGACCAGTCAGAATTCTATATTACTAGAAATTGATAACAGAAGAATCAACTTTCAAACTGTTCAGAAGTTCTCTAGACAGCTTTTAGTTGGAGCGAGGTAAGAGGCATTCTCCTAATGTCCATGGAGAAATAAACTCTAATGTGAAATATCATATTAAAATAAAGGAGGAAGAGATTGGTCCACAGGTGCCATGCTGTTTTTCTAATGCAGTATGAGGCTTTTGAAAGACTTTTATAGACTAAGCAAAGCCAAGTATATACCCAGAAGAATTGGCAGTGAACCTTTATTTAATTTAAAATTATATTACATGAGAAGACTCACACATTGAAATGGGAAGAATGACCTTGGGCAATAGTTCTTCTGTGTTTAAAAAAAAATCAAATAACACCTTGTAGGAACTTAAATGCAGACAAAGTTCTTATTTTTTATGTATCATTCATAGAGAAACAATAACCAAAAAGAAAGAGAGAAAGAAAGGTAGAAAGAAACCATGTCAGTAATATGTGATCATTTAAAAAGCACATGGTATTTAGTCAGACTTTAGTTTTCTGAGCCACAAAATCCAGTCCTGACTTTATTTTATTCCTGATGGTCAGTCTTTGGGACCAATTGGAAATTCCTTAGACTCGTTATATCATGAACTGCCAGGACCAAAATATCATGTTATTTAAAAATTTTTATGAATAACAACTTCATTATATTTTACATTTCTAATATGACTGTGGAAAACTATGAAGTGCGGCATGCTGTAGCAGTTAATTTCAATTATCTAATATTCCAATCATTTTATTAACAAGAGACTTGCCCAAGGGTCTGCTGAAACACTGCATATCTGGCAAATGACTATTTATTTTATAATAATAATTAAATTATTTATTTAATTGTGTGTACTAATCCATCCAGTAGTAGCATGATAAAACTACCTTAACCATTCTGTTCAATACTTATTTGTATTTTCTACTGATGTAAGTGTTCTACCTAGAAGCAATTGGTGCTTTAAAATAACTTTTTGCTCTGGAAGAGTGGTAGTTTGCAATATTGGCTACTTGTGATTTACATTTGAGAAGGTGGTGGTGAGAATAGAAATACAATAGGGGAAGAAACATAATGCCCAAGTTCACAAATGTAGAGAATGGGAAGGTCAGAGTCATTTTAATGTATTAATTAATTATCCTTATGAATTCCACTTTAAAGTGAGTTTGTTAAGGGTAATTCAGTAACTGAAGGGGTGAATGCAGAGAACCTGACTATGTAACCACTGGGAAAAAGTAGAATTATTTTACCATGTGCTCTGTGTGGTGTACCAGCAAGACATACTTTTTCCCACCCAAAGAAAATGGCACACACATAGAAATTCATATTCTACTATATACACACTTATTTTTCTCTTCATTATCACTTAGATATTTTTCTGCATACTTATTTGTGAAGTACCATGAAAATCCACCTTTAGGGAGATTGTGTAGGATCTTCTGATATTTTTAATTCTTCAAAGGAAAATACCTTCTATAATGCATTTCTTAGATGGACAACAGAGTGGGATTGATAGGTGGACAGGTATAGTGGGAGGAGAAAAGACCCAACTCAGAAGACTAAATGAAAACTGGCAATGCCACAAGCACTAATTTAAGCATTTAGGACATTCTGAGTGACCTTGAGATTTCCGAATGACTTTTTATAGCACACGGATGACATTTAAAATGCTTTCCTAGGAATAGATGAAACAATTATGTTTCCTTTAATCTTCTGATATTGTGATTATGTTCTGGCAGAATGATGGCAATTAATTACATTAGGTCAGCGAACATCGCCATGCCTATCACATACATATTAATAACAAGTCAGAATTCCCCAGCTGTGCGGTTGGCCTGGTGGGCACAGTGCCAGTAGCAGTAATCTCTCTGACACTTCTGCCATGAAGCAAGCCTAGTGTTGAAAAACTAGGGTAGCAGGAAATGAGGGCATGCTATTTCTCCTCTCTGGTCTATCCCGGGATCCGCCTCACAAAATTTTAGGAAGACTAAAATTATGATAATTGCAAAGGGAATTTCTATTTCTCCATGGGTGTATACACATATTTGGTATAATCCCCAATAGAGTAAAGGTGATATTCAAATATGCAGTCCTTCAAATTAGTGCTCACACAAGTTTGAATACTTGTAAGAGAGCTGCAGATGTGATGGTTTTCTACATTTTTCTAAGTTTCATAAAATGTAATGAGTTTTCAGAAGAAATGAAATAGCCTTTCTTGTGTAGTATTCCAGTTATTAAACCTAAGCTCATAAGAAAGAAATTCTGGAAATTTAATGTAAAAAATCTTTATTTTTTCTTTTTTCTCTCTCTTTCTTTTTTTCTCTCTCTTTCTTTTTTCTTTCTTTCTTTCTTTCTTTCTTTCTTTCTTTCTTTCTTTCTTTCCTTTCTTTCTTCTTTCTTTCTTTCATACACTTTACAACTCCGTTCACTTCATTGGTAGACCTGAGGGTTTCTTTATCTCGTGCCTGCAACTGTTATTACTACCTTGCTGTTAGTATCAAATGGCTTTCACTCTGTCACTGAAATGACCTAGAAACAGTCTTGTGAAAGTATATCCCATAAAATAACATTTTAATGCCATACATTTTTGTCCTGAAACTAGATAAAAATGTCAATATAGTATAAGTAAGTGTATAATAAAGCTAAAAGTCTGTGCATGATTCTAAGGGGAACTTGTTACTACTTTTGTTAATATATTGACTTGAAAACTAATTAAATTAATTCATTGTGTGGTTTTTAAGATTTTGAAGATAGGGTATTACTTCATATTGATAATGACTTCAGTACAAATTTATTTCAAATGGTGATAATATGTATCTTATGTCATACCCTTAAGATGCCATTTTATCACCTCATTTGGAGATGACCAACTTATCCCGGAAAGATAAATGTATTTTTTATCACACTGATATTTTGAAAATATAATTTATTTAATTGTGATACATCTCTGGGTCTCCCTAAGAGTGATCATCTATTAAAAAGTTTACCATATTTCTATCTGTATTTGCATAAGAGAAATAATGATGTTGCAAAGAATATACTAGTATTCAAGTTGCTGGTGTATATGAATTATGAGGAAAGTATTTTATCCATATTTAGCTGTGTTGTTGGTTTCAATATATTTCCCATGTAACACTTGTAATCCTGCCATAATGAAGGAGTGTATAATTACTTTCAGCCTATTTAATGTATACAAAACAATCAGGATGATTGAAATGTTAGTTTTCTTTGTAAAAGATGCTGGAAAATATTAAGGGGGAAAACACCTACTTAGTTTAGCTAAACTCCCTAAAAGTTTAAAGGGAGTAGGCACCCAGATAATAATATTTCGATCCAGTTCCATTTTCCTTCCTGCCAAAGCCCTTTATGAGGTTAGTACTTATCATGCACTTAACCCATGTGCAAATTTTTACTTATAATTTTTATTAGTGATGCTTCAATTTCAGATACATGGTCAGGATGATCATGATAAGTGCAGGAAAAATAAAGCGCCACTTCAGATTGTGTAGTTTTATATCATTCTTCTTGGAAGGTATAGTTTATTTCTAGTATTCTTTTTTTGGACTTCTACCTCTCTCTTAGGTATCGTGATAGCACTGCTAGTGAATTGTATACACTTGGCAAGTTAATTAGACACAACTCTGATTGGATAAAGACACTGTCCATGGAATTTCAGGCGAGCAGCACAGAGCAGTGTGAGAAAATGTTGGAATTACATACATAGTTGCATGGTGACCAGATTGTTGGCACATTGACCAGAAGCATTCACTAGTCACACTGTTATAATTATATACATGCACTCAGGATTCTGTCCCAGGAATACAAAGCTTTCTGCCCACCTACACTGTGAAATCTTCCCTGATCATTGCCCCTACCCTCATCACATCTCACAAGAAGGATTGATTTTTCTTTCTTCTTTAAACACCCACAATATGTTACTCATACCTCATCAATAGCTCTGATGCCATTCTTCCTTTGCTTATAGACATTTGTTTATAAGCTTCACATTCTTCCTTGTTACCCATTTCCATAATCACCTCTTTTTCTCATCCTTGATTTCTCTCTCCCTCAGCGTGCCTGCACTGTGATTTCTCTGTCTTCCTGTCTGTACGTGGTGACCTTCACCACTACCCTCATGTCATAATTAGTTTCTGACCTGGATACTTTCAAGTTGATCATTAGCCTTTACATGTATCTTTATAAATGGCCACTGTAGGAGTCTATTCTCTTCCACGCCAGCAGCAATTCTCCCTCTCCAGCTCTTATAATTCCTAGAATGGCTTCCCAAGTTTTTCTATCACATTAGAGTCGTTATTTGTTGTTTTGCAAGTTGTGTGCACATACAGATTTATTCAGTAAACATTCAAAGCCTTAGATTAAAAATGCTTCCCACATGCAACAGGCCATGAAAGCTGTTGAAAGATGACTATTGAAAAATGTGTCACATTTCTAAATTTTGGCCAACATTAAATTTTTAAAGACACTTTGCTTTCACAAATTAAGGTTGTGTTAGCTACAAGGGCTATAGTGACTTTCCATATCCCATACATTTAAAAATATCACTAAACTCTAAAATATCATATTTGCTATTGCATAAGGATTTTCTTTGTAAGCATACATCATTTTCTGACCATTTTCTGTATTGCTGTCCTCACATGGCATTTACAAAGTCCTAGCAGATGTGTGGTGACAGGTACCTCATAGGACAAGTACTTGCTGGCTGGGAGTTCATATTTTAAGGATATCATGGGATTTGCCACTATTCTACTAAATACAGAGAAAACTAACCCGAATGAAGGATTCTATGGACCTAAATCCATTCCTGTTAATTTCGACCATTAACAGGAAGCATTGATCTTCTGACACATACAGTACAATCTTTCAGATTTCCAACATCGTAACTCCGTGCTCTGAATTAGTTGTTTTGGACTTGCCAGGGTGTGTTCAAGAATACATGTGCCCTTCTGTGGAATATCTCCCAAACAGATAGCAGTACATGATTTAGGGAAATTATATTCTTCCAACAACAGAAGTCAATAAGAATGCATATTAAGAATGCATATTAAGCAGTGTTGCATTTTATCACTGAATGTTTCGCAATTACAAAAGGGAGACTCACAAAGGTACTGCATATGCTAAGTCTAGGGTACCATACATTTTAAAATGGGCAATTCTGTTCTGCTATGGGGTAAAGATTAAAAAAACAAAAGCAACTCCACCATATGGTAAGAGAACTGTGAAATGTGAGGAATAAAAAGGCCTAGAGCCTGTAAATATGTGGCTGCAATAATAAATGGGCTTTAAATGTAAGTCCTTTATTCACTAGGGTTCCAAAGCAAAAAAGTTTCTATAGAAGGGAATGTTCTCATGCATATTATTCAAGCCAGTTTCAAGGAATGATGTTTTTTTAGTGAGGATGAGAATGCAGAGAACACTGTTTTGGGATAGTAAGTCTATGTAGGAGTGACATAATGTCAAAATCACTGATGACACTAGGCTTTCTATGTATCTGGCCTTCTTAGCTCTAGCAAATGCCCATAATTGTCAGCAATGAAAGGATCTTCTTTCCATCACTTATTTATCATGGTTTTAAGAATATCTTATTTAATGGCTTTAATTTGTGTCCTGATATGTGTGGTAGTAGCTAGACTTAGCAAACATACAGTAGTGCTTTCATAGTTAAAATGGCCATGCCTCTGAAACTCACTGTTCCTTTACACTCATTTGATTTAAATTATTTTCTTACCTTGTCCAAGGCAAGCTTATACAAGAGGACACTATAAGTTAATTTTCTAAGTCTCATATTAAGGTCCTTCTTTTCTCATAATTTTAAAATTATGTTGATAACTGATATTATTTGTTTCATTTTTATGTCCCATGCTTTTATTGTAAGTCTCATGGAGTTTGAAAGGGCTCCTTCTTACATAAATTTACTCTCTCAATACTTCCCACTCTTGACCCCTCCCCAAGCTGCCACTCATTCACTCTTCAGAAAAACTTCCATTCATTGGTCACCAACTGGGGCAAAGGGCCCCTTCCTTCAATTTGCTGAAGCCTGTTCAGTCATTATTTCTTCCTTATTCTCTTATATCTAGATGTGCAATCCCTTCATTCCTTGTCATATTTTATCATAAGGATTTGTTTACCATGCCATCTCCTCCTATAACTAGACTTGCACGACTCAAGTATGTATTATTCAACTTTGTGAGTAGTACCACGTTATATATAACTTAAGCAAAGACTGCCATCCATGCGGACCTAGAATCCTAACAAGTGGTGTGGGAACTGCTGTGGTGCCCAGACTGAGTGTAGACAGGAGATGTTGGCCTGCTTTCCTTCTGTTGGATTCAGCTCAGTGAACACTCATATTGCAAGTATCTGTCCAGTGCCTCTAATTCACTCTATTATATATGCAACAATGGGAAACTAATATACATTGGCTCCTAAATGCAAGCCTCCCACGGCACACTGAGGAGGGCGGCAGAGTGACTGGTTTACATGCTGGAGGAAAACTGCCTTGACTGAATATATCAAGATTCTGTGTTAATCTCCAAAGTTGTTATAGCCTTAAGAAGTGCTTAAGAATAATTTTGATTAAATTTAATTTCTGCCTTACTTGCCAATTTTTAAACTTTATCACCCCTAGATTTAACTCTGTTGCGCACCCAGCATATGACAGATGTAGAATACATATCTGTTACTGGAGGCCTTAGTGATGGTTGTGTGTCCATGTTGAAGAATAGTAATTAGGATATCCATTTGTCTTGGTCTAACCAGGACAGTTCTGTTGCACACAAGTTGTTTTAGTATAGACATTAATAATGCCCTCTTTCATTCTTAAAGGTGTCCCAGTGTAGAGGGTGTTACCCTCACTATAATTATATTGAAATTATTTCTGTAATTAATTTGAGTACTGGCATGCATGATGTGGTAGGAATAAACAATGTTTCCATTCAAAGATGTGGTAAGACTTGCCAGGGATGTTCATTGCACTTCAAGCCACACTGGTCAAGATCTGCCTAATTGACCTCTGCCTTTTCCCTCTTGTCAGCTCCCTCCTTTTCCTTACATGGTGGAGAGAGGAACACCATTACATTTCATGTTGAGATAACACTCCTTTACAGCACTTTTATTTCCACTTTAAACACTTTAGACATCTCCTACCCAGTCATCCAGCAGCACTTACCCTTTGGCCTCCAGAATGGGTTCTGACATTTGTTCACCCATCCTCAATTCTGGGTCTGAATCTGACCTATTGAGCCTATCAGTATTCTTTCCCTGTGGAGTTCAGTGTCCAGCAAAATCTTTATTGCTACATTTGCCATTTGTAAAACTAATATTTTACAGGTAATAGCATTGACAAGTGAAGCTTAACCTTATAAAAGAATTCCTTTTAAAAGAATAGGTAATAATGTGCTGATAAGAAGGGAGGCAACGTCCCAGATATGTTATTAAGATGGAGTATATATAGAGCGAAGACATAAAGAGGAGAAGAGGACTGCAGAAGGATCACACAGGCCCATCTGCTGAGGGCAGAGAGGAACATTGGAAGGAGGAGGGGGAAATTTGGCATCCTGTAGAACTTCCTTGCTTGTTTTTTGCATTTGCATCTGACGTTCCTCAGGAGTGTTAGATATAAAACTAAAACTACATCAAGTGAGCAACAAACTCTATAGCTGAGTCGCCATAAACACATCATAATATTATGAAAGAAAACCTGAAATATTTAAATATTAATATATATTTAATTATATGCATACTTGGTTGTATCCTGCCTAGTAATCAAGTGGTTCACATAAAAGGCTATAGTGAGAATTATTTTCGCTATAATGCAAAAAAAGTACAATTTCTGGAGCCTGTTGTAAGAGGGGCAGAAGAGGTCTGGAAGAAGCAGAAATTCTTGCATTTGGGATTCAGGGGCACTCAGATGATCAAATATTCACTGGACCAAAAGAAGGTCTGAGGTATGATTCAGAGAATTGGCAGAAATGAAAGTTTGTGTGTCCTACAGGAAGAGGAGTCGTGAGAAACTGGCTACCCTACAACTGCTATAGAGTTACCATTGATTTCCCAGCTACTAAGTCTAGGAACACTACTTACCATTCCAGTGGTCAATTAATACTGACCCCTGCTTTCCCTCTCTGGACACTTATCTTTCTACTAGTCTCAGATTTCATGGCTTCATGGGAAGATGCTCTATTTATTTGAGCTTAACATGATGGGATTTTGTATTTTGTATGCTTAAAAGTAAATAGTATATATGTTTAATAGTACATTATACTACAAAACAAATCTATTGGTTACAAATTCTAGTTTGAAATGGGCCAATTTATAATCTCTCTGGCTTGGAAAGCAGTTTAAATTCTGAAAAAAAATCCACACAGACCTTTAATTTCTTGAAACTAGTATGAGTAAATGAGATAATCTTATTCATTATCATTAGTGGCCTACTAGGGTATTTCCTGGTAAACCATTATCCCCATAGACCATGTTCACATTGTATTCTGAGTGGGTGACATCATGCAAAGGGACAAAACAATAAGCAATATAAATGTTCTTTTGTTATTAGTCCTTATTTTATATACCATATAAAACTATTTTTGTTTTGTTTTAAATCAAAGGATGGTTATTGCTAGTGTCATAGATACCAAATTCCAATGAGATGCATTATGTCCATATTGGAAAATATAGTTAATTCATTATATTTAACCAGGAGGACTTTTCTGTTTGAGCCCCACACTTAAAGTATAAACTCCTAGGGCGCCTGGGTGGCTCATTCAGTTAAGCGTCTGCCTTCAGCTCAGGTCATGGTCCAGGGGTCCTGGGATGCAGTCCAGCATTGGGCTCCCGTCTCTGCGGGGACATCTGCTTCTCCCTCTCCCTCTCTCTCCCCCCTCCTTCAAGCTCTCTCACTCACACTCTCCTTCAAATAAGTAAATAAAATATTTTTTTAAAAGAAAGTATAAACTCCTTATTACAAGGAGATCCAGATGATAATTGCCCTGATAATATCTTTGTATCAGTTCATCTTTTATCTAGAGATCAAAAATTTTAAACTATTAAACTATGGTTAGTATATTTATTAAAGCATAAAAGCACACATTCTTGACTATCTCTGGATGTAGATAGATTTGAATAATTAAGGTTACAATAACAGAAATGTATAAGACATTTCAGAAAAAAATGCTCAGTTTTATGTGTGTAATTACCTATGTATTTAGCTATTTGGTTGTTACACATGTACAAAACACTGCATTTGCTACTTTGCATGAAATATATTTAAATATAGCTGACAAATTATTTCGCTTTGACTTACGATTCTTTCAACATTACTTCGATAATATCCATCTGTGCATCTTCTATCAGTTTATAAATGTGCATCTTTATTTACATCATGGACCCTGTCACCTTACTAGAGAATGCATTTTATTAGTGGGTAGGTATTATTGCACATCACTGAACAGACATTCATTTTTTTTTTAAATCTTTTTATTTTATTTTTTTTTTATTTTTATTCATGATAGGCACACAGTGAGAGAGAGAGGCAGAGACACAGGCAGAGGGAGAAGCAGGCTCCATGCACCGGGAGCCTGATGTGGGATTCGATCCCGGATCTCCAGGATCGCGCCCTGGGCCAAAGGCAGGCGCCAAACCGCTGCGCCACCCAGGGATCCCTGAACAGACATTCATAAATAATTTTACATTGTGATAGAAATTAAATAATTAAGATACATTGTTTTTTTTAAGATTTTATTTATTTATTCATGAGAGACACAGAAAGAGAGAGAGAAAGGCAGAAACACAGGCAGAGGGAGAAGCAGGCTCTAAGCAAGAAGCCTGATGTGGATGGAACTCGATCCCAAACCCTGGGATCACGTCTTGAGCCAAAGGCAGACACTCAACCATTGAGCCACCCAGGCGTCCCTTAAGATACCTCTTTTAAGTAATTGAGAAATAAGGAAAAGTTGTCTTCAACTACAAATATAAGGTATTAGGAATTGCTTCTCTATATGTGTTTTAAAATACATATATAAAATGATCACATTAATTTTTGTGAATTGAAGAATTAACTAGAGGAACTGAAAATTATCCCCCAATTTAAAACCAATTTAGAATCTTTTTAAAATAGACAAAATTTCTTCTATAAATGCAGATTTACAATAGCAGGTATCCATTTTATATTGGCATTAATTGAACTGGTATTTACATTTCCGAACGTTTACTTCTCATTACCCAAGAAGATATTGAGGTGTAGTTTTCCTTCAATAATGTCTTCATTGAATCACTAGTATTTATTAAACTATCAGTGTTAAGGGGACACAAAAACATATCAGCCATCATTCCTGAGTAGAATTGACTTCTCCCAGCTTTGTTTAGGAGAACAGGTTTTCATCTTATTTCTCTAGGTGAAAACATCCCTATAGTGAAGAAGGACTGCACATTTTCTTCATTTTGAGCCTATACACATGGAGTGGTATTCTAAATGATGTGTCATTTACGTAGCACTTTCTTTAATATTGCATGATCTATGATTCAGTTTAAACAGTAAAAGAGCCATTGGGAAGACACAGTGGACAAATGGTGAAGCCTTATATTCAAATTATGTTTTTTGAGACTATCCCAAACTCATCTTTCAGTTTGTGGTGGCCTTTATCAAGCTGGTAGCACTGATAGTTAGGTTTTACTTTGATCCTATCTTTTTTTATGAGAGTCATAATTTATCTTTCTCTTTATTTCTAAATATCCTCTCCATATACTTAAGTTTTTTCTTCAAAGTGAAAAGCCAAAGCTTTTCTCAGAATCATATTTGTACAGGGGCTACAAATTAAATTTCACATGGTATTTCATGGGCCATTATTGCTACAATGAATCAAAGAGAACATAAATTTGCATTCAATTTAAAGTTCTTATAAAGCTATTGAAATACTCCATTAAAATTGTAGATTTCATCAAAGTGCACTGTACAGAGAAACATACAAATGTTAAAGTTTATTTAACAGATATATACCATTGTCAGTTTTTTCATATTTTCAGATTAATCTAAAACTGAATTTCAGCCTTGGCTACCCCTTGAGCAACTTTTAAAATATATCAGTGTCTGGTTGCATCACCTGAGAAGATGATATAACTGGTTTGAGAAATAGTACATGCATTTGTGCTGATCGTTTTGAGAGCTCCCTAGATAATTCTAATAGGCTCTGCCTAGGGCTCGAACAGTAGACAAGTCAAAACATAAACCAAAACCAACCAACCAAACAAACAAACAAACAAAAAACCCTCTTAGAGAACAGTTGGAAAATAGAAGTTCCTTCCCCACTGATCATACATGCCTGTTGGAACTTTTACCCGGGGAGTTTTTTATCTTTTTCATTTGGGGGGAATGCTGTGGGGAGTGCTAACCAGGTGGAAATCATTTGCACCTTGCTGCTGCTTCTCTTTCTGAATAAGTGTGCTGTTTCTGCGTTGCTTGCTTAGTTAAAGTTTGTATTATGCCAAAGTGTATTTATGTGAGGACTTTATTTTAGGTCTACTTTGCATAGTACCACAACCTTTTGCCTGTTTACTTTAGATCCTTACAAGAGCAGAAGGGTAAAATGTTCTTTTATCTCTGAAGGGTTCTTTCAAAGGTTATGTGATTGCCAAGCAACCAAATTTCTTTGCATAAGCACTCATTCGTTCTACTGGCATTTCTCTTTCAAATATAAATTTTAATCTTCGAAAAATGATTTCCATGTGCATTTTGGCTTCAGGCTTCAGGATGAATCACTGTGCCTGGAGCAGAATCTTTGTCAAGGATAGAGCAGAGCATATGAAGGAGCGGCAGGAACACCAGGGAGCCCTCTGGCTCTAGGTCTCCTTAGAGAAGTAAAACATAATCGAACAAAACCCTCAAGCGCAGAAAAAAGTTGCAGGTTCATAGATTTGCATTTTGCGGGAAATATGAACAGGGTTAGGATGAAATTCCTGTTGAGGACAATTAGAATATATTTTGAAATAAAATTTTCTCATTTTTGTTCAAAATGAATACATATACACTAATTCTTTTTAATCCATGAGAAAATTACTTTAAAAATACTGATGCGTGGTTCCTATTCCTTAGCATTCTGCTTTAACTGCTCTGGAGTGCAGCCTGGGCATTGGGAATCTTTAAAAGCAAGCAGATAATTCTCACATACAGCAAGATGTAGAGACCATTGAGTTATATCTTACCCAATTTATTATATCAGAATCTCTGGATGAGTGTATAATCTTGTAGTTTGCATTTTATAAGAATCACTTCAGATACTTACACAAAAATTTGGTAACCACTGGTTTTCCTGTATGATATTTTCTTCTAAGAAATGTTGACTCTATTGTTAGACTATTTTGTCCTGCTTCTATGATTCATGTTTTAGGTATAAATACTTATGGTGTTATTTTTTTTTCTCGTTTAACCACCATCTGTGTTTATTCATCATGTGTAGGTTCAGGCACATACTAGGCATTCTTGATGCCACTTACCTCTCCATTTGGATTAAGGTAATATGATGGAGCAGAAGTGTTTTATAATTTTGCATATGCTAATAAATAGCTTGGCAGTATTTAATCAATTTCTGAGATGTAGAGATAAGCTTCTTTTTTTTTTAAATTTTTATTTATTTATGATAGTCACACACAGAGAGAGAGAGAGGCAGAGACACAGGCAGAGGGAGAAGCAGGCTCCATGCACTGGGAGCCCGATGTGGGGGGCAGGCGCCAAACCGCTGTGCCACCCAGGGATCCCAGAGATAAGCTGCTTCTTAAACTATCTCAGAAAGATGAAGTCTGACAATTACTGTCTATCTGGCCTTGGGTAGGCGTCTCAACTGAGCTTTCTTCCTTTGTGAAATGGTAGGGTTTTTTTGTTTGTTTTTTAGAGAGAGGAGGAAAGGCAGGAAGAGAGAGAGGATCTGAAGCAGACTCCACGTCCAGTGTAGAGCCAAATGCAGGGCTTGATCTCACAACTCTGAGATCATGATCTGAGCAGAAATCAAGAGTCTGATGCTTAACCATCTGAGCCACCCAGGCACAACTGACATGGTAGTTTTTAATATCCATCTTTTAGAGCTGTGATTTGGGAAGGCAATAAGTGCTAGAACTATGTTATTTGTAAAGCGCTATGCAAATTTTTGGTATGGCTACTTATATGTTTGCAAATTAAGAACATTCATTTACAAGGTCATTTTCATTTCAAAATCTGTGGGTTTTCAGTTAAATATGTCCAAAGCACTATTTGTATCTCCACAAAGAGTTTTTATGTAGAAGGTGCCCAAAATGTGTTTTTTAAAAATTTTTCTAGTTTACAGTGATTAATTAATTCAGGAGAATGAAGAAATTCAGAAATGAAGAAAATCAAAATAATTTAGCGTGAATCTTTGATCCAGCATTAGGAATTTTGTATTTCTTCCCATGTTTCCTTGTTTTTTAAATATGTGTGTATGTGGTTCTTTGTTTTGGTGAGAGGAGTGGGGAAATTTCTTTTTATTCCCTTTTCATCAGCCTTTCTGCAAATTGGTCATCTTTTGCAGCTGGGAAAATGGTTAGAAGGATATTTTGAAAGCACTTGGTGCTTTAAGACAATTCCTAGTAAAATATATATTGCTGAGAAAAAGGATGGCTGATTAAATGGGATAGCTTGGATTGAGTTTTATATAGTATTACTGTTTGTATTTGTTTTGAAGTATGTAATGATGAAATAATCTCTTTTCCTTTTAAAATATGGTAAAGAGCTAAACTGCTTATTTTCACAAAGAATGCTGGCAGGCTATAGCTTAACATTTTGCTGCAAATTTTTCTGAAATGTGAGGCTGATACATGTTTGGAACCTAGAAGAATTTTTGGTCCCAGCTGGCAATAATTGGGGAATATTCCTTAGATCGCTAATTACTGTGGTGGTTTATAGTGTAGTTGTAAAGGCCAGTATTGACCTTCACTGCATGTTTTTTTCATATGGAGTGTGATTTTTTTATTGATAAATAATGTAAGCTCAGATATTTTATCTTAGCATAAAGAAATTGATGAACCAACAATAAAAGGTTTGTTGGATCTTTATGGGTTCTTCCTGTTCAAATGTAAGATTCTTCTGTTATGAAACATATAAAAGTTCATATAATCCCCAGAAATGCTACTGTTCAGTATTTTACATAAGAGCTATTTGATATACCTGATCTATTCAAATAGAATAAATACCTAGATAGATAGACATAGAATAAATAGAGAACTTGGTTACTTGTCAAACATTTTGACTTAGTTGCTAATTAAGACTGAGTTAAGATTATGAATAACCTGTACTTGGCTAACCATAAATATTCATGGGATTTCCAGAATATGCTTTCTTTTTGGCAATGCTTATATTTAGGATGCACCAACACAGCACCCCCTTTCCCTATAAGCAGAGAGAATGAGAAATAGAAGGTCAGATAGAGGACAGGACTGGATGAGTATCTTCAAAATCACCTACACAAAGATGAGAGAGAGACAGAGAGGGAGGAAGAGGGATCGAGGGTGGGAGAGAGGGAAGGGAAGAAAGAGGGAGAGGGTCAAACAAAGAAGAGGGAGAGAGAGATTTTAAATATTTTTATTAGTGGTAGCAAGATCAGAATTAAACCATTATGTTCCTAAATGACTATTCAGACAAGCAATATTCACCTGAATATACTTTTTAAAAAGTCAACTCCATACCATTAAGTGTATACCAAAGGGGGAAAAATTTTTTAAACTTTTGAGGCTTCGTCTGTGTTAGTTAAACAAGTCAGGGTAAGTTATTGCCTCTTTTATGGAGTCAACCCCAATGAACATATATATCTAAAAATCAACATGTGTAATTTCATGTTCAAATTCATGACTTTATACAGAGAAATGTATTCCTTCATTTATTCACCAAATGATTACTTATTTCTATTTTATATATTTATGTAATTACTATGTGTCAGACACTTTTCCTAGAGTTGAGGGTACAGTGGTAACCAGAATAAGGAGCATACGACACTATCCTTATGACCCCATCGGTATGCGTAGAGGTGTGCATGGAGGGAGGGGGAGAGAGGGCAATCCAAAGAAAGATTAGACTCCAAGCTGTACAGTTTATCACCAGTGCAGCTGGTTTATGACATATGATATGCTGGAATAATGTGCTGTATATTTTTTACTCCTTTTATAGTCTAATTTTCTATGTCCCCAGCCCCTTTGTTTTTTTACAAATTTGGAAGACTTTAATATGTCTCTATAGTCATATTTGGTTTTGCAATGCTTTATGATTCTCCTGGAACCAAAAAGTTTGTTGTCTAAATTGATCTGACTGGGTTAATTTAGAAGCAGTTTGTTTCAACATTGAGGATATTGAAAAAGAAAAAGAATAAATCATACACACACCCACACACACCCCTAGGAAAGCTGAGTAGATGCAACATTCTCCATTTATTGTCAGAAAAGTTTGTTGCCTATCCCAGTGCATCCCATCTACAAAGCAAATTTGAAGTTTTCTTATTTGAAAGAAAACAGAAGCCGAGTATAGATTTATCATAAATGATTTCAAATGTGATTCTTTGTCACAGTTAACAAGATTCTTTCTTGTGGCTCCAAGTGTCTATATGCCATTATAGTTAAACTTTGATTCTCCTTGTGGAAGAAGCAACAAATATTTTCTGTCTAGTTCATGTGTAAATATGAGAACTATTTACAGAAATGTTATATATTAGCAAGAAAGTTATGGTGCCGTGGTATCTTAACCAGTGTATATAGGTCATATATGACTCTTGTGCTGGTAAAATTATGGACTCTCATTCTTACATATTCATCTGGGACTTAGCATCATGGACCTCTAGGAAGTTTTCAGTGGCTAACTGTCTTCTACAATGTTTCGATGCTTGTTTTGTATTGAATTGTCTGTAATGAAAAGAAAGAATTATATCCCACATGTTCCGTTGAGAACAGAGATTGAAAAGTATTTGGTTCTGTTTTTGGATCTTTCTTTGAAGTCCTGCTTTAACATGAATGATAGTATTCTTTTTTGAGTGCCAAAAATAACAATGAATACTACCTGTCACTTTGTACACGTAAGTGGGTGTTTGCAAAACCTTTGACTTCATTTAATAAAATCAGTGCTAAATTAATGAAAAGCCTGTTATCTTTTTCCAGATGGTGCCTCTCTATAGCTGTGGACCACCATATATTTGTCATCTCTTTGCTTATTGATTTGGAACGTCTCACTTTCTGTGAAAGGAGACATCTTCAAGGTACCCACATTCCCAAATGCTTAGATCGTAACAACTCTTTGATGCAAATGTGGAAAGTACCTGGAGATTAACACATGATAGGATAACAGGCCATTGCTAAACAGGATGAATGAATTTTGTAACAATTAGAGAGAGATTGGGTATCAAATAGAAATGTGCTACCCACCAATCAAAATGTTCTAGGAATACCTTAGCATTTCAGTCTGAGTTCTGATGTTTTACATCTTTTTACATGTGTCATACACTCACTTGGAGACAATTGTTTGATCACTAGGGGAATGCATTATTGGTTTCGGAAATAAAATAGCTGTGGTGTTCTCTTTTGAATAGCACTATGTATGAATTAGGACTATGATCTTGTTTGGGTAGAACATTCCGTTAAATTTCTTGGATTTATGTCAGGATATAACAAAGTGCATTTATCAGCTTAGGAGGTTTACTAACTTCTGCATTCAGCATTAAGTTTAGTTAGCCGAAGTCTACAATTAAGCAACAAGACACAACAACAGGCTTTGAATTTTAATGGCAATTGGCAAGACGCTGAATTGTAATTAAACCAGTAGAGATGATGAATTACTTACAGATTTAAACTGTGTGTGGACTAGCCAACATAAAGCAAATAGCCAATGGCTTTCTCTATTGGGTTATATCTCTCTATATAAATAGATAGAAGTATTTATAATAGTCCTTTTAAAAATGCAACTATTCTGTGTCCTTGAGCAACTTCCAGGAGCTAGTCTTCTAGTTGTCTAGATATAAATTAACTGAACTTAGAGATGATACTTTTTTTTTTTTTTTAGGAGAATAAGAACTCTGTTTCTTCATATCTGTCTCTCCAACCATTGGGAAGTTTATGTCCATAGTAACTATACAGTCAGTACAGTTGAAAATGTTTCTTAAGTGGGAGTCCTGCTTCATTTCCATCACAAGTTAAAAGGAAAAATGTATATAAAAGAGCAGTGGATTTGCTCAATATCTGTCTTTTATAGGCACTTATCACACAAAAGCTTGCCATTCTGAAAAGTATTTTTTATAAAAGTACTTTAGAATCATGGTTGTGTTTTTACTTTAAAAGCAAATAAGCTTTTAATGCCTGTTTGGAAAGATAGAACAGGGTTTGTGTCCTATGTGTAAGGATTCTACATCCTTCTCAAACTGGCCTGACACAGCCATCCTCAGTGATAGCAAGGATTGGAAAATAGCCTCTGTTATGGGTTACCAAGCTAGACCTCTACTCTCAGGACAGTGAAGCCAGGTTACCAGGCTAAATCCACACTTCCAGGACAGTGAACTCCATTCTCCAGGCTAGACTCCTATTCTCACGACAGTGAATTTAGGTTACTAGGCTAGATCCCTACTCCCAGGAAAGTGAAGCTAAGCTACTAGGCTAGATTGCTACTCACAGCAAAATGAACCCAGATTTCTAAGCTAGACTTCTGTCTACTTCCAGGACGGTGAACTACTGCTTTTCTGGTTCCTTTCTGGCAATGGTGTCAATAAGATCAGGCAAAGTAATAGTCCATTTACTTACATAGAATTGACCAGAATTTGGGAAACTTGGGTGGCTCAGTGGTTGAGCATTTGCCTTTGGCTCAGGGCATGATCCTGGAGTCCTGGAATCGAGTCCCACATTGGGCTCCCTGCAAGGAGCCTGCTTCTCCCTCTGCCTATGTCTCTGCCTCTCTCTGTGTGTCCCTCATGAATAAATAAATACAATATTTTAAAAAAAGAATTAACCAGAATTTATGAGAAAACCTCAGGAGAACAGCAATATTGAGAACTTCCTTATAAGCATGTAGATTCCAAATCCTTTTATGAACAGTTTTCCCTCATACTAATTTTTGTGATATAAGCTCATCCCACTACTCCTACAACCTTCCCTCAGGAACTCTTGTGACTCTCTACTGACACCAAGTCTTTCAAGGTTCCGGGACCCAATTCCAGTGTGGTGGTGCTGAGGGGTGGGTTCCCCTCACACAAGACCAATTCTGACACTATCCACCCAGAGGATGGCATCAGAGGTGGCATCAGATTCTGCAGGTTAAGGGCCCAGTCCTTCAAGACTGCTCCTCCACCCCCCACCTGAAACTCCAGATCCATACCCCAGGCTGTTATATGTGTTTCTGACTCACCAGCTATAGACTCCAACTATTCCCTCCCTAGGTCTTTTAATTTGCTAGAGCAGCTCACCAAACTCAGGGAAACACTTGCCAGTTTATTAAAGGGTAGGATAAAGGATCCAAATCAACAACAAGATGAAAAGTTACATAGGGCGAAGAATGAGGAAAGGGCCTAGGCTTCTGGGACCTTTCCAGGCCACCACTCTTTCAGTATTGCCACACATTCACCCACCTACAAGCTCTCTGAGCCCAGTCCTTTTGGATTTTGATGGAGGCTTCTTTACACAGTCATGACTGACTAAATTATTAGCTAATCCAACCTCCAGCCCCTCTCTCCTCCCTTGAGTTTGGGGTTGGGAGAAGGTGGAGCTGGAGCTGAAAGTCCCAACTCTATACTAGTATGGTGGGTTTTCTGGCAACCAGCCCCTACTCTTGGGAGGAACCTGACAGTCATCATTAATATAACAAAAGACACTTTATCACTCTCAACACTTAGGAAATTCCAAGGGTCTGGAGAGCTGCGAATCAGGAACAACTGAGGCCTACCAGGGACCTTCGCCTCCCAGGGAACCTGGCAAATATTGAGCCATCTACTTCTATTTAGTGCTGCTGACATAAAATCTCTGCTCCTCTTCCCCTTCTCTCCTTCATCATGGTGGTCTCACTCTTACTGCTCCCTCCTTCCTATACCCTAGATACCTACAGGAACCTCTTCCAAAATTATTATAATGATGTGGAAGAAAAATTAAATGGTGAGACTGTACTTCTATAGAGCCAAGTTTTGCTTTTTTAGGTTTCAACTACAGCCAATATTTTATTCTGGGCACCATGGTTTTATATGATAGGCAGGAATATTCGGTTCTTATTTTATAGACTATATGGGAGAGAACCGATGCTCAGGGAGATTTAGTAGCTTGCCTAAAATCCCCCAGGACTAAGAGGTGGTCACAGGGCCACCTTGTTTCCTTGACCCAATACCTTCTGCTACAGTGAAAAAGACAAAGGTTTTGAAGTCTGTCGGCCAGTTTCTTTGTTGAAAAAAGATTTTATTTATTCATTCATGAGAGACACACAGAGAAAGGCAGGGATATAGGCAGAGGGAGAAACAGGCTCCCCATGGGAAACCCGATATAGGACTCAATCCCAGGACCCTGGGACCTAAACCAAAGGTAGATGCTCAACCACTGAGCCACCCAGGTGTCCTGGCCAGTTCAATTCTAATTCATATTACTTACTAGCAAAATATCATGGACACATGACTTAATCAGTAAAGCCTAATTTAAAGGCAAACTGAAAATAAAGATCCCACCTCATATATTTGTTATGAGAATTAAATAGGATAATGTGCTAAAAATGCTTGCCTCATAATAGATAGTAACTGGATGTTAGTAACTTTTGAAATTTTATCCTCTAGAGGATGGGTCTACTCTGGGTTAGTTATGGGGTCGTTCAGCCAAGGCAATTATTTATGAAATTCTTCCAGCCAAAAGTGATCCTGGTGTTTGCTTCAGCCCTGTGTCATCAGTTCCCATAATGATTTTTTTTTTTTAATGATGCTGGAAATGGATTTAAATAAGACAGACGCTCATTTGTTCCTAATGCCTCCAGAACAATTGGAGAGTGGAACAGTTTGACAAGTGTTTGGCAATGCTGACTGTTTAATGTATTCTGAATTGGCCCAAGAAATGTAATTCACTACCTTTTAAACCACTATAAACCCCTTGTTTTCAGGCTTTCATTATTTGTAATTATATAATTTCTATTCCCTCTTTTATTGTGGCTGACATTTCATTATAAATTAAACATGGGAGAATCCTGTGATAACACCTTATGGTATTGAGTAGAACTGATTTCACACAGATTCAATCAAAGTTGATGTTGTTGTCCTGCTCTTTGATTTCTCACCTGCATTTTAAAGGTGCTTCCCCCACAAGGATATATAAAAACCAGCCTGGCTGTGAGCTGGCTTAGCTGGTTCTTTTTGAGACTTACTTCATTTGCACTTTCTGTAAAGACTTTGTATGGGGAAAATGTTATTCCTTGGTTCTGCTTTCGTCCTGGTTGTCAGTGCTCACATGCAATTAGATCTATATCTCAGCCTAGGGATAAATAGAAAAGGTTTGAAGTTGGAAGCACCAGAAACATAGAATTGTAGACCCTGATGGGCAGAGACCACAAATGAATTTCCTTCACTTTGACTTAGTTTGTCCTGAGTTTCTGTTGCCCAGTGTGACACTGGTAATGAGTTTCTAACAAGGACAGGAAACGCATGAGAGCCAGGGTGGGGTCCCATGCTGCTTTTCCTTTCTGAGAGTGTATATAAAAATAAATGCAACAAAAGCAAATCAGTAACGATTTCTTTAAAATGTGTTCTTCCTTCTTTAAAGCCAGAGATATTTTTATCACAACCCAGCAAGCATAATTGGAATAAAATTAGAGCATGTAAGGAATTGAATTAATCCATGGATTAAACCCACCCATTTGGGATAGCATGGTTATTATGGATCCAATCTAAAAAATCAGTGTTGGCCATGTGGAACTCAGTGCACTGTGCTGAATGCTAAGGATATTGGACATCCTTTCAGTCCTCAATTTGGAAACTTCATGATGACACTGATTACCAGGTGAACTCAGAAATAGTTATTATGAGGAATGCTTTCTCTCAAATCCTTACCACCCCTCAAAAAGTCTATTTGATTTTTAAATTCTTTGAATTAGCTCTGGGAAACATTCAACAGTTAATGAATGAGCATATAGTGACAGAAACAGCAGGGATGAGTATGTTCATCATAAATGTCTTGAAGGATCTCATGAGGATATTCAGTTCTCAGTGAACAGCTTTCAGATCAGTCTTATGGAAATGATTTACTGTATTGTGCTTGAATCAGTCATGTAGAAGCAAAACTGTTGGCTTTTTGGACACTTAGTGTCCACCATGGACATATAGTAGGGAATGTAATTACTACATTAAATCAGTTGTAAATCATCTCATTATGGCTTTTATCCTTTTAAAAATATTCAGAATAATCTACATATATGAGATATATATGTGCATTTTAATATATATGTGCATATGCTTTTTTATCTGTAACATATAAATAATTTATTTGAATGAGTTATATTTAGGATAGGGAAATAAAGGAGTAGATTTCATAGTAATTCAGACATGACACTAAAATGCATATCTTGACATTCCTAGAGTCAACATGCCATAGTATCACTTTTTTTTTTTTTTTAGTAATTACCCCAATTAGCAGGTAATTCACTTAAGTTTACCTATAATGATTCAAGTTCATGTCTCTAAGCATTTGAAGGTGCTTAAAGTAGTAAAGACCTATATTTTCTTGATTCAGTTAATGAAACTAAAGTAAAACATTGTACCTTGGTTTTACTGCAAGTAAGTGAGCAGTGACTATTTTTATATTGTGTAATTACAGTTACCACTTAAACTGAAAGGCAATCTGGATTACAAAACAGCCCAGGTTAAAAAAAACAAAAACAAAAACAAAAAACAAAAAACAGCCCAGGTTAAATATACTGTTTTCGTTGTCCAAAGCTTTCTTTATAAATAAACTACACAAATATAATTGGAATAATGAACTTCATAATTTCACAGATATTTTTCAGATAATATCTTATGAAGAGATTTAGTCTTTTTGGAGATGAATGAAAGTGTAGAAAGTACTTGTAAGAGAGTTTATAGAAAACAAGTCTGAGATGGCTATTAATATACATAATATATAATAATATATTTAAAATATAAAAACACATTTAATTTGGAATGCCAAATAACAGAAACAGAGGTTGACATAACATTTTATTATTCTTAATTATGAGTTGAATTTTTATTATTTGTATTCGCTTGACAGTCATCAATATCAATGCATCATGTGCATTTTAAATGTAAAGAAAGACATTTTCTAGTACTATACAAAATCTATTTTTACTTTTTTTTTTTACTATTTTACTTTTTAAAAGATTTTATTTATTTATTCATGAGAGACACATAGAGAGAGGCAGAGACATAGGCAGAGGAATAAGCAAGTTCCTCCCAGGGAACTTGATGTGGGACTCATCACAGGACCCCAGGATCACGCCCTGAGCCAAAGGCAGCCGCTCAACTGCTGAGCCACCCAGGTATCCCCAAGATCTATTTTTAAAAGATGACATCTTTTACTTAACAATGGGCAAATGAAGTGAATAGCATTTGATGAAAGAGGGTATTTAAATAGCCAAAAAGTTTATGAAAAGACTCTCAGCATCATTACTCATCAGAACAACGTAAAATAAAATGCCAAAGTGGTGCCCCTAGGCTCTGACCAGAATGGGTAAAATTAAAATAATTGAGAATACCTAGAGTTGGCAATTATATAGTACAAAACAAAACAAAACAAACTTTCATATATTGCTTCTGGGATGCCAATTGGTACACTTTTTCAGAAGGTCTACTAATGTTAAATAAATCATCTTCAAGAATAACAGTGACACTCCTGGGGAAAGGTATGTTTATTTCTACTAAAAAGACATGTATGACAATATTAATAGTGTTTTTAATAATAGCCCCAAAATGGAACAAATTAAACATCCATCAATAGTAGAATGGATAAAGTGCAATATATTTATATTATTACAATTATATTTATATAATTTAATTTAATTATATTTATATAATTTATATAATATTTATATAATTATATCTATAATTATATTTATATTATAGAATGCTATATAGCAATCAAACTCAACACACTGGAATATGCATGGCTGGATCTTACAGATACAATCAGGAGGAAAAGAAGCCAGACACTCAAGGGTAGATGCTAAATGATTACATATATGAAATAATTTGAATGTGAACAATATGAAATAACATATGAAAAATATGAAATAATAGATGAAATTTAAAAACAGGCAAATCTAGTCTTTAATGGTAGAGGTCAGCATGGTGGTTACCTTTGGGGAGAGATTATTGATTAGGAGGAAGCACAAGTGAGGTACTAAAAGTGCTTTATATCTTGATCTGATATCTGTGTGCATGTGTGTCTATGTGTGTATGTGTTGTTTGTATTTATGGGTATAATGTAGCTGTAGAGGCAAACTTCATATTTGGATGCTTTAATACATGTAGTTTATACCTGAATAGAACAGAGGAAAGAGGGTATAAGTGTGGCTACAAAGCACTTTCAGGGCTCCTTTTCACAATCATTCTTGCATTGCCATAAATTCTTTCTTCACTTAACATGAAAAATAAAATGACAGGATGGTATTTTGATGAGCTCTGATATTGGAGATACAGTTTATTTTTTCAAAATTCAGCTTTAACCTTTCTTCCATGTTAACTATAACTTGGTTGTAATAGTCCAACTCAGAAGCACCAACTAAACCTGAAGTCTTAAACTTCCCCTTGGATATATTAATTTTGGTTCTTGTTTCATAATCTTGACTTTATTGTGAATCAATTTTTTGAAAAATTTAATCTATTTCCCCTCATTTCTTATAGCAAAAATATTAACATTATGTAGGATTCATCTATTTATCATCGGTACTGTACATAAAGACACCTTGTTGTTTTGAATGGTTTATCTAGTAAAAAGTAGTGCTAGTGTTTTCTTTTCTTATACAATCTCATTATAGAACACGCATCTTTTATTGATATGTATTCTGTCAAGAATCGGAAACAGGCGTTCCCTGATCTATCCCTGCGGCTGTTTCTCTATTTATATCCTCTGGGGCCAATAAACATCTCTCATTGGTATGTCCCTTGGTGGCTTTATATCAGTGTAGTTAATTCTCATCTTAAATCTTTTCACCTGCTGTTGGCCAAGAACTAGCTAAGAAAGCTGATTTGCCCAAAGCTTGTGGATCTTAGATGAAAAAAATGATGAGTGTCCACTTGAGGCTTGAGTACTCTCCTTTTCTTTAATTATACAGATCATGCGCTGTCCAGCATCACCATCAGTCACTCATCTTGGAGGGTCCCTTTCGCATCAGAGGGAAAGGGGAATTTTACCAAAGGGAAGGTTTCAAGTCCTGAAATAGGAGATGTAAAGGCATGTTATCTCTCTCGTAAGATCTGTGGTCTATCGTGTATCTTCATGAAAATTCTAAAAATCTATTTTATGATGGTTTGAGGAATGAATGGGGGACAGTACTAGAAAAGATAGATACCAGCATTGTTTTTGATGCCAGAATTAAAATTCAACCAATAATGTGTAGTGCAGTTATCACTTGAAAGATTCAATTTCACTTTCTTATTTTGAGTACCAGAATTATACTATAAGTTTTCCCCCTATTTACCTGTAATATAGGTTAACTTTCTAGTTATTGATAGGTAGAATATAATGATAAGAAGATAGTTATTTATTTATGAAAACACAGATTTCTCTCCTTTTCACCATGACACTTTGGACACAGTTTTAATGCAAGCCTTCCCACTACTGCATGTGGCTTTCATAGTGGACATCTGGGCTAATTCATCCCACCTTCTGGTCTTTCAATTAAGCCTATTTTATTTTTGTAAGAAAAATGATTCCCTGTAAAGGAAGGATCTCAACGTTTCTCTCTCCATTATTTCCCCTCTTCCTTTTCTTGTTGCCCTTCTCTAAACAAGTTAATTTGTCTCTGATTAATCAGAGGTCTCTGAACTTTGGTTTCCTCCCTTCTCAATTTGGGATAAATACTTTCATCCTCATAGGCTTATGATGAGGAATAAATGGAAACAAAACACTTGGTGTAAGGTAAGTACTCAACAATGGCTATATCATATATTTTTTTAACTGATAGCCTCTCAAAATGATTTGGTAGTAAGCTTCACAGGAAGGGAGCTAAAAAAATGAAGAAGTTATTTCTTTGGAGTAAGAGATCGATAATGCCTAGCCAAGCCAAGGCTGGGAGAGATGGGTACACTGGAAATCCTATGAAATGAAAACAAATCTGGTAGGCTTAGCTCTACATAGGGATCATTATGTTTTAAAGGTTCATGTTGTGCTTTCTTTGATAAACTAGACCTTTGTTTATCTTAAATTAAGTTGTTATTCTCTGAAAGCTTACAAACTGTTTTTGGAATAGTTAGAAATATAATTTATTGGAAAATGTTATTGGTGGATTACAGTTTTGCCTTAGACCCCTATTAATAAGTATTGATAAAGCTCTCCAAACCAAAGATGTAAGAGTATAGTTGTAATTCCCTGAGAAAGCCAAGAGTATTTTTTAAAAGATTTTATTTATTTATTCATGAGAGACACAGAGAAAGAGAGAGAGGCAGAGACACAGGCAGAGAGAGAAGCAGGCTCCATGCAGGGAGCCCAATATGGGACTCGATTCTGGGACTCCGGGACCATGTCCTGAGCTGAAGGCAGACAGACGCTTAACTGCTGAGCCACCCAGGCGTTCCACTAAGAGTATTTTAAATTAATATTATGGTTGTGGCAGGGACTCCACATTAGTTTCCCTTTTTTTGGGTTGACCATTACGCACACATACACACACACACACCTCTTTTTTCAATGACCTTTCACCATTATAAGAAAGATGGGGATTAACAGAAGCTAGGATGTAGTGTATTATCCAAAATATCCTGCAGAGGAAGGATCTGCCTTGGCAGGCATCCAAGCTAAAATCCTTTGCTTCGAAGAGCTAAAGCTGATGGAAAAATGAATAGTTTGGTTGGGAATGATTTCTTTATCACAATTACTGACTTTGGGCTTGGTCCAGAAATATTTCCATCTAAAGAAGTTTTTAAAAAAAATAACAAAAGAAGTAAAAACTAATCTTCCATTCCTGACAGACTGACAGTATTCTTAGTGGATTCAGGCTTCATTGAGTTTTTGAAGGTTTCATTGTCAATGGCAACTTTCCCCAAGACAAAAGGCTTTTGCCTGGAGCTAAGAACAAGAGCATCTTCAAGTCATGGCTCATGTCTTGGTAACTTTGACTTTCCAAAAGCCTTGAATACAGTAACTAATGTACAATAAGTGCCCAATAAATGCATCTTGTCTAGGTGAGTGAATAAGCAAGTGAGTGAACAATAATAAGGATGACCTATAATTTGTTTAGACCATCTACATTCTGTACACTTGTGCATGATAACTAATATTTTTACAATCTCTGGTTATCTCTTTTGTTGCTTCAATCACCAAAACCATAGTTGCCAGTCCTCTATGAGATCAGAGAGTAAAGGTGTTTCACAGGCTATTTGCCAGGCAAATTTTACTCATTTTCTCTACTTTATATAAACTCATGCTCATGTGGCAGCTGAATCTGATAGTATCCAGGATGCTGATTAATTTACAGGAAGAAAGGCAGGCAGTGTAACTTTATAGAACACCCTTACCCAGAACTTCAGAGGCTGAGCTAAACCTCTTATTTCTCCTTGCCAGCAAAATGGAAAAAAAATGAATTTAAATGAAAAATAAAATATTAATTTCAGTGCCTCTTCAAAGATGATACTGCCAAATCAAGTAATAGCATTTGTAATGATCAAATTGTGTACTTAAATCTTTATTTGATGGACAGAAAGCCTGAGCATAGCTTGACTGTGACTTACTCTTCTGGATAACATGTCATTTGTCTTTTTATATTTAGAGGAATCCCAAATAAGTAGCCATGATTTACACTTTAGAAAACATTTTGTTTATAAAATTCATTTAGTGTTTTTTTCCTTCCTTCTTTATTTTCAGGTACCTGAAAGATTCATTGGTTAATTAACTAATTGGAAAGAAAACTTCACATCCATTTATTGAAAGAAAGAACTAGAAAAATGGACTGGTGGGGGTAGTGAAACTAGATTATTACATGAAGTGGATGTGGCCTGAACATTGCCAGTATTCCAGATTCTCATGGAATCCAGGCCTGTGATCCTGAGAGGAGATTACAACCATAGGTTAACTCATGTACATTTTTGGAAATAGACATTTATTTAAGTTCTCAGAAAAATCTAACAAGAATGCTCTATTCATCTTCTTACAAAATTCTTTAAAGATGAGAGGAAGAGGCAGGTGAAATGTGGCCTTAAACACATTTCTTTTGAAAAAAGATAATGATTTTACATAGTTTTCAAAACCTGCCCATTTAGTCAAAAATTGACAAAGAAGTTATGTTTAGCAAAGTAACAATTATGCTGAACATCACAATAGAGAGATTTTACTACTTGTGGTTATCTTTATGTTATACAAATAAGTATCATTTATAAATACACTTTATATATGTGAATACAGAATATGAATAACTTTTATTTTCTGATAAAAAATATTATTAATAACATGTTGGCTTCCCCTATGTTCTAACCTAGAGTTTTATAATGAGACATCTATACAATAGAATGACACTTCTACATGAAGGTTTTAGAAGGTTAATGAAATACAAAAATAGCATATTTTTTCTTACCAAAATATGCAAAAATCATGCTGAGATAAACTGATTTTCTTCAATCCAGTCAAACTAAAGTACTGTTGTTTGTGCTCTGTAATTTTTTTTTAGATCTCTTAGCTGTAAGGCTTTTTACATAATTTTGTTTTAATAAATGGCTTAGATCAAAATTGTGGCCCGTGTAATTATATTTCAGGGAATAAATTGATATTATGCTATTTGTTAGTCAATTATGTTATTTCATTTTTATATGGATTTTTAATTCCTCTGTTTCACCACATCAGATAGGGAAGGGACAGCAAGAAGTTCTACAAGTCAAAGACGTAAATGTCAAACAAAACTTGTAATCTTTAAACCTCCTCTTATATTTCAGGAAGCCAACCATTTTATAGTCTTCACAATACAGCCGGGATAATCAGAATTTGAATTCACCTGTGTAAAATTTGAAGCATGTTCTTGTCTGTGGCTAAGAGAACTTATCCCTTCTCTTGCTAACAACTGACTGCCCACTGATTAGCACTACACTGCTTAGTTTCTCAGGTCTTCCTTGACTTGCACACACAAGTACCAGGAACCTTTTCATCCCAGCTGAGACCCATTTTTTTTTCCTTGAAAAGTACTTAGGAGAAATATGCATAAGGGAGTACTAGCCTGATGGCTCCATCATCCTCTTCTTCCAGTTGCAACGGGTTAGCATCTTGGGTGAACTGCTTAACAGACACATCCTTTTCAAGTCAATAGGGGAAGGGACTAACAATGTGATGTCCTTCGTTGGCCTCATCATCTGCTTCTCCCAGTGTCTTCAATTGGTTCTTCCCCTGTCTTCAGTACTTCTGAAAATATGAGGTTAAGGGGAGCCTCAAGAACCTCAAGAAATCTCCTTGGTAGCTGCAGTGTCATGAAAGAATCCCAGGTGAGCATCAATGAGCCCATGGAGGTTCTCCATGATTAGCTTCTTGGGGGTGCCATAAGGTTCAGTCAGTAAGCATTCTCAAAAGACACAAGGCTTGGACACTTTTAGGAAACCCACCTTTTATCTTAAAATGACCTCCTGAGTACCTTTCCTCTGCTGCCCTTCACAAATATCTGTCCTTTGTTTTCCAGACTTATGATTCACTCCACACTTTCACCACCTTACCAACCACATCAATCTAATTGGACTTTCCCACAAACATGACTGCTTAATATAGACTCCACTTTTGCCCCCTTTCCACCAGCCAAAATATTCATATCCATATCTGGTAGCAAAGCCAATCTTTCTCTAGCCCTCTTAGAGAGTTACACAAGATGATGCCATTCTTTCTCCAATTGATATCATTGACTCTCTCCACATTAGATGTCCACTTTGTTGGCACAAATTGTTATTGTAAAAATAACTGTCAGAGACTAGCAAGTCTGAATATATATATATATTTATATTTATATTTATATTTATATTTATATTTATATTTATATTTTACTTGCTCATCCCTTGTACATTGGATTGGTCATTGATAGTTAGCAAAACCATTGTGAAGACACAAAAACTTATGTGTGAATGTTCATTACATGATAATTTATAGCAAGCCCTAAACTGGAAACAACCATCAACTGGTGGTGGATGTGGAATATACATATAAAGATATAAAGTAAAAAGGAACATATTACTAATTCCTAGGTGAACCTTGACAATATCATACTAGGTGAAAGAAGTCAGACCAAAACCCCCAAATAATGTATGACTCCATTGATATGAAATGTCTACAAAAGACAAAATTATAGTCCCCAAAAGCAGATCTATAGTTATCTAGAGGCAGAGAGGACTGATTGCAAAGAGGCATAAGGAACTTATGGGGATAATGGAAGTATTCTAAAACTAAATTGTGGTTATCATTGCATAATTGTTTAAATTTACAAAAACTCATTGAATTGCACTCTTAAAGGCTAAATCATATGCTATAAAAATTCTGCTTTAACCAAACTGTTAAAATTGTGGAAATACATTATTTGAAGTCCTTCAAAACCATGCTTCTGCATAGTTCCATTTTACAATTTTTTTTCAGCAAAATATCTCCCTTCCCTCTCACAGTGTTCTTTGGACAATCTTTCTTGAACTTTTATGTGCATATGATTCACCAGGGGATCTTGCTGAAATGCAAATCAAGATTCTGGGGTGGGAGCTGAGATTTTGCATTTCTGCAAGCTCCCAGGTGATGCCCATGGTTTTGGTCTGGGGACCACATTTTTGTAGGATGTGTTTAGATGTCTCTCCACTTTCTTGGCCTGTAGGTTTACTTTATTTCCATGATAGCAAAAATGACAATTTACCATATGGAAAGAACCTGTTTGATGATAAGTTCTTTAGCTATGTTGCTATTAGATCCTTTAACCTCTAAAATATTTGTTGCTGCCTTGTACTGCTCTCACTGACCATTGAAATTAAGCCCAAGACGATCTTAGTTCCTCTGATTCCTCATCAAAGACCTCTTATTAGACTATTTTAGGAACGAGAGTCTCTGAGAACAAAGTTCTGAAAGAGCAGCTCACCTACTACACTTTTCTATTAGAGGTAATGTAATTGAAAATACCTGAAAGCTTTATTTTAAATATGTTTGTTTCCAAAAACTTTATACAGAGTCAATTTGAATTCTTTTTTTTTTTTTTTGACCAAATAGTGTTTAGGGTTCAAAGGCCAAGGGCATAGTAATGGTGACTTAGAGAAAAGGCTTGACATGGCCCAAAGAATACCAGTCTGATTAAGGAGATCTAGGTACAGGTCGATGTTCTGCTGTTGTCTGTATGTGCTACTGTGAGGATGGCAAAACATCTTTCTTTACCTGTAAAGTAGAAATGTTTTTGCCATGGATCTCTCCCCCTTAGCAGTCTACTGAAGCCCCTCCTAAGAAAAAGCATTTTGAAATGCATAAAATACAAGTGGATAGGATTGGTAAGGAAAGCAATTATACTGAAATACAGTTTTCAAAATATAAAAAATGATGTAGTGATATATAAATTAACAAATTAAATAAGATCTTTTAGCAAATCTAAGTAGTGATGAGGATAAATACTTCAAGATCTCTGCAACTAAATTTAAAATTAAAATACCAATAATTTCTATTTATGGCAAAATATTAGGTATTAACAATACTGCTGTGGTTTACTGCTTGTGTTCATATTGGGAGAAAATGCTAAAGCTCAGTAAAGGCTAATGAAAGCAAAGATGCAATAATTTCCACTTTAGTTTGCAAATCCTCTGAACTCTGCTTGTTCATTGCTTGGGAGTCTGTGGTCCTGGATTAAGAATATCTTGCCTGGAAGCTCTCCAACATCTAAAATATAGCAATTAGCTGATGATGACTTGAGCACTAATTTAAAGAGTTTCCATCATGTAATGTGGTTAAATAATTTAGAATGCTGTCACATATTTTCCAAAGAACAACCCTCCTGGGGAAATACAGTGTCTTTTAATTTATTTTATTGTAGATGAGGGAATTTAGATAAAGCTGAAGTAGCTTAGCAGAAGTCATACAACTGGTTAGTGATAAATGCTTTGGAACCAGACCTGACCATCTCTGGGACTCTCTTTTTTTACATCATCCTTCAATTTAGGAAATTAAATAACTAGAATTTGCTTGTTTGTCTTTCAATATATTATTCAAACATTAACAAAATCACTTGTTAGAGACCTTCAAACTTTAAACCTTAAAGATAAGCTGAAATATTTAGGTCAATCCTTTCATTTGTGAATGAAAAAATGAAGCTCATAGAGATTAAGTGTCATGCTCAAGGTCACACAGTTGGGAGATGACCTAGGCTCTTCTGATTTTGCCAATCAGCATTTCATCATGGGAAGGACAGGATTTATAGATTTCTATGTAAATCCAAGGAAGTCAGAAATATTTGAGAACAGGATATTTGGGCAACCATAAAATAAGCCTCCATGTCTGTAGGAACAGATAGTGAACCAGCCTAAAGAAAGAGCCCCCCTTGGGGGTTGGTTGTTGATATCCATGCAGTCTAAGCACATTTGGAATGGGAGGAGAAATATGTAAGTCAGATACTGAAGAGAACCAGGATGAGAGAGCTGAAGTGGTATGGACTCTTGCTAAAGAGAGAGTACCCCAGCGTGGCTGAGCAGAAGTTTCCTAAACTGCAGAGCAGGGCAGGAGCAGTTATGGACATCTGTGTCATTAGATTGCTCAGCATGTGATATCAATGATGATGTCATCCACCTGATACAAATGTTGGAAAGGATGAAGCTGAGACTCAGAATATGTACAAGGTAGTGATGAAGTGGGACATTTGAAATTGTGTTTTAGTACAATTGCATACAATAACCAAAGACCTCATGATTTGTAAATACTATAGGAATACAAAAGTGAATCAAATATGGATTATGTTTTCAAGAAACTTACAGTATGAATTAGTTAAGAGGTCAAACTCTTATTTCAAATGCAAACTCTGCCAATTCATTAACTGATAAAGTAGCTATGTGGCCTTAGAGAGTCTCTTCCTCTACAAATTACAGATCATAATGGAAACACCTTGCAAAACTGTGATGAGCCTGACATGAGTTTATTGGATATGAGGCCCATTTGTGGATTGCAGCTATTTACACCAAGATCTATTTAACCAAGAGTTAATCTGCATATAAGGGAATGCAAAGTTTAGAATCCTACAACTCTGAATGAACTTTTCACACTCTGTTATATTAAAATCCTTTAGTCTATCATGCACCTTGAAGGAATTCTTGACACTAGATCCAGAGTATGAAATTGTCCTGCACTATGGCTTCATTGGTCTAAGTCCCCTTGACCTGTTTCATTTTGCTGGTTTGGTTCATGACAACTGAAGACAGCCCTCTGTGTTCTTTTGTAAGATAATTTATATAACTGAATTAGAGAAGACAAATGAAGTCCTCTTTCACTTTTGTGGGTTTCTTTGTTTTTAGATTTTATGATAAACTCTTCAGAACTTAGACCTGGAATAACTAGGTGTCCATGTGATGACATCTACATATATGACTTGAGGCCATTGACTGCTGTGATGGTAATGGTCATCAGTCAAAAAGCACATGGTTAAGGGTTTTTAATCATGTTTTCTGAAAATAAAAAATAAAATCTGTACCAGATAACACCCAACTGAGGGCCTGGGAGTCATTATTTTTCTTAATTCCATGATATATTATTGTGAAAGTTATAAAAAACAAGCAAGCTCAAAATAATTGAAGTATTCCTCAACTTGGCAACAAGTAACAATCTCTCCCAGCCACCCTCTGTTTAAATCTGTGATCCCAGCTTCTCCTTTTTCACTCCATTGTTTGTAGGTGAAATAAAATAGATATACTTCTTCAGCTTTAAAAATTATGTGTATTCAGCAATTATTTTTCCCAGTCTATGAGTCTTGTGTGCCTACCCACAGCACATTCTTCTTCTTGTATTTGTTCCAAATTATAAAATACTAGAGCAGAAATACAGTGCTTTAATTCACAGCTCACACAGAAAAATGCATGTATAGTACTAAAAAAGAAAAAAGAAGTCTGCTTAATAGGACATAATACATGAATATGAAGATTATTGCTTTGATACCTCTTAGCTTTCAGAGAGAGCACTTAGGGTGAGTAATCATCTAATTCTAAGAAAAATCATAATGTTATGAAGCCAGTGAGCCTACTAACTTTCTATACTAAAGTAGAAAGTGATTCTGCTCAGCAGGGTTGGCAACTGAGGGGCATTTATCAGTTTATGGGTTTGCTCAAGAAATAAGTTAAAATTCATTGCTAGTTTCCTCAATAACTGCGATGGGAATGAGTAGTGGTATGTCCTAGGAAATGATGAAAAAATATTTTATGTTCAGCATTAGAGGCCAGTCCACTAAATGAGATATGCTGTCTGGAGTGAATTTAGAATAATGTTTTTCTTGACTCTTTTCCTTGCACCATACCTGCCAGTTTTCTTTTCTTTGTAATCTTCTCTGCCTCTTCCTCTTTCTGAATTTAGTGGGCTATCTTAAGTTGGATGGAAGCTCACATGGAAAGCTAGAACTGGCATTTTATTCCAGTGAAAGGAGAATAAATCACCCTAAAGAGGTGAATATGTGTGAGTATGTCTGTGTGAAATGGAGTTGTGATTTAAAGACAGATATTTATAAATAGGTTTCTCATATGCACAAATGTCCCATAAGATATTGAACAGTTATCAGTTATGTAGGATGCAGAATAATCCCTCTTGTCATATGAACTGCCTCACTCACTATAGGGCACAGTATTCATGGCCCCTACATATTGAATGCAAGCAACACTTCACGTCTGCACACCAACCAATTTCCAATATGTTTCTGGGGTGCATTGCCATCCGTCAGAATTACCACTGTTGTAGATGTTTCTTCTCCTACCTCATTCTTTGCTTTCTATCTATACACCCACTTGAATCTTATCTCTCTGTCTCCTTACCTACCCAGCTAACATGCAAAAAGCAGTTTGGAAACCATTCTTAAAAAGTTCCTGTAGACTGCAAGTTGCTAAGTATTCATCATAGTTGACTCTTCAACAGCCTTAGATGTAGATCATTCATTCTCCACCTGAGCCACGTTGATGACCCCCACAGCATCATACCCCTCCATGTACCTCTCTCTCTTCTGGCTTTCTTGGTGGCTCCTCTTCCAGTTAATTTTAGATACTGTGATTCCTTAGAGCTTAGTATTAGGCTCCTTCCAATATTACTCGTCTACTTCCATGGTTGAAATCTCCATCTCAATGCCAATGGCTTCTATATTTATATTTATAGTTTAGATCTCTCTACTGAGCTCCAAACTTATATACTAATTCAACTGCCTACTCAGAAGTTCCACATTGATGCCTCATATGCATCTGAAATGTAATATGTGTTAGACCGCAGTCATGTTCTCTGCCCCAAACCTGGCTTCCTCCAGTGTTTCCTGGCTCAGTAAATGAGGCAAAATCTGCCCAATTCCTCATGCCAGAAGCCTGAGTGCCATCCAGGACACCTCTGCAGATCATATAGCCAACTGGTTACCGAGTTCTATATATTTTACCACCTACATAGCTCTTAAATCTATCAACTATTCTCCATTTCTGCATCAACAAGGTAGCCTGTCCAAGTCAGCCTCTGCTCTTGGTAGGGTGTCTATTGCAAATTAGTCCTTAACTGTTTTCTCAGGTGCTCCAGAAAGGTCAGCCAGAGCAAGCTTTCAAGAACATCCAAATCTCATAATATTGTTACCTCTATTTATTTGATACCTTAGAGCAAGTTCTGCAAGATATGATTATTGGGCCAAATTTAGAAAGTCCTCAGGTGTTATCAATAAAGATATTGGAAAGCAACCACACTCCTTTGCTTGTGTATTATCAATGGCTGATTTCATGTTATAGCAACAGAGTTGAACGGTTGTCAAAGAGACTTTATGCCTTGTAAAACCTAAAATATTTACTATATCTTTAGTGAAAAATGTTTGCTGACTTCTACATTCAATAATATTAAATATGTAATAAATATTTAATGAAATATTGGGTATTCTGTGCTCTGAATATAGGATAGGCCTCTTTGCTGCATAGACTCTACATGGACTTTGTCATTTTTCTTTAGACAAAGACCTCGTGTTTAGTTCAGACTCCGTGTTCTGTCCAGAGCTCAACCATGTGAGGAAAAGAATTATGCATTTAGCATTAGTGATAACAGGGACCAAAAAGTTATTTGAAGTAGCTTTCTTACATGTTCTCTTTTAGGGCCAGCTTCTGTCTAGTATAAACTGAATGTTTGAATCCCTCTCCAAAAATAACATACAACATGATGATATTTAGAGGTAAAGTCTTTGGGAGGTGATTAGGTCATGAGGTGGAGCCTTCATGAATGGGGATCAGTGCCCTTATAGAAGAGAACCTAGAGAGCCTCTGAGCCCCTTATGCCCTGTGAGGACACCACAAGAAGATGGCCATCTATGAACCAGGAAATAGGCCCTCAGTAGATACCAAATCTGCCTTGATCTTGGACTTTCCAGGCTCCAGAAGTGTAAGAAATAAATCTGTCTTTAATAAGGCACCCTAGAGGACTTAGACACTGTCCCTCACTCAGACATGTGCTGACACCCAGTTTTGATGTTCCTTTTAAGGGAATTATGCCAGAGTATTATGTCAGATTTTCTAAAGCAGTTTAATGGACCATCTTTCATGCAGTTTTGTCAGAAGTAAATATTTTTGAAGGTCTGAGATGTTCTACGTTTTGATTAAGGTTGTAAGAGGTGTCCTACTAGGATGCTAATTCTGTATAAAGCTCTCCAGAAGGGGGTAGAAGCTTATACACGATACAGCCAAGCTACACTTTGTCAAATTTTCTTGCCATCTACTTCACCAAAATATGCCAGTTGGAAGTGAACAGACACTCAGAATAAAAACATTGCCAATAAATTTGGCTTCATTTTGGTGAAGTAGGTATCTATTTTATAGATGGAAACATTTTTTATATTATGGTCAAGAGAAGAATTATGATCAGTTGTCCTGATTGAGGGATAATTAAGGACCAGATTTCTACACTACTAGAAACAATAGTTGAAGAAGTCTTTTTAGATTTGGATACACTTTATGATTATTATAATATATGCTGTTATTACTATCTACCTACATTATTACATAATTACATATGTAAATTTATTATTATTATATTAGGTAGTTAAATTTGAAGAATAGGTATCAATTCTCATTGGTTTTTATATTTTATATTTCTGAATCATTTTTGAGGAGATGAAATAATCTGGAGTTATAAATCATTTTGAAAACCATTTAATAATAAAGGAGAGGGCAGTCTCATAGGAAAGTAAAATAAATTTTCAGCTGACATGCTGCCAATGGTGATTTTTGAGATACTCAATTTTTATTCAAGACACCCTTTTTGTCTGCAAATTCTAAAATACTAACTCATTAAAATAAGAGCTTATTATCTCATGGCACTGTTTCAATGTCTCTGTGGAGGAGGGCTAGGCAAAGAACATCCTGAAAAATAGACATTCTATTTAAAGTTTACCTACAAGGCATTTTCCTTGCTCACACTAGATAATAAGACTATTAGTGCCCATATGCATGTTTCCTATATACATTATCTTATAATTCCCATGGAGCTTCCATGAAATAATTACTGTTAACAATTCTGAAAGCAGTGTTTAGGTGTCTTCTACCGCCTTGAATTATTCTCTTTAATCATTTTTATAAAGGCCTTAATTTTTTATGTTTTATTATACTACTGTATTCTCACTGTTTTGGGGTAGCCTGTTAGCTTAAGAATAGCTCACTTGGGGAAGGGAGTGGGAAGTGTCTGCCAGGTAGAACAGAATCAAAATTCTGAAATTGAGATGGTGAGAAAAAGTAAGTACTATTCCAAAATAATACATACACACTATCTACTTACTAATTTCCCCACAAACATTTGACTGCTTAGTATGTCTATCAGTGCTGCACATTATTCAGATTGACCTTAAACCATGTTTCTCTGCTCTAAATCTTTTTTTTCCCCCAGTACTAAACTGAAAAGAGATATTTGCTGTAGCAAAATGCCTCAAAGTGCATTTGCCTTCACTGCTTGCAGGCACTCCCTTGCTTATCAAGAGAACAACAGCTGAGTCTGAAAAGGAGAGAAAGGAGGCTTACGAGACATCACATCAATGTCACACCAAGGCATTGACATGACTTCTCTATCCTTTGGGCTCATATATTCTAAGAAACCTCAGATTTGAAAGACAAAAGGGATATCAGAAAGAACAGCTTGAATGTGAAATGAGAAAGATCAGACAGGGAAAAAAATGTCTCCAACCTTCCATCCCCAAATGGACTTGAGTTCAAGAAAAAGCCAAATAGCATCAAGATTTGAGTACATGCGTAACAATTCTGCACAATCATGATGCATTAAAAATTCACTGAAGTCTTTCATATCCAGCAAATAGTTATTTTGTGTTTACCCTATCTATACCAGATAATCTTTGCCTCAGATCAACTCATTGCCAAGTGATTAATGCTCTAATTAACCATACCTCTAATAGCAGAATACTGTAACTAGTTTTAGGATATAATACTTTAAAATTAAAGTTAACTCAATATTTTACAAAAGTCATGCCAATGTCATGGTTGTGCATAATTTCTTTCCACCCACTCCAAACTACACAGTTATAAATGTAACACACACACACACACCTCTATCTAATCCCATATTTAGTTATTTATATAGGCACATATTTGCACAGCCTTCCCTTAGACACAGGAAAACACCACACAACACTTAAAATGATAACTTGGAGGATGTCTAAGATTTAAAATTTGTATTAGCCTATTCATAGAAAGATTGTTCATTGGCCTATAGCCATCTTCAATTTTGACCACCATTTTCTTCTCAGAGACCAATTAGACATCTGAGTTGTGGAATAGTATTATTCAAACTTTAGCTTGGATTTTTCTCTCATCTATTATTATTTTCTGAACAAATTGTCATATGAGTTACAATGCCTATAAAATCAACTGTTTATGAATCAACATAATTCAAGTTCTTTTTATGTCAAGCTATCTTATCATGGGATATTTTTTCAGATCAGAGGCTAAGATTATTTTGTTTTTGGATACTTATCATTTCCAAGATTTTTTCCTTGCTGACTTTAAACATCGAGTTTAAATACACTGAGTTTGAATACACACACCCCCACATACGCACATACATCCAACTCATAACAGTTGCTTTAGTTTATACCTGAGGTTGATAATCGTCATTCTCTATGGTTAGGTAACACATTTTTATTTTTATTTTTTAAAGATTTTTATTTATTTATTCATGAGAGATACAGAGAGAGAGGCAGAGAATCAGGTTCCATGCAGGGAGCCCAACGTGGGACTCGATCCCGGGACTCATGTCCTGGGCCAAAGGCAGGCGCTAAACCGCTGAGCCACCCGGGCTGCCCGGTAACACATTTTTAAAAATGAGGAAGTGGAGTATAATTTATCTTCAAAGCAGGTGCATAACGTTAAAAATCAAAGGCTGAAATCCAGGCGTGGTCTACCAGCAAATGTGATGTACTCCCTCTTGATTAATCATCTACCGATAAATATTTGCTCAGCAGCTTTTGTAGCATCTCTTTCCCATCCTCCAGCTCACAGCTTATTTAGTAGAGACTGTACTAGAAACTTGATTATTGTTTATGTTTGTTATTCCAATTACCAGCAAACACTTTCACACCATTTGCTGGTGAGTGGAATAACAAACGTTAACCAGGAAGCAGAAACAACCTTCATGGGTGGAAAAATGGATAAAGAATATATGGTATATACATACAATGAAGCTTTATTCAACTATGAAAAGCAAGGAAATCTTTCCATTTGTGACAATAGGAATGGACCTTGAGGGCATTATGGGACATGAGGTAAGTGAAGCAGAGGACAAAGACAAATACTTCATGGTATCCACATATAAAGATACCACTTATATGTGGTATCTTTTAGAAAAAAAAGTATAACATAGAGTAGAAAAGTGGTTGCCTGGGGCTGAGGGATGCAGAAAATAGGGAGAGGCTGATGAAAGGGTACATATTTTTATCAATAAGATGAATAAGATCTGAGGATCTAATGTAAAACAGACCAACTTTAGCTGATGACACTGTGCTATATCATTGAAATTTATGAGAATAGAAATTAAATGTTCTCACTAAATAAATAAGGTAATAGATTGTTAATTAACTAGATGAGAGGGAATCCTTTCACAATGTATGTGTATATCATATCACCACAATGTGCACTTTAAATGTCTTACAATTTTATTTGTCCATTATACCCCAATAAAGCAGAAATTAAAAAAAAAAAGAATATCCACTTGAATACAACACAGTTTTGTTGTTGTTTAATTTTTACTTTCCTGCTGCTAGGAAGGTGCCAGGGGTTCAAACATGAGAACCAGAAAGAGAAATTTCAGGCCTTGAGCTGCTGATAAAACACAGAAACCATATCCATGTATTAAATGGACGTATGTCAAAATGCTTGCTCTTTGGAACAAGGAAAAAGGAGCCACAGGCAATTCTTTATACCTAAATTGTCATGCTTTGCACCATGTGGCCATCTATCCTAGTCACTCCTGATTGGGACCAGGAATTGGTAGCTGAGCTACTTACTATGAGAACTCTGCCTAACAGGAACACTCAACACTGTGTCAGGCCGGACTGCTGACCAAAGCAGATGATTCCCCTGGAGAGGTAAGAGCTAGACGGAAGAAGGACAGACTGCAAAGTGGCTAGAATGGCCAGAGACATACAGGGTCTTGGTAGTTGTTAGCAGGAAAGGGAAATACAGAGGGGGAGAATGGGGAGGAAGAGGGAAAGAAGGAAGAGCAAATAAAGTAGAAATGGTGAAGCAAGGAAAGAAATTAAGTCGTAAGAATGATGGTGAAGGTGATCAGAGGCAAACTACACTCATTTCTAGGCAGACAACTGCTTGAGTTGCTGATATGACATTGGAGGAGTGTGTGTGTGTGTGTGTGTGTGTGTGTGTGTGTGTGTGTGTGTGACATAGGGAGCTTTCTGGTTTCCCTTCAGTGTATTTACCTATCGTATCTCCATGTGTCCTTGCAATAAGCCTTATCACTTGAAGTCAACAGAGCTGCTAACATTACAGTCTCACTAGTAAGTACAGCTAATTATCATTTTCATAATACAATGTAGAGGAAATTAATCACAAAACAACCCTATTTATGGTTTAGCAAAGGATTTCATACTGAAGTGTCTAAGAGCTCAGGCAGGTAAATGTCAAATCAGTCTAAGAGCAGGAAGCAACAGGCATTGGTGGCAGCAGATGGAGGCAGTTTCCATTCAGCTCTTTTCTGATTGTGTGTTAAAAGCATTATATATAATATACATATATACATATATATATATATGTATATATGTAGCCTGTGTCACTAAATCTGATTTTTCAAAAGAAGTTAGAAAACTCAATTTTATGTGTGTTCTGATTTTCAAACATAAGTTCAGTTGGTTAAAAAAAATATGAGGCAAAGAAAATATCTGTGCAAAAACTTTATTTTATGCTATTGGATTTATAACTAACAACTAACGTGCTAAATTTTGATGGCCTTCTTGTGATGGCAGTCTGGGGCCTAAATCAATAACTATCTTCTATGATTTTTTTTCCTTCACCAAATGACCTTGTTCTGAGCTCATCTCATGAAATAGGATTTCACTGTGTTGTTTGGAATTTTCATTTTTTTGCTGGAAACTTCCAAGGCTCATATCTGCAAGATAGGCAATGATGAGTTGTGACATTTGTCCTGTATAACAATTGTCAACCCAAGTGACACTAAAATGAAATTGTAATTTTATACCAGAAAATTTTTTTGCTTTATTTCCTGAAAAGGATTTCCTATTTCAAGGATCCGAAGGATGGTGGTATATGTGCGTGAACCAGGGCTCTTTACCTCTGATCTAACTCTGACAATAGGAAAGTATCTTACATTCACTCTAATTGTTCATCTTTAGATCACCCTTGCCAATTCTGTTTCTGTTTTTCTTTCGTTTTACTTATTCTACCTGAATTCTTCTTAAACTCTGCATTGTTAGCAAAATGGCTTCTGGTTTTAATATTATTCCCTGTGACAATTTCAGATCTTTTTTCTCTCTAACCATTTTGACTGTTTATTTTCTCATTTGTTACAAAGGCCAAATAAGAAAAGACCAAGTAAGACTTAAAAAATATTTTTTATTTACCCTTATCAGGTGCTATAATTAATTATCCTCATTCCCTAAGAAGACTTAATACTATGTTCATTTTATTTTTAAATGCCAACATACAAACATATCCAGCTTGTCCTTTGACATCCAGGGAATTTTACTTTCTAAATGACTGAGTTAGACTCAGATGTGTACATTTTTTTATTTATTTATTTTTTTTGAGAGAGAGAGAGCACAAGCAGGGGGAGGGACAGAGGGAGAGGGCAAAGCAGACTTCCCACTGAGCAGGGAGTCTGATGACATAGGGCCCCATCTCAGGACCCTGAAATCATGACCTGAGCCAAAGGCAAATGCTTAATCAACTGACCCACCCAGGTGCCCAGACGTGTACTTATTTAAAGGAAACAAATCCTAAATTTTTGGACAACTTTTAAAATTGTGGGTTTCAGTAGATATTTATCAACTTAACTGAAACTGGTCATGAAAATGTTAAAATTTAACACAAATGGCTGGAATGCAGGGTAGTAAAATCAAGGCTCTTGACTGAAACTTAGACTGCTAGAAATCTGCCATTTTATTGTGTTTGAGCAATTGCAAAATGTTGTGATAGACTCCCTAAAAATAATACCTTTTCTGATAAGGAGGTATTGGAGAAAGGAGTTGAATATACTACATCAAAAGATATTTACTGAAGAATAGATATGCTTGTAAAATTACTCACTTGAAACTTTTAGAATCTATAGACTGCTATATTTCAGAGTTTCTAAGGAGTATGATGAGTTTTCTGAACTTTTAAAAATTGTAATTTAAAGGAAGGGAGGGGAATGTGAGAGTGAAATTATCAGTTCCTAAAGGCCAGAGTATCTCATATGCTATATTATGTCTCCCAATGCTTTACATTCTGAAATATTAATGCTTCCTAATGTTTGTTTCCTGTTCATAGGACATTCTTGTTTAATCCTTACAACAACACTTGAAGTAAGTGGTGACATTCCCGTGTTACACTCAGAGGGGAAGCAAGTTTTGAGAGATTCTGTGTTTATCAAAGGTCACCTAGCTAGGAAAGGGGCCAGAAAAAAGCACAGGATTTCTATGCATACCTGATGTTCCTTCACAGCCACCCTGTGGAATAGCTAACCTGTGTGTTAGTCACAGAAGATATTTTCCATCAACACTGCTAATCCTTACTTCATTTGGCTTCTTGACTGAGCAAAAGAAAAACTAGTATGTGCTTTCAAATGCAAAGAACTTGGGAATTTGGGGTACAAATATCCATACCAAAATCCACAATAGTTTTAATATAATGAAAACAAATATGAAAGATTGCTGATACTCTAAAGATGTGCAATTAATTGTTCTTTTCTATCTTTCTTCGGTGTTCATCATAATATGATCCAAAATCAAATTGGACGAAAATCACTTTGGATCCTTAGTTAACATATTTATTTGCAAGCATAAGCCCAAAACTATTTAACCAACATCTCTGTGGTGGGTCCACTGAACCAAAAGATGAAGCACACTGAAGTCTGAGAAAAATAGGTAGCTTCTGAAATTTAGGTGTTTCATGTGTTAGGGGGAATTGGCACTTAGTTCTGGAGTAAATATAGATATTTACAAGAAAACAAATTAAGTCCACCAATAACACTACCCAAGTTCTAGTCCCCCTCACCCAAATGCAGTTGACTATACTCTCTAGACATTAGGAGCAGATTAATTCTCACACATTTATTACAGTAACTTCTACTGGATATAACTAGAAAAAGGATGGAACTCCTGAATTACAAATAGAAAAAAGGAGAGGTGAAGTGGACAGCAGAGTGAAAGGAAGCTATTGTGAAAAATAAAATAAAGCTCAGTAAAAATGAGAAGTAAAACTAAAGGGAAATGATGGGGGGAAATGTTAAAATTAGACCTTTATCCATGGAAGCTGAGATACTCAGAAGAGTAGATAACGGAAATGGAGCTAGGAGGCAAAAATGGAAGGGTCATAAGATCATAAGGTCAGAATGACATTTAACATCTGGTTGAGGGCTAAAAGCAGGGAAAGCAAGACCTAACACTATGTTATTTGTAATAAAGCCAAAAAGATAAATGTTTCATTGAAACATTAAGGGGAGGAATCAAAGAATGGTAAACACCTCTTAATAGAGTTAAGTAGTTATTTTTATTAATTTGAGATGCAAACAATGTCACATGTTATTTTAATTTAATGTACTCTTTATTGTTCCATCTCAGGAAACTAATAATATCTAAAATAACTTTCATATGTTTATTCCCAAAAGTATTGTTTTCACTCCAGTTTTCCATGGTATCTTGAGTTCCTATGATCCTCAGAATTTTACTGGAATATTTTAAAATTAGAGAACAAAAGAATCTCAAATGAAGGAGAGTCAGTGCTTTAAATTTTGGAGTTATCTAAATGACTAGAGAGAAGTTCACAATACATAGATGAATTGCCTTCATGATGGCAGGGAAATCCATGGCAGATTTGAAGAGCAGATCCGATTGGATGGAGAGTAAAGAATGTGGTTAAGTGGGTCACAAGTTACAATTTGAGGTGGGAAATGAATACAGTGCCTTACAAGACCAACAAAGTCTGATCAGAAACTGGAGCATAAGAGCACCTGCGAAACTCTAAAAAGCTGATAATGTTGGAAATTGGAAGAAAATAATATTTGGTCCTTGGTGCCTGTTGAGAGTCAGAGATAGGCAGGGAGAAGAACTCCCAATGGATTCCAGAATTACAGGTTTGGTGACCTGAAAGAACAATGTAAGTGATGCAAAACATAAAAATTAGAAGTGATCCCTTTAAGAAGAGAACTCCATTCCAAACACACTTAATCTTAGTCCCTGAAACATTGAAGTGGAAAAAGTCCCAGGCACATTCAGCACAGTAAAGGAGAAGTAAGAAGAGCTGAAATTAGAGATAATTTGTGAGTCATAGTGATTGAAAAGGTGCTAGTGAATAAACCCCTACTGGAGGGTGTATATAGAGGGGAATACAAACCAAATCATGGATTCTTCTACAGGATTAAAGATCCTACAATGACTATGTAGATTTAAAAAATGGATAGACAGACAGGCACAAAGAACAATGAAGGGGTAGGATTTGCCTTAAATTAGGGAACATCCTGGAAGGAAAAAAAGGTGAAGAAATATCCAAAACCCTAGACAGGAGAGGCTATTGATACTTCTAGAACTGAAAAGCAAATCCTTCTGGTTTATATGACTAACACAAGAACAGGGAATTACTTGGAAAATGCACTCTGAAAAAAATAATTAAATATCTATGCCTTCTCCTCTCTGTATTTGGTTTTTAACTTGATCACACTCAAAGCAGGGAAGGCAAGCATGTAATGTCCAAGTCACATTAAAAGAATCCATTATGTCTCTCCGAAAACTACATGCTTTGGGTTTATGATAAGTTCATTAATCAAGTATTCTTTCTCAAGTTTACTGCTTTATATTACCTCAGCAGATATTTCAGATTTTTCTTCAGCGCATACACACATGTGTAGATTTCCTGGAGGGAGGACAGTGATTACAGTCCCCCAAATTAATTTTCCCATTCAGAGTCGTAATTACCACTTAATTGCTCTAAATTGACAGTGGCGGCCTGGATGGGGAAATCAGAAGGCAGGCATCTCAGCAACCTCAAATTAACTGTGTGGTTTTCCCAAATCATTGAGGCACCCAATGCTCGTGTGCCTGCATTCTGTACGTTCTGCGTATCAGCAAGAACTGCCCTGGTGATTTTAGAAAAAAAGAAAAAGAAAGGTAATTGGGAACAGCTAGGCATTTCTGTATGATTTAATCTTCTCAGTGGGCAGAGGTGAGCAACGGGGTGAAAACAAACACCAAACCCAATTACAATCCTAAACACTGTGGGGTGACAGAACAAGAGGGTTGGAAGTGTGCCTAGACAGCCACTGCTCATAGATGGAGGCTGTGAGCTGTCTGGGAAGAGGATGGAAAGAGGACAGGATGTTTGCTACCCAGAATGAAAATCCAGCTGATGTGCTCCTAGGGAATGCAGTCAGTAACCAGAAAGCAGCACAGTGAGCTTCTACTGAGAACCATGTAAGGTTCTGCATTAAGGAAGTACAACTGCTTGTAGACAAGATCTTTTCCCTCAAGCATTTATAATCCAGTGGGGAAAAAAGATCAGTGAATTCACAATTAAAACATAGTATAATGAGTATTATAATAAGGTGAAAGGAGAGAGTTATGGAAATACATGGCAGGGAGGGAGTAGGTAGCAAATGACTGAGTTTCATGTATAAAAACAGTGGGTCATCCATTCACTCATACAGTAATAATCACAAAAAGGGATAATAATAGCTATCCAATATGTTAGATAGTGCTTTATGGCTTTTAAAGGATTTCCTATAGATTCTAACTTTCTTTGTTAGAACAGTGTTAGAAAGTTGGGGGGAAGTACTGTTGGCTTAGTTTTTGCAATGTACTCTTGAACAATATGTTGAAGGATACACCATTGATTAGTGACATGGATGATGTCACATTTTCTGTCCAGTGGTTTTTCCATACTATTTATTCTCTGTTTATAATATATATATATATATATACAAAATCCATCATGGAGACAGCTGATTTCATTTAAGTTTCTTAAAAGTCACCCCATCCACCTTCTCGCAGCCTATATAAATGCTATTTGCTTTAATAGCAACCATAGGAGGAAACCTAAGAATCAGATAAATTGGAAGAAGAAAGTGTTCCACTGAATTGTGTCCTCACCTAAATTCATAGGTTGAAACCCTAACCCCCACTACCTCAGATTGTGACTATATCTCGATATATGGCCTTTAAAGAAGTAATTAAGTTAAAATGAGGTCACTGGGAAAAGCTCCAATCCAATACAACAGGTATCCTTATAAAAAGAGGAGATTAGGACCTAATCTCCCTAATGGTTAATCTCCCTGAGGAAAGAGGGAGGGAAGAGGGAAGACCATAGAAAGACATGGAGAAGTTAGCCAAGGAAAGAGGCTTCAGATGAGATCAACTACACCTACACTTCAGGCCACCAGAACTCTAAGGAAATAAATTTCCATTGGTTAACCCCCCTAATCTGTGGTACTGTTATGATAGCTCTAGCAAACTAGACAGTCTCTCTTCACAGTTAGAATCAATGGAATTCTTCATATGCAAATTGTCATTGCCTAAGTCCCTATTCTTGTAGATAAGTGATTGAAACAAACAGGAATAGACAGTTCATGAGACTTAATGAATACTAGTACTTTCATAATTCTGTGAAATGGGGTGAAATGTATGGGGTGAAATGAAATGTATGGTGTGAAAAGTCAAAGGCTTTGGTACTGGAATATCAGATCAGTGATGAGCATGTGACAGCAGCCAGTCCTGTCTGGTGGGTGTAGAGTAAGAGTGACATCCAACAGCTGGTTGTATCAGCCAAGCTCCTGGACATCAGCTAACAGAGTATGCCAGATGGTAGAAATGGCCATCGTCTTTGGGAGCACAGATCAATTTTACATACGTTACACTTCTATGGTAGGTAATAATGAAACTTCAGCAAAAAGTTGTGATTGGTGTATGCTCTCAAGCACGGGCAGTAGGATTCTCATGGTGTTACTATTAGAAAGTTACAAATATATTGATAGCCAAAAAAAAAAAAAAGTGAATAAATAAAAGTACTAAAAATTAACATATAGCCAAAAAAATAAGTAAATAAATAAAAGTACTAAAAATTACCTTAATCTTCAATGCTCCTTACACTCGATTATTTCTGCTACCTGAAAAAGACCAGAAACAATTTAAGAGGAAGAGAGCATTTTAACACATATAGTCCTATCAAGCCAGGTACTTTAGTAATGGGGTAAGGCTGCAGTATATAATGCATTTTAGTTTAAAAACAGGTATACTCGGGGATCCCTGGGTGGCGCAGCGGTTTGGCGCCTGCCTTTGGCCCAGGGCGTGATCCTGGAGACCCGGATCGAGTCCCACGTCGGGCTCCCGGTGCATGGAGCCTGCTTCTCCCTCTGCATGTGTCTCTGCCTCTCTCTCTCTCTCTGTGACTATCATAAATAAATTAAAAAAAAAAAAACAGGTATACTCAATCACATTGCCCAATTACTAAACTAATGCTAAGAATGGCTTAAAATGACACTTAAAGCTGCAAAAACATATATGTCAAATTGCCAAGCACTCAGAAATAGTATTGTTTTACTTTATACTTTTGACTGACTTATTTTTCTTTCTTTTAGCCTGTGAGGGAAGCTGGCCTTCAAAACTTTGAATATTTAAATAGAGGCTGTCCTCATCAGCTAGGGTTGCTGACCCCCATTGCAAATGTGCCTTCCAAAGCTGAGAGAAGCTATGCTCCTCGCCTTTGAGTAGTTTACATATCTATATATAATTCAAAAAAATTAAAACTAAGGATATGTCAAGGTTACATTCATGTGCACATTGCATTTGTATATTGGGGAGAGGTGTATTTTTATGTGGAAGATGTAATGATTGTACTTCTCATCTGCTCAAATAGAACGATCATCTAGAGGGCAATGAGGGAGAATGGACAAGTTTTGGCAGATGTGAAGTTTGCCACTCCCTCTTTATGGGGAACAGTAAAGAGAGCTAGAGGTGATCCTGAGAGCTCTGTGTGAAATAGATGGCTAAGGCCCAACCAAAATCTTTTGGGACTCCACCAGCTCAGTGTTCAGCCCCTCTAGCACTGAGTACTCCTCCCTTTCAGTACCCAGTCCTGTTGACTGCATGTGTAATGAATAGTGAGATGAGTGATGCCTTTTTCACTCCAAAGCAAAGATCAGTCTGATTTGCTCAATGCTGTATCCCCACTGCCTTAAACAATCCAAGATGAGCATCAAGTGTTTAATAGATAAATGCTGACCCCCCAAAAGCTAGGGCAGGAATTGAAAAATGGAAGAAAGGAAAGATTAGATGAGACTGAACAAAGAGGGGAGATCATGATCAGGATGTGGTACATTGCAAACATTGAAATGATTAATCAGAATAACATCAACGAAGCATTCCATAAGATTAAAGGCTAAAGGAAGAGAAGCTAATATCCAAAAGTGAAAGAAAAATGCACATCCTAGAACACAAATATGTAAAATGTCTTCTGGCGTTGAGCTATGTGCAACCCAATCAGAAAATCCATCATGACTCCATGATGAGGAGTCATAAGCTGCATGGATCTGAATAAATGGGGAGAAGAAGGGATTGCACTTCCAAGTAGTGGCCAGAGTGTGGGAAAAGTCTAGACAACAAATATGAGCAGGGCATATTTGGTAAATATTCCAGAAGTGGAGGATATTAAGGAATAGTAGGAGTTAAGAAGAAAAGGCATATTGGGACCAACCACATTGTAGATGGCTACTTCCAAGCTACACTGTGCAAACTTTGAACTGTAGGCAATGACTTTTTGAGAAAACTGTAAGGGATGTAATTTGGCAGTGATATACAGGATAAATTCTAATAATGTGACACAGGAAACAGATCAATTAAGAAAGTATTTTATAATCCAGGTGAGTCCACGTGGCTTTGAAATATGATATTGGCAGTGAGCATAGCAAAACTGAGATGAACTCAAGGCATAGACATGATTAAATAAGAATTGATAGGTTATGACTACTCTTTGGTTAAATAGTTAAATATCATTAATCCTTAATGACTAGACTACAATGCCATTAGTAGAGAAATCCACAGCAAGAAGCCAACTGGGGACATGGAGAAATATTGACTTTGGGGACATGATGGGTAGAACCAAAAATGAGAATGTTCACTAGATATTAGGATGTACGGCTGGAGTTTAAATGAAAGGTCAGTCTTTGAAATGCAGAATTATGGTTATAAAGTCATAAGAAAGCATGAGATCCCTAAAGGAAAGACTAGAGATTGAAAAGAACACATGGTAAATTTAAAGGGATGTGTATATTTGAGGGAAATTGGAAAGGAGATCCAGAGATGAATGAGAAGTAGTAGGTTTTATTGATTCCCTTGCTGCTTTGGTTCATTGCTTATATAAACATCCATTTACTTATTTTTCTCTCATCCCAGTTTCTAAATCAGAGTTTCTTTGTAATACTAACCATTTAACTAAAAATTAGTGAAGTCTATCAAGCTCTCCAAGTATCTTTAAAACTTACTTTTACATCTGTGCCACATAGAGACAAAATTATCTGGTACAATCCCAAAATTATTTGGAATCTAAAAACTAAGACTCAAATCCTGACAATCACTTGCTAAGTAGGTGCACTTGGACAAGTTTTGTGAATTCCAAAATCTGAGGCTTCAGCTATAAAATGAGAGTGAAAAATACAATGTGTTTTTTTTAATATAAGTAATTAAATGTGATAGTGGATAGTGTTACTTTCCGATTTTCCATTACTTTCTTAGAAAATGCAGTAAAAGGCCACTAGTCAATACTTTATGTATAACACTCATTCATGCATTTATGCAGCTAGTTTTTGAGTTTCTTTGTTGATCAGCTATGTTCCAGATGTGAAGGATACATCAAAGAGACAGAATGTAGTCTTCTTGAGGATTATAGACTAGTGGAAGAAAGAGAAAATAAACAAGTAAACTAAAAAAAAATGTATACTGTAACTTCAGGCAGTGATAAACTCTCTACTGTAAAATACGACAGCATAAAAGAATGACGAGATTTGTGTGGGGTGGCTCTATTTTCAATGTGACACTCAAGGGGCACAAAACTGAAATGAGAGAGAGTGCCATCCATGGCAAGATGATTGGGGAGAGAAGTATGCACATTGGTAAGTGCATGGTCCATGAGGTGGTGTTGGGTGGCAAATATAAGGGCAGGTCCTTGTAGCTGGAGTGACTGTGGGCAAGGGATGGAGGTTGGAGGTCTCGGTAGGGTAAGATCATGTAGATCACCTGAGCGGGAAGAAGGAGTTTGCATTTTTGCTAACAGTGATTGGAAGCCATGAGAGATTTTAGGGCAAGAAGATAATACCATCTGCTTTGGAGGAACATTAGAGTTTCTAAATTCAGTTAGAGAAATACTTAATAAGCCTCTGTGTTGTGCTTCTCTAAACCTCTTATTTCTTCTACTACCCCTGAGCCTGTCAGCGTTGTGCTTTGAGTTGTGTTCCTGATGAACTACAGCCAAGATCCTTCCAAGTCTGAAGGGAGGGGAGAAAACATGATCTTAAAAGGTTTAGGAAGGCTTGATTTCTTTTAATAAAAAAAGAAAAATCAAATTTTCCTTTTCCCTGCCCTACTTCAAAGGATAAGAAAAGCCCAGTCATTACACGCAGTTTTATTATTTAGACAAAGACATCAGTCATTATAAATTAATGACAAATAAAGAGTTTGACTTCATGTTTAAGAACAAAAGTAGCAGAACTCTAAGTTGTAGATTGGCATTCACATAATGAATCCATTTTTTTTAATGTTGCAGGAAAGTCTTAGAAAAAAATTAGAGCATATGCTGTTTCACAAGTGCCTGCTGGAAAACCACAAAATCAGCAACAATATTTCTGGCTGCTGAGATGCTGTGAGAACACCAACTTCCAAAAGATACAGGGTAACAAAGGAAGTGGATCCTTTATAGCTTCACACAGTTTGGGGCATTTTACAACGGTTTCCCCTGACTAGCAATGGTAATTCTATAAATCAACTGACTAGGACAGCCTTTTAGCAATGCCTTATCTGAGCTTTATCTTAACTTTAAATAGTAAATGTGGAACCACTGCCACTCTGTCCATTCCAAATTTGAAAACAGATGCTCCGGGATCTTAAGTAAATGGCCCAATACCCAACACTCAGTGCAGCTACATCCACAGTCTGTTCCCTTGCTACCTCACATAGAACAGTAGCATGGGGAGGTTTCCTAGGTCATTATACTTATTGAGAATAAAGGGATGCTACTTTATATTTATCCCTCCAAATATTTTATTGGAGAAGCACATAGTTTATCCAGTTTATCTCCTTCCTCTGCCATAACATTATTATTTCCTAGAAAGGGAGGTGCTAGTTTTTCTTTTTGTAAAGATTATAGTCAAATCAAATTACCATTAGAGCCTATTAAATAAGCCGATTACTGTTGGACATTAAATTGGCATATTAAAACAGTAATGACAGAAGTTCTTTCCATAGAATATTGAGATCAAAGTTCAAACCCAAATATTTAACAGCTTTATATTAGGTATATGCAAATTAACTGATTTACATGCCTTTTATGTTCAGTGTTTTTTACATATGTAAGAAACACTTGGAAAATACTTCAAAATGGAATTAATATTAATTGAAACACTGTTTGCCATCAAAAGTATTGTCAAGGTACATTTTCCTCTCAATTGAGATTTCTTTGAAAGTTTTATTAGTCTCTGAAACAGATTGAAACCCTGAGAGATTGAACCTCTCTAAGGCTTAAGAGTTAGTTTTAATTTTTTATTGTAGTGAGCCCATGTTCTGATTTCTAAATTGGGAAGGAAGTTCTGTTGTCATTAGTATGTACAAATGACATTGTTGTCCATTGACTTTTGGCACTAGCTGTAGTCTCTAGCTTTTTGAAAGAATCCTTTAATATCACATAAAAATAAGGGGTGAGATAACTAAGGCAGGTAACAGGTGTAGGAGGCCAGGGGAAGAAGGGATGGTACTCTGACATCTTCTATTACCTTTTTAGTCACTTATTTTTATTAATTATTAGTAGTTGAGTATAACTAACCCATGGTTGTCAGGCTTGTTTTATAAAGACAGAAGAGTTCACAAATTGGTCCCAGATATTTTGAAAGAAACAAAACTAGAGGCTGCTTTCTTTAACAAATTACAACCTATGTCTCTCTATAAATAGGCATGTGTTTACACATGTTCACAAACACACCCAACCACAGTTAAAACCCACAGTATAGTCTACCGACACTGTACAGAGAAGGGGAGGGTTTGTGTGGATCGAAAGAGCCAGGGGTCAGAGATAGAGTAGAACATGAATGGGGCCTTGAGAAGTAAGAGCATTGGATAATGGAGAGCAGGGGAGGAGAAAGGCATAGAATAGGTAGATGCAAAGATGCAAGTCAGTGAGTGTGTTGCATGTCAATGTCAAGGAGCCAGCAAGGAGACCAGCTGCCTGGTGAACATGAAGGAGCATTGGTTGCAGGATGAGGCTGGCTGATGAAGGTCTAAGCTTGCTCTGATAGGTGAACTGTTTGTATAGAAGGACCTGCTGGAAGTGGCACTCTAACAGTCACATGGTTGTGAGTAGTATTGGCAAGAAGTGGACAAGAGGTTGGCTTAGCTGCTGACCAGGGACACCATTAGATCAGAAAAATAAAAAGTGAGATTTCAAAGGCAAGACCAGCAGAACTGAACTGTATTAGAGCAGTAAGCTAGTGTAGACAAATAATCGCTATCGGGTTGAATGACATATTATGACCACATCTTAAATAAATAATTTGGCAGCCTAGACTTTTCTTTGTCTGATTTATGGAAACAAGAATCACAGCCATTTGATTTATCCGTTACTCTCACCAAGAAGCTCAAGGATATGTTTCCCTTCACAGGTCTCATCACAGTCTCATTACAGAGCGCAGATAGATTTTTCCCCTCTGGGCTTTTAAAGGGCATTTGGGGTTTAGAAAAAGTTTAAGATCTCTCTCTCTAACCTTGAGATTGAATTAATGTTATTTTAGACTCAAAACTTTCTCCTGCACGCAGTAGATCATTAATGTAATTGAAAGAGATTTGAATCCCAGATGTTTATGCATTTGCGATCCCAAAGGCTTCTCTCAGGGAATCATTCTCATTTGCAGCTACACACAAGATGGAGAGGCAGCCTCAAAGCAAGCAAACAGTGTCAGTTAAATTCAGATGTCAACCTGCCTCTTTGGTGACAGGCTTGGAGTGTAACAAGGTTATGCTAGGTCTCACATCAATTTCTGAATTTTGCCAATTATGATATTACAAAGACATTGTCACAAAGACCAGCGTCTTAACAAATGACCACTCTTTGTGACTGTTCCTCTTTCGTTCGCTAGGGCAGAACAAATCCTTTTTGCAGCAAACCAGGTTTTCTTTGACTCTCATCTAGAGAATCTCAGTGAAAGAGGGCCTTAAGACAGTGGCACTCTTGGTGTACAAAAGCTTCTTATCTTGATGAAGTCCCAATAGTTCATTTTGCTTTTGTTTCTCTTGCCTTCATAGATGTATCTTGCAAGAAGTTACTGTGGCCAAGTTCAAAAAGGGTGTTGCCTGTGTTCTCCTCTAGGATTTTGAAGGAATCTTGTCTCACATTTAGATCTTTCATCCATTTTGAGTTTATATTTGTGTATGGTGCAAGAGAGTGGTCTAGTTTCATTCTTCTGCATGTGGATGTCCAATTTTCCCAGCGCCATTTATTGAAGACACTGTCTTTCTTCCAGTGGATAGTCTTTCCTCCTTTGTTGAATATTAGTTGACCATAAAGTTGAGGGTCCACTTCTGGATTCTCTATTCTGTTCCATTGATCTATGTGTCTGTTTTTGTGCCAGTACCACACTGCCTTGATGACCATAGCTTTGTAGTACAACCTGAAATCTGGCATTGTGATGCCCCCAGCTATGGTTTTCTTTTTTAATATTACCCTGGCTATTCAGGGTCTTTTCTGCTTCCACACAAATCTTAAAATAATTTGTTCCAACTCTCTGAAGAAAGTCCATGGTATTTTGATAGGGATTGCATTCAAAGTAAAAGTAAATTGCTTTGGGTAACATTGACATTTTCACAATATTAATTCTGCCAATCCATGAGCATGGAATATTTTTCCATCTCTTTGTGTCTTCCTCAATTTCTTTCAGAAGTGTTCTATAGTTTTTAGGGTATAGATCCTTTACCTCTTTGGTTAGATTTATTCCTAGGTATCTTATGCTTTGGGGTGCAATTGTAAATAGGATTGACTCCTTAATTTCTCTTTCTTCAGTCTCATTGTTAGTGTATAGAAATGTCACTGACTTCTGGGCATTGATTTTTGTACCCTGCCACACTGCCAAATTGCTGTATGAGTTCTAGCAATCTTGGGGTGGAGTCTTTTGGGTTTTTCTATGTAGAGTATCATGTCATCTGGGAAGAGGGAGAGTTTGACTTCTCTGCCTATTTGAATGCCTTTTATTTCTTTTTGTTGTCTGATTGCCGAGGCTAGGACTTCTAGTACTAAAAGACAACCTACAGAATGGGAGAAGATATTTGCAAATATCGTATCAGATAAAGGGCTAGTATCCAAGATCTATAAAGAACTTATTAAACTCAACAGCAAAGAAACAAACAATCCAATCATGAAATGGGCAAAAGACATGAACAGAAATCTCACAGAGATTCACATCTGGCTGACAAAGGGACAGATGCAGTCAAATGGCAAGCTTTCACTCAGAGACAGATGTGGTGCGGAGGGCCAGATGCTTGCCCCCTACTTCCACTGATAAGAATGGGAAGCATTGAGGGCAGGGACATCTTTTCTGGGATAATTTTCACCTATGTTAATGGGGCCACTAAATGTGTCCTGTGAATATGAAAGTGAAACCTCAGGAAGTAGTCCCTGTCCACTGGGCTGGTATTTAGTTTGGGGGAGCTATATAATGTTTTCATGAATTTCTTCGTCCTGGAAAAATACTGTCATGTGACATATTTTATAATTACTCTTAGAAACAACATTATTTCCAGTGGAGAAGTCTGTGTATGTGGCTGGAGCATTCTAGCCTGTGTGTACAATTGGTAGCAACTAATAATTGTGAAGGGTAAAGATGCTTTTTCTCATTGGCTCCAGGGCCGTTAATATCAAAGGAGAGCATATACTGGCATCAAGGAGACCAGCCTCTTCATCTTTCCAATTACATTTTACATTACCTGTCGACTTCGATGAAACTCTTCAGGCACTTTTCCCTTAGTATCCCCTCCCTCCCTTAAGACTTCTCTCTTTGCTATACTAACCTACACAGGGGTTCTGTTCAGTGGCTAGGATATAGGAAATAAGTCTCATGCATCTCTTTTCTTCCAGAAGATGTGAAGATGCATTGCTGGAATATAAGAGAAAACTCCTTGGCAACCCTAACACCTCCCCTCCCCTCACCTCTCAGAATTTCTCAGCTCTTCCCAAGAGTGTGTTTTCTCCTTATGGAGAAGTTGATTTGGTTCCATTTATAAAAATAGCAGCTATTTAAATGGGAAAAGCTTTCCCTTATATTATCTTTGGGCCAAATGGTTTTCTAAAAACATGCACTTTTTTTTTTTTTTTGAGAAGACAGATTCTCAGTGGATTTAAGGATCATCAAATCACTCAGGGTTTTCTGTGGGTTAAATGCATTTGACAACTAAGTTGCACATAAATGTTGAAATAAAATACGTGACTTAGAGAGCTGTCCTGTGTTAAATGTGTTTGGTTTTTCAATTGTGTTAAATGTGTTTGGTTTTCCATGTATATGTATTATATCTACAAAAAGTCATGTTTATATCTTAATTCAAAATTATATTATTTCTTTTTTTTTTTAAGATTTTATTTATTTACTCGTGAGAGACACAGAGAGAGAGGCAGAGACATAGGCAGAGAGAGAAACAGGCTCCATGCAGGGAGCCCGATGTGGAACTCTAGGATCTTGCCCTGAGCCAAAGGCAGACACTCAACCACTGAGCCACCCAGGCGTCCCATATTATTTCCTATATAGAATTTTATATAGTGAGTTTTTTTTTTTTTTTAGGAAGGTGGGAGGTGTAACCAATATAAATTGTTACTTGAATTCTGTTTTCTCTATTACAGGGCAACTAAAAGAGGAGCTTATAGCCCTTCTTTCCAGTTTTTTTAAGGCTCATTTATTCCTACCAAATTCAAAAATTTTACTCTCTCTAGCTTATATCCAGAGACTTACAGTTGGATGTGACCTTAGAGTTCCAAGGTCCCCTCTTGTCCAGTTCAGGATTTGCTTTATTATCCATATTAGGCTCTGTTTAAACATTTCCACCAATGGTGGTGTCCAGCTGTGGCCAGAGATGGGAATGGAGGTGGGGGTAGGCAGGACTTCAGAACCAACATAATCTCCTTCAGTCCCTTTGGCCATGGTAAACACATATGAAAGCTGAATGAAACATTGTGCTTACTGGACTTGCTTCCAGATGGATCGCTCACCCTTACCCCACTCTACCACCAGACTGCTTTACCCTTTAAATCCCTACACTGAGAAATTCTGGAATCTTCACTGATTTTCACTGATATAGCATTATAGAATACACTAATGACAGATTGTCCTTACTTTAAGACACATCTGTTTGGCCAATGGCCCTTGGCCCACCCTCTGGAGCAATATATAAAGTGGGTCCAATCTGTTTAATACAATACTTCTGCAAATAAACAACTATAACATTTCACTAATCTTAGCTTTTTTGGGATAAATTGTCTGTTTCCTTAAGCCTCATCGGTAGTGTTTATTGATAATAGTAGCAATTTCTTAGTTATCTATTGCACTTTGGAGTTTCCAAAGCACTTCCACACACTGTCTTATTTTAGACACACAGCAACTTCAGGTTCTTGATTTTACAAATGAGAAGCCCAGGCCCAGAGAGGGTAAGCCACATACCTTACTAATTGATTCAACAGTTACTGATTGAGGGCCTACTACGTGCCACGCTCAGAGCAAAATCCTGGAATGCTGGAGGGAACAAGATAAGTAAGATGTATCTTTTTTAATCTAGTGGAGTTGGCATACAGTTAAAAATCGTTACAGGTGATACTTAGATAATACTCATAAGTGTAACAGAATTTTAGCACAAGTCTATTGGTTTCAATTTCAAAACAAATGCAGTAGAACCATTGCTCACATCAAGACATTCACCTGTATTAATGTGATCCAGTTAAACTAGTCTTTCTGGCAATCAGTTGTTTTATCATGAGCTTTTCTTAAGCTTGACCTTCTCCATTCTGCAACCATAGAACTGTGAGAGTCTACATGTGTACGGTCAACTTAAAGGAAAATTTCACATCCGTGTTCCTCAATTTTTATTTTTATTTTTTTGCCATTTTCTCCCGTCATTCTAACCTGCTAGCATTTCTTTGAACCCCTGTTTAAAAAAGATTTTATTGTTAAGAAATCTCAATGTTCAACATGGGGCTTGAACTCACAACCCCAAGATTAAGAGTCACATGCTCTACCAACTAAAACTTTCCTTTAAGTTCCTGAATTTCAAAGAAATTTCTCTGCATTAAAAGTTTTATGATCCAATATGTTTGAAAGCATTATGCTGAGTTTTAAAAATCCTTTTCTTCTAGATGTGCAGAGAAGGAAATGCAGAACATCCACTGGTATAAACCAGTGCTTTAACCCTCCTCATTCACTCATGGAAGGAAGCAAATCATCAAATACCAGTCCAAAAGCCATACAAAATGGCCCATTACAGTTGAACAGTTGGGACACTTGGGTGGCTCAGTGGTTGAGCGTCTCCCTTTGGCTCAGGGCGTGATCCGGGGGTCCTGGGTTGGAGTTCCACATTAGGCTCCCAGGGGGGAGGGCCTGCTTCTCCCTCTGCCCATCTCTGCCTCTCTCTCTGTGTCTCTCATGAATAAATAAATAAATAAAAATCTTTAAAAAAATAAAAATAAAAAATAAAGTTGAACAGTTGTCAGAACATGCCTTTATCTAAGACAATGGCTTCATGAAGTCTCTTCTGCAATGTAGTTTTTTAAATGTGTAGAAACCAACAGTGAATAGACTGATTATAAAGAACTAGGCTGGGATGCCTGGGTGGCTCAGCGGTTGAGCACCTGCCTTTGGCCCAGGTCGTGATCCTGGAGTCCCGGAATTGAGTTCCACATCAGGCTCCATGCAGGGAGCCTGTTTCTCCCTCTGCCTCTGTCTCTGCCTCACTCTCTGCGTCTCTCATGAATAAATAAATAAAGTCTTTAAAAAAAAAAAAGAACTAAGCCAAATTCATTATTTAGAAATAGTCTGTTATTTCAATTCTTCTGTCAGTCCATTTTGCCTCTTTTTTTTTTAAGATTTTATTTATTTATTCATGAGAGACACACAGAGAGAGAGAGAGAGAGGCAGAGACATAGGCAGGGGGAGAAGCAGGCTCCATGCAGGGAGCCTGACGTGGGACACAGGACTCGATCTCGGGACTCCGGGATCACGCCCTGGGCAAAAGGCGGGCACCAAACCACTGAGCCACCAGGGATCTCTCCTTTGCCTCTTCTAAACAAGAAAATTATCTTCAATTCTACAAGCAGTACCCCTTCCAGGCTTTTTTCAAACATATGTCCAATAAAAGAGAGTCTTATTTTCTAACTTGTGTAATGTACAATTTATTTATGCTTTTAACTTGAGTGATTTGTGGATTCCTTTTTCTTAATATTGCTTCATTAAGTGACATATCTGTTTTACAGATATATTTACATATTTACAGATATGTCAACCTTATTTTGGGTGCAATATACTATTTATTCTTGTCATTGTCTTAAACTTGCCAATTAGAGAGAATTCAAATTTAATTAGAAAATCTTGCCCACTTTCAACTAAGGATAAATGGGAATTATAGAAACCAAAGTCTTTCCTTTTTTTTATTTAAATTCAATTAGCCAACATAATACATCATTAGTTTCAGATGTAGTTTTCAATAAGAAAACTGAAGGCTTTCCACCCTAAGAGAAAAGAGAACACTAACCCCAAAATGTGATGTTGAGTTTCCTCTGCATGAAAAGTTCTGTCCTCATACAGTGTCTTAAAGATAGGCTCTTCAGAAGACATATCTATGTGGAGCAATATTGGAAAATTTTTGTTTCTCCATTCAAAGATGACTGTGTTAATTATATGAAACTGTGGTGGATTAATTAATAAATAACAGTGAGTCAGCTTTTTGATTTTGCAGTTTTGACACTTTACATTCCTTACTTCTCTGAAGGTTTTTTGTGGTATAGGCAACTGTCTCTGGTCTAGGGAGTATCCCTGTGTCTCTATCAACACAATAATCCATGCCCTATCTCAACAACACCTCTTCTTCCCTGTGAATGTGAATGTGCTGCCATATTTTAACTATTTATTTATTTATTTATTTATTTATTTATTTATTTATTGAAATGCATCAAAGGCAAGCATCTTTTTGAAAGCATTATTTTTAAATACATGTCTATTCAAATCAAAGTGGTACAAATCCTTAACAATTTAATAATTTTTTATTTTATTTATTTTTTTTTAAGATTTTGTTTATTTATTCATGAGAGACACAAAGAGAGAGGCAGAGTGAGAAGCAGGATCCATGCAGGTAAGCCTGACCTGATGCTGGACTCGATCCCCAGACCCGGGATCATGCCCTGAGCTGGAGGCAGATGCTCAAACTGCTGAGCCACCCAGGCATCCCAATTTAAGAATTTTTTAAAAGTTCCCTTTAAGTTATTTATTTAGATTTTTATTTTGAAAGTCATTAAAGTATGTTTTGGAAAGAAGTCAAAATCAAATATGTGGAACACCTAGAGTTCTCAAAACTCAAGTTGAAAACTTGAGAGTTTTACCAATGTCTGTCAATCCATTATTTAAATTCATAGATCAGAGAATTGGACGATATATTATATATTGGGGACCAAGTAAATATTCAGTATTACAACATCCCTGATTGAGTAAAAAAGATACAGAAGTCTAAAATTCTGAGTAAATATAATTTCACAGAAGGTCCCTATGTCATGTTCAAAGTTTTCATTTTGTTCATTTGAGTAGACTTACCGTTTAGTAAAATTGGTCCACATAAACGGTAATTATCCACTAATGCTCTAATGTTGATTTTTAGCCCTAGCCATAACGAAAGAACTTTTCTTTCAGGTCAATATTTGAAAGAATAAAGGGTCACTTATCACATGAAATAATTAAAACGTTGCTGCACACTACATTAACCTTTTTCTCATGTGTCTTACTAGCCTCGATGTATTTGCTGAGGTTTCTCTACACCTTCCGTATACAATCTGCATGTAGCTATAGAATGCCAAAGCACGCTAATGACATACCCACTGAAGCTGAGCCTGTTGAGAGGACTCTTTCAACCTGGTGGGGAAGTATGAAGATCCACAATGATTGCCCCAAAACATCCCTCTGCACTGTAGATAAGTTAAGATACTCATGCACTTCTAAGCATCCTCTAAAAATCCTTAGACCTGATATGTATTACAATATCTCGACTTTTCAAAAGTTTGTTTACATCACTTTTTTTTTAACTGGTGTTCAATTTGCCAACATACAGAATAACACCCAGTGCTCATCCCGTCAAGTGCCCCCCCCTCAGTGCCCGTCACCCATTCACCCCCACCCCCCGCCCTCCTCCCCTTCCACCACCCCTAGTTCGTTTCCCAGAGTTAGGAGTCTTCATGTTCTGTCTCCCTTTCTGATATTTCCTACCCATTTCTTCTCCCTTTCCTTCTATTCCATTTCACTATTATTTATATTCCCCAAATGAATGAGACCATATGTTTGTCCTTCTCCGGTTGACTTATTTCACTCAGCATAATACCCTCCAGTATGCCGCTTTTATGGAAGACCTACATTAGTAGCTGCTTTCACTAAAGAAATTGAAAGAGAATTTTCACTTTTATGAAAAAAGGCAAAAATAGATAACATTCAGGCTTCGTTTTATAGTAAACCATTGTAGAGGCAGCATGCATCCCAACCAGAGCTTTTACTGTATCTGTGAGGATCTGGGTTTTGTTGTTGTTGTTGTTTGTTTGTTTGTTTGTGCATCTGTTAGCAAGATGTGTCCTAAAGTATCAAGAAGCCTAGGAGAGGTGATATTTTGGGTCTGGGAATGCTTAAAAACTTTTCCATGTACATTAGCGGCAACCATTTCCTTATGTTACAACATTTTGGCATAGGAAAGGTTTCTTGACATCACCCTACCTTCAGACAGCAGGGGAAACCTGTATACTGGCAGTTGAAAAATACTTTTGATGCATTGTTTTTATTTTCATTTGGTTTCAAATCTTTCTGTTTTTTACTGTTTGTTGTGTATATACCCAGTAATTTCCTTGATAGTCAGTTCTATATCATTATTTGATTCCAGATTATGTTCCTGGCACACTGAAATATTTGAATACTACTAATTGGATCCACATTCTCTGAACCAACAACAACAAAAATAAAGCATCGTATTTGATATCTTAATATCCTATTAAGTCATTTTAGATTTTTTAGCATCTTACTGATATTTTACACTATGCAATTTAATAATAATTACTTATCAGCATATAATTTTTTAAAGATTTTATTTATTTATTCATGAGAGATAGAGAAAGAGAGACAGGCAGAGGGAGAAGCAGGCTGCATGCAGGGAGCCTGACGTGGGACTCGATCTCAGGTCTCCAGGATCACGCCCTGAGCTGAAGGCGGCGTTAAACTGCTGAGCCACCCCGGCTGCCCAATCAACATATAATTTACATGCTTTCTTGTAGTTACAGAAACTTCATATAAGAAAATAATTAGGGGATATGGTTTGTCTTATTAATAATTATTCTCAACTCTCAGGTTAGACAATAGGACTAATACCAATATTTCAGGCTAATTCTTTTTAAAATGTAACATTTATTTTTTAATTATCAAGTACAATTTAACCTGTCATGTATTATTCAAATGTTTGTTTCTTTAAAGATCTATCCATTTATTTTAGAGAGAGAGAGGAAGAGCATGAGTGGGGTGGGCATAGGGAGAGAGAATCTCAAGCAGACTCCAACTAAGTGCAGAGCCCAACACAGAGTTCAATCTCACGACCCTGAGCTAATGATCTGAGCCAGAAACCAAGAGTCAGATGCTTGACTGTGTCACCCAGCTGCCCCTCAACTTTTGTTTTACTAAGACCCACTTATAAAACAAAACTTAACATTCCAGTTAAAAAACTTGAGTACCTTCAAGTTTTATTAATATGCACTGTGATAAGATGGAAATATACATTTATAGCAAAATGCAAATTACTGATATCATTTATTCTGAATATGTCAACATACATTAGTCCATGTGAATGGTTTGGACAAAAGTACTGATCAGATTCAACATTTATAAAGGATGCTGCCATCACAAATGTAGGAAAATTCACAGGAATAAAAACCTCAAATGTACCTTTAAAAACACTTTCTTTTGGGACACCTGGGTGGCTCAGTGGTTTAGCATCTGCCTTTGGCCCAGGGCGTGATCCTGGAGTCCAGGGATCAAGTCCCACATCGGGCTCCCTGCATGGAGCCTGCTTTTCCCTCTGTCTGTGTCTCTGTCTCTCTCTCTCTCTTTGTCTCTCATGGATAAATAAATAAAATCTTTAAAAAAAATTCTTTTTATGTGGATATTCACTTTTTTTAATGCTTGATTTACTCTTTTTGGAGTAAAATGTTTTTTAAAGATGCATGGTTCTAAAAATAACATATTTTTCTTATGTGCAATTAGAGACCTCCCTGCTCACACCAAAATGTCTACTTGTTGACTTTTATGGTTTCCTTTTATGTTCATCTCAGAAACAACAGTGTTTTCTTCTAAATTGCATAAGCAATAAAATATAAATGTGGGCATCAAGGAGGAAATGAGAAAGATATTTTAGACTGTGAAGATATAGTCTCAACTTTGTATTTAAAAGTACCTCATTTGTATAACAAGATACTTAAATTTAAATCCACACTTAAAAATGTAAAAAAGGCAGTACAATCATTTCTAGAAGAATGCACTTGATAACAAAAGTGACTATTTTTCTCTTCTGTTTGGTTGGTTATTTTGGAGAGGTTTGACCCCAAAGGATCCTCAAAGGGTAGCATAATGATAGTGATTTTATGGTCTTTAAGTCCTTACCCATTATTTCTAACACTCTGAGAGGACAAGTCCCTCTCCTCTCAACTGTGGCCCCAAGTCAATGATACTGCTAACTCTCAGATCCAGGTTGCATTGTATGATCTTTTATTTACCCTGTTTCTTTCGAAATCATTTTGGGGCAAAATATTGCATGAGTTTATGATAGATTCAGTAAATTTAGAGCTCATTCTTGGATTTTATTTGTATTTTCAATTTAGTGCCTTCAGGGGATCATTTAATAGTCTTTGTTTCAGCTTATCTGCTTCTAGTAAAGTCTTGCTCTATATTGGTGGTTCTCAGCCTGGGGCTACACTTCTGAAACCCTGGAAAGTCTTTTTTTTTTTTTTTTTAAGTATGACCTAGTATCACACCAGACCAATTAAATCAGAATCTCCCGGGGCCAAAATCCTGGTCTAGGTATTTAAAACAGCACTCCAGGTGATTATCAAATGCAGTGATGGTGGCCTGTCATGTCTCCTTACAATAGAACAAGCGGCTTCCTTATAAATAGGAATCATAGTCTGTATTAATTCAGCATCACATAGGTGGCTAGAAAAAGATTTGGAACAAAGAGAGATGTAAAGCGTGAAATAATTTAGGGCACTTGAGAAGAGCTCTCATTTTATCTCTTGTGGATATGAAATGAGAGGATAAACACAAAAATTCCAGGAGAGTAATAAATTGCATTTCTGGCTCAGTAAAGTAAGGACTGTCATGTTTGAGATAGGGAAATTCTCCTTTTTGTTAAGGATATACCTAAATAGGATACTAGAGAAAAAGCTTATTTCAGTTCTAGTGTTTGGTTTCCTTAGTCTGCTGTAAAATATTACCACACATGGTGGGGCTTAAAGCAACAGGAATTTACTGCCTCACACTTCTGGAGGCCATAAATCTAAAATCCAGGTATCTGCATGGTTGGTTCTTTCTGGAAGTTCTAGGAAGAATCTGCCTCAAACCTCTCTCCTGGCTTCTGGTGGTTGGTGGCAATCCTTGGCATTCCTTGGCTTATGGATTCAGCACCTCAATCTCTGTCTCTGTCTTCACATGGCCTCCTCCCCACTGTGTATGTTGAAAGTTGACAGCAGAGTTTTCTTTTACTGCTATCATCATAATCTGTGGGAGTGATCCCAGTGATCAACATTTTCAGTTGTTGGATCGTGCCATTTAGAGGCTCCATGGATTTACAGCTTTTGGCCAAATAAGGTTTTGTACATAATTGGCATATACAGGGGATTTTTAAACTTATTTCTGTTTTTTCTTTTGTCTGAGTTTTTTGATAGCCAATTCAAACTTTATTAATTCATTAACTCATATTCCCTATGACTGAGCTATGAAAAAGGAAGGGAAAACAATAGAATTAATGGAAGGAATACATATGCCAGAAGCAGAGTCATATCATCTGGTCTACTGTTTAATCCTACTGATCTAATCCACTCCTTGCTACTGCCTTCATACATATTGTAGAATTATGAACTCAATCAAAATGGAACAAAGAGAGCTGTTGGCTCACAACATGCCAGTCATATATTGTATGCATGAAGCATCGCGTTATGGCAGATACATGGAGAATCTAGATGGGGGAAATTATTGTCCATGAGTAATTATATTGAACCCAGGGTTACCACTATCACTTTGGCATATTAAAATGCTAATTCTCACTCAAGGTCAAATTAAACTCCACATAAGCAGTTTGAAAATGTACAATTATTTGCCTAAAAAAAAGTAAGTTTGAGATTCTTGGGAAATAAAAATTTCAAAAAACTTCTAATTTCCTTTACTTCACCTTTTCACATCTTGTTCCTAAATAGTGACATTGCTTTAGAGCAGTTAGTAACCTGGGATAATTTTGCTTCCCCTGCCCAAGGGAACTTAAAGCAATATTTGGAGACACCTTATTTGATACAACTCAAGACAGGGATGCTGATGGCATCTCATGGGTAGAAGCCAGGGCCGCTGCTAAACATCTTTCAGTGCAGAGTATGGCCCCTATGGCAAAGAATTATTTGGTCCACAATGTTAGTGGTTCCAAGTTGAGATACTCTGTTTTATTTTTATTATTATTATTTTTAAAGATTTTATTCATTTATTCATGAGAGACACAGAGAGAGGCAGAGACATAGGCAGAGGTAGAAGCAGGCTCCATGCAGGGAGCCCGATGCGGGACTCGATATTGGGACCCTGGGATCATGCCCTGAGCCAAAGGCAGATACCCAACTGCTGAGCCACCCAGGCATCCCTGAGATACTCTGTTTTAGAATAAGCACAGGGAATGAAGAAGTTGGCTCTCAAACTAGTCAGTCTCCTGTCATCTGTTACTCACTTATTGTTTAGAGGACTATTCTAAACCAGGTGCAAAGATAGGGTTAGAACCTGAAGGCAAGTTCCAGTTTTCCTTCACATTCACTGCTCCACACCCCAATATAATCAAGAACTTAACTATTGCAGTTTGCTTGACAATTAACAAACACTTTCTCACCATTATCACATTCATCTTCACAACTCTGGGAGGTAGTAGGAGCAGGTACTGAAATTGTCACATGCAAATTAAAGCCCTGAAGTGTGGAGCAGCTTTGAGACCCACTACAAAGAGGAAGCAGGTCAGTGGAAGTGGCTCCTGGGCTCAGGCAAGAGGATAGTCCCTTGTCTGTAGAGGTGTAAGAAATAACAATAATAAAGCCAATTAAAATTCACTCTGCTTTTTACTACCATTCTAAATGATGTCAGTGATGAAACACGATTTCTGATGAGACACACTCTTACTAAACCTCCCACCTTGGTCTGCCCCTCCTTTGGGAGGATAAGTACATCATCCTAAATTAAAACTGGAGAGGAAATGGGGATGCATAGAGGTAGGACCAAATTTCATACCTGTAGTCTCTATACACAGGCTCCTCTTGCACCATTCCAGTTTAAAGTTCATAAGTGAAGTATCATACTACTTCAGGGAAAAAAGTAGGCTCTTACAATACTATTAAATCCTGGGGTGCCTGGGTGGTTCAGTTGGTTGAGTGTTCAATTCTTAGCTTTGGCTCAGATCATGATCTCAGGGTTATGATCTTAGAGTAATGAGATTAAGCCCTGAGATGGGTCCGTGCTCAGTGGGAATCTGCTTGAGAGTCTCTCTCCTCCTCCCTGCTTGTGCTTGTTCTCCCTCCCTCTCTCTCTCAAATAAATAAATAAATATTTTTTAAAAAATGCTATTAAATCCAGGGGCTCCTGAGTGACTCAGTTGGTTGAGCATCTGCCTTCGGCTTAGGTCATGATCCTGGAGTCCCAGGATTGAGCCCCACATTGGGCTCCCTGATTATTGAGGAGTCTGCTTCTCCCTCTCTCTCTCTCTGCCCCTCCCCCTGCTCATGCTCCCTCTCACTCGCTCACTTGCTCTCTCTCTCAAATAAATAACATCTTTTTTAAAAAATACTATTAAATCCAATAGGTTGGGCAGATTACATATTAATATTGGTATATTGAGTCCAGCTGAGTCAACTAACTTTTTTATTCCAATTGGTGATAAACGAAAGTTCTTCCCGACTTTCTGCTGGCCTTGCCACAGCTGGGAATGACTGGCTGGGAAATGTTATGTCTTATGTTTTGTCACAGGCCAACCAGTGTGCTATAATTGTAATCACAGGTCCATGTGCTGTGCCTTCCATGTCCCTGCCTATTGCTCTTTCATATTCCAACCCCACAAAACTCATGAGGCCAAATGCTCTCATTTCTGTGCATTTTGCAGATTTCCCACATACCCAGTTGCCCTATATTTGACTCTCCTTGTGATGGGAAGGAGAAATGACAGTTGGTAGTCTGAGAGACAACCCCTGACCTTTTCATGAAGGGACAGAAGGCTAGAGGCTGGAGTCGGGGTATGTGTTTGGCACAGCACTAAGAGATATTCCCCATGGCTGTGTCAGCAGCCTGCCAAAGTACAACTCGTTGACTAGCATGAAAATATTCCTCAGGGAAAGAGGAAAAATAATGCGAGGCAGGAGGTAGGATTTGATATGATACAGATTTGGGAAGATGAAACGAGACGATTGCTAATACCTCTCAATTCAATGAAAACTGGAGCATTGCAGAGTTCCAACAGGTATTTAAGTGTATAGAAAGTATACGGGTATTGAAGTGTAAAAAACGTATTAAAATTATGTTGATTACACTAGTTATCTGCATCTAACTAGGAAAGCATTTACAATGGTGTCTTATGGGTCAAGCTGTTTAAATTTTGCCATTTTTAAAATGTCTTCAGCTGTGTTCCCCATAACCACACAGATGAACAACAGCTGACTCAGTTGACATTATATTTATATATGTTACCTAAGGTTGTATCTCTTATTAGTCTTTGAATACATAGCTAAAATATGTGGAGTGGAGAAGGCAATGGTGCCTGCCTTATACTTTTCTTGAGTGCAATGCTTCTAACAAAAGCTATCTTTTTTTGTAATAAATTAGTGAATTTATTGTTTGGAATCTCAAACTCACTCAAAACATCAGGATTTTCCACAATGGGATTTGAAGATTCATCCCCTGAAGATTTATCCAGCTGAAGGCAAATATCACCAATCTCCTATTTAAGGCATGCCATTTCAAAAAATTGCACTACTGGGTGAGATTTAATGCAGCATTATGTATCTTGACTCTCTCAAATTAAGCACATGTCTCTACAAACTTTTTCAAAGCATATTTAAGAGAGCTATTAGGAATCAAACGAAATGACCCTACCATTTGGATTTGGTTTTTCCTTGAGTTTATTCAAGTCTTGTAGCTATGGAATGATCTACAGTACAGTACCTCATATTGCTTCTACACAGATCGACAGTGCATACTGTTTTGTGTTTGGCATCGTATGCCATCAGCAGAATCAGAAGGACAGGAGTTAACAGATTTTCCCCAATGCTAACTCTTCTGTAAGCTGTCTCAGTAACTCTTGTGTTGGTGTATTTTCCCAGAGATGGGAGACTTTAACTGTGATTTCAAGCCATTGGGTTGTGAATTGAGTATTTACAGAGACTTGCCCACCTGTTTGCTGCCAGTGAAGAATGGAGAGGTTCTTCATTGCTGTGAACTTGACCAAGAGACCTATGTAAGCATGTCTGCCATTGGCTTTCCTGTGGGGCTCAGAACACTGAACAGCTCTTGATAGAGGCAACCCATGCTCTGGTGGGTTCCAAGCTCTGGTCTTTCCCCTGGCTGGCCCAGTGACAGACACTAGTCACTTGGGTCTTTAAACTATGCCAAGTACAACAGAGTTTGTGGTGTGACTATACCTTTTATCGACTAGCTAGAAAATCTCTATATATGCCATGATCTTGTGCAGGTTTTTTTCTATTCATTTTTAAAGCATAAGTTAGGGTGGGGAGTTTGGTTTCATTTTTAAGCATTATATAAATTAGAGTGGGGAGTTTGGTTTATGTTTTTTCCTACATGTTCTGTGATTTATTTGGAGATTCACAAAATGTATTTATTTCAGTTAGAAATTATTTTTAATGTAAATTAAATGCACAAAATTATTTTGTTGTTTTCACGTAACAAATGTCCCTGATTTAAGGCCTCCAGCTTTATAATCTTTGTTTATAAATAGTGTTGCAGAAGGAATGTACGTACTTTATATTTTGGTCTGAAAGGTAGGATTACTATATTAAAATTATAAGACATAAATTCTTAATAGGGGGTTTGGGTGAAGTAATGATATCTTTTGTCTTTCAAGACAATAATTAATTCTACAAAGTACCAAACATGCTGACTTTGAACTTTTAAATACTTTTTAATTTGTTCAACAAATGCTCTTCAAATACTAGCTAAAGATTATTCTAGGTGCTTAGGATACAGGTGAACAAATAAAAATCACTGCTATCCTAAAGTTTAAATTCTAGTGGGGGGGAGACAGATAATAAATCAAAAGAAACACAAACAGTGAATACTGACAAGAGAAAAATAAAGCAATATAAACAAGATAGAGCATGTCAGTGGTGAGAGGAAGGGTATTTTTTATAAAGGGTGATTCTGAAAGCCTACTTAGGGGATATTTGAGCACAGACATAAAGAACATGAAGTAGTGTGGGTCTTGTGGAAGAGAGGAAGAGCATTCAGAGTAATGATACATACAAAGGCCCTGTGGTAGGGAAGTCTTTGGAAAGGATGAAGAAATACAAGGAGGCCTTTGAACTTGGGAGGCCAACATGGTTCTAGTGGGCTAAGAAAGGAGGACTTGGTTCATGGAGAAATCTAGATCACCTAGAACTTTATATTAATTTCTAGTGAATTGGAAGTTAATGAAGTTTTTTAGCAGTTGAAGTAAAATTAAGCTTATAAAATAGTTCATGGAGTAGTTCAAAATTATTATAATACAATCAAAGCCTAACATTTAAAGATGAAATAAATTCTTAGTGGCATTTTGTTAAAAAAAAAATAGGCATGTTTTTGCTTCTGTCAATATTAAAATGATAGAAGAGAGCCACATGTCTTAGCTCGGGCTGCTATAAGAAATTACTACCATAGGGATCCCTGGGTGGCGCAGCAGTTTGGCGCCTGCCTTTGGCCCAGGGCTGGATCCTGGAGACCTGGGATCGAATCCCACGTCGGGCTCCCGGTGCATGGAGCCTGCTTCTCCCTCTGCCTGTGTCTCTGCCTCTCTCTCTCTCTCTCTCTCTCTGTGACTATCATAAATAAATAAAAATTTAAAAAAAAATTGGGTATACCTAAGGATTATCTTAACAACTTGTTAAAAAAAAAAAAAAAAAAGAAAGAAAGAAATTACTATCATAGCCTCTGTGATTCAAACAACGGATATTTATCTCTCAGAGTTCTTGAGTCTGGAAGTCCAAAATCAGCATGCCAGCATGGCTGGTTTCTGGTGAGACCTCTCCTCCCGGCTGGCAGATGGCTTCCCTCTCAGTGTGTCCTACCATGACCTTTCCTCAGTATTGTGCATGGAGAGTTCTCATGTCTTTTCCTCCTGTTTCAAGGACACTAATCCCATCATGAGGGGATGTCTTCACCTAAACCTAATTACCTTCCAAAGGCTTCACCTCCAAATAACATCACATTGGGAATTAGGACTTCAATCTATTAACTGAAGGAGGGCACAAGCATTCAGCCCATAATATCACCTACAATGACTACAATGCTTGACCTCTCTTTTCTACCACATTAATGACACGTTTTTCTCCCTTCTGATGATGAACTTCTTTGACTACACACTCCATCTCAGACAGATGATAGAAAATTCCTTCTTATATTAGGCCAAACTTTGTTACATGATTAGTTTTATTTATTGGCCCTTGCTGTTGAAGCCTTATGGACCTATGTAAAATGAGAATTCTATCTTTTCTCTTATTCCAATGTTATTTTCACATCATCTAACATCTCAGAGTGATGAACCAAAAACTGAAGGCATAAAGATAGGTGTGGATTGGATTGATTTGTGAAGAACTGAATGGAGTTATTCTTTTCACATTTGCCTAATGACAGATAAGATACATGCAGATTAAAATTATCCATTAGGACACAAAGAGCATTAATTGCAAATAAATGTTTTATTCTTGTCATTGGACTCAGTGCTATCCTCATGAAGTCATGAGCGAGTTGAGTTAGGAACAATTTTAGGTGTTATTCAGAAGAGATTTCTGAGCCAGGCAGGCTCAGCCAACATTACAGTTGTCGATCTACTTCCCAAGTAGGTCATCTAGTTATTGAGTGCTCAGAAAAGTGCTGTTTTAACGGTACTTCTTACAAGTAGAGCCTAAGGTTGAATTTTCTAGGCTGGGCAGTCATATCCTTCTGTTCAGTCATTGAGCCTACTGTCGGCTTACACACCTCTGATGTGTTTCAGACCTTCTTCTCCATTAGTGTCCCATGAAGTACTTGTGAAGAGTGAACTTGGACCTAGGGGGAAGGACTTCACTTTTATTCTCTGTGAATCTCATTTTATTACATCTAACCTATCACTCCAACTTCTTAGAATCTTTTTAGATCTAGATTCTATATCATTCAATAAATTTACTGAAACTTTAGCCTCATGATATCTTTGATTTGCTCAATATCTCATATTCTCTAGGAAAAACGTTAAAGAAGATTGAATTAAAAAGATGGAGCTTTATGTCAGGCCGTTATCAACCCTGCTCATGCTGATACAGATTCAGGATCTTCAGATGTAATCATGCAAGCCATTGTTCACTTCCAGCAGATACATTCTCTAATCAGAGGTCTCATGCTATACCTGCCTCACAAGTCTTACTCACAATCTGGCAATCTTCTTGAAAGAAATTATGAGAGTCTCAAATAATTTCTTCTAGTGTACATCTCTAGGTTTTATGGATATTGACTATTTTCATTTACTCACAAACATATCTTTTGATAATAAATTTTAGATTTTTTTGCTCCGATTATACATTGACATAACTTGGCATATAGCTAAAAATCCATTTTTTTCTCATTTTGAAATGTAGAACAATCTTGATTTTCCAGTGCTACCATCAATTTCCACAGATCCCCAAAGACCAGTGATGGAGGGTAAGTTGTTTTTTTCTGGTAAAATTGAAAGCTGTTGATAACTAAACTCTAGTATTTGTTGGATTTTAATTTTTTCCTGGGTGACCTTCAAAATTTAATAGTAAGAAACTAGGAATCACATCGCTAACATACTAAATGAAATTTAACTTCATGTTGTCACTTGTCATTTAAAGTTATTAGAATTTTCAAGGGAATTCCTAAAGTTTGTTCAAGCAATTGTTTTAACAGAAAGTGAATTAGTAGGGCCTTGATTTTCTATGACCTTGATTTTTTTAGTGTTTGTTTTGAATAGCGAGTGTGATCTATTATTGCCTAGACAGTAGTCATAACTTTTTAAAATAATAAATTTTTTTGGAATTGGGACTATAATTCCAATACTATCTCTATTTTAACAGAAGGTAAAAAACCAGAAGATAAGGTTGTATTGTGCATATTGAGGGAGTTAATATACAAGAAAGTATAAAATTGGTTATAGAGCTACAATTTATGTAATTAATTGTAGCCTCAAAAGAAATTATTTTTCAGGACACCCAGAAATGAAATTGATTTTGTAATTTACCATATATAAGTACTAGATATTTTCTTTGTAAACCAAGAGTGTGTATCCATATTTAGGGATAAAACATATGTCATAGTAAATATGGCACAACTCAGAACATGGCATTGTTATTATAATCCAATTATAGGACCATTATCAGGAAAACTCAGAATTTTTCAATATAGTTTGGACACTGTAGAGGGATTTGTGGAGTGGGTGGCATGATGTGAGGCTTGGAGTGTTGCAGTTGTTGAATTAAGAACTTTTGGGTGTAGGGAAACATGGTAATAAGAATGTGTCATGTGATGGGGGGTGAGGTAGAAGGAATAAAAATAATAATAGTCTTACCAGGCAGTGAGCACACAATAGATGCTCCATAGCTACCTGTTAGCATTTGAACGAATACATGGATGGATGAGATGGTTTGTTAAGGGAAATTCTCTGTATCATATGTCAAGAGAAATTTAGAGTTTGTATTTGATGGTGCAGGGAGCCACTGATGGCTTTTAATCAAGGGAGCAGCAGGAACAATGCTTTGAGCACCTGAGACATTTAAAAAATGCACTTTGTGCTTACTTCTCATAGATTTTCTTACCACTTTAACTCTCCTTGTGAGTCTTTATGAAAATTAACATGTGAATAGGCAACAGTTGACAATAGGTGTTGATAGAATATTAAGTCACCAGAGGACCTGAGATCGTAGACAAAGGTTGTTTTAAGAAAAGATAGAAGGGAGACAGGCAGCGAACATAGAGTAATAAGCCCCAAAGAGATATATTTTATTTCCCTGGTTCCAGGGACTGAAGTGGTTCCAAAGAATTTAATTGGCATAGTCTTGCCTTTCATTCTAGGTACTGGCTCATATTTCACTCAGATTTATCTCTGTCAAAAATAGTTTCATCCAAGGACACTTTGTTACTCTACCTTGACTAAAAAAGATTTTTCCCCTGAGTTGCTAGTGCCACATGTGCAAAAAGAACCATTCTTGCCACCCCTATTTTGGGTAGGCTTGGGGGTTGGTATTAGATGAAGAGACGGGAGATTTCCCTGTCAGTTGGGAAATCCTTTCTCCTCTTAGGAGTTTATTAGGTTATTTAGCAGCCACTAAGTTTAGCTTAAAAGAAGAGGTGGAAGCAGCCGTTGAAACTTCCAGGCTGATCCTTTCATTTATCTAAATTCCATTTCGACTTCTGCAGAAAAGAGCCAGATAATAAATCTGATCCTCTTTCCTCCATGGTTATAGCTCCTGCCCAAGCGCATTTTTCTAAGATCAAATAGGATGGAATCTTGAGGACTGGGATACATCTTAGAGATCATCGAGTCCTTATTAATTGTATAGCCGAACAAAAGATTAAATTATTTCCCCCAATGAAACACTAGCAGAAAGGTCCTACGTAAAATTAAAATAGGTAAGACAAATCGTTCATTAAATGATGCAAATTGGGTGATGGGCATTGAGGAGGGCACATGATGTGATGAGCACTAGATATAACGCTATACGTTGACAAATTGAAATTAAATGTAAAAAATTTTTTAAAAAAGAAAAAAATAGTAAATGATGCAATCCTGCCTCATAAACTTGGGATCAGAGGTTAAGAATTATAGAAATGTTTTGGCAGGACATCAGGCACTCAGATAGCCAAGCTCTGATGGGAGCCAAGAGAAGCACAGTCCAGCCAGAGGCAGTCTGCGTAGAGGTAAAATTGATGCCATTTCTGCTGACCACTTGCTGTCCGCTGGTGCCATTATGGTCCTTAGCCACCCTGATCACTTTCTGATTCACCACTACAATCTTTACTCCACCCAGGCTCCCACTGGGCATGTGCCTCATTCCCTTCTATGGGACAGCCTCAAACTGGCCACCATAGCTCATAAGCAATGACTTAGTGGTGAGGGCTGGGAGAAGGGGGCAGGGTGGTAGAGGAGGAGAGCAGATAAGTCTCTGCCCCTTGCCTATCTTGAGATTTTTCCCAGGTTTGGAGTAGTTATAACAACTGGTACACAATTCAGCTCTGTAGATTTCTGGTGTACCTCTCTTTTGCATGTGGCACAGAAAGTAGTCACATGGGTAGGCGAACCAAGATCGGCTCAGATGTGCAGCCCTGACAAAAATGGTGATTTTGTGATTATTGTCACTGTTATTATTTTTCTTATGTCAGATGCAACCATACACGTGCTAAGCCTGTAAGCCAGAGTGTCTCAAAGCATGTTGGGAAATACTGCCTATATAAGAATCATCTGGATACTTATGATAGCAGATACCTTATCCCAACCTAGAACTGTTGAATCAAAATCTGTGGGGCCTAGACACTGATTTTTGAGAGCCATTGATTTACTCAGAGCCCAATATCTATGTTTTGGTAAGGTGCTATATCCTTTCATTAACTCCCCTACCTTGTTGTCATTCACATAGAGAACTAAAAAGTTCAGCAACTAGGTCTAGAAATGGGGGAAAGTGTTAGCTTTAGATTTCTGTGTGCAAACTCCCTGTGATGATTTAGTTACTATCTTTGTAATTACTCGATCTTTATAGTTATTATGTCTTTCTGCTTTGCAAGAAAGAAAACTTAAAATATAAAATATATTAAGCCTCTACTATACACCCATCATATATCTGTGCTGAAGGAATTTCTATTGAAAAAAGCTGACTTTTTCAATAGAAATTCTTTGCACACTAACTTGGTTGTTAAGAGTTTATTAGATTATTTTGCTGTCATTAAATTTAGATTTCCAAAGTGTGGTCCCCAGGCAAGAATCAACAGCATCACCTGGGAACCTGTAAAAATACAAAGTCTCCCCAGACTTCTGTCTCAACTAGCTTTCTAGGTGATTCTGATGCATGCCAAAGTTTGAAGACTTCTGCTCTAAGCCTCCTTATCTGTACTGTAAAAATAATAATAATTTATGCCTCACAGTTATCATGTATATTATTTTCTATTGTAAAACTAAGCTAGCATACAAAAAAATCACCTTGCCAAAAAAGTGTTTGATACATAGCAAGAATATCATTGAGTCTATATTTAATTTTTTAAAGTCACTGCAACTTTCTAATTGCTTAATTTCTAGGAAATCCATAGATTGTGTATAATATGTGGTCACATTAGAAGCACATATAAAAGTTATGGAAGGGATCCAGATGCTGTAAAGTTATAGTACTTCACAAGGGAAATGAGGTTTTTTTTTTATTCCTCATTTTTAAAATAAGGCCCGGCCTATCCCCTTTTCTACTGTTATTAAAAGCCATTATAAGATGTTCACAGATGGCTTTAATATAGCACTAACAAGGCTCAGTTAAATTTCTTAATCCCAGGTGAGACCAGTTTGTAGGGGCAATACTCTCCACAATAATCTCTACATCTTCATCCATTTCACCCAGATAAAAATCTCTGACTCTGGACTTGCATTCAGTTTTCAAAATGCATCAATTTGTGACTCAAATGCATGGTAAGTGACATTTCTCCTCCCAAGAGAGGGGATTGAGATTGAAATTCGTGTCAACCCCACTAGAGGGTGACCTTTGTCTAAATCAGAATGTGGGTAAACTAAGGATAGGCTCTGCAGCCACCTCCAGATTAGATTGTGCTGCTGTTTTATTCAAGATGAGGGAGAGGCCCAGGGTACCATGTCAGGCCGACTCAGACCTGAGCATCTGCCCATTTCTAAATAACCCAGGAGTTTGCCAGGGACATTCAGACCTGAGTTGTTGCATGATCTCAGTTTGTGTTTTAGGGCAAATTCTTGACTAATAAATGCATGCATGAATTTTAAAATTCTTTACTTGTTTTAATTCTTTTTCTTAAATGCCTCTCTTCCCCACCCTCAGAAAAAAATCATAACTGAAGATATGAAAAATACAACTCTTTCTTTGTTTTTGGAAACAAAATAGAACAGAAAAGGCTGTAGGCTTTCATTAATTTCCATTGAATGATTTAAAAATAAGACAAACAGATTCTCTAGATACCAAAGAACAAGAAAAGGCATGATCAGGATGTTCAGGCCATGATCAGAGAGCACAGTTTAGATCAAACCCTAAGAAATTAGTATTGAACAATGGATTTGGGTTCCCTTTCATAGTTTATATTTAAGAAGTAAAATATTTGTGTTATAATAATTACTCTGCTAAAAATCTCTCATTTAGACACCAAAGTTCAATGTTATTTTAAAAACCATCTCAATAAACAGCTCTTTGTAGTGTGTAAAATTAACTCAACTCTTTCAACACTATGAATTCAAATAATATTTATATATTCTGGATACTTGACATAATAACTTGATTTTTTCTACCTTGATTTTTAATAGTTTTTAACAAGAAAAGAAAGCTTAGCATAGGATAGTGCCAACTGAATTAAAATATGTAGGTTGTGCTTTTCTTTTTCTTTTCTCAGAGTATTGTAAAGAATGTTTCTAGAATACCGGATAGCTGTTCTGCCAACAAGAAAATCAAAAAACCTCATGTAAAAAGAAGACTGCAGTAATTAGCCTGGGTTCTTAGATAAAACTGATTTTCATTTTTATCCACCTCTGTAAACCAGAAGAAGACTGTCATACAAAATGCAGATCTATTAAAAAACAAAGAAACTTTTCTGTGGCACGCATTATTAGTCTCAATTAACTTTTACTTGCATCTAAGTTCATGAGTAGAGGTTGCCTTTGGGAAGAAGTAAGTCTCTCTTTGAAGGACAAGTGGTTTTATTATTATTATATTCTTGAGGGAACAGATCACAGCCTTAATTGAAACCTTTTTCCAGAAAAATAAGCCTGCTGTGCTTTCATACTAAAATAGTATCTACGTACAATTGTGTATGTTTTCATACAGAATTGGTATGAACTACTCCAATAACTTTTACAATTCTCTCTAGTTAACACATTTTTTATCTGTGAATGTGTATCCCTGTGTTTACCATGAGGTATTTTTTCATTAATTAAATAATCCCCACTGTAAACCAAGAGAAGACCTTCCTGCCAATGGGGTGATGTATAAGTGCGTAAGCTTGCAACTGCGCCAGTTTATGGATGACATGGAGTTAGACTCTGGTTTGCAAATTAGAGTTGGAAGAGGGACATGCCATTTTATTACTTCATGCTGATGGCCCTCAAACCTTCCTTTCAATTGTGAATGGTGACTGAACTGTATGACTAACACGCCCACCTGGCTGTTCTTGCCTGTGCCTACAGAGAGCAACTAATCAGGCAGGCTCTTTGCTTCTCTCCTCACTGGAAAATGAGATTGCCCCAACATGTCTGAATTCCTTGGAAGTTTAAGGCTTCATTTATTTATTTTCAGCCACTTGTTTGGATTCTTCCTTTTTTTCCAGTGCAGTGTAGGAGGCTGACAGGTGTACACAAAGCTACCAGAGGAGACTGTGTGAGGGGGAGGAGGATGAGTAGTGTGGGGTGAAGTTTGTCCTCTCATTTCGCTTTCACAATGTTCATCATTGTGAGAAAATGTACAAACGTGAGCCTTTCCAAATGTTCAGTAGAATATCTCGTCTGCATTCTTTGTGGACAAAACTCAGAAATAATTTCAACTGCTGATGTTTCCAAACTTTTTAAAAAATGATTTCTGTAAGTAGTAATGGCTCAGTGGTATTTGCGGAGGTTTATATGTAGCTACTTGGATATTTATTTTTCCCTGTTTTCTTCCGACAATGCTGATGTGGCATATACACCTTTTTAGTACTTTACTGAAAAGTCCGTTTCTCTGGAGGAGGGTATTCCACTTCACATTTTTCACTTTAGTTTATAGTTAAATGAAGAGTCCTGGCCACTGATTTTTCACCAGGTTCAAGAACTATCCTCTTCTTCTTCATTATTATTGGTGATATTTGAGATTGTCTGTTTCTCGGTTTATAAAATGGAAATCACAGGCAATGTCTGATTTTTTTAAGAGGCAACTTAATTTTTATCTTCCATAAAGTTGTACTCTAACTATATGGCCCCAAAGCATTAAAAATACTAAAAAGGAGAGGGCAGCATAAAAGATACCCCCTGGGAAGAACTCTGTTTCAATGAATGTCAATGAAGAAGAGCCTTTTTCTACTTATTTATTTTACCTGACTTATGGCTAACGTGAGGTATCTGTAAGCTGGGATGATCACAGTATTCATGCTCAAGCTGGGGCATTTTTTAAGAGTACAAGTAACCTACCTGGTATGAAAGGCAAAGAAAAAAGATTATTCCAGGCAGTGGCATGTATGTTCTGTTAGGTTCTCCAATATAGGCCTCCCAGTCACACTCCCTCCTAATGTTTCCAGGGATGTTTATTGAGCTATTACTGTGTGGCAAGAACTCCTACACACTTAGGATATGTCCAGGGATTTTTTAAAAAAAATCTTATCCCTCAGAGAGGTAATATTCTAGTGGAAAATATGCAAAAAGTGTAAGGAGAGGAAGGAAAACAGGAGAGTGGGGTGTGCTGGGGAAGCAGTGAGCAGGTTGCAACATAAAATGGACTAGTCAGGGTAGGCCTCTTTGAGATTGAGATTAGAGCAAAGACTTGAAGAAGGTGGGAGTGAGCCATCCACACATCTAGAGAAGACCATTCCAAGCAGGGAATAACAAGATCCTCATGTATGAGAACATCTGACCTGCATGAGGAGAACCAGGGAGCCAGCATGGCTGGCAGGGGTGAAGATGGGCACAAGTAGCAGAAGGTGAGGTCAGAAAGGCAAGGGGAGAGTACAAACATGAGTTTGTGATTCCTGAGCATTTGTCAGGAATCACTAGCAGGGTGGTGGGAGTAAAAATTATAGATGGTGTGAACTCCACATGTATTCCAAACCCAAATTAGTGACATATTAGGTCCTTCTGATATGACTTCCTGGATGAAAGGTCAGCAAACTATAGTCCCCTCTCCGTTTTTGTGCACCTTTGTGCAGGCTAAGAATGTTTCTAAGTTTTCAAATGGTTGTAAAAATCAAAAGAAGGACAGTATTTTGAGTTACTTAAGATTATATAAAATTCAAATTTCAGTGTCCATAAATAAAATTATGTTGGAACTCAGCCACACCTACTTATTTAAGTATTGTCTGTGAACTTTTATTGCTATAGTCAAGTTGGATCATTCCAACAGAATCTATGAGGGGCACAGAGCCTAAAATACTTACTACCTGGTCCTTTATGGGAAAAAAGTTGGCCAACTTCTAAAATGAATGATCTAAGTGACTTTCCTTTATTTTTGTTCTGGGTCTCTTAACTTCTTAGTTTATTAATGTCTACCATCCTGATGAGTTCCATGTATTATTCAATGGCATTATTTTCCAATGTATTGGAGAAAGGAAAATTCATTTGAAATACCAATGCAATAATTAGATTGTTTATTTTTAAAAAGCTTTATTTTCATTTCTTTCACTGAAGGACACTTGTTATAAGTTTTGCAGAAGTGTATGTATGAGTGGTTCTGATTTTAACTCCATAACAAAATCCTTCCTATTTGTATCTTTCCTGTGAATGAAATTAAGTATAGCACCCAGAAAGAGTGATTCATGTTGTCAAATTGCACAGAATCTCTTAGGAATTAGCATCCTTTAACTACTAGTAGGAGTTTTTAATTAAATTTTCAACAACCATAAAAACTTGCAAATCACAAAATTGAAGAAAACAAAAGCCATATTTAGAAATGAAATGTTTTAAGATTTTAAGATAGAAATAAAATGAGACCAAGATCCCTTTTGATCACAGTTCAAATTATAGACTGTATAGACCATATATATAATACCGTATATTATGTATGTGCAAATATATAATATACAGGTGTGACATATATGTAAGATGTATGTTTGCACATACTTATAACTGAGTTACATTCACAATCATATGTTTAAAATTGGGTCAGATATAATGAAATTGTGCTACTAAATACGTATTACTCATATTTAAGATATTGTAAGAGAAAAATAAAGTTTAGTTTACTTTAATGTGGCATCAGTTCCAAAATAATTTCTTTTTCCTCCCTAACACAATCCCACTTCTATTTGAATGGCCCTATGCTCTAATCCAAGAACTTACTCATGCTTAGTTTATATGGCTTAAATTTCACATTCCTCATAGAGGCTTTCAGTCCTCTTAGCTAGCAACTACCCCAGGTATGGGTATGTACCCCTATTCTGACCAATAAAATAAGTAATAGGCTCTATTAGAGAGCTTCTGAAAAAGTCTTTTCTCCCTCAAAAAAAAAAGAGCACTTTCTTCCCCCTGCCCTCTTCCATCTTAAGTGGGATGTGGTTCTACAAAAGCAAAAACATGATGGTTGGAGCTAGCAATTGTTTTGTAGAGAAAAATCTGCTGTACTTAGGACAGCAGAAAGGAACTTGTTGCCATCAGAGGCACTGATCCCATGTTAGAAGTACTAACATCTAGAGACTTTATGCAACAGAAGCTCAACTACTTACTCTTTAAGTGCCTAAGATTAGAGTCCATTCCTTATAGCTGAATTTTGAAATGATATAAATACTGTCTTTACCAAGTACTTTTAGTCATTCATATAAGTGATCATTTTTATATCATTGCTCGTAATAGTAAGACTTGTTTCATATTTTACACACAGAAATTATTTTTCTTTTGTACCTCATGCAGCTGATTAAAATTTGTATTGAAAATCTTTAAAATTTATTTACAGCAAATTCTAAATTTTCACTCCTCTAATCAACTGTGCAAGAGACCGTTGAGAGGATAAACATCTATAAATCTATTTTTTGAATGTTGTTTCTGGTTAAGCAAAAACAATACTTCATATTTCTGTTCTCCTCTTTAATTATTGAAACTTCTTTAATTACAGATTTCATTAGAAATATGCCTGTATAATTTTACTGATAGGAATTAAAGTGTATCCATGAAGTAACTAAAATACAAGTAAAATATAGGTAGAAAGCTTCTCCATCTGTTTCATAATTGGGCTATTGAATGAATCAGCATGAATTCTATGCTACCTCTATAGATCAGATTGGAAAATCTCCAGAATCAAATATCCAAATCTCACATATTCTCAAAGAGATCTGTCCACAGATAGAGTTGTTTCTTTTTCTTCTGTTTTTCCAGAGAAGCTTTATGTATCTCCAAATTATTTATTCTAGAATGAGGGAATCCCATGAAAGCTATACTCAGCTAGTCCCAAAGAGGGTCTAGCACAGGGGTTGGCAAACTGTTTCTGTGAAAGGGCCAGATGAATGTTGTAGTTTTGTAGGTCTATGGTCTCAACTGCTACTAATCAACTACTATTGTGGCTCAAAAACCACCATGTCAAGTGATATGATGAGCACTGGGTGTTGCACACAACTGATGAATTATTGAACTCTGCATCTGAAACTAATGATGTGCTATATGTTGGCTACTTGAATTTACATTAAAAAATAAAGATGCTTTCTACACAGAAAATAAAATAAAATACAACTTCATCATCCCTTTGCTTGAAATTCTCTGGGATTTCAAGCTTCCACCACACTGTCCAAGGCTCCTATCTCAGACAGTTCTTATTAATTATAATTTCCAGAAGGCAGCTCTTTTTCTTTCAGTGGAATGCCTTTCTCTTTCTCCTTCACCTGACAAACTCCTAATCACCTTTTAAGACCTTGCTAATGAGCACTTCAATTTAGAAGCTTTTCCCCTTCTAATCAGAAACAACTTTTCCTTTCTGTAGACTCTAGCCCTGGTGTCTTCAGCTCTGTTGTTATGGCTAATGTAGTATTGATTCCCTCTATGAAACTAAAACTGAAACTCCAAGAGGACAAGGTCTCTATCTCACCTGTTCTTCCACCCCCAGCAACTAGTATGTGAGTTGTGCAGAAGAGGCAATCAAATGTTTGTTGACTAAATGAAAGATTTGGATAGCATTGGAAAAACAGAAACAAAAATAGGGCCCCTAATATTCCCTATATAATTCTCCCTGTACTTCTTTGAGTCAGTTTCATATTAAGAATGTTCATCTTGGGATCCCTGGGTGGCGCAGCGGTTTAGCGCCTGCCTTTGGCCCAGGGCGCGATCCTGGAGACCCGGGATCGAATCCCACATCGGGCTCCCGGTGCATGGAGCCTGCTTCTCCCTCTGCCTGTGTCTCTGCCTCTCTCTCTCTCTCTCTCTGTGACTATCATAAAAAAATAAAAATTAAAAAAAAAAAAAAGAATGTTCATCTTGTGTACATAGATAGTAACAATACTGCTGAGTTGACCCGCATTGAACTTCCAGCTGACCATGCTATTAGTGTCCTGTCTGTTGCCCCCCTGGCAAATCACAGGATATGACAAATCACAGGATATGCATTCCATCTCTCATGCACAATGACTGGCTTAGGCTAGAGTTACCTGGGATGTGGACACAAAGTCAAAGTTATAAGAAATTTAAACACAAATGGTCTTTGCCTCATTAACTGCAATCGTAGTAGCCAATTGGGCTGCAAAGTACTCCTCCAAGATCGTTTATACTCCTTCTGCCACCCTCTCCCTTCACTGTCCTTTCTAGGGTGAAATCAGTGACAGAGACCAAGTCTCACCAGTTTCTCAGGAGCATCTTTTGATTTTATTTGCACAGTGCTCTTTACTTTAATCATAATGATGCCCATGGAACCATCTACTCCTCCAGCACTCACCAGTTTCAAGACTGCCCTGAAATTGCTGCTCCCTTCCTGATACTGACCTGCCTCTGGCATTTCCTGCCAGTGACCCCCACTTCCTCTGGTCCCCTCTCACCCCAGCTAGTTTTTCCGTTTAGTCTCCTTCTTGGTATCATACAGTCACTCTTCATATTCAAAACCCATCCCTCAAAATCTGAACCTTCCCTTGAAATATGTATGTTCATTTATGTCTTATTTCTTAATTTTTTTTTGTAATTTGCCATTTGTTTTCATCTTTGAAGGAAAATGTAAGCTCATCCTGGAGTTTTTGCTATTCTGTATATATTATATAGTTAAAGACAGTCAGATGCTATATATCAGCAAGGATTTTGAAATCTTCCACGCTGGCAATTATGGGTTTAGCTACATAATGTACTCAAGACAAGGTGAGCATAAAAATCTCTACATATTGTTTGTTCTCTGTCCATAGATATCAACCTCAGTATTCATCTTTTAATTATTTCACACCAGTTCATAATTTTTTATTTTTTATTTTTTTAATTTTTAAAAAATCTGATAGGAAGCAGGCAGCCTGGGTGGCTCAGCGGTTTAGCATCGCCTGAGCCCAGGGCGTGATCCTGGAGACCCAGGATCAAGTCCCACGTCAGGCTCCCTGCATGGAGCCTGCTTCTCCCTCTGCCTGTGTCTCTGCCTCTCTCTGTCTCTCTTTCTCATGAATAAATAAATAAAATCTCTTTTAAAAATCTGTTAGGAAGCTCCTAGTTGGACCATATTTTCAAATGTCTCTGTGAAGTAAGGACAAGTATAACTCTACTTTGAAAAGTCATAAAGGTTTTCAGACACATCTGTCACACTGCAACTCTTTATTGTGTATATTTACATGGACAAAACACAAATGTATGCAATTTGACCCTACCAGTATGAGAATTCACTGGATATTGTTCACTGAGATAGTACGATAAAATTTCTTTTTTCTTTTATATCTTTAAAAAAATTTGTTTGATTGTGGTTAAAAAAAGCACATAACATAAAATTTACCATCTCAATTATTTTTAAGTGTGGTTATGTATTCCATTTGTGGGCTGTCTAGCAGAGCCAAAGAGTGCCTTGAAATTTCCTCTTTCAACAATGAGCTCGTTGTTTCCATTTGCACAATTCCATGATTGATAAACAGATCTGAATTTGTTTTTTTTTTCATCTCCCTCAGAGTTCTATGAATTCTGCTAGACATTATTACAATTCTCTTCATCCTTAGTCTTTTTATAAAAGCCGTAGTTAGCACTTATTGAGTATATACTTTGCCCCAAAACTATGCTGATTTTGTTTCCAATTTAATAATTCCATAGAGGTAAGTATTTTATTTTGGAGGTTCAGTGACTTTTCCAAGATTCCAAGATACTTAAGAGGCCAGGGTAGGAACTAACCCAGGTTTATTCAGTTTCCAAATCCTTGACCTTAACCCCTGCTATACTTAGGGAGTCTGTGCACAACAATCACTGGGCTTTCATCTGTACTTTTCTTTCTCAATGACTTCAGTGCACCTACATTCAAATTTATTGATCTGATTCAAACCACTTCCTTAATGCTTAATCAATTAAATTATCTTTCTATGTTTATATTGTATGTTTATACTGTGCTCCCTGAGTAATGACTCAGGGAGCACACACTCCCCCAGGGTCAGGCTCATGGGGGCTTTGTAACAAGGTATAGTGATACTTGTTAATTTATTTTCAATTTTCCTCCTCAGAGGGCCTACCATTTGCTTGGCTTTTTTAGTTGCAACAGCCAATAGTCTGATTGAGTGAATGGAAGAACTAATCTATGAAACCAGGCCTAAAAGCTTATCCAGTTCAATCTAGAGAGATAAATGTGGCAAGTATACTATCAAGCATATAGATTAATGAAGGCAGGAGGATACACTGATGGAATTTCTGTTGTTGTTGTTTTACTGTAACACCACATAAAGATGAAAATCATTTTAAAAAGAGTTATGTGACTTCATGAATGATTGATAAATAACAGCTACTAAGGGAACAAGCCTGCCCCAACATTGGTAAGAATAACTGTATTTCATAGTAACCTGAAAAAGTCACAAATTTAACTTCCTTTGGCAATTTTTGGGTCATCCTTATATATTAAATTCACTGGGAATAGAATAGTTTTCCACCACAGGAAACTTATGAGATAAACCTTTTGTAAATGTTTCCGCCCTTGACCTGGAAGTCTATGATGGCCATCATCCTCTTTGTTTTAGTGGTAATCTGGGAACCATTTTGTTTGTTGACTGGGACTTTTTAAAAAGAAATAAAACTGTAAAAAATTTAAGGGACTGTCGCCTGCAAATTTCAATCTGTCTCGTCCAATTCCATTTGCTCTGAAACTAATAATAGTTCCTCAACTGTGATTTCTCTTTGCTTTAGGAATGCATTAAGTTTTGTAAAGTAATCTGGAATTGAAAACACATACACACACCTGCACACACACACACACACGCACACACGCGTGCGGGCTACTTTAGAAAAAACTTAAAACACAACATTGTGGAAAATTTCTCAATAAATATTAGAAATAATAGTCCATAAAAGGACAAAGCACTATGTAAACTTATGTTATACACATAAACTTAATTTTTCCCCAAGAATACAAAACTGGAATGTCTGACCTTTCAGAAGCAGCAAGAACACACACCAAATGTCAGCCAGTTCCACAAGCAAGAAACCTGAACATTGTGCTTGACACTCTTTCTCCCTTCGTTGCCATGTACAATCACAGAGTACTGGCTGTTTGACCTCCTAAAAACTTCTCAAATCTGCCCTTTTCTCTCCACTGGCGATGGCCTTTCCTGGAACTGCAGTAGACAATTCAGCATTTTTGTATCCAAAACGACTCTGTTCTTTTCCATTCTTCAGACTTTGGCCTGAGTGGTCTATCCAAATGCCTAAGTGACTGTGGCATGCTCTTGCATTCAAATTGTTAATATCTTCCCATAGTTTAGGGAGAAAGACCAAAACCTGACCATGACCATCTGGTTTGGTTCATGCCTAGCCCCCAGATTTTAACTTTTCCTGCTGTCTCCTTCACACTCTGCCTTCCAATTTCACGGTTTTCATTTTATCCTTCAAATGATCTGTCTCTGCTCCTGCCCCAGAGCTTTGCACATGATATTACCCTTTCTGGGAATATTCTTCACTTTGCTCTAAACCTAGTTAACTCATAATGATGTTTCAGATTTAAGCTCAGAGTGTAATGTTTTTCTGGTATTACCAACACAAGCAAGGTCAGATTTGACTTGTTATATGTTCTCAGAGAAATCATCCTTTTTTTTTTTTTTTATAAGAACTTGTCTTATTTTATGATGACATAATAATTAGTGCAACTATTGGATCTCCTCTACTAGACTGTATCCTCCACGAGAAGACAGACTATACCAATTTTTGCTCATTGTTATGTCTCAAGATTAAGAACAGTGATTGGTAAATACTAGAAACTCACTAAATTTTCATAGGATAAATGGATGCATGATTTTTGGGTATCATTAAGTGTTGAATAATGGAAACTTATTTCCATGTGTTCACAATACACAGATTTTCAAATCTATTAGCTCATAGCTGAAACAGGAAATTTAAGATTTATAATGGTAGATATTTTTTTGCCATATATAATTGTTCCCATTTCATAGTGTTATATTCTCAACCAACAACCTAGAAAATAAGAGAGTGTAATTCACTAATGCCTGTAACATTTCATGATACTACATGAAAATAATTCAGTGCTAATTTAGAATTAAATGGATAGCAGGCCCACTTTGGTAGGCCCACTTCATCTAGGTAGAGTAAGTTAGTCATAAGTTGAGTTTCCTTGGGTCCTCTGCTTCCCTGGAAGATACTGTCTCTCTTCTTACCTTTCTGGTGTCTCTCTTTGTTTTTTGATGTTTGTCCTCACCCTTTAACCTTTGGAATCATTGAACAAGTTGTTACCAGAATCTGGGAAATCATATCTGCTGCATTACTAGCTACTTAAACAAAATCAAGAGAAAAGAATCCTCAGGTTTTCATCTTAGAACAATGTGGGCTTATTCTGTGTTCTATGCATTCAGTGTTGGTGACTCCTAATCAGATCCTGACTTCTGTCTTACTCCAGTAAGATGATTCATTGGATACTCTGGAGAAAAAAATAAATCCTTTCAATTTGCTCTGTATTTTTAACATTGTTATTATTAATGAATATTTGCTAAGTAGCAGCATGATGTACTTAAATTATCACCTGGATGGAGAGAAATACATCTCATCCATTGCTTATTGGGACTTGTGCTCTCTGAGACTCAAAATCATCATCTGTGACATGAAATAATGCTATTTTTTCTTCTGACAGCATTTTTAACAGCATTATTGAATCAAACAAAGGATGTGTGAATGGTCTTTGAAAATCATAAAGCTCAATATAAATTGTTATTCAGTAAATATGGCATTTTAGGAATATTGTAAACCTGCTTATAGTTCCTTCATTTTTCTATGGAAGCTTGCATTTTAAAGGTTGTATAAACCAGTACTCTTGATTGTTTGATTTACTTTGCTTTTTAGTTTATATAAGTAAGTGGTTCTGACTAGGATATTTTATTAGGAAATGTCTACAACACATACACTTAATACCAAAAAAAGTTCAATGGAAAGGTCTAATTTAAGCATTTAAATGAGGTTTAAAGAAAGGAAAGTAGAAAAAGCTTGCAGATGCATGTAGAATTTAGCCTAAAGAGAGAAGCTTGTAGAGTCATAGAAATAGTATTAAAATACAGTTCAGGGAGTTAAGCAGAAGAAAAACTGGTGAAAACAAGGACATGGAGTTGAAAGAACATGATGATGAAGGAAGGTAAAGCAACCAGGTAGGGTTTGGTATGACATGACAAAATACTGAATACCTCTATTCTAACTACATCAACTTAAAAATTAATTTTGCACAGCAAATTTTGCTTTTGTCTAACAAAAATTCTAGTGCAATGAGTTGAAAATATTTGCTACCATCAGTGATAATATCTTTGTCTAGTTGAATGTAAAAGAGCTGAGTATCTTCCACAGCTTTTGTCTGATTCAGGGATATCTTTGTTGCACTCCTTCCCTGACCCACACCCTCACCCTGGCCAGTGGTACCCTGACTCTGGGAACACAGGTTTTGTTGTTTGTCCCACCCCACCCCCCTGTTATCTTGGAAGCCCTTAATTGTGCAATATTATTTCTTAAATGCTACCTCTATGTATTTCTTTATTCTCTTTCAGGTATATATGATACCTGCAGGACCAGAGCAGGCCCAAGTCCCAGTTAAATCGTAACACTGTGGAAACATTAGGGAAAAGTAATGAAATAAGTTAAGAATAAAATAAGTGTTACAGCTGATAATTTTTAAGTAATGTATCTAAATGTACTCAATAATCTTTTCTAGTCCTTTCTTGAGGGTCATTCATTGAAGGAGAAAATTTGTTCTGAAACTGTCTTAACTTGCCTTGTGGTTGCTCTATTTGTTATCAAGTCACATTTCTTTCCTTAATTCCCTTTTAGAACTATATTGGGTTGACCAGTGGCATAACTAGTGGTGACTGAGACAGCTGAGGATGAAACCCTACTCTGCATAAACTCTTACCAAGATGCTTAACTTTAGGACAGCCCAGGTGGCTCAGCGGCTTAGCGCCGCCTTCAGCCCAGGGCCTGATCCTGGAGACCTGAGATCAAGTCCCACGTTGGGCTCCCTGCATGGAGCCTGCTTCTCCCTCTGCCTGTGTCTCTGCCTCTCTCTCTCTCTGTGCCTCTCATGAATAAATAAATAAAATCTTTTTTTAAAAAAAGAAGATGCTTAAATTTAATGCCATCCTTTGCTAAAAGGAATAAAATGAGATCATGCATGTAAAAGCATTTAGCATTGTGACTGGCATACATTGATAAATAAATAAATGTTAATTATTACTCAGATGCACTTTAGTTTTCCTTTAATTAGATTTCTATTCACATCTAACCCAATCTATAATAAAGCAAGATTCCCTAGACATCTGTGGTAAGAACAATCGTTTTCTTTTAATTTTCAATCTTTTGCGGAGAGATACTTTCACAAAATATAAGAACATTAAATTACTAGAAAACCTTTTTTTAAAAGACAAAACAAAAGTTCAGGATTTTTAGTTTTTACAACCAAAAGGTATTTAAAAATACTCTTAAATTGCTGCAGAGGCTAATAAATGTTTTTGTTCAATTTCTGTACTTGTTTTGTTGCAGACAGGGAATAAACAATTTGTAGTTGGGCACAGGGTCCTGAACCATGTATTATGGTGGAGACTATATAACATATTCTATTATTTAACTTTCGAATCAGATAACACTATTTTTAAAATGTTCTAAAACGTTCACTGACATTGTCATCATAATTTATGTATCTATAACATGGGCTTCATTTGATCTTTCTCCTGTAACCAAAGTACAAATCACTAACTGCATTTGTAAAATCCTTAAAACGGAGGATGAAGCAGCTCCAATAATCTGACTTAGAGACGTCACTAATCTCAGTTTTGGTGAAGCCTCTTAGTATTTGTCAGACCAAGAAACTTGCATATATCACTGTGTGCATGTGTTATCCGTTGACTTCATTCACTCAGATCATCCAGGAAAATTTTTAAAACTTGTAGCAGCACTTTTTCTGGATTTGATGACATAATTCAGTCTGATTCCCTTCACATAAAACAGTATCAGTTTTACATTTCCCATTTAACCAGAGTTCAGTACAGTTAGCATTTGACCCTACGTATCTTGGAGAAGTGCACCATTGGGAAGCTCATGTGTGACAAAACAGCAGAACACACTAGATCTGAGAGCTCAGGTTTTACTCAACAGCACCGCCCACTATAACACCCTCATCTCATTCCAACCCTTTCCTGGGGAATTTTCAACAGCCATGGATTGTGTTTTTCTAGGGGGATGATTAGCAACAGATGGCAGCCAACCCAATTTCTGTTTTGTTCAATATTTCTTTAATTGATCAATGGGGGAAAAAGTTGTATACAGGCTGGGTGAAGGGGAGAAGAGATTCATTTTGAATACCTATGTTTACTTTTTTTTTTTTTAACACTCTTAAGAATTTACAATTCCCTCACAATTATATAGAGATATGTGTCACCTATGCCAGTATGATAGCATATATCATTCATTACGGTTTTCCATTTTATTTTCTTCCATATGTAGGCATAGATATAAAGTTCAGCAGATAAGACACATATTTTCTGTGTTTTAGTGGAAGTAGTAATTCAGCTGAATTAGCAATTATCTGTATCAGTTATCAATTGCCTTTCTGTAACCACATAACAAACACCCACAAGAGATAATGTGGCATGTAACAGTTAAGTGTGTGTGGAGTCAGGTGGAATTTAACTAAATAGCTCTGTAGATCTCAGGCGGGACTTGATCGTGTGTCTGGAAATAGGCTACCTTAGGTTGAAACAGCTGACTTTTTCTCCCCTATGTCTCTCCTCAAGCAGGCTAGCCTAAGCATGCTGCCATGGCTATGCAGGAGGTGGAAAAGGCAAGCCCAGGTGCACAAGTGTTTGTCAAAACTCTGCTTTCCTCACCTTGGTCCATAGTGGGAGGACATGTCAAATTACATACTAAAGGTCTAGGAGAGGGTGAAGAATACAGGCCATTTTTACAATTAGTTACATATCTAAGACAGTAAATATTTTCAGCTGAGTAATATGATGAGTAGGAATCATTAAATGTATTTACCTGATGAAAATAAATGTATCTGGGCAAACTAACTCTCTATGATCAATTACTTCATTTCTAACATGAAGATAATAATAGCACCAATCCCATAGAATTATAGTGAGGATTAAATTAATTGATTATGTAAAATGTATAGCACAGTGCCTGGTGCAGAGTATATATAATTTAAGTATTAGCAAAAGTTATTAACATTATTATTAGTCATCCTTATTATGTTGAAGATTTCACTGTTGTGTACTGACAGATGTGTGAGGATGATGAATGGTTGTATCAATACTTTCTTAAGCATATTTATTTTGTAAGGTTTTTGCTAATATTTATAGCAGTGATACCATCTGTTCATGTTATAAGCATTATTATTTTAGAAATTTATCCATGTCTATATTCTAGAGAAAACAGACTTAACATTATAGAACCAGTTAGCACATATTTTTATTTATAATCTCAAAATTTCTTACTTAAAGATGTGCTGTAAATACTTCATGTTTTTGTTTCCATTTTCTTGATTTAATAAATTTTATATTAATGTTAAGAAATGGTAACAAGCCTGTGATTAATATCAGTTTGATGTTATCTAAAATTTTGTGATTATTTATTAATTTATCAATGGTAATAGGAACATATTCCAATGCTTCCTGAGCTCTAAAGTACATATAGATCTCCTGGAGTCTTATTAAAATGCAAATTCTGATTTAGTAGGTCTGCAATGGGGCCTGGATTCTGCCTCTCTGACAAATTCCCAGGTGAATAAGTTGCTATTCAGTCCTTGAATAGCAAGGAGATACATATATTCCCCCTTTGTATGGTTAAAGATTCTTACATATGTATATATAATATATATGAAAATATATAAAAATACATAGTTATATAATAAATGATCAAATTATTTAATATTTAATCATTACAATAAATAATGTTCTTGCCATAATTCTAAAGAAGTATGTCAAGGAGTCTTAAAAAGAAAATATTTATTCAATATAATATAAATTTTAAAATATATTTAATAAATAAACCAATTACTATATCTAAAGATAAATCTCTTTATTTATTTATAGTATCTCTAAATGTCAAACAGTATCTTTCCTGGCAAAAAAAAGAAAAAAGAAAATGTATTCATTTATGGTTTTTTTCTGTAGTTCAGAAACTACTTAGGTAACAGCTTCTGGACCTATAAATATAAGTACTGGAGACACTGCTTTGTCAGTGAGAATGTACTTCAAACTACTGGGTCCTGTAATCAAATCAAAGCTGTCTCTTAAACACAAATATAATTATGCTTTAGTTTGAAGCACATGCACAAACAATTGGCTAATTTTTTCTTCCTGTGGGCACCAGTCATAGTCTAATATTATGAATATATTATGAATATTTGATTATGAAGAGTTTCAGATAAATACATTAGTCAACTCAATTGCCTGCTTTTGAGTGTTAAATACAAATTCTGTTTTGTCCTCAAATTCACGACTATTAATTCTTCTAAAAGGTCAGAATATTTTTCCCTTATATGTAATCTTAAGGGTGTTCTGCATTTCTTTTTAAATAGCTGGGTAGCATCAGAGCAGTATCATTAAAGCATATCATTGATTTTGAAACTATAGAAGGTGAAGGAGAATGAGATAGTGGGTCAGCAGAGGCTGACCTCAGGATAAATTCTAGTAGATAACATCTCTGAAGAGTACAAAAGGAAAAAAAAAAACAAACTGAGAATTCAGGTTAAATGGGTCTTTGGGATTCCTGTACATAGGAATGTCTATTAAGTTGAAACCTGGAAGGAATAATTACATCACTAGTTCCCTGTCCATAATAACAGTGAACATCCCAGTTGCACTTTGCAATTCTATGTATAGCTTATACATATAACTATCAATATAACTATAATCTACAACTCAATGTATAGCTTACAAATCATTTTGCAACTCTATTATCTTCTCTGAGTTTTGCAGAAACCTTTATGATTTGTTACTGTTCTTCAAGGAAGAACTTGAAATCTAAGGCTCCTCCTTCTCTCAGTTTGAGCCTGGGGAGAGATACTCCAAAGTTCAGCATCAGAATCATTACTGAGATGTTAATGGGAGGGGACTGAGCTTTTTGATGACTCTGAAATATAGAGGTTAATATAATATTAACAGCAATTACTTATTGTGCATTTGTTGTATGCTATGTGCTAGTATATGTTGAATATTTCTCTATCCTCCCTTTTTAATCTATTTTAGGTTTGCTTTATATTCTAATAAATGCTGTAAATTTATCTGGAATTCTTGCTTTTATATTTTCCTTTTGAAACAATGGAGGTGGTGATGGTGGTGGTAGGCAAACCATTAACCAAAATGTAAATTTTCATTTAGTCCTAGATGATTCCAGGACTAAAGGAATTTGCAGGTTACTACTTGTGTATCCTTATCAGAAACTCTGGCTCGTAACACACAGTATAGACATTTCCAGGGATGAAACTCATGAAATTCTGATTCAAATCGTTCACATTTGTATACATGAAAATAAGTACGATCCAAGTTCAATTTGGGAATACTTAGCTCTTTAGTAATTTGAAATTAGATGAGCAGCCCCTCTCTATTTATCTAGGTTGGGAAGTCCTCAAAATTTACCTTAGATCAGAGTTGGCCAAATTTTTTGGCAAATCACCATAGAGCAAACATTGCAGTCTTTGTAGGCCATACAACCTCTGTCTCAACAATTCCGCCCTGAACTTTGGAGTGCGAGCTACAAGAACAGGTCAGCAGTTCTCTCTGGCCCTTAGTGTATATAGTTTGCTGGATCACTGACCTAGATCCTCAGGGTCACTCTTCATTTTTAGGTTAGGTTATCGTGAATCATCTGGATTTGTAGCTATTCACTAGTTATGGATTAGGGAACATGGGCCTTCCCTTCCCTCCATCCTCTACTTTCCACCTGAACCCAGAAACCTTACTTTGTACATGCAAATGGCCCATCAGATTATTTTCCTAAACAAAGGCATTTCCCTCAGAAAAAGAATGCTGCCCCTACTGTTAAACCACAGATGGTGCTTTTAATTCAGAACCACCACAAGATAAAAGGAGATATGAAATTTTTGTCTAATTGTTCTGTTTTTTCTATTCTGTGAGTGGTTTATTTAGTCTGGCAATGATACAAATTAATATCGAAGCTTCTGCTGGAACTCAACTGTTGTTTTGTTGTGGTATCAGGGGTTCTAAATATAGGCAGGCAAGCCAAGGAAAAGACACATGAAACTCCATATCTATTTGATTTTGCCAGTTTCTGAGAGTTTATATTTAAGCTTAAATTTAAATAAGCATTCTCATATTATCACTGCCGGTTTTAGAGCATTTCACTGGCACACTCATCATATTACTCAAATGTATCAAAACCATACGGTAGGTTAGGGCTGCGTTGCTAAGCCACCTGGGGTTCCTTCTTTCTTTAGTACTTTGGCTCCTTCAACGTTGGAGGTCTCAAACTGCAGGCTCAGGGGCCCCATCTCTGGCCCTCGGTCTACACAACATCAAAAACAAAGAACTAAGAAGTGGTTGCCTCCATTAAAAGGAAATTTTATAAGAAACCTGATTTCCTTATTCCCTTTGGAAAACCAGACTTGTCTAAAGACCTAAGGCTTTTCTTTTCTAAAACTGTCTCTCATCAACACTGAGCCTGAGGAGGGAGAGGACATTTAGCCTCATAATGGTGCCATGAACATAGCAACCTGCCTCACTCTTGAGTCCACCTGGTCAGTAGAGGCATTGAGTTTTGTGACCCATGCTGGGCACATGTCCCCTAGGGAATCTCATCAATGACAATGTTCACCCAGAGGACTTTTTACTCTGTCGCCCTGAAACATATTGTGGGATTCAGACACAAAACTCTGACCATGTTAACAGTACAGTTATTATCAAGAGCATGGAAATTTATGTGTTATGTTTTGTTCATTTGCTCAATGACACTTTTTCCTTGCAAGGAAATACCTTTTAGAAGTTAGTCCTGAGAAAAAGAAAAGATTTACTCTCTTCTATAATTTTTAGAACATATATTCTTTCTCTTTTTTTTTTTATAAATTTAGCATTTTATTTTTTTTAAAGATTTATTTTTATTTATTTATGAGAGAGAGAGACAGAGACAGAGACACAGGCAGAGGGAGAAACAGGCTCCATGCTGGGAGCCTGATGCGGGACTCGATCCCGGGACTCCAGGATCGCGCCCTGGGCCAAAGGCAGGCACGAAACCGCTGAGCCACCCAGGGATCCCCACATATACTCTTTCTATTTCCATCTGGGCTACCAGGAGGCTCAGAACTCAATTTAACAACATGTCATAATTCTGGTGATATTTCTCTCCTTACTTTGTGTGTCCTTGATAATTATATTAATACTATTTCCTAAAGTGAACACATATGTATGTATGTTGTACAATTTTCTGGTTCATTTTGCAAGCGATTGGGCTTCAATACATCAGTGTATAAGTGTTACTAATGCCTCAGAACCAGGCTCTGCATTGACAACAGGTATGTGTCTGTAAAATACCAATTGGGCTATGGCATTATTCCCTTTTTTTCAAGAAGGGAGGTCTGCATGTCTACCTCTTGTTCATAAGAAGTCTATGTGATTAGCAGAGAGTCCAAGACCCTTTCACATTTCTCCAATCTACCTTCCTATCCATGCAACTGTGAAGTCACTGGCCCAGCTCCCAGAAGGGGGATGTGGGATGGCTTCCTCAGGGTCCCGAGAGGCAGATATTTTATCTAAAAAGACTTTGTGTCAGATGTCCTTCCACACCTAGGGTCTTCATTCTCTTTCATCTGCCATTCAGAGAAAAGACCATGCATGTCCCATTTGCTGACAGTAGTGCCAGCAGCATTCTTCATGTCTCCTACATGGGGATCAGATGGGAATAAGGCTTGACTACTCTGTAGAACTGCTTTTCCAGAGCCAGAGGCCCTGGTGTCCCTAGGTAAAGGTCAGTCAATGATCCCCTCAATATGGTGAGCCAGGCTCTGGGCAGAGACCTGCTATCCCAGAAGGCAGGTGCCAGCTCCTCTGACCCTGCAGTGACCTACCAGGTCAGCTTTTTTACAGTCCACTCCCAGCTGGTTCTGAGATGAATTTTAACTGGTAAATAATATGCTTGGATGCCTTGGCCTGTCTCAATAAAAGACAAGTGACACACTGAAGTCTCATCTGTTTGTCATAGAAGTGCACATTCAAACAATATGTTATATTTATTAGTCTTTTGAGGACAAGTCAGATTTATAGCATTCCACTCTATTTTCCTTGCCACAAATGTGTGAACATGCACCCTTTAGTGAATCTTCCCTCTGAGGCATGGCCTGATTAACTCACTGAGACTGTTGTTTATTAGTAAGAGAAGTAATGGAAAGATATTTGGAAAAATAGGATTTAGTGGAAAGCCAGAACATTTATTTAGATGGGATCTTCAAACCTGAGCTAGCATCATCTAGAAGAAATGAAGGCCCACATAAATTCCATTGGGAGTGTTTAAGCCCATCTTTTGGCTACTTTTGATCTCATCAAATTAATCACTGGATCTGTTATCTTTTTCATGAGAAGTGTCTGCCATTAACAAAACCTGTTCCCCTTGGAAAACTATTAGCTCTCAGTGAATTAAAGCAATGGGGCACTCTGAATAAATTGCATCTTGCAAGAGACATCATTTGATAATTCAGACTCTCATGGGAAATACTGAAAGAACCTTTCTACATGCAATAATGTCACATTCCTTATTACGGTTAGCATAACTTTAACTCTGACAAGTTTTATTTTTAGTCCCTAAATGATGTGTTTTTCAGAATGTGTATAGAAAATAATATTTTAAAAGGGGGAAAAGCACGTTATTTCCTGTAGTCATAAAGATCTATTAAGGTGAAATTTTTTTCAAGTACTGTCCTTCTTTTAGAAGATCGGTGACAAGAAAGCTCTGTTTTGCATCCGTATTTTGTATATATATGATAGTACAATATTGAACTATTTACATAGCCACAAAGACAAGTGGCCTCCATATCTATAACCAGGTAGGGTGAATTTTTAAATTACTTTTAATAGAAGTCTGTCAGAAATGCCTTTGTCAGGTAAAGTTTAGAAGTCTGTTAAAGTCACCTATGAATATTTATGTCATTAATGATAATCATAAAGTAGTAAGCTGTGTGCTGCTCCTCACTGGGGATCCTGTCATTGAGTGCCATGGCACTTATTTCACGTTGCCCTTTCCAGAAAAGCCGGATGGATTGCAGTCAGGGCAGCTTTTGATGTTTCTCTTCAAGAATTCCAGTGGGGCTCCAAAGCATGGAATTAGGTCATTATTTCCAGATCCTGTCACTACAACCAGCTAACACAACATCCAGCCTCAGCTGCAGCGGTGGCTAGCTTGTGTGCCAGCTGATCCTCATGGTTTTAGTTTGGGGTTTTGGTTTGCCTCTTTGTAGGTAAAACATATTGCCCTATCATATCAGTGATCCGGAGCATGGCTAGCAGCTATCAGGGTAGCATAGAATTACTCCTACGGAAATATTGAAAATAGGTGAGCAAGTACCATAAGCATATATTTTATTTTTGTTTAGCCTATGATGAATATAAGATGCTACTTTGTTGTGCTTTTTCTGGTTATACTCTGCTTGAACTGTATTCTTTTTCAACAAGACTGTTCTAAGTGCGCATGTCTCTTATCTTCTTACTAAAGGGCATGCATACTTTTGCCTATGTATATATTGTGGGTAATATCAGATTCTTCTCTACTTGTTGTATATTGAAAAAAAAAAAGTGCACAAATACTGCATGCAGGATGAGGTGCAGCTAGTCATCACTGCCCAAGGGCTGACTCATTGAGCCTGGCAGACAAGTTTCTGGAAGAAGAAAGAAAAAGTTCAAGGAAACTCCCATTCTTTTCTCTAACTGTCTTTTCTTCCTCTTTTCTCCACAGGAACTTTTTACCCCTGAATGCAAGTTTAAAGAATCTGTTTTTGAAAACTATTATGTAATCTACTCGTCTATGCTATACAGACAACAGGAATCTGGTAGAGCCTGGTTTTTGGGATTGAATAAGGAAGGGCAAGTAATGAAAGGAAACAGAGTAAAGAAAACCAAACCAGCAGCTCATTTTCTACCCAAGCCATTGGAAGGTGAGTGTTATGTGAACAACATCTCTTTCAGTTTATTCCACATTTATTTTCCCCACTGCTAACTCTACATTGACCACAAGGAACCCTTATGGAATGCTGGAAAATTTCCATATCTTGATCTGGGTGGTTGTCACAGAGATGTCTACTTTAGTTATGAATTTAAGATTTGTACACTTTACCGTATATGTATGTGTGTGTTTATAAATATATACACATATACATATGCCTATTATGTACCCCCATATACGTATACACAGACTGATGGACTATATAAATATGTCACATATATACATATATAGCTAAGTTTTGAAAATTATGGAATACAAGTATTTGCCCATTTTGATGATATCTAGCTGAAAGTAATCCCATACTTGTGAATTATTCTAATTACAGAAAATGAAGAGTTAATTGATTGGCCTTTAAAGAGCTTGTTGATGTCACATATCTCCCTTCCAGCTGTATATTTGTTTATAAACTTAGGTGTGGCACTACCGTCTTTTATATTCATCTGTAAACAATGAAGCTTTCACTTTCACTTTGATCGGATTCCCAGAGAGCAGGCTTAAAGTGTTGCTAATTAATCAGAAACTTCACCTTTCTCACTAAGGTTTCAGAAGCCAGAAGTGCCATTTACTTTATCTATGTAATATTCGAGAATATAAAAAATTAATATTGAGGCATTTCAAAAGTGTTGTCTATTCAAATACTTTTGTTTACCTTCTACGGGAAAGCAGATCTATAATACTTTCATCTAACTTAGTTTGATTTTCTTTTTGTTTTTTTCTTCCTAGAGGAAAGGTTTAGCCATCAAGAGAAAATGTGTATTGGTTTTATAATCCATCTTCTCTATATAGGAATAAGATATTCAAAATATTAAAGGTTGATTGTTAGTTATTTGTGGATTTTAAATTCAGCTTTCAGTTTACCTATGTTTGGAAAACCACTCTTGTTGGTTAACAGCATCTTTCTAATTTCAACAATAGTGATTTATTACCCCCTAACTAAATTTGCCTATAAAACAAGCCATTGAAACCTATGTAGTTAGCCACCGGGGCCTATCTAAGAAAGGAAAAATTATGCCAGAATCTGAAATATGGTGAATAATTCTCATCATACATTAGATCATAAGGCAGTTAGAGGAGAAATAAGAAAGGAGAGGGTTTCGATGTTCTTCCAAAATAACACCTCTGTGATTTGACCTTACTCTTTTACAGGCATTGAGACCATCAGACTCATCAATATTCAAATGCAAGTGAAACATTTGAAAACTAAGTCCTTAGCAGTACTATAAAAATCTTGTTTATTTGCCACCTTGCTCTGTCTCTTTACATTAACTTTGGTTTTGAATGTGAACAGATATGAACTAACTAAATTCTAAAATCTTATCTCCTAATTGCATAAACATAATGAGAACCAAAAGGGCCTTTTTGTCTCTTAACTGAGGCAAAATCTGGAGACCAGCTATTTTTGTTTATCTAGCAGGAAATATCAGAGACTGAGATATGTGTAATAATATCACGTGGTGTTTGAATCATACACTGAACAGTTGTGTGTATGTGTGTGTTGTGCATTCATGGACTTTAACAGGCAGAGAGAAACAGTATTTTCAAATAATTAGCAGATGGAAGCACCCTAAAAACACCTAAGGGGGTATTATAATGATGGGGGTTATCACCTAGCGTAATTTATAGAAGAAGATTAATTTCAAACTTTCAAAACCCATACAGGATGTAAATTATATGATTGGAAACATTAGGGCAAATTAGGTACTTGATTAATTATCGATGCTCTGGGGCATTCATATCTCTTACACAACTTCACCACATGGATAGTCAAGGTTAATGCTCGGATGCTATTGTCTCCTAATTGAATTAGTAGTGGGAGTGAGAGATTGGAAAGCGCTTGGAGGATTTGGACTAATCCCTTTTAGTACCTTGCGGAGTCATTTCCTACAGGTCTGCTGTACACATGCACTTTCAAACCTGTGTGCTCCTGAAAATCCACATGCTGCGCCGATGCGCAAGGTAGAGTTCTACTACCCTGACCATGGAGAGGGCATGGAGAGGTCCGCCCACCTGACCATGGCGAGACATAGAGTCTCCTCATAAAATAGCCTATAAATAAAACACTCTGAAGCCTAAAAAGCAGGTTAGACAACTCTAATTAACTAGCATTCCTGATGGCAGATGATTCTAACTTACCTAATTTCCCCCAAGCATCAGTTTGTCTTACGTGTCCTTGCACAGGATTCCCTGGAGTCCTTTTCCAAAAAGCCACACGAACTGTTGTGATTAACTGTGCCGCCAGATGCTACTCAGGCAACCCCTCAGCGCTCACCTGGACCTCCATCCCACTTGCCCTCTTGCCATTTTGTGCTTCTGCCTTATTTTTTAACAATCTATCAGAAAATTATCCATAAGAATACAAAATGCCCCACACATGCCTTCAGTTTCCAAGACTGAGGGAGAGGAGATCTAAGGAGTGAGGTCCAGGAGGCCCTGGCTTAAAGAAAGTGAGTTCTTGGTCTTTGCTTGGGATAGCTTTGAAGTTGACAGTAGTGTGATTATGTTGCTTTTGAACCACTTGTGAGAAAACTAATGTAATGATCCAGAGTGTACATACCCAAACTCGAAAAGATGGATGGGGATGAAAAGATGAGGTTCAGGGGTTGATTTCAGTGTGCCCTGGAAAGGAAGTCGGAATTTTCCTAGCCTGTCCAAAGAACTAGGTTAAGAGCTGAGTCCCCCACACTGTGTGTGTGTGTGCGTGCATGCACATGCATGCTTCATATCCGAGGCCCACAAAGAGGCCGTAGCTCCTATTTAAACCTTCTCTCTTAGACAAAAACCCACCCACACCCATGTACATATTTTAGTTCTATAAACCAGAGAATGTGAAGGAAGTGATTTCCATTGGGGGCCGGGGGGTGGGAAATTATTGCATTAATGCAGGAATTCCCTCTACACGGGGTCACTCTACTCCGGGGAAGACAGGACAGGTGTATAAGGACAGGCCATCCTTGAACCTAACCACGTAATGTCTCCTTCTCTCCTTTCTTCATGCCCTCCTGCCCGTCCTCAGTTGCCATGTACCGAGAACCATCTTTGCATGACGTTGGAGAAACGGTCCCGAAGGCCGGGGTGACGCCGAGTAAAAGCACAAGTGCGTCTGCAATAATGAATGGAGGCAAACCAGTCAACAAAAGTAAGACGACATAGCCAGATCCTCACAGGTGTTGTGACTTACTCGTCCTGAGCACAGTTGAGTGATTTATCCTTGCCAGACATTCCTGCTCCTGTGGCTGAGGAGCAGCTGGAAGTAAGCCCATGCTTGCTCTTGGCTGTCTCGAACTTCTTGGTTGCAAGTGGATAAATCTCAACCTGTTGCACCCCCAGAACAAGAAGACACCTGGATAACCAGCTAAACTCAGACCATGGAATGCCCTACCAGATATGGAATGCCTTTTTAATATCTTTTCTGTGACCGTGACACTTCATGTGAATGACATACTTCACAAGTACACTCGATACCTTGCCTGCTGACAGCTACCCATAATCCTTTTTGAGTCCTGTTTCAGCGAAATCCATGTGTTTAAGTTCAATTTTGTAGCACACGAATACTATTGAGTAATTTCTAGTTAGACGCTGTAAACCTGTGCTATTATGGATTTCTCTTCTCCCCGTTTTTACAGGGCTGCTCGCGCCACTGTCTGTGACCTTTTGCAGGAATTGTATTCCTCTAAATCTTAAATGTTGCAGTTGGCCTAGTTCGGAGAGCGATCAGGGAATCAGGAAGCCTTCTAAACCTATTATTACAAATTGCATCTATAAAGATTTAAGAGTGTTGTCTCCGGCTCCCACTATCGATTAAACACACATATACGATCTATCCAGTAGCAGATACCGTGCTCCTGAGGTTGGCGTTGCCGGGGTGAGAAATGGGTCAAACACAGTCCCAGGGGGGAAGCTCTCTACGATACGTGTTTGACACCCCCCTATAGTTTCTTTGTGTGTGTGTGTGTTTTATACATATCACAAGCTTACTGGTAATGGTAACATTTGCCTTGCCCAGCGAGCAAGACCCACTGGTTTTTGAGAAAGTGGGTCCAAAGAACTCTGTAGGCCTTGTAGGCCTGATTAAGGTTCATTTTTCATCTACTGATCCTCATTATTTGGAAAAAAGAAAAAAAAAAAGAAAAGAAAATTCAATGATTACAACCTACAAGAGTTGCGCTACCTAAATCCATTTCAGATATAATCCTACCTGTTTTTAATGAACCGAACTGAATGCCATCCCCGGTTTTGGCTGCGTTCCACTCATACTCAGCAGAGCATGGGCAAGGCGGCTGTTGTGTTCTTTTCTGCAGCAGCAATGCAAACGTTAGTTATAAAATTAGACTTTAATATTTTTGGTGTTTAATGACAAGTTTTTAAACTGGACATATTAGGAAAAACTATTTTTTTTAGCTCAGCATGCTGAGTCAGGTACTGTGTATCTCACCACTCCATACCTGTAACTCAGCTTCTTGGGGCCCCGGTTGCCCAGTAGCTGGGGTAGAGGTGCCTTGCCATGAGCTCAGAATGCAGTCTGTTGAATTCTCCTGGATCAAATTAAAGGCAAACCAACACGTTCAAACATCAGGTTTTTGGTCCACGCCATCGATTTGCTTTTGTTTGATTTTGCTTTCTTAATTTCCTTTTGCCTAAGTCCGAGCTTAGGGAAGACAACCGCTAAGAAAGGCCATGAATCGTTGATTGCACAAGGAAGAAACCATGCAAAACGTTCGCTATGGGATACGGAGAGTTTCAAAATGTTTAAGACGAAACTGTTTGGAAATATATTTGTTAACTCTGTGTATAACTTAATAAAATTCAATGTTTCCTCCTCAGAAGAGTTAACTGAGACCAAACTGAACCTCATTTATAGAAAACTATATGTGGGATCATGTACTGGCCTCTTATGATTATTTCCATGCAGAAGGCTGACCCAGTCGCCAGCCCCCCCCCCCCCGCCCCATCTGCACTGTTATTTCCTGGGAAATTATTTTGCCACTGCGTTCCTAAGTCTCCATGACAGCCCTTGCCCGGCATTAAAAAATTTTGGCCTGCTTAGCTGATTAAAGATTTAGTATAAATTTAACTGTTTATGCTTATTTCATTTTCATATTGGATTTCATTTTAATAAATAAAAAGTTAGCATAATGTTTGAGTAGATTTATTGTCAATAATGCTAAAGTATGAATACAACAAAATGATTCCTTCGACCATTCTTGATTTCTTGTGACAGCATTTTAAAGCCTATCGTTTTCAACAGGGTGAGTTAAAAACCATTAGATGAATTTCACTAACCAATTATTTAGGAAAGACATGTATTCTATAGTCTATGGCAAACTGAATTATTTAACTTGACATTCCAATTAGATGGGCTTATAGACACTGCTTGCCCCAACACACACACACACACACACACACACACACGCACACACACACATCAAACAACCCCACGTATTTGTTTTTGGCAATCAGCCCTACTCACTTTTTGTTTTTGTTTTTTTTTTCCCCTCCTTGCAAGGCTGTTTATTGGTTAAAATGAAGACAAGATTTATTTTTGTAAATGAGATTTATGTAAATGTGCACCTCTGTTTTGTTTCTTTTATATGAGTTGTCTCTGAGGGCATTTATCCCTATGAATGGATGTCAAATACTTTCTTCTAATACATGTTTAGACATATTGCAGACGGGTCCTTGTTATTTGTAAATTAGATCGTTTCCTTTGTGTCTGGTCTCACCTGTTGCATGGGACGAGGACAGCACCGATGAACTGCATGTAGTAGGGACCTGTGTATCAAGAACTGTTGGTATGTACTATTCAATTTACATACAAAGAGTTTGTCTGCATTGTACAGTTTCTGTGTTTAATACCATTTGTTGTATTCACAAATACAACATATTGAATAAAATATTGATATGAAGGCATATTACAAAACATCAAACAACTTTATGTAACAAAATGGCATTGCTTCATCCACAAATATAGAGAAATGTCATGTAAATAAGTTGGTACACTCAATGTCCCCCTTTACCATGCCAAAGAAAATTTTAGCTCTTTGATGATACCTCTCTTGCTCTTTTTCTGGGATAAGACTCCACATTTTCCCCCCTCAACAATTAAGTTTGCTGTTGTTAAGCAGTGCAATCTGTCATCATTGGTGTTCTGTATAGTAAATCTGATGGAATTCATTTGTATCTACAGACCGTGTGTTTTGTACCTCCATGTACATATGTCAGTTGCATCGAGTCTCTAATGTCACATTCCTTTTGCATGCATATCTGGTAGGGGAGGATGATTTCTACTGATTTGTTACCGTAGCTGATGGCTTCACCCATTACTCAGCAATGCTCGGGAATGTTTGTTGTTTTGATATTCCAGGTGACACCACTTTTAAGTTTGCTTTCTAAAATGTTTTGCTACAACTTTACTTGGAAAATATTAGAGAAGAGATGCAGATGGTGCACCCTATGTAAAGAGTAAAATGGTACTGAGCAACATTTCATTCCAAATCCTGCAGAATTTAGAGATTCTTGCTCTAAATGTTTGCCTGCCCTGAGTGGGGACAAGAGGTGGCTTTAGAAGCCCCACAATAGGCCTACAAGACTCCTGCTACAGTGCTTCTAATTGCTTACCTTTTGGAGAGTGAGCAAAGTAAATATTTTTAACACACTCAGCCAGTTGCTCAATGACTAAAACAGATGTTTTTGAGATAACAAATAGTAGATTTGATTTTCTTTCATAAAACAAAACAACAACAACAAAATTTCTTGTTCTTTATGTTAGCCACATATCATTTCATTTAAGGTTTTATTCCTAACATTACAGGGAGAACTAATGTTTGAAGGACAGACTGGATTGGCTAATAAATCCATTTTAGAAGGAAACAAAATAATTGAAACCTATTTTCAATTTTGTTTCAGAACAAGACTATTTCCAGGGAAAGCAATTGGCTAAATGCAGACATACCCACTTTCAGATGCAAACTATTACCTTGGAGTAAAATATATTTCCTAGCTTAAGTTTTTTAGTTTACAAGGGGGCATACAGGGCCTGTTGACTCTTGGGTACTGGGTGGGCTTCAGAGTTTTGATAGTGAGTCTGTAAATGAAGGCTGAGTTGTGATTTTTTATTTTTTCTTGGTTTTCTGTATCATTTAGTCTAATCCTGATGTTTGCTAACAGAGATTGTGTTTGCATTTGAAGTGGTGGAGGCCATTCCTTTCAAGGTGCTACAGGAATCTAGATTAGCTCAAGGGGTACAGGAAGAAAATGGGATATAATTATTATCCTTTTGGGTCTTAGGACCTTAGTCGAATTTTATTGAAAAGTCCTTGTGGAAGAATTCCTCAGTAATGGTTTGCCAACAAGCAGGGTGAGTGCCAACACCAGCTGCAAACATGTCTCATCCTTCCCAACGTTAATCTCCCAGTAACTTCACACAAACTCAAACAAGCCAATGAGCTTTGCATATTTACCCTTCCCCTCTTACAAGTTTGGTCCTGCCCTACCTTTTTTTTTTTTTGAAAGAGGAGTTTTTATCTTAGTAAGGGAATTAAAAGTCAAAATACAAAGTCACAGTGAAAAAGAGTAAGATTTATGTCTTTACATGTAACTGTATTTTATTTTTTCCAACTTAAACATGTAAATTAAATAACTTCTTAATAGGTCTATTGATAATTGCATTGCTAGAGTCAAAATCATATACACACATATGAAATATAGCAGACAGAAAGAAGTAGAAAGAAATTATTTCTGTTTTAAAAGAAAAATATTCATTAGAGATTAGGTACCAGTTGACTTACACTATAACTCAGTTTCAGTTCAATAATTTGTAGCTAAATGAACCCAGAAGATAGCTGACTGTAATATATTTTCAGCCTTGTCCAAAAATTTGAACAAATCACATTTGGAACTTTCTAGTATAATAATTTCTCCATGTAGAAACTTTTTCTTAAAAAAACATAAATGCTGAAGACAATTTTCTTTTATGAAAATATTGAAAGAGAAGCCCTTTTGTTGTAGCTATTAATAAAAGAGATAACAAATGTAGAGAACCACAAGAAAAATGAGACACACCCAGGATTACTTGATAAGACAGAGGAAATTAAGGGGAGCTCCAGTAGAGCACAGGTTGATAGAGTACTGCTTTGCTGGGAGCCAAGTCCAGGACACAGACTGTTTTTGTATAGCCCAAGAGCTCCAAATTTGTTTGCTATTTACCCTTTTTATAAAGTATTAAAAACAGAGAAGAAGATGCAACAGAGATGTATGTGGCCCACAAAGTCTAAAATATTTACTCTCTGGTCCTTTATAGAAAGCAGAGTTCTGCAGGAGGAGAAGCTGAATGTCATTTGTATTAAATGGCTAGATATGAAGTGAGTTCTGATGATGGTGCATCATCAAGTCATCAAAAGTGCTACTGATCTATTATACCAGGTTTGTTTAAGGCTTAAAATGATTACAGAGGAGGAAAGAATATAATCTGTATTATTTCTTAACTGCTTATATTTCCCTCATTTTACAAAACTGATATATCAATGGACATACTCAACAATAGAGATACAACTAATATGGTTGCACTCCATAATCTCAGGATAGAGATAACAATTTTATAAACCTATTAAAGTGTGAGAACACTATTAGTACAATAAAAGTCAGCATCAAATAAACTTTCTCTTAAATAATTTTCAATATTAAATTTTTAAGTAACTCGGCAGATGCATATTTTCCTTATTTTTGGTGATTTGACTTATAAAGTCCAAGCCATGACTCTAGAATATTTACATCATTAAGTAAAATTTCCAAGTAAAAATTTTCATCTTAAACAATGCGGAAATGGTTTTGTTACATTATTGTAGGATTTTACAAAATATAATTCACATTTAGAAAAAAAGTGGGTTTTTTTAGCTCCAAATAATTAAAGGTTGCCTAAACTAATGTGTGTAAGTAGATTTAACTGTAAATATGTAAGGGAAGTCCTAATTATTGTACATTTTCATAATTCAATGTGAATTTCATACAGAACAAAATTTCACCATTAAGAAAATAAACATTTTGTTCCTATCGCTGAGTCAATATTTGTAATTTCTACTTAAGACATTTCTAGATGTTGTTTTTATCCTCCAAGCTTTGAGACTGGTATCATTTGATCACAGTATCTCTTCTTGACTTCTTTGCATGACCCTACTTTTGCAGCAAGTAATGTATCCTTAGAAATAAAAGTCTTTTAAGGGAAACGAATGCATATTTCAGGTCCAACCTAGATCCAATTAGATACTGTCTTTTTAAAAGGCAAGTTACCATGGAGTAATTTAAATAGTGAAAAATCAGATTCCTTGTACACCTAAACCCCTGCCCAGTTAAAAAACTCATAACAGGAGATGCCCCTGACTACCAATTTATTTTTTTGTTTTTAATTAGCAGTAGGTAAATACATATTGACACAGATTGTAAGCAACTTCTGTCACTATTTATTAAAAATGTTAAATTGTACACTTTTCATACTTCCTTCCTAAGAGGATCGTGTTCTGTGAATTTAAAGTGAGACCAGATGAATGACTTACTGGCTAACACTGACCAGTCTTTTTCTTTAAAAAGAAAGATCTGGCCTCCTGAGCCCTGACATTGCCCCTTCTGTGTAGTCTGTCTTTATTGCTCCATATGGAAATGCTGAGTGACAGGGAATCCTGAAAAAAATATGATCAATGGCTTTATGTGGGGTCATTTCCTTAGATTCTAACATGGTCTTTTTTTTTTGTGAGGACTGTGCAGGTCTAACAACCATGTAATTCAGCGTTTCTCAACTCTGGCACCAGTGACACTTGGAGTCAGATAACCTTCTGTCATGGAGGCCGTCCTGTGCACGTAGGATGTTTAGCAGCATCCCTGGCCTCTGCCCATTAGAGGCCTGTAAGCACATCCTCCCACCCCACCCAGTGTGACAATCAAAATTGTCTGTAGACCTTGCCCAGTGTCTTCCGGGTGGCAAAGTCACCCTTGTTGAGAACCACTGATGTAAATTCTGGAAGAAAAATTCTTTCTGGCGTTATTTACATCAGACTTTGCTTAACTCATTTTTTTTAATGGGTACCCAGACTTCATGCAGGCATTCAGAGACAGAAAAACATACAATAGTCTGTTTGACCTGTCCTAGTGGTGATTATACATGGTTTCCTTTGCACTTATATGTTCTAATGGCCTAGAAAAGTAAGACTCCAGTCCTCTCCCATGGAATTGTTAAGGATACTCTGTGCCAAGCCAGATTTCACATGCATTTCCATTCCATCCATCCCAGCATTCACAGTTCCCACAGCTGCATATTCCATTCCCTGCAAGAAAATACACAAAGGAGTCATCATTATGATCAAAGCACACCAAGTTAAAATATGTTATTATCAACCCTAGCCGTTCATAATCAAAAGCCATTCCATTCATCTTCTGCAGATTTTATGGTGCAGCCACCTCAGTATTATCTCATTAAACAGCTATGGGAAATCTGATCTTTCAAACCATTCCTGGCAGCTACTTGGTGCCACCAACTAAGTTGTATCCATTCAGTAGTGACCGCCCTGTCTCATTCTAGCTGGGCTTTGTCTGCATCTCTATTTCCCCTGTAACATGTTGAGCACATGTACTTTAGAACCACTTCCCAGGACTCAGTAATTGGGAGAATAGCACCTTCTACACAGCCACCGGTGCTGTTGGACTTTCTCACAAACGGGGGCCGGGACGAGGTGCAGAGCAACCCGCACAGGTCACAGCGCACCTGTGCAAATGAGGCCGTCGTGCTTGTCACAGTCCCTGTCATCACAGTCACAGAGTTCTCCCGAAATATACCACTCTTCGGCAGAGCAAATGCACTTTCCACAGTGGCAAGAACCTGCAATCACAAAGGGCATTACTTGCTGTCACCGCATAACTAAAGGTTTCTGTCTAGAGTAGTACACCATCAACAAGCACAGACAACAGGCTTCTAAAAAACCCATCTTTCAAAGGTAAAAGTTTATCGAAGAGCCTGTTGCTCAGAGGGGAGCTTTACTTACCACAATTCATAAAGGTCATCCAGGAAAGGCTTCATTATGGATCTAGACAGTTGCAATTAGCCTTAGCAAATGTTCCGTGGCCCAGTCTCGTTGAAATGTCAGTAAGAGCAGAGTGTGCTGATTCTTATAGATGGCCTTCCAAAAAGGTGTTCAAAAACAGATGCTTTTTTTCTCTTTTTTCCCCCCTGAATTGAATCATGTTTTAAAAGCATCTGCTCTTTAAAGGAACTGAACGGTAAGTTCTATTAAATAAAGATGCATTTTATAACCAAAATTACTACTACATTATTGTGCTTCTAGTTTTGGAATTTTGTCTACATGATTTCTTAAAGGGGGGGGCACATGTGCATATTGGATGGCTCGTTAAAGTGCTTGAAATGCACACATGACCACTCGTAGGTATTTGAGTTACGGGACCTCACTCTCGGGACCCCCCTGCCATGGTCAAGGAGAGCTCTGATCTCCCCCCAGAAGTTTATCTTCTATGAGGCTCTGGGTGTAACCAACTTCCTCAATACTTCACCCATTTCTTCTCCTTTTACTTCCTACCTAATAAAAAACTTCCTCTTCTGCTATTAAAAATATTTTGGTATACTGAAAACCAATTTTATGAGTGGTATATTTAAAAGAAAAGAAAACACATGAATTAAGTGGTCTCACAAAAAGAATAAACCCTCCATGTCCCGACATGACAGGCTAAAAAACCCTCACATGGCAAAATTACTTCTATAGCGGCAGTAAAGACAACTTTAAAACTAAAAAAGAAACACATAAAAAGGACTTCCCCTTCTTCTATTTCCTTGGCTTGGTTGTTCCTTCCCAACGTGATTTCCTTTTACTACATGAGGGGTATCACTAAATTTTTCAGGTCAAATATCACCTTAAGAGAATGTGAGGTAGAAAAAGTATTGTGATAATTTAACAAAATTCTAGACTGGCTAAATGCAAGATGGATTGGGAGGGGGGTAGGGGTCGATCATTACTTAGTGCCTATGTGAAACACAATGATGAAAAATAAGTTAGCAAGCCAGGAGATAAAAGTAGCTAGAGAAAGGAATATTATATTTGTCATAGATATCATGAAAGGATTCAAATAAATGGGTCTCATCCCTTAGTCACTTTGTGATATTTCATGTGGAAACTGGCATGTGCTTTTAGCTACAAGAATCCCCAACGGCCAAATTAAATGTGTGAAATGCCTTGTCACCCTTCTCAAGGTAAGGGAGTAGTCAGAATTAGTGATAGGCTGACAACTGTGTTTTCACTGATTAAGTTCTTGCTTAACTACAGCATGATTTCATTTAGTCTTGATGCTTTTCCTGAGGGTCTAGAATGATCTACACGCTCTTGAGCACAATCTAGACAACTTTCGCTTCTGATGAGTGGCTGGAAGGCTGCATAGGACCTGTGAGCTGAGCCTCCTGGTCAGTCTGTGAGGGATGGTGGCTCCTTCTTGGCCACTTGCAGGTACAGTTCTTCCTTAGTTTAGAAATCTATTTATCTTGGCTTTATAGATTTTCTTTCCTTTTTCTTAAGCACAGAAATGTTCAACATACTACTCATTAGCAAATGGTTAATGATATATCTACAACAGAGAAAACTTGGGGCATTTCATTGACCCTTTATTGCAATTTCCTCAGAAGGCACCATATTCAGCGCCGTATTTCCATGAATAGAGGAAGATTAATTATTTGAGGAATTTGAGTGTTTTTAGTTGTTTCTAAAATAGTGCCTCCCTCACACTGCAAAATTATTTCTACAAAGAAGCAGATGCAAATGTCTTTATATGTCCATGATATTTGTGTATCACACCTAGCATATCTTTTTTTATTTTGTCGCAATTCGTGAAAAGATCTTACACTTCATTTTTAAACGTATCCACCTGGCTCTGAAACTATTCTAATCACTGCTCTAGCTTCTGAAATGCTTAGCTTCAGGCCATATCAAAGTATTTTCCTAAAACTGATAAGCTCAGCTGAAGTTAATATGGTATACATTGACAGACCATTTGACAAGTCAATTCCAGTTCTCAAAAGTCTACTAGTTACTGAAAGACCTAGAATGAAAAATGCGGATTGATTTTTGTATGTGCTGTGAAAACTAGCTTTTCTTGGTCAGCATCTTCCCCCAGCTGTGTTGTTCCTTCCTGTTTGCCAATTCCCAGTGTATCTTAGAGGTCGGAAATTCTTCTGTGGCTTGTGAAACTAGGAATAGCCATGCGTGTAATAATAACACAGTGGGATAGTTATTAGGACCTTTATAGCCTTTGTTGTAGAGTGGTCTGGCTGTTTTCATTGATAACAAGAGGTCAAACTGCCTGTCTCTGTAAAGGGAAAAACTGAGGGAAAGGATTCTATCCCACAGACATAGGGTTCACGACAGCCAAAAGGTGACCAACTGTTTAGCTCAGCTGGCCAGAAGCCACTCATACCCATGAGACCAGTCCAGCCATTGGGAGCAGCTGGCTGATCTTGGCAGGAGTTCTCAGGTAGTAAGCTCAGGACCAGGACCACAACATCACTAACCCACTTACTTGCTTTCTCAGTATAAGGACCCCCAAGAAAGCTCTGATCTCCCTTCTGTGCTTCTTATTGGCTTCCATTCCTGGGGAGCCAGCCACATTTTCTCATTTGTCTTCAAAGCATCCTTAGGACTTAAGAAAGGGAAAGAAATGAAATTCTTCTGCCTTCTTGAAAGAGGAGAAAATGGAAGTACCAACGGGATAAGGGAGCTGCCCAGGGCCACATGGATCAGAAATAAGTTATCCCAAGATTTCATTCAGATTCAGTCTGTTCTTTGTCTACCTACCTACCTATCCATCATGCCTCTCACAGGAAAAACTTTCATATAGTTTCAAAAAATGAATTGTTATGTTCTCACAGCTCTGACAGGATAGCCACATCGGGTGAAGGAACTAGAATGTTGGGCTATAGCCGGGTTTTGAAGCGCAACTAGTACCCTTTCCCTTTCCTAGGGATGGAAGACAATAAGCCCGGGTGAAAGGGGATGACGGGTGGGTGGGCATGCCCACTGTGACTTCCATGGCTGATGCGAGACTCTGCATGTATCCTTGAGAGAGTTTAGGGAGGCATCCAATGATACACAACTACAGTCATTGTCACACTACAGCATCTTTAAGAGGATTACAGGTGACAACCTGGATCTAAGTTGAAGTTATGAAGGTAAAATCCGGATAAACAAATGAACCTATGAACAAAGCCTATGAACCATGTCACGTATTCCGCAAAGGTGGCTAAACTCAGGGGAGACCTGGCTCTAAGCTCATCCCTCTGGTTATTCACAGAAACAATTTGATTTTAAGGGCGAGGCACCTTTGTTAGCTGCCCCATTAATAAAGTTGGACTTTCTTTTTCGTTCATCAAGCCTGACAAAATGCTGCAACCTGACATCCCAGCAGGCAGTTTTCACTATTGTACTAACTACTCCATCTGTTATGAAGGTCACAACAATGTATCTTGTTTTAAATTTTTCTATGGAGTGATTTATTGTCTTGGCTATCAATTTGTAAAGAAATAAAACGCTATTTCTTCATCGTCTCCTGAGGTGACAACTTTATTCACAGCTCACGGGAAGTACATGTTCCAGACTTGTCTTTCTGGTGGAAACATTTAGCTGGCAGTTTGGGCCACTACCCAGCATCCATGTGACCTCAGGCTTATTGCTCACGCCTGTCTCATATTTGGAGAAAGAGAAAGGCTCCAACTTCTTCTGTGATCATCAGGGGGCAGGGTTTTCTTTTGCAAATTTGAGAAAAAGTTTATGGAACTCTGCCAAGCCCATGAGATCAAGAAATACCTGGTCCTAGTTAAGTCCCCTGGCACAGACTTCTCTAACATGCCACCACCATGTTAGAAGACCATTAGTCTACTTTCTGGACTACTTTTCCTGTGGTTTTTTGGTGGGGGTGGAGTGGTACCCTCCATGGGGACAGGAAGAACTGTGGCACCCCTGCTCTCTTCTGGGCCTACAGTTTCATGATCTTGGTTTTAGCTCCTTTCTTCCTCTATAATCCAGCACTGATTAGAACAGAAGGAAAGAAGCCACAGCCAGCTGCTGCCAACAGTAGGAATGCCCACCGTCGCCACTAACACCAGCCTTAAAAAGTACAGCCTCCAAGCAGCTTTTACATTCTAAGTTTAATGACTCTAAAACTCTCTACTCACAGAAGGATAGACAGCTTAGACAAATATACTTTCAACTCTACATTGATCTTTGGATATATTTCCATCACCCAAAGCAAACAATTCGAAAAGGCATTAACTAGAGAGAGATTCCTTGTTCTGTTTTGTTTTGAGGAAATGTCTTTGGGGCAATATTTAGTCAACTTATGTTTTTTTTTTTTTTGCATTTTCTACATTTATGATGCTGAAAAATAAGACTCTCCTCAGAAAGTAATGGCTTTAAAAGGAATGTTCATTTCTTCCAAAGAAACGGCTCCTTTTTGTATGAAATTCCGTGTAGGAAATGACAGACTGGTATTTGCTACATGGATGAGCACGGCTTTGTGTTTTCTTCCTATACCTACAACTGAACATGACTTAACCAAGGCCTGCTTGTGGAAAAGGTTAACGATTCAATAGTGGGTCTAATAAATACACACACACACACACACACACACACGTGCACACACAGTCCCAAAGTAGCTGCTTTTTAAAGTAAACAAATTGAAATGAGCACACTAATGTTTTAATGTGACTGGGCATCATCATTCTGTAGAGTTTCTGTGAAAAGTTACTATCCTTATTCCAATGATAATTCCATTATGGAAAACCAACTAAAAAAAAATCTAACCTTTAGGGCTCTGTGTTTGGAGCTACACTCAGAAAGAAGAGATCTAATTCAGACAGGTTCATCATTCTCACTGCTTTGTTATTTGCAGGATACTGCCTTCGAATCAGATAACATTTCTTTTCTCCTCTTCTGCTTCCCCCTGGAAGGTAAATCCATCTCTACCTCCTTTCCTGTTTTCCTTGTTAATCTCCTCCTCCACAATTCCTTCACCCTTTTTGGCTCTCCCAACAGAGCTTGAACCTAAAGCAAGAGTTTCCAGGAGTTGAGAGCCCCTGATGGCCAGACTGGCGCTAGATTCATCTGGAAGTTGGAATGAGAATAAATTTAATAAGAGAACAAACAGGGAACAAAGTGGTTGCTTTAAACTCATTCGACTGCCACCTGACGGCTGTCATTGTATTAGCTTGAAGGCATGTCCTCCTTGGCACAGCACAGTAAACACAGAGTCTCAAACACGGTATTCCTGGAAACCAAGGACAAAAATTGTTGTCTGTGGATAGTGAGCATGTTTCAATTTTCCGCCTTCTTCCTGGCATTACATGGGGTCCCAGCATTCCATCTGATTTTATCTTTGCATTTATGCCTAAAAGCCTCTTTGAGCCTAATGGGGGTTGCCTTTGGGGATAGGTAAAGGAAGAGCCACTGTGTAGGGGCACATCCTATTTCTAAAACCTCCCTCATCACTATGCAGCCATTCACTTTGCTTCACTGTGTCTTCTTCAGAAAGATATTTATGTGCTAATCCGGACACAGGGTAGGTGTCTGAGGGAAAACAGTATAGCTTCACCTGTAGCTGTGCCTAATCTGAAAAGGGGAGGGGGCTGTCTGTTGGGCAAGGAAGCTGCTGTGCTGAAGAAGAGAGTCTGGGCACTCCGTGCCATCTAGTTTCACAAAAGGTAGCTCCGGAACATTACTGAGAATCTGGTGAGCTTCCAGAGCCTTCCTGGTGTTTTCCTAGGCACCAGCCAGGAGGAACATGACAGCCTCCTAGATGAGCCCATATGCACTATGAGAACAGGATTTTAAAGTCTCTTCAAGAATTAATACAAGAATATCAACATCAAGGTATCTGACATTTAATCTATCATATCCTTTCTCAGAGGAAATCTGTTCTGCTTTTCTGGGGGAGTTAAGGGGACAGTGGGTAGGACTGCTTTTCTTCTAGAATTTGCTCCTGTGGCAAATGTTTGATTGAGATGGTAGTTCCTATTCAATCAACTTGAAAATTATAAACATGTTGCAGGCCTAAATTTTTTTAGGTTACACATTTGGTTGGGGAAATGGTGATTTTTAGGCCAAAGAAAATGATGCCAGAACGAACTTTGGGACCCATATACTCCTTTCTTTTTTTATGAAACAAAACATCTAGTTTCTCTTTATGTCCTTCTCCTACCTTCTACCCTCCCCTCCTCCCCACATCCATCTACATACATGATCTGGCCTCTGAAATGCCCCAAACTATGCTTATTGACAGTCCAGATACTTGTGATCACTTTTCTGCAGTTCTGGGGTGTGCTATTTCACATGTAAACTCAACAATTACTCCTTTGTCTTTTTTGGGATCCATTCATTGCCCATTATATCTTGTTGTCTTTTCTTCTTTATATGATTATTCATTACATGTCACTCAGCAATGACGATGCATGCAAGTTGCTGAGGACCTTTCTTCAGCCAATCCTTCCCTAGCATCTCATTTTCTTAGATCCCAAACTTCATGTGGTTAACACTCAAGTCTGAAATCTAGTACAAGCAGAGGACAGCACAGTTTTCATTCCTGCAAAGTGCAGTCTGTAAAAGGTTGTACATGCTGCTGTACAAAGAATGTGTCAGAACAGGGACCCAGGCCAAGCTCCGGCAGAGATACTCACCCTTCCCGGAGCACAATATGCCATCTGCTGATTCACACAAACTCTTGCTTTGTTCTTCCGTCATGTTACACTTCCGTGGGTGCTGGCAGAGCTTCCCGAACCAACCTGTCTCACACACGCAGTGACCACAGGAACATGTGCCATGGCCTGCGAAGCAATCACAGGGTTGGGGGGTGGACAGGGGCAGTGAGAAGGGAAGATGGATAAATATCCAGCTGAATCACGGCTCTTAAGAAATATGTAAACCATAAGCCTTCATTTCCTATCAAGCAAACATGCTTTCCCTTCTACAATTTGGCATATAATTACTTAAGAGGATTTCACAATCGAGTTCCAGATTAATATACTACATTCAAATGTAGCATAGGAGATGGTCTTAGAAATAAAGAAATCTTGCAACAATTTAAAATACAATTTTAGGGGCAGCCCTGGTAGCTTAGCAGTCTAGCGCCACCTTCAGCCCAGGGTGTGATCCTGGAGACCCGGGATCGAATCCCACAGTGGGCTCCCGGCATGGAGCCTGCTTCTCCCTCTTCCTGTGTCTCTGCCTCTCTCTCTCTGTGTCTCTCATGAATAAATAAATAAAATCTTTAAAAACAAAATAAAATACAATTTTATCATCCTTGCTTGATACAAAGTACTTCCATATTTGCATTTTTATCAGCATGAAGTCTTAGGGCGCTTCCTCATTGTACACACCATGACATCCAGACCAGCTTGCAAGGCTAGTCACGTTACCATGGCTTGCTGAATTTATTGATTGCTCTCCTATTGTTTACTAATAAAAAAACCAAAAGGCTAACTTCCATAGGAATGATATCATATTACTTTATCTGTGTACTCCTCCCCTTAATAATAAGAACGGATATAAGTTTAAGTAGATTTATTGTATAGATGTTAAAAACAGCATAAGGCTTAGACTCATATCTGGGACTTCTTTTCCTCCTTTTGTTTTTGCCATTGGAACCTGGTTCTGGGGATGTTTATCTTCTGGTGTATATATGACATTGTATTTATGACAGTTACGCACCAGCATAGAAGTCCATCTAATTGCTTGCCACCAATATCCCATTACACTGTCTCATCTTTCACTTTAATTTCTTATTTTTCAACCAATGCTTTATTCTTTCACCTGTACGTTCATTACCTTACAGCCAGATCTCTCCAAACAGAACAATCAAAAATTGTTTGGTAAAATTTTACTGATTATGATTAGAGAATTTTGCTAGGCACCAGGGGCTACAAAAATCAAGCAGGACAGACATGATAGGTAGTTTTAACTGCCACATAGTTTAAAGGTATACAGTTGGCATTCATGGGCACTTTCTTCTTGAAAAGTCTCTCCTAAGAGGTTTTCAGGACATGGGACCTTCCTCCTTCCAACACTCCTCTTTTGTCTATTTTTCTACTTTTTTTTTTTTGACCCGATGAAGGCAGGTGTTCCCTCATTGTCTATTCTTAATCTTCTTTTATCTCTCTATAATCTCTCTTTTGAAAAATTAATAAATCACAGGCTTTCAGAGAATGGCAATGATCACAGGACTAAATCTCCAGCCTCTAAATTTCTCCTGAAGTCCATTTCCTTGATTGCATACTTTGTATTCTACTAGCATCCAAACTGACACTTCTACACCTGTGTATACAGTTTTCCTTTCCACAGCTTCTCTTCTGTATTGCCCATTTCTTTTAATGGCACAACTATCCTTCCAGTCATCCAGATCAAAATATTTTGAATCACGTGTGAACCTCTCCTACTCCTCTTTGCTAAAGAGTTGCCAGAACCTGTTGAAACTACTTCCAGAATGTCCACCAGTGTCGCCATCATAAACCTTTGAGAGACCTTCTGTCTGGTCTTTTTCCAACATTTGTGCTCAACACTTCCCATAGCATGACTCCACTTACATACAGCCTTGAGCGCTAGCCCCGTGTGGCTCCCTAATGCTTATGGGATGAAGTTCACCTACATAGCCTTGCTTACATTTTAGGTTCCTGAAATACACCCCTGTCCTACTTTTACAACCTCACTCCCTCTCTTCTCTTCTACCCTTTCACATACTTCTTGACTTAAACTGATCTATTCATTGCTCTGTGTACATTTCCCAGGCTTTTCTGACTTTGTGCCTTTGCTAAGATAGAAATCCATTGTCCCTACCCTACACAGCCTGGTCCTGATAATTTTCAAGGCTCAGGGAACGTGACTAACACCTCTGTGAATATTTCTAATATCTCCAAGTGAAATTCATCTTCTCCTCCTTTGAATTTCTATACTACCTTATTTTTCACTTCTATTGTGGAACTTTATCTTGCACTTTGTGGTATCTAGTTACATATCAAATATACCCATTACTTGACTGTGAATTCCTTGAGAGTAGGAATCACTTCTGATTCATCACTGTAGTCTTCCAGAGTGCCAAGCACACTGCCTTAGACATAGTGGATCCTCAAAAAAACACTCATAGATTGAAATCGTTTTTTTTTTAAATAAAATTCTACTCATTTTTTTTTCTCCGCAAATCCTTACAAAGAACCAAAAACTGAATCCAGGGCATGTTTACAGGTCATCTGGTTAATGCATTGTCACTAAAGGACAATGGACAGTTCTTGGATGGCTCTGTTTTATTTTTGTATTTTGGTAGGCTTAAGTTAGAGTCAGTGTCCCCTAAGAGCTACAAACAAAAAAATTGTTATTAAATTGATTGCTGTATCAATTTAATTGATATAGTTATATCAATTATATCTTGATTTCTCCAACAAAACAAAAATTCACTGAGCGTGAGGTTTACTTAAGATGTTAAAACAATTGTCCATCTTTGGAGGCAGATAATCTGGGACACAAAATAGTAAGAAAGAGCTTCTATGCACCAGTGACATAAAGCTCAGGACTTTCCAAGTGTTCATGTTTCTACTGACCCTGGCTAATAAGAATTACCATCAATTTGATATAATTGGAATCATTTAATCTCTATTGCAGAAAAAACCATTCTCCCTTTGGCTTAGGATATCATTGAGAATAACTAAGTGGCTCCTCACAGCAAGTAATGTAATATAAAATTTATATTCAAGGAAATAGGAAATTGTTTTTCATTTATTAGCTCATTCATCACATCCTTTCACAAAATTAAATTGGCATCTAGCCTAGACAATGGTCAAAATGCACTGGTATTTAAATGTTTTGCTTTGCCATTTACATGGCTTTTCTTTACTTAAAAATTTTAAATAGATTTTAATACAATCTTTTTTTAATAAACTTTAATAATATGGGCATCCATTCAAGAGACTATATATTGTGCACCAGGCATCATACTAGCTCTACTCTCAGCCTCTTATAGTCCACAAGGGTAGAAAACAAGGACCAACAAGCACAAAAATGCACTTGAGCTTTGGAAGAACTCAAGAGGGTACTGGTATATTCAACAGTGAGAATACTGCTAACCGGAGTAATCAGAGAAGAGTTCCGTGACGCCCAAGGGATAAGGAGAAGCCAGACAGCCAATGTTCTAGGAAAGCTAATGAAAAGTTCTTGGAATAAGAAAGAGCTTGGCATGATACAGGCAATGAAGAAAAGGTCAATGTGTTCAAAGAAAATTGAGTAAGAGAAAAATGGAATAAATAACAAAGCCAGATAAATATTCAGGAATGAGAACATAGGAAGTTGTTTATTCGTGGTAAGGAGTCTCAATTTTATTCTAAGAGGAATGAAAAATCATAAAAGGGTGTTATGCAAGAGAGTGATACGGTATAATCTACAATTTGCAAATTCAGTTTGGCAGCTGGGTGGGAGAGATTAAGGTGTGTTGGGAGGCCCTGAGCATGGGGAAAACGAGAGAACTGCAGGAGTCCCAGTGGAAGGTGACAGAGATGGTGGCACAAATGATGGAGAGTAGACGGAGATCTGCTTTGGTGGTAGTGCCTATAGGACCCGGTGTTGGAATGGACACGGCGAGTGAGAAATAGTTTTCTAGTTAGAGAAATATTATAAATAATGATGTTATTTGTTAGATATGGAAGCTCCAGGAGGGAGCAATTGAGAGCAGAAAGTCAGCTCTGTTTTGAATCTTGTGTGTCTGAGGTACTCTTAAGACAACCAATTAGATGGGTCACATACGTAGAGGACACAAATCTGGTGCTCACAGGTTAGGGATAGGTTATACATGCTGGAATTTCCAAAAACAGATAACATTTGAAGCATTTGGAAGAGAATGAGCCCACTGAGGGAGAAATTAGTCTTAGGGAGCTCTAATATTTAGGGCTAGGGTAGAGGAGGAGAAGCCAGATAAGTAGGAACATCTAGTAAAGAAGGAAGAAAATGAGACAATTTTCTAAAATGACAAGGGAGGCCTATTCCATAAAGGCAGCCTACTGAGTGGAATGTTCCTGAAAATTGGAGAAAAAAAAAAAAAAAAGACCTTAAGAGTAGTGTCAGCTTTTGCCAGACCAACTCTACTACGCTGTCACTTAAGGCCTGTGAATGAAACACCCGGGGTGGCACAACTATTGGAGTATCAAGCACATATATCATTCAGTAAAAACATGTCTGCTCAGAGACAGAATCCATAGTGATAAGTTATTTTTATATCATAAGTGTGCAACAGATCATTCTAGAATGAACGTTAGAAAGATCCAGCCTAATGAACCATTTGAAGTACGCTAAATTGGCCTTTGCTTGACTTCCCAAGTCTTCACACTGGTGAGTAATTTTCCATCCAATTTTCTCTTCCAGAGCCACTCACTTCTTCAGATACTTACTCCTTGCATCTGGTGTCCCCATCCTTGCTCTTTCTTCCTATTCTCTTCCCTTCTCCCACACCAAAATATTCACCAAGGATGCTCTGGATCTATGTTGCCCAATATAGTAGTCACTGGGCACACATGACTATTTGAATTCATTAAAATTAAATAAAATGTAAAATGCAGTTTCTTAGCTACACTAGACCCATTTCAAGTGCCTGATAGCCACGTGTGGCCAGTGGCTCCTGTGTTGAATGATGCAGATCCAGAACACTCCAATTATCTTTGATAAATTCTACTGGACAGTGCTGCTCTAGACAAACACCTTTGCCAGTGAAATTCATGGACTCTCAGACACATCTCCTTAAAATACTGAAATGATGTTTCTTAAATAGGAAACTGACCCATGAGTAAATCTAATTGTATCAGATACTACATATCACCTGCCCAATATTCTTTTCCCCTTGTTAATATTAGGAGGGCACTCATTTTTTTCAGGGAGGTGATAATATACACATCTGAAAATGTTGGATTACCCAGGCTCCTTTTGACCTAGACATAGCAGCTCTAATAAATGAGATATAAGAGAAAATCTTGGGTGAGGTTTCCAGGAAAGCTACTGTCTTCCCCCCAAAATGAGACAGTTCAGCCATGATGTGCCCTTTGCTCTTTTCCCTTTTCTCTCTTCTTTTGTCTTCTCTAGAAGATAGACACACTGACTATAAAAATCACCCTGGACACACTGATGGCTCTCAGGTAGTCACCTCACCATCCACCCCTGGAGTGACAACCTGCAGATTCTGTAAATTACCTCCAGTCCTGACTGGTACACTTATGAACTCAGAAAAAGAGGTCTGTGACTTAAGATGTAATCTGGAGACAATCCCCCTGCTATCCAAGCTAAGAAAGGCTGGGCTTGAGTCAGTGGTTGGGGGCCTTTGTCAATATGAACAATCCAGCAGCACCTGGATTGTTCTCCTTCAATTTGCAGCTATGAACTAAAGAACTCCCTGAAGAAATGTGAACTGATTGTGTAATTAAGAGGTGGCTCTACATTATCCCTTCTTGTTTCTTCAATTGGACTCGTGGGCAGCAGCTAATCCAGGAACACAGAGGAAAGAAGAAAAGCAATAAGCAGTCCATTTCTTATTTCTATCCTGGGTAAATGGAATAAAGGAGGGATGTCTCTGATTAAGTTTATATTAAACTAAAACAATTAAATACACATGAGCCAACATGTGGATATATTTTCTTTATGAAATCTTAAAATCATATACCACTAAAAATTGAGTAGTTCTTAGGGATTTTCACTCTGGACAGAACATGTTTTTCCAGTAGTGACTTATTCGATTAAAAAAATTCATGCACTTACAGATCACGTACAATTTTTATTGTTAATATAGATGTTTTGAGAAGGTCCACATGTGGTCTACAATCATTGAACATGACTCACCAATAATTTAATTAAAGTTAGAATGGTCTTACTTCATACCGTTTTCCTGTTTGCCAGTCATTTTCATGACTCTCATTTTCAGGTTGTAATTTTAGTGTAATCAAAACTGAACTGCTTAGAATTATGTAATTATTTACATTCACCTTCAGGTACAATTGCTAATTTACCCCCAGCGTACCAGAACTGGTTTAATCATCTTCAACATTACGGTGAGGAGGGGATAAACAGTGTTAGTTATTATTTCTCATGTGCCTACTGATAAGTAAGTTTATGGATGTTTGGTCTTACTTATTCTTTGTCTGCTAAAACACTCTGGCAGTTCCTGGTTTGCTCTCTGACCACACGCTGGCTGCATAGGGTTCCAGGTCATCTCTCCAGGTGAAAGACCACACAAACCATGGCTAAGTGTCTCGGTGGTGAACTGAGGAAATGATCTAATTAGTGACTCTCAGTTTGTTCACCTCTGAAGCCAGATTGGAGGGATGATGTTAATGTGTCCCACACACTCATAGTAGTTAAGATTTGTTAACCCCTGGCTGCCAGGTGAGGAGGAGACTAAATGCTTTGTAGGAAGAGCTGCCACTGCTCTGAGGCACAGAATTGTGGATTCATATGATGTTAACTTCCTTCCAAAAACTCCGCAGCTAATGCTTTAAGATATCCAAGACAGATGCATTGTGTTGTCCTGTTCTGAAGATGGACACTTCAATCTTTTGCTTCTCATTACATGCACAGGGCATGCATGGATACCCACTTGGCTGGCAGTACCATACACGTTTCATTCCTTATGCCTCCTTCTCACCGCAAAGAAAATTGGTGGGCATTATGATCCTTACTGCACAGATGGGTGTACCAGGGCAGAGAGACCAAATAACCTGTGCAAGTGACTGCAACTAGTAGGAAATGGAGCCAGAATCCAAATCCTGGTTCACATTCATTTTGCTGTGTGGCACTGCTCACTTAGCTTACAAGGAAAATATAACTTCTATTCACTTAAATCGTCTCTGAAAGAATGCAGCAGAGTGCACACACACACATAAAATGTGGACTTTCCCTAGACAAAATAGCAAAATACCCACAGAAGATTCATAAACCAAGATTTTTTTTAAAAAGTTCAGTCCCTCAAAATATGTAGGAAGAAATATAATAAAAAATCACCAGATATTATTTTCAAATGATGGATTTATGAGGGATTTTCATTTTGTCCTTTTTATGTTTCAGTTGTTTTAAATGTTAAAAATTTAAAAAGCAATGTAAAATATAATGTCCAAATATCTATAGGTGAGCAAAATAAAATAAGTGCAATAGTGTTTATCATAAATGATAAATGAGTAGTTTGAAAAAAATCCTTCCCAAGGATGTATTCAAAGGCAGCTGAGAAAGATCTCTGATGGAAGAAAATGAACAAATACATTCCTTCAACATATCAAATATTTTTTCATCTCCGTGCCTTTGCTTAGCTCTTCCAGATGCAAAGTGTTCATCACACCTAAGCTCCACACATCTATATATTAGCTGTTCAAAGTCCAGGTCAAATGTTCATTCCCACTTGAAGAATTCTCTGATTCCAAACTGGGATCTTTGCTTCTCTCTCTCTCTCTCTCTCTCTCTCTCTCTTTCTCTTTCTCTGTTCCTCCATCCCCATATTTGTGGCTCTCTTAATTTCAAATTTATTCAAAGAAAAAAAAAAAACTTCTCAAGATCAATCCTTAACCTAAGTTTGAGAATACAATGAGAGAGAGAGAGAGAGAGACTTTTATTGTATCCACAATAAGTGTACAGATCTGAAGAAAAGAGATAAGAACACTCAGAGTAAATGGCACGATGTTATGATGAAGGTATTGCAGTATGGAGGAAGTACAGAATAATTTCAGAAAGGCTCCCTAAAAGAGATAATTTGGAAGACTAATAGAATAGAAAAATAATGAATTATTCAAGGAGAAGTGAAGATAAGGAATACAGTGACAGGTAAAAATGACAAAGTCATAACACATCCAAATTTCTCCACTCCATGGCCCTCTATGAAGAAATGATTTTTTAAAAAGATGGAGACAATTGATGCCAGCCACAAAGCAGGGTCTCCTACATCCAATTACTCAAATCGGAAACTTGGGACTCATCCTTTAACCCACTCCACCCTTCACTTACCTCTTAATCATGGATTTCTGTAAATGCTGCTCTTACTCCTTGGGCAGTGGAGACCCTGCTAATAAGCCTTTGGGCTGACACTTGGAACTAATCTTCCTGGAAGAAAAGGAGGCTGGAACCACATTCTGGCAACAGGATGGTACCAGGCTTTCCTTTCCATGTGAATCCTTGCAGCAATTCATGAGGATAACAGCTCAATATAGTGGTATGGGGAAGATCTCTTGCAATAACACAGCCCAGATGGCGGGAGATCCATACTGCACAGATGTTGAGGCTTCCCTGGCTTACAGGAAGCCTTATGCCCCAGAGGAGCCAAAATCTCTCCTAATGATTCCTTAAAAATATCCAAGAAACCCCACCAGGGCATGGCATTCCCATCACACATTCATAATTCAGTCATAATCCCTCCCAATTTAGTTGAAGTGTAATGATCACAGATCACTATTACCGTGAGCAATGCTGTCTGGTAACGCTGGTGTATACCATCTTCATCTGTTCCCAGGGAACTGGAGCTGGGAGTTTAACAGAGGTTCAGAGTCTCCGACAGCAAGGTAAGGGTTTTGTTAGCCTGTTGTCCATGTTGTTGGTAATACTATTACTAGCACATCCAAGTTTTTCCAACTGTACTGTCTTCTATCTTACTGAACCACCTTTACCTCTCACCAGGACTCCTTTCCAGACATCCATATTCACCCACCAGCTTTACCAACAAACTCCTCCCAGCAATGCCTACTTCACCCTGCAATCAGACGTAATTTGTCACCACAGGGATCATATTATTGCCTCATGTAAACCCCTTCTATGGGTTCCTATCATTCTTTGAGGAAAACCTCAAATCATTAACGTGGGTTTGAAAACATGTCACATCCTTCTCTCATTTGCTCTTCAATCTCCAACCAGCCAGAGTTTCTAGTTCTCAAATGTTCCTGGAACATGTCACTCTCATCTTCCCACAGATGCCTCGCACACACTGTTCTCTGTGACGGCTGTGTCAAATCCACCACTGCACCTGGGTGAGTTCTATGCATCCTATTGTCACCAAGTATGGTCATGTTCAGCTGATTAATACATGCAAAGCACATATTATGCATCATGTAATGTTACCCAGATATGGAGGCATTAGAGTCTAGGTTAAATTCTCCAATTATGTATGTTCCCATTGAACTAGTGGGTCTCCTTTCAGCACACCCAGCTCATTGGCATTCCTTTGTCAATGTCTGCTCTTCAAGTGTAATTATAAGCTCCAGCAGATTCACCACTGAATCTCCATTGCTGGCAAAGATTGGAGGTCCAATAAATATTTGCTGAATTAATGAAGAAATAAATGATAACTTCAGTTTCAACCAAGCAGAAGTTGGAAAAATTTCCATATGAAAATAGTTAATTAGAATTTGAAAAGAAGAGGCTGATAAGGAGAATGGAGCTAAGAAATCATCTTGAGAGACTGATCTTGACAATGACTGTGGGAGCGGCTGAGATGGAAGGAGGGCCACAAACACGAGAGAGACATCCAAAAGCCATTTCAAGAGAAATACTAAGATTTACTTGTAGGCTCTGGGAGAGGAACAAGGAAAAGAAACGAAGTGGTTGTAAGAGAAGTGGGAGAAGAAAACAGGTGGACAGGTGTTTCTGAGGCCCAGAGGGGAGACCATTTCATGGGGGGTTGAGAATAATTACAACTCCTATGTTTTAATGTGGTCATCCAGGATGACAACTGAAAATCTCCCAGGATTTGGGAAACTAGGATTTATCAATAACCTCAGAGAGAATCAGTTATGTGGAACGGCTGGAGGTAGAGCTAATTTCCATGGGCTTAGCACTGAACCAAGAGGAATACTATAATAAGCATAGAGGCTGGAGAGAATGGCATCAAGAAGAAAAATATTTAAGGGTATGTGTGTGCCTGAAAGGCAGAGTAGAGCTTTACATGCAATAAGTATGCAATGAGTATTTGGTGATTTAATTATGTGCTATATACATGACAAGGTATTACTAAGAAGAGGGATTTTCTAATGATCATGGATATTTTTAGATACACTGAGAAATACAGAAATTTGGCAATGCACACTGTGCCTGGAGGAACCCCACTGGCCAGTGTCTTCTTAATTGTGCTCTCCCATGCTTGGGGGAATCTACAAGAAGCTCCCCCACAGAAGGTGCAATGCTGATTAAGAGCCACTCAAAGTACTTTTGATATGTGCGGCTGCCACTGTGATTTGGTAGCTCACTGTCAAGTGTGAGGAGAAAGAACTGCCTTATGCAAAAAGTAAACAGGAGAAAACACTCATTCCATCTAGAACTGAACACCAGAGAGTCAAAGTTCTGAATAATAAGCTTTTGTTACAAAAGGAACTAGCAAACATGGAACCCTGTTATATATCCCACAGGATTTACAATAGTCCACAGAATAAAATTCTGCCTGAGTTTGTCGTGTCTGTCATTCTCTTTATATGTATATAATACCAGTAACAATAATATCTAAAGTGTGTATGTCTTCTGTATGTGACACTTTTATGCTGGGTATTTTATATGCATTAACTCATCTAATCTTATAGTAACCCTATAAGACAGGTATATTATGATCATCATTTTATAGATGAGAAATGGAGGTTATGTAAACTGTCTCAAATAATGTCAGAAAGTGGCAAAGCCGCAGTTAGGGGAAAAAAGAAAACCCTCCCAACTGTAGTCTTAACTACTGTGCTATATGTATTTCTAAATATTAAAGTACATTTACATAAAGGTTCATGAGAAGCACAGGTACTTGTGATCTCTTCATCAATTGGTTTAGTATGCTGTATACTTTAGTACGAACGTTACTATAAATCCAAACATGTTAATTGATGGCATGTCTCTTGTATTTTCTTTCCAGAGAACAGCTGAGACATAGATGAAATTCAAGACTATAATAAGCAAGGCTCGAGTAATTCCTTCCTTACAGCAGAGATCAGAAAATAAAGACATTACAATTACAGTCCTCTATTAGCTGTCCTAAAGAAATAACACTTTGAGACCAAGTGCGAAGCTACGGTGGGAGGTAATGTTCCCAGTGGGAACATGAATTACAGCTGATTCTCATTATTTGCAAATTCTGTATTTGAGAATTTGCTTACTCACTAAAATGTATTTGTATCCCTGAAATCAATACTCATTAAAGTTTTCCAGGTCATTGGGGCACACAGGCAGGATGGTTCCCACTCCCAGCTAAGGTCACAGAAGATCACACTCTGCCTCTTGTTTCAGCTCTTACACTGTAAACAAGTGTCCTTTCTGCAGTACACATAGTGCCATGGCTTTTCACATTTTTTGCTTTTTGTTGATGATTTTGATTTTTAAGATGGCCCCTAAGTATAGTGTTGAAGCACTGTCTTGTGCACCCAAGTGCAAAAAGGCTGTAACACGCCTTACAGGGAAATCATCTGCTACACAATCTCCATTCAGGTATGAGTTATGGAGCTGTCGGCCATGAGTTCAATATTAACAGACCAACCATATATTACACAAGGTGTCTTTAAACAGAAACATATATAATACAAGGGTATGTATTGATCTTAGATGAAAATCCTCTGACTAGAGGTAGGAATGTGGCCCCATATTTCTCTTAGGAAAAACGATTCAGTATTCGCTAATTCAGTGTTCACAGCAGCTTTATAGGCTGTAGTTACCATGAATAAGAACAGACAGTGTCTTGTTAAGGAATAGTGAACACAGTGTGTGTATGTGGACTCTTAGTTATATGTAGCTTTTCTAACCATATGTTATTTAGGATAAACATGAGTAGGCCATTGATGGGGACATCTCCCACTCCAAGCAATAGGATTGACCATCAGGGGTAAAGATTCACAAGTAAATGGCAAGAAAAGCAAAAAACACACTGACTAAAATGTGTAAAGATGCATGCATAGGCCCTAGAGAAGAACAGATGGCAGGATTTAATGCTCTGCACGGTCACCTGGGCTGATCAGCTCAAGGAGCTTTGATGAAACAAGAAGGAAAGAGAAACAAATTGTTACCTATAGACAATTTTTTAAAATACTAGTATCATCTTAACCCTAAATCTCTCAAGGTCATTATTCAACTATTAGAGTGAAATTATGAATAACATAAAACATTTTTTAGGAAAATTTTCAGGATTTTTTCCCTTCACATACTTGGAAAATATTCAGAACTCTTTGGCCAATAAAATGTTTTCAGTAAAATTTGAAATAAGAAATTGAATGCATAGGTGATTTTTTTGGAGCTAGTTGCTAAAATTTAAGAAAAAGCACTGAGAGAATACATCCAGTTTTAGTGATCAAAGATGCTTTGTATATTTGGCTGCTATTTGTCCACTGCTGGCAGGGCTGTGCCCTTCCTTGAGCACACAGAAGCAGCAGCAAAGTTCTCCCCAAACTTGAAAAATGCCTTTGTCCTCTGATAATTAAGTTCCATGGTACCGTTTCCATTCCATAAGATCAACCACCTAAGAACTAATTTCTCACTGTGTGAGAAGAATCTTCCAAATTGTAACCAAGGCTACAGCAGGAGGATAAGGTATGTCAGCATGTCTATAGCTATCATGTAATCTACTGTGTTACATCCTGTACAAAGAAAATTTGAACTGGATTGTTGGCAAAATCTAGACAATATTAAAGAATAAGACTGTGCTGGTATGTCTGCTCCATATCCAGAAAAGATACTCAGACCACCTGGTATGAGAATTATATTCCTTTGGCAGATATATATTGTGCCAACCTACCATCCTCACTGTGTCAAGGACAGTGAGGGCCCCTTTATGCCCCCTGGAGTTCTTGGACCCAACTCTTCTCCAGCCAGAGAAGCCTGCTCTGAGATCATAGGTGTTCCTTTGAGGCCTGCTGCATGTGACAGGGGAGCTAATGCCTCCTAAAAGCAGTCCTCAACCAAGGACTGGTGGATAAATAAGAATTGTATGCTTTACTTGGGCTCCCAGAGTTTCATCTCCTGTCCTCAGATGAAGCTCTAGTTGACCACAGCAGTGATAGGATTGATAGCACAATCTTAACTGACTACCTTCACTTTCCCACTCTCCCACCAAAATCTCCTTCACCTTCCCAATAAATTACTTGCATTCAAATCCTTTTCTCAGAATCTTACTTCCCACAGTTTCTCTACAAACGGTTCTAGTCTCTGGTACAATTATATTTCTCATTGTATGTCAAATAACTGGTTTCCTGGTTTATACATTGGTCTTTTACCAGGGCACCAGTAACTGGGTAAATGGACAAAACACAGAGGGTAAACAAGCAGAGTCAAGAATTAGTTTAAAAAAATTATTACTTTGTGGGATATTCTCTCACTTACCTAGTAAGTGTTTAATCTCATCTAGCACAGAGCTGTATAGATTTGTTGTGATCTTTGAGTTCCTCCCCAAAGTCAGAGAAAGAGAGAGAGAAAGAGATTGACTGGGGGTAGGGTGTATATAATTTAATAATTATGTAGATGTAACAGGTTTCTACAATATCAACCATTTCAACAAAATTACTAAGGTAGACAGGTAAGGAGACCCACGTGAGGTAGACGCTCCATGTCATGATGATGTGTATAAGAGCAAGGGCACAAATGTGGTTCTTTCTAGGTATCAGGCGGGCTTTAGATATCATTGTAAGAATTAAGTGAGTTGGTAAACATAAAGTCTCTTACTGGAAAAAAAAAAGTCTATAATCTACTTATATATTTCTGGTAACCAATACCAGTAAAGAAAAAAATCCAAACCAAAACCAATATTGACAAAAAGTTCAAACAGTTTGATGTCAGTCTGGAGAAAACCATGGTACCGGGAAAAATCTGTGAATTGAACATCAGAGCTCAAATCCTGGGTCTGCCACTTTTTAATTATTGGACTTTAATACCTCCAACCTTATCCCCTGTTCCATCTGTGAGCTGAAGAAAGCAGGAGCAATCTCTCAGGGCTGCGGGAATGATCACTCTGCACAAGACCTATTTTTAAAAATGAGGCCTTTTCCCTCCGTCACAGATAAAGGAAAGAAGAAAATATGTTTGTTCAAATCGCCATTGGATACAGAGAGAACAGAGAGACACATGTTTATGTGAGACAGATAGTGTCCCCGCCTTCCATAAGTAGTATGTGCATTTTGGATTTTTTCCAATAACATTACGGTTACTATTCGAAGAGAGATAGAGTCTTTCAGGAGGCTTGCACATCCAGTTCATCTGGACTATACTGGAGATCTGCAGTCAGCATGCATCACCTCGACCACAGGAAGTCTTTTGAGACTGAAATAGAAGAATGATGGTGGCCATCCTGTTGGGTCTCTGAGCTATCATGGAAATGGAATGTCTACCTTTTGTGCTTTTGTAAGTAAACTTAAGAGTGCCATCATACTGCTTTTTCCCCCCACATTGGTAGATAATATGTCCTTCTCCTACCAGGTTTTATTAGCAGAATAATAAACATCATTTTCAGCTGATCAGGTGCAGCAAAGTCTGTCACTATCTTCATAGGACCTACTATAATCTCAATGGCCTTTTGTCACCAGCATACTATGTGTTTTCACACAGCTCTAAATCAAGGGTCCAAGAAGATAAAAATCATTACAAATCTAATTGTATAATGCTTTGAGGTCTTACTGAATATTGCTTTATTTTTTTTAAAGATTTTATTTACTTATTTGAGAGAGAGAGAGAGTACGAGCAGTGGGGAGGAGCAAAGGGACAGGGGAGTATCACACTCCCTGCTGAGCAAGGAGCTCCACATGGGGCTTGACCCTGGAACTCGGGGACCATGACCCAAGCCAAGGACAGATGCTTAACCCACTGAACCACCAAGTACCCCTGGATATTGCTTTAAGTTTACCTTATTTTTAACAGAGTTTCCTTTCTATTTATTTTTTTAAGATTTTATTATTTATTTATTTGAGAGAAGATAGAGCACTCAGGTGTGAGGAGGAGAGGCAGAGAGAGAGATAGAGAGAATCCCTACCAGATTCCACACTGAGTGCAAAGCCCAATGCAGCACTTGAACTCCCAACCTTGAGATCATGACCTGAGCTAAAACCAAGAGTCAGAGACCCAACCAATCGAGCTACCCAGGTGCCTCAGAGTTTCCTTTTTAAAAAAAGAAGTAGGGTGAAAAAGGCAGGCAGCTGAGGCTGCAAGGAGCACTCACCCCCACAGACAGTGCCGTCCAGGCCTTCACAGCGGCGGTCGTCACACTCGCACGTCTTGCCGTACACCCTGCGGTCTCCGGGAGGGTAGCAGGTGCACTTGCCACATTCACATTTACCTGCGTAAACGCACGGGGAGAGCCCACAGGTTAGGAAAGTCACAGAATCAGTCGGGCTTTCCACTCCAGAAGCACATCGGGAAACCTGTTCCACTCTGAGCCTGGTCATAGGTCTGCAAATCACTTTTCTTACCTGCCTATGGGAAGCCTAAAACCAAGCACAAGTGCCACTGAAGCTGGCGAGTCAGGGGGAACTGAAGCGACACTTCTGTTTCATTAATTTTTGAAGACTAATCCAGTTAGGAAACATTGGGTATTTCATATTCAACTTGGTTTGATGATACAAAATGTTATCTATTTTGACAGCATTTAGTATAATGTCATTTACAGTATATTTTTATATATTTTTATTTTGGGTCTATCTGCCACATAAGAAAAGAATGCTCACAGGGACATTTCAAGGTGCTCTGTTATGACTATTTCTAGACACCGATTTTGTAATTGATAGAACTCATTTTACCACGGAACACGTGTCAAAGTGCATGACCCAAATCCCTTTACCATTCTTGACTTAAAATTTACTATTCTTGTCTAAACATTTTTCTTTTTTGGAATGAGGCTGATTCACAGGAATTCCTCAACTATTATCATTATGGCTGTTGTCATTATTTCTTGAGCTGCAACTATGTGTCAAACACTATAATTCTTTGAATTCCATTATTTTGTTTTCATCATTCCACACGCTGACTAGCATTATCACTATCATTTTACTAAACAGGAAACAGAGGCGTACTGAAGCCAAGTTCTTTCCATGGTGAATCGGCTCATAAGGAATAGATTCCAAATTTATACCTATTCTTATGAATCTTAAAGTTTGTGCCCTTAACCATGAAGCCATACCACATCTTAATATGCCCAACGCAGCACCACGAGGCTATGAGAAAGAAAATTCCTTTTGCCTGAGGAATTGGTGCTAGATTGGCAGAAATTCAGCCGGGTGACTACCCGGAGACATCTGTTACTCTCTGTCATTAGCTCGACCAGCGTAATTACACACCCACTGAAATGATCATAAGATGCTTAGGGGCTGACCCTGCAATGTTGTTAGTTATTCTGGTGCTGCATTTGTATCTTGTTAAAGAAATTCTGAGTTGGTAGATGATGGAAGAAAGGAAAATTAGTATTTAGAATCATATAATTTTAGAGCTGTAATTAAAGATAATCTAATGCAGTGATTCATAATCTTTTCTGGCAGAAGCAGTAGGGTCATTGTCCTTCTGAGAATCTGGTGAAAGATAGTGCAATAGAGAGTGTTGTCCTGACTTCTCTTCAACCGGTCTCTCTTCCTATTTGAAGACAGGCTCAGGTTCAGGGGGAGGCAGAGTCCCTCTCCTTCTCCAGTGATGTTCCCTCTTCCCATGCCCTGGTGGACAGAAGAGGGACACAGCGGACACCTTTGGCCAGGGGTGGCCACAGTTGATTCTTGAGAGTGAATGCAAAGACACAGGGTCCGTGGCGGAGTAGCAAGAGCAACGGCACAGCAATGAGTGTCCAGGAGAGGAGGAGATCAGCACACAGTTCAAAAGTATTGGTGACCAGGGCTAGTTCTTGGTAGGGTCTTGCTCCCCTGGGGTGCATGAGCTGGTCGTCCAAGCTTGCACTCTGTACCTACACCCTTCTCATAAACTCCTTCTCCTTTCCAGTTCATGAAGTTGCTTTCTATTGTTCACAGAAAAGAACTCTAACAGGTAGACCTCAGATCTCTCCATGGAAAAATATACCAGCACACATTTTTTTTTTTTTATAAAATGTCAAGAGGATCCATGACTTCCCACAATTTAATAGATGAGGAAACCCAACCAAGCTGAGGCTAAATGATCTGTCTAAGGACAGCAAAGTAGACTCTAGCAGGGTTGGTGCTAGGACACACTTTTTTTTCTTGAGCCCCAGTGACCTTCTGGTGCACATAAACATACACTTTCCATGCTGTGTGTGTGAATAACAATAAAAATCAGGACTGTGGAGATAAAGAGGCTAACTATATACCATCAGCAGTGCAACCACATACAGCTGACTAGTCCTTCTTGGACATATATGGAAAACATCAACCACATAATTCCTGCATCCTAGGAACACAGTCCTAATGATCAAGTCAACATAAAGGTTTCTGTTTGAGGGCATATCTGTTTATGGTAAGAATTTTATTAACACTTTAAGGCATTCAGGAAGTTTCCTGGATAGGTATTATTAGATTCTGTGACTCTGGAAAAGATCGAAATAATGGCATATGGGGGCGCCTGGGTGGTGCAGTCAGTTAAGCAACCAACTCTTGGTTTCAGCTCAGGTCATGATCTCAGAGTCGTGAGATTGAGCCCCACATCAGCCTCAGTGCTGAGTGTGGAGTCTGCTTGGGATTCTCTTTCTCCCTGCTGCTTACCCTCATGTTCCCTCTCTCTCTCAACTAGATAGATAGAGAGATAGATAGATAGATAGATAGATAGATAGATGATAGATAGATAAAAGTGGCATATGTGTTCAAATATCTATACTTCATTGTTTTCCTTATGGATAGTTTGTCTTGTGTTTCTTCTACAAAGTGTCCTAATTGGTCCTAGGTCCGTTTCCCTCCCTAGTAGATTGTAACTCATGCATCTTTTTCAAACATCAGAGAATAATTAACCACTTTGCAACTCTTGGTGTGGCTTTTTTTTGTGTGTGTGGTCATGTATCTGTTGGAGTTACAAAGCTCTATTAAGCCAACTATTACCTGAATTACTTCATAGATCTAGCCTTAATACAGTTTATAGGATATAGTAGCTTCAGATGGAAAGGCAAAAAATCATAAATCAAGACAGGTTAACGTATTACAGATAGAAAGGTAAAGAAGAGTAAATTGTTTATGCAGCCCACATTTTAAAGTGCATTATTTTGCTGCCTTAGTTCACATTAGTCTAGTCACTACCAAGACATATACTTGCCAGGTAAACTTCTACTCATCTTTCAAGATTCAAAGTAAATTTCACCAAACCCATGATACTTGCACCCTCCTACTCATACCTGCACAAATACAGCAGAATCAGCTGCTTCCTCATGTATGCTCATGATGTTTGAATCAATATTTACTGAACAGATGCACTAAACAATAATCACATTTAAATGGCTTAGTAATAGTATTCCCACAACACATGAGGTTTAATGGTAGAACTTGAATTTAGAGTAAGATGTCTTTCCCAGAATACATACACCTTTCCAATTGCCAGAAAGCCTTCATTTGTATCTCCCACAGTTGCATCAATGAAATATGTCCACAGCAAGCTCATCATCTTTATTCACAAATTTATTTCTCCTGTAAATTGTCCTGTTACCAGGAGAAGATAAACACCGTTTGATCTGTCACCAAATCTTAAAAACACCTGATGACAAAGCTGATTCCTTCCTCCACTTGATGAGCTATTCTCCTCCTTCCAATTTGAAATTTCATGAGATCCTCTTTTATAAAATTTAAATTCAATTAACATATAGTGTATTATTAGTTTCAGAGGTAGAGTTCAGTGATTCATCAGTCTTATATAACACCCCGTGCTCATTACATCACATGGCTTCCGTAATGTCCATCACTGAGTTACCCACTCAACCTTCTTCCCAAGATCCACTTTCTTAAAACATGCTTATGATTATGTAATTGCCTTTCACATGATAGTCCCACATCATGGTAGAGATCAAATTCCTCACAGAGCTCTCCATCCAGGTCCAACTCACCTTTTGAAGCATGTATTCAATGTTCACAGTACCCATGTTCAGAAACTTTGCTTTTTGATCCATTTCTTCTTACTGTTGTGAGCTCTACCACTTTCTCTGTACAATCCAAGTCACTTTTCAATAGCTAGCCCACATCTCCTCTCTTCTATGCAACCTCCTTGTCATCCCTATTTGGTTACCTAGAACACTTGTTCTTTCTTTCTGATCTCACAGCAATTTGTTCACACCATTAGAAGATCACTGAATGCAAACTTTATATTGAATAAGCACGTACTTGAATCTGACCACAAATACTGAATTGTTCTTGGTGCAGGCTGACAGTGAGATTTGTGTCCTATTGGTAGCCTGCAAAGTTCTCTGTTGATGGAGTAGGAAACACTGAGATAAGAATTTATTGTCTTTTTTTAAAAATAAGATATTGAGTCAATTCTCTTTATTTGCTAAATGATATTATTTCAATGACTGTTTTAGTGTTGTGGAGCTATAAATGTGGCTTCTCAAACACCTATCAATATTTGCATAAGTAAGAATAAAGGATAATGGGGGGATCCCTGGGTGGCTCAGCGGTTTGGCGCCTGCCTTTGGCCCAGGGTGCGATCCTGGAGTCCCGGGATCAAGTCCCGCATAGGGCTCCCTGCATGGAGCCTGCTTCTCCCTACTCCTGTGTCTCTGCCTCTCTCTCTCTCTGTGTCTATCATAAAATAAATAAATATTTTTTTTAAAAGGATAATGGAAGTTTGCATGCCTAGCATTAATAAATGCCATTTTATATTACAAAACAGAGAGGAAAATCTGAAGAAAGATATACTCAAAGAAACACAAATAAGCCAAGTAATTTTTTTGTTTGTTCTTAATTTTTTTGTATATTTTTTATTGGAGTTCAATTTGCCAACATATAGCATAACACCCAGTGCTCATCCCATCAAGTGCCCCCCTCAGTGCCCGTCACCCAGTCACCCCATCCCCCCGCCCACCTCCCCTTCCACTACTCCTTGTTCATTTCCCAGAGGTAGGAGTCTCTCATGTTCTGTCTCCCTTTCTGATATTTCCCACTCATTTTCTCTCCTTTCCCCTATAATCCCATTCACTATTTTTTATATTCCCCAAATGAATGAGACCATATAATGTTTGTCCTTCCTGACTGATTTACTTCACTCAGCATAATGCCCTCCAGTTCCATCCACATTGAGCAAATGGTGGATATTTATCCTTTCTGATGGCTGAGTAATATTCCATTGTATACATAGACCACAGCTTCTTTATCCATTCATCTTTCAATGGACCCCGAGGCTCCTTCCACAGTTTGGCTATTGTGGACATTGCTCCTATAAACATCAGGATGCAGGTGTCTTGGTCTTTCACTGCATCTGTATCTTTGGGGTAAATCCCCAGCAGGGCAATTGCTGGGTCATAGGGCAGATCTATTTTAACTCTTTGAGGAGCCTCCACACAGTTTTCCAGAGTGGCTGCACCAGTTCACATTCCTACCAACAGTGCAGGAGGGTTCCCCTTTCTCCACATCCTCTCCAACATTTGTGGTTTCCTGCCTTGTTAATTTTCCCCATTCTCACTGGTGTGAGGTGGTATCTCATTGTGGTTTTGATTTGTATTTCCCTGATGGCCAGTGATGTGGAGCATTTCCGCATGTGCTTGTTGGTCATGTGTATGTCTTCTTTGGTGAAATTTCTGCTCATGTCTTTTGCCCATTTCATGATTGGATTGTTTGTTTCTTTGCTGTTGAGTTGAATAAGTTGTTTATAGATCTTGGATACTAGCTCTTTATCTGATAGGTCATTTGCAAATATCTTCTCCCATTCTGTAGGTTGTCTTTTAGTTTTGTTGACTGTTTCTTTTGCTGTGCAGAAGCTTTTATCTTGATTAAGTTCCAATAGTTCATTTTTGCTTTTGTTTCCCTTGCCTTCATGATGTGTCTTGCAAGAAGTTGCTGTGGCCAACTTCAAAAACGATGTTCCGTGTGTTCTCCTCTAGGATTTTGATGGATGCTTGTTTCACATTTAGATCTTTCATCCATTTTGAGTTTATCTTTGTGTATGGTGTAAGAGAATGGTCTAGTTTCATTCTTCTGCATGTGGCTGTCCAATCTCCTCGGCACCATTTATTAAAGAGACTGTCCTTTTTCCAGTGGATAGTCTTTCCTGCTTTGTTGAATATTAGTTGACCATAGAGTTGAGGGCCTTGAGGGCCCATTTCTGGGTTCTCTATTCTGTTCCATTGATCTATGTGTCTGTATTTGTGCCAGTACCATGCTGTCTTGATGATCACAGCTTTGTAGTACAACTTGATATCTGGCATATTTTAGATAACATTTTAGAATATTGTTATCACCCAAGAAAACAAGCTTGTACCCTCCCTATTCCCATCTTCACTCCCAACTACTCATCTGCTGTCTCTGTATATTTGTCTATTTGGGACATTTCCTACAAATGGAACCACGTGCTGTGTGGCCTCTTGTGACTGGCTTCTTACACTCAGCTTAATGCTTTCAGGGTCTGTCCCTACTGTTGCCTGGGGCAGGCTCTTTTACCTTCATGTTTCAGCTCAAATGCCACTTTCTCAGTGAGCCCTACCCCACCCCACCCCAACCATCTTGTTCAAAGTGGCCTCTGGTTAATCCCTCTCAATTACTTCACCCTAACCATTTCCCTTATAGCACATATAAAACAAACAAACCAAAAGACAACAACAACAACAAAAAAAAAACCCAGCTCTGGTTTTATTTTTCAATATTCCCCTGGCTATTCAGGGTCTTTTCTGATTCCACAAAATCTTAAAATTATTTGTTCCAACTCTCTGAAGAAAGTCCATGATATTTTGATAGGGATTGCATTAAATGTGTAAATTTCCCTGGGTAGCATTGACATTTTCACAAAATTAATTCTTCCAATCCATGAGCATGGAATATTTTTCCATCTCTTTGTGTCTTCATCAATTTCTTTCAGAAGTTTCTGTAGCTTTTAGGGTATAGATTCTTTACCTCTTTGATTAGGTTTATTCCTAGGTATCTTATGATTTTGGGTGCAATTGTAAATGGGACAGATTTCCTTAATTTCTCTTTCTTCAGTCTCATTGTTAGTGTATAGAAATGCCACTGATTTCTGGGCATTGATTTTGTATCCTGCCACACTACCGAATTGCTGTATGAGTTCTAGCAATCTCGGGATGGAATCTTTTGGGTTTTCTATGTACAGTATCATGTCATCTGCAAAGAGGGAGAGTTTGACTTCTTCTTTGCCAATTTGAATGCCTTTTATTTCTTTTTGTTGCCTGATTGCTGAGGCTAGGACTTCCAGTACTATGTTGAATAGCAGTGGTGAGTGTGGACATCCCTGTCGTGTTCCCGATCTTAGGGGAAAGGCTCTCAGCTTTTCCCCATTGAGAATTATATTTGTTGTGGGCTTTTCGTGGATGGCTTTTAAGATGCTGAGGAATGTTCCCTTTGTCCCTACAGAAGAGTTTTGATCAGGACAGATGCTGTATTTTGTCAAATGCTTTCTCTGCATCTATTGAGAGGATCATATGGTTCTTGTTTTTACTCTTGCTGATATGATCTATCACGTTGATTGCTTTTTGAGTGTTGAACCAGCCTTGCATCCTGGGGATAAATCCTACTTGGTCATGGTGAATAATATTCTTAATGTACTATTGGATTCTATTGGCTAGTATCTTGTTGAGAATTTTTGCATCTGTGTTCATCAGGGATATTGGTCTGTAATTCTCCTTTTTGGTGGAGTCTTTGTCTGGTTTTGGAATTAAGGTGATACTGGCCTCAGAACAAGTTTGGAAGTATTCTGTTCCTTTCTATCTTTTGGAACAGCTTTAGTAGAACAGGTATTGTTTCTTCTTTAAATTCTTATTCTTTGATAGAATTCCCCTGGGAAGCCATCTGGCCCTGGACTTTTGTGTCTTGGGAGGTTATTGATGACTGCTTCAATTTCTTCCCTGTTTATTGGCCTGTTGAGGTTTTCTATTTCTTCCTGTTCCAGTTTTGGTAGTTTGTGGTTTTCCAGAAATGCATCCATTTCTTCTAGATTGCCTAATTTATTGGCGTATAGCTGCTCATAATATGTTTTTTAAAATCGTTTGTATTTCCTTGGTATTGGTTGTGATCTCTCCTTTTTCATTCGTGATTTTATTAATTTGAGTCTTTTCTCCTTTGTTTTTAATAAGGCTGGCTAATGGTTTATCTATCTTACTAATTTTTTCAAAGAACCAAGTCCGGTTTTGTTGATCTGTTCTACGGTTCTTCTGGTCTCCATTTCATTGAGTTCTGCTTGAATATTTATTTATTTATTTTTTCTGCTTGAATATTTATTACCTCTCTTCTTCTCCTTGGTGTAGGCTTCACTTGCTGTTCTTTTTCCAGTCCCTTTAGGTGCAAGGTTAGCTTGTGTATTTGAGTTTTTTCCAATTTTTTCAGGGAGGCTTGTATTGGGATGTATTTCCCTCTTAGGACTGCTTTTGCTGTATCCCAAATATTTTGAACAGTTGTATCTTCATTCTCATTAGTTTCCATGAATCTTTTTAATTCTTCTCTAATTTCCTAGTTGACCCTTTCATCTTTTAGCAGGATGCTCTTTAAACTCCATGTGTTTGAGTTTCTTCCAAATTTCTTCTTGTGATTGAGTTCAAGTTTCAAAGCATTGTGGTCTGAAAATATGCAGTGGACAATCCCAATCTTTTGGTATCAGTTGAGACCTGATTTGTGACCCAGTATGTAGTCTATTCTGGAGAAGGTTCCATGTGCACTTGAGAAGAATGTGTATTCAGTTGCGTTCAGATGTAAAGTTTTGTAAATACCTGTGAAATCCATCTGGTCCAGTGTATCATTTAAAGCTCTTGTTTCTTTGGTGATGTTCTGCTTAGGAAATCTGTCATTTGTTGAAAGTGCCGTGTTGAAGTCTCCCAGTATTAGTGTGTTATTATCTAAGTATGTCTTAACTTTGGTTATTAATTGATTGATATACTTGGCAGCTCCCACATTAGGGGCATAAATATTCATGATTGTTAGGTCCTCTTGTTGGATAGATCCTTTAAGTACAATATAGTGTCCCTCTTCATCTCTTACTACAGTCTTTGGGATAAACTTTAATTTATCTGATATGAGGATTGCTACCCCAGGTTTCTTTTGAGAACCATTTGAATGGTAAATGGTTCTCCAACCTTTCATTTTCAGGCTGGAGGTGTCCTTAGGTCTAAAACGAGTCTCTTGTAGACAGCAAATAGATGGATCTTGCTTTTTTATCCAGTCTGAAACCCTGCGTCTTTTGATGGGATCATTTAGCCCATTCACATTCAGAGTTACTATTGAAAGATATGAATTTAGTGTCATCGTAATACCTATTCAGTCCCTGTTTTTGTGGATTATTTCTTTGGGCTTCCTGTTTCTTTTACGACTCCCCCTTAATATTTCTTGCAGAGCTGGTTTGGTGGTCACATATTCTTTCAGTTTCTGCCTATCTTGGAAACTCTTCATCTCTCTTTCTATTCTGAATGACAGCCTATCTGGAAAAAGTATTCTCGGCTGCATGTTCTTCTCATTTTGGACCCTGAATATATCCTACCAGCCCCTTCTGGCCTGCTAGGTCTCTGTGGAGAGGTCTGCTGTTATAATAATAATAATAATAACAATAATAATAATAATATTTCTCCCCATATAAGGTAGGGATCTCTTGTCTCTTGCTGCTTTAAGGATTTTCTCTTTATCTTTGGAATTTGCAAGTTTCACTATTAAATGTTGAGGTGTTGAACGGTTTTTATTGATTTTAGGGGGGACCTCTCTATCTCCTGGATCTGAATGCCTGTTTTCCTTCTCAAATTAGGGAAGTTCTCAGCTATGATTCGTTCAAATATGCTTTCTGGCCCTCTGGCCCTCTTGACGCCCTCTGGAACCCCAATTATATGTAGATTTTTCCTTCTGAGGCTGTCATTTATATCCCTTAACCTTTCCTCAGGGTGTTTTAATTGTTTTTCTCTTTTTTCCTCAGCTTCCTTCCTTGCCATCAACTTGTCTTCTATGTCACTCACTCTTTCTTCTACCTCATAAACCCTTGTCATTAGGACCTCCAGTTTGGATTGCATCTCATTTAATTGATTTTTAATTTCGGCCTGATTAGATCTAAATTCTGTAGTCATGAAGTATCTTGATTCCTTTATGCTTTTTTCCAGAGCCACCAGTAGCTTTATAATTGTGCTTCTGAATTGGCTTTATGACATCAAATTGTAATCCAAATTCTGTAACTCTGTGGCAGACCAAGTAATTTTTTAAAAAGATAATTCAGGAACAGATGAAAAGGATAGAAATAACTATCTAAGAAATTAATTCAGTCAGCATCATTAATATCATCTGATTAAAACTTACATGAACTTTAAACTCTGTCATCAAATTTTTAAAAAGCAGATAATCGTTGAGCACACACAAAAAGTCAGTCCAATTATATCATTAAAGGGACTGCAATTTCTATAAATTGTATTTTAAGGTTATATATTAGCAAAGAATAATGAAATAAGGCAGATACCTAGAAGTTCTGATTTTAAAAGATTATACTTAAACATTTCAAATTTGACACTTCCATAAAATATAGAAAAATTACTCTAAGACTAACAAAATGCAGTTTATAGTGCTATGCACAACTACCCATTTTAATAAAACATACCTCATTTTAAATATCATCTTTAATTTAAACTTTCTTATACTCACTACGAGAGCTAAACATCTTTCTAACACGTGCGTATGTCTGCTTTGGAGTACATTTTTCCATAAGTTTTATGTTAAAATTTAAAACCCTAATGTACTTACTCCAATATTTCTCATGTGAAAATCAGCAAATATGAAGAATCTGTTTTGTGCAAAGCACTTGATGACATATAGGAATGCAATTATAAACAAGAGTTTTGTTTTAAGTCTACAATTTCTGCTATCTCACATGGCTTATTTCATTTCATTAGGCATCAATTCCAAATAAAAGTGTTAGAGAATTATATTTCCAAATATCACAAACTTAACTATTTTGAAAATTACTGACAAAATTTACCATTATTATTATGAAATTGAAAGGTCAAATATTTTTAATATTTATTTTAATAGAAAATTCATATGGTCTGTAGACATTTGTAAAGATGCTCTTTTCTTAATGATATGGGAAATGCAAACTAAAACCACAATGACATTCTATCCCAAACCAATAAGATTAGCAAACATTTAAGAACTGACTGTAACAATTTTTGGAAATGGTCTGGAAACACAGGGTGTATATTTCACAGCTGGTGAAAATATAAATTGGTAGAATATTTTGGAATACTGCTTAGCATTATCTAGTAAAGTCAATATGCATAATCTATGCACCAGCAACTCAATTCTTGGTCATATTTGATGAAGAAAGTACCAAGAGATGTTCCAGAACAATCACAGCAACACTATTTCTAATAGTCTCAAAGGAGACTCAAGTATTCATCAATAACAGAATATATAAATGTCAATTCTATTCATAAGTGGAGCACTGTACAACAATTAAAATAAAGAGAGTGCTGCTACTTGCCACATCACACCGAATCTTGAAAACATAATGTAGAGTATAAGAAATCAGCCACAAAATGACACATAGTTTTTGAAATATTTCAAAATACACAAGTCTGAACACCACAGTATTTGGGCATATATATTCAGGTGGAAAACTTTAAAGAAAGGCATAGAGCACCTTAAAAATGGGAATGATGGTTATCTTTTCAGAAGAGGGTATATGTGGTAATTGAGGAGGAGCAAGTGGGAGTTCTTGGGATCCTGGCATTATTCAATTTTTGCACTTGGGCCAAGGTTTGGCATGTGATTACTTTACAATAATTCAAGTTATAAATTAATATGGTACATACTTTCCTGGGCATAGTAGATTGATTATTCATGAAACAAGGTTGATATAACTGGTGAGCTATGTTGCAAAAGAACTCAGTCCCTTTATTAACTCATTTGTTACAACTCAATAAACTGCCAACTTATTCAACATTTAAATGTAAAAGTTTAAAACATAAAATACTGGACAGGAATACAGGTGGGAGTTTTCATAACTTTTGGGTAGGAAAGACCATTCAAAACATGACAATAAACCAGAAATAAAAAAAAATTGACAAATTTGATTGTATACAATACTTTAAACAACAAATAACATAAGCATAACTGACAAACAATAAACTGAGACAAAATATTTGCACAAATAAAACAGATAATAAAAAATGACTATATATATATGAGCTCATTTATAACCAATAATGTACACCCACAAGAAAAATAGACCAAGGACAAAAATAGATCATTCACAATAGAAATAACACATAAAGATCATTATCAACAGTAAATTATTTATATCTCTTAGTAGATCTCATGGAAATAAACTGCAAATTTAAAATAATTATACTTTGAAAGGAAGTTACCTGTTCACTAAAATACTTGAAAATTCTGAAATTTTTAGGTTAATAAGATTTTACCCATAAATTCAGAGAAACCATTTATGGTGTTTTGGATCTTGCACATAAGATGCTTCAAGGCATATGCAAGTAAAATAACATTATTTTAATACTGAGAAGTAGGACTAAGATGGACTTTCATTCTACATATAGAGTAACTGTACCACTAAATTATAAGATGGAATAAAAGAGCAGCTTGATACCTTTATAAAAAGGTATAACACCTCATTTATGTTTTTAGAAATTGAAAGATTAAAACTTTATTTATTTACCCTGGTGTCTATAGCAGCATTATCAACAATAGCCAAATTACAGAAAGAGCCCAAGTGTCCACTGGCTGATCAATGGATAAAGAAGTGATAGGTATATACAATGGAACATGACCCAACCATCAACAAGAATGAAATCGTGCCATCTGCAATGACGTGGATGAAGCTAGAGCATATAATACAAAGTGAAATAAGTCAGTCAGAGAAAGACAAATGCCATTATTTCTTTCATATGTGAAATTTAAGAAACTAAACAAAGGAACATAGGAGGAAAAAAAAGAGGGAGGCAAACCATAAAACAGACTCTTAACTATAGAGAACAAACTGAAGGTTTGTACATCTGAAACTAATATTGCACTGTATGTTAACTAACTGGAATCTAAATAAAAATTTGAAACCAAAACAAAACCAACCTTTTTATTAATTTCACTAGTTTTTATCCTTATTAACCACCAGAGCACAGTTACAGTAGAAATATTCATTTAATTATTTCATAAAATTGGAGATTGTTAGAGATGGAAAATCATGGAGGACAATCAAGTCCAACTAACCCTACAATGTACAAATGAGGAAAATGAATCTCTGAGACTGGTATAATATTTGACTTTCTCAAGGTCACACAGTGAAAATGAATCCATAGGTTGTCTCTCAAGGTCACAGGGTGAGTGAGGGGATGGAAAGGATAGCTCATTCTTCAGTCATTTCTAGAACTATTGTTGAATTTCCTTTTAGTTTTTATTTTTTTAAAGATTTTATTTATTTATTTATGAGAGACACAGAGGCAGAGACACAGGCAGAGGGATAAGCAGGCTCCCCACAAGGAACCCGATGCAGGACTCGATCCCAGGACCCCAGGATCATGCCCTGAGCCAAAAGTAGACGCTCAACCACTGAGCCACCCAGGTGACCCTGAATTTCCTTTCAATAGTTAAGAATGCTTGGGTGACTCTTCTTATGAAAATGGAGAGGTATCTGCAAGCATTGCCTGAAGGAAAGTTGTTCATCTCTGGTAGAAGTGGATTTTCCAAAACTAATATAAGGCTAACAAAGTAAAATTGTGAAGGTGACATTTGTTTCTCAGCCTATATCTCTTCCTATTTTTCTAATTGGGTAAATTCATACTTCATTAGGTGTTAATGACCAATTGTATCTTCTCCATTACCACCAGTAATATGTTTGTGCATTTGTGAAAGAGTACAAATCTGAAATTTTCAGATACCACATGGCAGATGTATGGACTTGAAGAGTACTGTTGGAGACTGAGACATCTCCAGAAACCATAACTGAAAACACAACACACAACCACACACACAAATCATTTCAACCCCTTACGCTCACATTTGAGGTGTTTAGGTGAAGACTGATTCTCATCTCCTTCAAACTATACCACATAGAAAACACATATTCTTGCTCAAGAATAAATTCAACTGGGCTCATAAGCCTTGAATATCTGAATCAATTTGATCACTCACTCAATCATTCACTCAACAAACACATTTTGAATATCAACTATGGATTAAGTATTACACTAGATCCTGAATATATAAAATTAAGGACATTTAAAAATTTTAATAGTGGAGGGAATAAAGGTAAAACACATGAGCATACACACCTGGCAGGGTTAGAAAAAGTACCTGGTAAAGGTGACCTGGCAATGAATCTCCAAGTGTTTCTTAAATGTCAGTAAGGTAAAGAGAAAGGGAAATACATTTTATGACACCAATACAACTAAAAGCATGGGCTCTGACGTTCAATAAATCTAGATTCAATTTTGGTATGTTCGTTGCTAAATGTAATTCCTTAGAAGAGTAAGTTAAACCTAATTTATAATGGTAGTGTGATGAGAATAATAATAAAGCTAATAACAAGGTTATTGTAAAGGCTAAATGCTGTAATGCATACAAAGTACATAAGACAGGGCCTGACATATGGTAAGTGCTTGATAAACAACAGATATTATTATTTACATTTTTACAATAGAAAACAAGTTGGGAGGCTTGAATCTCAATTACTTGTATAAAATCTGTTCCTTCCCTATTCCATTTCTCTAAACAAACAAACAAAAACCTGAATTTCCTGATCCACAATGAGATTAACTAAGAAGACCACTGTATTATCAAATGCACCTGCCAATGTAGTAATGGCAGGCACACTCTCTATGACCTTATTTTCTTTCACTTTTTAAAATGGTAAAAACCACACTCACAGTACACATTCAATAGCTAGATAGTAATTAGAGGCTCACATAAAACAGAAAAGAGATTAGCACTTTACTAACACAGTCCTCCTTTGCCTAAAATAATAGGTTTACCATAGCAACCTGATTGCACTAGAAAAACTCCTGCCAAATACATCCTAAGTTCTCCTGAAATTTCTATGAGAAGGAATTAAACACTTGAGAACTATAATATTCTGTACCATTTCATCTAAGTACAAATATTTGTGTGTGTGCGAATCAAGTAATCTTCCATCAGACATTTAAAGTGAAGTGGTACCTCTCACCTCCCATTTCAAAATGGGTAATGGGACCTCTTATATTTCAAGCCACACTGACATCACAATTACAAGCCAAGGAAGAGTTGCTCATGACTTTTAAAAACATGGATAAATGTCAATTCTCCTATTTGTACTTTCTTAGTACACAAGGATTAAAGTAATCAATCATGGACTATGTGAGGAATAAAAGACATTTAAGCAAGTGTAGCACTAATATAATTTTCTGTTGTCTGCCCTAGAGCATCTAAAATTGCAAATGGGAAATTGGTGTACCAAGTGTCACTTTTTTCTAAAGATTTTCCAATGTATCCAGCAAAGCATTACAGAGGATGTCTTCTAGACCTCTAAATTAGATTATCTCATTATTTCAACCGTAAGATAGTTTCTTAAATAACAATTACTCAAGATTCATTCATTTTTTTCTAACAAAATATCTATAAATTAGGGAGCAATATCACACTTGTTTGCCAATGTAACTCAGAAACCAAACAGCAGGTCCAAGGTTAAAGAGTCGTGAATGACTGAGGTTAGGAAATGTGGAGCTTAAGTAACTGATCAGTGTGGCCCATCATGAAGTGGCCAATATCAATTAAAATAAGAATCTCCTTCCTAGCTGGTGAATCCATTGACTAGACAATGGACAGTACTTTGTTTCAGAAACAAGATTTAGGGATTCTGCAAACATAAATTCTATCACATTCGGGCCTATTCTTGGTACTGACTTTAATTTTTCCATTCTAGGTCAGAAGTAAACACATACAACCATAATTCACCATGAAAGACTCTATGGGACAAATGCCTTAAGACAGTCACAGGCAACAAATGCCATTCACAAGTATGAGTGCTGTGGTTGATAGAAACAGAGAAATGTTTTTATGGAAAGTCTCTCAAAAATAAATTTTATTTGGACAATGGAAGGGTACATTGTACAGGCCACAGTCACTTTTAAACTCTTCATTTTTGTCATCTTCAAAAGTATTCAAAAATATGAGTGAATATATCACTTCCTTAATACACATTTCAGGAGTATTAATTAAATTGATTTGAAATTAAGTGTGAAATTTATTCCCACATCAGGGATAATTAGGAAATTTATTTAACAAATTGAACAATGAATCACATTACACAATACACATTACATAATACATCTTTGATCAATAACAAGGTAGGCTTTAAAAATTAAGAAAAAATAAAACAAAAGGAAGTATATTCTACTGATAACTTAGTTTTTATTATTTTTGCTTCTATATTTACTAATGCTGATTTCCACAAGTCATAAAACATTAGAAAAAATGAATGTATGTATATCTGTGTGTATGTAGTACACACAGATGTGTGTGTACATATATGAGAATGTGTATGTAAAGTACATTTAAATTTGAGGGTAACAGAACTCCATGTGAGCAGTTTATCCTCAAATGGTTCATGTAAAAAAGCTTTTTACACTATTCTTAAGTCTTCTAAGTTTGAAATTATTTAAAAATAAAAATATTTTAAAATTTAAACATATGTAAGTAAAACTATAGACATAATGTATCTATGTAGATATATTAAAAGAAATAAAGTCTTATCAGTAATTATGCATATACCTACCCACGCATTTTTACATACAGTTTTGGGAAATTTTTTTAACATCATATTCAGGATTTCAGCCAATTTTTTTTCAATAAAGCAGTGTCAAACGTATGCAGAGCCTGAGAATTGCACAGCCAAAAATGTCAGAAATTCAATAAACGTAAAATTTATAAAAATAGTAAACTTACTTTAACTTTGGTATTTTATAGCACAGTTAGCATAATCAGGATTAATAGATAAGAGTAGCAAGAAAGAAGAGCTTAATATACCATGATAAATAACATTCTACCCATCAGAATGGTCCATCTGAAATGCACTGCCATGTCAAGGTGTAAGCTCCCTAAGAAAGGAACCTTTGATTAGAGTTAAGAGTTTGTGCTCTGGACTCAGAAAGACCTAAAACAGAATGTAATATTGACCACTTAAATGCTCTATAATTTAGGGAATAACTTAACCTATTAATTTTAAAATTTTCAAAATTGGAAATATTTAATAAGTAACTCTAAAAAAATAAGTAACTCTAAAAATACTGATTTATATATCTATTTGTAAGTATTACTAATAGTTTGTATTTCCTAAGTACCACTATGATATTTGTTTGTGGCACAATGTTTAATATTTTTAAATAAATAAACATATAACTTAAAGAGTAAAAGGCTTCCACAAATAGACCTACATATATTAATGTTAAATATATATATATTTTTAAAGATTTTATTTATTTGTTCATGAAAGACACAGAGAGAGAAGGCAGAGACAAAGGCAGAGGGAGAAGCAGGTTCCCTGCGGGAAGCCCAGTGCGGCACTTGATCCCAGGACCTCAGGATCATAACCTGAGCCAAAGGCAGATGCTCAACCACTGAGACACGCAAGTGCCCCAATGTTATACATTTCTTATATAATTGGAAGTCGTATTCCATTTTTCACTGCTAATATATTTTTGCCTCAGTATGAAATTCTACTTTATTTTTTTTCTACCAACAATGTTTCAGATAATTCATGGTTTCTATATTAAGTAATGCTACTTCTTTAAAAGGTATTTTATATTGACATTACTTTTCAATAAATTTCTATTGCACTTGAAATTCCTATCTCCATTTTGTCTCCAGTGATAATTTTTCACTAGCAAAAATTCAATATATAAGATTAAGTCAAAAGCTGCCCAGATAGCCCAATTTAAGTGGCCAAGAGCCTAAAGAAGAAGAAACCATAGGAAAATAAATCTACCTTTAATGCAAATAGTCCCCTTCCTACATTTGTCAAATTTTATCTAAAACTTCTTAGGGCAAGAAGAAAGCAACATCTAAAAGATAAATAAACTAAACAGAGCTTTTGACTTTTTCATCTAGCTAGAAAAACAGTAATTGGAGTTCAGGGACCTTGAAAAGGAGGGCATTGATAAACATCACACAAATATCCCATGTTCAACATGCCTGCCAGGAGAAAAAAAAAAAAAAAAACACCTCTGCAAGAAAGATAATATCACTCACAAAATTCTACCAATTTTATTAAACTGTATTTCTGTTTAATAAAAAAAATAACAGACAGATATGCCAAGAGATAGGCCAGAATGACCAAAAAAGAAAAATCAAAAATAGACAACAGAAAGAGATCCAAAAATGATACAAGTGGCTAAACTGGAATTGTCAGTAATGGACTTTAAAATAACTATGATTAATATATTAAAGAAACTCTATTACTAAAAGGAGGAATTCACTAGAGAATTATATGTAATGAAATCAAATGGAAATTCTGAATTAAAAAACATAGTAAATGAAATTAAAACCTAAATAAAGCGATTTATTCAGTGGTAGATTAGACACAGAAGAAGAGAGGATTAGTAAACTGGAAGTAGGTCAGTAGAAAATACCCAGACTGAAGCATAGAAAACAAAACGAATGAGGAAAAAGAATGTAAAGAGACCTTCTGGACATGAAATAATATCTTATGCATCTCATTGGTTCCCAGAAAGAAAAAACGGAATGAGGCAGAAGTAATATTTTAAGAGATAATAGTGCTGTCATTGGCTGAATTGTGTCCCCTCAAAATTCATATGTTGAATTCCTAATCCCCAGTACCTTGGAATGTGACTAAATTTGGAGACAAATCCTTAAAGAGAGAATTAAGGTTAAATGAGGCCATTCAAGTGACCCTCAATCTTGTTGATTTGATAAAAGAGAAGATTAGAACAGACGCACCAAGGGAAGATCATGTGAAGGCACAGAGAGAATATGGTCATGTAAAGGCTGAGGAAAGAGGCCCTCAGAAGAAACCAACCTTGATGACACTTTGATCTTGGACATATAGCCTCTAGTTTAGAAGGTAAATATAGGATGAGTATAAGTTAAAAGAAGTCTATAGAATTAAAATAATGTCTTATAAAGGTCAAGGTCTAGAATTTAAATTTCATGATGCTAGAATAACCTTTATTGTGTAATAAAATTACACAAGGATATTATAGGAAAAGGATGTTACAAATCAATCTCTCTCATGAAATTTGAATTCAACCATTTTCAAAAAGATTCATATCCAAACGGGTTTATTCTAGAATTAAAGAGTTGATTTGAAATTTAAAAATCAATCAAAATCTTTCATCATATTAATAGAAAAGAACATTATCATCTAAATAGATGCATATTAAACTTTTGATAATATCCAAAACTCCTACAAGCAAAAAAAAAAAAAAGAAATAAAGGAATAAAAGGAAATTTCTTATTTTGATGAGTGTATGAATCTGTAGCAAACATCACATTTGGAAATAAAATATTGAAAATGTTTTTTCAAAGATTGGGAACAAGACAAAAATATCCACTATCTCTATTTCTAATCAATGTCATATAGACATCTTATGTAGTGCGCTAAGGCAAGAAAAAGAATTAAGCATAAAAAGAGGATGAAATAACACTGTCATTATTCACATAGGGCATGATTATGTTAGTAGAAAATTTTTAAAAACTACATACAAACCATTAAAATTAAGAAGGAAATTTAGCAAGGTCATAAGACACATGTGGTTAACATTTAAAAATTTAGTTGCACTTTAATACAGCAAGAACAAACATTTAGAATCTGAAATTTCTTTAAGGGTTTAATTTTTAATAACATTAAAAAAACATAAAATGGGAATACTTGTGAAAGATGTCAAGACCTCTATATTGAAAACTATAAACTACCAAGTGAAATTAAAGAATATATAAATGGGGGAATGGTATGCCAGGTTAATAAATTAAGACCTTAGCAGTGTTAATTCTCTAATGATTGATGTATAGATTTAATACATCACCAAGTATTCAGGTATCATTAATGGTATATAAATACAAAAGGGTGAAAATTGCCAAAGCACTGTTGTAAAGAAAAATGGGTCAAGAAATTTACAATACTGAATTTTAGACATACTATATAGCTACAATATTTAAAAGCATATTGCTGATAAGAAGTTAGACAAATGAACAAAATTAAAACACTGGAAAAAAGACCTATGAAACATAAGGCCACTTGATTTATAACAGAGGTAACATTACAGTGCAGTTGGAAAACTTTGATTTTTCAATAAATGTTTTTATCTAGCCTGGACTAGTCACTTTGACTTTTCACAAAGTCAGTTTCTTGTTCTCTATGCACAGCTATTAGAGTAAATGATTTCCAAAGTGTCTCGGGTGTAACTATAGAATTTCACTCACAAAACTTTATCAATTGTAGATGTGAGTCCTATTTTCTAGTTGAATGTTCCAAATATGTCTGTTCAGGCTGCATAATATCTTAGACTCTAATGGCAGTTACCCTGGTATTACTTGTAATTTTTTCCTCCAAGAATATCACTATGCAATGCACATATAAAATCATATTAATTTATTCAACTTATATTTAGATATTAAAATTGTTGCCTTCCATCACAAATAGAAAGCAAACTGCTTCTGACTCCCTTCAATTCAATTTCTTTTCTAGAGAAACTAAGATTGAGGAAGACTTCCTATTACTGGCTATGAAGTAAAAGTAGTTAAGTATAGAAAATAATTCCAAATGATGGAACTTATTGGGGCCATAAGTGATTCAGATCTATGGAAACAGAAATTCTCAAATTATTGCCTGTAAAGGAAAAAAAATGTAGTTAAAAGTCATGGAAACAGTTCAGAGACTGAGGAAAGACATGAGAAAAAAAATTGCTTAACCATCTTTTCCATTCTTTCGAGAGACCATGGAGTCTTCCATAGCTTAATTTGGCTGCCTAGAAAAATTGCAGGATGGCCATGCAATTTTTGGCCATTGGGATTCAACCAAATAAGTGGAATCACTCAATTTGGTAAGAATATCAAAGGGGTAGAGTACAGATGGCATGGAGGAAGAGAGGGAAATATGCTTTTAATTAAGGGAAGGGGAAGAGAAAAAGAAGGCTTTGAGAAAAAAGAATGCTCAAATTACATGTGATTACCTGTTTATATTAGTAATGGAGAAAATGTCAGAAAATAAACACATTTGAAATGCAGGCCTTCACATCTCTCTGACTATAGAAAATGTAGGATAAATAGTCATTTGTTTGAAATAGAAACTGAGCTTACTTTGAATCCCTTCACATTATGAGTTAAACCATGCTTATATGTCTCTCTCATTCAAATCTTCAATAAAATCAAAGAAGTGAATACAGGATAATAAAAACAAAACAAAACAAAATCACATGTAATTGCTAATTGTCAAAAACACTCATGCCATTGTTTGAAAGCAATGTCTTTTTTGAAGTACCAGGAAATTGCAATATCAGCTCTGCAGTGAAATGACTTTTGCTTTCACCTGATGTTTCAAAAGAAATAGACTATTCAATCAGTCCTAGCAATAATAGTTAACATCATTACTGCTCAAGCTATTCAGGGAATGAAATGAGGTAATAAAAGAGAACAAAGCCTAAGCGATTAGATGCTTTAAACAATGATACATCGTACAAAAAGCAGTGCTGGAGGAACCCTGATTATTTCTGTCTTGAGTCATCTTTGGCTTCAATATATCTGATTGCCTGAGAGTCCAAAGGATTGATTGTTTGCCCATGATGTGTTATGTAATGAGGTAGTGCATTAATTCCACTGGAAATTTTAATTTGCATATTCCTTTTTACTTTTGCAAGAAAATGACAACTGCTTTGTGCAAAGTATAGTTAATAAACATTTGAAACTCAATCTATTCCAAATCTAGTTTCTTGTTTCTCCTCCACTTAGTTTTCAACTTTATTTATGTTTTGTTGAGGAAGTGTGATTTTAAGTGTGAGGTTTATTTTCACTTTCTGAAAGAGCATTACAAAAATATATTACAATGAAGTACATAGTATATGGGCTTTGTTTCCAGCAATATGAGCAGTAAATCATATATTGTACTTAAAACAGTGTTTGTTCTATTACTGGGCTTTTGGGAAGTAATGTAATTTTCTAAGAAACTCAAAAGCAGGTATCAGCACTCTGAGCAACAAAAGTAGAGAAGCTGAACTTGAGATTCCTTGAGTAACCTAAATACTGTGAAAAGAGGGATAAAGAGACCAAGTATCAGTCATATCCTGTGAGAAACTAACACAGATCTTTACTGAAGAAGTGTCCTGATTTAGGATTCAAGATTTTCCAGAAATTAGGGTTAACCATGTACAACCACACGACTGAAGACCAGTACATGTACACACAAGGAAACAAACCACCATGAGTGAAAGTAAAAACAACAAACAAAAATAAAAACAAAAAAATACCAATTTTTTTTTAGGTTTGTGCTACAAACTTCATACTGTCTAATTACGCATCTTGCTATGTTCTTTTGTGAATATATTTGTTATAGTTATTCTAATACCTGTATCTGATAATCCCAATAACCAGGACATTTATGCATCTGTTTTTGTTGCCTGTTGTTTATTTCCTTAGTTCTGTTTCTTATTTCTTTGGCTGAATATCAAATTGTATATGCAAAAGTTACAGAACCTCTGGATGATAGTCTTTTCCCCAGAAATAGTTAAGTTCTTAGAGGCAGATAGAGTGATGTAACTTATCCCTAGGGACAAATGTCTGGAAACATTTTTCGGTGTAATTATGAGTTGGAGGCACTACTAGTATCTTAGTGGGTAGAGACCAGAGAGGCTGCTAAACATCTTACAAAGCACAGAACAGTACTCATAACAAAGAATCATCCAGACCAAATTGTTCACAGTGCTGCTAAATTAAGTGAGGCAGATCTCCTTAATCTATTTAGGGATCGAGCTCACCTGAGGCTGAGTTCCATTACCCATCCCTTGTTTACCACTCCCCTCTCAAGAACTGCCAACACACTGGCATCTGTGATCATGCACACACATACATATACATATACCTGCTCACTTGAAAACAACTTCATCCAAGTCTACATTTCGCCCTTTAAGACCAATCATTTTTCCCTCTAAAAAGCACTGTCTGCCACTCCCTTGACCCTGCATTTGATCACTACTTAAGGCTTGATTTAGGTATCACTAAAATATAAAGTATAAATTCAATCCCCAACGAGATCACACCCTGAGCCAAAGGCAGAGGCTCAACAGCTGAGCCACTTAGGTGTCCCAACTAAAATGTTTTAAATAGAACCTTGGTAGGGTTCTGGGCTAACAGATACTGACTGATCTAAACTGTGCTCCATGGTGCTAAAGGCTGTTTTATAATTTTTTAATCTCCACTGCTTATTTGCATCTTGAATTCCGTGATTATGCAAGTCATTATCATTTCTATGCCCCTACCTAAGACTCCCATTCACTATATTTTTTAATGTATACTCCCATTGTCTCCTATTTAAAACATCACTTTTACTCTTTCAAAAAATATTATATATACACACATATACATGTATTAAAATACTGAGTGCCTTTTACTTTTATTTAAAGGTTTTATTTATTTATTCATGAGACACACACACACAGAGAGAGAGAGAGAGAGAGAGAGAGAGAGAGAGAGAGAGAGAAAGGCAGAGACACAGGAGAAGCAGGCTCCATGCAGGGAGCCCCACGTGGGACTCCATCCCAGGTCTCCAGGATCATGCCCTGGGCTGAAGGAAGGCGCACTAAGCCGCTGAGCCACCTGGGCTGCCCGCCTTTTACTTTTTAAATTAGAATTCAAATGGTCTAAAATATACTATTATCAAAGCAATACCTAATCATAAATCCATAAAGGATCAATGTAAATAATGAGAAAATACCTACACAGAAGGCAGTAACATCGCTGTTAAACTCAGCTCCAGGGGGTGATACTGTTAATGCTGCAATGAACCTCCTAGTCTTTCACCTACACCTGTTTTTACATATGTGAGTACATATGTGAGTAAACAATGCAATATAATTTTATAAAAAATTATAACAAATATTTTAGGAGTACTTTGAAAAGCATTCATTTTAATTAAGATCATTCTTCCTTTTCATGACCTAACTATGGCTGGACCTAGTCCCAAAATATGGTATTATTTTTTTGTAACAGAGCAGATATATCTAACACCAGCCAAAACCTCTGTTGCATACATCTGAATTCCCCTCTGCTGACAGAATTTCAAGTGTAGATTAATTTACTTAAAGCTTGACTAATTGGGTATTCACTCCCAGTGGAGAGAGACCGCTGATTTAGACACTTAAAGCAGTAAGTAGGCCATCTCTAAGAGAAAAAAAAAATCATCTTTTACACTACTCTTTTAAAATTGCCCCTGAACTTTCACAAATGAGCTTCTTTATCTTGGTACTATCTAAGGGATAAAAAGAGATTTAGGGGCCTGGAGAACCCTTGCTCCCTTCACTCGGGACTATTCTAATGCAGATCACTTACCAGAGAACTCTGCTTTATTATCTGTCAAGACAATCATTAATATTCAAATATATGGACAGCATTCCAGATGCTGTACAGAATATGGGGGAAAAATGTCCAAACTCTAAATCAAGCTGATGACTCCAGAAAGATTGATGGCCCCAAGGAGGAGAAAGATACCGTCCAGTATGAATTCCAATTTCCACAGAACTAAACAGAACTCAAAATATTTTGTAACTGTAAAGAAAACCACTACTATGGTTTGAATAAATTTAGCTAATGTGTAAGGGGAGTCCTATATAGTAAAACAAATCAAAGTGAAAAAAAGTAACACGCGGAATGGGGAGAAGAATGTATCATAGGATGCTTTTTTACAATTTTTATTTTACAAGTGATGAGCAGGTGAGAAGGAAGATAGAATCACACCCTTGGTTTTATGGGTTAGACATTGTTTTTAGACTTGGTATATGTGCTCAATTAGACTGTTTGGCCAGGGTCAGTACATCATCAGATCAGCAGACGGGGGCACATCTGATTAAAAAAACGATGAATTAAACTAAATGTTAATAATAAATAATTTTGGCAAATTTTCATGTAATTTAAATGAAAAATTAAAAAACTGAAGATACACCAAGCTAAGCATAATTTTTAAAGCCCACTGATTTGATAAAATAAAAATATATCAATTATATTCATATGCAAAGTTCAAATGCAATCGGCATTATATCAGTTTCATTATTATGTCTGAGGCCAAGACAAGGCACTTTCCTTTCTGCACTTGGGCTAGTTTTCCACCAGTAACAATACTAGAAACATAGTCTAAGCAACTTAACACTATTTGAACTAAGGAGTAGCCTGAATATATGTCTAAGATGTATTTTATTGACAAAAGGGGGGAAATAAATAAGGAGGATGTGAAAATAGATGATTATGTAGATGTGGAGCTGCAATAAAAATATTAAGCTACTCAAAGAGCATACTCAATAAGGTTGAGGGTTAGTTCTTCATAAAAGAAAGGAAAATGTTGTCGACTATTACAAACAAATTAGAATATGAGTACATTCTGAAAAGTAGATCCTTTCATTCCTCTATGAATATACATCACATTTTCTGGATAGTAAGGTTTCCAACTGCTTAAGGGCACTGTCAATTATCACTTGTGGCAATCAATGCGAAAAGGCATGGCCACCATAACAAGAATTGCCACCAAACCAGTCAGCTCAAGTACCACAATGTGGCACATCCATTAGAGGTTGTGACCGTCTGATTTAATGGAGAAGCAAATGAATTTTAGAGGTAATAGTGGATGTTTTCATCATAGGTAGAGACATAAGATCTATCGATTAGTTTCATAGAAAGGGAAATTAGTTTCATACAAACTTCATAGAATTTACAGATACAGAAATATTAATTAAGAAGCAGAGGAGAGGGAACCAAAATTTTCAATGCTTCTTTCCTTATAGACCAGATTGCTTTCAATTCCGGTTCTGTGGTTTTTCTGCTTTACCAATGTTTAATCGCATTTGTAGGAACAGGAGAACTATCATGGGGATTTGCATTTTTGAGGATAAATTACTAGTGCATTAATTTGACTAAATTTATCTTGTCTACCAGCTCGCTTTTTACTTCATTTAAATATGCATGTCTAACAACTGCTTTTTGCAATATGTCCATTCCTCCCACATGAGAAAATAGAGAACAGATAAACCAAACACCTATTGTATGCCATCAATCAAAGTGGTAATTCTGGAATGCCCATTTCCTTCTCATATTTTCTATGTGTTTCCCAGGGAACACTTCTGGAACCTTCTTCTGTTTTTTTTCATCGAGAAGCTGATGCATTTAAATAATCATAACAAAGCAATTGTAGGAGTGTGGGCATTCACTGAGACCTTCATTGACTTTAGACAAATGTTTTTTTTCCACATATCAGTTCTGGGATTAAAACTGCTAAAAATGTCTTAGACTCCATGTCTGCAGGAACATAGTCCTATCCCAAGGAATTTGTGTGACTATGATCATGTGAACAGTTTCTTGACATTCCACTAAATACTCTGCCCACTGTTTCTTTTCAACTATGACTCCATGGAATAAGACCCTGATTTTATCCCCTTTATGCAGATGAGGCATATGACTTAGAGGGTTTAGGTAATTTACTCAAAGTCATGCAGTCGGTAAATGGTGAAGCCAGGATTCATTCTAATATCTGGCTTATTCAAAAATATATTTTTTATTTTACTTTATTTAAAGATTTTTTATTTATTTATTCGTGAAAGACACACAGAAAGAGAGAGGCAGAGATACAGGCAGAGGGAGAGGCAGGCTCCATGCAGGGAGCCCAATGTGAGACTCGATCCCGGGTCTCCAGGATCAGGCCCTGGGCTTAAGGCGGCGCTAAACTGCTGAGCCACCAGGGCTGCCCCCAAAATATTTTTTAAATCACTAGGTTATACCTATACTTTATTTTGGACAAATGTTCAAAATAAGTAATTAATAGTAGTGATATAGAATATATTTCTTGTTTTTCAAAAGGAAATAAGGGTCATGATATAAAAATCACTCTCAATGCAAAGGGAGGTACTAGGAAAACATCTAATACAAATATCCAAATATCTATCAGGTATAGAACAAAAGCTTTATCCCATATCCTTACAAACACATTTGCAAATCATTTTGTTCATTTTAGAAACATACTAACCTATTCATTCTACACTTTTTTATTATTATTATTGAAGCATATAGGCATGTGATGTAGCATTAGTTTCAGGTGTACAACACAGTAGTAACTCAACAATTCTTTACATTTTTCAGTACTTATTATGATAAGTGCAGTCACCATACAATGTTATTACAACATTACTGCCTATATTCTTTATGCTATACTTATCTTCAAGACTTATTTATTTTATAACTAGAAGTCTGTGCCTCTTAATTCCCTTTATCTATTTTGCCCATCCCTCCACCTGCATTATTGTTTCTTCTTAAAGAATATAAGGCACATCCCTAATGCTGTTAGTATATATCTGACAAAATATGAAACCATGGTGTGAGGCATAAATTGTATTTACCTTAACCACAAACAGCCTGGGTGGTTGAGGAACCGATGAGAAAACCAAGGCCCACCAGCACTGTGAACCCAAGAGAGCCATACACTTTTAGGAAAACAGGCAATCACATCTCCCAGTCTCTTGCTTTCCCAACCTCGTTTCTCTACTGTTCAGGTATGTCACACTTTATTGGGCTGAGCACATCAAGAAGTTTACCTGTCTGCAGCACAGTATGATAAGAATGTGGCAAAAGCAGCTGGGGGACAGAGATCTGGGTGGCTTCTTGGAAACAGTGGCACCTGCAGTGAGTTCTCGAGTCAGTCTAAGCAGGTGTTAGGGACGAAAAGAGTCTGGACTTTTCCTAAAGACTTAATACACTCTAAACCAGAAAATTAGAAGATTAAACATGGATTCTGGCAAGATTGCCTTGACAGCAGTATGGAGAAAACATAAATCAAAGTGCACGAGACAAATATCAAAGGAATCAGGTGTCAGGTTCTCAGAGCGACAATCTCAGAGATGATGATCTGTGCCAAGGTTATGACAGCGGTATGCAAGGGATTGGACATTTCTTCACTGGACTGGAAACGAGGATGTCCAAACAAGTATAAAATTCCCAGAGGAAATGTTATCATCCACAAGTCCAATATATTAAACTATTTAAAAAATCTATTTCTAATTTGAAAGATAACCCGGCTCTTCATGCTTTCATTTTTTTTTCACTTTTATTTAGGGACCCTACTTACATTGGTCTTATACTCTCAATGAGAAACTAAGAAATATACAAGTAGAAAAGTAAATATTTAATATAAATTCTCATGTAAACAAGTCAGCATACAAGTTGCTGATTTCAGGACTTTATTGTGTGCTTCTTCCCCATAAATAATAAGAAGACACATCACTTGTGTTTTGAATGATTTCTTGGTTCACAACAATTGTCTCATTTCAGAATTCACCATAAAAATATGAATCAGAGAAACAGATGTGTTTTCACATTTGAATTTCAATAAAAATTAAAAACCTGTGAACAACAAAAGTGAGCAGATGTTCAAAAGCTAACAAGATTCTAAAACTAAAATTATCCATTTTTTTGATTCATATGTATACTCCTCTTTATTAAAAAGATGTGTTAGCTGTTAGCCACAATTTTAATTATGGCTCTTCTTTTCAATCTTTAAAATTTCATGTAGGTATCTCATATTTGTGGTGTATTAATTCCAGAATCATTATATTATACATACAGAAAAGTACACAAATCATCAATGTATGGCTCAATGAATAAAGTGAACAGACCCATTATCACTCCTGAATGAAGAAATAAAACATTATCTACACTTCAGATATTCCACTTCTGCCTTCCTCATCATCCCCCAGACATAACCACTAATCTATCTTCTATTACTATAGATCAGCTTTTTAAAATTTGAGTAAATGGATCATATGGAATATATCCTTTTGTGTCTACCACTGTTGCTGCAATAAAATGATACAACTGATTTTTTCCTTATATTCTTGTTTTCTTGGAAGACTTTCCAAAATTATTTAATAATTTTAATGGTTCCCCTGAAATTATTTTGGATATATAGATAGATATTGCTATATATATTCATATTCATGTCACTGGTGAACAATGATGCTTTTATTTCTTTTCCATTCCCATCTTTTTATAATTTTCTTTCCCTTATATACTGACTAGGTTCACCAAAACAGTGATGAATACAAGTGGTAGTATCAGGCCTCCTGTCTTCTTCCCAATCTCAGGGGACAAGCTTTAAAATTTGACCATTAAATACCTGTTTTTCATTCTTTTGGACTAATCTTCTCTTCGGTTATGCCCAATCTGCTGCTTAGAATACAATTTGAGCTCTCATTATTAGTAACTGTATTCCTATACTGATTCGAAACATATGCTGAAACTCTACATCTTGTCATTGCTCTTTGTAAACACAGATGACATATACCTGCCATTCCAGTGTCACCTATGGGTCTGTTCCTATCATTTACATTCCCAAATGGTCCTAATTGGTTGTTGTTTGTTTTGTTTGCATGGACATAGTTTTACTGAGTATGCTGGACATTGAAGAGGCTCTGAACAGAGTAATATTTCTCCTGAGATAATTTATCTTATTCTCTAGCAGGCATCAACATTGGAGGTAGATCTCCCAATCCCAAACAGAGACTGAGTCCAATTACATTTAATCCTTGGTCGATTTGATCTGTCTCTGATTCACCAATACTTTCAGGTTTCTGTGAGAACATGGGGATCCATGTTCCCAGTGGACCTGAAATATGAGGTTTGTTTCCCAAAATACCATGATTCTCTAAAGTTCTAATAAGCTTGTCAGTTGCTTTCTTCTTGGCTTCTTAGTCCCTATTCTTTCACTGCTCATGAATTGACAAATGCCTTGGAAAGAAAAATAGGGTGGAGTATTTGGCTCACTTTTTCTGCACCTCCCTTATCTCCAATAATTTGAACCCCCAAGTCCTGGCTGTCTTGGGAGCTTCTACCTTATATATTTTGTATCCATCCTTTTAAGATTCCAGGAAGATCTGTCTTCTTATACCCAAGCCCTCTGCTGGCTTCTTACCCTCCTTCCCTGTGGCCGGTAAAATCAGCAAACAAGAATACAGTTTTCACATCTAAATTGGTTTCTCTTCTCTTTGAGATCCCAGCTTCTTAACAGCATTCCAATAGACTTTCTGGGGTATTTATCCAGCTTTTCCTGTTATCTTTTGCCACAGCATTGGTCTATTAAAACTATTCCATCACAGTGAGAAATAAAACTTATTATTTCTTAAAATATATAGTGAATTTTTGCCACACAAAAGCTTATATTTCATTACAAATAAATTACAGACATTATTTTTTTCAACACAGAGGATTTTGAAACTGGAAAATATTAAATTACGTAACAATTTCTATTACTACTGAAACATTTGCTTGATATTAATTGATTTCTATAACTTTGGCAAATAGAGGTTTAAAAAGCTATTCTCATAACCATGTAGCATTCTTGCCATCATTGGTTCTAGAAAATGTCTTGTAATAGTTCAGTGAATAATAAACATCATGCTAAATAAGATATTTAATCATATTTTAATTACTGAGTGAATATAAACTTACAAATTAAAAATTAGTCATAACTTTTAAATCTGCCACTCAGAACTGACCACTTTTACATTTTTGGATTTCTATCCTTTTATTTATTTATTTTTGTTTCTATTCTTCTAAACAGATTATATATAATATGTAATATTATAAAACTTAAAATGTATTTTGAACCTTGCTTATTTTACTTATTATACCATGACCATTGTTCATGTCTTTCAATTATCCTTTGAAAACTATTGTTTTTTAGTTTGGCTCTGAATTCTACTGCATTCAACCATTTGAACCCATTATTCAATTTTTAGATTATTTTTCTTTTCTCACTATTGAAATAAAACTGCAAAGACTATTTCCATATATACACATTTCTGCATGTGGGGGTATTTGCGTAGGTAATCCTTCAGAATAAAACTATTGGGCTATTGGGCCAAGGCATATGGATTTTGAAGGCTCTTTAATGCACACTAGCAAATTACCCTAAGAACCTTGAGGCCAGAGCATGTTCTCTTGGTGAAGCCTTATCAACACTGGATATCCAAAAACACTCTTCTAATTTACATGTAAAAAAGTTCAAAATTCCAATTCAAAGTAACTTTTACACATACACTTTTCATTAAGCTTATTTTTTCTGTTGGGTAAGTTAAGTCCTTTGACTATTCTTTTTTGTGTAATTTGTATTTTCCATGTAATATTTAGGCTTTTTCATATTAAGAATAACATTTTTTTTCCTACTGAACTCCCACCAGGGAAAGTAATTATACCAATTACCATAATAGTGCTTTGTTCATGGAAACACTTAGTAGAGTGGTAGGATACATGCTAAATTGGTGCTCTACAACAAAAGGCATCTTATTCTCAATACAGTGTTTAAAGTTCATGCTGTTAAAAAATAAATAAATAAATAAAAATAAAGTTCATGCTGTTGTAGAGGTAAGGAAATGGAGGGTTAAAGCCAATGGAAACACATCAATCCAATGGACAGCTGAGGACAGTATCCAACAGTTCTGTTCCTCCCACTGAGCACACACTCACTGGCATTAATCATTATTAGCTGCTTTCATTAGGAAAGAACAGCATTATGCTGCTCCTGCAGCAAAATTAGACCCTGCCCCTGGAGTCAGGTGGATGAGAGATTCAGTTGGAAGAAAAGAGAAAACTGTAACATCAAAAGCTACATACTAAACTTTCCTCCCACTTCATTTTCCCAAAAAATGAAACCTCCAGCAAAGAAAATATGGAAAATGAAAGATTCACTAGCAATATTCCCTTGTCAAAATTCAATGTCTTTATACACATCAGAAAAGACCATGTGTCCCTCCTGCAAGAAGCAGTCCCAGGGTCTGTATCTTGAGGTAGTCATGCTACAACCCATTCCTGAGCTTCCTGTCTAAGGGCCTGCATATTCGGACTCACTCACATGGCTACTGCCAGGTTCAACCAGATAAAGTTCTTGTAAAGATCCTGCCAACTCTCCCTATGCATCAAGGTACTATTATTAATTTTCCTGAATGAGAGAAATGTGATCCCCTAAAAATTTCTTACTGGCAAAACTCCTACTTTATTTATGTTTTGCAAGATGCCTAAATAAAAAGCTCTATTCCAAGGCTCACTTGTAGCTAGGCATGGCTAGCATCCTTTCTAAAGAAATGCACACCAATGAGATATAATAGAATGACATATAAGCAGAACCTTCTGGGTAGGCTCCAGAGAAAGCTCCTTTAAAAAAGTTAAGTTGGCAAGCAACTTTTTTGCTCTTGGCATTTTATCTTCATCCTGAGACACAGACATGATTTCTGGAATTGCAACAAACACGCTGAGACCATGAGGGCCTGGGTGGTCCCACCCTAAGAATCACAGAACTAAAGCAAGCGTGGACCCCCAATGATTTTATAGACCTGTCATACTATCCCAACACCACCTACCCTCAGACTTCTTTAAAATGAGACCTCCCTCAAATTTGGTCAAGCTACCATTTGATAGAGAGGAGGGCTATCTGTTAATCAGAGCCAAAAGTTATTTCTGACGGATGCAATTATCCAAATACTCATTTAACTACTTCATCTCTATTTTTCTCTGTCCTCTCTATGGCTTGATTACATTTTTGTTCTACTTAATGTCCTTCCTTCTACAACTGACTAAATATTCTCTCCTAGAATCTAGTGCTTAATGCATCAATCACATGATTCAGAAATCCTTCTTACTTAAATAGTCTAATATTTTCATCAGGCACTTCACATAATCTAACTTGTTCCTTTATCAATCGCTTATTTACATAATTGAATAAACACTTATTAGTCATCTGAAAAAAAGTTACTGGATTTTTATTAAGTAGAAAATGCGAGGCATGGTTAATTCAGGAAAGGGGAAAAAAATGTAGAATAAACTGGTGTTATAATCAGCAAGACAGCCAGAAGATATAATAGTAACTGATCCTTTCATAAACTGTAAGGTTATGTTTCCCCACTATTACCAACTTACATACAAATATGACTTTGCTTACTAAGTAACTGCTGAATCCCTAAAAGACAAATTTGAATCTTTGTCTGGCAGATTTAGGTTTAAAATGGTCTTTTCAATGTGGGCTGGTAAATTTTATTTTTTCTGATGTAATCTCATGGTGGGTATAGTTAGAAATCTGAGAATATTCTACTTAACATATTTTTTTAAGATTTTATTTATTTATTCATTAAAGACACAGAGAGAGAGAGAGAGAGAGAGGCAGAGACACATGCAGAGGGAGAAGCAGGCTCCATGCAGGGAGCCCGATGTGGGACTCGATCCCGGGACTCCAGGATCACACCCTGTGCCGAAGGCAGGTCCCAAACCACTGAGCCACCCAGGGACCTCCTCTATTTAATATTTTTGATGCTACATCTGTATCTATATATGCCACAAGTGCTTGCTATTACTATTGTCTGTAGTAAATATTAGGCACTACTATTATTTAATCTCCTTGTCCTCTCCATGAATATCATTCAGCCTCCAAATGCAATGAAATGAAGAGTTAAACCTAACCACATTTAGAAAGGAAAGGAAGAAAGGAAAGTTAAATATTGTTTCTCTGCAGTTCTTTTAATAACAGACAAGAGGAAAAAAAACTGGCCCTTTGCACAACTCTAAGTACCTAACTGAATTATACAAGAATGCTGTTTTCCCACATTGAAAGCTATCAAAATCATTGAGGAATGAATTATATACAGTCCATGATTATTATTTTACATAACCGTTGGTCATTGGATTATTGAATATTCTATAGAAATACACAAATCTATACATTTTAGGAAATAAAGAGGAAAATAAGTGAAATTAGAGACTATATTGTTAATGAAATACTACTCTAAATATTTTGCAATATATTATTTAATAAAAATTAATTGAAATTAATCTTTAAAACATCCTGCTGAAGGAGAGACTGCTTAATTTGCAGGGCCTGATACAAAATGAAAACGCAAAACCTACTATTCAAAATGTATTAAGAATTGTAAGATAGTGATAGCAGAGCATTAAACCAATTCTTCTGGGAGTGGGGAAATGGATGATTTTACAGATCACAGGGCCACAAAGCTGCCTATCACCATTGAAGACACCAATGTCTCTGATTTTCACATGAGAGGACAGAGATGGTAGACATTAATGTCTTGGGTTTTGAGGGAATAGAGGCCTGAAGAGATCAAGTGACTTCTCCAAGCTATATGGTAGATCTCAAAGGGCCCCTTGTCACCCAGTACCAAGGATCTGGGGACATGAATGCAGCTCATTTTCACTAGTGGCTAAAACTCACCTGTGAGAAAATGAAACCTTAGACTTGAAAGAGCATAGTGATGAAATGGGGAAATACATATGAAGGTGTGAGGGAGTTCTAGGTAAAACTGGGAATAAAAAGCAGAATTACATAAATAATGAGATAAATGATAAATGATGGGAAAAACTGAAGGGGGTTTAGGAAATATCTATTTTACTCTATTATACAGATGAAGAGGAAATGAAAAATATATAAAGAGGCAATAAAAACTATATATATTCTTTAAAAAAAAAGATTTATTTATTTATTTATGATAGACAGAGAGAGAGAGAGAGAGGCAGAGACACAGGAGGAGGGAGAAGCAGGCTCCATGCCGGGAGCCTGACACAGGACTCGATCCCGGGACTCCAGGATCCCTGGGCCAAAGGCAGGCGCTAAACCGCTGAGCCACCCAGGGATCCCCTATATATTCTTTTTATAATAAATATATATCTATAAAATACATACCACACATATGTAGACGCAGAAAGATTATTACTTTGTGAGCTGATGGGTTATCATTGAAGCAATGCATTTATTCAACAATCATCATTTGACAGCTACCATGTACCCAGATGCACACTAATCATTGATTATTTACTCCATGTCAGACATTACAGAACTCATAAGATGAAGATATTTGCAAGCTCCTGCCTTCAGCATGTTTATATTCTGGTTGAGAAGAAAGATTCATATATATATGAATATATACACATATATTCACATATATATTACATATATAAGATATATAAAACAACTAAGGAGTAATTAGACAAAGAAAACAGGCATAAGAAAATACACTGACATAAAGATCCGTGGTGAAGTCCAGCAGTGATGATTTTAAAACCTTCACTCATAGATGCTACGTAGGAAAAGTACTTGGTAGCAAAATGGACATTCCTACTAAATAAACTAAGTAATAGATTTTTCTCATTCATTCAGGCAGTTATCAGCTATTTACTGGGATACCACAGTTCTTTTTTTCTTTTTTCCTTTAAGTTGGTTCCACCCAACACAGGGCTTGAACTCACAACCCTGAGATCAAGACCTAAGCTGAAATCAAGAGTCGAATTCTTAACCAACTCAGCCACCCAGGTGCCCCTTGGGACACCATAGCTCTTGTACTAGTCTAGGGCTAAAGACTTCAGAGTAACAGGAAGTATACACTCTTTTGTAATTTCTATTCTAATGGGTTAAATAGATTTCCAGAAATAAACAAAAGATACATGATTTTCTGGTAGTAAAAAGTGCTAGAAAGATATATACCAGTGCAACAAATAAACAGAAAGAGCCTCCTGCAAGTTAGATTAGATTAAGTGGGCCAGAATTTTGTATTCTGCTCCTAATGTGGAAATGTTTCCTATCAAATAGATTCCCGAATGTTTGACTCAACTTTAATCTTACATTTACATATTTACATATAGGTAAAACATTTGCATATAGGTAAATCAAGTGTTGTCATGAGTAATTAGATTTCATATATATTATTCTTTAAATTATAACAAACAAGTAATAAATTTAATCCTTAAACCCCGAATGCTTTGTTCTCCAAGATAAGAACTTTCTCAAAAGCAAGAGTGCACCAATTTTCATAGGGTGGTTGCTTTTCTCAAAGTTGATTCAAAAATTAGTGTGTAAAGTTCCTGTTTTTAAGTATAATCATTTTCACTTGTGAATATGAACAAGGAAGATTATAAGCTGTCAAGAATTTCTAGAGCTTCTGCCCATGGCAGAATGATAGGTCCACACGCTGTATTTAAAATCCAGCTGAATGGATAAAAATAGTATGTGACTTTCATAGTCATTATGAGCCGAAGCAATTTATTGAACCCTTCAATCAGGAAAGGAAACAAAAGACGGGAAATGGGTGAATGACTCATTTCTTCGTGTGTTGTCTACATAGTGCTATTCTGATAATTGGATGATCTGAAGTTTAAATGAAATTGCATTAATGCATTTTAGAGAGGAGGCAACCACACGTATTTCAAAAACAAAAACAAAATGCTGCAAAAGGCAGAAAGAATTCAACAAAATGATATCTTGTAATTAGAAATGCACAAAGATTGTGCATGAAATGCAGAATACTTACATAAAACTTTAAAAATCCAGGGAGAAAAACCCTCTTTATACCTAAAAATCCAAATTGAAATCTTGCATCTCTTCAATGTAGTAAAATATTTGTTTTAGAATAAATATTAAAAGTAAATATTTAATTTCTTTAAAAATATAGGATAGCGATTTTAGGAATATCTGTAGGCTGTACTTTAAGTAACTGACTTGATCATATTTCATTTCAAATACTTTGAAGATGACTCACCCGACCCTCAGGGACAATCAGATATGTGCATTTTTACTTCTTGTGAAACATACATCAGTGCCTTAAAATATTGTTAACTTGTTCAAGCAATTTTATCCCATGAATCTCTGAGCAAAAGAAAAATTTATCTTAGGAGAACACTGGCCATGAGTGGAAAACATGGTATAGAAAAATCTAAGATGTCTGAACTTTAAAAAAAAAGGTTTCTTTTTTCATTTCAAGATAAGGTTAACAGAATACTTATAATACTATCTCCCAAGTGTAAACAGCTATTTTAGGTATTGACTTCAGGAAGGGGGGCTTAATCTTTAGATGTGGGTTCCTAGTGGTGGGTTCTCAGATGGGAGACACGGGCTGGACCTCAGAGGAAAAACTAAATCATCTATTTGGATTTGCTACTACATTCACTTCCATTCTCTTTTGTCCTAGTCAGTTTTTTTAATGCTTCAAAAATTATTAATAAATGCGAACAATTAAGTTAAACATGCAACATTATGAACATTCATTATTTTTAAATTTATTTTAAAGATTCCACAGAGAGAGCATAAGCAGGGGGAACAGCAGAGGCAGAGGAAGAAGCAGACTCCCCTCTGAGCAGGGAGCCTGATGCAGGGCTAGATCCCAGGACCCTGAGATCATGACCTGAGCCAAAGTCAGATGATTAACTGACTGAGCCACCCAGGCACCCTGATCATTCATTATTAAAAGACACAAACATTTTTTTACTCCAAAAGAAATTACTGTGAATGATTTGCAGTTTGGCTCATTTTGCATTTCATAATAATTATTTCAAACAATGGTTGACTTTATTGAGTAAGAAAATAAACAGATATTAAATTAAATACATGGAAGCTGTGTGCTAGTTCACTGAATCACGCTAAGATGTAACAGTATTCTCTTCTCTTTGTACTTCAAAATGCTAGCTTCTAAGGGCAGCAGCAACTGTAACACACACACCATGCAGTAATTACAAATATTCTGCTTTTGTTTTTAAGTTACATTTCATTCCTATCAAGTAATCTACAAAATAATGCCACTGACTTCCTATGAAGAGGAGATGAGCTTCCAAAGATGAGAAATACACTTTCATCAGAACCTCTCAAAATACCTTGAAATTGTGTATAATGGCAGGCAAACACATTTTCTGATTTATTTTTTCATTATAGAGCCTTCCCTTCTAAATTTACATTAATATTTGGCAATAGGAATATTCCTTTTAAAGGGCCTTCTTTTATTAATAGTTTCCATTCAATTATAATTAAGTGGGACCATACAAGTAACTGAGGATATGCTTTTGTTATAAAACTAAGCCTTCCTGTACAAAATCAACTCAGCTCCATCATGAACTGCTAAATGGTGTCAGATTAGCTTAAGAGTTGGACAGTGTTGGACAGAGGGACAGTGTACTACCAATTCCTAGGAAACTATTCCTATAGTTAGATATGGGATTTCAATGTCGATTAAGGGTAGAAGAAGTACTTGGCATCTACTAATGGGAATATTTCTGTTTGTGTGATGCAACCTATACAACAATAATTGTTGGTCTTAAAAATGTTCCAAGTGTTTTGACTTTGCTTCCCCCATCACTGATTTGGTTTCAAAGCCAATGTATGCACACACACATATACTTACATATAGACATATATTTATTTATTTTTTTAGACATATATTTATGCATGCATACAACACATATTGAATTAAAGGTTTAAATTGTATTTGAAAACATCACCAGTAAGTCATTGAAAATGCCAGTGTGTACAGACAATCCAGGTTTAGCAAAGCTTGCTCTAAACAACTTCTGAAGCATTTTTCCTATCTTGTTATTTTTGGTAATCAATATAAAAAACTCTTTATGACTGTGAAGAGGAAATTTTCTATTTAGTATCCATGGAATTGTCGAAACTTTGCAGATTCAAACCTTAGCCTGTGTAAGGAGTTAGTTTCAGAATTAAGTGGGATACGATAATTTAATTACATCATCTATAAATACTCTAATTAAATTCCTTCATACTTCATACTTCATGTAATGAGCTAGGACAAAATTTAGCAAAGCAGTAGAGTGCATCTTTGGCATCCAAACAAATACAAAGGCTTGTTATTTCTAGTACAAGACACAGCAATGATAATACTAGAAAATTCAGAAGTCCTGTAGCACTCTGAGGTATTAAAACTCATCATGGCCAGTTTATTACACAGTGAAAGGGAGGAATAATTATCTGCTATAACCTCTCCTTCCCACCTCTGCAGAGCACAAGTTAAAGATATTTTTAAGTAGCTCAATGCACTTAAAAATACTCCGCTAATCAAGGATTAGAACTCAGTGTCTCCAAAGAGAGTCAATGAAAAGATTCCAATTAATTTTTAAGTAATTTCCTGTTATAAAAAACACTGAGGAAATGTAAGTAGTATATCTACAAGCCTGTGGTCTGTAAATGTTTGAAGAGACTTCTAATCAAATACAGATTCTATATTTATAGAGAGAACGATGTGCTAGCTCCTCCTGTTCGTCGTCCACTAAACACCAGGTCACCCAAGTCTCTGACTCATTCAGCTTGAAAATGAATCATAAGATTAAATGATCGTAAACTTAAGGCAACACTAAGATCGTAAACTTAAGGACTTGCCATTGGCTAATTAGAAAATTGCCTTTCTCCCTAAGAAGCATCTGTAAAATGTTCTGACACTCAAAAGAATATTTCTAGATTTAAATGTTCTAATTTGAGGGACGCCTGGGTGGCTCAGCGGTTGAGCATCTATCTGCCTTTGGCTCAGATCATGATCCTCATTCAGGATCCCTGCAAGGAGACTGCTTCTTTCTCTGCCTATGTCTCTGCCTCTCTCTCTGTGTGTCTCATGAATGAATGAATGAATAAATAAATAAACAAATAAATAAATAAAGTCTTTAAAAAAATAAATATTTAATTTGAATCACCATTGAGAATCTCTTGGCTAACATTAGGGACCATCTGAAAAGGAAACACATTCTGAAAGCTTTAAATGTATTACATAAAAGAATAAAATGGACGGAAAAGCACCAAAAACATCTTCTCTTAATCCACTGGAAGAAACATTCAATCTCATCATTGTAAAGGAATTCTTAGAGTTCTATATGCTCTATATTTTTTAACAGTTCATCAAAAAATATGTCACTTAATAGCTTTGTGTTTTGGTGTTGATGGTTAGATCAACAATAATTGTTTTTTCTTTTTCTTTTTTTTAGATACTGACTGAATTATGCCAAAATTAAGTCCTTATAAATATAAGTAGTGAAGCATTTTTAGTTTAGATTTTCTTCAGTTCATATCCTCATATCAGAATGGAGAACTAATCCAAGGACTATTTAAAGTATTTGGAAAGGCTTAATATGCTCATCTTTATTCATATACAATCACTATTGTCTATAGAGTTCAAGTTTACATTAGTTATTGGAGCTAATCCAAAACACACAAAGAGTTGCACATTTAATTTTCTCTACCTGAGTGCATTCAGATTAAGGAATGTGTCTTCTTCTGTCCCCACCATGGGCACGAGCAAAGTTTTTATACAACAGAATTAATTGAAATGCAGCCAGATTTTATGTATTTCTAACCCTTTACACTTAATAACACAATCATATTTCCTTTAATAAGCTCTGAGACAGATTTCTTTTTACCTCATATAGCTATATAACATGGAATAGTATTGTTGTGACTAACATAATTTGCTTAGGACTAAATTGCAGTTTATTTCAAAGAGATGATATTCATATTAATTCCATTGAAATAGAAGTTATTTTTGGTTCTTTTATTTAGCTTATTTATACACATATTTAACATATGTTTCATTTTCTTTTGTTTGAGGATTTTTTTTGGTTTTGTCTTTTAGTTTATTTTTTTTTTTGTTTTTTGTTTTTTGTTGTTGTTGTCGTTTTCTTTTTGAGAGGTATCAGGGGTAGAAATAGCCTGGTGACTAAATCTTTTGCTCTATAGAATATTTTGTGACATAAAAGCTTGAGGAACTCTTATTTGCAGAAGCAGCATGGATAATTTGGGCAACTAAAATTATTTTTCAAAAGTTAATACAAGTGATATGAAACTTCCCAGATAATTGTATATTTTCATTTTCTTTCTATGTAATATACAATTTAACATGTCCCAATATAGCTGTTAGTTAGGATATGCCTATGAAACTAAAAAAGAAAAAAAAGAAATTAAAATAGAAATTGAGCATATTTGCCTATAAAACTAATTATTATAAAGGAGTCCAACAACAGCTATACACACACAACCTTATATTCAAAAGAATACATATCTATTATCTCTATATAGATGCTATATCTATATATGCTTTTAAATGTAGGAGACATTGGCCTTGTTGATACTGCAGAATCTCAAGCCCTGAATGCTGCCTTAAGACATGACCCTATTGGTACTGCCTGGGTTCATACTTGCCCTAGACCCTTCTCTAGCTGAACTTCAAACATCAGGTTCTCATCAGAGTCCTTTTTTTCTCCATCGCACCTGCTCCTCTTCCTCCTACAAATGCTCCCACCCAATCTTCTCTTCCTTCATCAGTCTCTCCATGGCTTTTACAATTTCCAAAGATTAATCCTTCTGTGTCTTTGTTTCCCTCATTGGACCATAAGAGATCTGTGAGTCCAGGTTTATTTCCTGTTCACTGCCTACAATCCACATCTAGCACACTTGGCAGAGAGCAGGTGCACCATAAACTCTATTTAAAGAATGAATAAATGAAACATTTGAGAAAGCTAGTCCCAAATGACTAGCCCAGTTGTTTCTTTAATCATAAAATATCTACAACGCAGTCTTTCCCGTACCTTGCCTTGTATATCCCTAAGCTTAGACTCTTCATTCACACCGATCTGCGAAGCCCAAAACTTGGATTCCCAGGGTCTTTATAACCTCTCCTTTGTTGTTGTTGTTGTTGTTGTTGTTGTTTTTAAGATTTATTTATTTGAGATAAAGAGAGTGAGTGCAGGGGGCTGGAGTGGTGGTGGGGGGGGCAGAAGGAGAGGGGAAAGAAAAACCCAAGCCGCCTCCACACTGAGCTTCCAGCTGGGAGTGCCACTCGATCTCAAGACCCTGAGATCATGACCTGAGTGTCAGATGTTTAACTCACTGAGCCACTCAGGCAACCCTGTCATCTTTCTTTTGAATTCCTCATTTACTGCTTCACTAATGATCAATCTTTCAAGTTACGTTTATTTACTCAAATACATGCTTCTTAAATAGGTAAATGTCTTCCCATCCATTCACTTTATTGGGGTCTACCTTCTACTTTCAAACATCAAAATCTTAGCCCATCTACTTCCAAAAAAAAAAACCCAACAAATAAGTTTCGAAGAGTGAATATTTTTAGCTAGAGGTATCATTTTGAGGGGTTAAAAACATTTATTTCACCAACTTTAAATGGAAAAACCGATTCTAATGGGCAAGGTTCTGCTATTTTCTGTAGTTGCATTAACTCTGCCCATTGACTAAGATATTGAGATTAGGAAGGCTAAACTAATAATATTTCTTAATACTCTCTTTTACTGTCTTTGCACATAATCCATAATCTTATTTACTTTTATTTCACCATTTTATGCATTATCATGTCATGGTATAATTGAAAGAATTCTCTTACCAAAATTAGTGTAGCCTCTGTAAGCTTTATTCTCTTCCTTATAATTTGAGGAAGAATATCTAACTAACAGGTTGATTGTGGTAACTAAAATGAAAATAATGTACATAATCAGCCCAGAACAATACCCAACATCAAGTAGGAGATATGGAGTACTCAATTTTCTCTAGATCTTAATATACTAATAGTCCCCAAATCTCACAAATATACACTAACATTATTTTTTCTTGCTCAGGTTACATGTTGGCTGAAGCTCTTTTGCATGTGTTTTTCTAATTCTGGCCAAAGGAGCAGCTGCTGTCTGTGATACACCATTCTTACAGCAGAGGGGCAAAAACCAGTTGAAAAATCACAGGAGAACCTCAAACCTCCTACTCATAACCATACATTCCACTCACTTTTTGTTGGCCAAGACAATTCATGTGACTAGGTGACAGATGGGAAAATATCCTTTCCATGTATCTCCCCTAAAAACAGCAATATTTATGTTAAGTCACATGGCAACATTCATGGAAGGAAGAATTGGGTACAGTAATGAAATCTACCACACTATCCCACCTTCTTCAATAAATCAATGACGTGCCTTAATAACATTTCACAAGTGCTTCTTCCCATATCAAGTAGATATGAAAACAGTAAGTTCTGACCAAAAGTAGATACATTCATTATGAGTGTGCCCTAAGTAGCTTATCAGAACTCACACAGTAGTCAGATCAATGATATACTTGAAGGGCAGCACTCCACAGGTACTCCCACCATACGCTGATATTCATGTACTCTTTGAAATACAAACTTGAAAGTTAACTACTCTAAGCTCTTAACCCATTAAGGAGAAAACCCATTATCCAGTTGTTCTGAGACCAGCAGTATAAGCACTGTCTGGGAACTTGCTAAAAATGAAAATTCTCAGGCCCCTCCCCTGACCTGCTGAATCTGAAACTCCAAGTGATTCTGGTGTACATTACAGTTGGAGAACCACTGCTTTGTCATTAACAGCAATGGTCAAATAAAAACACTATTACTAGGTAAAATTAGACTAAAGGCTGAATTTTGTGATTCAGGAGTTCCCCTTTTCTGAATAGATGATTTAGAAGAGCAGCATTCTTACTTCCAAATTCGAAAACCTGATAATGTCTATTAAGGAAAACTCAGGTAAAGAAAAAAATAACGTATCTTCCTCCCAAAATTATTTTTGATGAGTAGAGATCAGTGAAAGCCATATAAATGGATGAATATAATTAAGTTCATCTTCCACAGAATTCATATTTCGGGGTATATTGAGTATTCCCTTTTACTGCTTAGTAATCTTTCATTTATTAAGTATCATCACTCATTTACCTGTTAGTATTTTTTGCAGACATTTCTCTTAGGACAATACCTAAGTGGCAGTTGCTGGGTCATAGAATAGAGCATATTTTTTCCAAAGTAGGTATTCCATTTTATACTACCAAAAGCAATGTATGGAGTCCCGGGCTTCACACCTGGTGCTTTAGTGTTTTTAATTTTATCAATTCTGTTGGTTTTACAGGAGTAACTCACTGGGGTTTTCATTTACATTTCCCTGGTAATGTCATGGAGCACCTTTCCATATGGTTATGGCAAGCACATGTCTTCTTTTGAGGTCAGATCAAGTCTTTTTCCTATGTAATTGGGTCATTTGATTTTTATTACTGAGTAATAAAAGTTGTTTATATATTTCAGGTACAAGTAAGTTATTGTCAGATATATGTATTGAGAACATTTTATCCTATGTATGACTTTCTTTCATTTCATTAATAGTGTCTTTTGATAACTAGAGTTCATTGCTTTAATTATAAGGCAGTTCAATTTATCAATATTTTATGACTTGTGTTTCCTATGTCTCCTATAAAAATCTCCATCTCATGCAGGGTCACAAGAATATTGTTTCCTATTTTCATCTAGAAACTTGTTTTAGCTTCCACATTTGGTTATGTCAGTGCATAGAAGGGGTCCATTCATTCTTTTTTTTAAATTTATTTCATTGTTCTAGTACCATTTGTTGCAAAGGTTCCCTGTCCACATTAGTCTGCCATGGTGACTCACTGCAGCTGTGGAGATTCTCTTCATTTTTATTTTTTATATACTTTTGGGTAAACCTCTTTCATAGTCTATGTAGCTATAAAATAATACAGCATGATTTTTTGATATGCAAAAATTAAGTTGTTGGCAATTTGCAATGCTCCCTCTCCACATACAGAGCTGTTCAATAGAAAAATATAGGCAAAACCATGAGTTCACATCCTGAAATTAATTAATTTTGACACCTTTTAGCATTTTTTTGCAATATTTCAATATGACTTACAGTACAATATAAGTGATAAATGTTTGTAATTTTCTTCAGCAGTTTCTCTATGTGGGTGTCTGAATTATGTCTATAAAAACCTCATTAAATGAGTTATAAGATATATACTTAACATCTACATATTGTTTTTACACAACAAGAAGAAACATTGGGAAATTGTAGCACCATTTATTTTCATTTGTAAAGAAATCATAACTAAATATAAATTCATAGTGTATTGGCCTTGAAGTGAAATAAGTAGTAGGGGGTAATTACAGCAGTCAAAGGATTTCTCATAATATCTACAAATTATAAAAGGACATATTTTTAGCTGTTTGTGGTCAACTATAATTTCATGAAACACTAGTTCTGTGAGGTATTTCATGAAAGAAGTGTTCTGGGATGATTAATTTTAGGAGATGTTGGGTTGGGTAGAGTTAAAGAGTTTTTTTACAATGGAATGTATCAGTGCCTTTAACAAACTGATGAATATTGTGTATTTCCAAGAAGACAGAGTAATCAACATATGGGGGAGAGAATAAGCAAAGGAACAAGTCAAATCAAGAAAACACATACTTCTAAAAACTGTTTTAGCACTAAAAGGTATTTTTGTCTTTAACTGAGTGCAGTAAGAAGATATAGTTTCAATTTAAAAAAGAAAAGTCATACAGGAAAGTGAACTAAGATTAAGAAGGAAGCAGGGTGAGAAAGGCAGCAAAGCAAAGAAGGTAAAACATCTTTGTAACATCAAATTCTCCACTGAAAACAATGAATAACAGCACTTACAAGAGGAATTTTCCAAAAATGCAAAAGCAATGACTAAAAACAAAATTATTGTAAGATAATGCTAAGTGTAGAAGTACCCATCTAAGAAGCATGAGTCTTCCCTAGGAACAGTCAAGCACAACAGTACCACAAGTGATACTGAAGAAATCGTTGAAGAATAGAGTTTGAATTTAAAATAAGATTTTGTAAAAAATAAATAAAAAAATAAAATAAAATAAGATTTCGGGATGAAGCTAAGACCCATTTACCATGATCCATGAAAGATCGCTTAAAAGAGATTCATATAACAATAGCAGGGTTTAAATATATAGGTGGAAAAAAATGAAGATCATGTAAAAAGGATTAGATTTTTTATAAACAAAACATCAAAAGAAATGAAGTATTTAGAGATATAATATTATCATTAAAGATGTTGATTTTTAAAGGTAAACTGATATTCAGGTTTGAGAGCAACAGAAAAAATAATCTTAGACCAGCAACAAAACTGAATCAGTAATCAAAAGCCTCCCAAGAAACAAAAGTCCAGGACTAGATGGCTTCACAGGTGAATTCTGCCAAACATTTAAAGAAGAGTTAATACCTATTCTTACCAAACTATCCCCAAAAATAGGAGAGGAAGGAAAGCTTCCAAATTCATTCCATGAGGACAGCATTACTCTGATATGAAAGTCAGATAAAGACACTACGAGAGAGAGAGAGAAAGAGAACTATAGGCCAATATCTCTGATGAACATAGATGCAAAAGTCCTCAACAAAATATTAGCAAACTGAATCCAACAATAAACAAAGTCATTTACCACAATCAAGTGGGATTTATTCTTGGGGTGCAAGTGCTGGTTCAATATTCACAAATCAATCGATATTGATACATCACATCAAGAGGCAGGTTAAAACCAAATGATCGTCTTAACAGATGCAGAAAAAGAATTTGACAAAGTACAACATTCATTCATGATGAAAACCCTCGACAAAGTAGATTTAGAGGGAACATACCTCAATAAAATAAAGGCCATATATGAAAAACTTATAGCTAATATCATATTTAATGGTGAAAAATTAAAAGCTTTCCCCCTAAGATCAAGAACAAGACAAGGATGTATTTTCTCACCACTTATTCAATATAGTACTGGAAGTCTTAGCCACAATAATCAGACCCCCAAAATAAAGGAAAAAAAGAAAACGGCATCCAAATCAGTAAAGAAGAAGTAAAAATTTCACTATTTGTAGATGTTATGATACTATATATAGAAAAACCTAAAAACTCCACCAAAAAACTACTAGAACTCACAAATGAATTCAGTACATTGTATCTGATTAGGATACAAAATCGGTATACAAATATAAACTAATAATGAAGCAGCATAAAAAGAAATAAGAAAATGATCCCATTTACAACTCCACAAAAATAATAAAATACCTAGAAACAGACTTAAACAAGGAAAGACCTGTATTCTGAAAACTCTAAAACATTGATGAAAGAAACTGAAGATGACTCAAATAAATGGAAAAACATTCCATGCTCATGGATTGAAAGAATATAGATTGTTAAAATGTATATAGTACCCAAAGCAATCTACAGATTTAATGCAATTCTTATCAAAATACCAGCAGCATTTTTCACAGAACTATAGCAAACAATCTTAGAATTTGTACGGAACCAGAAAAGATGCCAAATAGCCAAATCAATCTTGAAAAAAGAAGAACAAAACTGGAGGTATCACAATCCCAGATTTCAAGATATGCTACAAAGCTTTATTAATAAAAACAGTATGATATTGGCATAAAAATAGGCACATAGATCAATGGAATAGAATAGAGATCCTAGAAATAAACCCATGATTATTTGGTCAATTAATCTTCAACAAAAGAAACAAGAATATGTAACGTAATAAAAAAAAGTCTGTTCAAGAAATGATATTGGGAAACTGGACAGCTACATACAAAAGAATGAAACTGGATCATTTTCTTACACTATATACAAAATTAAACGCAAAATGGGTTAAAGACCTAAATGTGAGACCAGAAATGTAGAAATCTAGAAGAGAACACAGGCAGTCATTTCTCTGACATCGATATCATCTGATGTCTAGTAACATTTTTCTACATATATCTCCTAAGGCAAGGGAAACAAAAGCAATAATAAACTACTGGGACTACATCAGAATAAACAGCTTCTGCACAGCAAAGGCAACAGTCAACAACAACAAAAAGACAACCTACTAGTTTGGAGAAGGTATTTGCAAATTATCTATTCAATAATGGGTTAGTATCCAAGATATATAAAGAATTTATACAACTCAACATCAAAAAGAAATCCAATTTAAAATGGGCAGAAGACATGAACAGACATTTCTCCAAAGAAGACACACAGATAGATGGCCAATAGACACGTGAAACGATGCTCAGTCTCACTCATCACCAGGGAACTGCAAATCAAAACCACAATGAAATATCACCTACCTGTCAGAATGGCTAAAATAAAAAACACAAGAAGGAATAAGTGTTGGCAAGTATGTGAAGAAGAAAGAATCCTTGTGTACCATTGATGGGAATGAAAACTGGTACAGCCACTATGGAAAACAACATCAAGATTTCTCAAAAAATTAAAAACAGAAGTACCATATGATCCAGTTATTCCATTCCTGGGTATTTACCCAAAGAATATGAAAACACTATTTGAAAAGATATATGCACCCCTATGTTTATTGTAGCATTATTTACAGTAACTGAAATATGAAAGCAGCCCAAATGTTCATCCATAGATGAATGGATAAAAAAGAGGCAGTATATACATATGGACAATGGAATATTACTCAGCCATAAAGAAGAATGAAATCTTGCCACTTGGAACAGCATGGATGGATCTAGAGGGTATAATGCTAAATGAAGTAAGTCAGGCAGAGAAAGATAAATATCATGTGATTTCACTCATATGTGGAATTTAAGAAACAAAACAAATAAAGCAAAAAAGAGACAAGAAAATCAGACTCAAATACAGAGAAAGACTGGTGGTTACTAGAATGGAGGTGGGTGGAGGGAAGGTGGAATAGGTGATCATGATGAGCACTGAGTATGTATAGAATAGTTGAATCACTATATTATACACCTGAAACTAATTTAACACTGTATGTCAATTCTACTGGAGTTTAAAAAATAAATTAATTTAAAAAATCTTAGGTATTCATGGTTTTGGAAAATAAACTGTCCAGATAATATATCTTAAGAATTTACTTCCAAATGCATAAAAAACAAATATAAGTAAAAGGAGAAGTGGAAAATAGGACTAATTATAAGCACTATAGTCATTAACTACAGTATTTGGATTTAATGACAATTATGAATAGGGTTATATCACTCAATGAAAATGTCAAAAATAGTGCTTAAAACAAAAACACAATAAAATTCATCATTTAATTTTATTTACCTAGTTCTAAAATCCAAAGTTACAGTAATAATTTCAAGTGAATAAAGATGAGAGGAAAATAAAAAAATTCTAAATCTTTCATTTTAAATAGATGAAGGAAAAGTGATGCCATTTAATTTGAGACCCTTACAAAATTAACACTGACAATGTTTCTCAATAATATTATTATTAGGAGAAATAAAAACAGATCTATTTACATGCAAAGCACTGGAAATTGAAACATAAAATGTGTTTCATACAGGAACTGAAACAAAACACAGAAAAAAAACTGACATGAAGAAAAGATAAAACAAGTTGACAGGAATCAAATCAAATATATCAGTAAGGATCATGAGTTCCAACAGTTAATCTCCAGCCTCCAATAGTTAATGCCCCTATCGAGGACATTTACATATTAGGTTTAAAAACAAAATAATAAATCTAAGTGTGTGATGTTCACAAGGGACAAATCTGTCTCAAAAGAGTGAAGAACAAAAGGAAAAGCACTGGCAAAAATTTATCAAGCACACAGAAAAAACAGATGGTAAAATATAATTCAGACCCAGCAGAATTTAATACAAAACAACTAAATTAAACAAGAAGGCTGTATGTTTTGTTCTTTTAACATTTCAATGTTAATGAATATGTAAAGTCATGAACTGTTTATCCATATCATGCATTACCAGTATATATGACATAAAAGCTGCTAGAAACAAAATAAGAAAAATTGATTATTGGTGTGGGAATTTGTAGTACTCTTCCTTCCATCTTGGGTATATTAAATCTAAATAGGATCTAGACAAAATAATCAATAGGGCGAATTTATTAAGTATGTCAATTTTCTTTAAATTATCCATAGAACGTTTACCAAAACTGGTTACATACATCATACACCGTATCACATAAAAGTCAGTGGACTATTCCCAAACATGGTTTCTTCAAGCTATATTCTGTGATCATAATACAATAAGGCCAGAAGAAATGGCCAAAACCAAAAGTAAACAGAAGAGAGGTCCTAGGATTCAAACTAGGCTTTGAGAAGCAGGAGAAGGTAAAGCATACAGTCTGTCACAGAGATTAGTGAAATAGAAAACTCCACCATTTCATCCTCATTGAATCCTCACAAAACCTTTATCCTTATTTGTAACAAGATAAAGGAGATTCAGCAAGGTTCAGTGACCTCTGCCAAGTTATACAGCCTAAAAGTGTCCAAAACAGGACCTTAACCCAGGTATTGTCTCCTAGACCAGGGTGATTTTCAAGATACTCCATGCACTTTCTATGCAACAACTAAGATCATAATTGTAAAGCATTTAAGTAGCCAGCCCTTTGATTCCAAAATATTTTTTCACATTTTAAGGTTTATGAAATTAGGATGAATCTTAAAATGGTTTCTTAAAAGAAAAATGATGAACTTTCATTGCCTGAGAATAGGCAAATGGACATTAATGGAAAATATCTACTGATTAAAATCTCTCCTCAACGGAATTATTAACTTTATTAAGGACGTGCTGTTGGATTTTAATTTAAATTCAAATCCTTCATTTGAATTTAAAATATCTTTACAAAGCAATGAAACACAAGATAGTTATTGTACCTGCAAAAGACTAAATAGGCACAGCAAAATCAACTCAGTTAAAAACAATAAAAAGAGGGGCACCTGGGTGGCTCAGTGGTTGAGCATCTGCCTTCGGTTCAGGGAGTGATCCCGGGGTCCTGGGATCGAGTCCCACATCAGGCTGCCCACAGGGAGCCTACTTCTCCCTCTGCTTATGTCTCTGCCTCTCTCTCTGTGACTCTCATGAATAAATAAATAAAATGTAAAAAAACAAACAAACAAACAAACAAAAACCAGTAAAAAGTGCCAAGTTCCCTGAAGTACATGGCACTTTTTTAAAGCTAGGCAAGAGATGTGACTGATTCTTCAAAAGGACCATCACCCCGGTACTAACACCAATCAGTGTGAAATAACTTTTATAGTAAGCTGCTTATCTTGGAGAAAATTATTATTCATTTATAATTACATTCATTAATTGAAATGCCTACAAAACTCTGTTATTCCCTTTTTGTGCCACAAAATTGGAATGCCATTTTCAAAATGCTTAATAGATTAAGAATTATGGTAAAGGTCATAAAATATTACAGGTTGCAGCAATGCACATTTTAAGACAGCAAAAAAGTTTCTGAAGAATTTGTGGACACTATCTGAAAAAATTTTAGGTTAAATTTTAATTTTTTGCAGATACTAAATTGATAAATATTTGCTATTTTGATTTTTTTAATGTGGACATTTTATATATAGTGTTCTCACCCTGAACCTGATTCAAGTGTTGCCAGTCATCAGTGAGCTTTATCAGTCATCACTGAACGTCTTAACTCTAGGAAATAATTTCTGTCAGGCATGTTGGCACACTATATAGCACCCCCTTTCGAGACAACTGTAATCAGAAATTGATCTCCATCCATTTCTACCTGTTCTCAGCATTTCAATTTGTGGTTATTTCATTGAACACTCTAACTCAAATTTATTTTATTAGGGTAGGGATATTAAGGCTAACAAGCATCACAGAGTCTGATAGATCAGTTTCATTTCTACTGAATGTTCAAATAATTAGAGTTAACAATAAAAGTAATATTAGGAAATACGAGAAAAATAATTAGGCTTATTTTCCAGGCTTTGCACTTAGTGTTTTCAGCTTCTGATATTTAAAAACACACACTATTATGTTTCTTCAAGGTCTGTTCAAAACAATGAGTTAAAATACTACCCCATGATGAAAAACTATTATTTCCCCTGAGTTCTAATTTCTTCCTGGGTAAAATGAGAATATCTACTGTATGGGTTGTTGTTGTTGTTTTTCAGTTAATTACATCTCCGTTTTTCATTTGCTTAGGGCCTTGGTAGAAATATTGATCCATTTGTGATCTCTTTATTTCATATTTCATAAATGTTCTGCCAGAAAATCCTATTGGTATTAGTTTCAGAAAAATTCTAGAACCCAACATACCCTCATCACTTGAAATGCCATAAACTTAGTCAAGCCACAGTCCCCTAGGACTTGGACTATCGCAATAGATTCCTAACTGACATCCTTGTCCACTTTTGTCACTGCAGAAGTTTTGTGTTTTGTCTACATGATAGCCAGCATGGTCTGCTAGAACTAATTGTTCATAGCACTCATGCTCTCAACCTTTAAACGACTTCTCAAATAACTCCAAAGCAAAGCAAAAATCCTTAACAGGACCTAGCCCTGCATCATCTGCTTCCCACTGCATCTGTGACCACATCACCAACCTTCTCCAATGCGTGGACCTAAATAAAATACTCTAGAGATGTGCAAATCTTGTAAGAGTAATGAAACTTCAATGTGAAGTTCTTAGAATAGTGTCTAACATATCATAAGTGCTCAGTAAAAGCTGGCTATTACTATTATTGGATATAAATACAGAGTTGGGCCACCTGAGTTCTTGCAGTACGGGACAGTTTTAGAACTCTCTAGCCACTACATAGACCCCTCAACCTACAGATGAAACAAAGCGGCTCCCTGAAATCAAATTAAAACTGTCATCTCTTATGTTGCGGGCCAGCTGACTTTTCATTGACAAAGTAAAGGCATATTAAGTCTTAACTGGCAGGAACATAACTAATAATCAAGAATCTACCTATTTATAACTTAGTTCTTCGGTGGCTAAAGTCTGTGCCAAGAGTGTTTACCAAGTCAATATGCACACAGCAGGCTATTGTCACTGGGCTCAGTACTGTCACTTTGTGACATCAGCCCTCCATCAAGCATGATGATTAAAATCTACAACGTTTCATTTGGTAAAACAGCAAAGGTAATCACAAGAGCTGCAATTGTGTCAAAGAAAAAATGTCTCTTGCTTTAAAAAATAAGTACACTGCCTCTGCCTCTACATTTATCTATCAGCAGGGGACCATTATGTGGTGACAACATTCTGTTGCAGAAGCCTTGTCTCTGAATAATTACCTGTTTCTTCTCTCCACGGATTGCTGTACCGGCAGAAGCTCTTTTAATTTGGTACATGGCAGGATTCACAGATTGCACTTTATTACTATAAAAAAATACCTTCCCCACCCCCTACAAAAATGAGGGTAAATGCTAGTCACGTTGTATTTTGGGTTGCAGTTCTGTTCATTTGCAGCCTACCAATGGGGAGGGCTTCCCTTACCTTCCAGAACCACTTATCAACAAAGGGAATCTGTGGGTGGCTCCAGCTGGTGGCAGCGACCAGGATCTGAAGGCAGAGGAAATCCTTGATGCCGGGCTCTCCCCCTGGTTCTCTGTGAAATCACTGATTTAACAGGACTAAAGTGCAGAGTGGCTGCGAGCCACGTGTCCCGACTGGACAAACAGAAGGGACAGCTGCTCATTCTTCCCTGGTGTTATTCTATCTCGTCTTTTCTGTTGGTCTCCATCTATGTCTAACCCCAGGTAAACCTGTAGTCCTGAGCCCTGCCCACCTCCCTGCCTTGGACACTTAGTTCACCTCCTTTTGGAGTGACAGGCTATTTTTAAATGCTTTCAGGTGAATACTTAAAGGCTCAGAGCAGAGTAAATTAAAAGTATTGTAGTTATGGGATCATAGAATATAAATTTTGGGATCCCTGGGTGGCGCAGCGGTTTAGCGCCTGCCTTTGGCCCAGGGCGCGATCCTGGAGACCCGGGATCGAGTCCCACATCGGGCTCCCGGTGCATGGAGCCTGCCTCTCCCTCTGCCTGTGTCTCTGCCTCTCTCTCTCTTCTCTCTCTGTGTGTGACTATCATAAATAAAAATTAAAAAAATAAAAATAAAAATAAATAAATAAATAAATAAATTTTGCTCCGAGCTGAGCTGTGACTCCAGAAGCAATGGTGTCTCCTTTCACGAAAGCAAGGGTTTTCACATTTGAAGGGCAATAACAGGAAACCAGAAGAAACATTGTATTCTAAGTGAAATCATGAAAAGATCCTTGCTAAATAATACATAAATAAATGAAATTTCCTGGAAAATGCAAGGGGTAGTGGTGAGCAAAGTGCAACAGACCCAGATTTTTCTCTCTCCAAAGTAACCATTCTGTGAACCCTGGGGCCCTGGGTCGCCCTGCACAAATCACTTCTCTGCATGAATACAAGGGCCTGTATATAGTGCAGTCAATAGACTGCAGAGGGGCATGTTCAACCAGTCTAATGGAATACTTAAAAACTGGTTCTTTTAGTTATTTTATGGGGTATTTTGAAATGAGATTTAAAACAGCTTCAAAAGTCTATAGAGTATATATATTCAAAAAATACAATTTCATTTTTTAAAAATGCTTTATCATCAGACTATTAGCTAAAGTGCCCTGATAATCTCATCCATGGTGAAAGAAAACGTTCTTATGTTAATTGCCCATTTTAAAATCTTGCATTTCCCCTTAAATCCATTGTATGTGAAGGTTACCTGTGATTGCAAGAAATTTCTTTACATCTTTGGAACTACAATGACTGCATGGATGAACTTCATTATCTGTCCTCAGATGAAAGTCAGCTGGAGATCTGGGTTTTATAATTTTGTCAGAAATCTCTACAGAGCCACACGTGGAAGAGTAACTAAATGTACTGATATGCCTCTCCTGAAGATAATGACGTGACGTTTCTCAATGTAGAATGAGAAATAAAACAATTACACATTAGGTATTTGCATCGAAATAAGAAAATCATTTCAGAATAAGAAAATAAGAGACTCAACTCATTCAACATTTTTTTTTTTTTTTTTACTTTTAAAGTCATTACTCCAGAGTAACAGAAGAGATAACCTCTAAAAATTTCTTACAGGTTGCTGATCATACACTAATTACTAGATCATTCTATCACAGGATCAAACTAAATTAATAAACAATAGGTTGCATTATTGTATTCATTCTAAAATTTTTCTTCAAATTTCTGGTGAATTATTTTTAACAGGAAAGATTAAAACATAATAATTTATATGAAGAATAATATCCATCTTAATGTTAACAATTGTCAGTGATTTGTGGAAATTACATATTATTAATGAATTATAATTTTGTTCATGTGTCTGTAAAAATATACTCTCAATTAAAGAAAAAAAGTATAAATACTGGGAAATATAACTGACTTTGGAATTAAGTCACAAGTACAGGAAAATACACACACCAACCTCATTCCGGGTTCAATTTTCCCCTCCCCTTCCAGATCACTGCAAGAGAATACACAACTAGACCCATGGGAATGAGATTCTTATTCACTGAAATGAGGATTTTCCACTCAGAGGTCTAAAAGTACTTAGGAACCCATGCTAAGAACCAGTTCTTCCATTACTTGTATATGATCATTTACTTAAAAGAGGAAGCAATGGATTCATCTGGGCACTCACTTAGTCATGCACTTCACCAGTAATTATTGCTCTTTACCCTCAGCCAAGTACTTGATCAATGCTAGAATCTAGAAATACAAAGATCACCACCACTACTCATGAAGCCAAAAACAGGGCAAGAACATAAACAAAAAAATCATATTATAGTCGCATATATGCAGAAATGAAAGTGTACACAGGTTTAGCTGTACAATGAAGGATGTGATGTTTCATTTAGCCCAGCACATAATGTGCCAGTGGATATCCTCGGCACAGAAGACACACCCATGACCTTGGACTAGATTAGAATGGATGGGAACAGAAACGACAGAATTGATAGAGAAAGAGAGACAGGTGTTGCTTAACTGTGTAGGGATAATCATGATACCACCATTGCAAGGTCAAGAGAGTATTAAATGAGATGTATCATTTAATGTAGCGCAGTGCCTAGCATATAGTAAATACTTATTAAATGTTAACTATTATTGCCCCCCTAAATCTTCAATCTGATATTAGAAGCACTGCCTAAGAACAAAAGTTTAATCATACGGGTTTTTGCATATACAGAAAGGTTAATTCAATCAGCACATAAGCCCCTAGGCTCTGCACAGGCAAAAGAAACAAAAGAAGTAAAAAACATACCCTCAGCCTGCAGAAGCCCTGCTTATGTACACACACCTCTGACTTCCTTCTATTAAAACATTTCCTCTCATTTCTTTTTGTTCTATCTCTTCGCTGCCAACCAACCAGTGCAGGCCCTTGACCTGAGAGCGCACATCTTCACTTAAATCTGGGCTGCCTCCGGTTTATTTCCTTGTCTGATCCAGGCTTTGGGGATAATCCACCAAACTTTTCCACTTCTTTATTTCAGTTATCCCCCAAAACCTTAATTTGTCATTTCGAATAGTCCTATTCCCTTTGGACTAAACTAAAGGTCTGCCTTTTCCCAGAGAGAAGTCGCAGAGAGTAGAAAAAGTTCTGAAAAAGCTTTTCTTTTTGTTCCTCTTCATATCAATGCATTAAGACTCTGAAAATCTCCTGTCTCCAAAGTCTTGTGAATAGATGACCAAGCACATTTTAAAAGGGAGAATAAAGACTGTAGCATGTAGGAACACTTTTCAATGAGTATGCAAAGCTCTTTTTAGGCTTAGCATCAATCTGGGGCGGATCAGCTTCCTTATCTCTTTTTCAGTAAGGGGAAAAAATAGGAGGGCGCTGGCTCTGAATTTCTATCACCTAAAATCTAGCTTTTTATGGAGCATGAAACTAAGACCCAAGGTCATGATTACATTTTGCAGGAAGACCTTGACGTCTGCAATGGGTTCAAGAAGTGACATCCTGTGTGACAAATAAACAAAAATAGAGACACAGAAGCCCCAGGTTATCCACTTCCAGGTTTTTTGTTTGTTTGTTTTTGTTTTTGTTTTTGTTTTCTTAATGTATTTGGAAGCTGATAATGTGACAAATACTTCTAACTCCACACATGCTCAGGGAACAGAAAGATGCCTGAACTGGAGGCATCCACATGTACACAGCTGTCCATCTAAATAGATGCTTTTAGCAAATGATTTGCTTATTATTCTTTTGGAGAGGAAAGCACAGGAAGTCATGACAAGACATAGAAACTCACTGTTCTCTACTTTGGCTACAATCCTGAGGGCGGTTCTTGAGTGTCAACTATCAAGAGTCAGAGGCACATTGACCATGGAGCTAATTAATCCACAGATTTCTTTACTTGTGGAGGTCCCTTCCACGATGCTGGGAAGGACCCTGGCAATAGGTGACATATATTTTTGAAAATTTCCAAAAATAAGACTTTTTAACTCAATTAAGACTAATGCTCTCTATTCCCACTTCCACTTAGCCATACTTGTCCTCATGTCATGTGGCACTAGAATAACTGCAGGCACCCCAAGGATACATTTACTTTGGGATTAGTAGGATATAGTCACTTTCATGGCTTTTTAGGGTGTAGGAATGGCTTCTAGGAATACTCCTATTATAACTGGCTCATGACAGCATAAGGCCAAAGACCACGTCATACTACTGAATGCTTTTTATTAAGCCCAACCCACACTTGGGAAGTTGAAAGAAAAGAAACAGGTTTTGAAGGATACAGAGCCATTTACAATAGATGAATAAAATCGTAATTACATCATGTTCTGAATTTCAGAATGTTTGTGGTATTCGTTCGCTTTTAAAAATGTATGTTGATTTCCTTTTCATCCTAAACAAATATTCACCTTAACTAATTTTGTGCTTGTAATTTTGAATTCTTTTTATTATGAAAGGCTCCCAAAATGTGGGTCCTGCAAAACCTGGACCTACGTATTTACTCTTGATAATGATGTACATCCAGAATTACAGTGTAGAATTTCAATGTAGAAACAGGAAAAAAAATTCAGACCATAATATTAAAATCCTGTCATTGTGTTCATGGGCTGTTTAAGTAGAATAAAGGATTAAATAATGGAATAAAGATGCATATTATGTTTGCTCAGGATACCTTAACACAGTATATAGCAATTAAAACAATGTATCCACACTGTATTACAGCAAGAAATAAACTGTAACATCTCATAGAAGTGCAGAAAGTATGATATAAAGTTGTATTGAAAACTAGCTTCCCTTATTTTAAAATAATGCAAAAGCAAAGTCAACAAGGAAATTATACCTTAGCTAATCTTTTTAGGTTTATGCTGACAGATGAAGTACTAGCAGTAAAAGAGATAATCTTTTTAACATTATTCTTTCTTGGGTTCTCTGCAAAGTCTAAAACAATTCACAGGAATACACAATTTTCTCAGCAAAAGATTCTGACATATACTCTATTACCTATAGCAAAAAATATTCCATAGATTACTGCATATTTCCTATTACTGTTATAACAAATTACCACACCTTCGTGGCTCAAAATGACACAAAGTTATTATCTGATATTTCTGGAGTGGGGAAGTCTAAATGAATTTCACTAGGCTGATATAAAGGTGACAGCAGGACCGCATTCCTTCTGAAGGCCCCAGGGGCAAATGATCTCTTGCATTTTCATTTCCAGAGGCTGACCACAGTCCCTGGCTCTTGGCCTCATTCTCCTATTCTCAAAGTCAATAATAGCAGGTTAGGTCCTTTTCAGATTGAATCACTGATTCTGAATCCTTTTCTGTCTGCTTTTCCACTTGTAAGGACCCTTGGGAATATACTGGGATCACCCAGATAATTCACAATAGTCTCCTGATTAGCAATCTTACTTCTGTGTTCAACTTCTCCCTTCTGCTACATAATCTAACATATCCACAGCTTCTAGGGACCGGAACATGAATGTTTCTGTGGACCAGTATTCCGTCTGCCACAACCATTAATGAATTGCCTTGTAATGCAGTGCTGTCCTTTGGTTATGCATCTGAAAATATGCTATCATCCTTTCTACACAAAGACTCTACATGTAATCAAAGATTCTCAAGGTCAATATCAATCTAAAATGCAGTCATAGCCAGCAAAAACCGCTTTGTCTGTTCAGAACAGCTCTTAAAGTCTTACAATCTACACCTGATCACGCCTCAGAGTTGCCTCTAAGGTGGGTCATGTTTAATACTCCATCATCCCTCTGTTTGGACATGGATCTAGGTTTGAAACTGATCATGGTTCCAGACTAAGACTATCAGAGTTTTTTTCCTGAGATTTTTTTGAATTTCCAGGGAAGACTCTTTTATCTTCTTTGGTCAGGGCATAGTAAAAACATGACCTCAGGTGATGTTAAAATCCGTGTCCCTCCTACATGGAGAAAACTCTTTACCTATAGTAGCAAAATTAAAACCAAACTCCTGACAAAAGCAGAAATCTGTGTGCTGGTGGGTGAGGGGGCAGAAAGAGAGAGAGATTGATGTGAGGCTAAGTCTCTTTTCCATCCTTACTTCTGTTCTTAGTTACGTGAGTACATAATTCATTTGTTTGTTTCTGGTTCAATTGGGATTGTGCCATTTGCACCCAAAAGACTCTTAATTAGAATCGATGCTGTGTAATTTTGTTATAACTTCAGCGCTGTAATTAATGACAAAGGAATTAAAAACATGATCAAGAAATCCAGATTTCTTTCAGGATGTAAAAACCAAACAACTCTTTGGATAGCTAAAATGGGTGCTTGCTCTTAAGTGTGATCTGGTAGCAATAATGCTACACCATTGTGTTCCTGACAATCTTTCATCTATAGTAAACATCAGCTACAGTTTCTTGAACACTCTCCATATATATTGCTTATATTGAACAAATAACAAATATTCTCATTAAACATATTTTCCCTAGTATAACCAGTACATAACATAAAAATAAAGCCTTTGGATTCAACCAGAAGCTAAAAGCAACATCAGAAGTAAAATAACAGCTACCCGAATTGTGTTATTAAGGTAAGATGCTCCTTGTCATTTTATATTGCCAGTGTAATTAACTGCACTGAATAAATAAATAAATATATGAATGGATGTGTGATGAACAGATACAAGCCCAGAAAGTAGGTCTTGGGTCATTCAATATTAACAACCAAAAGTTATTGATGCTTTATGACCTGTTCATCCATCTGCTTCACTGTTTCCTTAGGTTATATGCTCTGTCCCAATGCTTGGGATTTTCTTTGATAATTTAGCTCTATTCTACACATTTCCAATATTCATAAGGACGTTAGCTAGCCAAAGTTACAACAATAATGTGGTTGAACATTGATTGGAAATAACTTTATAGAATCACTAAATCTTAGTTTGGAGCCATGTAGGAATTGCAAAACAGCAATTATATTTCTTTATTAAATTTTTTATATTTGTTAATAAAAGATTTTATTTTTACATAATGAGATGGGTCTCCTTAAAACAATTCCTAATGAAACTTGATTAGCATATAAATTAAATTTCCTTCTGTTCTTATTCACATACTCCTGTTATTTCTAGAATGCCAGGTTGTACTCTTATAACTATCTAATACTTAAAACATTTATTAATCAGAATGGACACCTCTCATGGGTACAGAGTAAAACCTAAAGCATTATAGAAGAAATGTTATTCTGGTCTGACAGAAAAACAGCAATGGGATTACTTTTTTCTCTGCTTGAACTTCTGCCTGTGTTTTCAATTACCCTAATAAGAAACTTCAGTGACAAATTATCATGATTTCGAAAAAAATGGTTTTGGGCTTGGTGTACCTTTATTTCAAACTTATATCTTATGAACACATTTCAGAAAAAAATAAGTCAAATCATAGGTTATATATACAACTATATATCACAAAGTATTTCTATATTTGACCACTAGTAGTATAATTTACTAATTTAATTACTAAACTATAGGTATATAGTTAAGGCACAGCTAGCCCAAAAAATGTTCCTTAAAAGTATGCTGTGATATCTCTCTAAAAGTGTTTATTTTGGTTTTATGCAGTGATTTCTAAATCACTGCCATCTTTGCTGATATTACACAGCCCATTTAGAATCTGGGAAAAGAAGCTATGATTCTCTTCGTAAAAATAGAAGAAGGTACATACAACCTACTTGCGCTATTTTAAGAGGTTCTTATTGCCTTGATACTCAACCATAAATCTCCAGAGTTGCATGAATTCCACGTTAAGAATCCCTTGATAAAGAATTCCAAGAAGCCCTCATTACAATACAAATTATTAAAAAAAAATTATTCAGGTCAAGGAAACGCCACAGATTAGTTCTCAGAAAACAATCTATGAAGTTGGAGAGCAGATCTAAAGGTTCTGAACAATTGAGGACCATGGAAGGCTATTTTTGTGAAAGAGATATACCCCCAGCATTCATACCCACATGCTTCATAATTACACTGTAAATCTATTTAAAAATACAGATTCTCACCTCCACCTCAGATACACAAAAACTAGGCGGAGCAAGTCCTTGAACAAACATACCATATTCTTTCATATTTCTGTACCTCCTAAGGAGATTTTCTGTTTTGGAAACTATTTTCCCACTTTCTCCAAGGGCATACCCTCCCCGGCCCCCGCCCCCCACACACTTCTGCCTCATTGCCTTCTCACCTATTCAACAGAGCATCAGGAAAAGACCCCACACGATGGTAATTTTTCTGCAACTCTTAGCACTCCCTGAAGCCCTGTTTGCTTTGTGGGAAGTAGGGCAAAAGCAAAAATGTCCATCCTTTGCTGCAGGACTATGTCCATTAGACACTCTGCAGAGCAGCAATTCTTAATGTGACTGCATAGTAGAATCACCAGGGAGCACTTAAAATCCCTGATGCCCAGGCCACATTAGGAACAAATTAAATTAGGTAGGAGCTTGGTATTTTTAAAATTCTTCTTCAACAAGCTCTCAGTCTCCTCTGTGGATTCTTTAAGGACAAAGTCCACCTGACTTGCATCACTTCCAGGAAATCTTCATCATCTGAGTCTGAAATTTTGTATAAACCATTGTTTTTCTGTTTTCTGGCCATCTTCCCTCAGTTCTCATTCGGCCCCTTTTCAATATGCAGATCTGACCAAAGAGGACCTCTTCAGAGAAGATCCCTGGCCACCTTATCTGGAGCAACCCCCAAATTCCATACCAGACACTCTCTGTATTATCTTGACTTCTTTCTTCTAGCCCTAATTGAAATTATTTGGTTTCTTATTTAAGTTCTCCAACCAAACTCACTAGAAGCTCTATGAGAGCCCTGACATTGTCTTATTTATTATTCTTTCCTCAGTACCTAGGGACATAGTAGGATACCAATAAATATATGTTGGATGTATGACTGAATTAATGAATGGATGAGTGAGTGAATAGTGATCTTGTTTTCTCTATTAAATTTTGTGCCCTTGGAGTGCCTGGGTGGTTCAATTAGTTGAGCATCAGATGATTGGTTTTGACTCCAGTGAGCCCTGTGTCAGGCTCTGCACTCAGGGGAGTCTGTTTAAGAGTTTCTCCCTCTGACCCTCCCCCACTCACAGGTGCATGCTATCTCCCTCTCTCTCCAAAATAAGTAAATATTTTTAAAAACTAAATTCTATGCCCTTAAGTTCATCTGCTATGTCATCTAGTTCAACCCTTGTAATCCTTTACCATTGTGCATTGTGTATTAGTTTTGAAGTTAACAAATAATCTCATATGTACTATCTTAATTATTCCTCACAACATTTTAGAGGAAATGGAGCAGTTATAATACTGTTTTTACAGATAACATAAGTGAGGGTCCATAAAGACAGAAAAAGTGCTCCAGGGGCACACAAACAACAGATAGCCTGAGCACATCTGCCCTGTAAGGGTGTCATCTGACCATCTCTTTAATTGTTGTCCCCATAGGGGCACATGTCCTTACAAGGGAAGTGGCTGACTGCATAAGATACAGAGAGAAAGCATAATATTGGCAGTGAATGTGAGCCTCTCCACCCAAACAAATCAATGTCTGTCCATAGTAATATTTGGGAACAGAGTTAACCAATGTCAGCCTGTAGAAATCCTGCCCCACTCTTGTGCAGCCACAGGACCTCAAGCTCCTAACACAACCTAAAACAACAGATCTCATTTTCCAACAATACCTCTGGATTTTTCTCTTTATGTAGTAGAATCATCCAGAAGAGTGCATCTAGAATCCAACATTAGTTATGCCACTTGGGTTTTGCTACTGACTCTTTCATAATTATAATAAACTATACTCAAGAGCATCAAGTTGCATGAGTCTGTCTCACCATTGTGACTATAATTGAATAGTAGCATTAATCATACCCAGACTTTTAGCAAATTAATTAAATGAAGAAGTATAATAGACTTTCCAGTCACCTTATACTTTGTATCTGCTTGCACTTTTTTTTTCTTTAATATTTCTGTTAAGCTCCTTCAGGTAACTATTGTGCAATACAAGGCCTTAGGAAGAAATCCAGAGAAAGAAATTCTAGCAAAGACTTTAATGTCCTTGTAAAGGACTTTACATATGACCTCAAATATTTGCTGTTTCATCCTTGAGACCATTCAAACCTTAAATGGCTCACAACTGTACCATGCCAGGCCATTTGGTACTATTTACAAGCATCCACATGGCATGGATATTTTGAGCAGCAAAGAGGCCAGAATTATTTAGAAACTTAAATAAGAAGCCAAAGAATCCTGCTTTTCCTCCTTTATCCAAATAAAAGGCATCACATGAGAAATAAATATTTATGGATAACCAAATCTTATCCATCTTAACTGTTACATTCCAAATGAAAGGATGCAATAACTGTAGAATAAATTATTCCATACCCAAAATAATCACTTAGTAAAAAGCAGAGTCTAGAAGAACAGCTTAGCTAATTACCTGATTTTCCTGAAGAATAGTCAGCTCTGTCTAGTTAGCTATGCAAAACCAGAAAGAGAGTCTGGTGAAGCTGAGTCAGAAATCAAAGGCATGGATCCCATGAGAGTAAACAGAAAATTTAAGGTCTAAATGAATCAGAACACAGTCAAGTTCACTTACTATAGAGAGAAGCAAAGGACAGGGAAAGTAGCCTAAAGAAGTTAAGTTCACAGTCACCATTAGGGTGCCAATTTAGCTATGACTTGCTGTCCCTAACACTTAGCCTGTGGCAGAACCCAGACTAAGTATAGAGTCACTCATTTCCATCAAAAATCCACTATCTTGCTTCATGATATGATGTCCCTTTGCCATTTAAAACATAAGGGTATGTGATGAATGGATAAAGATGATGTGGTCTGTGTGTGTGTGTGTGTGTGTGTGTGTGTGTATAATGAAATCTTACCATTTGCAGTGACATGGATGGAGCCAGAGTATACTATGCTAAGCAAAATCAGCCAGTCAGAGAAAGACAAAAACAAAATAAAGGAGTATGGTGGGGGGTAGAAAGGAACAGAGAGGCAAACCAAGAAACAGGATATTAACTCTGGAGAACACATTGATGGTTACCAGAGGGGAGATGGGTAGGGGATTTGGGGAAATAGGTGATGGGAATTACAAATTGCACTTGTCATGATGAGCACTGGGTGATGTATGGAAGTGCTAAATCACTACACTGAACACTTGAAACTAATACTACATTGTATGTTAACTAACTGGAATTTAAATGAAAACCTAACAAAAAATAAAGTAAAACACATGGGTATGTGTACACATAGCCAACACAGATAAAGTGACCCTTGAGATACTAAACTGCTAAACTCTTGTCATTTGACTACTTTGCTAATATGAATGAATCTTAATAATATTAACAGCCACTTTATATTTGTCTTTTTGTATTCTATCAATAAATAAGTAAACATGATCTGAGGTGCCAGAAGGAGAGAGAAAGGCACATGAAAGATGCTAACATATTCAACCTATTCATGGAAATATTTGAATCTTGGTAACTTTAGTTACATTAAGTTTGGTATTTCAGCAATGACACAGTGGAGTGGGCCCTGAGCCAGGTTAAATGATATGACATCATTTTAGCATATTTATAATCCGTGCTTACAAAATGTGTCCTTCTTATGAACAATGAACTTCAAAAACAACTATGAGAACAAGAGCTCTATGAATAAGTTGCTTTTTCTGTCTCAAACCCATCACAACATGGGGAGAAGTGATGAAGGGTGGGAAAGATGACATTTGCCCCCAGACCTGTCTCCCACTATTTTCTTATTCTTCATTTATCATCAAAAGTGAATTTGTTTCTTGTTCCCTGCAAAAGTTATCCTCTGGTTAACTCAATGTTTCTCTTCATGTGATTCCCTCTACCTAGAATACACTTTTTTTGAAATCATTATCTGTCCAATGTTACTCATCCCTGTGGGCTCAGCTCCAGCTCCACTCACTTCATGAAGCCATACTTATATCCGAGATTGTTTAGAAAACAGTATCTTCCTCTTCTCACTCTCAAGATACTGAGTCTTCTTTCCCACCACATTTGTCACATTTACCATAAATCCTTGGTGCAGGGTGCAGCAAACTTTTTCTACAAAGGGCTAAATAGTGAGTATTTTAGGCTCTGTGTGCCATACACTCTGTGGCAGCTATTTAACTCTGCCATTATAGCAAGAAAGCAGCCATATGCATGTAAATGAGCTTGGCTGTGTTCTAATAAAACTTTATCTGCAGAAACAGAACGCAGCCTGTTTCCTGACCCCTGGCTTAGCACAGAGATACATGGTAGGGTGGTTAGTAAATACCAGGTTAATGAAATTTTATAAACACCACTAAGGAACATATTTAATTAGCTATATGCTATCATATGGTTATATACTGAATACATCCATTACGAGTCTAGCACAATGGCCAGCCCTATCAATTTTTAATGAAATATGTCCAAGAGGGGAACCATAGGGCTCTGACCAGCTATATGACCTTAAAGTTTAGACAAAATGATGCCATTCTGCCTCATTGGTTTTCTATTAAAGAGAAAGTCTGCAGGGTATACAGTTCCATGAAGATTATGGCCGATAGCCAGACCAGATTGTTTCCCATTAAAAGTATCTGGTTTGTGTTTTTATATTGAATAAAATCAAGTAAATAACTGCTAGAGCACCACACTACCTCCTTCACTATGTGTTTAGTGTTTTACTAGAAATAAATATATAATTGCAGTAACAAAATTGTCATAGTTGTCACACATTTCATTTTAAGCTCACTTAAAGAAATTGGGATTGAATTCATGTCCAATTTTCTATTTTCATTTCAAATAGATTTTGACAATATTTGTTGCAGCTTTTACTAGGAAGTTTTCTTAGCCAAAGAATTTCACTGGTTTTCAATTTACCACACAAAAATTATGCAAAATGTAATAGAAATTGTCTATTTATTTGGATCTATTCCTATCTTTGACACAAAATGTTCTGTTGCCAAAGATAAAGCATTTGGGGGGAATCCCTGTGTGGCTCAGCGGTTAAAGCATCTGCCTTCAGCTCAGGGCATGATCCTGGAGTCCCAGGATTGAGTCCCATATTGGGCTCCCTGCATAGAGCCTGCTTCTCCCTCTGCCCCTGTCTCTGCCTCTCTCTCTCTCTCTCTCTGTGTCTCTCATGAATAAATAAATAAAATCTTAAAAAAAAAACAAAGATAAAAACATTTAAGCAAGATTGTTGACTGCAACACATGCAAAAAATATTCACTCTGTCTTGGAAGTGATACAGTTTTCTGGACTACAGGTTAGAAAAACCTCACGTGATTTTAAAAATGCTAAGTGTTATTTTCCCCTGAAATGTCTTCTACTATCTTTTCAAAAGACATACAAAATTATTCATTTCAGCTCCTGAATTTCTTCTTCTCCTCTAGATTTTACTGAATATAAAAATGGCAAGAAAGGCAAGATAAAATAAAGAAGGAGGAATAAGAAACAAGGACAATGATTTACCCACTGGACAAAGGAGTCCCTGAATCGTCACCTTGTATGAGATTACCATTTCTATTGAATTTGGCTGTTTTCAATTTTTTTTAAGCAATTCTCTTCAATACATGCAAATTATGCCTTTAGTTTAGCAAATGCTGCTTCCTCATATGAATGAAAGATTTAACATTAAATTTAACCAGGACTTTCCAGTAAGCCACAGTTCTGGGCACCTGCACCTTTGGCCTCCTTGAGGATAGAAAGTGTCCCAACACAGAGAATCCAGCACCTCAGGAGGACATAGAGAAAGGATGCTGGAGGCACCATATTTCATTCTCTCTGGATCCCAAACCTTTTGTTTCCACACTATCTTTTGGAAAGTCATAATAAATAACATTTATATTCCTGGGGTTTTGTGAAATGTAGGATGCATATACAATTTAAGACGTTCTAGTAAGTTTTTCTGAGTACAAAGAAAGCACATAATAAACAGGCTTTTCTCCTCCCAGGGACCATACCACTATAGTGGGCCATTCCATGACGGTAGAACAAATAAAATCCATGGCAGAGAGCACTATAAGTTCAAAGTGTGCTCAGAGATCCATGGCAGACCGCCTGTGGAAGATCACAAACTGATTTTTCATCATTTAATATGATGAAATGCAGAATTTTGTTTCTGGCATGATTTACCAATTCACCAGTAATTTCCCCATTTGGTGTATCACTAAAAGCATCATCATTCCATCTAGATAAGGAGGAATAAGAAGTTAATTTTACAGGATCATTTTTTCATCTTCTTTGGCTGTGATCCTTTACAACTATGTTTGAAATGCCATAGTTTAGGGCATGACGTTTCCAGAGTCCTTGAGCACTGATGGATGTAGTAGATCTAAGATATACTTAGAATAGAGTAAATCTAAATCCTACTTGCTGTGTCAAAATACTGCAGCGAAGAACACACTGGGCTCCCTTGTCACTTGAAAGCTTCATGCATTTCCCACAGCAGCTAGCTTAAAATAAGATATTTAATTAGCCCACTGAGAATTTTAAAAATATAATCAAAATCACAATAGGTGATATGGTGCTTAATTTAAATGTTTAGAGATCTGCTCTTAACAAATTTTGGTGTCTACATTACTATATTGTTTGCTATGGGCACTATGTAGTACAGCATTATCTCTAGAACTTATTCGTCTTGTATAGCTATAACTTTGTACACATTGAACAAGTCCCCATTACCTTTTCCCATCCTCTGGCAACCACCAGTCTATTTCCTGTTTCTATAAATTTGACTATTTTAAACACCTCTCATGTTAAGTGTCCCTAACACACACACACACACACACACACACACACACACAAGGAAAGAGACACAAGGACATATTTGGAAGCATGGATATGCTCATAACCTTGATTGTGGTGATGGCATCATGGGTGTACACATATGTCCAAACTCACCAAATTGTATACATTAAATATGTGCAGTTTTTTGGTTTATCAGTTATACTTCAATAAAGCTGTAAAAATAATTCGTAAAAATATAGAAAGATCCTTGGGGCACCTGGGTGACTTAGTTAAGTGTGATTCTTGGTTTTGGCTCAAGTTATGATTCCACGTTCCTGAGATGGAGCCCCAGATTGTGCTCTGTGTTCAATGGGGAGCCTGCTTCTCTTTCTCTGCCTCTCCCCCTGCTCATGTGCTTGCTCTCTCATTCTCTTTCCCTAAAAGAAAATAAATAAATCTTCAAAAAAAAAAAAAAAAAAAAAGGAGTGAAGATCTTCTCCTCCCAAAGTTTTTAAAATACACTGGAGAACTTCCATTTTTTAAATGCTTTTTCTCTGTTTCAAATAAAAACATTTCCATGGTACATAAATAAGAAAAATAATGATTCAATTGTCAAAAATAAGAGTAAAAATCACATAGGTTAAAGAAAATACATGCATCATGGGAATCTTTTCTGATAAATAAAACAAGAAAATCTAAAGATGTGCAATGCCAGTAAAAGAGATAAATTGTGGTTTAACTTGAAAAATCTCCAGATGGTGGGAATTTGGCATGCTATTATTCTTTGAAAGTATGTTCCTAGCTGAGGGAATTGAACCAACTTGCTTAATTCATTAATTAAAATGTACTAATTGATAAAAATGAGGACATAGTTTCTATTTTCTAAAAGCTGCAATATTAAATAATTAGCCTCAATTTATCATTCTTCCTCCACTTCCCACCTTCCCTTGTGGGAGTGCATGCTTATGTGTGCTTAAGGACTAAAACATACGCAATATCTCTTAGAACAAGTCTGATAAAAGAAAACCAAAGGGCACAGAGGACAGGTAACAAAAGCATGTGAGATTGCAGACCAAACAAAAAATGACTTAGACACAAGGACAAATGATGATCAAAGAAGGCAAATACAGCGAACACAAGCCTCTGAATAATAATGCCTACAGATAAATCATTTGTTTGATGATTACAGAAGTCAATGAAAGGAGTTTGACAAATGGTAAGCTCATAACGCTAAAAGCAAAATGTATCAAGAAAAGCTGAGCACTGAAATTGTCACTATTGGTGGGTGAAAGGAACTCCTGTTATGTTCCTGGTAGGAGGGTATACCGGTACACTTTTTCTAGAGAATATGATTATTTTTGCACAAATTTTATTGAAAAGCTTTAACATATTTTATACATTCCACATCTAAGAAAGATTTGTATAAATTTTCTGCTGCAAGAATGTAAATGATAGCATTTAGAACTCGAATAAATTAAGAGATGATTTAGATGTCTAATAGAGGATGACTGATTAAATTTGCTACAATTATACTATGGAATACTATGCAGCAATATCAATGATTTAAAAATGTTTTTAACAAGGAAATCTAGTTATTACATTTTGCTTAACAAATTGGCATGTTAAAAGAATGAGTAAATGATCTAAAACAACAGCTCTGGAGTTGGATGACCTGAAAAAAAATCTGTATAAAAGCTTTTACCTCTGGCATTTACTATGCAAGATGACTATTCAAATTTCCAATTTCTTTTTCTGGAAAAAGAAGAATGAGTATACTTGCTATCTCATTGTGTTTGGGGGATATTAAAAAAAAAAGGGATAATACATTCATTTTACCTGTTGAACAACTGCACATAAATGCTGTTGCTAGGGGATCCCTGGGTGGCTCAGTGGTTTGGCGCCTGCCTTTGGTCCAGGGTGTGATCCTGGAATCCCAGGATTGAGTCCTACATTGGGCTCCCGGCATGGAGCCTGCTTCTCCCTCTGCCTGTGTCTTTGCCTCTCTCTCTCTCTCTCTATCATGAATAAATAAATAAAATCTTTAAAAAAATGCTGTTGCTAGACTAGCATAAATACATCACTTGTAAAATATATACATGTTTATTGATACTACTAAGATACGCATATAGTTATAAACCTCAACTGTTTTTTTCCTTCTCTCTTTGGGTTTAAGTATGGTTTTGTGTGTGTATGCGTGTTTGCTTTTTGGTTTGCTTTAACTGCATTCCCTAAATTTTTTACGTGGAGAAGAGTCTGAATCAGGGGTTCTGCTACAATAACAACTCTAATATCTCAGCTTCTTAAAAAACAAAATTTTATTTTTCACTAGTGTTACAGGTCCTTGGTGGGTCAGCAGAGGTTTCTCCAATCATCCTCATTCAGACACCCAGGCTAATGGATCAGCCACCATCTCATGTACTGCAAACCCCTATTTGGGGACAAGAAAGATGGCAAATCTCTCACTGCCTCTTAAGCTTCTGCTTCAAAGTGATGTACACCAATTTTGCTTCACATTTTTTTCCAAAGCCAGACACATACTCAGAAGGAGAAGCTCAATAAAAATAAAAATATATTCTTAAGCCAAAAAGAATTTAAAGCTAATGTGTAGCCTATCATAAGCCATTTCAAGTTTTGAGCAGAATGTTGATATGAGACTAGACAAAGTTGTCCCCTAGCCAATACCTGGAGGGCAGAAATTAGGATGAATAACTGTGTGTCCATATCGACTGATGAGTGTCACCTAATTAAGTAAAAGGATATTTATAGGCAATAAGGAATAGAAATCAAGGAGCCACAGGATTAATAAAGAGTTTAAGAGATTACCTAAATTATTCCCCTCTTTCAAGACATAATGATCACATTTAGTCATCACCAGCAGAAGCAAGTAATCTAATTTAATTTCCAGTGTACAAATGCCTTCATCTGGCCCCTGAGGTGGGCTGCACTAAGGAACTTCAATACATTCTACCAGGAGAATTTTTTTTCTTGGCCCCAGCTAGCGAACAGCTGAGGATCTACGACTTGAGAACCGATGGGCCTTGTAATTGCTTTCCTCACTCATGTAAGCACAGCTGCAGCTGTCATTCATAAATGGCAAAGCTAATCCTTTATAAGTTTTCATATTGGCCATTTGCTTTAAAACACCCAATGCCAATGAGTTTGCAGAGGTAGCTCAGTGAGAAAGGAAGGGTCTCTGGCCACTGGTCCGAGCACTGGAATATCTCTCATAAATCCTTGGTCTTCATTCTCAAAATTCTCACATTTTGTTATGGTTCCCTGGGATATCACTCCACTCATCAATACCTCCATTTCCCTGTGAGGAAACTGGAGAAGCTTATTATTTCTCTCTAAAGTATTTTAAAAAGCTTAAATGAATCATAAAATTATAAAAAGTCTTGTAACTCTATACATATATTCAACATCTTTTTAACAAAATAAACTTTAAATATGTGTTATTGTTTAAAAATGGTGACTAAAACATTAGAGCATCCCTGGAAAGATAAGAGACAAATATGTGTTTGTCAGAGTCAACAAAGACTAATATCCACAATAATTAAAATCCACCATAATTTTCTTACACTAACACCATATTTAAAAACTTAGGGACAAATGAAAAACAACTGGTAATATATAGTGATTTTCTATGTTTGAGAGATACCTTATATGCTTTTCTTATTTTTCCATCATATAATTTGTTATTTTTAAACAATGAATGAATGAATGAATAACAGTAGTCTGAAGGACACTAATTTTTAACCTTTGTTCCTTTAAAAGCATGACAGGCTTACTCAAGCCCTCTGCCGATATTTTATTAACGCAGGTAGAACAGTAGTTCTTGTTTGGGGTTGTTGGTGAAAAGGGCTCAAGTCAGAAATAAAATTTATGAAATTAAAATTTCCTTCTACCCAATTCCTACCCTTCTACTTAAAATCAGTAGGGATACATAACAGAGTATGGGGAAATACCCATGGTACAAATAATCTTGGGGACTTTGTTTTCTACATAAAGAAAACTCTAAGTAGTCAAAAAGACAAATGACAACAAATGCTGTTATTTGGATGTAAGGAAACTGGAACCCTTATTATGAACTGCTGGTGGGAATGTAAGATGGTATCCCCACTTTAAAGGCAGTTCAAGGATGCCTGGGTGGCTCAGCGGTTGAGTGCCTGCCTTCGGCCCAGGGCGTGATCCTGGAGTCCTGGGATCAAGTCCCATATTGGGCTCCTGCATGGAGCCTGCTTCTCCCTCTGCCTATGTCTCTGCCTCTCTCTCTGAGTCTCTCATGAATGAATGAATAAAATCTTAAAAAAAAAAAGGCAGTTCAGCTCTACTTCAAAAAGTTAAACAGACTTACATACGACTCAGCAATTCCACATATAACCCCAAGGGAAATTAAAACACATACCCACACAAAAGTTTATACATGAATGTTCATAGAACATTATTCATGATGGTCAAAAAGTAGAATGTCCAAATGTCCACTAACAGATGAATGGATAAATATATGTGGTATATCTATACAGATGAGTATTAGCTAGCTGTCATAAGGAATGAAGTACATGGATAAATCTTGACAACATATGCTAAGTGAAAAAAAAGCCAGAAACAAAAAGGTCACATATTTTATTATTCCATTTATATAAAATATCCAGATTAGGCAATCCACAGGGACAAGAAGTAGATCAGTGGTTTCTAGGGGTTGACAGGAGAGGGAAATGGGGAGTAACTGGTAAGGCGCACAGGATTTCTTTTAGTGGTGATGAAAATGTTCTGTGATGAGATAGTGGTGATGGTTGCATAATTCTATAAATATATTAAAAACCACTAAGTTGTATACTTTAAAAGAGTGAATTTTATGGTATCTGAATCATATCTCAATAAAAGATACATTTTTCAAAGAGAAAACTGCAACATAAATTTCTGATCTAACATTCAGGTAAAAGGAAGTCTCTCTTTTTCCTCTTTCATGAGCAAAATGTGTAATAATTTCAATTACCAGTTCCTCCAAAGGCATATTTCATATTAACTTTGCCATTTCCATGTGGGAGGTAAAAATGCATTTCTTATTTTGATAAATCAAAAATAATGGAACCAGCTTTCCTCTAGATGAATTCTTCCTTCTCTTCCAATTTGTACTGATCTGGAAGCAAGAGCACACCCGAGGCTACATGCCTTCTAAAACAACATAGGCTTATTCAAAGCTATCTGTTTGCGCAATGCTTTTTCAAAAGCCAACAATCTCCCCAATGCAATGTTAATGAATTTCAGAAATGTCAGCGGACAATTAAATGGTCTCATTCAGGGCAGCCCAGGTGACTCAACGGTTTAGCGCCACCTTCAGTCCAGGGCCTGATCCTGGAGACCTGGGACCAAGTCTCATGTCAGACTCCCTGCATGGAGCCTGCTTCTCCCTCTGCCTGTGTCTCTGCCTCTGTGTGTGTGTGTGTGTGTGTGTGTGTGTCATGAATAAATTTTTTTAAAAAAGGTCTCATTCAGAAAGTTTTTTTTAAAAGATTTTATTATTTATTCATGAGAGACACAGTGAGAGGCAGAGACACAGGCAGAGGGAGAAGCAGGCTCCCTGTGGGGAGCCTGATGTGGGACTTGATCCCAGGACTCTAGGATCACGACCTGAGCCAAAGGCAGATAATCAACCACTGAGCCACTCAGGTGCCCCTCATTCAGAAAGTTTTAAGCAAGTATCTAATTTTTTTCTTTACAAAGTATATTCTTAATCTCATTTATCTATTTCACTCATCCCTCCACCACCTGCCCTTTGGCAACCACCAGTTTGTCCTCAGTAAGAGTCTGTTTTATTCTTTGTCTCTCTTTTTTTATTTGTCATTTGTTTTTGTTTCTTAAATTCCACAGATAAGTAAAATCACATGGTATTTGTCTTTCTCTGTCTGACTTATTTAGCACTATACCCTCTAGATGCATCCATGTTGTTGCAAATGGCAAGATCTCATTCTTTTTTATGGCTGAGTAATATTCCATTGTGTACATATGCCACATCTTCTTTATTCATTCATCTACTGATGAATGCTTAGGTTGCTTTCGTATCTTGGCTATTACAAATAATGCTGCAATAACGATAGGCATGCTTACATCTTTTCAAATTAATGTTTTCATATTCTTTGAGTAAATACCTACTAGTGGAATTACTGGATCATATGATAATTCCATTTTTAATTTTTTAATTGCATTTCTGTTTTCTACAGTGGTGATACCAATCTGCATTCTCATCAATAGTACACAAAGTTTCCTTGCCTACATTTGTTATTTCTTGTCTTTTTTTATTCTGTTATGCTAGGTGTAAAACACTGTGGTTTTGATTTGTATTTCCCTGATGATGAGTGATGTCGAGCATCTTTTCATATGTCTGTTGGCCATTTGTTTATCTTCTTTGAAAAAAATGTCTATTCAGATACTCCACCCATTTTTTAACCTAACTATTTGCTTGTGGGGTTGTTTTTTTGGCATTGAGACATATAAGTTCTTTATATATTTTGAATACTAACCCCCTCTAGATATATCATTTGCAAATATCTTCTCCCATTCAGTAGGTTACCTTTTTGTTTCATTTGTTTTCTTCAAATGTTTCATTGTTCAGTTTTTTAAATGTAGCATTGAAATGACCTGAACTAAACTGAAACTGAACTGACCTCAAAGATAAACTGATGGTGTAAGAGAGAGAGTGTGTGTGTGCATGCATGTGACAGAGAGGAAGAAAGAGATTATATTTCTCCGTGTACTTTCAGTAATGGAAACTGGATATACTATTAATTCTGAAAAGACTAATCTTTCCTTATTGAGGGATCTCAACTATCTGTTAAATAAGATATATGTAAGCTGAATGTATTTGATTCATAGGATCAGGAGGTGGTGACAAATCCTGAGAACCTTCACTTACCCCTTCCAGAGCAAGGCAGATCAGAGCTTCCTTGGCACTTCCTGATACTCTCCTCTGCTGACAGTGGGCAGGAACGTGGGTGCTCACACTTTTTCCCATACCAGCCTACTTTGCAGTCACATCTTCCACAGTTACACTGTCCATGACCTTCACAATGAGAGTGTAAAAAATATGAAAAAATAGACAATGAAGTCAGAATTAGTTTTCATTTCAACAGTGAATATCACAAATGAGCCAGGATCTTAATTAACACCATATTAAATACTAAAGCAAAGGCACATTTTTCTCAAGTTCTTAAATATTTGATTTACATTGATTGATCATGAGGGGTAAAGAAAATCAACTACTCTCAATAAGATAAACGGGTTCATAGGGCTATAAACGAATCCATCAAAATCCAGGTGTTTGTGATTGTATTGGTCTGCCAGGGCCTAAGTGGAGTATTTGATGGATTTAGTAATTAATTCATGTGGAGAAGAGACAGGAAATTGAAAACAATTTGCTGCTGAAACATGTGTTATCTTGTGGAGAACCCCATAATTTTTATTACCTTTTTTTTTCTACACACTACATGCTCAGCCTAGAGACTCTTAGCCTAAAACCAATAACCTCTCTGGAGTTCACATTCCCTATGGATAATGTAGTATACACAAAAGAGGTCAGGAAAGATATTAAATTTCTTTACACATGGTCAGAGAGCCTGTAATGAATTGCGATGAGTAGTGGTATGGTACAGTAAAAAATGGCCTATGTATTCAATCAAATAAGTGAGTCCAAATCCTGATCCTGCTATCTACAGAATAGAGCTGGTCAAATGTCAACCTCTCTGAGGTTTAGTTTCTTCATTTTTAAATAAGATAATACATAATCTATCCACATGTATCAGGAAGTACATAATATATCTTAAACTGCTATATAAAAGCGAGCTATTGTTATTTTTGAGTCCACATGTGTAAACAAGTAGGAAAAGAAAGAAAAGCGAGAAAGAAAAAGCATGAGCTTTTATTAATTCCTAATCAATATTCAGATACTCATTATCACAGATGCAGAACACTGTGGATTTCTAAAATTGCTGAAAAATGCATGATTTTTAAAAATTATAAGTAGGCTCCATGCCAAACATGACACCCAATGCAGGCCCAAACTGACAACCCTGAGGGTCAAGACATGAGCTGAGATCAAAAGTTGGATACTCAACTGACTGAGCCTCCCAGGCATCCCAAAAATGCACGAAAATTTGTAAAGGAAGTAGAATTATATTTTCTTTTTTTTTAGAATTATATTTTCTTTAAGTAAAATGAATATGATGCTAATGGATGAAAATCTATACTATCTTGTCTTTGGCACCTGATATTAATAGAAATCATACAATATGGAAACTGTTCTTCAGTGAGGACTAGCCTGTTTTATCAAGAGTCCATAAGGTTTGTGGGAAGATATTTATCTTTTGAGTTGGAAGAATTGGACAATCTACATATAGGAAACTTTTCACCATCTATTAACCTGGTTCTTCTTGGAATAGATCATAAAGTCATAGGTCAAAGTGGAATGAGATATTAGGGATCAGTGAGTCCAAATTTTTCATTTAATGCTATACTCAATTCAACATACATTTATTGATCACTTATTATGTAACAGGGTCTAAACAATAAATCCCTATCACCATTAATACTCTGCCTTTGGGCTCACCATTTTAAAGGAAAAGAAAATTGTGACGGTTAATAAATACATATGATACGTCAATGTGATCATTTAAATCTTTAAATATAAGAGTTTCCCTTCTAATAGTTTAATTTATTGGCAATTATGTTTCAGAGATTGTTGGACTTTGTGGTTTTTTTGTTGTTTTCCCAGAAGTTCCTACTCTTCTTACCCGTCCTCATGAAATTTAGAACAAAATTTCCAGAGTTAATTGCAAATGGGTAGGTAAATAACAATTCTAAAACAGATTTTAACATTTCAAGTATGATTAATTCTGCTGTTTATAGAAGCCAATGGCTTTGAAATTCTTGGAGACAAGAGGTCTCATTCCTAGGACAGATCTGCTACAAGGATATTGGACAAAGTACAGAACATGCTGCCATTTTTGAGAGACTAGTTGACACTTTAACAATAACAGTGAAAACAGTTATATTGAAAGGGGGAAAGAAAGCTTCACTTTGAAAAGTTTAAAATAGCTGTGAATGTTAGACGAAAATATTCAGTAAGCAAAGATGCCAGGCAGTCCCCAACTACCCAGAACACCGCCACCACACACACACACCCAGCTGCAGTCCCGGTCCCTAGGCGTCAAATGAAGCAAGAGCCTGTGTAAAGGGAGAGCTGTGATTGAGGGCAGAACGTTCCCAAGTTCTGTGGCTGGAATATAGGCTTCAGAGCAGCAATTAGTTTCTATCTCAGGTTCACTCACATGTCAACATTTAAAACAAAGCTGGTGGTAGAATGAAATGAATTCATGAAGACGGTTAGCAGTTACAAATAAGAGATTTTTAGAGTTAAGATCTGGTCCAATTAATAACAAAAGAAGTCAGATGAACTGGGGATGCATTGACATATTTTGAAAAAAAAAGTGTAGCTGCTCTAGGCCTAGAAGAAGAAATCTCTGAAAGTCTTTCACCAGGATGCTCCAAATTCACTTTCTATTTTCTATTGCACTGTTTTCCTCGCTTGGTTTTTAATCTCAATGTTTTCCTCCATAAAGTTATGCCTTATTTTTATCTCTTCACTATTTCTGTGTTCTGATACAATCATGAGGGGGGAAAGTAGCCTATGCAGTCCTATATCTCTATTTCCTGTGCATTCGTGCAGCCTCATGAACATTCTCAAAAAATGAGTCTTATACATTTGTGTATCACCCCCATGCATCGCCAGCCCCAAGCACAGCTGGGAAGAACACACACAATGTGCACTTTTGCCACATGTGTGATGAGCCTTAAGCTCATGTGCCTTCCACCTCAGCCTTAGCCTTCACCCCATCAAAGTCTCCATAACCCCACTGTAGTTCATTGCTTACACACTGGAATAAATTGATGTGACAGTGTCATTATGATTGGCTGTAGAATGAAAGATTTTGCCTCTAAATAGGAAAATATCACAGTGGGAGCATATTATCTGGTTCAGAATGGCCACCGCTCCTCTTCAAATCACCTACTCAGGAGTCTCCTCTATACTATGGCATCTGAAGTCTACATCAATTGAACAAATTTGGGCTGAGGAAAGAAGGGTTATTAAAATATGAATGACCTAAGTCGACCATTCATAATCAATGAAATTCCTAAGAGTCAATGAATTCATGGCAACCATTCTAAATGGTGATAGCAGGAATATAGAATGTTTCTTAAGGGTTTAATTGTTTTGGGAAAATAGAAATATCTAAATCAAATGTCCCAATGAGGATCACAGAGAAGCAAATGTGGAAGTAATAAAGTAAGGTTTAAATCTAGTCTAATAGGATGAAAAATTATATTGACAGTAGTTTTGCTGATCTAAATGTTTATTAGAGATGGGCTTAAAGCATAAACATAACTTTTATGGTAACAAAGATTATATTCTATATCTTTTATAACTCAAAATCACATGCTGTTCAAGTATATTTCAGAACATCATGGATCTCACTTTAAATGAAACTGTATTTTTTCTATAAAATCCTTTATGATATTGCATCAGTCGAGTTAGGAAATCACTTAAAAATGCATGGTATTGATATCAGATTCTGAAGCTGGTATTGAACCTTTCAGAGAAGATAAGAAATCATAAAATGAAATTTTAATTTCTCCCCTGGAGTTACTAGTTCCTCAATTTCAGTATGAAAGTTATGCCAAAGAGAGAGAGAAGGGATCATTTTATAGGGATAAAATGAAGATGATGAAAATGCTCGGTTTTGATATATAAAAAAGAGTTTATAAATGATATCTGTTTAGCATGAAAATCCTTTTGACTGCCATAATATATGTGCCATATATAGCAAGCCTTCTCTAGATAAATAGTGAAAGACATATCAAAGAAGAAATTAGGAGATCTCTGCCTTCAGTCTAAAGTCACTGTCAACCTTTCTGGCCCTCATTTCATTTTATCTTTAAGATGACATAATTAGAAGAAGTGAATTTTATTACCACACTGAAATGTCATACTTCCGTGCTAGCTTGTCAAATAGTAGATAGATAGATAGATAGATAGATAGATAGATAGATAGATAGATAGATTTGGCCTCCAGGAATTAATTTTATTGCTTCTAACAAGTGTTACTTTATTTATTTATTTTTATTTTTTTTACAAGTGTTACTTTAAAATCTGTAGGCAGAGGATCAACAAATACAGAATATTTTTTATCCCTGCTATGAAACATGTAAAGAACATACATTAGAGAATGGCTTTCAGAAACCTATGACCTGAATAAAACACACACACACACACACACACAGAGCAATGGAAGAACAACATGGTGTCCACTGTAATGGGATCGCAGCCTAATCCATACACATGTGCGGGCAGTTGGTATGATTGCCATGCTGGACATGTAGGAGATGGTGTTGACACCAAAACTTATTTATTTTTTTAATCATTGTGCTCTTTTGAGTGAAGTCATCTCAGAAATATCAGTCCAGGACAAATGTAGTGGCATCCATTCCAGACAAACATTCTTCTGCTGTAGAAGATATTTCTTTCTTTTAAAATGATCAAAACCACTCATGAACTGGAATCTGACTTTTGCAATTAGCTTCTTACAAAGGAATATGAAGACCACTGATAGGAAAAGTTTGGGGGGAATAAATTAGTTCTAACTAGTACTTGTTATTTAAAAAAACAAGTCCATTTAATGTATTTGAATTTTCTTTCAAGGCAATGCAAACTGAATATACTTAATCATGTCTTTCAGTTTTTTTCCATAATGCTTTGGTAATCCACAATGATAAATTTCCCCACACAATAGAGTTCTATCAAATGATTCCATTTTCCAAATAAAAGGAAAGCTAAGCCAGGACTAACCTTCTATTTTCATCATTTTGATAGGCAGGCAAAATTGAAAAATTGAGTTTAAGGTCACACTGTGGCATATTTTAGCAATTACGGTATTTGGGGAAATAGACCAGAGTGTAAGCAGTCATTGGGAATAAAAGTTATTTCAGAATCAGGAGGTAAACTCAGTGGAGCAGCTCACAGAACTGCAGTAACACAGAGAACAGTTGGTACACTTCAGGATGGCTGGTCATGCCCTGGTCATTTTAGTTACACTCCAATAGTTAATGTCTCTGAGGTGTCGTGTATGTGTGTGTATCTGAGTGTACACATTAATTATATCTATACAAATTAATTGATACTTACATACACACACATACTATATGAATGATAACAACAAATAGGAGTGAAAGAAAAAATAAATAAAACATTTAAGAACAGAGAGCAGGTTTTAAAATACTTGTCTTCTCTGAATTTACAATGTAGTAGGCACAAAATGTTTATATTTCAACGCATTATTGAATAGATAAATTAACTCGGTAGGAATGAATGAATACAATAAGACTGTCAATTAAAAGAGCAACTTCAACCAACCCACCGGGAGATTTCCCTGGGACTCAAATAAGACAAACACCTTGAGGATGGCAAGAATAGGAGCTAAAAATAAAGCTGCATTTTATCTGAGCCTTCTTATATCCCAGCCTTGCATAAATCACTAGAGAATACTGCCATAGTTGGGTTACCTCTGTCTCCCAACACAGAGGCGCTAACATCCCCAAGAGTCAGCTGCTGGCATCCTTACTATGGTGCAACTCAGATGGGCAATTAGGAAAATTGTGAAAACCGATAATTCACTAAACAGAAAGTGTAGAATTTGACAGATTTACTGAGAATGAAAAAATGCTGGAGATGGGTAATGGGTGCCTGCCCCAGATCATAACATCATTCAGAGAAGCTCGGGCTTATAAGAATTTTGAGCATCCAGAAGACAGTTCTTCCTTACCAAAGTAAAATAAAATTGAAGAAGTTTGTTTGTATCACTTGGAGATTCAATTACATGAGTACTTAGGTGCTGTATGTGTTTCCAGACGACACTTAATGCCCACGTGAACTATGTCAAGTTACTTCATTTTTCTGAACCTGAAGTTTCTTCCCCTATTAAAATGCAGGTAATAATGTCTCCCCCCGAGTTAGGGTGAACATAAGTTGGAATGAGGTGTGTGAAATGGACTAAAAGAGTGGAGTCTCTGTTAAAATGAGTTTCTTCTTCCCTAAATTCCTCCTTTTAAGTGTGGGAGGCAGGCTTGGGAACATTGGCCATACACCACTCACTGCCACAAAGGGATAAGATCGCAATTACAGACTGGATGTCTTGTTGTCTGAACCACAGCCTCTTGCCCCATCCCTTCTCCCCACAGCCATGGGTCCACCCCCACAGCATGGAGACCACATGTAGAGTTAAACTATTCTTTCTTTCCTAAGCAACTCCTACAATAAACCTGACCAACCACAGCCATAACTGCCCAACTGCTTCACTTTCCCTGAAATCTTCTAGGATAGGGATGGACAGAAAATATGAGAAATTGGAAAATAGGGCAGAAGGAAGAGATGAAATGGAGAATTTCAGATTCCAAAGAAGCCTCCTGATGACCTTCACCTGCCCAACCTATAATGGTAACTCTGAGCCTAAATGACATGCAGTAGGAATTGTGATCTTATGAAATAACTGAAGTGTCAACTGAATCTTCATTGCCCATCTTCACCCATGACCTCTCTCTCTCACAGTGAGACAGTATAGCACACAAGACCCAGAGTGGTCACTATTTTGTAGCTATTCTGAATTTTTCAACCCCACACCAAAACCAAGAGTTTATCAAGGAAGAACATACCCTATGTAAAAATGAATTAATTAATTAACTAATTAATTAATTAAAAAACAGAAAAAAGTTATATCAGAAAGTCACAAACTTTTAATTTTTATATATAGCCTGATTATCTCCTTTCATTTCCCACTTAAAATTGTATGAATTCATGTTTTACCTCACAAACAACTTTAAAATGGCATTATTAAATGACATTTCCTGAACTCTAATAGAGTTTCAATTACTTACTCTAAGGCTCTAACTTCTCATGTTCAACTCTGACCCTTCACACTCATATATTCAGTAGGTTGAAAAAAAATATATCAACTTTGTTTTGCCATTGGTTCTTTAGGCCCAGTGTGTCTAGAAATGAATTGGACAACTTCTTTCTATATTCCCCATTTCAGTAAATGGCACACATTTACCCAAACAACCAGACTGGAGACCTGTGAGTGTACCACTTCGCTGCCTAAAACCATCATTAGCGCCCCATTACCCTTAGAATAGAGTCCAGTTCTGCAACAAGGTAAAAAGATCTCCAGTTGTTTCTCGCCAGTTTTACCTTTTGTCACTTGTGCATTCTGGTGATAACTAAACTGATTCTAGTCCCCTGCACAGGTCACATACTTCACTTCTATTCTCTTTGCCTAGGACATGTTTCTCATCTCTTTGTATCTGCAAGCCTACCTTCTAGGTTGGGTAGGGGTAGACTATGTACATGGTGTTTGAAAACATCAGCAATGCATTAGCCATATGTTGCCTCTGTGAAGAACCTCATCACCTAAGTAAAATGTCAAAGAAGCCCACACCTAACATTCCTTACAGAGTCTATTCAGTTTGTTTGTTGCCTCTCTAGCCCCATATGATGTAAACTCCATGAGAGGAAGGATTTGATCTGTTGTGTTCACTGCTATTTCCCCAGCATCATGGCCAGATGAGCAACCAATGAGACTATGCAACTCTCCCATACCACAGTATATGAAAATTTCATGTTCATGTGGCAGTACTGTCACTGTTGTTTTGTTTTGGTTTTGGGGTGGTTTTTTGTTTGTTTTTTGTGTTTTGTTTTGCTAAACTGAATTTTCTTTTTTAAAAAAAGATTTTATTTATTTATGAGAGACACACACAGAGAGAGAGAGAGAGAGAGGCAGAGACACAGGCAGAGGGAGAAGCAGGCTCCATGCAGGGAGCCGGATGTGGGACTCGATCCCGGGTCTCCAGGATCAGGCCCTGGGCTGAAGGTGGCGCTAAACCACTGAGCTACCGAGGCTGCCCACTAAACTGAATTTTCTGAGGGTAGAACCTGCAAGTTTCTGTATTTAGTTTTTTTTTTTTTTTTTAAGATTTTATTTATTCATGACAGAGAAAGAGGCGCAGAGACATAGGCAGAGGAAGAGGCAGGCTCTTCGCGGGGAGCCTGATGTGGGACTCGATCCCGGGGCGCCAGAATCGCACCCTGAGCCAAAGACAGACGCTCAACCACTAAGCCACCCAGGCATCCCTATGAATTTTTGTATCTTTATACCCTAATATCTTATATAGTGCCTCTAGCACAGTTAGCTCTTGATAAATATTTGTCATATTAAATTGAAGTTTAAACAAACATTTTTTTCAGTAAAGAAAGAACCTTTACATTTCTTGAGATTCATAGACCTTCTTAACATTTTCATTCTGTCTCTTAGCTGTGAGACCTTCAGCAGGTTATGGAGCTTTCCTGAACCTCAGTACCCCTGTTTGTAAAACAAGCAGGAATATATTCCCTACCTCATAGACTTCTACAAAAAGTAAATGCCACAATCTGGAAAGTGCTTATCACAGTGTCTGGCATAGAGAGCTACTCAAGATTTGCTGGCTGTCACATTTCCACTGAGTAGATAATGGTGTTAATAAAGAACGCTCATATATAATGAATAACAGAAAAATGTGAAAAGGGCCTCCCCTCAAGAGAATGGTGTTCACAAAACATTTAGGAAATTCTCCTGAGCATGAGGGATAATCAGAAGAGGGAAGCCCTTCTGCTGTGGGAAGTTCTAGCAGCAGGCTCTCCTCAGCAGGGCCAGAGAAGCTTCTGCAGCTGCATAATCATGATTAAATAGGGCAGCTCTTTCATCTCCCTTTGTCGGCAAACCTGCAGGAGACAGTGGAGTTTCCTATCTACTTGCACACCAATTAAGCAGTCAAGTTCAAAAAGATGTATATGTATATGTTTCTAATTCCTGGATTGTCAAATATAACCGTACTGAAAATCTGTAACTCCATTTTTTGCTCACTGACACTTTTTCAGGTCAATTTGACTATCTTCTTTTTCTCTTTGTGCCTTGAGAATTTCTGGCAAGGTGTGCTTTTCCTTTGCTCCTAAAATTGCAAGCTCCCTAAAGTCAAAGATCATGTTTCCCTCCTGCACTGCTGGAACCAGTAGCCCAGACACTGTCCAGACTCTGGCAAACAGGGTACCCTGGTATCTGCTCTATAAATGTTTATGAGATAAAATTTTTGAATCCACTTATTGGTATTTTTTTTTCAAAATTTTATTTATTTATTCATGAGAGATACAGAGAGAGAGAGAGAGAGAGAGAGAGGCAGAGAGACACAGGCAGAGGGAGAAGCAGGCTCCCTGTGTGAAGCCCAGTGTGAGACTTGATCTCAGGGTCCTGGGATCACACCCTGAGCCAAAGGCAAGTGCTCAACCACTGAGCCACCCAGGCGTCCCCACTTATTGGTATTTAATCCTACACTAATCTGCAGAATAACTTGAGTATATAAATTATGTCAAGGAATTCATGCATGAAAATATCCACAAGAACTGTATTATATGAAGTTCTGTAATATATGAGCACAGCTGTTCGGATGGTCCCCATCATGGACACTGTCATCCAGTCTGCTGGGTTTGTATGCTCAGAGATGAGCAACAGATACCTGGAGGAGGTGGTTCTCTTTGGTGAGGAGTTAGACTAGTTTTAAGAAAGTCCTTTCATCTCTCATCTTCACCCAATGTGTAACTTCTCTGAAGGTTTTCCAAGGTACTCACAGGAGCTCTGTGACAATCAAATGCTTTCCAATGCACATATTCAGTTCATTCATTCATCTGTTCATGTTTTGTTTTTGTTTTGTTTTGTTTTGCGTGAGAGAGAGAGAACATGAGCAGGGGATTAGGGGCAGAGAGAGAGAGAAACAGAATCCCAAGCAAGGTCCACGCCCAGCACAGGGCCTGACACTGGACTTGATCTCACTACCCCGAGATTACGACCTGAGTCAAGAATCATACGCTTAACAGATTGAGTCACCCAGGCCACTCCACAGACTCAGTTCTCTTACAGTTTCTGTGAGAATCAGAATGAAGTTTGAAAATAGGGAAACAAATTTTTTCCTTTTTACTTAAAAACAAGAATGAGGAGAACAACGTACCTGAACAGAAGTCATCGGAGTATCTGTCATAGACAGCCCTACAGTCCCTCTCGTCACATTCACAGGTGTCCCCGTGGATATCTCCCCAGTCTCCAGTTGGGTCAACATCGTGGCAAGAACACTCACCACACACACAAGTCCCTGGATGGGAAAAAAAAAATTGTATATGGTTTTAGTGAAGAAAAATCATGGAAGAAAGCATCTGACATATTGCTTTTTAAAATCTTTGTTTACTGTATATTTAGGAAATACATATATTAGAGAAAAAATTCTATCAAGGAAAAATACCATCTAAAGTGGACAGTAGATATTTTTTAATAAACAAAAGTCTGTATCTCTGTCTATAATTGTGTGGGATGTGTCTTTAGCACAGTACTGATTTCTCTCTAAAATAATATTAAAACAGAATAGATAAAGAAGATGTGGTTTATGTATACAATGGAATATTACTCAGCCATTAGAAATGACAAATACCCACCATTTGCTTCAACGTGGATGGAACTGGAGGGTATTATGCTGAGTGAAGTAAGTCAATCAGAGAAGGACAAACATTATATGGTCTCATTCATTTGGGGAATATAAATAATAGTGAAAGGGAATAGAAGGGAAGGGAGAAGAAATGTGTGGGAAATATCAGAAAGGGAGACAGAACATAAAGACTCCTAACTCTGGGAAACGAACTAGGGTGGTGGAAGGGGAGGAGGGCGGGGGGTGGGAGTGAATGGGTGACAGGCACTGACGGGGGCCCTTGACGGGATGAGCACTGGGTGTTATTCTGTATGTTGGCAAATTGAACACCAATAAAAAATAAATTTATTATTTAAAAAAATAAAATAAATAAAATAAAATAAATAAAAAATAAAATAAAATAAAATAAAATAATATCAAAACAATGAACATGAGTTAGAATCCTTGCCCTCAAGAAACTTGCTATCTATTCAACAAAAAGAAAGCAATGAAAGGCTGTAGGGTCAGGTACAAAAATGTAAAGTGTTGTTATACCTGGATGTTTAAAATGTATTTTAAAACACCCTTATCTGTATTTTAAACATTGAATACATGTGGCTCTCATATAGAATAATTGATGCAGGAGCAGGGATGAGGATGGGTATATGCTAAAGTGAGTCCAGAATAAAACCATGGCACTGCAAGACATATATCCCACCCCTGATTAGCTGTGTCTATAACAGGTGTTTTGGCCTTGGAGATATGCTAACAAAGATGAGGTAGGTTTGTGCAGGGATTGGGGCCTCTTTCCTGCCCAGGAAGCAATGATGGGGAAGAGTATTAAGGGAGACATGGCCAGTACCTTTTGAGAAAAAAGGACTCCTGGCAGTACTACCCCCAGCTCATCTCCAGGAACCCCTGAGTCTCACTACTACCCAGCCTTATTTGGGCAGGCTGCTTCTTGTTTGGCTGTTGGCAGATCTCCACATTGGACAGTTCATGGGAAAGGGGAGGTAGGAGGCAAAACTGCAGAGAGGGGGCACGTAGTGTGTGTTTCTGAAGGACACCAGTCTCAGAGCCCACCTGCTGCAGAACCTGGCCCTGCACCACGGCCCTGTGTATGCCATGGTCCAACCTTTTCCACTTTTCTCCTCTCTCTTTTGCAACACCTATATGGTTACTCCCCATGGGAACACAGCACAAGCTGCAGGCGCTGACATCCTCATGGTGACTACTCACCCTATTATATTAAGATAAAGGCCTCAGGCACAATATATCCTTATATAGTAAAAGAAAACATAACACGAATTGGTATGATGTATAGTCAGACCAATTCTGCATACATTAAAAAGACTTTTCTTTATGATTTTTTGTCTCTTTATTATTTTTGCTCCAAAGTCAGGCCTTTTGCTTTCCTTTCCCTATGTGCGGAAATATGACCCATTTTACTTCTGTATCAATATTTTAATGCCAATTTGTAAAAATATAAAATCTGGGCAGCCCTGGTGGCCCAGCAATTTAGTGCCGCCTTCAGCCCAGGGCCTGATCCTGGAGACCCTGGATCGAGTCCCACATCAGGATCCCTGCATGGAGCCTGCTTCTCCCTCTGCCTGTGTCTCTGCCTCTCTCTCTCTCTCTCTCTCTCTCTCTGCCTCTCATGAATAAATAAATAACATCTTTTTTTTTTCTAAAGATAAAATTGGTTATGTGTTAAGGTTCTCCATGTAGGTGTTACCTATTCAAAAGCACCATTCATTTACAGAAATGAAAAAAATATATAGTTTTCCAACTTCCTAGATTTTTATAATTTTATAGAAGGAAAAACGGTCACTTATTTATGTCATCAGGTTGGCAAAGAACAGTCTCACACAGCCCTCTTTTATTTACCAGAACAGCTAATAAGGGGAAAAAAGATAAGTATTTTCAAGGACTTTTTAAAATGTGTTTACAACTGATTTGATTTGATATCAACAATTAACTCACTTTACATTACATTTTGGTAACACTAATATATTCTTAACATTCATGTCAGAGGTCAGCCTAAATTTTTGATGGCTACCTGACATGTGGTTTCTGTATCTGTTCAATATCATTTTTATTACTGTAAATAAAAGTAAAGCAACTCCAGATCAATTCTGAATAACAACCAAGCCTTCAATTTACTCATAATTAAGATAAGAGAGTTTCTTGAATACTCTCTAGATAATTAGATGCTCATGCTGGAAATGGTTCTGTTAGTCAAGAGATGTTTAAAAAAAGTATCTACAAGAATCGCCTTTTAGCTGCCCCATGCTATTTCTGGATGGCCGCCAAAGAAATTACAGTCCCTACATTAACTACTTGGTCAGTGAAGCTTAAAGAACTATACAGTAACTTTTTTATATTTCTGCTTTGTTACTCAAGAAAAAATTAAAAAAAGAAGATTATTGGTGTGGCAAATGGGGACTCACATCAAAGTCAAACACCATGAAAGATAATTTCCTCCCACCCCAAAGGAAATCCAGAGAAAAGAGGTGTTAACAATTAAGAGCTTTGTTCCCTCCCCCAATCCGTAGTAATGTGATTGAATGACACACCTCTATTACTGCAGATTTTGCCATCTGGAGACGTGCATCTTCGCTTGCTCTCCCAGGGGGTGATATCACACTGGAATTCACATTTATCTCCATGCCAACCAGACCCGCAGTAACAGTTTCCACAGTAACACTTTCCATGGCCTTTACCCAAAATGAATTTTATAGAGTGAGGAAAAAAATGCAACTTTTAAAAGCAAAATTAACTTTCTACCTCTTGGTGATCATTTTTGCCTTTTGAAATACAATGTACCTGCTCTATGGTCTTTGCTTAAAATAATGAAGTTACACATTTGCCCCTAAAACATCATATTTGCACATATACCTACATAATTACACATACAAAGCAAGCCAAAGTGTCCTCTAACTTGTCCTCACCAAATAACTCATTAAAATGAAAGAAATTTCAAAAAAGGACATGAAAGACTATGAAAGCTTGTCTACTACCTTCTGATCTCAAAAGTACGCATCAAAGTCAAACATATGTAAGTATTCATTCTAAGGGCATTTCTGGAACTGGTCATCCAAGTATTTCATTTGAAATCAACCACTGAAAAACCAGTGATAGACATTTACTTGGATGCCCATTATTAATGACTGAACCATTTCTGAAACTGGAGGAAATATTTCATCTTTCCATTCAACCGTTTCCCACATGCTGTTGTGTTCTGCCACGTGGAAAAGAGTTTTTCGGCTAAATCAGTGTTTATTACTCCTTTAAGCCAATAAAATACCATTGACCCTTGACCTCACAATTAAATTCCTCTCCTATTTGTCAATGGGACAGAAATGATAGGTAAGGACGTCCCATCATTTTGTGTTCTGATGTCACCACACTCCCTTTGGCTCCTGCCTCCTATTAAAATTTACCCTGTTCATTTGTACCTACTTCCAAGCAACCCCTAATGAACTGTCATATCCTCACTTACTACATCCATACCTAGCAATCCTACAAGTTCCCAGAAAGTGAAATTCTATTAACCTCAAGTCACTTCTTAGGTCCTCCCTTTCTGTAGTTATGCCACCCATCCATGAACGTGTTTGTTCTTGTAAAGATGAGGTTCATGCTGAATTTTGCTGAGTCTATTCTTTTTGTGTCATAGAAATGTATGTTTTATCAGAGTCTACAGCTAAAGTCTTTGTTCTTCCCTCTCTCTTCTCCTGCAGCCATAATCGCAGAGGGCCCATGGGAAACTGATCGTCAGGCCATCTTTCTTTCTAAACATTAAGGCATTTCTGGCTCATTGCAGGAGTATCAGTAGGGCCTTTGGAATCACACAAGAAGGGGGAAATAAGATAGAAGATTCTGGTCTCTTTTGCTAGTCTCATCCATGAGATGAGGAAATGCAAACATACATCAGAGAGATAAAGGGAGAGAATGAGAGAGAGAGAGAGAGAGAGAGAGCTAGAATGCAATATAAGAAGAGGCAGGGACCTAAACACAGGATGCCAAGTTCTCTATCTAAATGAACTGTAATTTGAATTTCTATGGAAAACTTCCTATTAACCTAAAAGTCAATGATCATCTATACAACAAATTTTCATTTTAATTCGTTCACTTAGGCAAATGTAAGGACCATCAATGATTTCACCAGTGATAAAATATAAAAGCTATACATGTTATTTATGAACTCAAAAATATCTCTCATGTACCCACACAAAATATCACATCCCAGTGCTATCTCCTCAGGAACTTACACTGGAAAATAGTAAGACAACTGCGTACTAAAAGCTTTTCTAGAAGTCTGGTTTTTTTAAAGATTTGATAAACTTCTTAAACTAGAATTTATTTCCCTGTAATTTTAGGAAATTTATGTAAGGTGCTACATACATAAGGATTACCACATTAAATAATCCCAAATCTACATTCTTCGCATCCAATTTCCTTGTATATTTATAAAATTCAGAATTGAAATAGGGTTTTACTAAAAAATCATTGAGATACAGGCAAATAAGGAAAGAAGAATCAGGGCAACCCTGGTGGCTCAGTGGTTTAGCACTGCCTCCAGCCCAGGGCATGATCCTGGGGACCCGGGATCAAGTCCTGTGTTGGGCTCCCTGCATGGAGCCTGCTTCTCCCTCTGCCTGTGTTTCTCTCTCTCTCTCTCTCTCTCTCTCTGATGAACAAATAAATAAAATCTTTTTTTAAAAAAAAAAAAAAAAGGAAAGAAAAATCACGTAAAAATACATTTGTTTGTAGGTATGAAAAATTAAGCAGATATCCTCACAACCCAAATGAAAATAATGTTAACAAGCCACATCTGGATAATTGAGATAAAATATACATTCCAGACAATAAATATAATTCTTTGCTTTGTGTAAACTGATGGAGAAAGAAAATCTCCTTTTAGTTGAGGGTCTGCCTTCAGCTCAAGGCGTGATCCTGGAGACCCAGGATCGAGTCCCACATCGGGCACCCTGCATAAGCCTGCTTCTCTCTTTGCCTATGTCTCTGCCTCTCTCTCTCTTTCTCTGTGTGTGTGTGTGTGTGTGTGTGTCATGAATAAATAATAAAATATTTAAAAATAAATAAATAAATAGTTTCACTGATGGGCTGCAGAATCACCTCTCAACAGACTGGTTTCACACAAATGACATGTAGAAAGAGTGACAATCCCAGTCAAAGTCACCCCCAGAGGATATTTACTGGACTGCTGGTGTCTGTGGTTCAGAGATTTTGCACCATGAAATTGCTTAAGCCTCAAACAAATGGAAATGGTACTAGTGACAAGGTTGGGAGTCAAACATTTCCTGTTGTATTGCTTTGAGTTAAATGGTTATATTTACACACGCAAATAGACTTTGCATTGGTGGTATGCATCGGAACACACTAGCCCAAGCATGTTCCTGATTCTTTTTTGATCCATAATTACTGGAAATGAAATATCAGGAGGATAATATCAGGAGGAAACATAGTATTTGTGGGTGGATTTATCTAATTGTTCTGATTATTCTGTATTAAGCCCATTAACAGAATTGTCTGAGTAGCCTCTAGCTTAGGTCATTGCTTTGAAAAACGTAAATGTTTGTGTTTGTCTGTTTTATCTTGGTGGATTGCACAAGGAAACCAGAGGTAACGAAGCAGACCTAAAATACAAGGGTCTGGATGACCACAAGAATTGAAGCTGCAATTTGCTTTTGTAGACAGAGGGACAGCTTGTCCTAAGTTAGTGACACTTTATGGCTCTCTGGTTTCTCCTGTCCCATTTTCCCCTTATCCTGCCAGGGAAAAATACTCTTCTGAAATCACCCACCCTGCATGCAGAATAAGAGTCCATGCATTGGAGTCCTGTCAAAGATAAATGAAATAAACAATTATTTATTAATGGAGAGATGAAGCCAGAGGTAACCAGGCTGAAACGTTTACATTTATTTAAACTGGAGGGGTTCTCACTGCTGTCTACTTTCCTACTAACCCGTGCTAGCCACGGTTGCAAATATAAACTCTGGGAACAGGCCTCCAGATAGGTAAGCCGAAGAGAAGGACACTCTGGGTGATGAGGAGGGGTTCTTCTCATGAAGCTCCAAATTTCAGGCACTAATAACAATTCTCCAAGGGGTGGGGGCAGTAGCGGGTGTCAACAGCACAGTCTTTGGTTTCAGACAGACAAGAGTCTAAATTCCACAATTGCCGGAATGACCCTGGGTACATTACCCAATGTCTGTGAAGAACTTATTGCAATGCTTGGCACCAGAAAGTGTGGCACATGCAATAAATAGTTCAACAGAAAAATGGATTGAGCAATGGTGTTAGGAATACCCTAGAAATATAGAAAAGATCATGAAAAATGTTATCTAAGTATGTGAAGGGGAGGGATAGATTGTAGGCTAGTAACCTTTTTGGCCTCAAAGTCTCCAATAGGACATGAAACAATTTAAAGGCTTCTGATTTAGAAAGGGAAATAGAATGAAGTTAACACATGCAATTGAGAGATCAGGAGAAAAGTGACAAAATCAAAGTGGCCGTGGTAAGCAGGGAAGTTGAAGTACTGGTAGGATCACTGTGGAATCACACAGCTGGTCTGTTGCCATAATGACCTGGCTCCTCTCTGGGAAGAGTCCGATTTTGCATTTAAAAAGTACTAGTCTATCCTAAATGTCTTATATAAGGGGTTTTCTGAATAAGCATAAATTCAGATTAAATGAGTAAACTTAGTGTAGAAATGTATACAGAGACAAAAGTACAATAAAACAGGTGAAAATCAAGTTATTTACTAATTTCTGTGCAGTTAGTGTACCTACCTCCACATATTTCTTCTGTTTCATCATCTATGCATTCTCTATCGTCACACTCACAAAATTTACCATAAACGAGGCCATTTCCATCTGGATTATCACACTTACACCTGCCACAGTGGCATGTACCTAAACCATGAAAACAAAGCAAAAAGGATTTGTTAAATGCATATAAATGATCACTGATAATTTTTAATCTATTTCTTTCAGAGCCAGAGACAATTCAAGTCAATTTATTATTCCAATTTTGTAATTCTGTGGGTAGGATGAGATAGATAACAACATTCTTTCTTGATGATTATAGTACAGCGATCATATTTTATGGCACAGAGCTATTATGATTGACTTCTAATAGTTTCATGAATGTAAATTTGACCTCCCTAAGTACAGAGCTACTTTATACATGGCTATGTGATCAATGGATGAGTGACTATCTTGTGATTACACCTGGGTCTGAAGTGAACTAAAGCAGAAAATTCTAAGCTTTGTGAGGGAAGTAGCCTTACTTATCTTCCTCACCAGTATTTATTCAATGCTTTGCACAATATTTGAGCATACTATTCATATAATAAATATTTGTGGAATTCATCAAATGCATAAATGAAAAACCTAGAATCTCCTAATAATGTCACCTCCACGGTGTTAAACTAATCCACACATCCTTATGACAGTGGGACCAGAGCAAGTTTTCTTAGGTATAGAGCCTGGGGCCTCGCCCAAACCACAGGGTGGCTCAGAGTGACACAGAGGCACTGGAGTCACCTGGTCAACCACACACCATAGATTCTGCCAAGGTTGAGGATTTGACTGCAACTGCTGAGAGGGATTTCACTGAGAGGAAAACAGCATTCAAATGATCATGAGAGGCAGAACATCCATTTAAGGAACTTCCTTTTGAATACTCATTTTTCCATTTTTAATTGATCATCATAGAAGCCAGCAGATATAAACTGAAACTTACCACTCAGCAGATACCATCCTAGACTTTGGAAACACAGCGGGAGATCAAGTCAGCCATAATCTTCCTCTCAGAGTTTTATATGAGTAAACCAATGTGATAAAATAAATGGAGAAGTGCAAAGTGTTGCAGAAGAGCTTAGCAGGGGATTTAACTGAAACCTGATGGTCAGACACAGAGCTTCCCTGGGGAAGTAGCTCCAAAACGACATACTGAGAGCAAAGTAAAAATAATAGGCAAGAGAAGTGAGATGTTGGGGAGGCCCACTTCCTGCAAGAGACACCAGCAAAGGCTCTGTGGTAAAAAAAGGAAGTAAGAAGAAAAAGTCAAAGACAGCTGGAACATAGAAAATGATGTGGAAAGTGGCATGAAATTAATAAGGCACCTTGAGGTGCAGTTTCCAGAAGTCCTACAGGTCACGTTAAAGATTTCCAACTTTAATACAAGAATAACAAGAAGCCATAGAAATACTTTCAGCCAGTGAGTCAGGTGATCAGATATGCATTTTACCAGATTACACTAGTTGTCATATGCATAATGAAGTGAAATGAAGCGCAGTGGATATGAGGACAGGTTATTACATTTGTCTGCAGGAAAGAAGATAGAGGCTGACCAGGGTGATGGCAGTGAGCTAGAAGGAAGCAAAGACTGTCAGGGGTATTTTCAGGAAAAAGAACAGATAACTCAGGGACTGCCTAAGTGTGGTGAAGGATTGGGAAGATCCAAAGATGATACTGATGTTTGAATTGAGCTCCTGGATACTGGCAGTTTTGTATGTGATGGCCCAGAAAGGGTGTGGATTTTAGACGAAGGTGGATTTGTAGCCAAATCCAGGTTTTAGTAGCTAGTATTATACATTGTATAGCCAGTAGCTATACATTTTTGAGGTCATTATGTCCATCTCTAACTCTCAAGTTGCTGCTCTGCAAATAATATCAACCTCACTGAGCTGCTACAAGAGCCCAATGGTAAACAGATCACCCAGCCATCTTTCTGAAAACAGTTTGTGCAGTTACATCATAGGCTTTCAGAAAACTTTGGGTTCTTCATCTCCTCCCATGAAGATACTAAGCATGTAGTCATGTTCCCAAACATTTCCTCCAGATTCTCTGTATATTGACCCCATAATGTCCTATCTTCATGCCCTCTGCATGATTCTATTAGCCAGGTCATTCACAATTAGCTATTATCTTCAAAGAGTTGTGTTTTTTTTTTTTTTCTCACAGTCACATAGAAATGGTGATTCTGCAGAATTTGAGCTAATTCTTTTTCTTCCTTGAGAATACTCATATGAATTTTATGTTTATTAATTTTCCCTTTCTTGTGTGTGTGTGTTTTTTTCCCCAAAATATTTAATTTATAAAAGTTCATGTCAAATTGAAAACTACAATTCATGGTACTGCCTCATCTCATTTTTTTCTCTAATTATCACCCTTCTTTTTCATTTTCACGTTTATTCATGCTGTCTTACAACCATCCAAACATCTATTCATTAAATTTTCTTGCTGCCTATTATATTGTTGGCAAAGTACCAGGTGCTATAGGAGATAATAAAATGAATACAATTTAAAACTAAGTAAATCACAGACTAGGAATTAAAAGCTTAGATGATCAATAATTGTTACACATACATGAGACCAGATGATGTAAAGTCATTTGCAATAGATCTGTGACAAATACTGTATAGAAAGTATAAACCTCAGTCTGGCTCTGTGAAGGAGGAAAGGCACAATAAAGGAGCAAGTTCTTGAGTTGGCACTTGATATATGGAACGAATTTCAACAGGTGGAGATGGAGAAAAGGCTTTCAATGTTGAGAAAGAAGCCTCAGCTAAGGGATAAGGATGTGGAATTAAAGAACAGTGCAGAGTTTAGCTTGAGTTCGGAGAAAAGGATCAGTTGAAGGCAGAGAGTAGAGGATCAAGAATGTTGGCTAAAGACTCTAGAATTTATCTGTTAGAATACCAGGGGCCTGTCATGGTTTGGAAGCGAGGTGTAACATCGTCAGAGCAGAGTACGCAGGAGCTGTTTTCAGGAAAGATGGAAAGGAACAGACTCTACCTCTAAATTCTACAACTTCTCACTGACACTGTGACAGACAGGCTCACTCACTCCCAGCCACACATCTGAACCATATCTGGCTAATGTGGGACGTTTACAACAGCTTAGAGACTTCCTGTCTCATCCACCAAGTAGAATTCACAACTGAGGCTCCAAGATATGGCAGATGGAAGCCCAGGCAAAAGTGACAGACTCCTGTGCTCATGTTATATCATACTACTTCTCTTAGTTGCCAGTGAGCTCAGTCTTTAGAACTGGTCTTCTGCTTTATGCTAGATTATTTTTACTCTGACTTTTCATCCTAACTAATAAAGCTATCTCTCTCTAGGAAGTCTTCCTTGTCTTGAACACCACCCATACTCTTTTGCAATGGCAGTGGAGCCCCACGTTGCTCTGCAGGCTATGCCTTGCCTTCTGTACCCCTACAGAGTCAGCTTCTGGAACACCTTCAGTCCCCAGATCCATCTCATCCCACCCTGCAGTCTTAATGCCCCAGTCCAATTCCCTCCTCCTCTCCTTCTGCCCCAAGCTGCTTCCAGAAAACCACATCATGATAGAAAGGGGGAAGGATTAGTAGAGAGAACTCAGAGCCTAATGCAGTTTCAGGGGAATAGTCCAGATAGGCTAGTAAAAATAGACATTAAAAGAAGCCATGTGAGAATGAGATTGCTAAATTCAACTTGAAAGGCTTTCATACTGAGTAGAGAGTAAGAGTGAAAAGATTAAGTGTAACACTGAGTATGAATTTACCTTTTGGTGCACCAATCTCACATATAGTAATTTTTCCTGAAGATACACCTCCAAAAATATGAAAATACATATGCACCAGTTCACTTTCTGCATTAATATTTGTAATTTCAAAATATTAGAAAGTGCCTAAGTGCCCAATCATAGGAGACTGACTGAATAAATTATGTCACCTGTATAGAGCTGAGTCCTATGCATCTGAAAAAAGAATGAGCAATATTTCTATGTACTACTGATATGGAGTGAATTCCAAGGGATGCTAAGGTGGCGAAGGCAGAGTACAAAAGAGCATATACAGGACAGCCTGGGTGGCTCAGCGGTTTAGCACCGCCTTCAGCCCAGGGCCTGATCCTGAAGACCCGGGATGGGATGGAGTCCCATGTCAGGCTCCCTGCATGGAGCCTGCTTCTCCCTCTGCCTGTATCTCTGCCTCTCTCTGTGTGTCTCTCATAAATAAATAAAAATCTTTTAAAAAAAAAAGAGCATATATAGCATGTTACCTTTTGTGTAGGGAACAAATGAAAAAACAAAAACAAAAAAACAAAAAACACATACATCTATTTTTCTCTACAAAAAATTAACACACAGATAAAGCAGCCATGAAGTTGGTTACCCCTCAGGAGAGAAAATTTAGGAAGAGAATGATGATTCACTATGCTTTTTTATATAGTTTTGACTTTTGGTGGCATGTTCATGTTCTACATATTGCAAAGTAAAATAAAATCAATAAGGATGGAAAGGAAGGAAAAAATCCCTAAAACTGAAAACAACATGAAGTAAATAAGCTGAATTGTATTTCAAATGAGTACAATAACTGCACTAAAGGGAGACAAAAAGAAAGAAATCCAAAGAACTTACAAGCACAGCAATTAACTAAGTATCCCAATCTTGAGCATGGCTTGGGTGGGATGGAAGTAGGAGAGGGAGTCAATTGCAAACAAATCCCAACATGTTTTGATAGACTTGTATGCATGAAGCAATTCTAAAATCGATTTTAGATGTAGTATAGGATTGAGCAAATGAGTAAATACATCCATGACGTTGGGAGCCATATTTCTCACTGTGAAAAATAAGCAAATATGGAAGGGAAAAAGTAGGAGATAACCTTGTGGGGGTGGACTGGAGTTGGATGTACTGACATGAAATCCTGATTTCTAAAATATGTCTTTGTATCTATGTGCATGCACATGTATATATATGTTCATGCATGTTTACTAGCCTATTTATAGAAAGGGTCAAGAAACAAATTCATCCCAGTAGAAATAAACATCCCTAGTGCTCACTGTTGGGCCGGCGAGACTGGGAACCTCAAAGCGGCCCACCCCAGGCCAGCAACCTCCCAATAACGCTGCCTTGCCGCCCTACCCTAACTTAGCCTACAGTGACCTGTAACCCTTGCCCTAATGGAATGCCGCCCTGCCCCCATCTTCCCACCGAAAACTCTTTATAGACCCCCCTGCGGTTAGCCTGGGCGCGAACCTCCCCGCCCGCTACTTCCTCGCTCTCTCCCTCCCCTGCGGGCCCGGACCCCGCTGAGGGGCGCCTCATTAAAAGCCGGTTTCGTCCTCGGATTGACTCACTTCACTCAGCATAACACCCTCCAGTTCCGTCCACCTGGAAGCAAATGGGGGGTATTTGTCTCTTCTGATGGCTGAGTGATATTCCATTGTGTACAGAGACCACAGCTTTGGAGAAGGACACACATTATATGGTCTCATTCATTTGGGGAATATAAAAAATAGTGAAAGGGAATAGAGGGGAAAGGAGAAAAACTAAGTGGGAAATGTCAGAAAGGGAGACAGAACATGAAGACTCCTAACTCTGGGAAACAAACTAGGGGTGGTGGAAGGGGAGGTGGGCGGGGGGTGGGGGTGACTGGGTGATGGGCACTGAGGGGGCACTTGATGGGATGAGCACTGGGTGTTATTCTGTATGTTGGCAAATTGAACACCAATAAAAAATAAATTTAGTAAAAATAAAATAAACTAAAAAAATAAAAGCCGGTTTCGGGCAGCCTGGGTGGCTCAGCAGTTCAGCGCCGCCTTCAGCCCAGGGCCTGATCCTGGAGACCCAGGATCAAGTCCCATGTCCGGCTCCCTTCATGGAGCCTGCTTCTCCCTCTGCCTGTGTCTCTGCATCTCTCTCTCTCTGTGTGTGTCTCTAATAAATAAAATCTTAAAAAAAAAAAAAAGCTGTTTTCGACCAACTTTTGCCTGGCCTCTCTGTTCCACTTCACTACTGATGGGATCAAACCTGACACAATTTTTTTTCTAATACCATTCTTCACCTAAAGGAACCAAGGCTCTTTAGAGAAATAGTTGATTCCAAAGCTGTAGCAAATCAGGTACAACATGACCCTGGAATATTTTGTTATGCCAGAAAAGAAAGGATTGCTGAAATAAAACAAAACAAAACAATGGAGGCATGTCACAAGGACTGAAAAGCTAGCTTGAAGGGGCTCCAACAGCCTCATCTAGGACTATCTGAGCACCAGAATAAGTGTAGTAATGAATAATAATCCATTGAAATAATAGGAACTGTGATTCTGAATGGACAATAAATCACTAAGTAAATGAAATATCCAGTAATTGTTGTTGTAATAGAATGTTGAGTACCAACCAGTAAATATGGAGAGAATGTTGGAATTGAGAAATCATCATTTTTCCATCGCTAGTATAAATAATGGATCAGGTGTAAATCATCAATGGATGGTAAATCAGGGCTAATTTTTTTAAAGATTTTATTTATTTATTCATGAGAGACACAGAGAGAGAGAGAGAGAGAGAGGCAGAGACACAGGCAGGGGGAGAAGCAGGCTCCATGCAGGGAGTCCAATGTGGGACTCAATCCTGGGACTCCAGGATCGTACTCTGGGCTGAAGGCAGGCACTAAACCGCTGAGCCACTCAGGCATCCCTATCAGGAGTAATTCTGATGAGGATGTAATGTCTTATAATTTCTAAGAGTTTCCCAACAGACTGCTCATTTGTTACAAGGGCAAAATCAGTAATTACAGAGCTGAGCCAACAGACAACACCTTGACCATGTGATCAAAATTAACCTCACCAGTGAGAGCAGATGGATATCATGGACTTCCAGATGACACATCCTGAGTACACAAAATCATCTATTTGGCAATTCAACTAAGAATGTATGACATGAATCTAATCATGAGGACACATTGGACAAAGCCAAATGCGTAATATTCTATTAAAAAAAAAAAGAAAGGTTGGAGACAGTTTTCTTCAAAATTTGCTATGCTATAATACCATAGAGTGTGGAAATAGTCCAGATTAAAGGAGGTTAACCAGAGATAACAGCTAAATATAACTCTGCTCTAGACTGGATCCTACAGAGGTGGGGGAATGATGTAAAGGACATTGTTTGGTCAATAAATGAAACTGGAATATGGATGGTAGATTACATAAAAGTATTATACCAATCTTTAAAAGAAGGCAGAGGCTCAGATATCTTAAAATTGTGCTTTATTTTTATCAAATATGTTTCATCATCTCCTGAAATGATTCTGTAAATTTTTCCTTTAAGGTACATTACTACAGCAAATCCCATGTTCTTTTACTTAATGTTCAAACATTTGTGTTCCTAAATTAATCCTTATTGGTTATAATGTATTACTAAAAAGAAAAAAAAAACACCTCTGGATTTGATTTGAAAAATAAACAATAAATAAAGCCAAAAATAAAGAACAACAACAACAAAAAAACAGAATTCAAGCTTTATTACTTATAGAAATTTAGAAAACCTGACATTTTCAAAAGAATGAGGCTATATATGGTAAGCATGTGTGTGTGTGTGTGTGTGTGTGTGTATAAGTGTGCATGGAGAGGTGGGTGTTAAGAACCAAAGGCAGAAAAATCCTACAGACAGAAAAGACTAAGGTGCTGGAAAGAAGCAAGAAGAATATCAGTGAACACAGAAAGTAACCAACTATTAAGACCAATTTGTCATGCTTCCCAATCTATCCACTCATATCTTGCTTTGAGTATGACCTTGCTTCCCGCTAGCAAAACACTCTTACTACACTTAATCTTCACAGAGCAATTCACTGAGATCAAAGATTGTGGAAAGATCGTAGCTCTGAACAACAAAGGACTCTATCTACAATGGGAGCTCCCAGAGGAAAGATGCTCTTGTAGTCAAATACTTGCTTTTAGCATGCAAAACAATGGCTCCCACACAAGGCTCTCCAAAAGAATTTCTGGGAGAGCTTTAAAAACCCACTGCAGCCCAGACCACACTCACCTAAATAACTCCATCAGACCTTCTACCTTGGGACAGAGCATTCTTAAGTTCAACCAGCCTTAAGAAAAGTGGACTTTTGAGGCTCCATGTCCCCAAATATGAAAGGAGTATTTAAATATAGTAATGCCAACTAAGCATTATTGAAAACAAAGCCAGTTGCTTTGTTTTATATGGACTGGGTAGTTAATCTTAACAGTTTTACAATAAATTTCTAAAAAACACTTTTTAAAGGTATTTATTTATTCATGAGAGACACACACACACAGAGAGTCAGAGACACAGGCAGAGGGAGAAGCAGAGACCCCATGCAGGGAGCCTCACATGGGACTCGATCCCAGATCTCCAGGATCACGCCCCAGGCTGAAGGCAGCACTAAACTGCTGAGTCACCAGGGCTGCCCCCCAAAAAATATTTTTAAATAACTTCTATAAGATGTAAAAATATTTTGGCCAAACATAAAATCTTGATGTCACTATATTTTCCCATGAGTTTCATATCTAGTGCATCTAAAGCTTCTACCAAATTAAAAAGGTTTGGTTCTATTTGATGCTAAGGTATAAATTCCAAAGCACCCTTGATCTGTAATAGAAAATAATTAAGTCAGCTTATATAAATCCTGTTTAAAAGATTTAATCCAGCATTCAAAATCATGGCTCACAATTTACATAAAATGTTGTCGGGGTGTTGTTTCCCGTGAATATCCTGCTTGAAGAAGGCATTTGGAACAGCTGGAGAGCATCAAACTTGCCAGTCTCAGCAAGATGACATTTTCCCCTATTGATTTATCTGCATTTCATTTCAGAAAAATATACTCAAAAGCAGTCTCTCCCAGAGGTTCTGCATTTCTCAACGCCTACCTATTTCCATGAAAAACCAAAATGTGATTATTTAAGAATTTTCATAGAATAGAATCCTTACCTGCATTAGAGCAGATGACATCTTGAGAATTCTTGCACATCTGGTTACTCTTCTTCTTTGTCAGGTCACAGTGAATTGGGTACTGGCACGCATCCCCAAACCAACCTTCCTGACATTTGCACTTGCCACAGTCACACTTACCATGGCCTGAGGATTTAACAACATCCAGTTAGACTCGAATTATTTTCCAGAAAAATCCATTACTGTAACTGAAAGTCTTAAGAGTGACATTGGCTCAGGATTGAACTATAATAAATTCAAACACGGGGTTGAGGGTAATGCTACTGTAGACAGTATAATGAAGTATGTGGATTTTATTTTAATAATCAAAGTTGATAAATCATTCTAAACCCATTAATTAATTTATAGAGACACAAAAATAAATAATAAACCAGAAGTTTAATTGTACACTTGGTCAGATAATTTAGACTAAAAAAAAATCTATTAAGCATCTCTACATTTAAGATACAAAAGCCCAATAACAATTATTTCCACTTAACTATATTTTATTTTATTTTATTTTTTAAGATTTTATTTATTTATTCATAGAGACACAGCTAGAGAGAGAGAGGCAGAGACACAGGCAGAGGGAGAAGCAGGCACCATGCAGGGAGCCTGATGTGGGACTCGATCCCGAGTCTCCAGGATCACACCTCGGGCGGCAGGCGGCACCAAACCGCTGCGCCACCAGGGCTGCCCTAACTATATTTTATAACACATAAAACCATCAACTCCGAATAACAATTTTACATGAAACTCCACTAAACCAAACATTAGCTTAGATTTATTGGAATTTAGAATGTAGTAAAGTTTAATGGATATATGAAATATCATCTTGGAATATGAATGACACAAAAAATAAATACATATTTTCTTTCTTAATGAGAAAAGTTGGTTCAAGAATCAAAACAATAAGAGCCATAGGCATCTACATCCACAGAAGTTTCTCAATTTTTCATGTTCTCAAATCAACACTGTGCTATTTTTATTGTTGTGACAATTAACTTTATTAAGTTTTAGTTGATGAATCCTACTAATGTTCTTATTAACTACACACTAGTCCTAGCAAAGTGCAGTACATGTACAATACTTGACTGAAGTAACTTAAAAAGTTCAAAGTTGAGGTCAATATATAAACAAGATGGTGCTATCTTCAGCCAGAAATGTTTGTTATACCCTGTGTTGAGCAGTATGTCTCCTACAGAAATAAAAGGGGAGAGACCCTCTGAACTTCCTTAACCTTTAACTGCGCCTGGAAAGGTGAGCAGAGTTTGGGCTGCAAGGAGAGTATTCTTGTATTACTCAAAATAATAATGCTATGTCCCAATTCCTGAAGTTCACAGACCACAATGGAATGGAATCATTGATTTAGTGCCAATAGTCATTCAGTGTGGCAGCCAAAATCTACATGATGAGGTCCAGATGGTTGGTCAGAATGAATGGCTCAGAGGTGTCCCATTTGGGCATGTTCAGCAAAGCCTGACGCTATGATTGGTTGTGACTTTAAACTCCTCTGAATATTGCCCAGTCCATGAGAATATTTCTATTCCTGTTGCATTTTTCAAAGTAATTATTCTATTTTGCAAACAAAACCTTGCATGCACCCTAATTGTAATTCATTTTATCCAGTGCACATTACTGTCAAATCGATTGTATCATTTTGCATTCTCGTCTGGCCCTACCTGATACTGTCAATCTCGGCCAACTTGGTATCATTTACAAGCATAAGTGATCTCTCCTGCCAACCATCCAGTCTATTTATAAAAGTATTAAGCAAAAATTCTTGAAGTAGCTAAGTCTCTTTTTGTAAAGAAGTATCTTGGTAACTATAATTACACTTCAATAATATTAGTGTATTAGGTTGAACCACATGGATCACCACTGTTATTAGTTTAATATCAGCTATTTCTTATAGTCCATCCCAATAAAATGTGGCTTCATACCTATTGAAAAGAAAATAAAAGTAATTTAGAAGATAATGAAATGCAGTAGTAATTATTTGCTGAATCTAGAATAATAAAAGAATACTTGACACTTTTTTTATATTGGATGGGACATCTCAGACCCTGGCTGAAGGTATATATAACAGAAATAATGGGTAATGGTGGGTAGGCCAAAGGTTACATATTTTTTATGGGAGGGGGTAAATCTTAGAAATAAGGGGGAAATAAAGAAATGTACAGATGAAAGGAAGAGACTCCTCTATCTCAGACTGACCCAATGAAGCATTAGTAGAAGTAATATTCTAAGGTGCTCATAACCCAAAGTTAGCTCATGGAGGCCCAGGTTCAAAAACTCCTTCCATAAAAGGTTCTGAGGTAAAATAAACATGGGGAAGAGAACCACTATATTCTTCTTTTAATGGATCATAATATAAACTAGCACACTGAATTTTCTTCATATCCTGTTGTGAAAAAGCTATTTAAGTTTTACTCAGAATACACAGTATTTCTTACTGGGAAGCCTCTTTTTCTTATAACCTATATGGATTTCCTACACCACACTTAGACAAACACTGTATTAGACAATGTGCTTTTAGCTTTTCATTTAGCATCTGGTTAGAGGTGAAGATGACAGCTAGTGTAGGACAGAGTCATCTGCCTTTATATTGTTGCTAAACTTTATACCCAATAAAGGCCTCCTTGATTCACTTTTGCCCATTTAGGAAAATTAATAGAAATCAATTTTTTTACTGTCAAGAATTATCAAGTAATACCCTAACCAACCTAGTTTGGAGGTAAATATATAACTATTTTTAAGATAGAAAATTTTCAGACTATTTTTACTCTTTCTCTACAGTTAGTAATTTCTTGAGTAGAGCTCATTTGCTACGTTATTGTACTCGTATAGTTCATCTTCATGGTCACAAATATGGCTTCAAAAAACATTCCATTTGTCAAAATAATTTAGCTGTTGGGAATAGATGGCCCAAGAGAATGACAGCAAAACTCCCGAATCATGAGGCCCATAAGAGGCTCTGATTGCCCAAGGTCGAAGGATGGTCTTTGCTGCTACATGAAATCCTACCCAGCAAAGCATTTACCATTCCAAGCTGTCACCATTCAACTGTCCAGTTGTTTCTTCTCAAGATAACTCAATTTCCTCACTTACAAAATGTGGCCTTAAAATGAACAATCCAACATGCTGGCAATAAATCTATTGCCCTTCAAATAAGTTCCCAAGGAACCAGGAGAAAACACACACTTAAAACAAGTATGTCAAAGAAATGCCAAAACAATTCCTACCAAAGTAATAAGGAAAAAAAAGTAAATGGCTATTCTTGTTGCTTCCAGGATTGTCAGTGGTATAGCCAGTCACTAGAAAGGAAAGACGGGCTATAGAGGAAGGTAAAATCTAGTATTTAGTTGATCTCCAGTTCAGGGGAAGCATATGGATGCCTGGCGGCTTTCCACACTCCTTCCCAGAGGTGAGCAAAGCCTTGCCTTGATCTCCGCCAATAAAGGAGAGGTATCCCAGCAAAGACAGAACGAAACTGGGTTTTGTGATTTTTTAACCCCATCACCAGCTCCACCGTTACTTCCAGATCCCTTTTACCTTAGGAATGCAAGGAGGGCACTTGACGGGATGAGCACTGGGTGTTATTCTGTATGTTGGCAAATTGAACACCAATAAAAAATAAATTTATTATTAAAAAATAAAAAAAATAAAGCAACCAAAAGAAAAAAAAATGCAAAAGCTCTAACTTATCCACAGGCAGTGGTGATGAATTAACTAGTGCACGAAGGAGAAGTTGATGCTTTTATTTTTATTTTTTATTTTATTTATTTTTTAATTAAAACAAACTGTAGGGCAGCCAGGGTGGCTCAGCGGTTTAGCGCCGCCTTCAGCCCAGGGCGTGATCCTGGAGACCCAGGATCCAGTCCCACGTCGGGCTCCCTGCATGGAGCCTGCTTCTCCCTCTGCCTGTGTCTCTGCCTCTCTCTCTCTCTCTCTCTCTCTCTCTCTCTCTCTGTGTCTCATGAATGAATGAATGAATGAATAAATAAATCTGTAAACAAATGGAAATACTTGACCAATATTGAAGAACTTTTTAAAAAGTCAATTAACCATTTGTATATACTAATGAAAAATAATTGTACTTTTCTTTTCCAAATAAGAAAAATACTAATAAAAACAAAGTGGTCAGCACCAAACTCTCCTCCAAGTCTACAGATACTTTGGATACCTTGGATATCTTTGGATACTTTGGATAAAAACAAACTCCCAAAACGAATATGCCCATCAGATTAGCTATACATCTTTGGTTTCAAGTCTTAAAAGGTAAAAAATAGATAATAGATGTATAGGTAGGCAGGTAATAGGTATAAGATGAATGAATAAAGATGTGGTATATGTATTCAACGAAATGTTAGTCACCAGAAAGAAGGAAACCCTGCTGTTTGGGACAATAAGGATGGCTCTTGAGGGCATTATGCTAAAGCAGAAAGAGAAAGACAAAAACTGTATGATCTCACTTCTATGTAGGAATCTTAAAAAAAAAAAAAAGCCCAACTAAACAAACAAAAAAAACGCAAGCACACACAAAAAAAGAGATCTGGTTTGTGGTTTCCAGAGGCAGGGGCTCAGGGAGGGAGTCAGAGGAAGGTGACATCAATAGGTACAAAGTTCTAGTTAGAATAAGTACTTGGTGTATAACGTACAACACAAGGACTATAGTTGGCACTGCTGTATGGTATATGTGAAAATTGTTGAGAATGAATCCTAAGAGTTCTCATTACAAGAGGAAAAAAACCATTGTTTTTGTACCTATATAAGATGATGGATGGTCATCATTTCCCAATGGATGTAAGTCAAGACATCATGCACCAAACTTACACTGTACTGTGTGTCAATTATATCACAACAAAACAAAAAATCCTGATTATTAATTATTATTTCATGAATCTTATCATTTATTTGTAACATCTAGACGTTAAAAAATGATTCTTTCTGGGGGTCAAATAAGCTAGTGGCATTCTAGAGCCTCATGGTAACCTTGATAACCTTGAAACAGATATTTTAATTTGAGCACTCAATTGGCCCTATGAATCTATTTGCTTCGGTCAAATATGTAAATTCCCATAATTTGCATTGTGTCCTATTTTCCAGCGCAAATGAGCTCACTTAATAAGAGACATACTCAAGTTTTCTCCTATTCTTTCTGAGCCACTATAAATTCCATCACCTTCTCATGTATAAGAAACAAAATAACTAACTATGCCACATCTAGAATTCTAAGAAAAGAGTGTGAAAGGATCCTATATCTACTATTACAGTTATGTCACAATTTGCAATAGAAACTTGGCACTTTCAAGACAGGGCACCAGTCCCTGGCTTGATTCTCAGGCTAACAAAAAATGGCTTCTTGGATATTTCTCCTTCCCATTCCTGAGAGCATTATGATGTGAACAATGGAAGAATCCTGTGAAGAAGAAAGCTTTGCCCTAGAAAATATAAAGTCTAGCCACTAATAAGCCACGTGACCTTGATCAGGGAAATAGAAGAGAAGAAAGGAACACCAGTAATTATTGTCTTCCAGGTACCATGATGAGTACTTTATACAGGCTAGTCTGCTTTATTTCTAGAAGGAGCCAGTGAGATAGATTTTTGTTCCCCAGTTTTACAAATAAGAGGACTAAAGTATAATTAGCTTGCTCAAGGTCACATAGTTTATAAGCTGAAAAGCTGTGTTTTTTCCATTACAGCCAACATTGTCTGTGTAGTTGCGGTACAAAAGACTTGAAAGGACGTTTTCTGTTTTGGGAAAAGTTGTGTCAGTAAAAGCCTTGGATTGATGGCTTGACAGTACTGTTTTTTGTTTTTTTTGTTTTTGTTTTTGTTTTTGTTTATTTTGCTGTTTCCTTTTGGAATTCACATGCTCCAAATTGGATTATTGGTAACCCTTGGTGAAAGAACTCTACCAGTAAAATTATCAGATTTTACTACTTAAAATTACATAATGCTAAAGTTGGTAGAAAAAGAATTCAGGCATTCAGTCACCTAATTTCTCTAGACCTCCATTCTCAGCAGCAGAACTAAGAGATTGGACGACATAATCCTTACATTCCTTTCATCTGAAAAAAATCCACACTATAGCCTAAATTATTTTTTTTCTCATAATGAGGCAAAGTACCTTCTTCAAATGGAGCACTCAGCATATTAAAACAAATCTTGTTTGCTACTGAAAACAATTACGACACAGAATTCTATTTGTTATTCAGAGCATCCATTAAAATACTATGGATTATACTAATATGTGTATTTTTAAAGTGAATTTGGGTTACATATTGATATAATCAGGAGATTTAAAATGAGAATTCTGGTAACTTGAGACTGAGGGATGAAATATAAATTATAGCAAAGCAAGACACAGTATTTTGGTTGGATCTTACGTCGTCAATTTCATAAATTCAAAGAAATAGTTACATAAGTTATTTCAAATCACACACACACACACACACACACACACACACAATTTTGGGGATTCAGGAATCCTAGCTGTTAGTATAGATTCTGGCCTTATGACCTTCAGGAGACTAGTCTTTGAATTTTTCTGGCCTGGTTCTCTGTTTTTGGTTTGGTATGTTGAATGTACGTGAACCCAGTATTTCTCAAGGGACGCACGGTATGTCTCTTTAGGGAGCACTAGTGAAACTGTCTTCCCTCCCTGCTTCATCTACACTTCCCAGGAAGCTGGTGTTCTTCTCTACCTGTAACTCCGTGACAGTAAGAACTTGTGCTGTATTTCTCAGGTGTCTAGAGAGGGAAAGACAGAAGGAAAAGGCCTCTGGACAAGATGAGGGGAGTTTTCTCTTCTCTTTTCCTCCTTCCAGTTTCCACCCCTAACATGCTATTCATCAGAGATCTTTACAGAGATTTCTTCACTTTCTTCTGCAATTAAAAAAAAAAGGGAATAAATAAATAAATAAATAAATAAATAAATAAATAAAGCCTAACTTTCTTTAGTTTCAGCCTTGGCATTTTGCCCTATGTTGGGGTATTCTATTCAGAAGTGTCTCTTAGTATCAATTATACCAAAGGACAGAAGTCACTCAGGTCTTAGAAACTTAACATCCACCAATATCTCTTAGTCAGTTGGAATGAAATGAATCACCTCAAAATGTTGTAACCAGAACAGGAGACCTGAAACCAGTGAAGTCTCCTCAGTTTTACTCATGAAGAAATGAAGCTCCACACTCACCATTGTCCCTTTCCTATTACAAGTAAGTGTATGTTCCAAGGAATCTGGTTAGCAGAGATGTATGTACGTGTATGTAGATATCCGTGCTTATTAATACATACACATGTTCATATATGTATATAAGTGTATATATAGGACTTAGCAAGACTCTAAGTTTTGTCTTTTAATATGAAACACTGGATGATGAGATGGTATTTGGCATCCTTCACAATATTGAGATTTTTTTCCAAATGTGTTGTATGTGTATCTTCAATAAAAATTAATAACATTCTCCATCTGTTATTGTTAAGTTCCTTCATCTCAAGTTCTACTAATTGTCTATAGAGCAAACTCTACATATGCCATTATTCCCATAGCCATTAAGGAACTGTGCATCAACTTGGTGATGAACAAGGAACTCTGTCTCCCTGACAAGGTAGGGTAACACAGGGCCTCAGAGCACATGTATATGGGTAAATTCAACTTTTTGAGATATGTTCAAGAGTTTTGAAACAACTTATTTAAGCAATAGGCTTGTAAAAATATAAGAAAGATTTTATTTCTTAAGCTAGATCATGGAGGCATCATATCCATTTAATCTTTTACATTTTACATAATATTTTACTCGAAAATCTAAAAAGAAAAAACATATCTGTTAGAAGCAATACTCCTATAAGTGATAATGTTAGAGTATGGTTTGGGACTGTAGGGGCATTCAGGAGATGTGAGAATCCTTACTCATAGTCATTAGACACTGCACCAAGGAGACAGAGTACTATTCATCTTTCCAATGGGAAGGTCTATGAAGAGTTGGGTAGACTGTGCTTGGTTATCTGAATGGGAGGACACTATCATCAGAGGCTATATGCTGAGCTAGTGTGTCTGGTGCAGAGAAGAGCCACGAAAGGGTCTCCAGGAAGCTCTGTTTCCTGCCCCCTACCCGCTCCAGTGGGGGTGAAGTATGGGACAGAGGGAACCAGAGGAGAGATCCCACTGCACACCCCTGGAGAAGACTTGTACATTTTCTCTAGATCAGCTTAGAACAGCTTCAGTAGAACAGAAATGTCTGTAAAAGCTGCAAGTACCTGACACAGGCCACCAATCATCCTGCTAACCCGGGATGGTGCAGGAGGGCAATCACAATTTTTTGGAGAAGTAAGGTCAGTACCTAACAAGTGCTTGTAGTAAAAATGCGTTGATGGAATTTCAAAGACTGCCAACCAGAGATCAAATGAAAAGCACAGATGTAGTAAATGGCAGGCGGGATAGAAGCCAGCAACCACAGAACAAGACAGGAGCAGGGATAAGGAGCCAAAGGCAGTGCCCTGAGGGCCATGAGCAGTTGATCCCCGAAGACCCTCTACCTCCATTGACCTTGTCACTTTCACTCCAGGGAAAAAACCTCAAATGACTGAGTATACCCAGAATCATATTAAATAAAGTTTTTATCATTGGTAGCTTGGGAGCTGTTACAGGTTGAATTGTGTCTCCCCCACAAATCCACAGGTGGAAGTCCTAACCCTAGTATCACAGAATGTGTTCTTATTTGGGCAGATGTCATTAGTCATTGCAGATGTAATTAGTTAAGATGCTCTCACTGGAGTATGTGAGTCCTTAATTTAATATGATGAGTGTCCTTCTAGAAATGGGAAATCTGGATACAGAGAACATCATGTGAAGATGAAGACAGAGATTGAGACTGGAATGAGGCTTCTACAAGGCAAGGATCACCAAAGATGGCCAGAAAACCTCCAGAAGCCCAGGAGAGAGACATAAAACAGATTCCCCTTCATAACTGTGCTGATACCTTGATCTGAAACTTTTAGCCCCCAGAACTAGGAGACAAAAAAGATGCCTGTATTTTAAATTATCCAGTTTGTGGTACTTGGTTATGGCAGCCCTAACAAATTAATACAGGAGCTCAAGGTATTGTCTAGAAGAATTTTAGAAAAATAAAGGTTTATCATTTTACATGTCTGAATTTATGGTTTGAAAAAGTAATTGCCACCCACTGACCTATTCAGCACATTTTAATCAATATGCTTCAGAGATGACGCCCCAAATAATAGCTGAGGTTTACCTGAATGTTGTGCCTACCATACCCAGGACCATCCTAAAGGTTACAGAAGAAGTCAAAAATCTCTGAACAGAAGTATATATAGTTCTTTGCTAACTTGTGTCTAAAGTCATTAGGGAAAGAAAAGCTGTAGAAGTCTCCCATCTAATGAAACACCCTGCTTAGGCAATCACTGAGAAACAGGCCAAATGACTCTTCATGGCTTATCACTCTCATCATTCTACTTGAAATTCTTCCAGTCCCCAAACTCTGTTTTCTAGAAAATAACACCACTTCCTTAACCTGAAAAGAATACCACATGTCTCCTGTTAGCTCCTTTGCATTACTAAATTCTTGGGGGCTATGCAAATCCTCCCCTAAAGCTTTCAAACTATGCCCAAGAAGTAGACCTCATAAAAAGTCTGAACTTTTATAAAGAGTTTTTGTAAAGTCTACTTTTTATAAAATCTATTTTTTAATAAAGAACTCTTTTATTGCTCCATAAATAAGTCTGTGCAAGGGCTCAAACAAAGATTATCTATGATCACCTCATAATCTTCAAACGTTTTTATCAAGTAATTCTTTGGAATGTTATTTTCTCCTCATCCAACTAAAAAGCAGCAGATGGCAACAATTTATTTTTTTATTTCCTTCTCAGTTCAAAAATTAACAAACATTTATATATTCAGTTAACTTTACTATAAATCCACTAATTGCAATAATTTCCTTTTCTATTAACTCAGTAACTCCCTAGGGTACTTCTGCTCTAAGCTGTTACAAAGTAGGTAGTTAATAAAAGTCGTTGACAATTTGGTTGAGTTAACTGGAAAAAAATGAAATCATTCTCTTCCAAGCAGGTAAAAGGACATTAAATCATGCATTTTCTACAAAATAAAGATCAGTCACCAGGAAAATACATATCAGTAGTTGGCATGGAGACTAAATTGAACTCATTACTAATTATTTTTAAAATTCTTCAGTAACTCATGAAGTATTTTATACAATTTGAAAAGCAATTCATGGACAAGGTAAGAAATACTTTAACATGAGTTTAAAAAATGTTTAAAAAATGTTTAGATTTTAGATTTAGATTTCCTTAAAAAAATGTTTGAAAACCTAGATCAGTAGACAAAAAATTAAATTGGAAATAGAGTCATAGGGTAAGCAATTTTTTAAAGGATATAATACTTTGTTACTCTATTGGATTATCCCTACCTCGTTTGTTGAGGAGTAAAAACTGGACATGGCTCATTTGACAAGGTAGAGCTCTTCTAGAAATCTATGAATATTAGTGAAGAGGCAAACTGTACTGAGGTGTGCAAAAAGGAAAGGAAAGGTTGCTATAACAGCCAGTTCACTCAGTTGTTTTGAAACCATTTCAAGCTAAACCATCTGGAGAAAGAGAAAAGAGTGTGACAACAGTGGTGGCCGTTGTTCCAAAGAAAAGGAATATCTTCATGTAAAGATATGATTAAGTTCAAAGCTGACCCACCCCAGTCCAGAATGCCCTCCCTGTTCTTGACCATGAGCCATGTCATTCCCCATTCTGAAAGTCTGGCTATTTTAATTCATGATAGATAAGCTTCACTTATTAAATTTACAAAGTATCCCATTTTTAATCATTCTAGATGATGTATCTTGTCTTCCTTTTGGCATTGGCATACAGATATTTACTTTAGAAAATAGCTTTACCAAGGTATATTATAATGCATAATAACAAATATATATTAAACTCCTGAGTGACAAATCACTTTATTCATATTATCTTGATTATCAAAATGGCATGAAAAAATAGAAACCAAGTATTACCACCTTCAGTTATAGAAGGGGAAGTTCTTGGTTAACATCTTTAAATGATTCCTCCAAATGTTTAACAAGCTCTCAAGGTTCCCACTTAGTTTGGGTGCCCTCAAACTCAGGAGCGAGAGTGAAATGATTTCCCAGATTTCCTGTCCTCTTTATCCTACCTCACTCTCATCTACCTTGCCTTTCTCTCTTGGCCCTAGAGGCCACATCAAAGTCCATTCCTTTTCAGGGAGCCTTGATTTCTTTGCCTTCTGGTTCTTTGGACACCTATTTCCTTTCCCTACTTTATTTTAACTTCAACTTCATTAGTTAACACCTTCCCTTTATACTATAAAATTGGAAAAGTGTCTCCTTTACAAAATGTAATCAATACTGCCTCTATTAACCTCTATTTTAATTTTAATCTCTATTCCAGTCCATTCTCACTTTCTTATTCCAATCTCCAAAAAGATGTTTCTCTCCCAATCTCACTTTTTTGCACATTCAGATTTCAATCCCATTTATTGACATTTTTCCAACTGAGATGACTACTAAGCTTTCACTCCTTAATTCAATTGACATTTAAATCTTTATCTTGTCATTAAAATTTTAATAGATATATACATTTGTTTCCAAAACTCTATTAAATACATTCCCACTAACAATGTGTGAGGATACACCTGCCAACACATAACAAAGAATATTATCAAATAACCTGTATCAATCTGAGCATTAAAAATTATTATTTTTTTCTTTTTCTTTCTTTCTTTCTTTTTTCTTTTACTCCTGAGCTGGGGACCTTCCCTGACTACTCAGCCCAGAGCTAATGCTTGTCTCCACCCTCAACCCATCTCTAGCACCCGCTTCCTTCCTGAGCCTCTCTACCTCATCTCCACCTTACTCCTTGTTTCCAGGATCCAACCAAGATTTGAACTTTGCACTTAGTTGTTATTTCTTTTTAGTCTCAAGATTTAGAAAAGCCAAATTAATAACAATGACTCTTTTGGAGAGTCAGGACAGTTGTGTTGTGGAGGGTCTCTCTTTCTGGATTTGTTGTCTTGTCGTCTCTTCATGATCTGACACAGGTTAGGCATTTTGGGGGAGAACACAACATGGGTGGTTATTGCATCTCCTCCTGAGGTGGGCGCATTATGTTAGGTGGCCCCATTGTGGGGGCTATTGAACTTGATCATATGGTTGGAAGGTGGAGTGGATATTTTGTTGTCATCTGTCAACTGTGGATGAATTTAATACCTTTTCATTGGTTTATAAATCAATTTTTGTTTTATAAACAGAATCATTTTTTTTTTGGAGAAAGGAACTAATTACATTAAATATAAAGATTAATATAGGATAAATTCACAGATATACACAAATGTATAATATAAAATGGAATGTTGATTTGAACTAACTACTATATTTCTCATCAGAATAATTTTTCAGATGGTTATTTTGTCTTGTCTTGTTTTAAATATATAAGATCTGAATCAAATTAATGTTAGTAAAGTAAAAATAACTATTTTTTATGTTTAGTTATTTTTTTCATTTAGGCTTTAAAATTTATATGCACAAAGATTATTTTGTTTTACACTATCAAATTCTTTTCTATATATCTAAAGAAATATTAAAGGGAAAACTTAACTTTTTTAATATCTTTAACACTGAATGAACAAAAAAGAACAGAAACAAATTAAGCTTTTACTCTAAAAAAGAAGTCATAAAATAACAATTCTTAGGAAAGAATCAGGAAGGACCCATTAAAGATGAAAGTAGAAATTAATAAATTAGAAAAGTCATGCAAACAAGTGAGATAATTAATAATGAAAAGGCGAAGCCATTAGCTATCATGATAAGTACAAAAATATGGAAGACAGATGTTCACAGAATATAATAAGGAAAAAGGAAAAGTTAGTAACATTCTGAGAAAAGTAAATCACTGAATATGTACATAACATAAATAGATTATACATATGCAAAATACTGATACTGAGTATTTTGATTGTTATAGTCTTAGTAGTCTGAAGTTTTGGGTTATTTTCCTTTTCTTACAAAGTTTTCAAGTGAGAGATTTATTTTATTATTTATTTATAAAGATTTTACTTATTTATTCATCAGGGACACACACACAGAGAGAGAGAGAGAGAGGCAGAGACACAGGCAGAGGGAGAAGCAGGCTCCATGCAGGGATCCTGATGTGGGACTCTATCCAGGGTCTCCAGGATCAGGCCCTGGGCTGAAGGCGGTGCTAAACTGCTGAGCCACCCAGGGATCCCCTCAAGTGAGAGTTTTAAAATCTATAAACAACAATGTCTTGTTTTGTGTTTTATTTGATCTAGATTGAATTTTATTTTTAAAATTATAAAGAACTACTACTCTAATATTATTTCAGAATTAATTTTCTTTCAAATTTTTATACTTTTTTTTTCTTATGTCACTTGCTGGCACCTTCATTTAAATACTGAGTAGAACTATGTTGTGAACATCCTCATCTCATTCTTGATAGTGAACAATTTTCTATTTATTTTTTAATCAGACTGATAAACTATATATTTCTGGAAATTGATAGATTCAGCTATCTTGCTGGATAATCATTGTTCACTATATTTTTAAAACGATGCTAAATCTGCAGGTAATGTATGTATTTTCATTCATAACATGTTTTTATTTTTTTGTTTCTTTGGGTTTTTTTCATTTTTTTATTACTTTGCTTGTTTTTTTGTTTTCCTTCATTAAGCGTGCTTTAAGTATCTAGTTTCATAAACTTAATATTGGGCTTGCTGTGTGCTGTCTACTATTTTTATTTGTTTTCTATTTTATTCACTTTCTCTTTTGCTTTTTTGAGTTTATTATGTTATTCTTTTCCTTACTTTGGGGACTTAAAATTTTAGTTTGTTTCTGTTGTTTTATTTTTGCTATATGAACTGTTTGTTACACAATATCATAAATATAAAAGGGTATAAGAACTACATATGGTTTAACATCTGCCAATGAAATAAAAGCCGTTGTACTCACCACTCAGATAAGAAGAATAAGATCACAGTGAGTAATGAACTCCTTATAATACCCTACTACAACTGCACCAGCTTGAATTTTGTCTTTGATTTCTTTGCTTTTCTTTACAATTTTATTGCAGTTGTATACATGCATAAACAATGGTTTAACTTCAAGTATTTTCTAATTTTTATAAAAGGATCATACTGTATCGACTCTGTCACTCAATGTAAGAATTTTATAACATAACTTTTTACTCCGTATAATGTTTATAAGAGTCATCCATTTTGTCTCACATAGTTGTATTTAACTCAATTTCATTTAATATATCTCATTACATGATTATTTTTTTAAAATATGCTTTCATATGCTGTTGGATTTTGGGTTTGTTTCCAGTGGCTGTCAATACCAATAACATGACTGACTATAAGCAGATGAAATATTTGAGATTTTTAACAACTAGAAATAACCCATCGGGACACAGGCCAACCCAGAAGCTCCCTGCTAGCCTCTGGCTGCACTCTTCAGTTGTTGGATAACAGACAGATCCTAGATCTTAGAGAGATCCCAGGGGAAAGCCTGCAGTGGACAGAAAGACAGAGGATCTTAGGAAATCTTTTCACCAACTGCTAGAGAAGTATTTCAATATTAACTACGGTTATAATGTAATCAACACAGACCATCTGAATATTACTCAGACTGTAAACATTCTTGAACATACTGCAGAACTCCTCTGCTTTGATTCTTCTTCTCTATACCATCACAGAACTCAAGTGTTGGCTCAATGAGAATCAAGAAAGTTTTATCATGCTCATTACTGTATCTACAGTGTCTAGGAAAAGTACTTACTAAAAATTCTTACCTGTCCTTTTTTTTTTTTTTAAGATTTTGTTTATTTACTCATGAGAGACACAGAGAGAGAGGCAGAGACACAGGCAGAGGGAGAAGCAGGCTCCATGCAGGGAGCCCAACGTGGGACTCGATCCCAGGTCTCCAGGATCGCGCCGGGGCCTGAAGGTGGCACTAAACCGTTGAGCCACAAGGGCTGCCCTCTTACCTATCCTTGATAGAATTTCTTTCTCTGGTACTTTCTCCAAGAAATGCTGAGTATATATTCTCTTATTTTTGATGTTTGAAAATATCTGTCTTTTGTCATATACATATCTGAACTATATTTGCTATATAAATGTTCCTGAACAAGTCGGTGTGTTTGCTTATTTGTATTTGTATTTAGCCTAGTTCTCCCTTTAAATTCTTTATCTCTCAGCCCAATAACTTCACCACATTATATTTTATTGTGGGTTGATCCATAGTTTTTTTCTGGGACATGCTGTTCCCTTATTACAGATTAAAATGAAAACTCAAATAAAATAAAATAAAATGAAAACCCGTAGTTTCAACAAAGTACTCCTGAATTATATAATTGAAAAGCATCCTAGCCTATGTTTTTTGTCTTCTATAGGTACACTAAGTATGGTTATACTGGGTATCCTTTTACCCTCCTGCATATATGATTTTCTCTCTAATCATTGGTATAACACTTGGTTATTTTTTATTGTTTTTAAAATTTTCTTTATTCCTAATTAGCCTGAGAAGTGTCTGTCCTTTTTCCTCTATGTTCCTTCTTATGACTTTTTCTTCCTCCTATATCCCCCCCACATACCCACCACCATCAGTTCACTTTACTTTTTCAGAGGCAGCATGATGGAAATAGTCAAACTCTGTAATGGTACTGTAGGTGTACAAATTTCTACTCAATAATTATGGTGTGAACTTGAGCAAGTTATTTAATCTCTCTGTGTATCTCAGAATATTCAGCTGTAAAATGGGAAAAAATATTTGCATTTCAGGGCTTTTATATGGAATAATATGACAACTGTAAAGTGCTGAGGACAGTGCCTGTCACATAATAAAACACTGTGTAACCATTTGTTAAATCTTTAAAAAAAAAAAACTGTTTTATTGCAATTTTATCCTTGAGTACTTGCATCTCTCCTTTGAGCTCTTGTTGCCTAGAAGCAACCATTAGCTGCTTATAAAGAAGACTTTCTTTTTAATTTCATAACATGAAAAATTATTCATATTTTTTATCAATTCCATAGTACAATTATCTTTCAGGTATTGATTTATTACCTATTTTGGTTTGTTATGTTCACATTCTGTATTTATTTCTTGTATTTTTTTCACAGCCATATGCCAATTTCCTAATTATTATTCATCACTGAATGAGAGAGATTTTTCCTGGAATAAATTGTGAAAGGATAATGTGGAAAGGAACCAGATAAGTAAACTTTTCTATAAATATTGCTTGGCACATATGTGTAAATATTTTATTATTAGTTCTAAAGGTAAATTTGATGAACTAAATGTTACGTGAATATGTAAGTTGAATAGATATGGCTATATTATTTTCTACCAACTTTTGTTTCTGCCAATAATTGTAAGTCAGTGCTTCTTCTCGCCTTGCATTGTGTATGCTTTCCTTCTGCTTGAAAAGCTCCCTGACTCACAATTGGGACAGGAATGTTTTCCCGGCTCCCACTATACCACATATATATCTATTACTTCACAAACCCATAATTATTCCCTTACATGGCTCTCTCTCCACTAAGCTATTAACTTTTTTAGGATTAGTACTCTATCATATTAATTTTATATTCTTGCTTCCTATCCAAGTTTCTGGCATATAGTAATTGCCCCTACAAAATGCTTAATAAATGCACAAATGGTGAAGGCTGCATAAAATTACTGTCCAGGTTCACACCACTTGTAAATAGTAAAAGTAGAATATGAATCCAGTTTTTCCCCTCCGAGTCATAAAACTATAACTCTCCTTAGCTATATCAGTATAAATTAAAGGACTTAATTCTAGGTCGAAAACCTGTTTCACATACTTGAAAGCATAATTATTCTTCAAGTGACTCTTACAAATGATCCTTATTCATTCAAACACTGATAAAATAATGGTATATGGTTTGCATAGATATTAAAATACACTTTAATTCATATGAGATTTTAAAGCTTGGATCAAATATAGTTTCTATCTGTGTAGCCAAAGTTTGATTTGAAATTAATAAACTCTCATAAAAGTATTGCATAATAATTTTTAATTAAGCTGCAACTAACCAACTATAGATAATTATAGCTAAAACTCAATTGCTTCTCGTGCAATCTTATAGAATCTCTTACTTCCTTTTCAAATGAGGATGTAGACTATATTTAGAGCCCATTCTAAAGTAAAATGCCTGGAAGTGATTATACTAATTCAATAGTTTGTGATCCATAGGACAATTTTAATTCTTCCAGACACAAGAGGAAGATTACTGTTCTGTAATCATTACATGAAAAAAATGCATAGTTTGAAATCAATATTTTTGCCTAATTAGAATCATGGAATCAACCTTGAATCTAGGAAGTTCAGTGAAATTATCATATTACTGCCAATTGAATGAAATAAATTGTCCAGTTGTCAAAATTTATACTTCAATTTAATTTTTGCCAAAGTCACATCATGGCAACCACATGCCCTAAATGCCACATATTGTTAGCCTTAATAGCTAAACTCAAAGCTTTTCTTTAAAATGTTATATATCTCTAAAGACTAAGTTGTATGTAAAATTATTTTAATCTAAATATAATTCTATCCCCCTTAAGGTATATATTCTATTTTAAATATTACCTAAGTTACTTGGCCAAAATTTGTTTTAGTTCTTGTCCTTCTCAAATAAAGAGTCAGAATAGCCTGGGAAGCTAGTCTCTGACTTCTAAGATTTGCTTTCCAGCAGTCAGAACTGATATAATTTTTCTATAGTCAAGGTTGTTTATACTCAATTTGATTAGAATCTTGCGAATGTCATGATTCAGGAGACTGATCGTGGAATACAACAAGGAAATACCACTTTAACATTGTCATCTCTATATGCTCACTATCCTAGTAATATGTGTAATCACTCTGAGGGAGAAAGACCCTAGATGCTAAAATAGGTTTAGGAAATAATGTGTTGAAAATGTAGATTATATTCATCATAGATAAAAATATCCACTTCTGTTCATAGGTGATGAAGATAAAGAAAGGCTTATACATTAAAGGTTTAAGTGTCATTAGTTTCTTGAATATACACAAATATCATTTGTCCTAAACACTTTTCAGGGAACAATTATTAACAAGAGATTGTAATAAGTTAATTTGACCAGAAATCACCCTGGTCAAGGGTGTTTAAGATGATTTTGCTAGTGAATGACCATATAGGAAAATAATAGAGGGCTTGTATCAATTTATTTAGAAATTTTCATGTGACAGATAAGTTAAAATAAAACAAAACAAACGGTAAGATAGGAGAGTGCTAACTTTCACTGAGTACCAAAGATATACAAAGCCCTACACTAGGTTGTTCCCATTTGTTAGTACAGTGAATTACTTACAACCTTATGGATTAAGAAAAAGAGTGACAACATATAGGCTCAGAGAGATCAACTAGCTTTTCTCAAATCATACAATCTGATTCAAACCCAATATCCACGATTTTGTCTTTTCTACCACATTTCCTTCCTTCAACAATCACTCTCAGTTTTGCCTCTTTCAGCATAACTTTGAGGAATACACATACCTCCATGACTAATTACTTTAGAATTAGCTCTGTTTAATGTAGCAAAACATTGGGAAACCTGCACCCCAGTGTTCATAACATCAATGTCCACAATAGCCAAACTGTGGAAGAAACCATGATGTCCTTTGATGGATGGATAAAGAATATGTGGTGTATATATACAATGGAATATTAGTCAGCCATCAGAAAGGATGAATACCTACCACTTACATCAATGTGGATGGAACTGGAGGGTATTTTGCAGAGTGAAATAAGTCAATCAGAGAAAGACAATTATACAGTTTCACTCATGTGGAATATAAGAAATAGTGAAAGGGATCATAAGGAAAAGGGGGGAAACTGAGTGGGGAAAAATTAGAGAAGAAGACAAACCATGAGAGACTCCTAACTCTGGGAAACAGACAAAGGGTTGCAGAAGAAGAGGTAGTTGGAGAGATGGGGTAACTGGGTCACAGGCACTAAGGAGGGTACATAATGAGATGAGCACTCAGTGTTTTACTATATGTTGGCAAAGTGAATTTAAGTAAAAATTTTTAAATTAATTTAAAAAGAATTTTATCTGTATAGAAATTGTGTTATATAATCTTACCTTGATTGTTTGCTAGAGAAAATGAATGTGGTTTTATGTATTTCCTTTTTTGGAAACTTCATGGTTCCAGAAGTTTAAAAAAAAAAAAGAATACAACCTTGTACTAGTAGTATTCTTGACTTTGGGTAAAGAAGGGTAGTTAATATTGATCTTAAAGGAAGTGTAGCTTTGTCTTCTGATAATTTGCTAAGGCAAAATCTTTTTAAATTTAGGATCACCAACCTTCCCCAGGTATCCACATGTAAGAACCAGGGAATAAACAGAAGGCCAAATGCAAAATCTTTGTCAAGACTAAAATACATGGGATGCCTGGGTGCCTCAGTGGTTGAGCATCTGACTTCAGCTCAGGGTGTGATCCTGGGGTCCTGGGATCAAGTCCTGCATCAAGCTCCCCTTGAGGAGCCTGCTTCTCCCTCTCCCTGTGTCTCTGCCTCTGTGTCTCTCATGAATAAATAAATAAAATCTTTTAAAAAAATAAGCTAAAATACAGAACTATCCATGAAAAACATACTTCAGAAACTCCATCCCAGCAAAATTAAGCCTACTGTCAATGTCTGATTTACAACTCCTAAGAGTCATACAAAATGATTCAGCTTGAACTTTTAGAAGCATGATTATTAAGAAAAGCTTTGAAATGGGAAATCTCACAAGGAAAATGTTTTTGTAATTCTCTCTACCTAAATTTTGAGAAGCCAAATTGTCTTCAAAGAGCTTAAGGACATCCTGAGACATATTTTGCTTTTATTCTTGTTGTGGCCGCTCTCATTTGTGAAGATTATGACAATTTTGTCAACTTGTTTTCAGTTCTGGATAGATCTCAGGAGAGCTGTCAACTTGCTCTTAAGGAATGAGTCTAGATCCACATAAAGTTTAGATAGTTTCCACAGACACATGTTCTGAGTTAGCCTAGATTCCAGCAAGTCAAGAAAGTTGAGAAAAATTTCTGTAGTTGTGATTTTCATAGGGGTTCAAGGATGTTTGGGAAGAGACTAAAAGTTCAAATTAAATTAATCTGAACAGGATGTCTTTTGAAATTTGACCATTAAACTTTTAATAATTAAAATTAATATTTTAGTTTTAATTAGTCAGGTTTTAGATATGTTCTTGTAATTTTATAAGTTTGTTCTATAGTGATGGTATTCAGCTCTGGCTTAAACTCAGTTGAATGTTGATATTAACACACAGTCATTGAGAATATGGTACCTCAATTATGTATTGTTAACACTGCTTCCAAAAGGAGTTTTTTATTTTCTATTCCAAATTATCCTAGGTTACTTTAATTACATGTGTTCAAATAACCATGTAATAAAAACTGGACCTAATGTTAGGAGTTAGGACCTAATATTTCTAGACTTCCACTGATAACTATAATCATCTTTTTGATAATGAAACACTATTATTTAGATTCATTACTTTGATCAATCTGTCCATTTTATTAAATCAGTGTTATAGAAAACAAAACATTTTGCAAGGCAATAGTCTGAAATTGTTTTACATCAATACATTCTCACTATAACTTCATATTCAGAGAAGAATTTCATATGTTCAACTATTTTCCTTTCCTCTTTCTAATCTTAAGTATGGGGACTGAAGAGGACTTTCTAAGGAGAAACACTATTTAGAAAATCTGCAACAGGGATGCTGTTTGTAATCTATTGAGCTAACAATTTAGAGAGAAGCAAAGATTAATATGCAATCAGCACAAAATATACTAACACTGAATTCCAAAAATATACATTAACATATACTTGGAATCTATTAAAATATACCTAAGTATCTATTAAACTGAACAATTGTGAACTTGATTTTTAATTTGCCATGAATAAATGCACTACTTGTCAGATAACATATTTAATATTTACTCTGTATGTTCTTAAAATAGAAATTAGCTTCCCAGATAAGTAGAGAATTACCACAAATGATTTTTTGTGCTTATTTATAGCTTTTGTTTTTAAAAATGCACTTAATGGTACCCAAATAATTTTTTAAAAGTTAACATTTCTTCTTCATATAAATAGCTTACAGCCAGGGGATAATTTGAAAATATTGGTTCTTTAAATAGAGGTGTATACCTTATTTTCAGGTGTACACCTTGTCTTCAATCTTTAAGAGCAAATTAAAAAGTATAAAACCTTTGAGAAAAGTCCAAATCACTTACGAAGTGCCTACATTACTTAATAGATAAGGTAAATTCTCAGCAAAACTACAAAGTAAATGGGTATCGCAGACACCAACAATCCCTGTTTATCCATATGCATTACCCTTCCAATTCTCTCAAAACCTACTCAGTGAGTTTGACTTTACATGATAATGTTGATGGCTAATTTTTATTCCTTTCAGTTTATTGCTTTAAAATATCTCAGTATCTGTTAACTAGACTTGGTGATAATTTTGCAACACATACATATATTGAATCATTATGTTTCACACCTGAAAATGATATAACATTATATATCAATTATATTTCAATAAAATTTAAAAAGAAATATAGTATCTATCCCAAGAAAATAGGAGGACCTGGATAAATACTTAACAACTGAATAAGTGAATGAATAGTAATGATTATGGAAAGCTAACATTGAAAATCTAAGCTACAAGAAGGAATTTCAGTCTAGTAGTGGACTAGCAGAAATATCAAGCCCTGAAATCTTAACATGTAAGTAATTATTTATGTTTCCTAAAAAAATCTTTTAGTTACTTTTTAATTGTATGAAGTAATATTAAAGAGCTCTGATTTAAACAGATTAGTATAATAAATTTTAATTAACTGAAGCTAAATATATAGTTCAGATATTTCAGTTGAATTTAATGAACTTGGCCATCATTTAAAGTTTATCCCATATGCCTCCAAAAGTTTTGAAAATCAGTAAAATTTTCCTGTAATATATCTTTTTAGAATGGATTGGAACTCCTCTAGTAGTTTCCATACTGCAAAAAACAAGATAAAGAATGAAATAAAGAAGAAAGAAAGAAGAAAAATAAATCTTCAGGGTGTTTCAAACATCTGACGTTACTTTTCTTAGTCATTATTTTGACATGATCTCAGACCCAACCAAACACTATCATAGGTGTGTTCAAGAACTTGGAATATATGGTCAGTCCAAAAAGCTCACTGGAAACTATTGCTGCTCACATACCACATGTTCCAGAAATGTGTTTTTAGGTCATTTACCACCTTAATGAGTCAAAAATCTCATCAGTATATTCCACAGACCCATACCTAACTTTCTAAAGAATTGCTCAACAGCATTTGTGAAATCATGTAGCTGATAAATATTCATCATATATTCTGAGTTACAAACCAGTTGAAATTTAGAGAATAAATTAGATTCCATTCTTGTGTTAATTTTTTTTTTGTAAACTGAGAGCTATATATGAAATTATTAAACATATACAAACAATTTTAAACAAAATATTTAAAAATACCAGGACATAAAATAGAAAATAATATTGATTTCAATTACAGGGACACCTGGGTGGCTCAGTGGTTGACCATCTGTCTTTGGCTTGGGGTGTGATTCCGGGGTCCAAGATCGAGTCCCACATTGAGCTCCTTTGCAGGGAGCCTGCTTCTCCCTCTGCCTATGTCTCTGCCTCTCTTTCTCTGTGTCTCTCAAATTAAAAAAAAAGTATAAACAAATTTTACTTTCAGTCCTGGTTTTGGAGATCCCCCATCAGAAGAGAAGGTTCTGAAAGCTAGGAAATAGTGACAAAAACAATATTAGGTGAGAACCTATCTAAATGAATTCCTGTGTGGAAACAGGGGTAAGAAAGATCACCATGATACATGGAATTCCATTATGATTAGAAAGTCATTCCCCAAAACAGGCATATAATTATTAATATTGTTGAAATTACTCTTTAAGAAGTATAAGATCTACTAATAGTCATTACTTTATAATATTCTAAAAAAAGAATTATAAATGCCATTTGATTCTCTGGCAATACGTTATCTAAATATATAGCCATTAAATAGCATACTTTTTTCTTTTGAACCTCATTTAGTCATCCTTCTACACTAGGACGTGTTCTAATCTAGTCTTAATATGACAATAAGGCTTGTCCAACATAAGTAACTATAAATGTAAAGCTCACCATCTATCAATTTTCCTTTCTGTCATTTTGGTTGTCTGAGGTTCACTCTCTATTTTATTATTCAAGAAGTATGCATGAGAAAATATTCCTTGAGTTTTTGCTTACGTAGAACAGTCTGTGCTTTAGATATTGGAAAGTTTTGCTGGATATAAAATTATTGGGTGATGTGTTTTTTTCCTTGATTATCTTAACTATATTACCTTATTCTAGAATAAAACACAGAAGTCAAAATTCTGATTATAATCATATTTTCATTTCCTTATGTCATTTTTTTCCTAAATAACCAAAGAATTTTCTTTTTCTTCAGTACTTCAATAGTTACATTAAAACATTATCTTGGTCTTGGTTGATTTAGATCAATAATCTCAGATACTTGGTATGTTCTTTCAAGGTATATTTTAAATCTTTTTCTTTCTTTTTTCCACTACAGAAATTTTTCCTTGAATGATAATTTTTCAGAATCTGTTCTGTCCCTCACTTTCATTTTCTTCTTTAGGGATTTCTTATTTCAGAACTTTATCCTTCTTCAGTATTTATCACTTTTTCTCAAATTCTTTTTTATCTCTTCCCTCATTTCTTTCTCATTTTTAAAATTTTCCTACTTTTCACCTCAGATTTCTCTTAGGGCTTTATCCATGTGTTTATCTGTTCTGGTGGTACTACAGGTTAAGTCTTCATTTCTAAAATATTGGGTTTGTTTTTGTTTTTGTTTTTGTTTTTTAATTTCTATTTTTTCCCTGTGTCCTAGCACCTAACTTCTGGGTTTTCTACTTCTATTTTATGATGTTATTCCATGTCTTGCATTACTTTCTAAATGTAGTCTTGAAGTATAAACTTATCATTTTGATTTCTTTCATTTGACATGTTCTTAATTACATCTAGGATGTTATTTATCTCCTTATTCTCCTTTTTTCTACAATATCTTGCTATGAGATTTGGTCTCAATTTTTATAGAAAGTTACTTTTTCCATAAATTTTAAGTTCAGAATATCTTTGCTACCTTAACAGAGATCGCTCTTCTGCTCTTTTCATTTTAAAAACTACTTAAGGGTGCCTGGGTGGCTCAGTTGGTTAAGCCCCTAACTTTGGCTTGGGTCATTATCACAGGGTTCTGGGATTGAGCTTCAAGTCAGGCTCCCTGCTCAACAGGGAGTCTGCTTCTCCATCTCCCTTTGCCCCTCCCCCTGCTGTGCTCTCTCTCTCTCTCTCTCTCTCTCTCACACACACACACAAATAATTAAAATCTTTAAAAAATTTAAACTAAAAGTAAAAAAATAAAAACTACTTAATGATGTCAGAAAATGTTCATGATATAAATTTAATATCTGGAAAATAAACAGTTTATATCTAAACAAACCATGGGTCAATAAGAAATCACAAAGAAATTAGAAATATTTGTAGCAAAATAATAATCACACAACAAAATAAAATTCTGAAAATAAAAAAATCTATAATAAACATTTCTTTTAGGAAGCTAGGAAGAGTATAAAGTAGCACAGATAAATTAATAAATATAAGAGCTAAAGTAAATTAAAAAACCAACTATAGGGAAAATCAATGAAACCAAAAGCTAGTTTTTTGGAAAGATCAATGAAATTGATAAACAACATACACTGCTAAAAAGAAGATGCAGATTAAAATGTTTAGGAATTATAGTGGGCTTAATTACAGATTTCTTGAATGTTGCAAAGGAAAATAAGAGAATATTATGAACAGCTCTATGTCCATAATTGAAAATGTAGATGAAAAGAACAAGTTCATTGAAAGACAGAAATAACAGAATCTGACAAAAGAGGAAAAATCTTTATAACCCTATATCTGCTAAAACACTACATTTATAATTAAGTACTTTTTCATGAAAGAAACACCAGACCTAGCAGCTTCACTGGTGGTCTATCAAAAATTTAAGAAGCAAGACTCCTATACAAACTCTTTCAGATTTATAGAGGAGGAAAGAATACTTAACAGCTGATTTTATGAAGCTAGCAACACCGATAACAATACCAAATATACAAGAATAAAAAACTCCAGACTAATCTTTCATGAAAAAATATTAGCAGATTGATTCTATACATATTTTAAAAGAATAATACATAATAATAAACTGTGGTTTATCCCAGGAATGTAACTTGATTTAATAATCAAAAATATAACTAGATAATTCACCATGTTAACAGAATAAGGGAAAAACATATACTACACAATACATGCAGAAAGATCATGTGACAAAAAGTCCACACATATTTATAAGCTTTCAAGATCATAGTAACAGAAGGGAACTTCCCAAACCTGATAAAAGTCATCTACAAAAACCTGTAGCTAACATTAAGCATCATTGTGCAAGACAGAGAACAAGGCAAGGCTATCTATTCACCACTTCAGTTCAGCATTATGCTGGGGTCCTAGCCAGTGTAATGAGGCAAGAAATAGGATTAAAAAGCATCCAGATTGGAAGGTAAAAATGAAAAATGTTTCTTTGCAGACAGCATGATTGTTTATGTAGTCACATCCTAAGGAATCTTCAGTTTAAAAAAAAAAAACTCTTAAAACTAAGTGAATTTAGCACATTTGCAGGATAATGGTCAATGCACAAAAATCAGATATATTTCCATGTACTACGAACAACATATTGGAAAATGAAATAACACAATACATTTAGAATAATATCCAAAAACATGAAATACTAAATGCATGTATGCTAGAAATTAGAAAATACCACCAGGATAAATTTCATTACATAATTACAACATTTACCATAAAGGTACCTTAACCAAAATAGTGTGGTATTGGTGAAAGGAAAGAAACACAGATCAATAAAGCAGCATAGACGCTTGAAATAAATTCACAAATATATGGTCATTGATTTTGACAAATAAGCAAGAACAATTCATTCTTATCTCTTATCTCATAGATTCCATTCTCTACACCAAAGCTAGAGTGATAAATTTAAAACAAATTAGATCTATAACGACACATTCTTGCTTAAAATCCTTTAAAAGCCTCCCATTATTCTTGTGATGTGACACAAACTTCCTATCTTGACAGAGGCGACTGGGCTCTGTTGGATTCTCTGATTTCCTATTCTACTAATTCTCCCTTGCTTCTGCCCTACTGTCCTTTTTTCTACTCCTCAAACACTCTTTTAAGTTAGGCATGCATCAGGGTCTCCAATTTTACTGTTCTTTTTGCCTGCACTTACTCCTTCCAAAGACTTTAGCATGTTGGCTCATTTTCACAATTTATTTTCCAGTAAAAATAGTATCGCTTCAGGGAAACCTGCTCTAACCAGTCACTTGGAAGTAGATCTTGCCAGTCACATCTTTGTCATGAAATTTCTCTTAGGCATCCCTTTCAGAAGTGTCATTCTCTGAAATCACTTTACTTAGTTTCTTATTTATTCTTTGTCCTCCTAATCTAGAATATAAGCTTGATGAAAGCAGGAACTCAACACATTGCTATATTCTAGTCCCTAGAACAGTGTCTAGTACATAGTAGGTACTCAATAAATCTTAGTTTGAATTTAGTTCGAAATGTGCACAATTTCATGTGTGCACACGCACATATCACCTATCTCTACATAGAGCAAAAAGAAATTATACAAGTAAAACACAGCAGATTGCAGCCACTTCTGCCTTCTAAAGAAGTGACACATATTCATCACAATACTTAATACTTTGAAAATCAAATAAAACTTAATACATTTGAAATGATGGAGGAGTAAGAAAGAGACCTAATTTTTTCCCAGATATGAAACTACGAACCACTATATTGCAGAATAGTAGCCTCAGGACAAAATAAGGTGCCCAGGAAACAGGTAGAAAAAGGAGCTTAAGAAAATGTAGGTCTGTGTCAATTTCATTTTAATTACAATGGACAGGATGACCCCAACTGTCTTTTATATAGGACCTGTATTTTTCCCCCAACAAAATCCTTTCTTAGAAGTTTCAGCTAATTGTAATTAATAACTATACAAGCTTTGTGAACAATGCTTAAATGAAAGAAAGGAATAACAAGCAATAAAAGCACATAGATCGGGATATAAAGAAGATTATCCCTTACTACTCGTCATTCTACTCTACACGTACCCGATTCTATTTTTGAATAGTAAAGTCTATACATGAACATATTTCATCCTAATAAAAGAGAAAACTTTCTAACAGCCAAAACTGTTGAAAATGCATTGGGTACCCTTGTGAACAAAGGTACCTACCTCTGTTGCTAAAGGTGTTAAAAAAAAACTAGACAAGCATTTTTAAAAGAAATCTGTAAAACTCTAATCGTAAGTAGTTAATTCATTCATTCATTCTTTAATTCAACGGACATTTAAGCAGAGAGCCAAGCCAAGTCTGCACCAAGGTCAGTGTTAGATGCTCTGAAAGAGGTGGCAAGTCCATATGTCGATGAATCTTCATATACCACCTCATACTTTAGTAGAAAAGACAGATATCAATCAAATAGCTACACAAACCCATGTAAAATCACACCAGTGGTGATACCATATGAATACATCAGTTGGCCTAATGACCATCAACATCCTTCTCAAACATGAGATGACTTCATTTTTTGACATTCCCTACTTTAGGTATCAAGCTCTAATGTCTTATTTTAAGTTTTTGATTGAAAAATAGTTGGAAAAAGAATGAGTAAGAAAATATCGACTGTTCCAACCCATTTCTATCTCTCACCAATGAAAGAACTGAATTATTTCCTTTAAAAAAAAAGTAAATGATGGGGGCATCTGTGTGGTTCAGTCAGTTAAGCATCCAACTCTTAGTTTTGGTTCAGGGCGTGATCATGATCGTATGAGTTGTAAGACAGAATCCTGAGTCAGGCTTCACACTCAGCAGGGAGTCTGTTCCCCCAGTAAAATAAATAAATATATCTTTCTTTAAAAAGCAAATTATAATAGGGGTAATGTGAGATGTTTATATATAATCTAAAGCATATCATCAATAGTATTTGCATGTGTGTGTTTTTGTTTTGTTTTTTTAAAGATAGGCTATGCTCTTGATTGGGAGAATTTCCAGCAAGGGAGCAACTGTTCCTGCCATATAGCTCCTGCTGAATGCGTTAAATTAACTCCCAGAGTAGAGAAGAGCAGGCAAAAACAAACAAACAAACAAACAAACAAACAAAAGTTTTTTTTTTTTCTTAATCTCATTAGAAAGGCATAGATTAATCACACTTAACTGCAGTAAAAATGGTTCTGTCACCTTCTTCCCCCCTCTCGCCCACATTGCACTAGGGAGTGACAACTCATTTGGCCCACAGTCTATAATTCTCAGCCCTTGCATTTCGCCTCCACCACACAGACCCATCTGAGGAGCAGTGAGGAAAGCTTTTGGGAAAGTCATCATAGTCCCGCAGCAATTGCTCACAACAGTGTGGAATGGCTGTCCCTCCCACAAGCTGGTCCTGAATCACTGGGAGTGACACATACTGGTTCTAAGACAAAAAAGAAGATCTCTATAATGGAGCAGCACATGAGCACATGGCTTTATTTTCTTTTACAGCCACAGATGGCTGATACACAACCGTTTTCAGTTCAAAATGTTGTCAAGAGAATACAAATAAGTGACCCTGAACACGAACAACACATACTCCTCCTGTGAATAAGCAAAGTGTTTCATTTTTGACATTTGAGAAGTCACCTGCATTAATAACAAGTCTATGGTTTCCTATCATGAAAAACAAGCAATCTTGGATTAGCATTAATCCAGACCAAGAGGTTTGCTGTCAATAAAAGTACCTGGTACTCTTGTCAATATACACTATCTAGATAGTAAAACCTCATTAACTTGACATTCAGCTAGCAAAAACACTTTCAGCTTCCAATACAGTGGGTGGCACGCTGCGCACTCCAGGCCATCTTCTGAACCAATGTTGTTCGTCCGCCAGAAAGGCAGGGAGCCGGCCCGGGCTCCTGCAAAGAGGACCGGGATGGTCTGCCAAAGAGAGGAAGTCATGGGAAGAATGAAAAGGCTACTTTGTTTGCCATCCCGCCCTGGCCTTCTCTTCTTATGAATAGGTAATTTAGGGTCATTCACAGATTACTGAAACAGTTCCAGCACTTAAGTCAATTTCCTAAAAAATCTTGGATGTAGGTCCAAATATTTATTTCAAGGACAAAGGAACTAGGGTGAGCAATCAATCACTTTGTTTCACAGAACAGATATGTTCTAGAAAGGTAAAGAGTAGATTTTCATAGAGCATCACAACTTCCATTTAGTTTACACAAAAGGAAAAAAAAATCCCTACATGAAATCTTTGGATGAGAAATAAATATGTGTTGGGATGTGTCCACTAGCACTATTTTGCCTGCAGCTGGACAACCAACTGCTCTCTTCCTTTGAAGACGTTGCTTCATTTTCCTAAAATGTTGTCACTGCTCTTCTTTGCCACTTGCCTGCCTAGACCAAACAACGTCTTTCTGTGTCTGCATTTAAAGCTTTTCAAAATCTGACTTTTTTGTTATTTTCACTAAATGTAAACATCATGAGCGCAAGGAGTCTTGACTTGTTCCTGGCACCCAGAACTACGTAGATGGGATGCAGAAGATACCAGCGCATGGTAGATATTCAATAAATAATTGCTGACTGAATAAACCCCCACCAATATCCCATTTAAGAGCCTCATCACTTGAATATATTTCAGCTTAATAAAAGAAAAACATTTCTAATGGCCAGAACTGTTTTAAATGTGTTGGGCACACTTGTGAAGAAAGGTTTTCTCTGTTGCTCTGGCTTCTCAGCAAGTTACTTACATTCTCAGCTTAAACTTGCTCTCCTTTCCTGCATTTGCTAAATCCCTTGGTTCCAGTGAGTCAGCCTTGTGATGTCTCTCACATCCTGCTAGCATCCCCATGGAGTCAGCAGGACATCCTGAACAGGACAGTGATTATCCTTTAAGAACACGATTAGATGCTGTCTCCTCCATGGAGCTATGACAATGGTATAAGGTGGAAGCTTACACATGACTTGGTGTGTTTTCCTGCCAAAAGATTTCTTCTTTAATTTTTAATCCCCTAAGAACATTGGATTTCCTCTACCACATGCCACTATTAGCTCATTTCAAGGGCTAGGGCTGAAACCCTCCAATTGTAAGATTAACACAAAATAAAGCTATCTTCTAGAAAGCACAGCTAATGGTCTATCAGAACATAGAGGACATTTCTGAAAAATCATTTCATGTGAAATTTTGATCATACTAAAGCACTGATTCTAACATGATTGTCTTCTTTCATATTAGAAAGTTTTAATGAAGTCCCACAAACATTTATATTTTTCAAGTCTTAGAGTCTTCCATGTTATAAGAGGCAATATGATAGTAAAGGGAGAAAAGTAGGTGAACACAGAAATTGAGAATTTGAGTGCAAGTTCTACATCATCTATCGCAAATCCTTCTCTTTCTAGGCTTTGATGTTATCACTAGGAAAATAAGCCTAATATTTCAACCCTTATCTCAAGATGTGCATGCACATGCACATGCTCATGGATGACAAATTACTTCATAGTCATAAACCACTGTATATACACATGACATACACTCATGAGACAGTCCTATATTAATGAAGAAATACACAACTTAGCACATGAGACACAGATGACACTTTCATCCCTTCTACTAAATGGACACACCATTAGCATCAGTATTACTATCATCATAATCAAAGCATCATCAAGAGATGATTTATGACAGGGACACTAGTAGAAGCTTTACAGGATCATCCCATTCATCCTAAAAATAACCATATAAATACATGTTGTTTTTTACTGTTTGCATTTAGGAAGGAAAACTCAGTTATTTACTCAGATTACTGCTAGGAATTAAACTTATATTTGTCTGACTGCAAAGCTTATATTTATTCCCTTTATTCAAAAGAAAGAGAAAGAGAAAGAGAGAGAGCAGTCAATAGGATACTATATTGGACAGTGTCAATAAATACCCATCACTGCATATGTATCAGGCAGCTATGGGTAGACCATGCTCCCCTTAGCACAGCACCCTGTATCAGACATGCAGGTATCACAGTACTTTTTGCAGGGGTCTGGGTAGCAACCATCACATTACCTTCAAAAAGTTTATCCCAAAATATTTCCAAGCTCCTCTTTGTAATCCATTATGAATTTGAACGTATTTAGTATTAGTGCATGCCACTAATTTTATTTTCTATGTTTATTACTTTCTAGGCAAAGGAATGTCTTATTATGTGTGCATGGCGGAGAGGATTACAACAGCGAGCTTCAAACATCACAAACTGTCTTCATATTGTATGGAAGTGCTGAATCATTATACTGGACACCTGAAACTAATATAACACTGTATGTTCACTATAATGGAATTAATTTTTTTAAAACTTGAAAAAAAGAAAAAACATCTGTATGTCTAAGTATACTGGTTAAGAGGGTGAAGCAAGTTGTAACCTCAATTAACTAGCTGAGTGAACTAAACAAGGTGGTTGAACAGTTTCCTAATCCACAAAATGGAGACTGTCATATTAAACAAGAGATTGTTTATAAGGTCTACACATGGTTCCCACATATATAGGCACACAACTAATGGATATTCTTGTTACAATAATAGTAACATAAATTCTCTCTATGACTGTTTGACTTGGCCTTTGTAAGGGAGAGGCATATTTTCTTAAGACCAAGGTGATACACACCTGCAGGTTTCTGAGTCAGACAAACTGGGAATAGGTACTTAACAATGGTGCTAACCAATAAACTGTTCTTCTCCCCTTGAATGGGCTTCAAATGTTAACTAAATTGAAGTAATTAAACTAAACCAATAATTAAGGAGAGGTTCTAAATGACAAGAGACACAGCACTGATAGGATTAAGACAAGTCGGCCCTGTTCTGCCAGAAGCAGCACCAGTTGATACAATTTTAAAGGTGATTCATACTGTTTAGACAGATGACAAAATTACCTGAGGAAGACAGACAAATTAGATTTATCTAGCAAAATAATTTGGAGTTGAATGTTTATGTTAATATCCTCATTAGTGATAATTTTTAACCAAACAATTCCCATGCTGAAAAAAGTTCCTTCAAGATAAGGGGCACAATTTCATGGTTTCTAAAAAGAACCTATATAACCAACAACTAAAAGAAACATATAGGCTTTTACCTAAAGAAGACACACTGAGAATGCCTGGGTGGTTCAGTTAAGCATCTGACTCTTGATTTCAGTTCAGGTTATGATCTCTGGGTTGTGGGATTGAGCCTGCTTTGATCAAACTGAGCAGTCCACTTGGGATTCTCTCTCTCCTTCTGCCCCTCCCCAAGCTCCTCTCCCCTCTCTCTCTTTCCTCTTAGTAAATAAATAAAATCTTTGAAAAATATATATAAAAGAAGGAGACACTAGTTTTGCTGACCAGAAGGTCCAGTTTAATATTGGCTCCTTTCTTAACATTTTCATTTAACATCATGCTCAGTCCCTTAGAAACAGCAAAGGCACAGCCATTTCCCCAAATGTAGGGAGATGGGGGAAGAGAAAATGTTATTGGTGTTTCAAGGCAGACTCCAGCCAGCTAACCTCAGTGCCTCATACCAGGACCTGGTGCAGGAGAAAGAAAAGGATGGAACAGGGTGGGAGGGCTGTGCTGAGGAAACCCAGCAGACCACTGATCCATCATGGGACAGTGCTGGTGTATGCTTCAGTAGCAATCCAGAACAGAATCCTCTCTAGGCCTACAGCCATGCAAACATTTTAGTACCATGCAAGCCCCCTTGGGGTTCATTTGCAATCCCAGGAAAGAATCCTAAATGGGCCAGGATCAACCTTCTACCACACTGGCTGAATTAAAGGAGTTGGTATGCAACTCATAATCAAAATGAAATTAGGTCGTAAGGAGATAACCTGTGTTTTTGGAACATCTGAGTCTGGGACTAAGATCCTTGCCCACTACACACATCCAGATATATGATTATGATATCATTAAGCAGTATTGGTTTATAAGACAGTGATTCTTGACCTTGGCTCCATATTGTAGTCACCCAAGGGTTTACGATCCTGATGCCTCTTTCCAACCACAGACATTCTGATTTAGTCGGTTGGTGATGCAGCTGGAGATTTAGGAATTAAAAGCACTCTCAGGTGGTTGACAGGCATGAACAGCCAAGGTTGAGCCACCAATGTTCTAACGTAACGTTTATATTTTATTTTTCATTACAGAGATCCTCAAATCCTGAGAAGATAAAGATACGCATCAACAGCTTGAAAAAAGAAGGCCTCTAGGTACCATTAGTGGCTTTAAGAACACCAATAAAAAATACATTTATTATTAAAAAAAAAAGAAGAAGAAGAAGAGCTACTTCTATAGGTTTTAAGAGCTGGGCAATGCAGGTTGTCTCTCTGACGCCGTCTCCCTATGCTGGGAATTCAGTTTTCTTGAAGTCTTTTGCCTGAAATGTAAATATCAAGTATTGCTAGGGGCAGAAAGAGGCAAATTGAGTTTGGTATATCAACAAGTAGTTCCTTTCTTCTCACACCCAGAACGAGTGAAGTGAAAAGCCGCATTTCTCCCTGATGACCAACAAGGCTTAATGTCACCTTGGCTACAGGAGTACTGGCCATAGAAACTTTTGCAAATAAATGTCAGGAGAAGCTTTTGAGTCAAAGCTCATTTTATGCCAATTTTATTTCACATAGTAGAGAGTAGAACAAACTTTCTTTCTAAAAGGAAAATACCTATAATTGGAGCAATATCTAAACATGCTGAATTTCAGCAATTAAGTGATCTTTCAGGAAACCTAGGAACCAACCAGTTTATGTGGAACAGTTTGGGCATATTAATTAAAATATTTCCAGATATCTTTTATGCCTAAATAATAGAAAGTTAGAAGTAGTATGACAATTAATTGCCAAAACTTTTTTGAATGAAAGCTACCTAAACCCAGAAAAATTTCCTTGATTTTTAATTCAAAGACTTCCATGAGGAACATAAAACATAGTATAATTAGCTTGTGGGTTATTGTGATATCCAGTGATTATCAAAAGAAGTTTTTCATCTTTTCTTTTGCTTTTGCCTATTCTGAGACAAAGATTAGTCTCAAAAATGTAGTTAATTACCAGCTGCAATATTGTGGGTTTCCTTGAGCAGAAATGGAGTCAACTCCAAATCCGGTGAATCATAGAGATGAGCTGGACTAGATTGGTTACTCTGCAGTTGTAAATACCACTAACTCTATTTGAATTTCCAAAATAGACTTTATACTCTGATACTTTCATGTCTATGTCTCATTTAGACATGGTAATCTAAGCCTGAGGAGTACAGTGTTTTGTTTTGTTTTGTTTTGTTTTGTTTTGTTTTGTTTATCACCATTGTCTTGTGCAGAGAAAGAGGAGAATGTAGAAAAAGCTTGGCTAGAGAAATATCATCAAATTTCCAGATTAAAACAGAATTCATAACACTGTTTAAACTATTTCAAGAAGTACAAGATAAACCCAAATTAGCTCTATTTTGTTAATTCTTTCTCTAAATAAAAAGCAAAATAATTCTTAGACCAGAAGAACATGATGGAAAAGAGGGGGAACAGATTGTTTTATTTCCTTCTGCAACAATATTTCAGTCTTACAGTCAAAAAGACAGCATCTAGGTGTGGGTGTATAATTGAGCTAATCAAGCCTTCCATGTTATTCTCTTTGATGCACATTTAAGTGCAGCAGTAATAACTAATGTATTCTAGAAAAAAAGGAACTGAAAAAAAGTAGAATGGTTAAACTGCATTTTCAGGGACTGATGGTAAATGAACTGTGATTTAAAAACATCAGAGAAGACCAACCTGATGACTCATGGGAAATGCTTCACCTGCATTCAAAGAGCTCCTAAAGATGCTGCTTTCCAAGTTTGTTCTGCTGCAGATTGCAACATTTCCATTAACTGCAAACTCTACCCTCCACTGAATGCAGAAATGTGCCTGCATACATCTAGGGACAGCATCCAGGTGGTCAGGGCCAGACACATGACCATAGCAAGAGAGAGACATGACAAATGTATCTACTGCTAGAAACCCAGAGAGTCATCCTGGTAAGCATCAGCTCCTGGGACTGGTTTTCGGCTAACACGACTCACCAAGAACCAGTGGAAAGGTCCTCAAGGGAAGCAATCCTTTCCTCCTTCTCCGCGGAAAATATCCACAACTCATAACATTATTCTACTACTAACGCCCACCCAAAGAAACCCAACCATTTGTTCTATAATTTTGTGTACTATCAAAAGCTAGGCTAACAAAATACCCACAGTTTTATCTCAGAATAATGTATACAGCTTGTGTGTGACCAAAAAACTATACTCCAGTGACTAGAATCAGCTTTATATCATTCATAAATACCCAATGGATTTATACCCAAATTGATTGATATCATTATTTCTTATGTGGAATCACTGAATATTAAGTATTTTAAGTCTTCATCATGGCCTTCAGAAACAAAAACACAATCATGTACACAATTTAATCACTTCATTCTAGTGAAAGTGTTTAGTTTCTCGTTTGTTCGTTAAAATAATTTTGCATAAGAACAGTGGGTTTGGGACAGTTCTCTATAGATAACAATATCCTAAAATCCCACAATACTTTTTATTTGATGGTGAACTTTATGTTGGTTGCATTTTGTATTTTTGTACTTGGAAGGAATATGGGAGCCCTCTGGTGGCCAATATTAATGGACTCATTAGTACAACCCAGATTCCCCTGGCCTGGGGCAGCAGGAGGAAAGTTGGGTGCAAGGAACTTAAGTCAACCAAGTTCAGGTACATAAGAGTGTGCTCACATGTCTTCACATTTCTAAGATAATATTTTCAAGGGTTGTTTCAGACTTGAGGTTAAACTTTCACATAAAAAGTATATCAGAGAAATTGAAATTCAAATACTGAATGCAGGTGATTTTGACAACAGCTACAGAGAAAAAAATGGAAGATTTCATAATATTAATAGTTATAATTAATTTGTTTTTATATTTATTATCACTTGTAAATATTTCTCTCACTAGACAAATGACATCAAAATAAAAAAATGGGAGACTAGAAATTAACTCCTAAAAATGACTCCTAAATAAAAAATACTACTACTGACTAGATATGATTCATTAAGGAGCACCTTGGTGACATGGAGGAATGAATGTACTTCCAAAAGTGATGAGTTTTTTTCCATGGGAGACATTTATTCACTGGAGGATATTAAGTCATGGTAATTTCAATGATGAAACCAAGCATGTTTTTAACAGATGTCAACAATGTTTTGGCCACTTTCAGATGCACATTTCCCTTTATCTTCAATCCAGAAATAAATGTATATTTAATTATTAAGCTCATATAAACCAATCAGCACATCTCTCTATATAACACAGAAAGATGGAGGATACATAGGAAGGGATATTTAGATACAGGCTATGTTGCTTCTAATTTCATAAGTGTCCTTTTTTATATATATCATCACATGAAAACCCAACATATATTAAGCCTTAGAAATGTTTAAAATCTCATGATACGAAGCAATAAGTAATAATGCAGAAAGTATTGCAATTTAGGGTATTAATTTCATGTAATTAAATTCAAACAAACGAATGTTAAAAATATATATGCTCAGGGCAGTATCTTATTCCCAGTTACTGCAGAAAAATAAAAATAACTGCATTATTCACTATAAAGTTGTGCTTTGAGATCAGGAAGTGTTGCATGTGAGACATTTTCCAAGATTATTTTAATCTAGAATATTGTTAGTCTAAAATAATTACTGCAGATGTGAATAATACATCCTGATTAAAAATTCATTACTTGTAGGTCAATTTCAGAACTTGATTTCACAGGGTCAATGGTTCTCCATTACGCTGAAGTACAATTATGAAAGCCTGCATTAAAAGCCTTAGACTTACAAATATAAGAGAATTAGAAAGGCACAGAAATTCTAGCCCTAACCCAAATGCTAATTTTAGTTAATAAAAATAATTTTAAGGAGTATATAATTTCCCTTTAATCAAAATGATAATATTTTCTTAAAGACATATTAAAAAATTAGGGGAATTTTGGTATCATCATCATCATGAACCATGACATTATTTGGACACTGGGTAATAATGGTCTTACACTTTCGTATACACAAGAATCACATGGGAGGCTTCCTGGGTCTCCAGACTCCTTACCCAGAAATTCTTACTTATTAGCAAGTCGTATGTCGTGCCAGCCTTATGTCACAGCAGATGTGTACCCACCAGACATTAGTGTCACCTTCCCAGAGTATTTCACATTTGTTACAGCTGGCAGGATAAAGGCAACTCTTTATCATCTTTATACCTTCCATAGCCCTTTGAACACTCCCTGGAATATCATCATTACTCACTACCTGTTGTTAAGTGAAAGACAGCGAGATTTTTAGGGAAGGAAGAAATCCCAGACAAAATGAATTCAGCAGCACAAATGAAAGGATTTCCTGCCACACACATGGGCAGGACACCAAACCACTGTTATATCCTGGTGCAGGAAATGCCTAAGCAATTCTTATAACATATTCAGTTGTAATATTTTCTGAATGCTAGATTCAGAGAATGAGGCACAGATGTGGGGACTGCGAGGGACCCTGGCATGTAGATCAGCTTCAGGGAAGGTAATCATAGATGAGAAGCCACATACCTCAGAACATTCAGAACAGAACAGAGGTTGTCATAGTCTGTTCAGACTGTTATAACAGGAGCACCACAGAACAGTAGTTTATAAACAACAAAAACTTATTTTTGTAGTTCTGGAGGTTAGAAAGTCTGAACTCAATGTGCCAGCAGCTTTGGTGTCTAGTAAAGACCCACTTCTTGATTCACAGATGGCTGGCATTTTTTTGTGTCTTCATGTGTTGGAAGGAGGAAGGTTGCACTCTGGGATCTCCTTTATAAGGGCACTAATCCCATTCATGGGGACTCTATCCTTATGACCTAATCACCTCCCAAGGGTCCCATCTCCAAATACTATCATACTGGGGATTAAGACTTCAACACATGAATTTTGGAGGATAGAAACATTAAGTTAAGTGGTCAAAGAATAACCACCTTTCCCTGCAATGCCTGTGGCCCTTTAAAGATGGTTCATCTGCTAGGAATGACCTTTATGCTTGCTCACAGACTTTTAATAATAGTCCCAAAGTTCTATAGCTCCTGCAAGATGTTGATATGTGATCTGCATCCAATGAGGACACAGCTCACTCAGAGTGGCATGTGCATTTATTCACTTCTTCTCAAGGAAAATAAACATGAAACAGGAATCTCACAAAGGAACAGGCCTAGCTAACACTTCCGAATTTGAAACTTGTCAAGCAGAAAATATAAATTCTTAAATGGAGGTAAATTTTAAAGAGAAAAGGAGACGAAAATGTCTTGGATGCTGAGTGGCATAGGGAAGACACCAAGATCCGGAGTGGATCCAGAATAGGAATGGAAAGAGGAATTAGAGGAACCCAGACTGGAATAAGCACCAGATAGAAGTGAGAGGGAAATGCAGAATCACTCGGGAAATACAAAACTGAAAACATCTTAGTCCTTAAGCATAGGTCACAAAATCGTACATTTCAGGGCTCATAGAATTTCTCAAAGGTCATCTAGTCCAATTAAATTTAAGTTAGATTATTTCCAAGATCTATAAAGAACTTCTTAAACTCAACACCAAAGAAACAAACAATCCAATCATGAAATGGGCAAAAGACATGAAGAGAAATCTCACAGAGGAAGACATAGACATGGCCAACATGCACATGAGAAAATGCTCTGCATCACTTGCCATCAGGGAAATACAAATCAAAACCACAATGAGATACCACCTCACACCAGTGAGAATGGGGAAAATTAACAAGGCAGGAAACAACAAATGTTGGAGAGGATGTGGAGAAAAGGGAACCCTCTTACACTGTTGGTGGGAATGTGAAATGGTGCAGCCACTCTGGAAAACTGTGTGGAGGTTCCTCAAAGAGTTAAAAATAGACCTGCCCTACGACCCAGCAATTGCACTGTTGGGGATTTACCCCAAAGATTCATATGCAATGAAACGCCGGGACACCTGCACCCCGATGTTTATAGCAGCAATGTCCACAATAGCCAAACTGTGGAAGGAGCCTCGGTGTCCATCGAAAGATGAGTGGATAAAGAAGATGTGGTTTATGTACACAATGGAATATTACTCAGCCATTAGAAACAACAAATACCCACCATTTGCTTCAACGTGGATGGAACTGGAGGGTATTATGGTGAGTGAAGTAAGTCAATCGGAGAAGGACAAAGTCTATGTTCTCATTCATTTGGGGAATATAAATAATAGTGAAAGGGAATAGAAGGGAAGGGAGAAGAAATGTGTGGGAAATATCAGAAAGGGAGACAGAACATAAAGACTCCTAACTCTGGGAAACGAACTAGGGGTGGTGGAAGGGGAGGAGGGCAGGGGGTGGGGGTGAATGGCTGACGGGCACTTAGGGGGGCACTTGATGGGATGAGCACTGGGTGTTATTCTGTATGTTGGTAAATTGAACACCAATAAAAAATAAATTTATTAAAAAAAACTTTAAAAGAAAAAAAAATAATAAATTTAAGTTAGATTAAATTGTAGGAAAACTCAAAATTCCCAGCAGTAAGTGCTAGCATTAATCAGAGGGGGTATTATGTCAAGAATATTCTCTTTGGTGTTTTCATCAGCACCCCTTAATAAAAACAGTCTATAAAGAAAGAAGCAGCAGTACCAGATCAGTTCTGCAGACACGGACATAATTTCAGATTAGTACAGCAACATTTAAATTAACCTGTAAATTTAAAGAGGCATTGCTCATTTTGGTGTCTGAGTGAAAGAATTCTCCTTTAGCTGATGCCTTCGAGGAGTCTCTTTGCTCTAATTTTCTGTTATTGCATAACAAATTCCCACAAACAGACTTAACACACATTTATTATCTCACAATTTCTTTTTTTAAAAAAGATTTTATTTATTTATTCATGAGACACAGAGAGAGGGGCAAAGGCATAGGCAGAGGGAGAAGCAGGTTCCATGCAGGGAGCCCGATGAGGGACTCAATTCCCAGACCGGGATCTTGATCCCCAAACCTGGGATCACACCCTGAGCCAAAGGCAGATGCTCAACTGCTGAGCCACCCAGGTGTCCCTATCTCACATTTTCTATGCAGATTGGAAGTGTGGACACTGCTTAGCTGAGTTCTTTGCTACCAGTTTCAGAAAGCTGGCATGAAGGTATACGTCAGGCTGTGTTCTCATCTAGTGGCTCAAATAGGGAAGAGTCCACCTGCAAGCTCCCTCAGGTTTTGGTGAAATTTATTTTCCTGTGGCTGTGGGATTTATGACATCTGCTTCTTCAAAGCCAATCAAGGAGGTAGAAAGCTTAGCTACTCTGAATCTTTAACTTCAGAGAAGGTCTGGACCTTCCTTTAAAGGACTAATTTGATTAGGTGACTTCTATTTAGTAAAATCTGCCTTAGTACAGTTTCAAAGACAACAAAATGGGAACAAATATATCAGTAAAATCTTTCACCTTTGCCTTGGTCATTAATATAATCATTGAAGCGACATCATCTTTGTAATATTCTACCTGTTAAAGGCAACTCCCAGGTTCCACTCAAGGAGGATGGATTATGTGAGGATGTGAGTCATAGGGGTTCCTTTAGGGTATATCTGCCATGCTACTTTACACTCACTTACTCTTCCTTTATACTTCCTTCTAGAGTTCTCATTTATAATGCCTAAATAGATAAACTCATAATTTCTGAAACCTAAAATCATATTCCATTCTATTCCTGGAGTTGTTTTTTTTTTAAATAGAATACAAGAGAATGACTATTTTTTAAAAAGGCAAAAAGTGAGAAAAACTAAGAAATCAACACAGGGTAGATTTAATTTCTCTAGTATTCTTTGTTCTTCCCAGGTCACTGGGTAATCTATGTCTAGGCAGGCCCATTGTTAAATTAAATTAATTATCATAGTAATTAATCACAGTTACAAAACATTGGTGATTTCACTTTGACCTGAAGTTAGCAACAGGAAACTCGAGAAGAGTACTTTTCAAAAAGATTACTCTAAGAGCTTCAGCTAAGGAATATGTTAGCATTTTGAAGGATTTACAGGAGTGCATGTTACCTCCATTCACTGTAGGGTCAGACACTGAGGACAACTGGCTTCCTGCATTGTAAAAGTCAAATTTCCCCTCATCCATCCTTGTCTATGAGAAGTCCCTGTGATCAGTTCCAAACCTACAATCAGGTCCATGTACAAATCTTACCATCTAATATGAATAACAATAATATTTAATAATAATTAATATTGAAAAAATCACAACATTGTTCTACGCAAACCAGGTTTGATGACACCATTCCATTTATAACAGGGGCATAATTAGATTTGTGAATACAGTTAAAACGAAGGATGTGTGCTTGAATATGATTTTCATACTTGCTGAACACTGGTACAAAAATAGCCAAGTATATAAGACAAAAACCCCTTAGTTTTATGGTCTATATTTTTGCCTGTGATGTGTTTTATTACCTACTAATATGAGCCACTTTCAAATTTGATAAAGAAGATAATTTTAAAAGCCCTCAAAACATAGTTTGTAAAATAAATTTGATAAAGGAAGTGTCTCAAAGAATTGAAATCTTGAAGACATCAATGGATTAAAAATATAGTGTTCATCTGGTCTTTGGCCAAGAACTTTCTTATCAATGAAAGAAATCACTAAGGTAAAATCAATCAGTTCAACTACACAGACATTTAAAACTTCTAGCATAGAACACAACAGCGTAAATTTTATTTCAAAAAATATGACCAAGAGGGAGTATCCTTAATGTACTGAAACTTAAAAAATAGTTATAAGAAACAAATCTCTAAAATTCACTGGCAAAATATTAGAAAAGATTTAAACATGAAAATATTCAATTCCAGTGATGATGTGATAAAATGGAAGCTCTCACAATTCCTGGCAGAAAAGTGAACTGGAACAGTATTCCTAGAAAGCACTTTGGCCAATGTATAACATTCCATACTTGATCATCAGATCTCTCCTCTTTTATTAATTGATACAAGGAAATTATCAGAAAGGTAGACAGAAATTTTTGTGCAAAGAGATGTATGCATCACTGCAACTCATATGCTGGTAAATTGGAAGGAAATTAAAGGCACAGCTTTGGGTGAATCTATCACATAACAAATGTGTATAAAACATTAAACCTCTGGAAAATGCTGGGTCCTGTGGATATAGCAATTAATGAAACAAAGTTCCTGATCTCAAGAAGCTTTCCCAGTGGGGGAGAGAGCCAAGAGAGGCAAGTGAATAATTAGATTGTCAGAAATGCTAGAAAGAAAATGAACTGGGTGGTGGGACCCAGAAACAGAGAAACAGAGAAGCCACCTGTGACTCTTTGGGCAGATGAGGTCTCTCTGCAAGGGTGATTTTGAACTAAATTTGAAATGTGCCAATGGGTCAGTTTTGTGAACAGCACCAGGAAGAGCGTTGTATACAAATGAAATAAAAAGTACAACGGCCAATACACACTTAAGAGTTTGATGTATTAAAACTACATTTCTCAGATACCCTTGCAAGCAATGCCTCACAGGTGACCTGTTTTACGAAGCAGATTTAAAAAAACAATAGGATCAAGAGGAACTTTTTTCCAGAAGCTTAGTTGTGTCAATGATTCTGTGAGCTTGCTATACCCATGTCTCCTTAAAATACTGTGATTAATTATAGGAATGATGCTGTAGTTAACATCAGCTATATCAAAACATATATGAAGATGACTAGAAAGATGTAAGTCAAAGAACTAATGGTCTCCTAAGGAAGATGTAAATTGTGCTTTCCCTGCCTCACATTTTTCTGTATTTTAAAAACATTAGAGGATTTTTGGGATCCCCGGGTGGCGCAGCGGTTTGGTGCCTGCCTTTGGCCCAGGGCGCGATCCTGGAGACCCGGGATCGAATCCCACGTCGGGCTACTGGTGCATGGAGCCTGCTTCTCCCTCTGCCTGTGTCTCTGCCTCTCTCTCTCTCTGTGTGTGACTATCATAAATAAAGGAAAAAAAATTAAAAAAATATTAGAGGATTTTTATATTTTTTTATCATAAGGAAAGATTTGAAAAGTGCATGTACTAGAAATAGATATTACTTGTGGTGGGATGATAAGGAAAAAATAGTTTATCTGTTCAACAGAAGCATATAAATAAATAATTATATCAATAAATATAATCATATCAATAAATATATTTCTGAATAAATAAGTCATTTATTTATTCAACAAGTATTTTCGGAGTGTTCACTCTGTGCTAAGCACTGTCCTTGGTGTTGGGGTTAAAGCAGAGACCAAAACAAAGTGTCCTTCCTTCATGGAACTTCTTGTGCAAAAAGCAGAAAATAAGCAAATAGCTCTGACTTCACATCAGATTGATGAGAAACCAGTGTCCTCCTAAAGATTTCATGAGGTCAAGAAGAAAAGGGTTTGCTCTGTACACTATGTGGGAAGCCAACCAGGGCATAGAGAAGGCACAGACTTCAAACATATCCTTTAGCCACCAGGCTTTCTTCATTTCCTCTTCTCCAACATGGATAGTAGTCTCTTCTCCAAAATCTGCAAACAGCCCCCTGCTCCCTGCCTTCCTAATTGCCTGCCACCGCCACCCCCCACCCCTGCTCTCAATCTCCCATCCCAGCCAGGGGCGTCTTTATATTTCCTTTCCTTGTAAAGAAATCTTAGTTCTCCCAATTATATCTTCAAACCCATGTTCTCTACAAACAAACAAATGACTCTCTTTAAAATCCAAAATCCAAAAAATAAAAAAAATAAAAAAAAATAAAATCCAAAATCCTTACATATTGAAAGCCTGTCATGTTTTCATGTCACACTGAGTAATCAGTTCAGAGTCAAGATAGGTCTCAGGAGACAAGAATCCTACATGTCACACAAGTGATTTCAAAGGAAATCACAAATCAAATGTAAGTCATAGGCCAAAAAAAAAAAAAAAAAAAAAAGAAACTCTTGAACCTGAAGCAAATTTTGTCTTAGTAAGAAGAGTCTTGTTTTCTGGTTTGGAGATGTTTTGTGAAGCCTGAGGCAAAGGGTAGGTAAAGAGCAAGGAGGTAGAACAGGGACACATCGGCACTGCCTATCTGAATGTGCCCTGCTTGCCCATTTATGCACCTGCTCCTTCACCCTGAATATTTGGCACATCTTCCAAGTATCCCAAAACTCTGCTGCATGTGGTCTTTCACAGTTGGCTATGGAAAAGAATGCCTACTACCAAAATCCCAGTGTTATTCCGCCACATATGACTCTACAAAATTATCTCAAAATAAACAAAATGAAGACAATATGGCATTGTAGTTGACATATTTTAGTTTTCTCTTTAACAATCAACTAAAAATTTTTTTTTCTTATCTTCAATGTCACAGACATTATATAAAAGTAGAAAGGCATGCCTCCTGGTATTTTGTCCTGAATCAAACCAAGGAGTAAAATCCAACACATCAGGAATGTCTTGTTTAGCTCAGCAGTGCATTATCACATTTCAGGACATGTGAAGTATTCTCAAATGTCCTCAGGTTAGCTCCATATTGAGCACATTGCAGTCAGCCCATCATCAAAAGAATATTCACTTGGTAGGAAAACCCACCTCTTCAGAAGTAGCTGTGTCTCTTGGTAACAGATCTCTCTCATGTACCCACGGCACTGTCATCCTGGGGCTGGCAGGAGCCAGGAAAAGGAATTCAGACACCAGTGCTCTGCTGCTGCAGAAACAACTTTCAAACCTGCAGACGGAGTCTCAGCAAGCCCACTTTTTTTCTGCCATCAGTTTAATCATCTCTGAAGAACTGGATCGCTGCCTCCTGAAAGTGCCCTTGACCATGTGTTTGGTGGTTGGGTGAAACAGTGGTATCATGGCTTCTTCGAGTGTTAGCAAGCAGGAAGAGAATGGGAAAGCCAGCTACTTACTGACAGTCCTTCATACCCATCAGACCTTTAGTCGGCATCAGATGGTCATGGGAGATAACGGAATTAAGAATATGGTTTACTACTGTGGGTCTGGGAACACAGAGGGGGAATACTTACTTTTTTCCTTTATATACTACTGTATTCCATTTTATAAGAATGACCTAGAGATGTCGTATTAAAAAAAAATACAGATGGTGCCCAGCTTACAATGGTTGGACTTAACAATGGTGCAAAAGCAATATGCATTCAGTAGAAACCATACTTGGATTTTTGGATTTTTATCTTTTCCCAGGCTAGTGATAGGTAGTACAATCCTCGCTGGGCAGCTGCACTGAGCCTCAGCTCCCAGTCAGCCACAGGATCTTGGGAGTAAGCAACCTATACAGTGACAACCCTTCTGTACCCATATAGTCATTCACTTTCAGTACAGCATCCAATACATTACATGAGATAGTCAATCCTTTATTATAAAATAGGCTTTCTGTAGATGATTTTGCCCAACAAGGTAGGCCTGGCTCAGCTATGTCTGTTACATGTATTAAATGTATTCTCCATTTACAATGGGTTTATCAGGATGCAACCCCATCATAATTTGAGGAAGGTCTGTACAAAAATAAAAATATTTTATACACCATATATTTTTCAATTTATTATATTCTCTTAAAATCCCTTTTATTGAGAATCACCTTTCTGGGCAAAGAAGCAGGTCATTTCCCCAATCACAAAAGCCTACTTATCAGGACAAAAGGCAGGATAGAAATTCCATTCTAAGCACTCAGAGGTTTAAACTTCTTTGTTTGGGTACATAAATGTCTGCCAGATGTTTTATATAAACCCTTGGGGCCTAATATCCATGGTAACAAATCAGTAAACAATAAGATCCATAGTGTTCAATAATTATGAATTAAAAGAATAGAAACCCAGCAAAGCTCTAAATTTAAAAACGAAAATATAACACAAAGCCTTAATAAAATCAGAAGAAAACACAAATATAAGGAAAATAAATTGATGAAAATTAGTAAAATTGATCAATACATTCAATAATGTTATTTTATTTAAAATATAACCAACCAAAAAAAATATAACCAACCAAAGGAAGAGTAAAACTCAGATATTTATGAAGAAAAAACTAAGATCATATAAAATAAAATTATTGTTGAAAATTAAAAATGCAGATTAAGACATTTTTACCACTAATAAAGAGCTATAAAGTAATTCAATGGTAACACAATTTTAAAATGAAAGTTTTAATGTACAAGCAATTTTGAGGTAGAGTGCAAATTCATAAGATTTACTTAAGAAGCAGAAAATATAAATTCACACTTGTGTGCTCAGCATCAACTGGACCCACACTGCAATTCCCTATAAGATCTAGGGAACAAAAGAAACCGATATGAACATGAAATGTGTGCTTCCTGCTGTAATAGGAGTAATAATAAAAATTCTTTGTCTCTGATCCAGGAACCTCCTGTCTTCTGTCAACACCCATAAAACTACCAGGCTCACTTGTTAGCTTGCAAGGAAGCAAAAGCCTCAGCTCCTTTCTGTTCTTGACACTGTTATATTTTGTCACCAGTGTATTCCCAGCATCAAATACAGGGCCTAACGTACACCAAAGCACTCAGTAAAGATTGAATAAAATAATGATACTATTAGAATATTATTTTGATATTCATTATTTTAGTCCTTATCACTCCCCTAAATCTTCCAGGTAGAGCTAGACACACCTACATAGGGTCTCTAGGGCATTAGGAACACTTCTTTCTCTCAAATATTTCATCACATTGTACTCTATATATTCATTCACTTATTTGTATCTTTTGCTAGACTATGAGCTCTTCAAAAACATACACATCTAGTACATAGTAGGTACTCAAAAAGTGTTCATGAAATTGATAAAAATGCCACTTATGTGCATACTCCCACCACAGGAATCTTCATGTTCTTGACTGTCAAAGCCAAATGACTTGGAGAAAAGTACAAATACCCTTTTAGACAATTCTGCTGACAGTCCATCTAACAGTGGAGACATCTCATTCAAATACATTTTCTTTGTGTGAATGCACTCACTGTTAATTTTGGCCTTTTGTGAAGGTCTCAGCTTTAAATGTTTATAATAAATAAGTAGGCAGGCTTGAGAGTTGGTAACAGCTTAAAGCACAGCATGGACACCCAAAATGTCTCCGTATTAAACACTTCATGGAGAGATGACCTGCTGAACATTCTATTTTGCCCTCACCTTCTTCCACTTACAGAGAATTATCCTTAATTGTACAAAAAGGCTGTGTGATGCTGTTTTTTCTTTGGCATTATGTGAATGTGTCATTTTCTGCAAGTATAGTGCAGTGCACATTAGAGAAATTTGTCAGGTATATTTTCCCCTTAAAAACACACAAGATAGAAGCAGCAGCTACCAAAGCAAGTTAAAGCAATGAGTCAGCCAGTCAGCCATCATCTGCCATATACTACTTTGGCTTCTTCCAATTCCCTGCCTGCAAAATAGGTACAAAAGGCTCCTGGCTAAGGTGGAACGTTCAAGCAACATATTTAATTTCAGTATTTATTTTAGTTCTCTCCCCTCACATAAAATGTATATACAGGATGTGTTTAGATTTGTATTTCTAAAATAAATTTGTGAAAATGTTGATTATAAACACTAATATGTAAGGATAAGAGCATTTCGATGTTCTTGATGAATACATTAATGCAGTTTTTAAGGAAATGCACAAAATACTCATTTTATTCCTTAATGGTATTTCACTTGTGTATAATGTTACAATGCACTCTTATTACTGCATTTAATTTTCAAAAAACTCCCCTGAGATTTAATACAAAATGATAGTTAAGATATTGGATGCCATGATTCTTTCCATCTGCTTTGTGCCTCCAGTAACCCCATCAAGTACTGAAAGGATGAGCAGTTTTATAACAAAAATAGATCTTTTTAAAAAATTTATCTATCCTAACCATAATGCTTTTGACAGCTCTCCTGGGAATATATCTTTATAAAGCAAAATGTTTTTAATAATTATTCCAACATTCAGCGAAAAATATGTTTTCTTTTACAATGTTTTTTTTTTAATTGGCTGTATCTTTTACAAGTTGAAAAAATGCCCATATTTTTAGCTCTAACCTAAGCTTTCCACATAATCCTTGCTTTACCAGGTCACAGTAGGCTAATATCACCACTAATGTTGCAATAACCAGGATTTACAGATACCCAGATTTGAATACTCCTCTTCTTCTCAGTAACCATCTACTACGTGCTGCTGTTTAATTTCTGGTTGTTGTGCTGCCCAAAGACTCTATTCTGTCACCTTTAACAGCAAAAGAGGACAGTCTCAGCACTGTCATTTGTCATCTCCCCATGGTTTTAGTTGTAGAAGGGAGGATTTTCCCCACCAGGAATTAAACCCCCTCCCCTAGAAAAGATACTAGTTCTCTGTTTCTAGTGGTTCCTAATTTTTTAAAATAAATATGAGATACATACCCCCACGGCCATATCGGAGGTCATTTCAGGGCTGCCCATCCATGTCATATTCAAAGGCATGCTCTCTACTAACCATAAATAGACATGTTGAGTTCTCAACTCACTCAGAGTTCTATCCTTGGTCCCAGACCCCATAGTAGGAACATGGTATGTTTTCCTTCATTATTTCAGAATATCACTTCCCATTTCCTGAGCCCTGATTTCCAGCTCAAATTCATTTCACACTGTTTCACCGGTCCAAGAGCCCCTTCTGGGAAGCAGGTACCTGGTGAACCCCTAATAAATCCTAGTATCTGAAATGGTTATACAGATGAAAGCCTCCCACCCCTGACCATCAATACGAAGTCTTAAAAAACAGTAGGTTCACAAATTTAGAGAAAAAAGTGCATGGAGCTAACTTTATTTCTTCTGGTATTCTGGATCCTTTTGCTGAAATCCTGATTTTTACCTCCCTAAATTTTTCAGTAAAGTCAGACCCTGAAGACTCTAAAATTGATTATCCCATATTTCTTTTACCAAATATGACATCTGGCAGGTTGAAAATAGCACTTGCTTCCAATTTTGTGCCAGTCTGAACAAACCACTATGAGATTAATGCTGTTTTATTGGGTACACATAAAATAAGTTCCCAGGAGCACTGCATTTAAATCAGGGAAAGGAAATTGTTAAAGGATATAATCTGTAGATGGAGAGGTATAATGGAAAAAGACTGAGGAACAATCCAATTCATTTCACCTCATTCTCTCTCCTCTCCCAGGGAATGGCTGGTGGAGAAAAGAAATATCCCAAATCATTTTGCTTTTTCCTTCTGTTTCAAATGCTGTAACCAGGCATACGAGAATTTGGGGGAAAAAAACTTCTGACATTTTTACTAGTAACATTCTCTTTGCATTATGTCTTCTGGCCTACAGTATAGGGACTGTAGAAACAAATATTTTGATTTATTCTTATTTGTCTCTCTCATAATTGTCAACACAAGGCACTGAATATTAAAACTTATCAATAAAAATGTATTTGATTAGTAAATAGGTAAACTGGCCTATCTATGCCCAAATAATCAAATCAGCCATAAAAGTAGCATTTCTTAGGAATGAGTTTCTAGGTCACGAGAAGTAAGTATAATTACAACTATGTCTTAGAAACCTAAAATGCCATTCTAAATGTTTCAAATGGAAGAGAAAGGGCTGATGTATGCTCGGTACCCTATAAATGCTTGCCAGATCATGAATAAATGAATGACAGAATGAGCAGGAAGACGTTGGTTACTTTTGAAGCGAGAGAGTGAGGTCAAATTTGGGATGGTTTCTGGTGTGGCTTCAGACTTCAATTTCTTCACCTAAGAGCTGAACCTTCTAATAATGCATTATGCCATACATGGTTTTGTCTGATTTTCTTAATCTGTTCTTTATTTAACAACACATTTTTTAAATTGGAGAATAAAAATACTAATTTACATAAAAGTTAAAGACTGTTCAAAGCTTTAGTATTTATCTTACATACGACCATCTGTCAAAGAGCAGCAATTTTTTTTGAAGTGTATGCTTATGAAATCCAATCAATCCTTACACTATGGTGTCCCCTTGGGGGCCAGTCCACAGTCTTACTTTGCTTTGCCCACATCCACTTGACTCCACTAATGGGACTAATCCAAGTAATCCCTTCTGGTCAGGCAGATCACTGGAGCTCTTGGGGAAAAGGATATACACAAAGTAAGCAGAACATAACTGGCTCACATCTAATCGTAGGTCCTCAATTTCTTCATCTTTATGGTAAAGGATTTCCAAAAATTAGATCATGAGGTACTCAGGAAACTGGTAAGGTAACATATGCCACCCCCCCCAAGCCATAGTTGGCTCACCACCCATCTAAAAGCTTGTCCACGAGACCTTGGAGAAATCTTGACCTCACGGAAGCCCAACAATGAACAGTACAATGTATTTTATGGATGAAACCAACCCCAATAGAAGGTGGAGCCCAAGGTCATACAGCACTTACAGATCTTTCAACCAGAAATCATAAGTGAAGAGTAACTTTAGGGGCCATTGGGGGGTAATCCAATTCTCTGGAACACTTGATGGTTAATATCTAAGAGTCATTTGTCTTTGCACAAGATTTCATTTTGCTCTCCTACGATCAGTCTATTTCAAGAGAGGGTGTCAGTGTCAGGCATCTGGACTCTCAATGGGAAAATGCTTCCTCAGTTTTGCCTAGAAACTGAATCACTAGAAGAATGATAGGACACCACATGCCACAGAGTCACATCCATCAGGACCCTGAGATCTAGAGGATGAGCTGGCAAAGTATGATTGGAAGCACTAGCTATGGATGGCAGGGACAGCCTGACAACTCCCTCCACCATGGTCAACCACTGTGGTGAGTACTCAGTAGAGAAGAATTAGTTTCCAGAAGGCTGAGCTGTCACAGAAAGACCAGGAACTGTGAAAGTACTTCCTATCATCTCCCTGTTTCATCTGCTTTCCCTCCAAAAGAGTAATCAAATTCAGGACATTTGAATGCTTCCTAGATCAGACTCTAGGACCTACAATACAAGTGAGGTAGGAAGGCTGAAGACATCAAACCAAATGGCAGGAGCTGAGAGGTGAACTCAAGTCAAATCAAACTCTGTCTCTGCCTTGAAACAGAACCAGAGGCACCTGTTAATAATCACAATAATAACCACTGAGATATATACCACTTTGCTGTTTAAAAATAACTTTTCATTATTATTTTATTCACTGTCAAGAAGAAGCAGGAAGAGAAATTAAGTTAAATTGTGAGCAATTTCAACCAGGTAACGAGTGGAGTAGGATTCCATGCTTTATTTGCTTTTGTCCGAAAAAAATCCAAGGCACTTCCAGATTGGATATTGGAGCCAATTCAAATCTCTCCACTAGACACAGAGCTCCCAGAGGATTTATACATGTGCCCAAGTAGTTCTGATTATTATTTCTTTGGAAAAGGCTGTTTGCCACCAGGATGCCTCTTTTGCACCTATGACTAATTGAAATGAAAGGTAAGTGTGGGGGATGCTCTGACCAACTCAACAGTGGGAAAGGGGACCTCCTTTTCCAATAGGTAAATCTACTCAAGTTCTCCCTACTTGTGAGATATTCAGAAAAATTAATTAGTAAGTTATTTTTAAATTTTATGTAATTTGGAAGAATAATAACCTCACAAGGATTTCATGACAGTTGTTTAATATTCAGAGAGAACATTAAGCTCCCCAGAAGAAAAGATCCACACAATATAATAATATAGCATAATGAACCTGATTGACAAAGAACAACATGACATTTTTAACTTGGCAATGTTTTATTTAATTGCATCCTTATAAATGAAACTTTCATTTCCAATATTGGTCAGCAGGAATTTCACTACATTAAACACACTATTATAAATAGGAATCCAAAGGGCTCTGGTCACAACTATTCAAGAAAGCAATTTATAAAGAGATATTTCATGATACATTTTATTGGACTTTATGCTAGTTTGTTGAAGCCTGCAGACGGTGGTGAAAAATTATCCTCACCATGACTGATTAAATAAAGGCTACTTTGAATCTACTTTCTTTATCCTTATGGTTATATCCTGAGAGACCACAGAGAATTTGAGTATTTAGTAGGCCACTTTTGGTGAGTGGAGGTGCTGCCAGGATAAGCCTGTAGTCTAGAGATGGCATCAGAGGTAGGGAGTGGTGCCAGGGAGGCCACTGGGAAAGCCAAAGTGAGGGGATGGAGGTCTGAAACAGCAGAAGGTGGAAATGTGTTCCAGGCACAAGGTTCCATCTGAGAAGCAAATTAAACTACACAGACACCACAGACACCAAGCCCTGAACCACCTCTTGTCTCTTCTTCTTTTCCCCAACTACTTTTATGAAAAACTCTAAACACACATATACTTTTTTCCTTTTTCAGGGTCATCCATGAACAATCCCTACAAGCATTACAAGTAGAAAAATCAACTGCCAAAGCCTGTTTATTTATATGTAACTCACATTAAGGGGATAGGGACAACATGAGAAATTTACTGTCCAAGTGGAAGTGGTAACCCTAGATGACTTCCCTTGTTCTCTCTGATCTAGTTCCAAAATTCAGCCAAACCATTTTATAATGAAAGTGACAGAGAGGAGTGCCTAGGTGGCTCAGCAGAAGTGTCTGCCTTCTGCTGAGGTCTCATTCCAGGATCCTGGGATGGAGCTTTGTGTGGTCAGGGCTCCCTTCCTAGCATCCCTGCCTCTCCCTCTCTCCCTGCCCCTTCCTCTCCCCTATTCATGCTCTCTCTCATAAATAAATAAATAAATAAATAAATAAATAAATAAATAAATAAAATCTTGAAAAGGTAAAAAAAAGAAAATGAAAGGGAAAATATGAACATAAAGGAAAGAATATTTCAGTGCTAGCAAAGTCTTCCTTCCTGCCCCAGTTAAAAACATAAAACACTGGACAGCCTTCCACTGTAAAGTAGTCACTGCTGGAGCCTTATATACTGTTGATATGATAAATTTTGTGCCAGATGCCTATGTAATTGCTGGTGCAAAGGCATAGCATAGAATTAAAAGTACAGTAGCAATAACAGGTGCAATATCCAGCAATGGCTGTTCTTTAATTCATGGAGTAGAGGTTGTATACCACAATAAGAGGTATGGGGTAAATGCAAAAGGAGTCTGAAGTTCTTAATTTTGCAGATAGCCAGGGAATGACCAGAATGTAGTTCAAGACACAAACAACACAAAGTAAGATTGTGCTGGGGGAGGACATTCCAGAACCAAGGCGAAATCCCCATCTGAAGCTCAAGGAGGTAAGACTGGAAGTTTAGAAAGCTGACTCATACTTCATAGCCATGCATACAAGTACACATCTGAATACATTATTTATATTATCTATATATTTCTCTTTTTACAGAGAGAGAGAGATAGAGAGAGAGAGAGAGAGAGAGAGAGAATGTGTGAGGAACAGAAGAAAAGGGAAAGAGAGAATCTTAAGTAGGCTCCTTCCATGCCCAGCTCAGAGCCCAACTCAAGGCTCAATCTCACATGACCCTGAGATCATGACCTTAGTTGCAATCAAGAGTTAGACTCTTGCTTAACTAAGTCACCCAGATGCCCAAGATCACCTGTATATTTCTAAAGAGGATGATGTTCCACCTTTTAATGAATTCTCTTATTTTTGTAAAATCCTAAATCCATGATGAACCAAATTACTTGAATTCTAAATGAATCTCACTGAATGCTTCACTACATATCTCTAGGCATAAACCAAGACAAATTGCACCCCTTCCCAAATGTCCTGGAAAAGCACACCAATGTATAAAGGTATTTCACTGGTATTAAATGAAATACAAAAGAATAATAGTCATCTATACCTTTATACAAAAATATGTGTCATATTTCCACCCTAAGACACACCTTACATAATATTTTAACAGTCTTGGCTATGCATTCTATTTGAGAAATTTTTTAAAAGCACACTTAGATCTGTAAAGGAAATACAATGACCACACTTTGTACAAGAGAATTCTCATCACATATGTGGAAACTAAGGCCAGCCAGTGGAATTTCGAAAGAAATGTAAGTTGAAAGTGGAAACCATTCCCAATAGAAGTCATATTCTATTCTAAGTCATATTCTCAGGTAGAGAACATTTTTTTCAGTACTAAATTAAAAGAAGTGCAAGAAAAATTTTAAGTGTTGGATCAGATAAACTAAATTAGGATGTGAATATTGAGAGTACCAAATCACATGACTAAATGGAAAATCTTACTGACTGAAATCCTACAACAGAACCAGATGCTGTTGGAAAAACATTCCAATCAGAGGTTGGCATCAAAATCTCTCCCACCTCTACTGAGACTGTCAAAGTATTAAACCCTACATAAGGAACACTCGGTTTTGAACCTGACAGCAAGGAATTTTGCAGCTGCCTGAAAGGAAAATCCATCTCAGCTGAATTACTTTGAAAAAAGAGAGGAACCCTATTTCTCTCAAGGACTCTTTAACATCAGAATCAATTCCCAGGTAATTTCTCTAGAGACCACTCAGTCGTCATCCAAAGGGACCGCCCCTAAGGAGAACTACATGGCCACAGGGGGAAATAAGGACACCATGTGCTCTCCCAGCTCAGGAAGACAAGGGCCAGGCCACGTGGGACATTGAGCATCTTTGAGCAGGACTTTCACACGGCCAATTTAAGTGAAAATGCACCAAGCAGAATCAAAGTTTTTCTTTCATTTACAGCTTCGCTCTATGACTAGTTTGCTCAATTACATAGAACTTTTGGAGTCTTAGTGCCTTCCTGGTTTAAAGGTCCTGGCCCACCCCAAAAGGAAAATTAGACATAGCCAGTATACACTTTGGGGATGGTATAGGTGAGGAAAGCAGAAGGGGAAAGCAAATGTCTTCTCCTTGTGCCTAAAACATCCATTTCCTAAAGCTGGTTCTGTCAAATGCTACCCATATGCCCACACCTTAGTTTCCTAAAACTCTCTAGGCTTTAGATTCCTGACCTATGACTTAGGAATTTAAAAAGACTTTAACTAAAAGACAAAATGTGAGGAATAAAAAAAAAATTCTTTTATAGTACTTACCTTAGTCCTTGCATATTTGTGGTCAATTAATGTTAGTTATAATAATGAATATGATGCTTGTCAGGTAAATTTACTTACAGACTCAGAAGACCACTTTACACAGCCTCAGTTCTAGATTCTTCCATCTTGTAAGGCTACTTTCCTCTCTTTACCCTCCACATCAGATCTCCCATTGGGAAGGCAGGTTACAGAGCCTTTCCTACTCTGGATGTTACCCTCTTCCAGGTTCCCTGAGGCTGCCTTGACTTTCTGGAACTCCCTGGCTGTGGTGACCCAAATGCTTGAGACTCTAACCCCCCAGAGTGTCCACTCTTTTGTATAGATCCTGTTTCCTTCATCCCCCCACGTTCCTCTCTAGGCTTTTAAGGACACCTTTGTTCAGGATAGGGCAAGAAGCTACCACTAACATATCTTCATTGGCTGAGAGTGAGGACATAGGTGAGGACCACCTACCATCCACCTCCATAGACTCAGAAGAGGGAGAATTTGTTGTGTGGGGAATATAATATTCAACATAATGGTCTTTGACATGTATGTCTATGGGTGATTACCACCATGCTAATGAAAATAATGGACAGAAAGAAGTTGAGGATGCAAGATTTCAGGGAAAAATCAAATGCCATTGACACTGGTTATTGATATTGGAAAACCCAATAAAACAAGAAGAGGAGAGACTGAAAAATACATTTCTTCTCCGTAGATTATAACTAATCATAGCCATTCATGGTAAGCCGTTTATCATTCATGGCTAATTATCCTGCAGCACAAGCACAGTTATGTGTATTGTTCAATATTAAAATCATAGAACCAGGATCTTTAAGCTTGACGAAGCTTTCGGGATCACACATAGGTCAAGCCATTCCTTTCACAGACAGGGAATCTGAAGTGAGAAGTTAAATGATTTTCTGGATCCCAGAGCAGTGCTCAAAGGGAACCCCAGCCCAGGGCTCCATTCCTATTGGCCACTGCCCTGCCTGGGAGTTTATCTACATTTGAAGCAAATAGGATTTGTTAAGAGTGTGAGATTTCATACTGAGTACTATCTGTTATTTTGCAAGAGAAATAGGTTTTGAACCCTGACTTCAACATGTTAATTTTTAGATATTAGCAAATCATTCCAGTAGAAATCTTCTGTGAGAAATAGTAACTCTAGAGTATTACAGACTGGGAAATAGAGATTTAGGGCAAAGGTGTCTGCATGGATAGAAGTTCTGGAAACATGCTGGTGGGAAAATTAAAGAGCATTAAGAAAACCAAAGAAGACAAAGAGAGCTTTTGAAAATGTTCTCCTCCATTACAAAATACACACTGTAAGATAAAAGATATTAACTTATTTCAAGGAGTTCCTTTTAATCTAGAGTCATTGTCTCAAGATAAAGGGACATTATGCCCTTTGTGTAACTTGTATAAATTTACCTATCCAAAGGGGAAAGCTTCTTCCTAATCATGTCCCAGACAGTAACCATGAAATCCCACACAACCCTAGTAGCTCCAAGTACAGACCCTTTTCGACATCCCTGTCTCAGATCCACCCTATGGGGGTAGGCAGGCTCCCAGTGCAGTAGGATGTGAAAAGTACCAAAAAACATTTGCTTGAAAAAAAGTCTTCCTTCTGCAAATTACTTCTTTTTTTCAGAAAAAAAAGGGGGGCAGGAAGCCAGAAGATTGATATTCAATAGCAGCAGTGCCATTGAGGAGTGCCATCCATACACAGATTAAGTCCTGAGGATCCCTGAGAGGACAGAATGAGGACAGGTACATTTTGATGAGAGGACTCTAGAAGCCTGGGGAAGAGGGGACTATGTTTATGTCTGCTGGCATACAGAGAGGGCATTACCTGTGTGGGGGCTGGAAGCAAATGTGAGCTATTTCACAGTTATGTCAATAGCGACTCAGTCCCTACCATCCCTATGCCTTCAGTATCACATATTTCTAAGGAATGGACTCCAGGGGATTTTATCCTCATCATCATTCCTGCTACTTAAATATTTTAGATTCAATAGTCTTCCTAAAATATTAATTTATTTGGGACATTTGGGTGGCTCAGTCGGTTAAGTGTCTGACTCTTGAGTTCAGCTCACGGCATGAAATCAGGGTCCTGAGATCAAGCCCAAGTCAGGCTTCTCACTGGGCTTGGAGCCTATCTCCTTAAGATTCTCGCTCTCTCTCCTTCTCCTTCTGCATCTCCCCATCCCTGGGTCATGCACATTCTCTCTCAAAAAAAAATTAATTTATTTGGAATATATGATTTAGAATTAAAAATAGTCAGAACCTTCCATGCTTCCCTGATAAATTTATGGACCTAAAGGCCCAAGTGAGGGTTCAAAACCCTCCCTGACCAACTAGAAATGGTGTCATGGGTACTAGAGGAAGGATAGCACTTGCCTTGTGTCCTTGTCATCCCTCTTTAACTAACATGTTCTTATTTCCTGAGGGTATGTATCATACTGTTGTAATTATCTTGCATTATAAACCAATATTAAATTACAGGAAAATTATAAAGTAGGAAAAAAGCACTTATAATTCTATCAATTCCACCTAGTTAGTATTTCACAGAATTTTTCAAGTTTACATGTGTGCATACATAACTTTCCCATAGTTGAGTGTTGAGTAGACATACAATAGTAGTTTGAGCTTTTTAGAGTTGATTTCACATGTACACATACAAAGTCATCAATATGATGATGATAAATATTATCATTTTAATGACTATTATCACCCTATGCAATTGTGCTATAATTTATTTTATACCATTGGATAAATAATTTGTCTACAACTTTCACTATTTCAGGCATCAATGCATTAAATGTCTTTATGTATATAGCATTTTCCCTCTTCTGGGTTATTTCCTTAGGATAAATTTCCCAAATAGAGTTTTTTTGGCTCTAAAGTTAGCGCTCTGTATGTGGGAAAGTGTATATGAAGCATATGTAATATAGCAACATAAAACATAATACAAATTTGTAAACACAATTTATTTGTGTAGAGGCATGTGTGTATCAATATACAGGTATGTGTGTAGAGAGTGATACAGTGACACACTCTGACTAAGGCGTTTTATTTTTTGATCCCTTTCAAATTTTTACTAGAAAATAATGATCATAACTTTTTCAATAATCACTTACTAATCAAGGAAGAAAACAACATCTGAGAAATAGATGAATAGTCACCAAAACTTCAGTGTGATGACTGATTTAGAAATTGAAGACAAACTTCATCTGAAACATAAAGCTAATTTTGAAACCTTGATAGAAAGCCACATAAGCTCGCTAGATTTCATTTTTCTCAGTTAAAACAGAAACAAACAAAACAAAAGAAGAATCTCTAAATCCCTTGTTTGCTTTCCTGCTCTTTATTCATTCATTTAGGACTACCAAATACACACATGTTGTATGTTACATCTTCTCACCATGGATGGTACATAAACACTATGTCCTCCTAAAATAGCTGAATCATAAGATATTTAGGTGAATGATACTGAAAGAGAAACCTAAATATGTGCTCTTGGGTTAAATAGAAACATAATCAGTTAAAATGTCTATATAAATCTAGCCTGGCAAATCTCTTTAATGGATCTGAGATTAGAAACCAGCAACAGATGGCAGCATGTTTCTCACAAAGCCAATTTCTCTATAACCTTGAGATTTTGAAAGGTCCCCAAAGAAGCAAATCAGATAGGCTCTTAGCCGGGACTGTCCTTAAGACAGATGAAGCTAATGGACTCATGTCAAAGGAAGAAGATGAGATTGATGCTCTATGGACTTCAGTCCCCCAGGTGCAAGGACAATTTGCCATCAGGCATGTAGAATAAATCTTTGGGTGACTGGGAGGACAGATGTGGAAAATACATTGGCAGGAGCAGCAGGTGATGAAGGCCCAACTCACATATGACTCTGGAGGAGTGTTGCTGTGTGGTTGAAGCTTGTCCTGGACAAAGAGGAGAGTGTGAGGATGTCACTTCCCCGCTCACAGGTCAGAACCACCCCAGACCATATAAGTGAAAGAAAAATTTAAGTTTTAGCCAAAGACTCTCAAAACACAAATTATTGCAGTGTCGAGAATCGTAACAGTACATGACGCGAGGCATATTAAAATGATTTCATGGGACATAGCCTATTTTTTTCTTTTTTCTTTTTTTATTTTATTTTCTTTTTTTATTAATTTTTGTCTTTTCAAAAAGGAAGTGAAACTTGGTATCTTCTTAAAGTTTCCCAGCCTTCATTAGATTAACCACCCTTAATCAAATCATTGGATGGTGGACAAAAGATCCAAAGTCAAGAGCTCCATTGTTATTAGCTAAAGAACAGAATTCAAATAGCCCTCTATTTATGAACTACTATATGTTCTCTTAGTTCAAGATATCAACTCCTATGAATCAAAGTTTGAAAATTCTAAGGATGATTGGAAACCTATTCATTCCACAAAATCCATCCATCCCGCTACTAATTCATTCGCTTATGTATTTATCCACTTACTGTGCAATAAACTTTATAGAGCACCTATTATGTGTTTGCAAAGGATTTACTCCCAGAAAATGCCTGTGTAGAGGGATTATTGTTTTCTTCATCAATGCATTTATCCTTAGGCAGCCTTAGGCTTCTCCATCTGAACGTGGAAGGTAAAAGAGAAGGAAGAATTTTAGGATTATTAGAGAAGCGATGTAAAGAGAAAAAAGGAATTAATATTTAGCCTCTGAAGTTCAGAAGATTGCATGGTTGGACAACATACTTCGGAGCAGGGCTCTGAATAATGGCTTCTCTACATTCTTTTGGAGGCCACTTTTTAACCTACCAACATCTGAGGCTGGTGACTTAATCCTAGTGTTTTATATAATGGATTTCCCAGGAGCACTGGAAGGGGAAGTAAAATAGAATCTAATGCTTTTAAGCTCTGAGGAATGCTGGGAAAAGAAAGGCAAAGAAAAGCAGGACCAGAGAAGGCAAGATAGAGGAAGTAGATTCCCCTTTTCTCAAACAATAGCAAAATCACATCCTAAATTAATAACTATTGAGCATGACCACAAATATAGTCCTGTATTTGAAGCAGGTGAATTTCAAAAAGAAGGCATTGTGTACATATCAGATTCTTCGATAAGAAAATTGTTTATCCTGGTGACTCGGCATGTCATCTTATAAATCACTTGAAGTCCAAGTGTAATATTTAAAATCATCAAAGTCACGTGAAACCTAAGAAAATGCCAATGTATGATGAGTGGAAGTTGTTAGAATGCGTGTCCAGACATGGGTCCCCTACCAGTTTGTCTAAACTTCCCTTCAAATGCAACAATTTGAACAAAACTTCACAGCTTATACCTGCTTATATAAACCTTCTCATGATGAGAAAGAAAAAAAAAGTGAGTTAATTGGAAGGTCTCAGCATTGTAAGGTAATAGGTGCTATAATGGGGACTGTAAGATGGTCTAAGGAAACAGGAGAAGATGCTTGTCGAGACAGGCCCCAAAGAATTCCACCATCCTGCTGACCTGGCAGAGGAGAATGGCTGTGAAGGAGCCCAGTGCATTTTATTTACATTCTTTAGAGACAGAGAACCAGACAGAGATTCCTTAATGGCAAAATTCAAACACTTTTAACTCACAATGATTTTAACATAGTTAGAAGTTGAAGATACATAAGTGTGTACAAATGATTGAGCAAAAAAGTCTTTAGATCATCCCTATAGACTCTTCAGCCAGAAATGGAGAAAGATCTTAAACCTGCAATACACTCGTACACCACTCATTAACAATGGAGCCAGTGTGAAAAGAAACTTTAAAGATCTTTACTAAATGTCAATAAATGTCTTTTGCTTTTGGGCAATGCTGATGATGGGAACACTAAGGGACTCCCAGCTTATCAACAGAAGAACATGTTACTTGATGATCCTTTCTCTAATGACCAAGAAACTCTGCTCACTTTCTCTGCAAATCTGTCAGACTGAAATCTGAAGCAAGAAGATAAACAGAGTCAGAGCTATTGCATCTTAGGTTTGTTGTATTTTGTCAATGTATTTTTTTGTAGGGTCGCTCCTCTGCACTCATTTACATGTTCCTACACCTCTGAAACTATCACATCCCAGAGATACAAATCCCTCTCATTCTTCAAGCCCTGCTCAAATAGTACTCCCGCACAATAACCCCAGCCAGAATGATCTCTTGCACTGTACATGGACAACAAATTACTCACACCTCTCTTAACAGCATTATTTTAATCAGTCTCAGCTTCACGAGCTTCAGGGTTAGACTTTCTTTTTGCTTAAGAGGACTCTGTGTGTAACAGCAGCTCTGTAAGTGTGTCTTAGTAAGCACAGGCTGCTATAACAACATAGCATAGCCTGGGTGGCTTAAGCAACAGAAATTTATTTTTCACAGTTTAGAGGCTGAGAGGTCCACCCAAGCTTTGTCTCTTGGGGAGGGTCCTCTTCCCAGCCCAGAAATAGCTGCCTTCTTACTGTATCTTTACACGGTGAAGAAAGAGAGCTCTAGTGTCTTTCCCTTCTCATAAGGGCACTAATGTCATCATGGGGGATGTACCTCATGATCTATTCACCTTCTAAAGGCCCATCTCCCAATACCATCATATTGATTGTTAAGGTTTTAACATGAATTTCGAGGGAACACAAACTTTCAATCCATAATAAAATGCTAAGTTGAACTAAACATATTTACCTGATTAAATACTCCCATCACTGTAAATAAGTGCTTGAGACAAAATCTAAAATGAGAACATTTGTTTTTCACTTGTTCTAAAAGCTAGCAATCTATACACCAAGACCTTTTAGTTCACCTCTGACTGGTTTCTATTTTTTCACCAGAGTCAGACAAACTGAATGTTATTTTATCTGTGTGCTTCAGTATTTCAGTGTCCTTTGATGCCACTGACCTCTTACCCAGCAGTGCATTCAGGTTTTTTTCTTTTAATGTAAAAAAAATAAAACAAAGGTTCACCAACTCCCTTTGTTCAAAAAGGATCTTGCCAGATATCCCTCGAAAGTAGACTACTCTAACATTATTTCCATTCACATTTTTCAGAAAACTAATCTTTCTGCTACAGATGCAGATTTCCATTTACAAACAATTATTCTGCACATTGTCGCTCAAGTATATTTCATTTAAAATATCCAATGTTTATTAATTCCCATGACGGGGCACCTTACATTATTTCACTTAATCTTCATATGGATACGGTGAGATAATTTCCATTCTTCCCATGAGAAATAGGCTTAGAAGAGGTAAAATAACCTGCTCAGTGTTGCAAAGCCAATCCAAGATAGACAAGATTCTATATATCCAGTGTTTTCTAACCCTGAAGCCCATAAATATTCAACTACACCATCTGGTCTTTCCAAGTCACATGCCAAAGCACTGAAGGGGAACTGAAATATATTGAAATATATATGCCATGTGTTAATAGATGAGGAATGGTTCCATAAAAATTTAATGGGTGGCAGTTGGGGGGAAAAACCTGTCATCTCAAAGCTGTATATAGTTTGTGTCTGAAAAGAAGTGGAATTTGATCCTTACTTTGGAACATGATTTTTGTTTGTTTGCCAAGTGTCATTAATTATTGCTTGTAAGGAAGAAACATTATCACTGCTGTCAGAACAGTGATATGGTATGCTAGGTACCTAGCATAATGTCTGGGTACGTAGCATATGTGCAACAAATAGCACCTTCTATTAAAATGTCCTATTCTTCAGTTTACAGACAAGGAAAGTTGTCAAGCAGGTTTAGAAACTTTTGCATCCTGACAAAGATCTTACAAGGTAGAGTTGAGAGTGAGCTTAAGTCTTCCTGGTTACAAAGCATTTAACCTAGAAGTGCCTGGTTGACTCAGTCAGTTGAGTGTCAGACTCTTGATTTTGGCTCAGGTCATGACCTCAGGGTTGTAGGATCAAGCCTTGTGTTGGGCTCCACACTGAGCATGGGGTCTGTTTGAGATTCTCTCTCCCTCTGCCCCTCCCTACTTAAAAGTAAAGGAATGAACACTGAAATACCATCCACTCTTTTAAGTCAAAATGTAGAGTCTGAAAAAAAAATGTAGAGTCTGTTGAATGTATATGAAGCTAAGAACTATACTCCCTTTAAAACGACACAAAAGAATGAGCAGTTTGCTCTGAAAAAGACCATACCTTATAATACAGAAAGCTATTGCTCATTTGACTCGAGCCTCATTTGGAATTACGTACTCTCCCACATGCCAGTGCACAGGCTGGCTCCCTGGTTTGAAAGGCATGGGTGGTGTGATCCAAATGTCAGTATCTGCATTTCTTGGGGCCCCCAATAAATTTCTTCCTCAGTATCCCCTCTCCTATCCCAGCCAAGGCCCACTTGATTTCCTCCTCGAAACTCCAGGATTTCTATTATCACCACCCCCTTGGTCTCGACCTTTCTGTATGGTTGTAGGCAGCTCCTCCTATGCCAACTGCCCACTGAACATAAATTTAGTTAACTATTCATCTCTCTAGGTACTACTTGAGTTAGGGAGGTTAACCCTTCTTTCTGACCTGAATGAACTGGAAGGAAATAAAATGTGTAAGTTGATTTGGACATATTTTTAAGTTTCCCACATTCACTTCCTTGAAAAGTACACAAATTCCTTACTTTATTTAGGCTAGTGCTTTATCTGAGCATGACGATTACCCGGAACACTGGTTCAATAGACACATTTTATGAAGTATACTTCTCTAGAAGAAGGATTTAGGAACTGATGACAGAAAAACACCACAGCTAATACTTAGGGTCACCCGGGCTTGGAAAACTACTGAAATAATTTAACTATTCATCAAATATATTTTTAAAAGAATTTTTTTGCAAATATGATTATAATTGCCAACTTTATATTTTCCCTGCCAACTTTTCAACAATTACAACCATATTTTTAAATCCTAATTTCCTCTTTTTTAGTGATGTTGGTGCAAACCACCAATGCAGGTCCTCTATTTTAGCAAGAGGGTTGGTAATGTGGCAGGTTTGGTATTATTTTAGGTCACAGTACAAGGACAAGCTGTTATCAACAGGCTCCATATAATTTCCTGTGCTCCTCAGACGTTTCCCAGCAACTGACCTGACATGGCTCAAAATTAGCTCGAGCAATTTGACAGGATCACAACACCTGCCCTGCAGCTATAACTACACATTTCTCTTATGAAATTTAATGTGTTCAGGTAATGTGCTAAACTTGCACATTTGTCTGTTAAAGATATAGTCACAAAAAGTAAAATGGGTTATCAAAATCACTGGGAATACTTTGAAGCAAGATATTACAAAAATATATCATAAATAATATTTTATTATAAGTAGTGACCTTAAGAATGTATTTAGGTAGTTCTTTACATATTTTATATATATTCTTCCCCATTTGCAACTTAGAGAGCATTTAAAAAAAACAAAAACAAATAAAGATGACTCTGGAAATCTGCAGAATGGCCATTTTTTTGTGTGTAAAATGAGCCGAAGTAAAATGTGGAACAGTGGATGTGTGCTTATGTCCCTTACAGTGTTAAACACACAATGATTAAATAAAGGAATAGTAACAGAGCCAGAGAGAATAGCAATTAGCATGAATGATTACAGTATTATTCTACAATATCAAACATGATATTAAATAGCTCATGAGGGTTTTAAAGCTGCAAGGGGGTCCAGACTTTTAACATATTAAAACTTATGTTGCAGATCTGCACTATTTACCATTATCTTTCATTTCTCACATAGTCTTTATTCCTAGTCACTTAATCTCCTGCTTTTCTCCATGTCTCCTTGCCACCACCACTTTTTTTTTTTTTTTTTTTGGTCTTCTTTGCAATCACATGCCTCTCCCTCTATCTCTTTTAAGGAGATCTGAATAAAATAAAAAATATATTATCTTTATTGGTCCATGTAGTTACAATCCAGATTTCTATCTAGTAGCAAAGACTCAGTTCGAGGTGAAATAATTTCTCTTGTCTACTGGAGAGGGTGTTGCGATGATGGGTAGCAAAAGCTGTCAATGGTCATACTATGAAGCCTATCCCAGGGGAGGGAGAGCCTGCAGGTAGATCCTGGTGGTATCCTTTGAGTTGTACCCAAAGATAGATTTAGTTCTAGACCACTGTTTCTCAGATTTTACAATGTATAAGTTAAAGGGCTTGTTAAAGCAGAGAGATGACTGAGCTTCACAGTCAGTTTCTGATTCAGTAAACCAGGAAGGGGGTGGGGCAGAACTTAGAATTTGCATTTCTAACAAGTACCCAGTTGGTGCTGGCTCAAGAACATAATTTGAGAAACACTGTCTAGGTATTTCATTTAAGTGCTGGTAAATTGTAATTTTTTTTCTTAAGCATGTTTGGGTTGGGTTTTCTATTACTTGGGCCCCAAAAAGATATCCTACCTGATACATCTATGAGTATCTGGAAGACACCTGCCCCCTAAATAAGCCTGAATTACTTCATCTTAGAGTTTATACATTAAAAGCCTATGAAGGAAACTCATAAGGCAATTACTACACAGACTAACATACATTTTATAATATATTTAATATTATGAATATTATATTCATTCTATGTTATGATGAAATTTCATACCATCTTGTGATCAAATATTAGAGGTACACAAAAACTAATACTTAGATTTTCTTTTCTGTATAACAAAAAGTTTCTGATATTTTCAGAATTTTATTTTGATGAACTTAAATTGAAGCCATTTTTGCATGAAAAATATAATTACCAAGACAGAGCTGACTTTACTTTGGATAGAGTAAGAATACTACACTTAAACAAGTTGCAACTAGGGTTTGTTTAACATACAACCTATAATTTTATTTCTCATTCATCTTTTGCAATCCTAATGAGAGATATGGTTATCTATGTCTAAAAAGTCAAAGTGTCCTAGACACCCCAAAATAGGAATACATATTAAGCAACAAGAAATATATCTGTATATAATCATTTGTGCAGGAGTCCTTAAATTTTTAGTCTTCTGGGTCTTAGTACCCATTCATTCTGTGATAAACTGCAATCTTTGGGAGTGGATGTACCCTTTGGCCACCATGCCCACCTTCAGATGGCTGTTCTACAAACCATTATTCCGCTCCTTTTGCCCTCAAAACATTGCCTTCTCAATTTCCTATGTATGGCCCAGAAGGAGCCCCTTCTACTCTTCCAGGTGGCAGATATATGAAGTATTTAACCAGGGTGAGAAAGAAGTATTAGTGCTTAGCACCATAGCAGGGGAGGAGTTCTCCAGGAGACCAAGACATAACCCTTTAATTTCCAATTAGGAAGAGGCCCAGGTGTCTCTGGGGGAGGTGGAGAGGGAGGCTGCAGGACTTGGAATATTTGGAAACTGATATGACCACAACATTTTACATTTACCAATAAGTCTTGCCCCCACCTCCCAGCTCAACCCTCAATTCCTGCCAATTCCATCACATCAGTCTACTTAGCATCTCCACCTTCCTTTCCCTTTTCTTTCTATGGTCACTATCATAATTCAGAATATCATTAGTTTTCACCATTAGCACCTTTCTTATCGTTCTGTCCATCTTAAGACTTTTCTCTTTTCATTTATCCTAAGATCAATGTCCCTGAAATTGCCACCTGGAAAAGACAAGTCTCTGTTCACTATTACAGGCCATGGGCTATACACATCATTGGTTTGGTACTGAAAGGCTCCCTGTGAGCGGCTCCCAATCATCTCTGCAGATTTTTCCCTTGACAACCCTTCTGAAAGCACCCATTGACCAAAGTGAGCAAGTGTCCATGATACTTTCCAGCTTTAGATTCTGCATATTTCCTCCCTCTGGCGGAAATGCCAATCCTCCCATAGCCACTAGCTAATATCTTTCTTATTTTCAAAATAGCTTAAATTCTTCATATGCATGTTACTTTGTGCCTTTTTAGTTTATTTTTTTAAAGATTTTTATTTTATTTATTCATGAAAGACACAGGGAAAAAGAGAGAGAGAGAGAGAGAAAGAGAGAGAAGGTCAGAGACATAGGCAGAGGGAGAAGCAGGCTCCATGCAGGGAGCCCGACGTGGGACTCGGTCCCGGGACACCAGGATCACGCCCTGAGCCAAAGGCAGGTGCTAAACCGTTGAGCCACCCAGGGATCCCCTACTTTGTGCCTTTTTAATACTGTATTATAGTAGATTTCAAACCTACCACTACATTTTCTAAGAAAAAGACTCCTATCTTTTCATGTCTATAGCCCCTATAGCTACCAATGCAGAGACTAATTCATAGTAATTGCTTAAAAAATACTTGGTAATTGAATATAAAAGTGACATAATAATTATATACTTACAACACTAATATTTACATCTTCTGTTTCATATCTCTGGATAAATTCTTGGAACTTTATTTATGAGGAAGCAGCCCACTTTCAGAGCTTCAATTCATTTTTTTTTCAGATTTTATTTATTTATTTGTGGCGTAGAAGGGGCAAAAGGAGAAGAGGAGAGAGAATGTCAAGCAGACTCTACCCTGAGCCCAGAGCCCAACGTGGGGCTTTATCTTGACTTTGAGATCATGAGCTGAGCTGAAATCAAGAGTCAGATGCTTAACCAACTGAGCCACCCAGGTGCCCCCAGAGTTTCAACTCTCAAAGATAGTGACTAATTTATACGGGTACACTTTCTAATAATTACACACAAATTTTTATCAAAGATATTTATAATCATATGGACTTCCAATAAAACTGTTTTAAATTTCAAAATCAATCAAAGTTTACAAAAAATTAGTCCCTAAAGGACCTACAGTTCCTCATTAGGAATAGGAAATATATTCTTCAGTAAGTTAACGATCCACCTAACAGTGTTGTCAGTTTACAATGGTTGACTGACCAATCAATACTTGTGGGACAGCTCACACAATCTAAAACTTTTTACATTCTCCTTCTTAAATAAATGAATTCTATTGTTGTTTAAAATCTGAAAAACAAAAAATCTGAGTAATACCAAATATGTTGACTGATTCCATCGCACTTTTGAAGTTCTCAGAAGATAAATTCCAAAAACAGTATATTCAAGTAACCAAACACATTATTCTACATAAAACATTCTTTTAAAGTAGAAAATGTGTGAAAATTGAAGTAATTTAGCAAAAAGTAGGTACGTGGCTTACTAAGTGTGCATATGAAAAAGACAACTACTGAACCTGCCTCATGACATATCAATATTCTGGTTATCATCAAATCACTGTTTTATAGTATTTGGAGCATGCATTTATGCAAAGGCCCATTGGAAGATGTCATAAAATGACAGATTGTGTATATTTAAGTACAGTGGAAAGAAACACTTACCCTTTGACTCATAGGACATTAAGTCTATATTTAGGGAATTCATTTTTATGAGGTTGATATGAATTTCCTCACTAAAGATTAGCCTCTGGATATATTTTTGCTTTTCTCTTTTTAATTTTCTTACCTCTTCAGAAAACTCTATATAATTTACTGTATAATTAATATGGTTACATTTTAAACTGAAACATATTTACCTCCAAATTAAATTTAAATATCAGATATTTATAACCACATCAATCAACTAATTTGACTAAGGAGCCACGATATCAGAATACCTATCTATGTTAAATCTTGTGGCTGATAGAATACGGGCTGTCAACAACTGAAGCCTCTCTTGCCATGTCACCTTGCAGAGTCCAGGAGAATGCAGAGCACAGATACAGGGCTTGACTATCACGCCTTTTGCCCAACAGTATGTGGACATAATGTCCAAGTGACTCAAGGCCTTAAGGAACACCCTTTATTTCCTTTTATCCTCTAGTGCTCCTGTGACCCACCATGACAAAGCATACCCCGACAGCATAAGAATAACTTGGGGCTCAGTCTGCACCCTGGAATTCAGCCCTGCCTAGCTGAGTCGTAGCTGAACTACACACCCAAGTGGGAGAAATAAAGATCATTTTTGGTGTTTTCTGGTAAGCCACTGAGTTTGGGATAGTTTGGGATAATTTGCAGCATTCTTGCAGCAATAACAATAAAGTCCTAAGACATAATATTAGAGAAAATTCACTACTGCCTTTGAAAAGGGCATAATTTGATTGCAGTGATATGGGAATGGCTTGATGATAAGATCAATAAAAACAGTAAGAGTAGCTGCTGATGAGCGATTACGATAAGCCAGGGATTTTCTTGAATCCTTACTCTCACAATAACAGTATGAGATGAGGAAACAGTCATGAGAAAGTTTATTAACTGCCCAACATCATGTGGTTCATAATGGGCAGAGTCAATTTTGAACCTACATCAGTTCTTCTCCTTCAATACTGTTCTGTTTCTCACAGCTTCACACGTAGAAAAAGCATTTAATTATTGCAGATTAATACCACATACACTCATCGGAAATTGCAGAAAAGTGTTTGAGGAACCTCCACACAGTTTTCCAGAGTGGCTGCACCAGTTCACATTCCCACCAACAGTGTAAGAGGGTTCCCTTTTCTCCGCATCCTCTCCAACATTTGTTGTTTCCTGCCTTGTTAATTTTCCCCATTCTCACTGGTGTGAGGTGGTATCTCATTGTAGTTTTGATTTGTATTTCCCTGATGGCAAGTGATGCAGAACATTTTCTCATATGCATGTTGGCCATGTCTATGTCTTCCTCTGTGAGATTTCTGTTCATGTCTTTTGCCCATTTCATGATTGGATTGTTTGTTTCTTTGCTGTTGAGTTTAATAAGTTCTTTATAGATCTTGGAAACTAGCCCTTTATCTGATATGTCATTTGCAAATATCTTCTCCCATTCTGTAGGTTGTCTTTGAGTTTTGTTGACTGTATCCTTTGCTGTGCAAAAGCTTCTTATCTTGATGAAGTCCCAATAGTTCATTTTTGCTTTTGTTTCTTTTGCCTTCGTGGATGTATCTTGCAAGAAGTTACTATGGCCGAGTTCAAAAAGGGTGTTGCCTGTGTTCTTCTCTAGGATTTTGACGGAATCTTGTCTCACATTTAGATCTTTCATCCATTTTGAGTTTATCTTTGTGTATGGTGAAAGAGAGTGGTCTAGTTTCATTCTTCTGCATGTGGATGTCCAATTTTCCCAGCACCATTTATTGAAGAGACTGTCTTTCTTCCAATGGATAGTCTTTCCTCCTTTATCGAATATTAGTTGCCCATAAAGTTCAGGGTCCACTTCTGGATTCTCTATTCTGTTCCACTGATCTATGTGTCTGTTTTTGTGCCAGTACCACACTGTCTTGATGACCACAGCTTTGTAGTACAACCTGAAATCTGGCATTGTGATGCCCCCAGATATGGTTTTCTTTTTTAAAATTCCCCTGGCTATTCGGGGTCTTTTCTGATTCCACACAAATCTTAAAATAATTTGTTCTAACTCTCTGAAGAAAGTCCATGGTATTTTGATAGGGATTGCATTAAACGTGTATATTGCCCTGGGTAACATTGACATTTTCACAATATTAATTCTTCCAATCCATGAGCATGGAATATTTTTCCATCTCTTTGTGTCTTCATCAATTTCTTTCAGAAGTGTTCTATAGTTTTGAGGGTATAGATCCTTTACATCTTTGGTTAGGTTTATTCCTAGGTATCTTATGCTTTTGGGTGCAATTGTAAATGGGATTGACTCCTTAATTTCTCTTTCTTCAGTCTCACTGTTAGTGTATAGAAATGCCACTGACTTCTGGGCATTGAAGAAATTTAAATATTCTTGGGCATCTGTCACCTGGTGGCATTGTGCTAAATGGAATAAGTTGATACAAGGGTGATTGATGGCATAGTTTTTTGTGTCTGACAAAACATAATCTTAAACATTCCATTTAATCTTTCTCAGGCTCAGCTCTTTGTCTTCAAAAAGGCAAGACAATCCACCCAGTAGGTTTACTGTGAGAATTTAACAAAGAGGCATATAGCAAATTCTAAATAAATAGTAACTGTGTTATCATTACCTTATTTCAATTCCATAATAACACTATGAGGTACATTATTACAATTAAACAGATGTTTCTTAAAGTGTATCCCATATAACATTGACCTTTTAGAAAGGAATTATTTTAAAAAAAAAGAAAAGAAAGGAATTATTTTCCAAACCATCATTAATTCCTCCAACTGACCCCGTAAACATCCTTCAGTTATTCTTCTACCTCATGCTTGGTTCTCTTGCTAGTTTGACTAGTATTCTTCCATGTCAAGGGCATCAGAAACTGTCATGGTTTTTGGCTTGACTATTATGGTTTTGACATGGTTTTTGATATTTATTTGGGGGGGTATATTTCAAGATGTGCACAAATATTCTTTTATTTTATATTAATAGGCTATGTGCCAATAGTTGGGAATTTAACAAACACCAAATCTACTTAATAGAATGTTAATGCCTATATTACAATATCATGCAGGTATCATAGGCATTGGACACTCATTAAATAATTTGTGAAAGTGAGAGTTCTTAAAATTCTCAGAAAGTAAAGCTTTCAAGGTAACCTGAAGGTAATAGGACATCTCTCTGTAGTGGTCAACTGTCCGAAATGAAAATCTTTCCATCCCTTTCCTGAAACAGAGGACACTGGACTCAGCATCTGCTGCTTTCTGATGCTCCAATCTTCCAGCTCCCAATGCCCTGCCTTCTGCTAGTCATCTTTCTGGAGATGTTTATTAAATTCTTGTTGAATTCAACTTCACTAAAGCTCAGAGAAGTCAAGTGAATTACACAAGGACAATAAGTAACAACAGTGGAGAAAGAATAGTTTGTTTTACTTTTTAATTCCAATTCCCAGGCACTTTCCAGAGCAGTTCCCTTTGCATTTCCAACCTATCCAAACCTGCTCACTTAGCTTTCCCAAAGGAAAGATTACTAACTTCAATAGAGACTATATTATTAACAGACCAATGCATTGCCACTCCTAAGTCTTAAAATCCTACATCTAGCTTATTAGCAGGGATGAAATAAAGAAATAGAATTTCAAGAATCCTTGGCATACTGATAAGTGACATACTCACCTTCAAAGAGTAAAGTCCACCCTCATGACAATCCAGTCAAAAATGTCCATATTTCTATAGACACTTGTCTTCCCTCACTGTGCATTCCTACTAATATAGTGTGTGTATAACATGTATATTTTTATATATTATATCAAAAAATTGCATGTTATTTGAATGTCTGGATTTCATATTATGAGTAATTTTAAAAGAGCAAAAGATAATCTTAAATATGATGTATTCCTTTTTTAAAAAGATTTATTTATTTATTTGAGAGGGAGTGAACATAGGGTAGAGGACAGCAGAGGGAAAAGGAGAGAGAATCTTAAGCAGACTCCCCACCAAGCACAGACCCCAATATGGTGCTCAATCCCAAAACACCAAGTTCATGACCAAAGCTAAAATCAATGGTTGGACACTCAACAGACTGAGCTACCTAGGCACCCCAAAAAAGTGATTTATTCTTAATAGCCAAAATAAAACTAGTTAATGTCCATGAAAGTAACAAATATTCAACTCTCCTCTCTACATTTTCTTTTGCTCTTACAGACCAGGAAAATCAAAGATTATAGAAAAATTTCTCCCCTTGCTGACTCTGGGGAACCTTTATTTTGATAAGGGTTGGTGCTAAACACAATCATTCTAAGAATATCACTTACAGCAGAGAGAAATACTCTTTGTTGCTATGACATTTGGTCCCAATGCTTTCTGCTACACAGACTTCTTTTGATACTAACTGAATAAGGTGTTCTTCTGCCCCGTATTGGAGCTTGTCAGTGTCTTATCTCTGGCACAAGGTAGAAATGAGAATTAAAACAGCTCTTCTAAGAAAAAAATCAACATAAGATATATTTTTAAATATAAAAATGAAGGACTCATTTTTGAGTCCTTCAAAATTGTTATTTCAGGACTCCAAGTTCATGAAAATATTTTCCTTAAATATGTGGTTTCAGGACAACTTTAACATGCTTGAGGAGAAGCCTCCTACTGATTTAGGGGGCAAATATTTTTCAGGGTTCCCTAATATGATAGCTGGAGAAGAATAATTTTGACTACCCCTTAAAACTTATATGAGAATTGAATAAATTCATATGTACAAAACTATTTTCCAGCAAAGCATACTCAAATAGAAATAGATATTTTCCCATTATTCTTGTGTATTACTAACACAGCATTAATTTTAAAGCTCAAATCCATCCAAGCAGGCAATTGAAGTCTATCCAGGACACAGCTAGAATCAAATATTTTCCCTCTTAAAACAAATGAATTATTTCATGTCAGGATGATTCTTAGAGCTTATATAACTAATGATGTTGACCAAGAAAAAAAAAAGTCTGTAACTTGCCTTTTTTTATTTTGGAGAGGAAAAGGCATAAGTGGCCAAGTCATTTTGTTTAGAAAAATAACTAGTTTTATCTAACTATTTTGCACAGCAGAAAATGATAGCTTTGAAAGAACGATAATGGCCAATAAGGAAATACATTTACCATGTTTTGATTGTCTGATTTTGGCTCCTTACTCTCTCCCATTGACTAAACCATGATTTACAGTTAAGGCCTTCCCATAAAAGAAGTTTCTAATAAGCAATATCAAAATTCATTGACCTCTTTTTTTAAAAAAGAGGGGTTTTGGTCTGCCTTTCCCCCAGGAAGTATTCGGATAAAATAGTAAAACAGAAAACTAGAGTGGGTAATGATTCATTTGGAATAATTTGATGCTTGAACTAGTGACTATATCCAATTAGGATGATAGGGCTCTTGGCAGAGAAACTTGTCTTACGGTATGAGTTAGGACCGAGGTGACACAAGGTCAAGCCAGTGAGCATCCTTATAAAGGTCTTATTTTTCTTTTCCCTTTATAAAGCCATCATTCTTCTACCCAGCCTTAAGTAAGATGATTTAGAGTAGACAGAAGAATGAGTTCTATTACAAAATATAGTTTCTTATTTGCCAGGAAATGTGATCCTCAAAAAGACAAAGCACTTTTTTCCAAAGAAAATGAGATTTGCAATCTCCTTGCAGCTTTCTATCTTTATCAATTTAAGAGTTAATGGAAAATAGCTTGAGAATTTACCTGTGCAGGGGGCCTAAAAACACCCTGGTAAATCCCCTTGGCATTCTTAGTCCTTGCTGTACCCTATTTCTCCTCTTTCTTAGATGTGACTCTTGACCTTGAATTCCACACCATGCTTGGAATCTAAATTTCCCTAAGGACAAAGGCTTCAGATCTCCCAGTTCCACCTGATTTGAAGTCTCCCTGCGCCAAGATCAGCAATGCATGAAGACACTTTTATTAACAGTCCTGTTGGCTGATGAGTCCCTCATGCATGTACGGGGACCCAGCTCACTCTAGTGGAAATGTCTTTGTGTACATGCAAGAATGAGGGGGGCTGCAGAACTGTGTGCACATATGTGTACAAACGTGTGCACAATTTTAAATTGGAGTTTGAAAATACTGCTTAAAGTCCTCCTACATCAAAAAATAAAACTGGAAGCAATCAGAATGTTCACTTAGGCAAACTGTTTCATAAAGCAAAATATCTGTACTCTAAGACATCATACACATATTAAAATTCTTAATCATCTATAGTAAGCTAGAATGAGAGCTGTGATATTTTCTTAAGGGGAAAAAAAAAGCAAGAGAGGGAGAGAAATAGGCCTCAGAGAGTGTGTGTTCACATGTTTATAACACATTATAACCATGGGAAAATAGGCAAGTACACCCTACATTTGATATTAACTCCAGAGGTTATGCTGAAAATCATACTAAAGAGGAGTCTCAGTGCACACACATTTGACTCACCTGAATTCTTTTACACATGCTTACGCAGTGAAGGTTAATACTTGGTGATAAAGGAAGGTAGCACAATAATTTAAATAATGTAAGCTTCTGTCATTCCATTCAGTGAGTGGAAACCCCAAGTAGGGGCAAAGAAGAAGTGAAAGAGATGGGGGCTTCCATGGGCTGATGTTCTTGCTGTGTCTCCTGGTAAGCATCCCACCCACTGAGGAGCCCCAAGAACAATCCAGCTACTACTCCTCTCAAATCCAACCAAAAGCTAAAAATGGAGTAAACACAGAACCAGCCAAGGAGTAAACATTCATTTCCTAGTGTTTACCAGGCTAGACTGAGAGAGGGTGTCATGGACTGGAAACAAACAGCTTTCCTTGGAGATTTGTCAGGGTAAGTTTAAACTTCATATGTTTGATTTTGTGCTGATGTAGACTCTCATCTCTGCGTAAAATGCAACCCCACTGTACTGATTTTTATCCATGCGTTTACATATTGTGTGAGTGTCTGTAGCAGACATGCGTGATGTTTTGATGAATGTTAAGTACAGATAAATAAATGGAAAATGTAAAAAAAATATTTAAATACATAAACAATGTTTGTGTTCTCTCTGGTAATCTAATTCTGCTTACCAGATTTTGAAAACTTACATCGTCTCATAGAAGATAGGTAGGCAAAAAAGCAGTATATGTTGAATATATTAACTGGTACAAGGAATATGCGTCCATCACTGGTCACTCAATTACTAGCAAAGACATATTTCCTTTTGCCTTAGCATAATCCCCTCAGAGATTCTAGGATTAATAATAGTAATAACAACTCTCATTTAGAGTGACAATTATGTCAGCTATTTTATTAGATGCCTCATGTGTATTTTCTCACTTAAATTCTGCAATAACTCCACCCCAGAGTGTTAATTGTATCCCACTTTAGAGATGAGCAAACTGAGTCTTACAGAATTTACCAAAACTGCTGGAGTCCACATACCAGGTAAAACAGTGTGGAACCCAGCCCTACCGGTGTCACAAGCTCAAGCTCTCAACCCCTTACAAATGCTACCCTTGCCCTGTTTTAATAAACTTGAACTTTTTGAATAAAACTGTTGTTTCACAAAAGGTGATATTACAGCTGCCAGAAAACCCCAAAATGACAAGAGCTTAAGCAAAAGTTTGTTATTTTTATGTGTAAAAGCAATCCAGAGGCAGGCAGTCCAAGACTGGTGTGGCAGTTCCATGGTGTCTCCAGAAGGCCAGATTCCTATCTTGTGAGTGAGTCATCCTCATAGATGGCCACCACATTCATCTCTTGATCCCAAGGGGCAGTTAGAAGTAGGTACATTCTAGGCAGTAAAAAAGGTAGATGGGCAAAACACATACCTCCCTGAAAGTCAGCTCCCTTTGAATTCATCTACAACACCTCCGCTTACATCTCTGTAACCAGAATTTCATCACATGTCCACACTTAGCTCTATGAAGGAGGAGTGGTTTCAAAAACCAGGAGTTTTAAGAACCAGAATGATTACTATTCAATATTAAGTTGTTTATATATCTGTGATTAAACTACCCCATCTCCTCTGTTTCCAGAATATTCAGTAACATTTATTGAATACTCAAAAACTCTGCAAAGGTGAGTTGTTTTGATTTTGTTTTGTAATGTACTGCTTTTCTTACTTTTGTAAGTTGAAGGAGTGGGCTCTGGGATCAACCCACTTGAGATTAATGCTTTAGAGGAGATGAAGGAACAGTCAGGAAATACAGACATCTCAGAGGAGGTAAGAATCAGAAGCAGTTACGCTGAGTGTAAACTCTGCAAATGTGCAGAAATCTTAGGGTTTCCAGTAAAGAAAGTGACTAAAACCTCCAGATTCAAAGACTAGCCACACACCATTTAGGGCATGACTCTAGAACCATAAATCAGAGTGAAGATTTCAGGGACAAGAACACAAAAGTCAAGTTCCTAAGACAAAGACAGAAACTAGGGTCAGAATCTTAGACATCCAGTGAGCTGGAACATGACCCATTGAGAATCAGGCTTGAGATGGCCATGGCTGAAAGCTCACCCAGCCATGACACTGTGGAGCAGACATGTTGTCTGGGGTGAGACAGTTCCAAAAATTCACAGTCAAAGGAGAAAAAGCAAACATAGGCTTGAACCCAGAGGAGGATATATTGTGGAAAGAAAATCAATTCTTGGGACACCTGGGTGGCTCAGTCAGTTAAGCATCTGCCTTCAGCTCAGGTCATAGTCCCAGGGGTCTGGACTATGTCGGCCCTGTGTCGGATTCCTTGCTCAGTAGGGAGCCTGCCCTCATTCCCCCCTACTGCTTGTGCTCCCTCTATCTCTCTCAAATAAATAAATAAAATCTTTAAAAAAAAAAAAGAAAATAATTTTGGAAGAGTTAATATCTTAGGACCAAGTATCACACTAGGATAAAAGAGAAGCATCTGACATAAGTAAGCCCATAACTCCAATGAATTTGTAATCACTCATGAGTTTTTGCATAATTATTATCCTCATTGATAACATTATTACTTACCCCTGTCTCATAAATAAGGAGACAGAAGAGGCAAATGTTTGAGTAACTTGCCCAGAGCTCCACGATTGGCAAGTGATAACATCAAGCATTGAATGTAGGACACTGCTGGGCTCTAAATCACTCTTCATAACTTGGACCAGAAGCCTGGTGTTCCTTATCAGCAGTGGTGTAGGAAAGACTAGGGGCAGGGAAATTAGATTATGAAGATGAGCTCTGAAAGGAAAGAAAAGACTCACTACTTGCATCCTAGACGAAGGGTAAGAACAGCCAGGTACTAATGGAGTTGGAACCACTCTCTCTTGCCATTCATACACATTCCTAGCATAGCATCACACATGTACTTAGCAAGTACACATACATAGCATTCCTCTGGTACTTCACAGAAGGATGGGAGGAAGAAAAGGAAGGATAAAAAGACTAACGGCCTCCAGAGATGTCCACATCCTTGCTCCTGAAACCTGTAAATGACATGCCAAAAGGAATCTTGCCAGTGTGATTAAGATTATAGATCTTGAAATGGGAAGATTATTCTGGATTATCTGATAGGATCCAATCTAATCACATGACTCCTTCAAAGGTCAGATTTCACAACCTATGTCTGGGGCCCAGAGACCTGGGGTTATGATACTAAGAGACATGGGATGTCAGTTTTAGTATCACATCTCAAAATATATGAAAGACTTCTGAGAACCCTATGAAGGAGGTTTTTACTTTGCCAATTTAAGATTTGTAACATAAATAAATTTGCTCCCATATGTTCCCTTCTCTCTCTGGGAAAATTCTACTGAAAAATAACCACTGAACTTCACATATTGACACTATTTGATCTAAACACCCTAATGTTATAAATATGCTCCTCTAGATTATCAAAGTATGGGGATGGGCAGCCCGGGTGGCTCAGTGGTTTAGCGCCACCTTCAGCCAGGGGTGTGATCCTGGAGACCTGGGATTGGGTCCCACATCAGGATCCCTGCATGGAGCTTGCTTCTCCCTCTGCCTGTGTCTCTGCCTCTCTCTGTGTGTCTCTCATGAAAAAATAAATAAAATCTTTAAAAAAAAAAGTATGGGGATGACCCAGTCCAAAGACAAGGTATCTCAGTTTCTCCACAGTAGAACTGCAGAGGACCGAATCCAAATAAAGCAGTACAGTTGAGAGAAAATGAAGATGAAAATCTTTCATTCTGGGGGCACCTGGGTGGCTCAGTGGTTGAGTATCTGCCTTCATCTCAGGTTGCAATCCCGGGGTCCTGGGACAGAGTTCTGGATCAGGCTCTCCGCAGGGAGCCTGCTTCTCTCTTTGCCTATGTCTCTGCTTTTCTCTCTGTGTCTCTCATGAATAAGTAAATAAATAATTTTTTTAAAAGAAAATCTATAATTGTTGTGTCACTTGAGGTAAGACAGGATGCATTTATCCAAAATGGATCAACCTACAAGTACAGAATTCACAAAGAAAAGAGGCCTGCATGCAGGTGAGCTAGTGGTGGGTAACCCTTGAGTGTATTCTCCAAAATTATGGACACTTTAAGACCATGATGAAAACACATGTGGAAACTGGAGTCTGTCTGTTCAACACAATCATTGATTGGATGGGATGTTAAAAAACAGACAATGCTCTTACGTGCCCAGTGTCCCGCGCAGGGGCGCAGAGGGAATATAAAGAAGAAGCAAGGATGTAGCAGTACCCCAGTACCCAGGGTAGCTGGACAGAGTTAAAAGAGTGGGCAAGTAAAATAGAATATGGTTTGAAGGAAGGAAGAGAGGGTGAAAAATGGAAAATAACTAAGGCAAAACCAAAGAGCGATTCCACAAAATAGGCTAGGAGGGAATTACCCAACTATCTAAGAAAAATGCAACTGTGAGGAAAAGCAAATCAGTCCTAAGATAGACTATAAAGAACAAGAAAGTCCAGTTCTCTTTAAAAAATAAGAAAATTTTATTTATTTATTCATGAGAAACAGAGAGAGAGAGAGAGTGAGAGAGAGAGAGAGAGAGAGAGAATGAGAGAGAGAGAGAGAAGCAGGCTCCATGCAGGGAGCCTGATATGAGACTCAATCCTGGGATTCCAGGATCACACCCTGGGTTGGGCACTCAACCGCTGAGCCACCCAGGCATCCCCAGTAAGTCCAGTTCTCATGAAGAATTACATACAATTCTCCTACCATTTATTTAGCAGTATAAGAGTCAGAAATATCTGCAAGAAAAAAATTAATATTGATATATAAGGGGTATTTCCATGTATTTTAATTATTTTTATATTATGTGTGTTTATGTACATAAATTAATGTTTATAAGAATGTTTTATACATAGTCTGAATAAATGTATAAATGCATAATTATATGGATATTAAATATATTTATACATAAACATAAAAATTATTCTGAATAATACAATGCAGGATGCAAGGTTCTTTATATCCATAAAGATGGTCCAAAAAAAAGAATCTAAGTTTCAAAGAAATCATGACTGGCTCAAGGTTAAGGATTCAAACAACTGAACCCAAGTTGACAGTTCAGACGTGATCCATCTAGATCCACTGCCAGTCGAGTCTGGACTCATTCTGCTAGCCATAGTTCTTCATTTTACAGCAATTTCAGATTAAAAATAAGCATTTTTTCTTTAGTAAAGGTTTTTAGCCATTGATTAGGAGTTACCTGGTTCTTTCTCCTGACTCTGATTCCATCAGTTCTATCATACACCCAGGCACTGATTTAACATCTTATTCATCCGTGTACTAAAGCATGTTGGTTGTACCTTCAACAATGTTTAAAATTCATCATAGTTCCATCTTATTCTCTATCTCCTGGACTACCATTTAAATAGCATTTAAACTGAGCTCCTCCCCATCAGATGTCTACTTCAACCTGCCATGCTGTCCAGCACCCTACCCTGGTACTTTTCATGACTCAGAGTACTAACCATGGCTCTCACATTCAAATCTCACCATGGCCCCTATAAGCATAAAATTCCCATTCAGGTTCAGAGCTCTCAACAGTATGTCCAACTGTAACTCAAAATACCTTCTACTACTTTCCCCACAGCCCTAAGATCCAGCCAAGCCAAACCTAGAATACTTCACTTGTCCCACATGCCTTTCTGCCTCTAAACCACTGCTTGGATTTTTTTCTTCCCTCAGAATTCCAACAGTCCCCCATTTGGACCAAAAACCTCCCAATGCATAAAGATGTATGGCAAAAGCTACCTCTTTCTCAAGAATTTTAACCACAATATTTAATCTCTGCCTCGATAAAACTCTCATAGTCTTAGATCATCCATACTGTTTTGTCTAGCCAACTCAAACTATAAACGAATCTTACACTGATATCATACAATGAAAAGTTGTAGAAATTATATTCTGCATTGCATTACAGGCATTTGGTATTTTCATCTCCCTACTCAAGGGGAAATTCTCATTTCCTCATCTTTATGTCCCCTTCAACAGCACAGGGTCTAGTAAATATACAACACCTCATAAATATTTGTTCAATTTAATTCAATTAGCTCTTCCTGGTTACTAAAACTAAAACTCTTCTAAGTGATATATTTCAAAAGTGATTAGAAAAGATTTTAAAAAGACAACATTTAATTTAAGTGTAAGCATATCTGTTCAGGGGGTGGATTCAGGGACCTCTTGAAATATTAGCTGAAAGTTTGTTTTATGTAACCAAACACTTTTCTCGAAGAAATATTCCACCCAAATTAGTTGACTTCTCATTTGATACCCCCCCCCACACACACACACAGGAATAGTTTCTGGGCCAGACCTTTACTTTACAGAAGTTCAAGGAAGAAGATTCGTGTGCCATGAACAAGTGGACACTGGATTATACATTAGTTATACATTAATATATATGTAATCACTTTCAAACAGCCTCAGACTAAAATAAGTATCTTTCTTATGATTCACAGTGTAAGAATCCCAATGGACTTAACTTTAAAAGGGCATGGTGTATCTAATACAGCTGCTCTAAGGCTGGGCCAAAACAGTTATCCTTGCTCGACCTTTTGAGCTTTGGATCAATAGCAGGCCCAGGCTACATTAAGAAAACTAAATTGCTCTCACTGTATCAAATGTCCAACAAATACAAAGCCAGGCTATCTATTTATTCATCCATACATACTAGCTCACCTTTGTGCATCACTATAATGTTATATGCTTATACACATATTTATATGTATTGAGCACTTTGTGAAACACTAAATGTTTTACATGTGTTAAAAAAAAAAACATACCAATCCTATAAGATAGGTATTTTGTTATTCTTATTTTACAGATGAAGAAATCAAGACTCAGAAAGTTTAATTGCCCAAGTTAACACAGCTGTTAAGCGGTGGGGCTGGGATTTGACTCCTTGAGATTCCCCCCCCCCCCCCCCGAGTCCAGAGTATTAACCACTCTCTGATACACTATCAGAGCAGGATTCTGTGTTCTTCAAAAAGATGGGGAGGCTTCTGAGAGCTACTCTATTTCTAGAAAGCACCATAGAGGTAAAGGCCCAGGTGCACATAAAAACATCAAAGACAACTTGCTATGTTTCTACCTTAGCTACAATATACAAACTTTTTGAAGAGGAACTGAGAAGCTACATTCAAAATGTACAAGCAGGCAAGCTGGCAAGGTAGCCAGACAACAGTGCTGTGTATAAAGGTGTCACTGGCCTGGCAAAGGCCATCAGAGCATTTGCAGGGGCAGATCCTGCACCAGGCCCAGTAGTGCAGGCCCCGATTGGCATCATTCACAAAGATGAGAATGGGAAATGCACACAGTTATTTCATTCAGCCTTGGAGTAAAAAGAAGCATTTTGCCTTCTATGGGATTGTATCCATATGCAGACAAAACCATGCATGACTTAGTGCTACATTTGTATCAAGAGGAAAGAATGCAGTGACTAAGATGTTAGGGGTAAACAGCAAATCACTTTCCACTGGAGATAAACAAGACCACCATAGGCCATAGCATTCCCTCTGCATCGCTTTTACAGAAAGGAACCAGATAAACTTCTTCAACAGGCAAGTTTTATCTGATGGCACCCATAACTGGTTTCACCAGTTGAAGACTGTGTCATACTTCTTACTTTTTCCAGTGAAAGAACAATTCAAAAATGTCCTGAAAAAAATGTGTTCAGAACTCATGATATTGAAGAGACCTTGCCAGAGGCAGTACAAGCCAAAGAAGCCAGGTAACAGTCAAGTCTGGAATGAAATATTAGACAATACTTAGCTTTCATTCCAAAGGGCTGCCCTTAATAATACTGCACCTTGTCATGAGACTGACAACTTTAAAATAACAAGCTGTGGCATTAGGGGTGAGCTACAGTCTTTACAGGGTAAACAAACCACAGAGAAGCACCTGTGCCCCTCCAAATTACTGACACGGCTACTTTTCCAAGGCCAAGCAGTGTGCATATTAAGTACTCTCCTCTCACTATGCATTTTCGGGCCCAGGTGCCAAGAAAAAACCATTTTGCTACAAACCTGTTCTTCATCTCTGTTAGTGTTGGACTCCTCTTAACTACATTGTGGGTAAAGGAAGTTGTGATTATTTTTCCCCCTACAAATCTGCCAAACCCTGGTTGGAATGCATTGTGTTGTCCTTTTACTAAGGGAGGGCCTGCACCATTCATTCACAGCGACCTAACAGAAATTCTGGCCTTAAGTAAATGGCATGTTCTGGTGAAACTGGTTTAGAAGAAGGGTATTCTCTCCCAAGAAATATCTTGACCTATTCCAGTATCACAACCTGAATCACTCCTTAAAAATGTCCAAGAGAAACGAGTTTCTTTTTACTCCACCCTCACACACACACAAAAAAAATACCAAGTTTCACTGCAGCTGAAAACTTCAGGGCAGCTACAACCAATGCAAAAGCAATCGCTTGGCTTATGTTGTCCTTGTCACAGTTTCCGGACACGCGCTTCTTCTACCTGTGAACTCTAGAATAAGAAGGGAAATCAGAATTCAAAGACACGACCTGGGCCCCTTTTGGGGACATTTAGGAAAATGATATTCTCCTGCGTTTCCTTGGCAAAAAAAGAAAAAAGAAAAAGAAAAAAAGAAAAGAAAATACAGGCTTACGTTCTGCAAAAAAGATGCTTGAAATTCGTGACTGGGGCAGAAGAGCCCACCGGATGGAGTCCGTTTGGGGGGAAGCCGGGAGGTTCCGTCCACAATAAGGAGGGTCAGAATTTAAGTGGGTGAAACGTACCAGCGTGGCTTCCGCTCCCCGCGTGGGCCTGGGGCGGAGGCAAGTATTGCAACAGGTGATTCCAGGGCCCCGGGAGCCCCGGCGGGGGGCGGGGCGGCCCCGGGAGGGATGCGCCCGCGTGCGCCCGCTGCCCCTTACCTGCGCAGGTGCTCCCGTCGTAGGTCTCACACACCCACTCGTGGCACTCACACAGGGGCCCGAAGTACACGCCGGGCTCGCTCACGTGACAGATGCAGACTCCGCAGTCGCACCGGCCGCGGCCGTGGCACAGAGCGCTCCCCGGAGGCTGCCCGGGCGCCCGGCAGCGGCGCTCAGACTCGGCGCGGGACAGCCTGCACGGGGCGCCAGTCCCACTCCTGCGGGGGCGACAAACCACAGCAGGGCCACGGTCAAGGGCAGACTCTACGGCATTTGCTCGGAGTCCCCGCCTGCACCTGGTGCCCACCCCCACGGCGACATGCAACTGCCTAGTCGGAAGGGAGCCTGCGGTTCCACATCTCTCTGCCACCGCGCACCCCCCCCCCCCGCCCCGCCCGGCCCCGTTGGCCACCGCAAGGGAAATGACCCTGACTCAGACCAAAGTGTCGGAGGGGTCATACACCTGCACGCCCAGGCGTAGGACCGCCTCCCAGGTGTACAGAGGTGATCCTGCCCAGCCTCTTGGTGGCTCGCCGCTGAATCTTATGCGCACATTTAGATTAAATGCAAATAGATGCAAAGGATGACATTTGGCTGACGTTTCGGTGCTCTTTAAAGAGTCCCATTGCTATCTGATGGCCAGGGGCAGCCGTTTTAAGAAAAAGAAGAAGAAAAAAAAAAAAAGAAAAGAAAAAGAAGAGATGAATATGGAGGACCATAGTCTGGGGCATATTATTTTTAAAAGTTGCATCAAGCAGTGCTTATAAACTATATTTTTTAAAAGTTTAGCTATGATTGTGTGTCTCAAAGTCTCTTTCAAAATGCAACCCATTAATGTAATACAGACCCTGTGAAATGAGTCTGTTAGGCTATGAGCACACACACAGGTACACATAGCACTACCTTAGCCTCAGGGCAGAAGCTCCTCTTGGGGTGGATTAAAATACGGGGAAATGACATGTTTTTATTTATTCACTGTCTTTTTCCGGAGGAAAAGTAAAAGGACAGACACGAAGCAACACACAGTGCAGATATAAGGAAAGGAACAGGAACAGGTTGAAAACAGTTTATCCCGCGTCCAACTTCCTAAGTGCTCTTGGCTTAGGGCAGCCATCCTGCAAACTTGAGCCCTGCCACGCAAAGCAGGGCAGATCCTTCTCAAAAATAACAAACCAAACTTACCTCAGGGATGGTGAGAAGCTCTGAGGAACAGCTGACAGCCCCACAATGAGAACAGAGGACACCAGCAGCAAGAAGTTCCTGAAGCCTGCGGGACGCATGCTGAGCTCCTGGGGCCCTGCAGTCGAGCTGCGCTCCTGTTGGGTGGGGCTCCCGGTGGGGGCCTGGGGGGGTGGCAGGGAGCGGTGCCACCAGCAGACCGCCTGCAGACCCAGACCGACCCACGGACACCAGAGCGGGCGGGTCCGGCCTCTCTCCGGAGCCGGGAGTGCCTTGAGGAGCTGCCTGCGAGGATTTGGGCAGAGGCACTGCTTGGGCGGGGTGCTGGTACCAAACCCCTCAAGTGCAGAGTCTAGGCAGGGAAGTAATTAGAAACAGTTGTACAAGCAGATGGTTTATTTTGACATTAAAAAAAAAAAATGTCCTGTTCACAGATTTGGGAAAATCGTTTCTTTCTGCAATGCAAGCCCCAGAAATATTTGACAAGGGAATATTTGGGATAGTTGATATCAAAGAGACAGATAAAGTAATTCCCTAGATACGAAAGGGCCGGCGGATGGTGACGTCAGCGAGGACACTTGGGCGGGGAATTACTTTCCCCAGAGGCTTTTCAGGAAGGTGCACAATTTGGGGTATGAGTTGTGTGGGGCCAACGCAATCGACAAGTACAACTTTTTCTTGAACTTTTTGTTTTAAATGATGAATCATTCATTTCTTAAGCCTTTGAAAAGTATGTCATGCTTCTGGTTGTTTGGGCCAGTGGTATATCACACCACGTTTTCCTCTTGTCTTGGATAGTTCAAATGTAGGAGTCCCAGATTCACCCCATTCTCCCTCCCGTGAACAAAATATGGAGAAACAAAGTAAAACATCTGATTATAGTGTTGACTACACTGAAAAATCATCGCTGTCATTGATTAAGCACCTACTATGTGCCAGTCATCTGGTATATTTTATCTCTAATATTAACAATAACTACACATTCATTTACTCATTTGGCAAACACGGGTTTTGCATCTGTCAGGTACCAGGCTGTGTGCCAAGATAAGAGAGGACACAACTAGAGAATTAAAGAGACATGATCCCTGCTCTTAGAATCCAGTGGGCTAGAGGACATCAATCAAAAACACAAATATAAGGGCCGCCTCTGTGGCTCAGTGGTTGAGCATCTGCCTTTGGCTCAGGTCGTGATCCCAGGGTCCTGGGATTGAGTTCCGCATCAGCCTCGCCATGGAGAGCCTGCTCCTCCCTCTGCCTATGTCTCTGCCTCTCTCTGTGTATCTCTCATGAATAAATAAAATCTTTAAAACACACACACACACACACACACACACACACACACACAAGGACAAAATGCCAAGAAAGAGGAATGCAGTTACTTCCAGAGTAGCTGGAGGTACCTGATCCAGTCAAGGTGATGACGTTTGAGCTACAAATGGGGGATGAAGACAAGTAGTCTGGGTGGATCTAGGGAAGGGGTGGAATGACCTCTTGCTCAAAAGTGACTGCCTTGCTCCAATTTGTGCAAGAAGTTAGAGTGGGGTTTCTGCTGAAGTCTGTGGGACCTCAAAGCCCCATACACTAAGTGATCACCTGGAGGGGGAGGGTAGCATGAAAGGATAGAAAACATTTTTTCTTTCCTCTAAGCACCTTAGATGCAATAGTTCCTCACCAGCTAGAACCATCCAGGCTGCAGTTCTGTGGTTTTAACATCTGGATAAGCTGTAACAGGATGTTATTTCTTCCTGCTACTTACACAAACAGACATAAGACTAACCCCAGCTTTTGCCTTGAGAGGCAAGAAGGTACAAAAAGGTCCTCTGTATAGAGCCCCCTCCTTTTCTCCTGCTTCTTCAATCTCCATTTATACCAAGGGGGATGTGGGCCACATCCTAGCCCGCACAGCTGAGCCCGTACAGTTGACCCTTTGTCAACTCTTAAGCCTTCATGGACATGGTGTTGAGGGAATTGCCATCAGGAAGACAGACTGGAGAAGGGTGTGCACTGGCCAGAAAGTAGTCTAGACAGAATTCTGGAGTCCCAGATACTTGGAGTGTGGTTGAGAGGGAGTGACATAGTCTCTGGGTCGGCAAGTTCCCTGGGTCACATGAACTACTCATCCTGGGGGTGGGGGGAGGGTTTCTGGAAGGTAGACAGAAGGAGTCACTAAACCAGCTATTCTCAAAGTATAATCTGTGAACCAGCAGCACCAGCACGTGCAGCACCTGCAAACTTGTTAGAAATGCAAGTTCTGGGGATACCTGGGTGGCTCAGTGGCTGAACATCTGCCTTCAGCTCAGGTCATGATCCCAGGGTCCTGGGATCAAGTCCTGATTCAGGATCCCTGCAAGGAGCCTGCTTTTCCCTCTGCCTATGTCTCTGTCTCTCTCTATGTGTGTTTCTCATGAATAAATAAAATCTTAAAAAAGAGAAAGAAAGAAAGAAAGAAAGAAAGAAAGAAAGAAAGAAAGAAAGAAAGAAAGAAAGAAATGCAAGTTCTCAGGCCCAACCCCAGACCTACTGAGTCACAGGGTGCCTTTAACAATATCCTAAGAAATCCACTTGCACATCATGATTTGAGAAGAAGCCTTGCAAAGCACAGAGCCTGGAGCGGGGGCCACAGATGCCCAGATCTAAGGGTGATACTTACACTCACTCCTAGTTTAACTTCCGGTATTTATCCTTTCCCAGCCACGTGGAACCCTGTGAAGACATAGGAACACACTCTTCTGCCAACATCTAAAAACCTTGGTGACTCAGAGAATATGGGAAGAGTAGAAGGGAAGCATGAATTCCAAAGCCTGACAAGGAATTTGCAGTGAAAACATGGGACTTGTAACAAATGAGTCATATCTTACTTACTTTTTGCGTATTTTCTGAGGGGAAAAAAGGAATCGCTGTGAAATAGGGACCTGATGTTTGAACGTTTCTTCCATGAACTAGAACAATTTTTTTTTTTACCCTGTGATATTTTCATACAGTGTGGTGTGCAACTTGGAATCTCATCATTATGAGTGTGCAGCTGTGAAGTAAAGATCGGACGTCCTAGGTAACAGAAAGCATTTAAATGTTCAAATCATTATATTACTGTGACTCAAAAATAATACTCCCAATAAGTTGAAATAGTACTATCATGGCTGGCTTGGTGACTCAGTAGAAAGTCTCGGATACACAGAAACTCTATCAAAATAAAAAGAATAGCTTCAAATTTTCTCCTTTTAGCAAACTTCTATTTTATTTTTTTTCTGCCAAAGTACTAAATGCCTTAGAAGTGCCTACTTTTCCTCTCTCCCCGTGTGCAGAAACCTCAAGGACGTGCATCCTAATGAGGGTGGATGCAGAGCCCAGTTTCTGCCTGGAAAGCCCTGAGGTTCTCACTGACCTTGCAGACCTCGGGGCAGCGCCAGGGAAAAGGCAGTGGTTTGGATTGGATGTTGGGAGGGAGGACTCCCGGCATCTGGAATCAAGTTCCTAGGAATTGAAAACATCTTAGTTTTGAGTCCTCGGGTCACAAAATCATAGAATCTCAGGGTTCAAGGGACTTTTTTTATCAAAGGTTGTATTGGTCCAAAATTAATTATTTTTTTTACAATGTACAACATACCTGATGAATGATTAGGTAGATTCAGAAGACTACAAAAATTAAAGGGAGCACGTTTCTCTTTGAGAACAGTTCTGACATTCTCACCCCTTGGCTTCAAATCCACTCCTAATGGTCATAAAATAACATGCTGGCCACGAGGCTTGCTTAAAATATTTTAAGATATAATGTGTGTATTTCCCAGTCCCACTACCTATCTACATACACCCCCCAATAATTCTACACTTCTCGGGATAAACATTCTCATTTCCATCACCTCTTCTTCAAGAAGTACAACTTCAAGCCTTCAAAACCCTGATTTCTTGGGGTTTTTTGCAGTATCTGGTGCAGATGTAAATTGTGACATGCACAAGTGAAACCATAGCGGAGGTGTGGTCTGATGTGTGGGCAACTTTTGTTTCATAAAAGGCCCCCAAACATAGAGGGCAAGTAGAGCCTGAGAAACAGGCAGGCCACTCCAGATTGGTAGGCAGCAGGTGTAATAAGCAGAAGAACTTACTTACAAGGCCTGCCTTGGGCAGCTGCAAGACACACAGATCTCCACACATGCCTGCCAGAAACTTAAGTGTTGATATGGAGGCCTTAGCTGGGTTCAGTCACGTACACCATCCAGATGGTCTCAACAACACATGGCTCTCTCAAGGCTGTGTCCTCAGAAATGATTCCCACTGTGGGAAGAGTGAGCAGAACGTACATTCCAAGGACAGGAGAGGGGGTGATAAGCCTCTGATTGCCTGCAGTTAGCTCGTGGGTCTCCCGGCTGCCACGTCTTCACCGAGGCCTCTTCCAATAGGAACATGTTGGTGCTTTCAGCATTTTTCCTTCATATGTTTCTACTAATAAGCTGAAGATTAGCTTCTTGACTGTCTCATTATTCCAATCATGTGCTTGTACAAGTATATTCCTCCCAAATACAAGTTGATATTTACTTTGTTAAGTTTTACCTGGGCTCAGCTCTTTTAACCAGATTTTGTTTTTAAGATTTTATTTATTTATTTATTTATTTATTTATTTATTCATGAGAGACAGACAGAGAGAGAGAGAGAGAGAGAGGCAGAGACACAGGCAGAGGGAGAAGCAGGCTCCATGCAGGGAGCCCGATGTGGGACTCTATCCCAGGACTCTGGGATCACGCCATGAGCCAAAGGCAGACGCTCAACCGCTGAGCCACCCAGGTGTCCCACTTTTAATCAGATTTTATCCAAAATCATTATGGATACTGTTTTCATATTTCTTTCATCCTTTTAAAAGTAAACATGATGAGAACACTTCCTCCATCTTCAACCACAGAATTAATAAGGTAGTTGAAAAAAAGTAGCCAGAGGACCGTCAAACATAAGCAAGACCATTCTTCAAGACAATAGCAGTCCCCTAATTATTATATATTGAACAGGCAGTCCATCTTCTTACCAGGTTACAGAGTTGTCTACCATCAGTCCATGTCTTTATTTCGTTCACAAGAATGATATATAAGATCCCATCAATTGTGTTACTAATCTTAGTTTACCCCTGAAAACTTGGGTTTTCACTACCTTTTCTGCCAACACCTGAATCTATGTGAGGTAGGAACATATTAAAAGATGCAAAACATGAATACTAGATCTACGAGCCAACAATGATGCAGAGGATATAGTGGCTTCTGGATCAGTTGTCAAATGACATTTCTGAGCTCTTGACATCATGTAGATATAACATGAATCCAAATAACACCAGCTTCTTTTCTTATATTCTTAGGTTTAGTAATTATATCATTTCTTTGCCTAATTCTGACAGCCATAATTCTGTTATCTTTGATTCCTCTCTACAGTTCATGTGGATTCCTCCTCTTAGTAATCCAACCTCCCACTTCAACATCTTTACTGTCTTTTTGTTTTTCTCTTAAGCACCAATGCCATAGCTTCCCAGCTGGCCTGGATATATCAAGTCTCATCTTTCCTGTCTACTCTTAGCCAACTCCCTAGGACATCCTTCTAATATACAAATTTTATCATCTCCTTTTCTTATTGAAAAATATTTTTTTTTCTTATTGAAGAATGTTTTGATAGCTCTTCATTGGGTATTAGCATAAAACTTAAGTACTCTATAATTTTACACAAAACACTCTACGTTTGGATTCTGACTATCTCTATAGTGAATGCTCAACCCAAATGCCCGCTCTAGCGCCCGTACACACATCCCCTGGCTGATGGCAGTATCCACAGCTGATAGCTCACAGCTGCACCTCCCACTGGGAATTGCCCTAGGCTTCAGGAACAGCCTTCACTAAGGCTGATCACTCAGACACAAGACAGTCTCCTAATCCCCACTTGTAACAGTATTGACATCCTTACAGCCCTCGTATGGGTATTGTAGAGCTCCATCATTGTGCTTCATGTCAACAAGGCAGAGACACTCAAAAACTGAAGGCAGTAAGGTAAGGTATGTGAGATGCTAGGCTGAATGAGAAAAATTTTTAGAAATATGCACATATGTATATATGTATGTATTATTCCCTACCTCCTTTCCTTCCTTTTCTTCCTACAATCCTTCCTCCCTTCTTCCCTCCTTCCCTCCTGTCTAAAACTGCTCTCCTGACCAAGCATCTTTTATTTTCTTGGCGGCTTTTACCAGGGCCTAACATTATGTTTTCCCATTTATTTACCCACTGTGTATAATCTACCACTCTCCATTTATTTTTTAAAATTTTTATTTAAATTCAGTTTGCCAACATATAGTCTAACACCCAGTGCTCATCCTATCAAGTGCCCTCCTTAGTGCCCGTCACCCAGTTGCCCCATCTCTAAAAATAGGGCAGCTTTATTTTTAACTTCTTGAGGACCTTCCACACTGTTTTCCAGAGTAGCTGTATCAATTTGCATTCCCACCAAAAATGCAAGAGGCTTCCCCTTTCTCCACATCCTCTTCAACATTTGTTGTTTCCTGTCATGTTAATTTTAGCCATTTTCACAGGTGTGAGGTTGTATCTCATTGTAGTTTTGATTTGTATTTCCCTGATGGCAAGTACCACTTCCCATTTAAATGCAAACTCCATGAGAACAAGGATCTTTGCTCTCTCGTCCTTTGCTATAACTCCTGTACTCTGCAGAGTAGAATCTCAACAAATATTTGCTTAGAGAACGATCGAATGAACCAATGAATGATTTACAGAAGTTTGATACATCTTGATTAAATTCAACAATTTGAACTAAAAGAGAGAATTTTGGGTTTAATGGAAAGAAAGAATCAGTACGTTGTGAAGAGATGAGTTTAGGCAAGTGAACTATAAATATCAGAAAGAAAATTATATGTCATGAAAATAATCAAGAACAGTAATCTAGAGTCAGATAAAGAACAGCTCCTACTGTATGTATGCAAGCTAATTGTTGAATCACTTAGAGTCAAGTGTGAAGTAAAAAATAACCTCATTTTCACTCAAAACCCACTTGGGTAATATTTTTAGTCAAAAGGAGGCTTCCAGGTTTTCAAATGGTAAAAGGTACACCAAAGCTTAAGAAGGCTAAATATTCCCGGGCAGCAATAAAAATAAGTTTAAATTTCCAAGAAAAAGAACTTTTCAGCTGGGCCAGAGCTGTGGAATGAAAAGGTGTTTAGTTAACATCTTTTCCAGACATTAGTGCAGAACCAGAAGGCATTTTTTTTCCTCCCACGTAGTAAAAACACCTGGAAATATCAGGAGCCCTTGGGATAAGAAATGATCTTACAGCTTCTGAGTATTTTTGCAGTTCTAATTGATGCTAAAGGGAAATTTTAGGAAAAGAAAAATCTAGAGGTTGTTTTCATTGACTTTAGGGGGAAAGAAATTTCTCACTTCAATATTATTTAATCCCTACGAATAGACTCTCAGTTCTTAAAGTCATGCTCAGCTGTTAATCAATTAATAACAACTGGGGGCATATGATCAGGGGTGGACAAGTCAAGAGAACACTGGACTATTTGTTCAGTGAAGGGTTTCTGATGCTGGTGTTTTCATCAAGTAGCTGTCTGATCTTGGCTGGCTTCCTTAGCCTGATGAATTTCGGTTTCCAAAGTGGCATGATTAAGGGAAGTGTTGGTTCTCTCCAATTGTAAATTTCTGTGACTATATTTTCTTTATATATTTGTCCAGAACCTTCCAGGAATAAAGAGGAATAGGAATATAGATGTATATACATATATATGTAAGCAAATATATATTATTATATAAATATCATATTTATATAATATCATATTATATAAAATATAAATAATATTTAAATAACACATATTTTATATGAATATTTATATATTATATTTATATATATATTTGCTTACAATTATACATACCTCAGAGATGGAAATAATAGAAACTAGTACCTAGTTTTCTGATAATGGGTTTTTGTATAGAGCTGGTTTATATAGCGAAGTCTCCAGAAGTTAAAAATATTTCATTTATGTGTAGTTTTACTTGAACTCTGTGCCAGGGCCCTTTCCACTTTGTGGGCTGGTTTACAAAGCTGCTCAGTAGCATTAACCTCTTGGTTTCTTCCTCGCTGTAGCAATACTCCGGGGTTTCATGCAGTGTATACCTGAGGGTACCGTCTTTTAAAACTGTTATCCACATTAGTGCTTCCATTATCTTCACTATCATTCCAATGTAAGTAGGACCCATTCTACATCAATCAGGAAAAAATAAACAGACTAAAGGGGCACTACCTACGAGATTACCTAGGTAAAAATAGTGAAAGTGAATAAAAGGGAAAGGAGAGAAAATGAGTGAAAATATCAGAGAGGGAGACAGAACATGAGAGACTCCTAACTCTGGGAAATGAACAAGGTGTAGTGGAAGGGGAGGTGGGCAGGGGGTTGGGGTGACTGGGTGACGGGCACTGAGGGGGGCACTTGACAGGATGAGCACTGGGTGATGTGATATATGTTGGCAAATTGAACTCCAATTTAAAAAGAGAGAGAGAGAGAGAGAGATGCTTGGCAGGTTGTGAGCTTGTTCCTGAGCCAGGTGTCGTGCCTTGAGTATGTTATCTGAGGCAGTGATAAGTACTGAGAGAATAATAACAGCAGTATAAGATCCTGTATAAGAGCTGAACTTTTTCCCACAATAATATGCAACTTATAATCTGAAAGGATAGGTCTAAAAAACATTTTGTGAACTTTGATATAATTTGTTTGACCAAACAACATATAAGCATTTTCCTATGGTGAAGAAAATTGTCAGCAAAACCTTTTCTTTGCATAAATAATGACGAATTTCAGTCTTAACCATTTCAATTGATACAGGCCTGGTAATCAACACAGATAAATTACTGTAAATACCAATTAAATTGCTTTAGGGAAAGGGAGAGGGGTAAATGAGGCCAATAACTAAAAAGAAGAAAAAACAAGTAGCTGAGTAAGAACTGGAATGATAAGCCAGTTTTTCAAGAGTGAGCAGCTCATTATCTTGTCTGAGTAACTCAGTGGATGACTACTTCTCCTCCCACCTTCTGCTTTCCCCTTGTGTACAGCAACACTATAAATTACACTGGCCTTTCAAATTCTGGCTGCAATGGTCAAACAACTAGGTTCCTTAGTTAATTCTCCCCCTACATCAATTGCTTTGGCATTATAGAACCAAATGAAGCTTCATATTCAACAACTGAAAACCTAAATGTCTTTAATAGTTCCTGGTGTATGGAAAGGATATTGAACACAAATAGAAAATTGAGTTCATTGTTTCATAATTATGGTATTTTTAATTAACTTTCTTCCTAAGTCTACTTACAGTTGATTGGCTATAGCTGTGGTTAGAAGGGTAGCCTAGACTTCTTTCATTTGATGATAAAACTATAAAGTGAAGCAATAAAACCTTAATTTGATGATTTAACTAGTGTATTTTCATTTTTATTGTGTTAGTTATTCCAAAGCTTTATTGCAATGGCTTAAATACCTAAATTCTTTAGGATTGGCGAAGTAACAAATAATTGAAAGCTCAAGTCCATTTACTTTCATTGAGAACCTATGATGTGTCTGTCACTTCCCACGCTATCCATTCAAGATCCATCATCATTTCATGTACCATACAGAAAGATAAAATGTGGCCAACTAAACTGTGACATGTGTTCTTATCAGTTAGCTGTTTTATTTTATACTTATTGAAAGAGATCTTTTAGGCTTATTTAGAAGTGCATTTATTTTTATCATATCTCTGTATTCTATAAATAAAAGAGAAAACACAAGTGAAATAAATTGGTTGAGATATTCCTAAAACTCCTTTGCAAAATCCAACCATTCACTATTCAACTTAGAATTGTATGACTGTATTTTTTATACTACATCATCCTCTGTATCATTAAGTGTTGACTATGTGATTCTGCTGAAAACAATCTATCAAAGAAATCAAACCTCTTTGGTGCTAAGTTATTAGCATATTTGTATAGCTAGCCAAATTTTGGTTCCAGCTTCCAAAATCTTGCTAAGCAATTCTAAATCACTGTGGTCCATACCTGGTCACCACCCCCATTTGGTTCCAAGATTGCTCTGCTACTGTCTCTGGGATTTTATTCCAGGAGGCTGACACCACATTTGCAAATTTCAAGGTTAGAGCTTTTGACATCTGTGCATTATCGTGACTGCCTTGGCCAACAGATACTGCAAGATGCAATCAATTGCCATTGATCTGATTTCAGATTTTTCTTAAATGTGAAAAAAAATTCATAGTTTTGGAGGTGGGTATAGAAGGAGAGAGAGAGAGAGAGAGAGAGAGAGAATCTTAAGCAGCCTACATGCCTAGGGTGGAGTTCAATATGGGGCTCGATCTCACAACCCTGAAATCATGACTTGAACCAAAATCAAGAGTCAGGCATTTAACCTACTGAGCCACTCAGGCGTCCCCAAAATTTTTTCATACTTTTTTAAAGGTTTTATTTATTTATTCACAAGAGACACAGAAAGAGAGGTAGGAACACAGGCATGGGGAGAAGCAGGCTCCTCAAAGGGAACCGAATGTGGAACTTGATCTCAGAACCCCCAGACCACGCCCTGAGCCACCCAGGCATCCCAAATTTTTTCATATTTTGAAAAAAAATATTTGCCTCTGAGGATCAACAAGATTGATATTTTATCTTAATTCTTACAACTTCATATGGTGGAAATATGTTGCTCACAAAAGTCAGGCAAATAAACCAAGATGACAATGTTAGTTAATTATAGATAAGTCATATGTGCATAAAGTCAGTTGCTTCTTTTGGAACAGAATTAGTCTTAGGTCAAATGACAAAGCAGGTGAGATTTGTCCCGCACTCTTCCATTTTCCATTTTAGCCACTTTTGCTTCCCTGTCACTTGTCCACAGGCAAGTCAGTAGTCTTTGATTCACCTTGAACACTGGAACATTCCATACCCTTGCTGTAGAAACATTCACTGCCTGTGATCATTCAGCTATTCATTCAAAAGAAACACATTTAGTGTTCATTTATTAAGTGCCATCAAGAATGATACCAGGATTGAGATCCAAGAACAAATATCAACAAAGAGGACAGATCCAAGGAATGTTTCTCACAATTTCTAATATTTCTCATGATTACAAATGTGGTTCCTATTCCATCCCTACAGTCAAGGATATTGTGTCACACACTCCCACAACTTCTCACACCTTGCATTCAATCATAACCTTTGCTTAGAATCCTTAGCTTTCTAGCCAAGGTCATGCTTTTGTTGAGATAGCGTATCACTGACTGGATAAGGATGAGGTAAGAAAGCGCAGCCATTTCTGCCCATACAGTAAGCTCTAAGGGATGATCACTGCGCAAGAGCTTCCTGTGGGACTAGCAAAGAGCAATGTCAGGTTGGCAGAGTAGTCTGACGGCTATCTGCCTTTCCTTTTCCCAGGAGTTCCTCCCTAACAAAATTTCTGGACTCCTCATGCCTTCCCAATGTGTGCTTTCCCATCTGCAAAATTTTGCTTTTTCATCCACTCAAAAAGGCCCTCTCCTCTCTTCCATGCAGTTAAATCTTCTGGCTTTTTGGAAATCTATATGACGTCAACATCTTCCACAAACAAGTCTGTTCAATCTCCTTCAGCCCATGTAAAAAATCTCCATGATCTCAATTTATGTTGGACTTACAGTGACAGTTATTTACTTTTTATGTTGTAATATGACTGCCTTATATGTGTCGGTTACATTTTCTCAACATCCTAATGGCATCTATTACAAGTAGCAGAGCTGTCCTGCCCAGGTTCCCTTAGATTCGAAACTTTTATTAGTGTGGATGGAGCCCCTTTAGTGTACCTTCAAAGAATAGCACCTGCAGATATTCTTCTGGCCACCGCCCTTGGACTGTTGGGGCCACTCTGCCAACAGGTGCCTGCAGCCAGAAGTGCCTGCTGTTCATTTTTATTCCCTCACCATCTTTCTTCCCACGACCTTGCTTACTCACCTGAAACCAGTTGGGGAAAAGCCCAGCAAATTTGCCTGATTTAGACAACTCTGAGGCAAAAGTTAAAGCCAGTATCCCTTTGTGTAATCATGATAAACCTTATTCTCTGTGGGTCTTTTGTCTAAAATTGTACAGTTGTCTGCCTTCTTCCTCTTGCTGTGATGCTTCCTCCACTTCCATGTCAATCTCCTCTGGGAGCACTTGCTTTAAAATTAATTGCACATAAATATTCATTCCAACGTCTGCTTCTGAGAAATTCAGACTAAGATAACATATATGTTTTCTGTGTACTACATGTAGCACCTAACATTCTGTGGGATATGTTAATTTAAACCATAAGCAATTACTATTATTCAACTGTTTATGACCAAAAAAGGTAATCATTTCCAGTGATCTACGAGTTGTGGCTCCATATTGAATAATTCATCAAGAGGAAATGAATTACTTAATTTGGAGAAAAAGTAGATTAGGCTAACTTCAGTGACTTCCTTTGTCAATTTAAAAAATCATGTACACATAATAATAATAATACATAAACATATACTCAAATACATAGCAGAATTCATGTCAAGCAATCATTTTATATCCACTTGTAATATGACAAAGGCAGGAAATAGGCTTCAGTCAAAGAATTTGATTTCTGATGACTTATTTGGGAAAATGAATTAACTCTTCAATCATTGGATTTGGGGAAGACTCTTGATAACAAGAAAACCATTGCTTGAGTCCTTAAATTTAGTTACAAAGACCCATTACACCAATGGCTTGATGTAATAAAAACACAGCAAACAGATCACATCTGTAATTTTTATTTTGCTATATAACATTGGGAAAACTTTATAAATTTTTTCCAAGGAGATTCTTATATAAGAAAGCAACAGTGTTTTTGGTATAATTTAGTTACCATCCTGCCTAGATGTGGATGCTGAGTCCAATGGCCTCTGAAGGCTCTTTCCAGTCTCACAATGTGAGAATGTTTTGAAGACTAATGAGGACATACTTATTCAACATCATCCTCTATTTTATTTTCACACTAAAATAGGAAGCTTCGGTTCCCTGGTGGTTCAGTAATTAGACATTATCACGGCTGTGTTTTGAGATTGGTTTCTGGTCAGAGAATGGAAAATTTTCAGCTCCTAATATAAAAATATTCTACTGCCTCACTAAAAATACCTATTGCATCCAAGGGAAATTATTCATACAAAGCATTAAAATCTTCAACAATTGAATCTGTGAACTAATTGGCATTTTGTTAATTCATTAAATAAATACTGATTAAATACCTTACCAGGTAAAAACATACTAAACAAGGAAAAATAGGGATGCAGAGGCTTATAAAATTAGATTACTTTCTCTAAGTGTCTTAAAATCCAAGTGGCAAGATACATGTTTATAAATAATTTTAATAAAAAGACTGGAGAAAAAGAAGAATAGGCTCAATTCATCCTTTGTAAATATTAATGTAGAATAACCTATCAGGTGAATATATTTCCTGTATCTTTCACAAATTTCCCTCAGCTACTTATACTCTTTAATAAATAGTTGTATTTTGATAGATTCCAAATGTAAACATCTCAACACCAAGTTTGCAGGTTGCCACTAGGGTTAGTGAGGTGGAATAGTTTGGGAGACAAACTATGCACATTTCTTAAAGAATCTTTTTATTTACCTAATCTGGTTCCAAATGGCTTTGTCATTTTTTCCCTCCCGATGATATATTTTCTCATTTCTCTTTCTCACTTGGTGGGTATCTTCCATAAATAGAAGGACTACAAAATATTAAGAAATCTGTGTTATCCCAAGACTCACTGACTTTAAAAAGTAGCATAAACCTGACTTTATCTTGTTAAATTATATTTTTTAATTTCAGCCAAAACAGATATATGTACACATATATATGTGTGTATAAATATGTGTATATTAATATATGTATATGTTAATACTTGTAGAAATAATATGATGTAAAATAAATAAACCTTCACAAGGAGCATTGCTACTATTGCACTGAGCTTGAAGATAACCATATTACTCACCAGGCTGCACTATGACCCAGGGAAAAAACAGATTGCATCATTCCTACCTTTGCTCACCTGAACCCAAGCTGTACAACTAGGTTATCATGTTTAAAAAAAAAAAAATACACTTGAATCTTGGAGCAGCTGTCATTTGTGAAATAAGAAGTCCAGAGCTGGTAGCATTATTAACATGTATCCCTTCTGTGTCTTGAACACCAAGAATTGTAACAAAATGTATAAAAACCATGCCCGTGTGTTCTCCATTTGATAAACCTAGCAATAATTATTTTCGTAATTTTATCAGCTGTTTGTTTCCAAAGTTTTGGGAAGAATAAAACCTGAATTTTATTTATACCAGTAGGGCCTGGTATATGTGTTGGTTTGAAACCTCAGGAGTTGCCAGGTGAAATGTGGAATGGGCTCCAGCACAGAGAACAAAGCAGGAGTGAAGGAAGGCCGCTCCAGAACAGTAGGTGGCAGGCAATAAACAAGGGAACTTACTTATCCAGAAGCTTGTCTGGGTGGCCACAAGATGAGTGGATCTCCACACCCTCTTGCCAGAATCTTACAAGGTTAAATAGAGGCCTTCTTTGGTTGCAGTCATGTATACTATCCAGATGGTCTCAGCAACGCTTTGCTTTCTTAAGACTGCGTCCCGGAAAATGGTTCTCACTGTGGGAATGGTGGACAGAATGTACATTCCTAGGACAGGGTAGGAGGCGAGGAGCCTCCAAGTGCCAGGACCAACTCAAATGAGCAGGGGAAGGAGCCAAGGAAAGATGCAGGCATCAGATGGACACTGGTTTCTGCCAGGACCAGTGGGGAGCTCTGGGAATGAATGATACCAGAGTTGGTCCTCTTGGAAGCAAGAGGCTGGGTCTTGGTGCAAACCTATCCATTTGTCTTTGGCTTCAGGCTGCTGCTGCCAGGGAGGCAGCGGAGGCACATCTTCCAAGTGAAGTCATCCCCCATTCGAAAGAGCACCATTCTCTGAATAAGGGGGCAGCTATGAGAAGTCCGCACTAATCCTAACGGCAGCTGTGGATGGGTGCCCTGGCCTGTTAGAGAGGCTTGGGTGTGGCATCTATGGGATCTAGCACCTGTCTCCCTTGTCTTCTCTGTGTTCTTCATTCAGATCTATATGCTTCTCGTATTGTTTATTCCATCCAGGAACAGTTTCTCTGGGATTCTAGTTGGTTCCATTTCCTGGACAGTTTACCAGAGAAGATTATCAAGATGAGCAGCGCCTACTGTTGCAGCTCACCACAGAGCTCATAAGTGATGCTCAACAGCCCTCTTATCTCTCACTCCTTCCAGATCCCTCACTTGTGGGCTAGGACCTTTGGGTGGCTTGCCTTGCAAAGTGCCCTAGCCCACCAACCTGGGGGTGGTTCCTGGGCCCCTGGTTACCACAAACTTACAAGATATTTTATACAATAAATAAGACCTTCAAGGTTATTTTCAGAACTGAAAGATTTAGTTCTCTCTGGTAGAAGTTTTTATTATGAAATAGTACATACATCATTTCATTACCAAGTGACTCTCCTGAAACAGGACCTTTGTTTTCAGGAATCTACCAGCTTCTCTGGGCGATTGGCTCAGTTACCACTCAGGACAAGGCGACCTCTGCTCTGTTCCCCCAATAAGTGCTTCACAGGTATTATTGTTTATATCTTATTTCACAGTCTTTTCTTTGAAAACATAGTCTAAAGTAGAACAACATGGTGAGTTTTGAGTCTTTTTAAAATTAATCTGTAAAGTAAGCATAATGTGAGGACCCACTTACTTTTTGCTGTATGATTCTCCAATTCCAGCTTGTCCTCTGGAATCCGTCCTCCATGATTAGGCAGCTTATCTTCTCATAAGACTAATTGATTAAATTTCTTCCTCCATATTTCAGCCCATTTTAAGAGTTATAGCTTCTATCTGTTTGAAGTTTAATGTCATCTTTCCTTCTTGTAGTTGCTGTTGAGCCATGTGATAAGCCTACCCCCTATCTATGACTGATTTATAAATGCAAATGGGAACTTCTTGAAACAGTAAATGGCCTCATGACCTTGGAAAGACCTCAAATCTGACTCAGCAGATGGTTCTTGACCACCTAGTTGCACTCACATGTTTTTCAGTGCTTCAGATAACATAGCTACAACTTAAGTTCAGGGTTGGTCTGTCAGGATTCCAGAACTTGTCCAGTGTCCATATGATGATGGAGATTCATGGGGCTTACAGGAAAGGGAAGAGAGTGGGCAAGTCCATTTTGGTCTATTAAGAAAGAAATGATCAGAGATCAGTGCCAACTACTGGAATGACCTTGCTCAAAGGGATTCTTGTTTGATTAAGACAGATTCTCCATAGTTGCAAGACTCATTCCAGAGATCCTTAAGCAGAATTTCCATGGAAATATTTAAGATCACCCTAGTGATCCTTATTATCAAGAAAGGTTTGGAAATATTGCCTTAAGGAAAAAGTAACATCTAAGGTGTCTTCCAAAGCCTTGCAATATTTAAGTGGTGAATGAATGTTTCGTGGTTGCCTGGAAGCTGATTCATGAGGAGACAAGACGACCCCCCAGAGACACTCAATATCATGCTTCCTGCTGGCACATCTAGGAACCACACTGCGGTAAGCCTCCCTCAGGCTTTCTATTATCAAAATGCATCTATTCTGCCTAAACTAAATTCTGAACATGCTAATCTATGAGTTAGCAAGCACTAGATGCCTCCTGCTTAGCCTGTTTATATTTTTAAAGTAGGTCTTTTGGACCATCCATTTCCCTGCCCAAAGTGTCTTTAACAGAGAAAATTTAATCATATCAAAATTTAGTGGCAAGTGGGCCATACGTGAACCCTGAAATCACACAATATAAACAAATGTGTACAGACTAGAATCAATCTTAACCTCAGTGTCATCTACACATAAATCTAACAGAATCCTGGAGTCAAATAAGTTCCTATATTCCCATAAAGCACATGGCATTCCCTCCATGGATGTTTATTTTTATTTTTTAAGTATTTTTTTTTTAATTTATGTTTAGATAAGTAGGCTCCACATCCAGCTTGGTGCCCAGTGCGGGACTTGAACTCACAACCCTAATATCAAGACCTGAGCTGAGATCCAGAGTCCAGCCCTTAACTGAGCCACCCAGGAGCCTGATCCCCTATGGATATTTAAATTTCTCTTTTAGCAATTGTTATTATTTTCTCAGCTACTCACTATGGTGTCAAGTGGGATACTAATTTTAGGTGGAAATAAGCAGTAGGGACAGATGAGTTAGTGAGAAGAAAACAACTCATTTTCATTACATTCTTACTATCTTGAGTTTCATAGTTACTGCCATTCCAAAGCCCTTGCCAGACTATGAACACAATTTTCTCCAATTCATAGTTTACTGTCTTGGTAGTACATTAGCCTGGCTTCATCCTCTGGATTGTAAAGTTTCCTGTGTTTGACAGTTCTCTGTTTGACAGGGTCCCTTCCCTGATCTCATACTGTTGAATACAGATTTAACTGTACAGGCTCTCACACTCAAATGCCTCCTGGGGCCAGGCATTGAAACAGGCTCGGGGGTAGGAGCAAATGGGAGGAATGTGCCTCTGTAAAGGAGACACAGGACATCTCCAGTGGCTCTTTGCCATATGGAAATGTATACCTGACCCAGCCAGATCTTCCTATTTTTCAGGACAAACTAAAAACCTCATGGTTTTCAATGTCAGTAATTGATTTTAATTTGTCAAAATTGTTTTGCAAGTCAAACAACACACATCTGTGAATTATATTGAACTCAGAGAATAGCAAATCATTTTCACTGAATTACAGCAATAAATATAGTACAGAGCCTGTTGGCTTTCCCTAATTTTACTTACAAAAAAACCCAAGGGATGATGAGCAGGTAGAGGGATAAAGTGATTTTGGAACATTAAGTATTTGCCTTCTATGATGTCAACTTCCATATATGCTGACTTCCTACAGATTCCAGGAGGCCTGAGGTCAGCTTTTCTATTACTACTTCATTGCAGTCCATGGGTTTCCCAAAACCTTTTACACCTTTCGTGGGATTGTTTGGCACCTATTGGTGAATTATAGATACTTACACAGCCGTAATTTAATCAGCGACAGAGAAAGGTGTGTAACGCCTGATTGGTGAGGAGTGGTGCTAAGATCAGTAAAATTGATGCCTTTATTACTTCTTTCACATTTGTAAATCTTGATCTTTAATTATTTCATTAATAGGATTTTTTAACTGTTCTGACTTGATGAATTCTAAAAAAAATATGCACAGCTATATATTTTAGAGATACAAACTGAAATAAACTAGCATTAAATCAAACAATTGAGAGCCGTGTTTTAAGATGATTAAACAAGTTGTTAGTTTTTCTAAACAAATTGTTTATGGATTTATTGTTGTTTAAATTACTTTCCATATTGTGTTGTGAAGACTATTTCCACATGGTTTCATCATTTATTGGGAACTTAGATTTTTATATAGTTGTTCTTTCTGAAATTTTCAGATATTTGAAAAAAATTATTCTACATGAAATGCCAATTATTTTTAAATTTCCTTTAAAAAATAAAGTGCTAATATTGGCCTAAAGTGAATGGATTGTGCCTAGGTTTCTTTTCTAGATGTAACTTAATTAAATATACATAGCCAGAAAATACATTTTAAAACTGTGTGCTTGTGACTTTACTTCCATCCCCCGGGCTATAATATTTTCTGATAGGCGATTTTTTTGTTGTTGTTGTTTAGGAGTTCTGATTTCATTCCGTTTTCTCTCTCCTTCTATTTATGCGTCTGTGTGTATGATGTTTAAATCACTCCTCAAGGGTTCCTTGGTGGGTTTATTATCTCACTGCAAGGCAAGATGCCAGCCCCTGATTGAACTTTTCAGAGAGTGCAGCCCAGAGAGATGTCACCTGGGCCTCAGTATGGTGTTGAAGATTCCAAGATTTCCCTAAACCTGGTCAGCTGGAAGCCTCAGAAGACATCAGATGAGGCTTCTTGTCCCGGTCACTTACCGTGCATGGAAGTAACCATCGATTTTTGGATGGACATCGGCGCCTGAGCCACATAGCGAAATATTTTAAGGGGAAATGCTATCATGTTTAGAAGACTATGATATAAAGACCCCTAACTCCGGGAAACGAACTAGGGGTGGTGGAAGGGGAGGAGGCCGGGGGGTGGGGGTGAATGGGATGATGGGCACTGAGGGGGGCACTTGACGGGATGAGCACTGGGTGTTATTCTGTATGTTGGCAAATTGAACACCGATAAAAAATAAATTTATTATAAAAAAAAAGAGAAGACTATGATAAATGTCACCCATACACTCATTATTTTGCAATTTCATCCTCAAGGGTGAACAGTAGTCCGCGTCCTCAGAAACTATGTCCAGGAAGACCAGGTCACTCACAACCGCACACGCTCACACACGCACGCACACGAGCCCCGCCTGTGCCCCGCGGGTGCCCAGCTCCAGTGCACTCAGGCCAAGACCACAAGAGGAGCCTGCGGAGGAGAATTAGCTGTTGCTGGGAGACTCACCGCAGGTGGCAGCCGGAGGGAAGGCACCTGCCAGCACTGACCCTCCCGCTCCCCTCCAAGGGCAGCTCAGGCCTGCTTTGCCATTTCCTCCCTCCAGCCGGCTGCAACTCTGATTTAAAAAAAAAAAAAAAAAAAAAGAGAAATAAAAGAAAAAAAAAAAGAAAGAAAGAAAATAAGGAGCAAAAAAGACAGAAAAGAAAAAAAAAAAGCCGAGAGCCAAAAAGCCCCGACCCCCAGCGGTGGCCCGCAGCCCCGCGCCCGGCCGGCAGCAGCGCGCACCTGCACGCCGAGCGCAGAGCGCAGAGCCGCGGCCCCGGCCGGTGGCGCGCGCCGAGGGAGCGCGGGAGGTGAGGGACCGCGTACCCGCGGGTGGGCGCCGCGCCTGGCCCGCCGCCGCCGCCGCCTCCGCCGCCGCGCCCGCGGCACCATGACCGCTGCGAGCACTGGGGTTACAGGTTGGTCGCGGCCGCCCGAGGCCCGGGCGCGCGCCGGTGGCCCTCGCCGGGCGGGGGCGGGGGGCGGACGGGGCGCTCCTGCGGCCGCGGGGAGGGGGAGATGGGCGGGGGCCGGGCGGCCGCGAGGCGCCTCTGCGCCCCTGCGGCGGGATGCGCCTTCCCCGCCCGGGCCCTGGGCAGCGCTCGGGTGGGCGCCCGAGCCAGGGCCGCGGGGTGCGGGCCTGCCCCGCTGGGCACCGGGGGCAGGTGGCCCGGGATGCGGCGGCCTCTCGGCACGTGAGGGCGGGCCACGCGGCGGGGGCGGGGGAGGCAGCCCTGCTCCCGCAGGTCCCCCCGGGGGGCCGGGGCCTTGCCCACCCCACCCCGCTCCTGCGGCTTGCTCTGTGCTTCGGAGCCCTCATTTTATTAATGGGCCTGGTTGAGCAGCTGTCATTAGGGTGGCCACACGGGCAGCAAAGCAGTGTTCTGCCAAAGCAACAGCGTTTTGTCACTGAGCCCTTAAGAGCTGGCTCGGATCTTAAGATGGGCCCAGGGCCCTGAACAAGGAAGAGCGTGTCCCTCTGATTCAGAATTTTTTCCCTAAGGATGGCTGATAACTCTGAACTCGGGTCCTTATGATTCTTGAGATACCATAGGATCAATCTTTCAGTTTCGAGCATAATTGTCAGGGAATGTGTTATCAAGGACGCCTACTTGTGCACACGCAGGCTTAGGCCCCTGTTAAGGTTATAGTCTTCATCTCGTGTGTGTGTGTGTGTGTGTGTGTGTGTGTAGTCATCAGCTAGGCCCAGATTTCCCTGGTGCTGAAATGGGAGTTGGGTACCAGTGACTGTTTGAAAAAGGCCAAGGATGGAGGAGACTAGCAGGGATCAGAAATTAACAGGTGGCTATACTTTGACAGTTTTCTGATTCCCATCTTCATAGCTACAACTGTGATTTGATTGGAAATTAAGTAGGAAAGGACAGGGTGGACTCTGGTGGTTATTCCCAAGGCAAGTAGAAAGCAGCAGTGGCTTTTTACATTCAGAGACCGAGTTTCAGCAGTTCTAAATAACAATCATAGCTTCCTCCATCTCTACAACAAAATCCTGTCTCCTAATTGGTGGGGTTTTGTGCAGTGGGCCTCTCTAGTTTGGATTCTTATTCTTCTGTGGTATCATTTTGACTCAGCTGTGGCTAAAACCAAATGAAGTGAAGGAACAATCAGGCTTGGGAGAAAATTAAAAAGTGAACAGGCTCCTTGCACCCCTTTCCTGTTCACAGAAGACACGACATCGTGGCAAAACAGATGTGCTGTCCCCGAGAAGGACCATGCTAGAACCTCTAAAAACTGAAGACCGGTCATGTCTTGTGAAGTGGCGGTCGTATAGTTACAACGTTAGATATGACTTGAAAGATATTCAAAAGAGGAAAGATGTACTCTAAAAAGAAAAAAAAAATCTTCCTCAACATTATATAATTTCCTTGCAGTTTAAAGACCTGAAGGTTTGAGTTGCATTTTCTTCTTCTTTGAGGGTGGTATTGCTTTGAAGTGTGTTCCATTTCCTTCTCTTTCCTGTATTCATTATGTGTGCACGTGCACGTGTGTGCACACACCTGGGCATGCACATACATATTTGTCTTGTCATTTATCAATGATGCTGCTATAATTTCAGAATTTTCATGGCTGTGTAAATTTATCTCAGGGGAAGAGTCACATGTGGATTTCGAGTTTGTGAAGAAAATACATTTATCCACAACATTATATCCTCCTTGTAAGCCAGGCATTGGGCCAGGAGCAGGGGGTTCAGTGAGGAAAAGAGAGCCAGACCCTAAAATCTATCAGGAAAGACAAATATGTAATCACTGGATAGACAAGGAGATGTCTTATTTGGTGGTTTGGGTTTGGAAAATATGACCTTGAACTTAAAAAAATGATGAATTGTCCCCCCAAAATGGTATCAACATTTTAAAGGTTAACTATCATGGTTATGGTTTTTACTTTCTTCAAAGACCCACACAAGAAGCTTTTACACCTCAGAAGTCTTCATATGCAAACATCAAACCTTTAAAAATTTATCCTTTGAATTTTAAAATAATCAGACATGATAGCAATGACAGAGATGATAGACAAAAGAGAATAAACATCCATAGTCCTAATAACTGAATACAAATGATTATAATATCTATGTATTTGCTATAGTATTTTTAAAACTACATGACTTTGTATAGTTGGAATCATGCTATTGTACAATTTTTATACTGGTCTTCCCATTTAATACTTAGCATAAACATTTTTTCATTCTATACAGTATTCTTACTTAAAAAATTTGAAATAGCTGTATATGACTATGCCCATGAATATAGCCTCACTTCTATGGCCGTACCTCTGGTCATTGGACATTTGTGGTTTTCAGTTTTTCATCATTACAAATAATGTCCTGGTAGATAGGGTATAGGGATTTATTTTTATTGATGTTATTTTGTTCATAATAGATTCCAGACAATGATATTCCTGGGTTATAAAAAATATTTGATAATCAAAATTAAATAGAATCTCAAAATTATTATGGATATGCTGAGTTCCACAAAAAATAATATTCGAGTTAATTTTCCAAAGATATAAATTTGAGTAAGATGTTTTATCTGCTTTCTGCAGTAAATCTGCCTTCTTTTTAGTATTTGTGGATTACTTTCCCTCTTTTACAGGAATAAAGGACGATAAAATGATATCTTGGACATATAACCTTTGCAGTATGTAAAGACTTGACCTTTAACAAATTCATCTAAAATCAAGATGATAAAATACACTTCTTGGTGTAAAACTAAAATAAGAATGTTATAAAAGTGGTTAAGTGGGGGGGGGGGGGAAGTAAGTAAAGGCAAGGTCTTTTAGGAATAATGATTTTTGAGCCCAGGAGTCTAATTCTGGTTTTTGCTTCAGTAGCAGACTTCAAATAAATGATCAAAGGGCTTTATATAGTTAGAAACCTGTACCCCACAAGCACAGGGAAGAGAAGTCCATTTGCTTATGGGGTGTGGACTCCGAGGCATTTCTGGTAGATTCAGCACAGATGGAACTGGACAGATGGGATGGATGGGCAGAGTTAAGGTTGAGGCCACAGTTCCCGTTCTACTTGTGTAAGAAATAAGGAACAGAGCTCCAGGCAGAACTCCTTCATCTGAAGGAGTGAAGTCTAAAGTTGACTTCTAAAGCACCATCTCCATGAGACCCTGGGGCAAGCACAGCCATACCCGATGGAATATGTTCCAAGGACAGGGACTGACCCCATTGTCCAGAGAGAGGTACAGGACTGGGGCTCCCAGGGAGAGAGTCAGGAGTTGAGAAGACCAAAGATCAACATACCATGGCCAAGGAAAGCGAGTCTGCAGAGACCAAGAGTGGGACTTCTCTCCAATTATGCAAAGGAAAGAGGAGGAAAGACTTTATTTGGAGCAGGATGATATGTCTGGAAGACAGCCAACAAAGACACACAAAGAAATGCTCTTCCTGACAGGGAGATCAGAGCAAATGGAGCACAAGCCACATTCTAAGTGAAATATAATCACTGTTTTCTTTTAGATGAAAACAAATAACCCAAATATGCAGATGGAGATGGGTTATAATGGACCAGGAAAGACTAACAGAAAGTAGCTAACATGTTGTTATAGCCTAGTGAACACTTTGCATCTGAAAAACTGAAATAGGAAAAACATCCCATCAGTATTCCAATCAAGACCTGGTGGGCAAAATGGGCGAAGGGGGTCAGATGTATAAACTTTCAGTTGTGAAATAAATAACTCATGGGATGTAACGTACAGCATGGTGACTGTAGTTAATAATACTGTGTTGCATATTTGAAAGTTCCTCAGTAAGATCTTAAAAGTTCCCATCACTAGAAAAAAATTGTAAACTATGTTGATGGATGTTAACTAGACTTAGTGTGGTGATCATTACAACAAAAAGAAAAAAGAAATACAAATGTTTATCTACCTACAAAGGGAACATTTAGATTGCCCTCCTATACTCTTTCCAAAATTAAATCAAGTGGCAAGCAGTAAAATAATACCCTGAAATTGTATAATTCTGAAAAATACCAGAATACAATTCTCATAAGATATTAAATGTGGCTCAGAAATGAAATAGAAAAAAAAGATGAAGGCATACATATTAGGCAAGTGAAAGAAAAGGTGAAAGAGAAGAATGTAAATAACAGTTGTTTGAAAAGTGATTAGATGAGAATAAAGGACCTTGAAGCAATAAAAGTTAGTATATTTAATAAGGTTATAATTTCAAGTCGTCTGGCGATACCAGTGATAACAGCAATATAATCATTTTACCCCAAAGTATTCTTATGTGTGTCTATTTTAGGAGACATGGTCCCTAGATGCAGTGTTTTCTCAAGGGTTCTGTGACCTACAATGGGATGAAAATCATCATGTCAGCTTAGGAAATAAAGAAAAGAACCCAACAGAACTAGAGAGGACAGGAAGGAGGAGGCTAGCATTGAAAAAATCGTGGGTGAATTCATTATAAAATAGGAAAGCTTTAGACGTGATAGATAAAAACTTAAGAGACATAGTGTTCCAGTCTTTGAGGCTTATTCATCCAGCTGTGGATAGCTCGGACTGAAGAATGAGATCAAGAAGAAGGAGAAAAATAACACTGAGGATCAGTGAAGGAGAGTGTTGGAGAAATTGGGTGTGCAATCCTAAGGATGAGTGACTGGAACCAGACTATCATGGTGGAAGCTGAGAAGTGAATGGTAGATTTATCAACAGAACAAATGCTAACAGATCCTGGTGATCAAGCCAACAGAAGGAAAGGGAGAGTATGGGGAGGGTGCAGGTGGAAAACAAATCCAGGATTTCAAGCTCATGTGATTGACTGGGGGCGTATTTGTTTGTATTTACTACGCCTAGAGAGAACTAATTACTTCTTTATCTTTCAGGGAGCAGTATCTATTGGTTAAATCATTTGCTTCATTATTTTTTTAAAATCTGCTCTTCTATCTTGTAATTATGAAATCCATAGGTCAGCTTCATGGATCACTTCCAGAGTAGAGAAAGGATTTTTAAAAATTACTATTTCTAAAAAGGATAATTACAGAAGCCTATATCAGACAACATACAAGTCAGTGATGGCTTTAGATACTATTAAATATATATCACAAAAGTTGAGGTTAAAAAATCCTGGCTAGTGTAAAATTGGAAGAAGAATCCTCAAATAGTTAAGGAAGTTAAGGAAACTTACTTAGCTATGCCTCCCAGGAGCTAGAACACAGAGATTAAGACGAATATTGTGAATAGGGGATTTAAATTTTTAGAAATAGGCCTTGTTGGATTTGGAAACACCTTTTGCTGAATGAGTCTTTACATTTCTCTCAATTTGGTATGTCAATACTTCATAAAGAAAAATATATTAAACCCCGGGGAAGCTCAAAACAATTTTCTGTTTATTAAGTAAAAATCAAAGAAATTTAAAAACTCAATTAGTTGAACTAGACAATTTGGTTTTGCTTTCTTTGTTTCTAGAAATGAATAGCCATTTTCAACGTATATCCTAGACTAGAACATTGTAGGAGAAAAGCCAAGTAAAAGATTTCTTAGTTATGTTCTCGTAAGACAAAAACCAAAATCCTATTCTTGTATATAAAGTATATTCCATATAGTTATTTTTCTAGTAAATTCTGAAGGTCTCTGAGGAAAACTTAAGAATCGAATATACTGGGTGTACATAGTTATAAATCAAAATTTTTGTCTCAGAATTCTATTTTGCCTCCACTTTTTAGAACTAGTCTCTCTTATTTTTATCCCCAAGCAACCAGTCTTGACTCTGAACTATAAACTCTGGAGGTGTTAAAATGCTCTTCTGAGCCTCTAGATCAGTGACCTCATCACTAATTGGGACCACTTATGGGAGAGTGTGTTAGAATTGTCTGGGAAGGGTTTTTTTTTTTTAAATACCATTTCCCCATAGAACACCCCAAAAGATTCTGACTTCGTATGCCTGATGTGAAGGATGCCTGGGATGTAGAATGTTTAAGAACCTCCCTGGATGATTCAAAGGCTCAGAAGTCTTTGGAAACTACTATGTGGAAACCTTTCACCTTCTTTGTCCAAACTTTATAGATTTTTATTATCAAATCAAATAACCACAAACAAAAAAAATAGGTAACTCCTTTTGAACTGCCATCCTCTTTAAGAACAGTATGGTAAAGTTTTGAAAACCACTATTTTAAACCATCCATTTTCTTTGTCCTTTGCAGATTCATTACAAGATTAAGCATAAGCAACCACAATAAAGATAGATAATCTCCTTTTCTGATTTTTCATAATATTTAAATGATAATAGCAGTTTATCAAAATTAAATGCCTGTCACTGAACTCTTGGTAGATGAAAACACCCAGAGCCCTGCCGCCATGTGGAGAATGAGAGAACCTCTTTAGGACTATTTGGAGATTAAGAAATGTGACCTTCTCGTAGTGGTGATTTCTTTCTTTGGTGATTTCTTTCTCTCTCTCTTTTTTTTTTTTTTTTTGTTTGAAGATTTTATTTATTTATTAGAGATAGAGAACACAAGCAAGGGAAGGGGCAGAGGGTGAGGGGTAAGCAAGCTCCCCGTTGAGCAGGGAGCCCAATGTGGGACTTGATCCTAGAACCTGGGATGGTGACCTAAGCCTAAGGCAGACTCTTAATGGGCTGGGCCACCCGGTGTCCCCCTCAGGTGTTTCTAACTCTGACATTCTTTTACTAAAATTTTCTTATACCTATACCGTACCTAGAATAAGTCACAAAATTATAAATGTATATCCTTTCTAAAGTTGGAGTGAATGGCAAGGACTTGTTAAGAGCATTGATTGGATTTTCTGAGTAAAGGCTGGAGAGAGGCTTATTGCCTCAATTTTTACAATACAGTGATTAGGTGACACAAATACAGCCTTGCATCCTCTCCTGTTGCTGGGCCAGTTTAGTTTGGGATGCAGGGTATAACAGCAAAGGGGTGCTGGGTCATCCTAGTCTATCCTGAATTGCTTTCCAAATCCAGTGATCTTTAAAGGTCAAAGAAAATGCAATTGTCACAATTAAAAATGAAACAAAACAGAATTCTTATTCTTAGTGAAGTCATGAGAGTTTTGAAGCATTCGTAGAAAGAACCAGAAAAAAAAGTAATATGCTGTTTTTCTTTGGGATTTGGGGAGCAGAGTCAGTATAAAAAGTGGGGCACCATTTTCTGGTTTTAATCAGTGCGCTGACAAAAGGAACAGAGAAAGAAAGAGCTGGGTTTAGAGGTGGCCTTTTGAAATGTTTCACTTCCTCTGCTTGGTGTCCCAACTTGGGTGGCCCCTGCAGTCCTGCTGAGACTGGACCATGCATATAACACTCTGTTTTTACAGGGCTACATCCTGATTTAGCAAAGGCCAAGTTGTAGATGAGTAAGCACCCAAATGAAAAGTGCATTTGGAGAGAGTCCGAGAGAGCTTGCTGCTGTGACCCCAGCAGTCAACATTTCAATGATGGCTTAGCTCTCCTGCTAAAGTGATGTGCTCTGCTGACTGCTGGATCAGACATAAAACTCAGGCTACTTTGAGAGAGGAGACAACAGAGCCACCTGCTTTTTCTGCAAGCAGAAGCCCTATTAGAGGGAAAGATGTGACTGGCCCATAAAATGCATAAGCAAAGGGGACTGATGACAGGCTTGCTTGAGAGTGGCCTGTGATGACTGACCTTGCAGCTCTAGGGGCAGCCATGCTCAAATTTGGTTTCACTACTCAGACATGGAGGAGGCAAGAATTGGAGAATCTCCATCCTTGATCTCTGGGAAAGATGATTCTAGTCACCAAGCCTTGGAAAAGTCAGACTGAAAGAGAGCTGAAGATCATGGGGGTAAAGATCAGAAAGTGACCTTGGGCAGGGCACTTCCACCATCTCTCTCAGTTTAACCTATTAAATAGGAGTAACAGAACACCTGCCTTACTGGGGCAGGGCAAGAAGTAGGCAAGATAATCCATGCAAAGCTCTTAGCCTCACACATCATAAACTCTCAACAAATGTTTGGTGTAATTTGTGCACACTTCACAATTAATTATTTTCACATTGTATTATTTTAAAGAAGTCACAAATGAATTTTATCACTGTTACAAAACGTTTGAAATTTACAAAAGTTCTTGAAGTTCAGATTGCCTAGATTCAAACTTGTTTCCAACTCATATGGATTTGGCAAGTTTGCCTCAGACTTTGTAATCTGTACAATGGAGATAATACGAAAAACTACTTCAGAGAAACTTTAAGGCCTTGGAATTGTGCCTGGCACAGAGCCAACTTTCCATAAATATTTGATTTCATCTTTCAAGTGGAGAGAACAAAAGAGAATACCAAATGCTTAAGGCTTGATTCTTTTCTAATATTATATACAGTGGTTTATGGACTATGACCCTACCCTAAGAATTGATCACATGCATAAAATTAGGAGCTGCGTCAAGAGTGTGAGAATAGATTTTGTTATTGGAAGTTTCTTGGGATGGAATGTATTGCAACTCCAGATGGTGCAAGAATCCTATCTGCAAACTTCACAAAATGTAGTAATGCTCTCTGAGAACATCCATACAGCAGCCAGCCACCTCTCAGGATGGTCCAATGGATTATTATTAGAAACTTTCAGATTAAACAGCTACTACTTGCTAACTTCTGATTGATAGCTTCCATTTAGTTTGGATTTTCCTTGCTGCAAGAACAACCACTACAAAACAATATCACAACCTTGATTGTGTTCTGAGTTGTGGATTTTGAGTATGGCAGAAGGACTTCATTTAAGAAGTGTATTCTCTGCAGAATGCATTTACTCTTTTGCCCAGGTGTCATTAGTGGGATCTAGTTTCTATTTTCACATTCTTAGCATATTCAGTCAACTAATTCATGAGACTAGGGGTGCCTGGGTGGCTCAGTTGGTTAAGTGTCCAACTGTTGATTTCAGCTCAGGTCATGATTTCAGGGTCATGAAATTGAGCCCTGAATCCCGCTTGTGCTGGGTGTGCAGTCTACTTGAGATTCTCTCACTCCCTCAGCCCCTCCCCTCATTGCACTCAGATGGGTATGTGCTCACTCTCTCTAAACAAAAGAAAAGAAAAAAGAATTTATAAGACTTAAACTCTGGGAAATTAAGAAATCTGCCATCTGTAGGAAATTAAGACAGCTGTCTGTTTCCTATGAGATGTAAGATTATCAAATGAGAGTTGGTAAATGCTTTTTTTCTCTTTTTTTTTTGAAATTTAGAGAAAAGATGATAAAAACATAATAGAACATTTCTAGAAATCACCCTCGAGGAAAAAGACTGGATAATGAATAATGACTTCAGAAACCTGAAAATGACATTTAGATAGATTCAATGAGACTTTTTAAAATTCTTGCCAGGAAAAAAAAAAACCCCACATTTTTATAAACGTGTGACTCGAATGAACCATAAAATGAATCATATAATACAAATGGATTAAGAAAATAGAAATAGAAAAAATAGAAATGTCTGCACTATTTTCACAAAAAATAATTGATGCCAAGAGAGTTTATAATCACTAGGTTGTATGATGAGACTATGTTGAAAAAGTAGTTTTCTTTTTATTACCACTCTTACAGTTAATTTTAAATTTAATAGTTCTGTAAGCCACATTGTCTTGGTTAATATCTATCCCTGACTCACCTCTGTGCCTAAACTCCCTCATCTGTGAAATGGTCCTTGTAAGAATGGAATGACATGATGCACGATGTACTTAGAACAAGGCCTGCTACCTGGCAAACCCTCAGTAAACATTGTTGGAAGGAGTCTGTTTTTACATGGCAGTTGATGGATTTTGAGAGGAAATCTACTGATGACCTCATAATCCTTATCTTCCAAATCATTTCATCACACTACTGTGGGGTTTTTTTTTCCTGTAGATTTCTGTGTGTGTGTGTGTGTGTATGTATGTATGTATATATGTGTGTTTGAGGATTGTTTTCTTCTTTGTAAAGCATTCAGACTGGAAAGTATACATTCAGCTTCATATCAAATTATGTCTGTAATACTTTTCCTGAAACAGTTTTGATTATTAAGATCAAAGGCAATTATTGAGCACCACTAAGCAAGGGATGCTGGGCCGTTGGAGTATGGGTGGGAAAGTGCTACGTATGAGGCTACAGAGGCTATAAGGGGTGAGCTCACAGAGGTGGCCGTGGATTGCTGAGACAGTCCAGAACACTGATCTTTGACCTTTGTTTCCCAAAGCAGAGAACCAAGAACCTAGTTCTGGGCTTGCTGAACTAGGGAGGAGTTTCAGCCATTCAAGATGGAATGAGAGGACACTCAGCTGGCAGAGGAGGTGCAGTGGGGCTCCACTGTGTCCTGGGATCAGAGGAAGGATGAGTGGACAGGGTGGATAAGCATGAGGCAGGGCAGATTTTGGATCACAGGAAAAAAAAAGACCAAAATAGCAGGGTTTGTTCCCTAATTCAAGCATGGCATAAAATGCGTGATGCTATATTCATTTGTTCTGAATGGACCCCTTCTGTTGGGAAGGAAATTTGGCCAGCCAAAATGTAGAGTCTGTATTTACAGAAATAATGGCATTTGGCAGTTCCAGCATCAGGAATAAACATCCCCTTTGTCTTCAAACTGTTATTATGATGTGCTGAAGTACAACGGAATATTTAAATATGCATATGGAAAAAGGCAGAAAACTTGTTCAAATATGGATATCAGTGGTTTGTTGTTTCGGGTTCTGCAGCCATTTAAACAAAACAACAACAAAAAAGAGAAATAGAGATACTTGAAATAAGAAATAAGATTGTAATGCTCAAAAATTTTGATAACATCAAATTCAGTTGTCTTCCAAAATATGTGGTGATACCTTTCTCACCTGCAAATTCAATGTTGATACCTAATCTAGAAAGATGTGTTTTTATCTGTTTACCTGGCAAGGCCTTGCACATATAATGATGTAAATGAACTTAAGAGACAAGAAAGACAAGGAAAGGCAGATGTTTGAAGGTAGTGTTTATTTACAGTTAGGATTTTTTATGCATGCATATTTATTGACAGAGTAAGATGTTCATAAGCTACTCCTAAATGAAGGAAAAAACCAGCTGGTTACAAGACAGTGTTTATGCAGCCATTTTAAAATAAATATATGCATGGAAAAATATATATGGAAAAGAAAATAGTAGAGGTACCGTCCATATGCCATTGGAGAATAAGTGCCCCAGCTAAAGAAGTGTCATGAGGAGAGGGAGTATATTCGATTATTGCTCTGTCTGCAGCACTTTGCCCTGGGGCTACCACAATATATGCACTCAACAGATACTTTGCAAAAACAATTGAGTTCTTAGAAGTGGAATTCCGGATGGCTTTCACTTTGTTCCTCATTTTGTTTTTATGTTTTTTTTTTCATAATTATCCTGCATTGCTTGTGTAATGAAAATAAAATATTTTTTTTCATTTAATTTAAGATGTAGGTATATGAGATCTAGGAAGAGACCAGTAGTCAGCTGTCCTGGCTTGTCACGTGAATCTCATCATGTCTGACAGTGCATATACAGGTGCATGTTGGGAATCAACTGTTAAATAAATACCCCTTGCCCAGGGAGGTAGTGTAGAACTAGCAGTAAGTAGTGAAAAAATAAGAATACCATTAGATGGGATTTGAAGGATGAGTATGCATTGGCGAGAGGTTCTCTTTAATTAATCAGCTGTTCTGCCTTTAATTAAACATGTTGTTGCCTGTGTCAAGAGCACAGGGCTTTGGAATTCTAGGAGAAAAGAGACCAAGTATGTTTTGTTACTGCTAAATTCATATCAACTAACACAATAGTTGGATCAATTTTTTTTGAATGAATGCATGTTATGCAAGCATGGATGAATGAGAAACTTCTGCTATCAACGAAGGCTCCTCTTCCAAAGACCTGACAATAAAGCTTGGGGTGAGGAGCCCAAAGGATAGTATTGAACATTTTGTTTTCTTAATTTCCTTTTAAAAACTCTGCATGAGTTAAGCTAGGGGATATAAAGAACTGATGTGGGATTGGTAGCAGACCACGAAGAGGACACAGCTGGAATAAAGGATCGGAAGTTACCGAGAAATTGTGTAAGGGGGTGATGGGACGCTTAGCTAGTTCAAGTGGAGCGTGTAGGTTTGAGTATGACTGGAAATCCAAGTAAAACTGGGTAGGGCAGAGTGTCTTTACAACACAAAGTCACAAAGGCAGGCAGTCTGTGAGTTCCAAATGCCTTTGCTATTCCTGGTGTGTACCCAGCATATGTCACAATGCCTAATACCGAAGTAGATATGCCGTCTCTTCTGTGTGAATGAATGAATGATAAACGAAGGGATAGGCTGAAGTTTTCTGTGTTATAGGAGAGATCAGATCAATGTTCTGGGAAGTTGATTTCTGATAAAAAGGACAGGACATATTAGAAAGCTTGATGTTGGTGGCAATCCAGACCCGAAGTCCATGGCTGAGCAAGGATTCTAGTAATGGGGGCTTAGGCAGAAGGCCATGTTCATGAGGACACAGAATCTATGTAGTCCTTCTGCACATGTGAGCATCTGCACTCAAGGACCCGAAGAGCTCAGGGCAGTAGGATCTGAGAATTGAGAGGAAAGGGTGAAGGAGAATGCCGGACTGATAACCACCTGTCCTGTTGAGTTTCAAATGGTGATGGTGCTGGTACGGCCTGTATCTGAGGGTGAAGCAGCAGTGTAGATGGACAAGTCAGGAGCCAGACGCCAACAGATGGTGATGGAAACTGTAGGAACAGATGCTCATTTAAGGGATTAAGTACAGAGGACAGACCCAAGGGACAACAGGTAAAGGACATACTGTAAACCATCATTTAGAAGATAGAAGATTCAAAAGAGTTTAATGCAAACCCAAGAGGGTTACAAGGAGAAGAAATGACCCTAAGTGTTGCAAGCACTTCACAATTAAAGAAAACTGAGTATATTAATTGCAGTTGGTCAAGTGAGAACTGGAATGTCCTAAGGAAAGTGTATGCTGATAGAAGTAAAACGTTGCTATCACAGAGTATAAAACTGGATTGTAACCATATAAAAGGGAGCAGTGAACCAAAATATCTTTTCTCTTGGCGTTGCCATTAGCTGTTTCCAAGTAAAAGATTTATCAATGAATATACTATAACTGTGTAGCCTTCTCCCATTATTGAGCCATTTAAATAGCAACTACTTTAAATAAGGGTGGAAAAACTACTGGAAGCCTTGCTTTTTAAATTTAGTGTACTGCCTTATGAAGCGCACTTCTGTAAACAGAAAAAAAATATATTGGGTTATAAATACATCATAGTGATAAGGCTACGATACACAGAAGCAATTTCCTATCAAAATAGTCAGCTTTCCTAGGATACTTAAATATCCCTGCTAGTCTTTATCAGGGGAATAATAGGTTTGCTGTACTCAGTTTTATTGATTCAACATGAATGAATGTGTAAAATCATATTTCTGTGTAGAAAGGAAAATTTTTATAATCAACTGCCTCAAATTAATTTTGAGTTCTTCATATGTAATTTGAATTTACTTTACTACTTGGGTGCTTAACATAATGTTTAATATTATTGAATCAGCCAAGATTTCAGTGATTCAGGAGCAAGTTGTTGAGTTTTAGTGTATGTGTGTATTAACTAGGTTCCATGGAAGTTTGAACACATAGTTTTCTTGGGCACTGTTTAATTTGGTGGCATTTTCACAGTAGGTAAAATTAGGGTCAAAGTGTATGACAATATTATTCATCATGTGTGATTTTGGTGGGTCAAAATAGCTAGCATAGGGATTTAATAAAAAATAATTCTGGATGTCTACTTCTTTAGATAAACAAAACCATAATCAAAAATCGGCTTTGCTTCAATTGGGATGTTTATAATAAAAGGGGCATGGGATTCATATATGAAGGTATAACATTCATATATCAAAAATTTTTCAGACTATAACTTATGGCCAGATCATAAGAGCAATAAATGGCCATTGATGAGTCTCTTCACTGGCACAGCGAAAAAGGTATTATGGTTGGTGGCTAGGTCTATAAAATGTCCTTGTATCATCTTTGAACAACTTTGTACAACCAGTCTTTATTTCCTTTGTATTGTATCATTTTTGAAGGATTTCTAAAAGATTCTGTATCCCATTTTCATATACATAGGAGACTGTCATTCAAGAAGCATCCCAAATTGAGGCCACCAGATGTTTCCCTCCATAGTAAATCAGAGAATAAGCATAATTTGAATATTCTGCATATATTTACATATCGATGTCAAGAGTCCCTAACTCCAATTATGTAAAATAAAATTAATTAGTGCAGCCTACTGCAAAGCCCATATTCAAATCCAATATTCTGGGTAAGATAGTGTAGAAACACCTACCACATCTTAAAGCCAATTAGCTTGATTTCTTCTGGGAATCAGAGGGCTGGGCAGACACACCTACCTAGGTACCTCAAGGAGAGCCTGGACATAGAAGGAGGCACCCAAACACAGAGAATCAAAGTCCAAGCTGATTTGTTCTGAGCTGCTGGGGCTTGTTCTCTTTCCCGGTGAAAATTGCACCTGCATAAATTTACAGATACTACAAACACATTCTAGTTCTTGCATTCCTTTGAGAACTGAATGGTCCTCATTGTCCTTTGGTTAGAGTTCGGTGTCTAGCCCCAAGTAGCCTCAGGTAGGAGAGCCAGTGCACCTTCATGGTGGCAAAACTACTGTGTTTTCCTGACTTGGCATTTCCACAGCAGTGAGCTGCCCGGACCTCTTCCTTCTCTTTATCTGCCTTGTGAAATTCTGATCAGTCCTCAGAATCCGTTTGGTCCCTGGCAAAAGCTTAGACTTTGTAGTCAGATGTAGATTCTTTTATGATTCAAGTTTGCTGGAGTAGCCTTGGTTGAGTTCTTAACCACCCTGAGGCTGGAATTTCTCAGCTGGCAGGAAAAGACAAGATGTTTTCCTGTCTATTGTCAGTGGTAAAGATTTACGTAAAATACCATTGCTAAGTGTCCCAGATATAGTATATACCCAAAAAACTGTAGCCTTGCTCCTTTCCTTTGAGACTAATCCAGGTGTTAGTCAACTAAATCTGTCTGTGGACTCAGGGTAACCAGAGCCACCTGCCTTTGTGTCTCTTCTCCATTATATCACAAGCAGGCATCTTATCTCTCTGGTGAGATTTAGATTTACTTCAAGGTAACTGGAAGAACTGGAGCAACCCCAGCATTTATAAAAGAAAAAAAAAAAAAGAAAAAAAAACATTTAGAACAGGTTCTGCCCCATATCCTCTACGTCAAGGACAAAATTGGCAATTCTGTTTGAAACTATCATTGGAAATAGACATTTGTGAGTGTCACATTGAATTAACCCTGGGGGAAATTCTGAGGGAAGATCCTAGTATTTCAAGTGGATCGGTAACCTGGCACAGACCGCCTCTAAGTAGAGACGGCTCTAGGACTCAAAAAATGTTCTACTAATATATATATTCAAAAAGGCAAAGCTATTCTACCCCAGTTAGACTAGACTAGTGCTCTCTACACGGGCAGGCAAACTGTTTAGGCAGTGCACAGGATGATCCATTGGGTTGAGAGGAAAAAAAGCTCAACTTGGATTGATATTTTTATCTTACCCTTTTATAATTTCTTCTTGCATGCGTTTATTATATTCTGTGTAGTAGAACATGTGTATAATTAATGAATGCATATGGATACACGGGGGACTCCGTTTTTGAAGTGCTCAGGGTAAAGATGGTTTAGGTGACTAACAGAACTGCCTTTCTTCCTCCAGACTGCAGTTTTGTACTTGCTCACCAAAGCTAACTTCAGCATGCTCAAAAGGAAGCAGAGCTCCAGGGTGGAGGCCCAGCCAGTTACTGACTTTGGTCCCGACGAATCTCTGTCCGACAACGCTGACATACTCTGGATTAATAAGCCAGTAAGTTTCTTTTTTGAAGAGTGGAGAAGCACATGCTGATATAAAGGAAATTTAATACATATAATTCAAAAATCACATCCCTTTGGCTTTGAAATGACTGTTTGAGGTGCAGTAGAATATGGATGAGTCTCAGAGTCTGGAAGTGGAGAATAATTCAGATGAAATAAAGAGGTACCACCGGGAGTTATTCACATAGGAAGGTCTGCTAGGTGGTCTGCTCCCTCCTTCCCCCCACTGCACATGCTGTTCTCAGAGTCATGCCATGCAGTGATAATGCCACTTCGCAGACTGATCCAAAGCTGGAGTCCCAGATGAGTAATCTGTTCTATCATGTTTCCTTTACTTAGAGATCTGAGCATGCACAAATGTGTGAGGCGATAATCAAATGTTTGGAATGAAAGGTCACCTCCTGAGTCACAAGGTTTGAGTAAAAGTAAAAGTTAATGAGATAGTGGATAGTGTCTCTGAAGAATTCTGGCACCTTCTCTGCCTGATGAAGCTAATGAGAACTTGAGGCGAACATCTAGGACAGTATCACTGAACAGAGAGCGTAGCAGCCAGAAGGTGGGATGGCATGTCCACAGGTCTTGGAAGCTCAGCCCTACCACAGCGGATGGGCTCCACTTCAGGACCGAACACACAGCAGAGGCTGAAGTAAGGAAATGAACTGCTACCCTCACACTCATGGTCTTTCCCTTGACCAGGATAAAGATCACCTGCCCATGTTCCTGGCCCTTTGCGGTCTTCTCCATCCATTCTGCCTTTCAGACTATGTGTCCAGCATGCTCACATTTCTTCCTGCATTCCCGTTTCTGTTCACATTGCCCTTCTGTACAGTCATTGAAACATCTCTCTTACCTACATTGCAAATTAAAATGTGTTAGCAGTACAATGAGGACTTTTTATAATCTGGCTCTAAACGCCAGCAGAGCAACTGTGCTTTCCTGGATCTGCACACTGGCCACTTGAGCCTCATCAGCGTCTTCCCGTTCCTCCAAGACATCCAGCCAGTTCACGTTGCTTCCCTGCCCAGAGCCCTTCCCCAGCCTCTGATGAGTCAAGTCCTCCTGACCCATTAAGGGCTGGCTCAAATGTCAGCCCACTCCTGTCAGCCTCTGAATGGTTCCTCATTTAACCCTCTCCACAACATGCAGAATGAACCTCTTCTCTTTCCACTTTTCCTATTTTTACATTTGTATGTAAGTAAAAATCTGTTACATATAAATATAAATGTATATTATGCATATCAGACTGCTAAGTAGTGATGAGTCAGAAGCATATTTAACATATTTGTGGCCCCAGAGCCCTACATAATTTCTTACCCATAGTAGGTCTGTCATTCATGTTTAGAAAATGGATCAAGATGGAAAATAAAGCATTCACTAACTTTTTCTGAGTGCCCACCAAATATAAGGCTTTCTGAGAACCTCCAAGAGGTACCATTATAGATATAGCCATGGAAGCAGTAACTAAAATGATTAATGTTTAATTAGGATTCTTTCTTTAAATTCAAAATAGATTTGTTGTGGAAGAGCCCATCTTTTGAAGCTCTTTTGTGTAATTAGATCCTTTGTGTTGGAGATCCAGATCAAGCTAAATTTGCACTTTATTGAAGGTCTTCCAAATTGCATGAAAAGTGCATCAACCCTTAAAATGAAGTGAGTCATCAGTGACTTACATGGTATAGAATTAATGACATTATGTCTTCATGCAAATATTATAACTGTCAGATTAATATTATAACCCACTCACTAGCCTACAAGTGTCTGAATCTCCTCAAAGTTCTTGACAGTCTTCAATTTTTCATCATGAATGCTTCTAGCTTGCACAGCTGAGAAGACATATACCATGAAACTGTGACATCTCTTTCAGGGGGAGTATAATGTTAGAGGATTAATACGACTGCAGATATATCCAGCATAATCAATAAATAACACATTTAAATTATGTTTAAGAAAAAAATAAATTATGTTTAAGAATTGTGTTCTAATTAACTAGTAATATAAATTTTGTGGGGGTAGCATGCAGATGCCATTTACTAATTTTTTAGCTTAGGTGTTAGTTTTTATAATAAAATATTCTACATGAGGGATCGTATTTCCTGCACATACACACGTATATGCACACACACAAACACATGCCTATACATGTTTATCTTTATGTTGAAGTTAAGGAAAATCTTCAGACAACATGTGCACTCTTAGAACTGCACAAACACTTTTTGGGATTTTAGAAAAGCTATCAGGGCTAAATTTCTACAAAATGTTCTCTAAAATGTGGAAGAAAGTCCATTTATTATCTTTTGAGAATGTGGAATGTGGTCAGATTTTTGAAGTATGTTGTTTTATTTGAGAATGCTACATATAACATACAAATGGAAAGAAAGCCTGACACATGGGAAGTGCTATATATCAAGTCATTCTTAAAAACATGGGCAATCCACGAGGATAGGCCACTGTGCTAGCTACCAGGGAAGTTATGGTAAGTATAAGTTTCCAATTCTAGGTGCACCCAATATATAAAAAGTATAAAAGTAATAAATAGCACATAACATTTCTATATAAGTAAGGTACTGACTCTCCTGTTTTAATGGGATCAGAATCTCCTTATGTTGTGGTCCGATGCCTTGGAGAGATCAGAGGCATTGCAGTAGCCTGCCTAAGTTCACAACAAGGCCCTGGCTCTCAATAACTCCAGGAGCACAGAAAAGTCTTAAGAGACTTTTAACCTTCCCATTTTAGTGTGTTCATGTGGAAATTAGGCTGCTTTCAGTATTAAATGATGTAAAATATGTGAAAATATTTAGCATGTTGTATGCACTTAACAGACATAAGTTTCCTACTTTCCCTTCTCCATGCCGGTGAGATATTTTAATTTCAATATCACATTTTCCAAATAGAGTGGTTTATAACACAAGTTTAAGATCTCATTTTATTGTGTCAAAGGATAACTTTGGACCATTTTTTTTTTCAGTGGGTTCACTCTTTGCTGCGCATCTGTGCCATCATCAGCGTCATTTCTGTCTGTATGAACACACCCATGACATTCGAACACTACCCCCCTCTTCAGTATGTGACTTTTACTCTGGATACTTTACTGATGTTTCTCTACACAGCAGAGATGATAGCAAAAATGCACATCCGGGGTATTGTCAAGGTGAGTGTCCTGTAAACAAAATGCACTAAAAATCTAAATTAGTTTAATAATATTTTCATATTAATTTCAACAAAACAAAACATCTCTTTATCCATACTGAGGTTTTTAAAAATAGGGCATAACTCCAGAATTGGTGAAAATATGATGTATAAGAATATTTAAAACGTCAAATAAATTGTGTAAGACACAAAGCCTTGGGATATCCAGGAAGGAGGAAGATAGTCCGACTGGCCAGCTTCATGGCCAGAGTAGGGTCAGTTATGTCACCTACAGGTGAACTCATGGCCCTGGCACTGTGGTTGGCCCAAGCTTGGCACCTGTGAATTTATGGGATGCAGAATAAATGTTATATGATCAAATTACAATGTGACGATATTCAGGATGTCATTAACCTGAAGTGTTCTAAAGATATAAAGGAGTGAAAAGAAAGGACATGATGTGGAAAGCAGGAGTATAAGAAGAGGAAGGTATGGCATGCAATTGGCACTATGGAGAGATAAGAAATAACAAGAAAAAGGAAAAGAAGGAAAAAGCAAAGGAAGAAAAGTTCTGTCAGAGGATATCCCTTCTATATACTACTAACCTTCACACAGAGGATAAAAATATATAGATGATACTGTCTCTCTAAAGTATTTGAAATTATGCTATTTAGGAAGCCATTGGTATAAGGAAATAGCAGTATGGATATAAGGGTTTACAAATGATAGATTTGACTCAAATCTTAGCTTTCCTTTACTGGCTGTATCAGCATCTCTAGTTACATAATTTTGGTGGTAAAGGGCTTTATTTTGTACTAGGATTTTAAGAATCTAATGAGATGATGCATAACATGAAGTTACTCATGGCTCAGTGATTCTCTTTATATGTAATTCATTGTGTGTTATTCTTAAAAGAGAGGGATCACAGTCAATGCATTACTCTTTTCATTTTTACCTTTTAAAAATCTTTTTATTTTTTTATTCTTAAAATTTATTTATTTTTCATTTTTTATTAAGTTCAGTTGGCCAACATATAGTATAACACCCAGTGCTCATATCATCAAGTACCCTCCTCAGTGCCCATCACCCAGTTACCCCAATCCCCCACTGACCTCCCCTTCCAACCCTTTGTTTGTTCCCCAGAGTTAGGAGTATCTCATGGTTTGTCTCCCTTTCTAATTTTTCCCACTCGGTTCCCCGCCTTTCCCTTATAGTCCCTTTCACTATTTCTTATATTCCACATATGAGTGAAACCATATGATTGTCCTTCTCCAATTGACTTATTTCACTCAGCATAATGCCCTCCAGTTCTATCCACATCAAAGCAAATGGTGGGTATTTGTCTCTTCTGATGGCTGACTTAATATTCCTATATATATATATATCACATATTTTTTAATATTTTATTCATTTATTCATGAGAATACACAGAGAGGAGAGAGAGAGAGATGCAGAGACACAGGCAAAAGGAGAAGCAGGCTCCACTCAGGGAGCCCAATGTGGAACTCGATCCCGGGTCTCCAGGATCACACCCTGGGCTGAAGGCGGCGCTAAACTGCTGAGCCACCCAGGCTGCTCTATATATCACATCTTTAACCATTCATCTGTTGAAGGACATTGTGGCTCCTTCCACAGTTTGGCTATTGTGGACATTGCTGCTATAAACACTGGGGTGCAGGTGTCCCGGCGTTTCACTGCATCTGTATTTTTGGGGTAAATCCCCAGCAGTGCAATTGCTGGGTCATAGGGCAGTTCTATTTTTAACTCTTTGAGGAACCTCCACACAGTTTTCCAGAGTGGCTGCACCAGTTCACATTCCCACCAACAGTGCAAGAGGGTTCCCCTTTCTCCACATCCTCTCCAACATTTGTTGTTTGCTGTCTTGTTACTTTTCACCATTCTCACTGGCGTGAGGTGGTATCTCATTGTGGTTTTGATTTGTATTTCCCTGATGGCAAGTGATGCAGAGCCATTTTCTCATGTGCTTGTTGGCCATGTCTAGGTTTTCCTCTGTGAAATTTCTGTTCATATGTCTTTTGCCCATTTCATGAATGGATTGTTTGTTTCTTTGCTGTTGAGTTTAATAAGTTCTTTATAGATCTTTATAGATCTGGGATACTAGCCCTTTATCTGATATGTCATTTGCAGGTATCTTCTCCCATTCTGTAGGTTGTCTGTTATTTTTGTTGATGCTTTCTTTTGTTGTGCAGAACCTTTTTATCCTGATTAAGTCCTAATAGTTCATTTTTGCTTTTGTTTCCCTTGCCTTCATAGATATATCTTGCAAGAAGTTACTGTGGCCAAGTTCAAAAAGGTTATTGCCTGTGTTCTCCTCTAGGATTTTGATGGATGCTTGCCTCACATTTAGATCTTTCATCCATTTTGAATTTACCTTTGTGTCTGGTATAAGAGAATGGTCTAGTTTCATTCTTCTGTTTGTGGATGTCTAGTTTTCCCAGCATCATTAATTGAATAGACTGTCCTTTTTCCAGTGAATATTCTTTCCTGCTTTGTCAAATATTAACCATAGAGTTGAGGGCCCATATCTGGGTTCTCTATTCTGTTCCATGGACTTATGCATCTGTTTTTCTGTCCGTACCATACTGTCTTGATGATCACAGCTGTGTAATACAGCTTGAAATCTGGCATTGTGATACCCCCGGCATTGGTTTTCTTTTTCAATATTCCCCTGGCTATTAGGGGTCTTTTCTGATTCCACACAAATCTTTAGATTATTTGTTCCAACTCTGTGAAGAAAGTCCATGGTATTTTGATAGGGATTGCATTGAACCTGTAAATTGCCCTGGGTAGCATAGACATTTTCACAATATTTATTCTTCCAATGCATATGCATGGAATGTTTTCCCATCTCTTTGTGTCTTCCTCAATTTCTTCCAGAAGTGTTCTGTAGGGTATAGATCCTTTACCTCTTTGGTTAGGTTTATTCCTAGGTATCTTATGCTTTTAGATGCAATTGTAAATGGGATTGACTCCTTAATTTCTCTTTCTTCAGTCTCATTGTTGGTGTATAGAAATGCAACTGATTTCTGGGCATTGGTCTTGTATCCTGCCATGTTGCTGAATTGCTGTATGAGTTCTAGCAATCTTGGGGTGGAGTCTTTTGGGTTTTCTATGTAGAGTATCATGTCATCTGCGAAGAGGGAGAGTTTGACTTCTTTGCCAATTTGAATGCCTTTTATTGCTTTTTGTTTTCTGATTGTGGAGGGTAGGGCTTCTAGCACTAGGTTGAATAACAGTGGTGAGAATGGACATCCCTACCATGTTCTTGATCTTAGGGGAAAGGCTCTCAGTTTTTCCCCATTGAGAGTGATACTCACTGTGGGCTTTTCATAAATGGCTTTTAAGATACTAAGGAATGTTCCCTCCATCCCTACACTTTGAAGAGTTTTAATCAGGAATGGATGCTGTATTTTGTCAAGTGCTTTCTCTGTATCTATTGAGAGGATCATATGGTTCTTGTTTTTTTCTCTTCTTGATGTGATCTATCATGTTGATTATTTTACAAGTGTTGAATCACCCTTGCATCCGGGGGATAAATCCTACTTGGTCATGGTGAATAATATTCTTAATGTACTGTTGGATCCTATTGGCTAGTATCTTGTTGAGAATTTTTGCATCTGTGTTCATCAGGGATATTATTCTATAATTCTCCTTTTTGGTGGAGTCTTTGTCTGGTTTTGGAATTAAGGTGATGCTGCCCTCATAAAATGAGTTTGGAAGTATTCTGTCCCTTTCTATCTTTCAAAACAGCTTTAGTAGAATAAGTATTGTTTCTTCTTTTTTTAATAATAAATTTATTTTTTATTGGTGTTCAATTTGCCAACATTTGATGGAATTCCCCTGGGAAGCCATCTGGCCCTGGACTTTTGTGTCTTGGGAAGTTTTTGATGACTGCTTCAATTTCCTCGCTGTTTATTCATCTGTTCAGGTTTTCTATTTTTTCCTGTTCTAGTTTTGGTAATTTGTGGTTTTCCAGAAATGCATTCATTTCTTCTAGATTGCCTAATTTGTTGGCATATAGCTGCTCATAATACATTTTAAAAACTGTTTATATTTCCTTGGTATTGGCTGTGACTCTCCTCTTTCATTTGTGATTTTATTAAATTGAGTCTTTTTTCATTTTAATAAGGCCGGCTAAGGGTTTATCTATCTTATTAATTCTTTCAAAGAACCAACTCCTGGTTTTGTTGATCTATTCTACAGTTATTCTGGTCTCTGGTTCATTGAGTTCTGCTCAAATCTTTATTATCTCTTCTTCTGCTTGGTGTAGACTTTACTTGCTGTTCTTTCTCCAGTTCCTTTAGGTGCAAGGTTAGCTTGTGTATTTGAGTTTTTTCCAATCTTTTGAGGGAGGCTTGTATTGCAATGTATTTCCCTCTTAGGACTGCTTTTGCTATATCCCAAAGGTTTTTAACAGTTGTATTTTCATTTTCATTAGCATCCATGAATCTTTTTAATTCTTCTCTAATTTCCTGGTTGACCCATTCATCTTTTAGTAGGATGCTCTTTAACCTCCATGTGTTTGAGTTTCTTCCAAATTTCTTCTTGTGATTGAGTTCAAGTTTCAAATCATTGTGGTCTGAGAATATGCAGGGGACAATCCCAATCTTTTGGTATCAGTTGAGACCTGATTTGTGACCCACTATGTAGTCTATTATGGAGAAAGTTCTATGTGCATTTGAGAAGAATGTGTATTCAGTTGCATTTGGATGGAAAATTCTGTATATATCTGTGAAATCTATTTTGTCCAGTGTATCATTTAAGGCCCTTGTTTTTTTTTTAGTAATGTTCTGCTTAGAATATCTGTCATTTGTTGAAAGTGCCGTTTGAGGTCTCCTACTATTAGTGTATTATTATTTAAGTATGTCTTTACTTTGGTTATTAATTGATATACTTGGCAGCTCCCATATTAGGGGCATAAATATTCATAATTGTTAGGTCCTCTTGTTGGATAGATCCTTTAAGTATGATATAGTGTCCCTCTTCATTTCTTACTACAGTCTTTGGGATAAACTTTAATTTATCTGATATGAGGATTGCTACCCCAGCTTTCTTTTAAGGACCATTTGAATGGTAAATGGTTCTCCACCCCTTCATTTTCAGGCTGGAGGTGTCCTTAAGACTAAAATGAGTCTCTTGTAAATAGCATATAGATGGGTCTTGCTTTTTTATCCAGTCTGATACCCTCCGTCTTTTGATGGGATCATTTAGCCCATTCACGTTCAGAGTAACTACTCAGAGTAACTATTGAAAGATATGAATTTAGTGCAATCATGTTACCTATTCAGTCCCTGTTTTTGTGGATTGTTTCTTTGGGCTCCCTCTTTCTTTTACATAGTCCCCCTTAATATTTCTTGCAGATCCAGTTTTTTTTTCAGTTTCTGCCTATCGTGGAAGTGCTTTATCTCTCCTTCTATTCTGAATGAGAGCCTTGCTGGATAAAGTATTCTTGGCTTCATGTTCTTCTCATTTAGGACCCTGAATATATCATGCCAGCCCTTTCTGGCCTGCCAGGTCTCTGTGGAGAGGTCTGATGTTAATGTTATATTTCTCCCCATATAAGTTAAGGATCTCTTGTTTCACATTGCTTTAAGAATTTTTTCTTTACCTTTGAAATTTGCAAGTTTCACTATTAAATGTCGAGGTGTTGAATGGTTTTTATGAATTTTTTTGGGGGGTCCTCTCTATCTCTTGGACCTGAATGCCTGTTTCCTTCCCCCAATTTGGGAAGTTCTCAGCTATGATTTGTTTAAATACACTTTGTGGTCCTCTCTCTCTCTCAGCCTCTTCTGGAATCCCAATTAGACATATATTCTTCCTTCTCCAGCTATCACTTATTTCTCTAAGCCTTTTCTCTTGGGCTTTTATTGTTTTTCTCTTTTTTCCTCAGCTTCCTTCCTTACCATCAACTTCTCTTCTATGTCACTCACTCTCTCTTCCACCTCATTAACCCTAGCAGTTAGGACATCCAGTTTGGATTGCATCTCGTTTAATTTATTTTTAATTTCAGTCTGATTAGATCTTAATTCCGCAGTAACGAAGTCTCTAGAGTCCTTTACACTTTTTTCCAGAGCCACCAGTAGCTTTATAATTGTACTTCTGAATTGAATGTCTGACATCGTATTTAAATCCAAATTCTGTAACTCTGTGGCAGAGAGTATTGTTTTCGGTTTTTTTCTTTTGTGATAAATTCTTCCTTCTAGCCATTTTGTTCAGTGCAGAGTGGCTGTATGAGCGGTCTGAGTCAAAAATATCAACCACAACCTAAATAAAATACACCCTAGATGCTTCCAAAGAGGTTAGAGACCAGAAAATAAAAGAAAAAGAACAGAGCAAAATAAAAGGACTGCTAAAGTGAAAAACAAATTTTAAAACAAAGTAATAAAAATAACACAAAACACAAAAACAAATAAGAAGAAAAAAGAAAAGAGGAAAAAGGGGGGATGGTGGTAGTGAGGAAGTGGTAGTGGAGAGGGAATGTAGTCTACCTGGGGTGTCCTAGAAGATGATCCTCTTGGTTCTTTTTTTAATTTTTTGATCCTCTAAGTTCTGAGTGTGTTTTGTTTTGTATATTAGAAGATGCTCAATCCCAAATTTATATAAACCAGCAATACTTATATAAAGCCTCAACACTGAACACAAAAACATAAACAAGATAAAAGAGGGGGGCAGAATAGGAAGGAAGAGAGAATATTATCTCACAGAATGAACCAACACATTATTCCACTTGGTTCTGAATGCATGTTGGTTGTGTTTTAGAGGGTACTAACTTCCACCATTGTAAAACAAAACGAGGCAGGAAAACCAAAAACCAAAAAACAAATGCCCATATCTCGTATATGTACCAGAAATAAACTGAATACATTGAAGGGAATCCAGAAGTGAAAAATATATCTAAGACATGTAATTGTAGAAAAATGAAAGTCAAAAAGGAAAAAAAATTAAAAATGACGAGCTGATAAAATATTGTAGTCAAGGTGGGAAAAGACAAAAAATATTGGAAATTTTTAGTCAGATATAAAAACAAGTCGTAATGGAAAAGGAAACAAAAAAAGAAAAATAAGGGACCCTCTAGGTCTATATACTATTTTCCCTAGATTTTCCCTCAGTTCTGGAGCTTTCCAGGGCTTATTGGTCAAGTACTTGCTCTTCCCCTATTCTTCCAGCTGGTCTTCTGGGGGAGGGCCTGCTGTGCTCTCAGGTGTGTGTGCTATTTACCTCATGAAGCCTCTGTTCCCTAGCAGCCCGCCTCTCCCAGGTGCAAGGTGAAACAAAGAGGAAAAAAATTGCAGCGGCCAGCTCTCCAGCTCTGGAGTCAGCTCCCCGAGAGTAACTAACCACAGTCTCCCAGTCCACACTGGCCTGACTCTCAGTAGGGGGGTGGGGGGCAGAGGCGCAGGAGTGCTGACCTGCACAGCTTGGGGGCACCCAGTGACAGGAGAGTTCTCACTGTCCTGTGCCCGATTTCCCTGCTGAGCACTTTTCTGGCAGGGAAAACTCCAGCGTGGATTTTTAAAGTTCCCGCTTCTTCAGGGCTGGGCTTTCCTGCCCTGGAGGCTTTTCACTGCCCCACTTTAGCCCTGCTCCTCGCACTGCCCACTTTATTCTTTTTTATTTTTTTTCACCTTCTTCCCTTGTTAGAAGTGAAAACTTTTCTCTCTATAGCATTCTAGCTGTTCTCTCTTTAAATCTCAGATCGAATTCATTGGTGTTCAGGATGTTTTAAAAGCTATCTAGGTAACTAGTATCTAGTTTGTGGGACCAGGTGAATTGAGGACCCCTACTCTTCTGCCATCTTCCCCCTCCCTCCTAAAACCCTTTTTATCATGGAAAATTTTAAGTTTACACAGAAGTAGAGGTTATAGTTGTCATGAATCCCTGTAACTCAGTATCAACAGTTATCAGTAGTGGCCAGTTCTTTTCATTTTAGAGCAAATCTGAAAATTCAGATTTGAAATGTCAGAAGTAACTCCTTATGCATTACTGAGCGATAAACATTCTTTTTAACATAACCATCATGCCATTATTGCATCTAGCAAAATTAACAATTTCTTAATATATGCCAGTACCCAAGTCATAGAGGTATTTCCCCAATTGTCTCAAACATTTCTTTTTGTATTAAGGTAGCTTCTTTGAATCAGGATTCAAACAAGCTTCACAAAGTGTGTTTGTTATATTTTTAAATTCTGTTTAAATCTCTTTATGCCGATTAGTTCTCAGCCCCACATATCCTGCAAAAAAAAAATTTTTTTTTTGGATCCATTGGGAAAATGAGTCTTGTAGAACATTCTACATTCTAGATATAGCTAATTGCTTCCTGGTAGTTCTGTTATTAGTTTATGTATACTCTATATTCTCTGAACCATTTTGACTTTGACCAGTGATGTACACAGGTGCCTCTTTCCCCAAATGGTCACCACAAAATAGTTTGTAAAACTTTTGGATATTTGCCAATCTGATGGTTGAGAAATGGTAACTCAGTGTAGTTTTAAATTTCCCTTTTCAGAGTGAGGTTGAACCTGATGGTATACAAAGACCATTTTCAAATTGTTACTATTTTTCACTCAAGTTTTAGGCATTTTTTGTGTTGGGAATATTAGTTCTTTGTGACATAAATTGCATTTACTTTAAGCATTTATCATTTTTCTTTGCTCATGGCTTTTTTGGTCACACACATTTCTTCCTATTCCAAATCATAAGCTCTCTTTCCATTCTGTTGAGTCTTACAGGACTGTTTGATACTTCTCCTTATATGCATTTTACACATTTTTTGTAATGTTTATATTTTGGTATTTATTTCATCTTTTTGCTGTCAATATGGAGTCTTATCTTCTATTAAGTATTCTAATTTGCTATTATTATTTTAAATGAAGACTTTTGATTTTTATATGTTAATATTATTTCCTGCTACTTTTCTAAATTTACTAAATTCTTATATTACTTATAGTAGTTTTTCCATTAATATTTTTGGTATTTCCATATCTTTATAGCATATAGAAATAAATACAGATTTGTCTTTTTATTTTCAATTCAGATGCCTATAATTGCTTTCACTTATTTAATTGGGTTAGCTCAATTTCAAATAGTATTAGAGGCAGTGAACATCTTTGTTTAACCTTAGAACATCTCTAAAATTTCCTTATTAAGTAATTTGAAGGATTAGGGTTTGAATAATATATATTTTATCAGATTAAGAGAATATTCCAATTTTTGAATTTTGTATCATGAATAGCTTTTAAAATTTGTTGATTATTTTTCTTTTAAGCTCTTATAATAGGGTAGATTTCCTAATATTGAACCATCCTTACGTTCCTAGAAAACACTGAGTTGAGTCATGACAGTTTTATTCTAGTTTAATGTGCTATTTGATGATATTTGTTATTTTGTTCCTTGTTTTAATTTTGTCTAATCTTCGTCAGGTTTTGATATTAGATTTTCCATGTGTGCATATACTCCTATGCTCTAAAATAGTCTGAATCATCTTTAAATTGTTATAACTTTAAAAGTTTGGTATAAATCTCCTATGAAACCATCTGGTCCTAGTGCTTTTTTTTGGTAGGACTCCTTTCTGTTTCTGTGTCTTCTATGGAAGTTGTTCTGTTGAGACTTGCTTGGTCTGTGGAGTCTCTTTGGTGAAGTATACTTTCTTATGAAGTTATCCACTATTTAGTTTGTTTCATTTATTAACAGAAGATTGCTTACAATAATTTTAATTTCTCTGGTTTGTATTTTCTCTGAATTTTGAATTTTTTGTGAGATTAGACTTTCTTTTAGCTGGCTTGGCTAGCATTGTTTGTTTTGTTTCATTTTGCTTTATTTTTTTAAAGATTTTATTCGTTTATTTGAGAGAGAGCATGGTGGGGCCAGTAGAGGGAGAGGGAGAAGCAGACTCCTCACAGAGCAAGGAACTCGACATTCAGGGCTCCATCCCAGAACCCAAAGATCATGACCTGAACCAAAAGCAGACACTTAATCAACTGAACCACCCAGATACCCTTCATTTTATTTTAGATTAGCCAATTGTTTTACTTATCTTACTGATTTTTAAAAAGTACTAGCTTATTCATTCATTCTCACTCATTAATTTTTGCTTTTACCTTTCTTTCTTTCTTTCTTTCTTTCTTTCTTTCTTTCTTTCTTTCATTTTTTTATTTATTTACTCTACTTTTTTCAGTCTATTTCTAGATTTCTTAAGGTGTTTCACATTTTCATTTCTTGAGGTTCTTAAATATGTTACTTCATCGTTTTTGGTATAAATCTGGCTGTGAGAATGTTTTTTTCCTTCTATGTGATGTGATCTTTTCTCTTAAATATTGAGAGTCTTTACATTTATTAGTGAACTCAGCAGAGTTATGAGAATGTGTCTTTTGTTGACTGTTATGGGATATACTCATCACATGATATTTATTTTATTTTATTCTGCTTCATTGTTCTTCAGGATTTCTTTTATAGTCCAGTTACACCAGATCATGTTTTAGTCATTTATTTCCATCATTTTCTTAATGTGTTTTTTATTTTTTTCCATTTTATTTCTTCTGTATTCTGTTTCCCTTACTGTATGTACTCCCCATGCTGTCTTTTCAATCGTGTGTTCCTTTGAGTTTACTTCTCCATCTAAAATGATTTTTTTTCCATTTCTTTCTAATTCTGATGATCTCCTGAACACTTCTCTGTCTTTTTTTCCAGTCTCCTGTTATTTAGACATCATTTCTTTGCTTCCCTGTTTCCAGTTTTGTGGCACTTTTGTAGCATCTATTTTTAATTTTTTTTTGATAACTGTTATATTCTACTACAGTTTTTATCTGCTTTGTATGTTTACTTTTTTGTGTGTCTTATATTTTTATATGTTATTGGGTTCTTCTACATATTTATATGGACTTGATCATACATATTATATATAATCATAATATATGATTATGATATATTCATAAGGACTTGATCATCATCCTTTTGTTTTATTACCTTTCTTGCTATTGTTCATTTGAAATGGAGTTTCTCCTGCTTAATGGGTAGAGTAACTTCCATACATTATCAGTTTGAGGGTTCCTTCCTCTGTTGTTACCATGAAGTGTAAAATATATAGCTTCTCTTTACAGCAACCATCCCAGGTCTGGGCTGTGCCTCCTCTGGACAGCTGGCCCTCTTATCAAACCCTTGATCTCCTCTGTCCCTCTCATTCCTGCCCTAGCCAATTTGGATTCTACTCCAGGAATTTTTCTTTAGCTTGGGTCTCTGGTCTCCTAGAAAGGAGTTTTTATTAGATCCACTTGGAAGATTAGGATATTCTTTGTAGACTGCTATGTTACATTTCTAAGAATTTTACCATTTATTCTCAGGTTCACTCTCTGAGACTTCCACTAAGTGTTTTGCTAGTATTTGTTAGTAGTTTTGGTGCTGTGAAAATCTTGGATCAGCCACAACTTCCCTGCATGCTTTCCCTCTACACCTTCCCCAAACTGGGGTCTTGAGTAGGTATTACTATTGTCAATAGTTTGATCTTCATTTTGGAACACATTATCAGTTAGTTTTATTCAAGACTATGTCTGTGGATATGTTTCTCTATGCTATCTCACTTGCTTTGTTTTCTTAGGAAATTTGGGAAATTCAAAAAAACTCCCATCGTGATCTTACCCAAATTAAAGTCAACTGCTTAACCTTTATAGTAGTTTATTTAGCATATACTTTGTGTTAGACACATTATGACCAAAAAAAAAAAAAAACAAAAAAAACAAAAAACAAATTCTGGCTGTACTTTTTTTTTTTTTTTTTTTTTTAAGAAAGTGGTAGGGACACCTCCTGGGTACATTGAGTGAATGAGGCACTGGGAAATTGAGCTTCAAAAGTGTACTCCAGGAAGCTCTGCACTCAGGGCTGCAATGACCTCAGCTCAGATCACACCTGTGAACAGTGTGGTCCACATACTACCACTGCTGACACTGTGGACATTGCTCCAGGCCATCTCTGTCTTTCTCCTTAGAAGTCAATGTTCATAGTTCTGAGAGTGCATATCTGATTGGCCAGATTACATTAGGATCTGGAGGAGAAGTCTTGGGAGGAAATGCAGTTCGATGCACCTGATAGTGAAGAGATAAAGGACAGGAGTGAGCTTGGAAGTTTGTCTGCGGATGCATTTATTAATTTCTCGAGTGCTGCTCTCAAAGAATTTGTTATTGCCTGACTTCTGTCCTCTGATTTCATTGTCGTAGTGGCTTTTAAACAGAGATCACAAATACTTTGGAGTTTGTATTAGTTACCTACTTCTTCCATACTAACAACAAACAAGGGCTTAAAACAACAGAAATTTATTGTCTCACAGTTCTGGAGGCCACAGGTCCAAAACTAGAATGTCAGCAGACCCATGATCTTTCTGAAGATTCTAGGGGAAAGGGGAAAACAAACCTCTCCTTGGTCTTCCTCACTTTAGATGGCCCCCAGCAGTTTTTGACATTCCTCAGCTTGTAGCTGTATTGCTTCAGTTTCTGCTCCTGTCTTCACATGAACTTCTTCTTTCCCTGTGTATCCTCTCCTCCTCTTTTAAGGATACTAGTCATTGGATTTAGGGCTCACCCTAATTTAGCATGACCTCATCATAACTAATTGCATCTTCGAAAGGCCTTATTTCCATATAAGGTCACATTCTGAGGTTCTGATTGGACATGGATTTGGGGGGCACACTGTTCAACTCACTGCAGACTTAGTTTCAGCTAGCCGCTTGACCAACCAGCTGGTTGCTATTGTCAGATTTTATAAGAAGCTTTGAAAAAAACTTTCTGAAGTTTATATGGTAATTCACAGAAAATTGGGGTAGAAATACAAAAGAGAAATTCAGTTCAGGATTTGAACTTGAAAGAAACCATCAAAGCCACAGTAATCTTAATGTATTTGCCAAGAAACAAGTAAACTCAGAGAAACACCGAGAGCCTATTGTGAGTACAGTGAGCATGGGCCCCAGGAAAGGCAGCATGGCCGTAGTATGTGATCCACAGCCCACTAGGAAAAGATGTTGATTTATGGGTACAGTGGGCACCTTCCATGCCTCATCCAGTAGATTTCAGTTGTAATTTGAAGATAATCTGGGTCTTTCACAAAATTGCTAGACCAGATACTCTGAGCATTAGGTTTAGATATGTCAAGGTGCCCCAAATTGATAGCTAAACCAGGAGGTCAGCTCAGAGGACTTGAGGTTTTGTGCAGGTGCCACTGTAACTTCACTCTCAGCACAGCCTAGCCCTGTTTTGAATTCTATGATTCTCCAGAGGGCCTTGGATGACCCCAGGGCTTGTGTGCATTGGTCATTCAGGCAATGGCAATCTTTGAATATTCATTGGGATTATAAATCACCATGTGTTGATTTGAGATTCCAACTTGAATGAACAAAAGCATGACATTTCCTAGAATAAAAGTTTTGTTTTCTGAAGTTATTTAATAAATTAAGACTTGGATTTCACATCATGAGCATGACAGTAGACATTGCAATATCAGAGTCTAATGATGAAGAGAACAGAGGTGGACTGAATATATTCATACCAAGTGAACTGAGCACCAAATGAACAAAGGTTTTAAAAGTTCAAATATTAAAAGTTGCAGCAATCATTAAATAATAAAATATTTGATTTATGACCAGGTTGTTTTTGAAACACTCTTAGTCCCGTCTAGTATTTTCTGATTTCCATCAATATTTGGATGATGAGCTGTTGACTAAAACTAAAAGTGTTGTTTTAATTTTCAATCTGTAAGAATTTAAAATTGAAAATTAACATCAAATACAGTTTTTCTGTTTTTAATTTAGGAATTCTTGGATTAAACACAAATATAATGCAGATTTTAGTAATACTGTCATGCTAACATTATCTGGAAATTATCATTGCAGCCTCATATCTTATTAAAACTAATATTCAGTGTTCAAATGCCATCTCAGATTTGGGTTAAATATAATTAAATAGGAAGTCTTATTATCCTGAACCAGGCTTTAAATTTATCATCTTATTGAATTTTCACCCTTGGGCCCCCCCCGTCCCAGGTCATGAATTTGTTCTCATTTTTGTGATATACATTTCTGCAAACATGCATGTTATGGCAGACACAGACCAGAGTATATTGGACTTGAGATTACATTCTTGTATTTAAAACTTAACTTACTTTCCTTTGGATATATACTTAGAAGTGGGAATTCTGGATTATAAGGTAGTTCTGTTTTTAATTTTTTAGGAACTTCATAATTTAGAATGAGTGTACCAATTTACATTCTCTGCAACAATGCACAAGGGTTCCCTTTTTTCCACATCCTCCCCAACATTTGTCATCTGTTGTCTTTTTGATAAATCCTAACATGTGAAGTGATATCTTATTGTGGTTTTGATTTTCATTTTCCTGATTGTTAGTGAAGTCAAGTGCCTTTTCATATACTTCTTAGCCATCTAAATGTCTTTTTTAGAGAAATGTCTGTTGAGGTCCTTTGCCTTTTTAAAATCAAGTTGTTTATTTCTTTTTGCTATTGAGTTGTAAACATACACCAACAACGAAGTCATACACCTTGGGCAGCCCAGGTGGCTCAGCGGTTTAGCGCCGCCTTCAGTCCAGGTTGTGATCCTGGAGACCTGGGATCGAGTCCCATGTCAGGCTTCCTGCATGAAGCCTGCTTCTCCCTCTCTCTGCCTGTGTCTCTGCCTCTCTCTCTCTCTCTCTCTGTGTGTGTGTGTGTCTCATGAATAAATAAATAAAATCTTAAAAAAAAATAAAGTGGCATACCTTTAAAAAAACAAGTTGTACACCTTAATATATATGACTTACAATTTTGGATTATATACTAAAGCTGGAAGCAAACCATAAACTTTTCATAAAGGCTTAGTTTTAGAAAAATAGCATCTGTTACAGTACATTTGTGTTGCTAATTTAATTTTTTGACTCCATATTTTTGTATTTGTATATTTGTTTTGGTTTACAGTTGCATGAGAAAAGTGTAGGCATTTAAGTTACTCCATAATAAAACATAACAGCCTGTATAGGGGCTGTATGATAATTTTTTAGAGGATCTCATGTTACTCAAGTTTGAATTACTATGCTCTCAGTTAACCCTACTATATATTTTTAAACATTTATGAAGCACCTGTCTGCTAAAAAACTTATTTTTCATAAAATATTTCCATATGGTTTCCACCTTAATTCATTTTCCAATAGTACTACAGTTACCACTCATTCAACTTTTTAGTGTCTTTACCCAGAAATTTTGCAAATACGTGCTGTGTTTGTTCACTTGTAGGACTTCTGTGTTTTTCCCATACATATATGGGCTCATTTTGAATATATATATATATATATATATATATATATATACACATATACACACATATCTTGTGTTTTAAGCATCAGGTTGCACTTTTCTTAACAAGTTTTCACATTGTTTGTAACACAGCTGTACAATTATTTTGAATGGAAATCATACTATATGCACTGATTTCCAACTAATATATTTCTGTGGAACAGTCAGATTTAGTTATTCAGTGAGTAACACCGGTATGTCATATGACTTCTATGGAAGACAACATGTCAGTCGATGTACATATATATCAGAGATTTGGGGAATGCTTGTTTTTTATTTTTGAAAGAATGTTTTCAATGGATAAAACTATGTTAATCCATAGAAAATGCTTATAAAAGCAAACCAGTGTATTGTTGCTTATAATCATATACAGTGCTCTAACAGCATACCTAGTCTGCTTTAGCAACGTTATGGCACACCTGAAATTCATACCTAATGCTTAAGGTAATGTGATCTAATAATAACTTAGCTTGTAGAAGCATCTATAACAAACCAAACCAAGAAACTTTGTTTTTCAAAACAAACGTAGTAAAAAACAAACAAACAAAAAAACAAACATAGTGCAGCTATGACTTTCTAGTATTGCCCACTAATTTTATGGACCTCGTGTTTTGCCTAATATATTAAAATATGCATAAATATAAATTTAAGATACTTAAGATATAATAGAAATATAAGAGTTATGTTCTCAAACCCAAGTACAGTTGCCAAGTTTCCCTTTAATCATTCAGACATTGATTGGAAGACTTATTATAATGAGCTCACCACCCTCAAAGAGACAAAGAGCAGAGCCCTGTCCTCAGAGAATGGCTGGGCCACTTTATGGATCAGACCTATAAAGCACAAATAAGCACTCCACATTATCTGTGTCTGATCTATTCCAGCAAATATATTTCAGCATATTTTCAGAAAACTTGAGCCTATATTCCATCAATTTAAATAGGAAAACTAATAATGCATTACAGAAACCCCAACCAACTTCTCTAAATGTCACTAAATCACTCTCTAACACAAGATAACAATCCACTTGTACATTTCTGTATAATAAACAGCATTTAAAACACCTATCACTCAATTATTTGTACACATTAAATTCAGAAGTGGGTGTTTTGTATGCACCAAATGAAAGCGGGAGCGTGTGAACTTAATAAATAAGCAAATAAATAGTATATGAAAGGACTACCTACCATATTTGATTGAATCTATGTGGTCATCAGTAGTAAGATGAGGCATCACTTTACACTTCTTATGAAAGAAAAAGTTCTGCTAATTATACTTTGATTGTAAGATGTAAGATTGTAATTGATGCATTGATTACAAGATATATCCTAAATTTAGAAATGTTAAACTATGTTGGGGTGGGATGGGAGGGTAGTGTGTCTTAAAATTGATGAAATAAGATCAAGTGACTGAGTTGGGAGACTCCAGTCTTAGGTCCTGTGAAAAACTAACCTTCTCAGGGAAGATAGGGAAAAGGAAGATCGTGATGCACTTGACACTTACCTATTGTTAAGTGGATGATCAATGCCAGCACAAGATTGAGCTCAAAAGAACAACAGAGCTATACATGCATTGTACACTGTACCTTCTTACAGGATTTATGGGCAGCTTCAGTGTTTCCACTAACACACACGCTGATTCTTTATCATGGTTCTTCTAGTTACATAGTGATTTGGGACTTCAAAAAATTTTAAAGACAGTTCTTACCGGGACGTATTGTTTGAAAGATTTCACATCCTTTATAATGTTCCCCATGCTTGAAGGTATCTGCCAATTCATTCCCATTCCCTAATAATTTGTTTCTAATTACCTCCCCATTAATTCCTATTCTGAGAAGCATTCTAGCTCACCAGGTCCCTGGAGACAAAAATAAACCATTTGAGTGATAGATGTTTGTGGTATTGTAGGGCATTCCATGTATTGCAGACTGCAAAATCTGCAGACAATTATCAGTTGTCTATTTTTCATCTGGCAATATACCTAGGTAAAAGTAACATGCATGCTCTGAGCACTGTTGAAGTGATAAATAATAATGCTAAGGCACAGTGACAGATGGGCCCTGGGAACTGGGAACAATAAATCATGTGCTTGGAAAACTATACCAGGGCATATCATTTTGTAAATGCAAACTATATCCCTATAAATGTCTTCAGATAAATGTGTTTGGTTTCTCTGCTTATTAAATACTTGCATGGCAATTTAAGTGACTCTCTTATACTGCATAATTGATTGGCAGCCTCTGAGTGTTTACCTTTGTAAAAATTGACAGACAGCTCTTGAATAACTCCTCAGCCACCAGCATGCTGATTTCTGCTTATAGCTCTAGCATTCTCTCCATTTTTGTTGATGGAACAAGCAAATTAAAACCTTTCTGTCATATTTAGGTGTTAAAATTTCTTGAGTACCATGTGTATGAGGGTTTGGTTACATATTTTGGAAGTAGAGAAAAGGATCAGCTTATTATTTGCAAATATTATATAACTCAGGTATTAATACAGTAGAATTTTAAAAGAATATAGACATACTTCACCAATTATGGTTAAAAGTTTTTAACAAACAATCAAAAAGAGAATTTGGTAAATGTGTCAGACACAAAATATATTATGAGATTATATTTCAAAGCGTCAGGTTCAAAGTCTATATTTTATTTATTTAAAGTTATTTAGACTTATGAAGCCTTAGTGATTCTCAGTAATGATTAACATGATATAAATTTCAATTCAGTCATGTTTACAATTACATTATAGTGCACAAATTATGTATGCCTAGACCCAATTCCTGTTTGCTTGGCATGTCAGCTCTGTGTAGTCAAACGGTACGCATCCAGGAAATATCCAAAAGTTAATTTCATCTGTGGTTTTTCATGATAATACAGGGAAAAAGTCTTAACTTTAACATATTACCCAGAAAGATAATAATATATCTTTCTATCTTTGCCAGGAATCAAAGAATCATTTCTTTTAAGGAACAATACTAATTTCAATGAATGGATGTGTGATGGGATGCATTCAAGAGGCATATGAATGGACTTCTTACTATATACATTGTAATCTGCAGAAACTCTCTGAGATATTGTACAAATTCTTACCTAATTCATTCATTTAACATCTGCTATATGTCACACTCTGTGCTAGGAGCCTGAAATTGTCTAGTCTCAAGTTGTTACGAATCTTCAGAAAAGACTCAAATATTTATGATGGGGACAGACTATTTTTTTTTAATGTAGCACCAGAGAGTATGTTTACAGAAGATTTAAGTGGGAAACCCAAACTTCACAACTGGAATTGATAAACGGGAGGGAGTAAACTATAATTCATTCAACAACAGGTGGGAATTACAAAGGACAATTCTATAAGTTACACAATAGGAACAGTTTTTATACACATGAGCTGAGTGGCTGCTTGTTGCATTATGTGTGAGCTAAAGCATTAATCAGCCTAGGCTATGGCCAGATCAGAGTCTGGAGGAAAAAGTTGGCACCGACTTGGGAGAATTTTTCAGGAAGACAGACAAGCATGAAGAATAATGAGCACAGACTGGGTGGCTCAGTGGGTGAAGCATCCAACTGTTGGTTTCAGCTCAGGTCGAGATCTCAGAGTTGTGAGGTGGAGCCCATGTCAGGCTGGTAGCTCAGAGAGGAGTCTGCTTGTCGTTCTCCCTCTGCTCACTCCCTGCTCTCTCCCTCTCTGTCATAAATAAGTAAAAGTAAAAATAATTATTCTTTTTAAAAAAGAATAATGAACACTAAAAAGCAAAACTTAAAAATTAAAGTGGGGGGGTGAGAATCTGAGTGTTACTGGTTTTTGTGTCCTAGCTCGCTATACCACTGCTTATTAAAGGTTTTTATAATATTAAATGCCTCTTGGGAACATGAGCCAAAAAGTAATATACAAAACTTATGCCCAGTGGTTTATTTCACAAGTGGAAAGAAGCCAGTTCTAATTAACTATTACATACCATCTAGTGTGTGGTGGTCTTGTTGGCAACAGGTAAATGCCACAATGAATTCCTGGAAAGTCTAAAGCAGAGCACATTCCAAACAATGCAACTGAAATGTCTTCCTTTTCTAAAGATTTAACTTACTTATTCATGGAAGACACGCACAGAGAGGCAGAGACATAGGCAGAGGGAGAAGGAGGCTCCCCATAGGGAGCCTGATTTGGGACTTGATCTCAGGACCTCCCGGATCACGATCTGAGTCAAAGACAGATGTTCAACCACTGGGCCACCCAGGCATCCTGTGAAATGACTTCCTAATTCAGAAATAGTTTTCTGTGTTACATAGTGGAAGTTTTGCTAAGCCAGTTTATATAATGTGAGCTCATTTGAGTTAGCACTTTGTTTGCATACTTTATTTGTGATCCCCACCAGGGCTTTTAAAGTGATTTTAAATAACCTAACCTTTTATATAGCTTATAATATACTTTAGGTCATTGTGGCAACATCAATTTCCTTAGTAAACAAATATATAAAGTAAGTAAGAAATAAAAGTTCAGTCAACTCTATTTTGATAGCTTTATATTCTAAATTTGTGGGGCCCCAATTTGAAAAATTGACTTTATTTGTGCCAACTTAAGGGCAAGTTTTGTTAAAGCTAAAATGTTAAATCTTTTTTTTTTTTTTAATTTTTATTTATTTATGATAGTCACACAGAGAGAGAGAGAGAGAGAGAGAGAGAGAGGCAGAGACACAGGCAGAGGGAGAAGCAGGCTCCATGCACCGGGAGCCCGATGTGGGATTCGATCCTGGGTCTCCAGAATCGCGCCCTGGGCCAAAGGCAGGCGCCAAACCGCTGCGCCACCCAGGGATCCCTGTTAAATCTTTTATAAGTTTAATTTTGAGAATCTATTTTAAAAAACATAATATTTGAACATCAGTTAAAGACATATACAGGTATAATGTGAATTTTCTTTCACAAGAACTATCATTGTTTATTCTCACTTTTACAGTTTAAATAATCCTAAATATAATGAGATCTCATCCTGTATCTTACTGAATGTAATTTGTTACTAAAGCAAGTTATGAGGAACAAAGGAGGTTAATTATAGTGATACTATGTATAATAATTTTTAATGACAGAAAAGAAATAAAATAATACTGTTTGGGGAAAATACCATATAAACTCATCCTGTTAGGGGTCTGTGTACCCAGTGATCCCAGTGATCCTTTTTCTGCCTAACATTTACTTTTAATCATTCCTATTTTTAAAATAGTTTCTTTTTTGGTCTTTTCTGTTTTTATTTCTTTTCTTTTTTAAAGTTTTTAAATTCCAGTTAGTTAACGTAGTGTAATATTAGTTTCAGGTGTACAATTTCTACCTGAAATACAACTTCTATATAACACCCAGTGCTCATCCCAAGTGCACTCCTGAATCCCCATCTCCTATTTCCTCCATCCGCCCCCCTCCCCCCACTCACCTCCCCTCTGGTGATCATCAGTGTGTTCTCTTTAGTTAAGGGCCTGTTTCTTGGTTTTCCTCTTTTTTCCCCTATTATTGTTTATTTTGTATCTTAAATCTTATATGTGTGTATATATGTATACACACCATTCATCAGTTGATGGACACTTGGGCTCTCTAATAATTTGGCTCTTGTAGATAATGCTGCTGTAAACATCAAGTGCACGTATCCCTTTGAATTAGTATTTTTGTATTCTTTGGGTGAATACCCAGTAGTGCAATTGCGGGATCACAGGGTGGTGAGGAATTTGAGAAAGGGGAATCTTCTATACTGTTGGTGGGAGTACAAACTGGTACAGCCACTCAGGAAGACAATATGGAGGTTCCTCAAAAAGTTAAAAATAGAACTACTCTAAAAGAGTTCTCTGCTGAGTCCCGTAAAAATTTCAGTTTTTGTGTTTGGAATTCTTTGCATTTTTAAAAACAATCACAGCTATGCCTAATTCTTAACAATCAAGTGATATTTTTCTCTTTCTGCCTAACATTCCAGTAAAAAAGTGTATTTTTTATTAAAAGTCAATTTGAAACTACATTTATTTTTCTTCATAATACTGATCAATATATATTGTATATTTAACATTTTTTAAACTGAGAATGTAAATCACATAAGGGCAGGAGTTTTTGTTTCTCTTTTCACTCCTGTAGCATTATTGCCTTAAACACTGTCAAGATCATGAAGGTATTCTATACATTGAGTGAATGAATGAATGAAGAGAACATTTGCTTGGTATATTAAGAAACTCAAGGGAATATTTAAAGTGTAACCTTAAATAATTTGTATTCATTATCTTGTGGGATATCCATTAAAATTAGGCTCAGAGAAAATTCAATTTTATATTGGCCGTATTCTATATTCAGATTCTAATTAATTTCTATTTTAAAAAAAAAAAGAAAAAAAATTTCTATTTTCAGCTAACTATGAAATATACAAGGCAAATATGATGCTTGTAGTAAAAGATGTTTTGTGAGGTTTTGAGGACAACCATCATATCCTTAAATTATTTATTCATATGTGATTTTGTGTGTGTGTGTGTGTGTGTGTGCAGGCATGTTTTGCATGCACACACACACTCAGAACCAGTGGTACCCCGAGTGCAGTTTTTCTCTTCATGAGGCTTAAATCACCATATGATGATCATAACACTTAACAGAGTCATCGTCCTCTTAGTTACTCAGACTCCAAGCCTCAGGGCTTGCTTTCATATCTCTTCTGTGACTTCTCCAATATATGAATTACCAAATTTGGTTGATCCTCTTACTACTAGGCATTTGGGAACTAGCATTTTTTTCTCTAAACTCTTCATATAATTAATCTCCCTATCTTGTCTATCACTGTTTATAGATTTATTATAAATTATTCCATCTTATGCATTAGTTGGATGTATAATATCACTTTTTCCACGGAGGATTTGTGTGTGTTTGTGTGTGGTGTGTGTGTTTCAGGAGGCATTATATATATATCCTCTCGTGTAAAGTAGACGAGTCCTCAGTGTTACTTAGTTGAATTTATACTTCACATCTGGGTCAGATAATGTTCATTAAATGGTTTATCATACTGTTAGTTTTTTTAATAATATAAACTATTCCTGAAAATTTCTCAATGAATCTTTTTGATAGCCTATTTATTACTAAAGATAGATGATTCTGGAAATTATTTTATTTTCCTAAATATCCTACAACAGATTTCATCATTTTATTTGAAATTGAAATCTTGGCTTTCTGTTACCATTTTTATTCTCTAAGCTGCTTCATTAAGAGCTGGTAATGATAGATGTCACTGAATTCAAAATTGAGTTTCATGGATTATGATGGAGTTAGTGACTTGATGGGGAAGTCCCAATAAAGCAAAAGACTTCCTAATTAGGGTTCCAATTCTAATCTAATGAGGGTTTCCATTTTGATATCTGAAAGGATTTTTTTTTCCTAAAATCCCCACTGATGAAAATATGCATTCTAATGTCAGAGTAGATTCATTATTAAAAGATGAAAGTAATATGTCTTAAGTCAATATATGTTTGACATATTTGATAATGAAGGCAAGTTTCTCCTTCATTTTAACTTAGCTTGTGGTGAATTTGTGGTTAATTTCCTACTAATGGTGGTTGATCCACAGGTTGAAAGGCCTTCATGCTGACCGTTATTGTTCTTGGTTCTTGTAGGAAGAAAGCTGGGTTAGGACTTTACCTGCCTACTGAGTGGGATGACCTCTGGTTTCTTAAAATGGTAGTATCTATGTGACTAAGAGAAGAAATAGTGATATTTTATGTTTGTGTGAATGTAAAATTTTCCATGCATAGCTCTGCAGTTACTTGTGTTTTATAAATTATTTTCTTCATATAAAATGCCATTTAAAATGCTAAAGGTGTTCCTTTTGAAAAATCTCTTCAATTATGATACAAAAATTATGAATAGCTTATACTCAATTAGCACTTGATCCTTCTTTCCACAGATGTTTTTTGAAATTATTAATTTTGCATGATAATTCCATGTGAAATTTATTTTTAGGGGGATAGTTCCTATGTGAAAGATCGCTGGTGTGTTTTTGATGGATTTATGGTCTTCTGCCTTTGGGTTTCATTGGTGTTACAGGTAATTAAAACTTTAAGTTACAAGGGGGTATTTTCCAAACTGTGCACTGTTTTGCATTGAAAATCTAAGTAAAAATAGTAATGAATATATGTCAGATGTGATGGTGAAACTTTCTATAACATTACATTATTTTAAATGTTTATAACTTTAAAAACATTTAATCATTGTCAGTCACATCTATGAATTATTTCTCAATCAGACATGAGTTAATACTAGAGCAAATTATTCTTATTAAAAAGATGTAAGAACATATTTATTGAAATAAAGGACAGAACATGGTAATATTTATGTATCTGTAGAATAAAAAAATGAATTTAAAAATGAAAATTCCAGTCATTTATGTGACTGAGTCCTCACTAAAAACAGCTGGCAAATATAGATATATTTGGATGAACATAAAATACCATATTACAAATAGAAAATGCCTTACTATGCAAGATGGGAACATATATTAAAAAGGCCTAAAGGTGGGATTTTACTAGATAATAGAATTCATTTCCATGCATTCATTCAGACTTGATTTTTGCATTTAATTAAACTCAAGTTGCCATATTCATTAAAAAATTTAGAATAGAATAAATTCACAGTCCATCCTGCAAAGTCATCTTAATGCTTATTGATGAGCTCTCCTTATTTTTATAAAGCTCACCTCTCCAACAATCTGATTTCATCCTGCATATTAATGTGTTCTTTTCCATTTAATAGCTGTTATATGATTGACAAAACATTTTCTAATTATCATTTTGCCTCTGTTAGTAAATGGTACAATTCCTTTTTATTTTTTATAATAATCTTAACCCTTTTTCCATGACTTTATGACCTAGCTATTTAAAAAGTTCCACCAAAGAACATTATTCATTAGGAAGACTCTGCATACTTATTTTAAATTGGCACTAGTTTTTGTAATAAAAAGTGTGCTTCAATGGATTATATGGAAGATGAATAAGAGTGATAGCATTTACATTAGTTTATGTATTCATTTCTCTGAAGATAGCTATAGCTTCAAGATGGGCTCAAAAGAGAATTTATTTCAGTGGAAAATAATACAGGGCAGAGTTCAGAGTGCAGGGTGAACCTCCTGATGCCATCTGAGTTTGTCATAACTACTGGCAAAGCTAAGGGAAGCTCTGAGCTTGTTTATTCTTACCTCTTAATTTACAGGTATTTGAAATTGCTGATATAGTTGACCAGATGTCACCTTGGGGCATGTTGCGGATCCCACGGCCACTAATTATGATTCGGGCATTCCGGATTTATTTCCGATTTGAGCTACCAAGGACCAGAATTACAAACATTTTAAAGTAAGTGCTGCTTTTATTATAAGTTAAGGAAAAAAAACTTATGACATTTTTGTTAAGTTTTGCCTACTTTTTTTCCCCCTAGGCGATCAGGAGAACAAATATGGAGCGTTTCAATTTTCCTACTTTTCTTTCTACTTCTTTATGGAATTTTAGGAGTTCAGATGTTTGGAACATTTACCTATCACTGTGTAGTAAATGACACGAAACCAGGGTAAGTTTATCCACCAACTGCATTATAATCTACATGATTAACAAGAAAGTTTCTGCAGTTTTTATGAGAAAACTTTGTCTAAATTGAACAAAAAAAAAGTATTTATGTACACTGTTTTATATCCTCTATTTCCTCAAAGTTTTTTTCTGATTTTTTTTTAAGACAAGTATTCAACGCAAGTCAGACTGAAAAATGTAACCTCATGGGAAAGTAGACTAAGCAAATTCAAAATGTGCATTTGGAGATTTTCCTCAGTGTGACAGAATGAGGAGTGTGCTATCATAATACCATCTGAGTATTTCCATTTCTTATTTAAATAAGATGGAAATGAGAAATGGTAGAACTACTTGGAAAAACAGTTAGGCAGTTTCTTAGAAAGTTAAACAGACACCTTCCATATATCCCATTCATTCCATTCCAGGTATCTAACCAGGGGAAATAAAAACATATGCCCATAAAATAGACTTTTACATAGTGACTGTATTTGTAATAGCCCAAACTGCTAAAAACCCAAATTTCCACCAACAGATAAATGAATAAACAAATAGTGGTATATCCATATGATGAATACTGTTTAGCAATAAAAAAGTATGAGAAATTGATATATACAACATCTTGGATGGATCTCAAAATAATTATGCTGAGCAAATGAAGCCAGATGAAAAAGATTACATATTCTGTGATTCTGTGCATACAAAATTCTAGAAAATGCAAGCTTATCTGTAACAACAAAAAGGAAAACAGCGACTGCCTGGGAATAAGGTTGGGAGAAGAATAAAGGGTTACCGGAGGCATTAGGAAACTTTAGGGGTTAGAGTGCCTCAGTAGCTCCGTCAGTTAGACATCTGGGTCCTGATTCCAGAATAGACCCCTGCATTGGGCTCCCTGCTCAGTGGGAATCTGCTTTTCTGTCTCCCTTTGCCCCTCCCCCTGCTCGTACTCTTTCTTTCTCTCAAATAAATAAAATCTTAAAAATAAATAAAGGAAACCTTTGGGGTTAATCAATATGTTCATTATCTTTTTTTTTTTTTTAGTAATATGTTCATTATCTTGATTGCAGTTCTGTGCACATGTTAACATTTATCAAGCTGTAGATTTTAATAGGTGCAATTTATTGTATGTCAAGTATATCTTACAAAAACAGCTTAGAAATGTTTTAGTGTAAAGCATAAATCTAAATTTCTTCATACATTTAAACAGTTGTTCCAACACTATTTATTGTGTGCTGTTATGCACTAAATTTAATGCTACTTTTCTCATTTACTAATTCCCTGTCCATATTTGGGTTTGTACCTGTTGTCTCTGTTGTGCATAATCGATCTCTTTGGCTATCCCTTCACCAATATTACACTCCGGAATTTATCTAGATTATAACATGGTTGTAGGCATGGGGTCACTTTCTAGCTTCTGCCTTACATAAGCTCTGGAAGGATCCAGAGGGTTTTCTGCCTCTTGTGCGCATGAAAACTCAAGCTCTTAGCTACTGGACACTTAGCCCCCATTCATACCACTATTTTGTCAATTCATGTACTTCCCTCCCTCTATTTGTAGTTCTCTCTTACCTTTTGACCTTTGGGGACCTGTTTTTCTTTCTTGTAAGCCCAGATATGCCTTTTTAAATGTTACCATTTATCCAATAGATCTAGTTGTTTGTAATGGAAAGGGTTGAATTTAATATAGCTCAGTTTGCCAGAACTAGCCCTCTGGTACTCATAGCTAATTCCCCCCCTATTGTTGTCATTACATTGTGAAGGGGAAGGGTGAAGAAGATTCTTCTTAGGGCGGGTGCCTCCTTCTAGCACAGAGTAAGTACTTAGTAATGATATGTTGGAGGCATAGTGCATGGTATATTATATTTAGACAGATGATAGTAACATTGTGACAAATGGATATAGAAGAGGAAATTTAAAAAACAAAGGGAGAAGAGCTGCTGAATGGGATGATGGAGAAATGGTTAAAAAATAGAAAAGCCCTGCTAAAAGTAGAGAGAAACAGCAAGCTAGCACACACAGAATGGGGAAGTTGAAGGAAGAGGTGAGTAAGGAGGTTGGTTGCCTGTGTGGGTGAGGGAAGAGACACATGCGTGGAAGAAAACCTGTAGGCAGTTGTTTTTTTTTTTTTTTTTTAAGTGTGTGTAGGCTATAAAATCTGTCTAGATTGTTCCATGAATGAATACCCAGGTGAGGAAAAGATATTGTGTGGGCGGGAAACAATAGAATAGAAGCGAAGAAGGGAGAAAGCTGCTGTGTTCTAATAGCTTCGAGCACAGGAAGCTGATTTAAAGTTTCCATTTTATTAAAAATCAAGTCGGAATGTGAGAATTCTAAAGCTTGTTAGAAGTGTAAAACTAGCTGGAAGATCAGGCATCCTGCTGGCAAACTTAACAGTGACGCATAAAGTACAGTACAAAACAGGGAAGAGGTAAAGGAGTGCCTCTGACCTCAGGGCCCTTGCATCACTTCAGAAACTGCTCTTTGCCATCTCCTTACCATACCCAGTACTAGGACATGAATGGCTTTGAAAAAAATATTAAAAGTCCTCTTGTATTGTGAATATTAGCTCCAGCTCATTATTTTATCCTAAAAATGGAGTTCTCTGTGAAGAATCACATACAATTTGGCAGAATTTTCAGTTACTCTAGACACAGCAGTTATGGAGGAAGGTCTGCATTTCATTTTCTCTTTCCCATATTTATAAAACCTGCCCATTAGCTTTATGTACATACACATATATTTTGCCTTCCTTTTATGTGGCAATTGCTCTTTGAGAGGAAAATAGGTAACTAGCCACAGGGTAGTAATGTTGCTCATAATAACAATTTTCGTAGGTTTGATGATTCATTTCAAGGACCAATCACTTGTTCCATTTTTCTTTTACTTTTCAGTCAGTAAACTCAATTTTAACATCTTACTTAGAAGCAGAAAAATTGTTGATGCCATTTTACCATTAGTTCTAGCCAGACATTAATTTATTTTTAGAGATTTAAAAACTGTCCAGAGTCAAAATAAAATGCATAAAAGTCCCAACTAAAAAAATTTCCAACCTTTTTGCTTCCTTTTGTTGCTTCTGAACTGGGAATTTATTATAAACATCTCTGGATCAGATATCAAGCCACAGTATGATGGCAGAGTTTCCAGCAATCAGAGTTGCCTGTCACTGTCATGACCTCATTTCTCTTAATTGTCCTTTACAATTGTCCGATTTCTGCTTAATTGATTTGCATGTGCTATAGCCTAATAATGGGAGAGCTTTCAGGCAGAGCTATGTCTGTTCAGGAACCTGTATCTCCTGCTTTCAAGGCTGATCCCTGGAATTGATTATGTATAATCTGTTAAGAAAACAGGATAAATAAGGAAGCAACTCAATACACACAGTCTTGCTTTTAGATGGAGCTGGTTTCTTTTAAAGAAGAAAGAAGGGAGTCTTAGCTTTGTTCATGGTAGCATTGCTAGTAAAGCTTTGGATTCTTCTCAGATAATGAATGGCGACATAAGGCAATTATGAAACAGGTAATGTCATTTAACTAAGCAAAGCACTTCATATCCTAAAGAAATATGAGAAGACCAATGGCCTATGGCAGAAACAGGTGTTGCAAAATGCCAAATGTGATGGCAGAAATCTCCTAGAAGCTGTAAGATGAGCATGTAAAAATGATCTGGTAGGTGAAATAGAAAAGATGAAGACTTTTCTGCCACCTTATTACCATTTCTGAGAAAGGAGAGAAATTTATTCCTAGCTTAGTATCAAATAATGAAATCTTCTTCCCAAGAGTGAGATAATTAGAAAAACTCTAAAGTAAGCAAATGTAAGCATTAAGTATATGGAAGTTTCCTGTATGGAGAACAGGGTTCAATCTGGGCTTCCAGTAAATACTTATAATGGCTGAGCCATTGGTTCTGAGATGTGTAGGTAGGAGACAGCATGTCACAGATACTCAGGACAATCCTAGTATGTCCCTGCTGTGGCAGAGTCATTACTAATAGCTTTCTTTTCCACGGGAGGAGTTTCAGGATGGTCATCCCACCCAGGGCAGCTTGTAGGACTCAGTGGTACCACTTAGCCTACAGACAATATAGAGTTGGATTTGGGTTAGTTTTCTATTGCCTATCCCAAATATTATTGACGATTATGCTTTAGGGTACTTGGAAAATAAATGAATTATTGGCTTATGAATTCTGTTCATAACATAATGAAGTATTTTGAATGGAAAGGTCAGAAGAATTAAAAATTGAAATGCAGTGGAACTTAAAATATTAATTTTTAACTTCTGTGGACTTTATCAAGAGGGAATTTTGTAGCATATGTAAAATCATAACTGCCTCAAATTCATGCAAAGGTCTTTGAAGTCTTCTTGATTTATATTTAAACCTTTTTTGAAGGATGAAGACAGACGGCTATGTTTAACTTAACAGAATTCATGCAGAGATGTCTGCTGGGTGGGAGATGCAAGAACAAATTTGGATAAATGCATGTTGGAAAGATTTTCTTTAAAATATTTATTTATTTTTTTAAGATTTATTTATTTATGATAGAGAGAGAGAGAGAGAGATAGGCAGAGACACAGGAGGAGGGAGAAGCAGGCTCCATGCGGGAGCCCGACGTGAAACTCGATCCCCGGTACTCCAGGATCACGCCCTGGGCCAAAGGCAGGTGCTAAACCACTCAGGGATCCCCTCTTTAAAATATTTAAATAAGAAATGAAAATACTCTGATGGGTGCATGTAGATTTTTAACTAAATTAATAGCAACATTTGTGCAGCACCTATTACATCTTACATATTTTGCTTCTATAACTAATATTTAGAGCAGCCTGAAAGGGACTATTTCCCCCATTTTGCAGATGAAGACACAGTCCCAAAGAGATCAAATAATATGTTCATCTGGTAGGTAAGTGAGAGCACCAGGAATTGAAGTCAAGTCCGACTTCCTAGCCCATGCTTATCTATGATTTGAGCAACTTCTACATATTATAATCCCATATTCATAAATCTATGTGCACATATAGATCCACATCCATATGCATAAACTCTTTCTATGGCAGAGAGAAAATGAAAGTCCATGTGATATCTGGTTTCTTTCTATCCCTGGTAGAAGTTCTGATACAGGGGATTGTGTCCCATTCAAATCTGAAATAGTGGCATGCCATATATTTATATTACTGTATTGCCTCTCTTTTTAAATCATTGTGCATATCCATCTCAAGGATGTGGCCCACCTGAGCCACCAATTAAATCAACCTTTCATATGCTATGAATTTTTAAGAAATTAAACATAAGTAAATATTTCGGAATAAACTGAATTCTCGTATGAAAATTAATACAAAAGTGATTTTCACCAGAACAGAAAAAATATGTCTGTGTCTCTAGCATAAAAAAACAAAGAAAATCCTCCATTTTGAGAAAGGGTCTTAAAGAAATTGAGTTATTTCTTTTGATCAGTTATACTATAGCAATTCTTTTGACCTTACTTACCAAAAGAAGAGAATGTAATAACATATGTCATAAAACTCTTACTTATTACTAGTAGTAAATGACTTTTACTGAGCAATTGATACCTGTTATCTTCTCATTTAATACCTGCATCGACCTGTTATTATGTCATATTCTGTTTCTACACTCTGTATTTTAGCCAAAGAGATAGAGCCTTAGGGAAGTTAACTTAAGACATTTAAGATGAAACAATGTGTAAGTGGCAGAAGTAGGGTTGAAACCCAGTTCTCCCTGACAGTGATTTCTATGCTTTTAAACATTCATATCTATACCTTGGTCAGTATACGAGATGATCTTCAACATGCATGTGTGTCCAGAATATTTGAAAAAAATGTCTAGTTTCCCTTTGGCTACAAGGCGTACATGCTTAGGAGACAAGTTATGAACAGGGTGGATGAGTATGTGGCTAGGACGGCTTGTATTAGGACTGAATTCTGTCCTGGGACTCCTGATCATATTATATTAATGGGAAATGAGGAGCACTGCCAATTCAGCCCCTCGCAGACAGCATTCACTGTAGTTGCCTGTGTAGAAATCATACCTAGCATCATTTTGATAGCTCAGATTTAACCTGACCAGTCTACTTTCCCTCCAATAGAAACCACAGTCACGTGTAGTGACCATAATAATAGCACTAGCATACAATTCATTTCCAGGCTGCGATCTCTCTGATAGGGAGAATTACCTGGTGAGCTTTGTAAAAATACAAACTCACAGCCACATCCATGGATTCATGTTTATAGCAGGACTTAGATTCTCAAAATCCATTGGGTTAGAAACCAGTGCTGTAAAACCTTAGTTTTACATTAAATCTCCCAAAGATGTGTTCTATATAACACAAATTTTGCATGGCTTCTTCAAAGATAAATCTGGAGTCTTCAAAGAAATGCTCAGCTTTTAGCTGCTACACCTCTACCTGTGGAGAACTTGAGTTTTCTTTCCCTGAAGGCTGTTTCTGTGGAAATGACTAAGAAGCACCAGAGGTAATCAGAGACTCTTGTCATTCTTGCAAAGAAGCAAGTTGTCCATATGTTCTGGGATCTGCAGGACAGTCATCTCAATTTTACTGATTCAGTGACTCTTACCCCCTTAGGTCTAGCGACTACGCTGGGAGGTGTACTTTGTGGTTGAGGGTATCTGAGGACTGGGACTCTGGCACTTTCTACATCCTTCCCTGGTCCTCACTTTTAAGGTAGCTCCATGTTCTTAGCACCATGGAATCCTGACATCATTTGACCCCAAAGGATGGAACCCTGTTGGGGTGGGAAGAACTGCTGCTCCCCAGCTATACACCTCAGCCAAACCATGGCCAGAAAACATGAACATATTTGGAGCTTCTCCTTTTTTAAAGATGTTATTTATTTATTCATGAGAGACAGAGAGAGGCAGAGATACAGGCAGAGGGATAAGCAGGTTTCTTGCAGGGACCCCAGGGTCACGCCCTGAGCTAAAGGCAGACGCTGAATCACTGAGCCACCCAGGCGTCCCTGGAGCTTCTCATATGTATGAGGCACTTTGTATTCCTGGTTGCTAATTCATAATGTGGTCACATAAGTTGGGCATGATGAGCTGTATAAAAGAGAAGAGGAAAGAACTCCTTGCCACATATTAATTAATTGGCAAAATCACCGACTGAAAATCTATAATCTTAGCCCCAAATTCTGTTTGGCCATTCTCTGCCATGCCTACTGACTCCTTACAGATAACTTCTCACCCTGGATCTTGTAGTTTCTCAAGCAAAGGGGAAAAGATTTACTACTTAAGGACTAGATTCACAACATCAAGGGCAGTAGTCTTTATCTTATGACTTCAAAACAGTTTTCACATTTCCAGTTTGGAACTGATCAGTGCAACCTCTGTGTCCTGGTACTTTATTTTTCTGATGCTCTTTGAAATACATTCATGTACTTCTCATTGCTTAATCCTTGCCTAGATCCCTGTCACACGTGCTGTCCCTTATGCGCATCAGCAAAGTAGTGAGTGATATAATTAAGGGAAAAAAGTTGGGGCAAATATATAATTAAAGAACTATTTGGATATGACTATTTAGGTATGGTGACCATTTAAAATATTTGTTTTCAAAAGAAAATAATGTTTTGTCAATTAAGTTACATACACTATTTTAAAAAAAATATTTAGTTTTACCATTTGATGCACAATGAATTCAGTTCTTTATGGTGTGGCATTTCTATTTAGCCATTAAGGAATGGATTAAGGAATGGAAAATCATATTAAAATACTCTCAACTTAGTAGTAAGGGGAAATTCTTAGAAAATGTGCCAGATTTACTTGTTTATAGAAAGTAGTGTGATGTCAATATTATTTCCTGCCTCAGACTATTTGTCTTGTTTTGTAGTCACTGTAAAAGTCTAGACAGAGCAAGTAAAAGTTTAAAAAAAAAAATCAATAGTCTCTTCTCTGCAAATTCCAGGGTGGGGGTAAGAATTCCAAAGCATCCAGCAGTAGCAGTAGCCAGGCCAATTCGTAAGAGCTTTTAATTAATCCTGAAAGCAGAGGCCAAATAGGAGTGAAAATGAAGCCAGATGATACTCTGGAATGAACCCAAGAGGCGGGTAGCCGCCAGAACAGGTTCATTGTCAGCACAGGAAACGGACCACCTCTAAATGCAGGTCTAAGCTTTTAGCAAGAAAACGAGCCTTGTTTTTCTGCCTGCCACTAAGAATGAAGCAAGCAATGCCCTAAGGTATCAAGGGTGCAAAAACTCTGTGTGTGTGTGTGTGTGTGTGTGTGTGTGAGAGAGAGAGAGAGAGAGAGAGAGAGAGAGAGAGATTCACTCCATGGGTTTAACTAGAAATGCATTCCTCTACGACTTTTCCTGAGAACATACAATATAAATAGGAGAGAAACTTACTGAAGTAGTAAATAACAAAATGCTCTTAGGTGTACAGTGTTATCTGTTGCATATAGATTTGCTATGCTGCGTACCTCCTTCTTTGCATCACTGACAGTCTCCTCATGGAATGCAAACTTCAGAAACAACATTTGTTGTAGCTGAGCCTCTATGAATATTTTCTAAACCAAATGGACCAAATTTTGCTACAAGAACTCATTGTTCTGCTTATGTTCAGTTCTTCAAGGGAAAACAGTAAAAATATACATATATAATTAAAAATCCATATATCTATCTAACTATAAATTATCATAAGTATATTTTGTGAAAATCTTGCAAATAACTTAAGTAATGACTTCTTTTGTAAGTTAGTGTTTTTGACCTTTTAGCCAGTCTCTCAGACGAGGGACAGATTGTAGTCAGTTCAAAGTATAGCAGACTCACTGTGTCAGTTTGGGGGTAGCACAGATTTTTGTCTTTTCCCCAATATGCCAATCACTGAAAATGTAGTTTGAAAATTGTTTGGTATGGTAACAGGTGCTTGTTTACAGCCCCTGAGAAAATGCTGTGAATAGCTACACCTACCAATGAAAGGGTAAAAACATTATTCTCTCTCTCTCCTGTGCACATACAACATGGGCTCTGGCATTTCTACTTTCCAGGATGCCAGGGCGTGTATCCGCCCTAAATCGAGTTCTGTTGATCCTTTAGTGGTCACTCCAAACAATGACCCCTTTGGAAGCTCTTCCCCGTGCTCATCATCTACCACCTGCAGTTTTATGTGTGATGTTTCTACTTGATGCTCTTGTAATGCTAGGAGCTGGTAGCTGGCTCTGAGAGTGCTCATTATGCTTTACTGTTGTCATTACTTTCCTAGCTAGTAAAGGCTCTGATTTGGGATTATCTTTTTGGTCATCTCCATTCTTAACATGTTGTGTGGCATAGAATAGATCTTTCAGATTTAATCATTTTGAATGAATGGATGGACAAATGAAATAAAGTAAGAATATGGGGAAAACACTTCCTGAAAAGGGGCTAAGTAATGATAAGCATATTTATGTTCATAAGTGACAGTAGTTCAAAAGGCCGAAACTAAGTGTGTTGCAGCAAGCAGTGACAGCAGTTTGATATTAGTAGAGAGAGATGACATTGCAAGTAATGGAGAGAACAATTTAAACACAATGTCTTAAGCTATTGCATTTGGCATTGATGAGTCCTGTGGATAGCTGAGAACAGAACACAATGGGCACATGGTTCCCTCTAATTATTACCTTTTTTAAAAAATAGGAAGGTGTGAATATGAAGTCATTGTGGGAATTGCTTTTTAATAATAGCTGAAAAGTTTCTCATTTTACAAATGAAGAAACGGAGGCTCAGATGATCGAAGTGAATTGCCTAAGGTAATTAAGTTGGTTAATCACTGAACTGAGATGATAATCTTTGTGTTCTGATACACAGCTCAATCAGTGTTCTCTACTGGCAGGAGTAATGATTAACTGGAAACCATACAACTCTTAAGTACTGAGGTGTTGTTTGGGACTGTAATATACAATATTAGCAACAAGTTCAAAACATATTTTCTTAGATCTCAAACTCCTACATAATGTTATTTATAAATAGGATATTTTGTTAGGAATTAAAAAAGAGGGGTGCCTGGGTGGCTCAATTGGTTAAGCCTCTGACTCTTGATTTTGGCTCAGGTCATGATCTCAGGGTCATGAGATCAAGCCTTGAATCAGGCTCCACACTCAGCTCGGAGCTCCTTAAGATTCTCTTTCTGTCGTTCTGCCCCTGTCCCCTGGCCTCTATTAAAAAAAAAATTAAAGCATATGCCAAGCAGATAATGTCTTTTGAAAAATAATTAACTGCTACAAAGCATTCCAGCATTCATTTTGAAACGTGGAAACTACTAAAGCCAGAGTTTAAAAAAATGGAAAATCCATGCCAATTTTCAGATATCACACTTAAAAATTGTATAAAAACAACAGGATCCAATTGTTGAAGAATTTCCTCTGTAGTTACTTTACAAGCAAACAAACATATAAATAGATTTGCCATAGGTTTAAATAATGGTGGAAAGGCACATTCCTTCAGTTAGCCAAAAAAGTAATTATGATAGCATCTACTGTGTATTACTCAAGGATCTTAGAGAAACAGAACCAATAGGATGTGTATATAGAAAGCAATGAGATTCTTTATTTATTTATTTATTTATTTATTTATTTATTTATTTATTAAGATTTTATTTATTTTAGAGAGAGAGAAAGAGAATCTCTAGCAGACTCTGCACTGAGCACAGAGCCTGCCATGGGGCTTGATCCCAGGTCCCCAAAACCATGACCTGAGCCAAAACTAAGAGTCAGACACTCAACCAACTGAGTCATCCAGACACTCCAATGAGATTCATTTGGCTCATGTGATTGTGGGAGCTAGCAAGACCAAAATCTTCAGAGCAGGCCAGCAAGCTGGAAATTTCAGAATGAGCTATTGTTGCAGTCTGGAATCCAAAGGCAGTTTGGAGGCAGGATTCTTTTCAGAACACCTCAGTATTTTTTCTTAAGGCCATCAATTGATTAGATAAGGTCCACCTACATGATGTAGAATAATCTGCTTTACTCAAAATCATTTGATTTAAATGTTAATCATATCTAAAAACATACCTTCTCAGCAACATTTACATGGTGTTTGACCAAACAACTGGTACCATAATCTAGCCAAATTCACTCATAATTTAACCATCACAGACTATGTATTAGGGAATATATGGAATTGGAAGTTACACTAGGGAACAGTTGAGTTTGGAAGACATCCAATGAACAGCTGGCCACTCAAACATGAATTACACACTTCTCAAATGCCAGAAATGAAAAGTATAATAAATTATGGCGAGAAGCCTAACCCAGTCTGAGGGACTTGGAGTGGCTCTCCCTAAGAAACTGACCTTCAGGCTGGGGTCCAAAAGCTGAAAGGTGGGTTAACCAAGCTAAGATGGCCAGAGAGATGTCTGAGCAGAGGAAAAAGTCCTGAAGTAGGAGGAGCATGCCAAGAACTGGGAGAAGGCCACCATGGTTGGATGCTAGGACACTTGAAAGGGGAGGAGCTAGATCCTTCAGGATCTTATGGATGAAATTTGGCACAAGACAGACCTCAGGTACGTCTGAGATTATGAAAAGTCTGTCTATATGCTCTGTGACTAACAGATCAGAAGGTGCTAAGAGTGGCTACAGGACGACCAGTTATGGGACTAGATAGTGGTGCAGGTGGAGGTGGAGATGGTGGGAGCTGAATGAGCTCAAAAGATATTTTGGAGGATATTTAGAGACACATGACAACCAGTTATGGGAGTTAAAGGAGAAGTTAGATATCAAGGAGATTCCACAATCTCAAGCTTACTCAGTACTTTGAATGAAGTCTCATGATGCTATTTGTTATGAAGGAATGTTGATGAAGGAGTCTGTGCTCAGTAAGAGGTGTAGAGTTGGAGACACATGGAGTGTAGCTGGGTGGAGACATCTAATAGGTAGTTGGACTCATAGCTCTGAGACTCTAAAAGACACCTTGAATGAGAGAGAATTGAAACTACGAAAATGGATTTGTCTGCATAGGAAGAGAACATCATGAAAAAAGAGAAGAGGCTAAGGACCAAGCTCAGAGTAACTCAGGACTGAGGGCCAGTTAGAGGAGAAGATGGAAAATGAGAATGACCTGAGAAATGGGGACAAAACTAGCATCTTCCAAGTCAGCAACATTGCATCTCTCTCCCTAACCACAACTGGGAAAGGTTTTCTGTTTTCAAGGACTCATGTGATTAGGTTGGGCCCACTCACATAATCCAGGATAATCACCCAAGCTCAAGATTTTTAGCCTTGTTCACACCTATAACGTAATATATTCACGTGTTCCAGAGACTAGGATGCGGATATCTTTATGGGGCTGTTATTCTGGCTACCACCAAAACAACTATGTGGAATGCTGCTCAGAAATCACAGAAGATAAAAACTGAAAATGTTCCAGTTGGATGTGGCACATGGAAATAAACAAAAGCAAGTTCAGTGGATTAGAGATCATGAAAATAGGCTAAAAATTAAATCAGGGGGATTATAAGTAGATAATTTTTTCAAGAGATCCAACTGGGAGTAAGGAATGCAGGTCTTGAAACTCACTTAAGCATGAGTGAATATTTATTAGGGCTGGAAGAATCATTGTCTATATTTAGAGTTTGGCTGGTTGTAGCAAGAATTCTAGCCTCCCTGATTCCAGAGAGCCTCTTGTTTTATCATGAATATCTGAGGGAAGATGAACAAGGAAATAATTAACATTAACAAATAAGAATAAAATCTAGAAGAATCTTGTTAAGTGTGACAATGAAACTAAGATAAATAGCAAATATACATTCTGAAACTTTGATGTTTATTTCCACTTTTAAAAAGAGTAATCATCATGTGGTTTTAGATACATGAGTTCCAGGGCAATTAATCAGCTAATAAATGTGTCTCTAACAAGCATTTGCTAATAGCTTGATGTTGGCAAAAATAATATGTTTCAAATCAGCTGCTTCTGAAGCCAAAAGATTTCAACATTGTATCTGTGTTGGTGAGGGTTGTGCTTAAAATGAGAATCAGTGTTAATACAAAAGAAAAATAAATAAATGGAATAAAAAGGAAAAAATACTGTAATACTTATAAACCAGTAAAAGCATAAGCATAACTGTTAACAGTTGTTGAGTGATTAACTTTTTCCCAGTGCTATTCTGAGAGTTGTACGCTAGCTCATTTAATCATTAAGACACTCCTACAGGGGCACCTGGGTGGCTCAGTCGGCGAAGTGTCTGACTCCTGGTTTCAGCTGAGGTCATGATCTCAGGGTCCTGGGATCAAGCCCCACACACACACTCAGGCTCTGTGCTCAGTGGAGAATCTGTTTCCCCTCTCTATCTGACCTCTTCCTCTCCCCCTCTGCTTCTGGACTCTCTCTCTCTCTCTCTCTCTAAAATGAATAAATAAATCTTAAAAAAAAAAAAAAAAGACGCTCCTACAAGTAGATGCAAAGGCTATCCCTGGCTTAGAAATACGGAAACTGAGACAGCACACACCAGGACTCCAATCTAAGCAGTCTACAAATTTCAGCAATGGGTAACATCTCACACTTAGTGTCTACTGAGTGCCCAATTTGAGTACCTTACAAATGTAAGTCACTACTGGTTTGCCAGAGCCCTGGGAGATAGAGATAGGCATTTTCCTGCCATCGCCTGGGGAAGAAACTGAGGTACAGATAGGGGAGGTCACACATGGAGTAAAGGCTAAGCTAGAATTCACTTCCAGCAGACTGGCCCTAGAATCCAGTTTCCTACCCAAATACCTGAAAGGTGATGTTTTCTGAAACTTTTTCATGTAGACAGTATTTTCTGAGATCTTGTTGCTGTTGTCTTTTTAAAGTCTGAGAAATGAAAAAAAATATTGATTTTGATGGGCTTCCCTCTCTGAACTGCACCTTAACCCTTCCTTGAGACTTGGGTGATTTATAAAGTTTCTTTCAGCTGTGGAATCCTGTGAACAAAATACTGTTGGCATCATGTGCCTGAGTTCCTTCTGTTCTTTTTTTTTTTTTTTTAAGATTTTATTTATTTATTTATGACAGAGAGAGAGAGAGAGAGAGAGGCAGAGACACAGGAAGAGGTAGAAGCAGGCTCCATGCAGGGAGCCTGACGCGGGGCTTGATCCCGGGTCTCCAGCATCAGGCCCTGGGCTGAAGGTGGTGCTAAACTGCTGAACCACCGGGGCTGCCCTCCTGTTCTTTTAACACATCTTTATTGTTGTGTTTTTACATGTGTTTGAATTGTATGCTACATCATTTTATTATTGTAATGATTGCTTACATTGTTTATGTTAAGCCTTTATTGAGCATTATTGTTATTATTGAGCATTTCTTTTTTGTACATGCTGGGTGCTAGGCTGAAGTGCATTCCTTGGTTTCCTGTATTTAATCTTCACACAAGGCTTTGCTTCTAAATATGGTTACTTTGCCTAGCTGACAGACGAAGAAACTGAAGAAACACTTAGAACTTTATTCAAATCACACAACCTGGGCAGCCCGGGTGGCTCAGCCGTTTAGCGCTGCCTTCAGCCCAGGGCCTGATCCTGGAGACCCAGGATCAAGTCCCTTGTCGGGCTCCCTGCATGGAGCCTGCTTCTCTCTCTGCCCCCCCTCTCTCTGCCTGCCCCCCCCCCGTCTCTAACAAATAAATTTTTAAAATCTTAAAAAAAAATTACACAACCAGTAATTGGCAGATCTTGGGATCAAACCCAGAAAACCTTGTTCTGAAACCCTGAAGTCCAGTCCCCTTACCACTTTGCCGTAAATGTGTGGGTTTCACATGAGAAAGAGATCAGATGTAAGCAAAGATGGATACTTACTTGACCTGTATATAAAATGGTGAAATGAGGAGCATATAAATGATGTACCTGCCTAAAATCATGTCTTTCTGATGTAGCCAAGTGGTAATTTCCAAGTGAGAACTTTCCCCTTAAGTTTTGAATGTGAGGCCAAAAGAGAAGCTTAACATATGACTAGAGGGAACAATTCTTTAAATACTTCTTCCCTAAGCCAGTAGGTTATGTCCTTGCCTCTAACAGAATCCTGAAGGAATACACTTGGGATATCTGAAATGTGGGTGAGGCTTTTAGAACTTTGTTTATGACTGAGACAGAAGTGGGTGAGGTGTCACCAGGCCTGGAGTATGTGCATGTAGAGCTTGGAATGTGTGTGTGCATGGTGGCCTCAAGCAGGTAAGGGGTCGCAGAGAGTTTGGTTTCAGACTCTAGAGAAAGCATATTATGTATAGGGAAAGAAGTGGCCAATTGAATATAAGAGAGCATTAAAGAAGAAATATGACCCAACTCGTCTGCCTCGATTTAGTCATAAGCTGAGGGCCTGAGATTGTCTTGAGGATGGTCCCTACTTAGGAAATGCCTAGAAATGTTAAAGTAGTGGGAAATGACTTTTAATAAAATCATGGATTTAGAAGGCTTGTGAAGTTGTCTAGCCTAAGCTTCGGCCAGTGCACAAGCCATGTGAATTGCCTCAGACAGCAGCTATTCAGCCATTCAGTTAAAGGTCAGCCCAGAATGAGATTCCACAATCATCATTCCACTGATGACCAGTACTCGCTCCCAAGAAAGCCATTACTTATCTAAATCCTTGTACGTCAATTTAATCTCCACCTTGCCCTCCAGAATGATGAAACAGGGATTATCATCATCCACCTAAAAGACCTTCATGTTCCTGGAGCTGTCACTAAATCACCCCATAATCTCTCTTTTTCCAATGCTATCCCTTTGGTTCCTTCAGTCTCATCCTTTTTGTCTGGTTTCCTTTCTCAACTGCACATCTGCCAACACAGAAGAAGGCCTAGTGTCATTTATGAGATTCATAGTAGTCGTACCAGATGGAAAATGACTGTCATCATTTACTATTGCTTAGAAGTGGAGAAGTAAAATATGTGCCCACAGTTAGGTTAAGCATTTTGTGAATAACAAGGAAGCCCCAAGCATATTAACATTCCTTACAAATTTACAAACTTACTTTGTTTATCTGGGTCTTGATCCTTAATGACAAAAGCAATATTGGCAATAGTAGTCTTATAAAGTGCTATTGTGAGGATGAATCGATAACATTTGAGGATGTTTACCACTCATCAATGCTATGAATACCATTCGTAATCAGGAACCTTACATCTGTGTCCATATGAAGCAGCTATTTGTGAAGGGCGATTACATTATTCATTTTAATCAACATTTACAATTGTCGAAATTGACTAACCTTTTTGTAATTTGTCCACAGAAACGTAACCTGGAATAGCTTAGCTATCCCAGATACGCACTGCTCACCAGAGCTGGAGGAGGGCTACCAGTGCCCCCCAGGATTTAAATGCATGGACCTGGAAGACCTGGGACTTAGCAGGCAAGAGCTGGGCTACAGTGGCTTTAATGAGATAGGTCTGTCTGTCTTACCGCTAAAACACATTTTCAGTTTCTATTTTACAATGTTTGTGAAATGGAGAGAATACTTATATGATTGATATTTTCTGTTAAGATTGGCTATATAGCATTAAAGATTTTAATCGTGCTCCTAGATGGTAATATATTCCACCCTGCAGTCTGCAGAGTACACCCTGCTTATCTGGATGGTTACTCAGCAGTGTTTGTATAGAGTTAAAGATCCCTGATTTTAGATTATTTTGATTCCTAATTATAGTACTTAGAAATACTTCATTGAGCAAGGTTCAGAACTTGTTGATTCAAAGATAAATAAGACTTGGGTTTCCTTCCACATGTAACTGTACCCCAGTAGGCAAGGTAAGTTTTACATCTCTGAAAAAGTAGCCATTGAAGAATGCATAAGAGCTTTCTGGAATAGAAGACAGCTAAGGAAATACTTAATGAATATCCATCAACTGTATAATAGATGTGTGGGAAGTGCTTACACATGGATATGATGTTCTCAAATGTATGCATTTGTTTCTGGTTTGTCCTGTGAAGTCCTGAAATGTGCCATTATATATAGTAATGAAAGTACGTAGCATATGCTGTTTATTTGATATCATTACATTTATTACAACTCCATGCAAGTTGCACAAATTTCATTATTGAAACAAAAGAACATGGAATTCTAAACAATTGTTTTATGCTTTGAGTATTTGTCTTGGCCAGCTCAGGCTGCCATACCAAAATAACAGCCCAGGTGGTGTGAATAACATAAATTCATTTCTCCAGTCTGGAGTCTGGAAGTCCCAAGATCAGGGTGCCAACATGGTTGGTTCTGGTGAGGCCCCTATCCTTGCTTGAACATGGCTGTCTTCTCACCATGTTCTTACATGGTGGTGGGAGTGGAGAGAAAGAGAATGGGAAGAAGGGAGGGAGGGAGGAAGAGGGAGAAGACCCTCTGGCCTCTTCTTGTAAGGGAAATAATCTCATCATGAGAGTCTCACTTTCATGACTTTATCTAAATTGAATCAACCTTCCAAAGGCCCCATTTTCTAATACTATGGCCCTGGCAGTTAGGACTTCAACATGTGGATTTGGGATTGGGGGGATCACAAACATTAAGTCCATAACAGAATTGTTATCAGAATCATTTGAAAAAAACAAACAATTTTTCCTTAAAGTTTCAAGGCCCAGATGCATTTAAGAGAGTTCTAGACACTTTAAGCCAGGGTCTTAGAGAAAAATCTCAGTGTGTAACAGGGTGATAGCTATACTCCTTTGGAAGCCAAATCTATTTTGTGACTTTTGGTGTGGTTTCATATCTCAGTGGGCAGCTGTACAATGAAGGATTTCATGGCCTGGGAAGAGAGCATGAGTTCCTGTCAACTCTGATGGCAACTGCTATGAACCTAGCCAATCAATCTTTGCACATCAGAAACAGTGGCTAATAAATCTTCCTCTCACCCTGGCCTTCAGTCATAGCAGTTCCCAGATGGTGTCATGCAGGATGGCATAATGAGCTCTGGGCCAAGTACTGGAGTTTCAGAAAGAATATGTGAAGGTCTTGCACTGATTGAATGCTTTTCTGGTATATGAACTAAACCACAAAGCTACAGCCTTTGGATAGAAGAGAATACTGAAAAACAAGTAGTTGGTACTTGAAAAAATGAGTTTTGCAAATAACATTCCTAAATTGTTATTCTTATATTTTAATATCCCTCAGAGGTGGATTTCCAGCATTGAATTTAGACGGATAATCTTTCATCCCTTTGGCCAATGATATAATTTCTTAATGTCAAAAAATTTCGAAGCCAACAGATGTGGAAGCATTTCAATTTGCTGTACTCTCTTAAACTTATCTGGCTTTGTAATCAATCTTACATTCTTCCCCTCGGCTCCTACGAGCAGAGGACTTTTATGCATTATACCAATGACTTTCAGGGATGAGCAGGAAATCACAGGTGTAGAATAGGAGATGGGATATATAGATTTGGTAAACTGATGGAACAAGCTCCAGGAATCCTAATAGCTGAGATGCAGCTAGAATGCATGGCTTGTTAGAGCCTCTAACTCTTTCTCTTAGGGGCTAACTGGGTGTCCTCATGTCTTAGATGGAGGGTGGCCAGCATTCAGTAGTGAGGCTGCCCTTGCACAGAAACGTCCAGTCCTTTAGAAGCATGTTTCTTAACCAAATCACTTCCTGGCCATTTTGAATGCAGCAATTGTGTCTCAATTCAAAATGCTGCATTATATTCAAGTTGATTCAACTTTCTTTGCTATGACTTATAACCACTTCAACCAATGTAGGGTACTCTCATTACGGGAGAGTTTCCTCATAGAGTGTGTTGGCTTGAGAAGCCTAACTCAGAGAGAGAACCTCCCTGGGGGCAGCAGGCCCCCACTAAGGCAATAATCTTACTGTTTATTTGCACATTTATCTCCCAAGGATTTAAGCTCCTTGAAAACAGGAAGTACATCTTTTCATCTTCATGTCTTCAGGGCCTGGTGCACTGCCAGCCTCTATAAATATTTACTAATGGACTGAACAAAGTATATGTCCTTTTGAATTTAATGGTGACCAGTCATGTTTGTGTTAGGATATAGAGCCATAATAGAGAATTAAGTTGTTTTCTTGTTGTTCTTTCTCCCCATTTTGTCTCTTTTTGTTGGCAATACTCACTATTCCTCATGACTTGCTTTTCTATACAAGCTTAATTTGATCTGTTTGCTTCTTTTTCTCAAATGATGCTTGAGTTCAGTGCCATTGTATGACTAACGGTTACATAATGAAATGTTAACTTTGTACTATAATCAAAAAAATTTTAAATGGTCACTATAGTTCAGGCTGAAATGCATCTCTGTAGATACACAAATTGTGATATTTTAGATCATCTTTAAAGGCTTTATGAAAACAAAATAAAATTTTCCCCAAAAAATGAGGAAAAGAAATTATTCTCTTAGACATACATGATTATCTCTTTTTGCATGCAGTTGAATTTAAAATAATTATAGCCTAATTGTGGATATATATTTGACCAATGTACTTTATATCTAAGTAAGCATGTTTAATTTAAAAGGAGCACATTTCCTCTTCTTACTAATCAAATTGTCATACAATATATTGAATTTTAATTCACTTATAAAAGTTCATTTATAAGTTGCTTTGTGTCTCACTAAAATTTAATATTGATGATGTTGAGAAGCTGAATTTTCAAAATATATTAAAAGCTAGAGCCATTAAAGTAGAAAAATTACACAGAGCTCCAATCATAAAATAGCAAAGTAAAGACACCTTAACATCTCTAAAATCATCAAACATCAAGGAGACTGAGAAACAGAAATGCAATTTTCATATTCAAGGACTCTGAAAAATCTGTAACTAATAAACCACACATCGCAGAAGACCAGGTGTCTAACAGAATACTTCCTGAAAGGGTTCTGGCTACTGGGGACCTCAGGCAGAGCCAGCAGAATGCTGACATTCTAAAATAAAGAATATTCCCAGAGGATCAGAACAGTCCTCTGTTTGAGTCTGGGAATCAGCGTGTGGATGACCTTCCTGGACTCCATGTGGCACCTCAAAGTGGAGGCCCCTGTTCCTACAAGCAATTGGTAGAGAAGTAAAGAAGAAGATAGACCCTCAGTCTGAGGGACCCTGATGATGCTGACCCGTGTTGATGAATACAAGGCACAATTGCAATACAAGGCACCTCACCAACCTTGATGAATACAAGGCACCCTACACCTTAGGATGACCTGGGGAGTCTTTTAAAACACTCCAATTCTCAAGCACCACACCCAAACCTGTTAAATGAAAACCTTGGAAGGATCCAAGGCATAGCTGGTTTTTAGGAGCTCAAAGGTGTTCTAATGTGCATGCACAGTTATAAGCACCTGGACTGAGACAGCTGTGGTTGGTACACACACAAACACACCTATCTTAGAAAAACAAAACAAAACAAAACAAAACAAAACAAAACAAAAAAAAAACCTCCTTTCTCTCTCCCACAGTGCTACCTAACAAATACCTGGCCCTCTAAAATTGATTTCACAGGTGAGTAACAATCAAAAAGAATGAAAACCATGTCTATAGAAATGCATTTTTCAGTATGTTTAAAACTGAAAAAATATGCAAGAGATATAATCTTTAAAATTGCAGAAAAAGACAACCTAAATAAATGGATTTAAAGGGCACAACTGTCTCAGTAAATGAGCAGAGGACAATCAACACTGAGGCATTTCTTACTAAAGTTTCTGGAATTCAGAGTTAAAGAAAGCATCCAATGGGCATCCAGGAAAAATTATCGAGTCAGTTCCTTTTCTTTTTTTGCCGAGCAACGCTCAAACAGGAGTAGCCCCAGGGGAACCCAGGATCTCCAGTCAGTTCTAAGGGAAGCCATCAGAGACAACTGAAATTGTGTCAGAACTCAAGTCTAGGCTATGAGGACACAGGGCTCACAGAGCCCTCAGAGAAATAATGTGTCCAGCTCATTTGAGTTACTGTTGAAGAAGCCAAGAATTCAGAGAACTTCATTTTACATGAAGACACTCAACCAATCAAGCCTAGTCTCTGGTATCTACTCACCATAAAAACCAAAGCTAATACAACTTCAGTATTTACAGGGTATAATCTAAATATTGAAACTTACCGTCGCATAGGAGAGACAAGAAGATCATGAGAGGTAGTGTAGTAATGTTAGTGTCCTTAGACTCGGCAATAAAAAGTGTATCATTTTGTGCAACATCTGAATCATATAATAGAGGTATATGTGCACTTGCACAAGAATGCCTTACAAAGTAAAAAATCACCTATTTTAGAAAAAATTCAAAGCTCAAGATAATGACCTTGGGGTTTGGTCATACTATATAGTAATGTGGTGACCTTGGAAAAGTAATTAACCTCTTCCTGCCTCAATGTCTTTATCTGTAAGATGGCGTAAAGGATATACCTCTCTTGTAGGATTGATGTTAGAAGTGACTGAGACATTGTGCTTAGAACACTTGGCACAGAATGAGCACACGATGAGCCAGAAATTGAGCTGCACTAACAAAATAGGAATGCATCTCTTATTTGAGGAAGAAAAGACAACTTTAATAAGAGAGCAGAGCACCATGCTTTCGGATTAGCATAGCCATGTCTCATGTTATTCCCTTATGCCTACTCAGATTGCTCAGAGCAAGAGGGGGATGGAGACAAGATGTACTTCACCTTGTTTTATGTTCCTATTAACTGACAGCCCACATTTTATCTCAGTCTGATCAATGTACAGAATTCCAGAGGGCCAATTTTTGGCAGTATTTTGTCTTCATTAATCAATTATTCTTCTCTTGTTATTCTTAGAAATATATTTCCTTTTGTCCTTTCTCTCATTAGAATCTCATCCATACTTAGCCATGCCATGGAATTTTCTATAGTGTCATTGAGCTCCATGCCTATACTTTCATTTATCCCTGTGCCTTTGAGTTTTCAAGCTCACATTGAGCCACTCCCTGTCTTTAGGCAGATTGCCAATAGGCCCTCCTTCTGTAGACCTCAGAAAAGCATCCCTTGGCTCACTGAACAAAAGCCACTGCCATGCTATTTCCTGCATCGTCCTCGTCACTCTGTGGTTTACTTTCTGTCCTTCCGTAAATCCCTGTACCAAATGGTGACGGAGATGCTGCTTGCTTTTCTGGCCCTCTCTTCCATTTAAATACGTTTCCATCTTTATTTCTGGGCACCTTTCCTGCAACCCACTCTTAGACCCTCAACTAATGCAATCCTTTCCAGGATGTTTGCCTGTTTACTTGAGACCTCACATATTCCCCACATTCCAAACCTGTGGAGGAATATACATTATTGGAAGGACATATTTGGAGATCACAGAATCTGTTTAGCAGACTTTCACATTTTGTGATTGCAGTGAGAGTGGGGGTTGGGGTGAAGCACATGGTAAAAAGGTTTGGGGACAGATGAGACCCAAAACCACTATACTCTACAGGTGAAACCAAAACACTACATTAAAGTATCTGGTTTTGAAAATGTGTCTTACTTCCTTCCATTTTCTGAGTACTAAACCCTCTTTCAGGCAGTGTCTCCTTTCCTCTCTGTTTCCACATGCTTATCAACATGGGAGGCATGCAGTCTAAGACATTGTGATTTTCTGCAATGGCACTGAAAGTTGAAACTAGAGGAATTTTGACTAGAAAAGATAGTAGTCATTTGGTTCACCCACACAGTTTTATTGAGAGGGCCACTGAGCATCAGAGTGAACAAGGTCAGAGTTCTAGAGAATTCCTCACAGAGGCAGGGCTAAACTCACTTCTCCTGATTCATAGACTCCCACTAAAACTTACCATTTCCTGCAAACTTTTTACAGTTTAGATCAATGTTTAATTAAGAATAAAGCTAAAAGAATACCTTGCGAAGTTAGTTGTAATCTTAATTTTGTAGTAGAAGGTTAGCATCACTCATCTTTGGTAAGACAGTAGGTACAGAAGAAACTATCCCAACAGATGTGATATGCCAGTTAGAAAAAAAGCAACAACACATCTATCACACGTGGGAAGGAAATCACAGCAAATGCCATTAAACTGGCAATTTACTTGTCATGATCTTTCAAGAGAGGTAAGAAATTGGGTACAGCAGATGAGTACAAATCTATTCAGGTTTGAACTCTCCATTCATTGAACAGTCAGGTAAAAACAAAACATGTTCAGAGTTTTTTGTTGTTTTTTTTTTTTCATGTCTTTACTTATTTTTTTAAACTTTTTATTTTGAACTAATTTTAGATGCACATAAAAGTGACAAAATAGCACAGAGAGTTCCTTTTTACACATTACCCGGGTTCTCAGAATGGTAACTTCTTATACAACTGTACTACCTCATTACAGCTAAGACATTAATGTGACACAGTGCTATTAACTATAGTATACATCCTATTAAATTTCACCAGTTGATCCACTGATGATCTTCTTCTATCTCAGATCCTACCCAGAATCCCACATTGTACTTAGTTGTTAATTCCCTAATCTCTTCCAATCTGTAAGTTTGTCAGCTTTGTCTTTCATGACTATGCTTTCAGAAGCACTATGTAGAATGTCTCTCAATTTGGTTCTATCTGGTGTTTTCTCATAATTGGAATGAAGTTATGATCAGACTTGTTCCATAATGTGTGGCTTCCAAGAGGGAAGAGAAGTTGACCGTCTTCTTTTACTTATTTCTTTGTTATTTTTATTTTTATTATGTAAATTTCAGGTGTACAGCTTTACAATTCGAGATTTGTATACACCCAAGTGATCAAAACAGGTTTAGTTTTGATAGAACAACCCAGGAAATGACATATAAGGATAAAATTCATCCTGAGAAGTCACTTAGGAGGTAAATAGATATCAGACATTTCTTGTCATTAACCTTCAGAATCACATGAAGAAAACACAGAAGCCCAAAGTTGTAAAAATCCATAATAAACTAAATCTGATTGAAATAATTAATATAGATAGAGGAAGTCCATTAGCAAAATCAAACCATAAACAGGACATTCTGAAAATAACTAATAGAAAAAAAAATTATACATGATTTTAATGCTACCTGGACTGAATGTAGTGGACTGTTTTCCCTATTCTTTATATGCAGTAGTCAAAGGTAAAGCCAGGAAATAACAAACACTATGTTCTTATGGTGAATAATTACCCACAGATGATGTTTATTATTGTAATTACTGTCATAACTTAGGACAAGCACAGCTATCATTTATCGATTACTTATTATGTATCTAGCACCAGGCAAAAGGTTTGCTATCTGAGGTTTTTCATCCTCACAATAAACCCGTAAGGTGTCATTATCCTCAATTAAAAGTGAGGAGAATAAGATGAGAAAGAACTGATTCGCCCAAAGTCACACATGGGCCACAGTTGGGAGCCAAGTCTTGCTGCCCAAGTGCTAAGGTCAAAGCCTGCATGATCTGTGAAGTCAGCAGTGGGCCACTGCCATTCCTCATGGCTTTTCAGGACAGCTGGTTCATTAGAGGGTCTCATTATGATAGAGGAAGGGACATGTCCTCCAGCATGACAATCCACCAGACATGCTGCTTTCCCCTCCCATCACCATGTCTCTGGGACAGAAGGATAAGTGTGAAGGAGGGTGATGGTGATGCCTTGGGCAAACTGAGGACCACTCAGTGCAGGTCTCTGGCTTGCCATCTGTCCTCTCCCCGCCCTCCTGGCATACTATATGACAGAGTTGGCACATTATAAATCTGATTTCTATGTAAGAATTGACATATGAAAGAATATACCTGGGAGACAGTGCAGTTTTTTTTTTTTAAAGATTTTATTTATTTATTTATGAGAGACATACAGAGGCAGAGAAATAGGCAGAGGGAGAAGCAGGCTCCCTGCAAGGAGCCCGATGTGGGACTCGATTCCAGGACCCCGGGATCACAACCTGAGCCAAAAGCAGATGCTCAACCACTGAGCCACCCAGCTGCCCGAGACAGTGCAGTTTTACAAGATAATTTACCGAGTTATCAACATTTGGGCAAAGATTCAAGGCAGTGGCAGCAAAAATAGCAAGTATGCTTTTGATGCAAAATGAGATGATAGACACAGATGCTAGAGATGTGGGAGAGAACATCGAAATCAAGAAAAATGGGGCACCTGGGTGGCTCAGTGGTTGAATGTCTGCCTTCGGCTCAGGTTGTAATCCTGGAGTCCTGGGATCAGTCTGCATCAGGCTCCCCACAGGGAGCCTGCTTCTCCCTCTGCCTATGTCTCTGCCTCTCTCTGTATCTCTCATGAATAAATGAATAAAAAATCTTTAAAAAAAAGAAATAAGAAATATGGTATTTGGTATATTGCAATCAGGTTCACACTTATTTGAGGTAAATTTAAAGTTCCATTATGATTTATGTGCTTTCTATATGTACTTTATAGCTGTGTGCATTAATTAACTTTCTTTCTGAGATTTAATATTGCTTTTTATTTTTTTAAGACTTTATTTATTCATGAGAGACATAGACATAGGCAGAGGGAGAAGCAGGCTCCCCACAGGGAGCCCGATGTGGGACTTGATCCTGGAACTGGATCACGCCCAGAGCCAAAGGCAGATAGATGCTCAACCGCCAAGCCACCCAGGAGTTCCATCAATTTTGCTTGTTAAATACTGCAAATTAACCAACAAGTTTACTTAAAGTGATTTCGAAAATGCATATTAATTCCTTTATTAGGTATATGATGTAAAAATTATTTACCTTATTGGTCCTTTCTATTAATAAAATCATAAAGCTTTCCTTATATGCTTTCTTTAAAATATTATTAGGCCTTTATAACTACAGGTCATTAGGATCACAGAAGTCACTATGTGGATTTGGGATGCATATACAAATTTAAGGTGATGACTCATAATCTTTGAAAAATTTTTTGATGATAGGTGAATGAGCCTTTTAATAAAATGAAAAAAAAAATTCACAGTGACTGTAGTCTGCCAGATTCTCATATACTCCCAAGTCACTTCTGAAGAAGGCTATTATTGATACTGGAATTTGGGACTGATATTTTTTTCCAACAGAAAATATATTTTAGCTGTTATCCACTTTGTGGTATTTTCCTTATTTGACTTTGGGTGGTATTGACGACAAGGTACAGATTAAGCTCTCTGTATGAGTCATAAATCAGTTTTATCAAATATTGATGAGAAATAGCATCAGTGGTTTCTTTCCTCACTCGTAGTGTTCTGTGCTCGAAACTACCCCATTTCTTGCTGAAATGGGATTGCTCATAAAGCCACCTATACTGACCTAATGTTTCAGTTTTAATACAGGATTTGCTTTACTTTAAAATTCCCCCATTTTTTTCTATTGGCATTCCATTACTTTCATAATTGTCTCCTGTAAATCTGATATTAAATATGGCCATAAAATGTGATGAAAGAAAATGACTTTTACTCCAATCATAGAAGAATGTGAATTGAACTTTGCTGATGATGCTGCTAAAAATTGATTCATAGATTTAAATGATGTTAAACTGTATTTCATTCTGCAGTACGTGATATCAGAAGAAAACTTTACAAATGAATAGAGAAAGGAAGTCGTTATTTATCTATAAGTATGATTTATTGCAGAATGTACATTTTTATTGCAGTTACAAAAAGACACAGCAAAGACTAATTTGTAATATATGTAATTGAGATTTATAATACTTTGTGGAAAAGCACCAAAGACCTGTTTTCCCTGCATTAATCTTTATGTGCAGTGTTGCTCTTGGAATTACTTATTGATTTTTATGAAAACACATATTGAAGAGAGAGCTAGAGTAACAGAATTCAACCAAAAGTGCTTACCTGAATCCTTGACAATTCTATACTTGCCCTCTGAAGGAATTCATTTGTCACAGGACAAGGAAGACCTGATATATTTTTGTTAAATAATGGACAAAATCATGAGGCTTCAACAAGAGGAATAGTTGTGAAAGCTTTTGGTCAAGTACAGAGGTTTTATCCCTGGGTCCAGGCATCAGTAAATGCTCTCAGGCTATGTGCAAAGATCTGTGCTTGAAGATTTCTTTTTTTTTTTAATAAGATTTTATTTATATATTCATGAGAGACACAGAGAGAGAGGCAGAGACACAGACAGAGGGAGAAGCAGGCTCCCCAAAGGAAGCCTGATGTGGGACTTGATCCCAAGACCTGGGATCACACCCTGGGCTGAAGGCAGATGGTCAACCACTGAGCCACCCAAGCCCCCTTGTGCTTGAGGATTTCTAAAGGAACTAAGGCTTCATTAGATTCTCAAACAGGGTCACAGACTTACTTAAACTGAAATTAGATATGCAGATACTATTCAGAATATTAGGAAGGCAGGGGGTCTAAAGATAGAAATTGCAGACGTGATTTTTAAGGATATCCATAGTCTGGCGTCCAGCAGGTACTTAGGAGTTCTTTTTGAATGGATTTAGAAGAGACAGCTGGGGAGGGATTTGCCATTGCACAGTGAAAGAAGGGATTTTAAAAGTGGATTTTGAGGGCAGAAGTCATGATTTTTTTTTTTACACTGAACATGGAAGACAATATTCTTTGGAAATATTTAGTGGTTTCCGAGAAATCAGCATGTTTATAGTTACATTTTAAATATTTGTAGATGACAAAAATAATACTCCAAATAGCATAAGAGGTTTTAATGAAAGTAATAAATTCTGCCACAGATAATTCCCTCCCTTCTTTCTCCTTTCTTCCTTCCTTCTTTCATCTTTATCAGTTTCATGGTTTTTAATAAAATGCTTTTAACTGTCTTCCTGCTAATAGACATTTACATGATTTTCAGTTTTTGACTACAGTGATTAATTGTGTTGAACACATGCTCACACACACATACACACATATATATCTTGTGTGCATGTGTTGTATTTTTTAAAATAGGTTCCTAGGACAATTTCTAGGTCGAAGGGTATGCATATTTTTTTATGATTTTATTTATTTATTCATGAGAGATACAGAGAGACAGAGAGACAGAGAGAGACAGAGACAGAGAGACAGAGACACAGGCAGAGGGAGAAGCAGGCTCCATGCAGGGAGCCCAATGTGGGACTTGATCCCAGGACCCTGGGATCACACCCTGGGCTGAAGGCAGATGCTCAACCACTAAGCCACACAGGTGCCCCTATCTTTATTTCTCAAAAAGATTATGAGAATTAATATCTTATTGTATGAGAGTGAATTTTAAAAAGCATAAAGGATTCTCTTTTGATATGCAAACATATTGAAGTAAAAAGAAGTAGCAGATGCCATATTGTATTTTGTCCTCTTCTGAACACCAGCTGCTCATTTTATTTTCCTTACATTCCTTCCTCCCCTTTTTCCCTGGAATGCCTCCTCCTACCAATACATGACCCACCCTGCAGGACCTGTGTTCATGCAGCTTCCCATACCTCAGCAACACTTGCCCCTCCTCTCTCTGAACTGTGACAGTTTGTCCATGGAAGTTAATGCTTCATTCTGTTTGGTTCCCACGTCTGGTGTGTGTGTCTGTGTGCCTGTGTGTGTGTCTGTTTGCATTTTACCCTTTTCTTCCCAATTAACTCATCAGATCCCAGAAGCCTCAAGCAGGAACAAAGCTCCCTGTACTTCTTGGAATGTACTTTCTAATGCTCAATGAGCCCTTTATATACTCAAGGACAGGTTGATCATATATTGATCGTATATGAATTTTATATTACATACACTGCCTTTTTAAGTCATTCTGTGGCAACTTAGTGATAGAAAATTTAAATAAAATTCAGATACAACTCCTGGCTTTTAAGTTCATTCCTCATTTGAAATTAAACGGCATCTGCCTTATGCCAGATATTCACATGAAACAAATGTGAACAGACTAGCACAGAAGTCTTGTGTTGACAGTCAAAGACACTCTCCCTGCTGGTCATGGCAGTCAGTGGAACAGAATTCCCTTGACAGTCTATGAAATTAAATTAATTTCACCAACTAATCAGCTAGACTAAAAAGGAATAATGCCATGTAGGAAAGCCCTACCCAGCTCTTCCCTCAAGGCCAATGAGGCCATAGGAGGGCCGACTTCTACCTCTCCTGGGGTTGCATGTTCTAATACCTGAGCCCTGCTTAGCAAAACTGTGTTGACAAGTGCAGAGCCTCCTCCTCTGAGGGGAAAACTCTGTGGCCCTTGAAAATGGGTTTCTACCCTGAGCCACACAGGGCTGTGGGAAAGTAGTTGGTGTCTACCCTGAGGGAGGCCACTGGATTGTGGAGACAAGAAGTCTCTTCCCTCTCTTCCCCTTTTTGCTCCTGGACTCCTCAGCTCCCATGCCCCTAGGCCTTGGGATTCAGGGATGAACCTGAAGATACTAAAACATACTTAATATACCAAGATAAAGATACCAAATAAAATAGAAATAAGTATATAAAAAATAAGTTTTAAATGCCTAATAAATATTAGTCGCCACTATTAGAACAAAGATAACTACCACAGTTGCCATTACGAAAATTATTGTTGATCAGATTCATTTCTAGATAATACGGAAAAAGTGGGATGTGTTCCCATTTTCATGAAAGTATGAGAATTTTTGGTGAATACATTCTCATAATAGATAGAAAAGGAGATTTTTTCATAAATAAGATACTCAACGAACATTTGTTATGTATTTAGGCCAGGCATCCAGGGCCTGAAATATAATGATGTAAGTCACTATAACCAAATTCCTTCCCCCAAATGAGATGTTAAAATAAAATGAGAAATGAAGGTGAAGTAAAGCTGGGAGAAAGGGTTGGTGTTTAACTGTGGTAGATCTTGCAGCTATGGGCCAGGTACAAGAGCGCATGCCCTGGTGTGCGTGCCCACACATCTTTGTTGAGGATGAGTACAAGAAAATGAAGCATGAATGCTCTAATTTGCTGCAAGTCTTATCCTCTCCTTCACCCCCAACTTGCCTTGTATCCAACATTTCTCACATTTATACAATCTGCCTAACCTCTGAGACCAAAGCTTTTGTTATGTCTGATGATCGAAAATGCTGGCTTGAGAATTGTTTTTATTTTAGCTTTTGTTAAAGAAGGTTTTTAATGACATAGATTAAGTGTACTGCCATCCTTTTATTCCTGGTCAGATATGCCTCCTTCTTATCCACTTTTCTGAGAATGTCTTTATCTTATTTTTTACTAATAGCTTGACTGAGTAGAGAACTCTTAGTTGGTAATTAGTTTCTCCCCAAACTTTGACATCATTCCCTTGTATTCTGGAATACAACCCTCCTGTGAGTCTAATTGTAGTACTTTAGTGTTTTTGTTTTTATGTTGTTGTTATTGTTGTTGTTGTTAACATATCTGTGTTTTTTCTTTGACAGTTTTTAAGATTTACTGCTTGTCTTTGCAATGTTATGGCCTTACTTACATTTAGGCAGGCTCTTCATCTTTTTTCTAGTAAGGGTTTTTTTTTGTTTGTTTGTTTTTGTTTTTGTCTAGGAGACTCATGCCTTTTTTTCCTGGAGATTTTTGGGTGTTATCTTTACAAATCCTGGTGTATTGTTCTTCATTCTCTCTATTCTTTATTTTCTAGAATACTGATTACAGCTTGTTAAACCTTCTTCCATTTCCCATGTTGTAGATTTTGCTTACTAACTTCTGTCTTCTAACTTTCTAACTTCTAACTTCTCTCTACTTAGTGCATTTGTCTTCTCTACCCTTCCATTAGACATCTTTTTGTATCATTTCCATATCTCATAAAGTTTTTTACATATTTTCCTCCTCAACTTCTTTGCTGAACTCTGGATAATTTTCTTCCTCAGTGTGTCTGCTCTGCTATCCACCTTATTCATGGGACTCTTTGTCCCAACATCTACAACCTGTTTATCTAGATTTTCTGTTTAACGTTTTCAGATATGGCTGTTATTTTATGTCATAGCTCTGTTCTTAACCATTTTCTTTCTAACCATTTATCTCTTTAAACGTTTTAAACATGTTTATTTTTAAGTATATATATATTTTTATTGAGGTTTGATTTGCCAACGTGTAGTATGACACCCAGTGCTCATCCTGTCAGGTGCCCTCCTCAGTTCCTGTCACCCGGTCACCCTATCCCCCTGCCCGCCTCCCCTTCCACTACCCCTGTTCATTTCCCAGAGTTAGGAGTCTCTCGTGTTTTGTCACCCTCTCTAATTTTTCCCACTCATTTTCCCTCCTTTCCCCTATGATCCCTTTCACTATTTTTTATATTCCCCGTATGAGTGAAACCATATAATGATTGTCTTTCTCTGATTAACTTACTCCACTCAGCATTATACCCTCCAGTTCCATCCATGTCGAAGCAAATGGTGGGTATTCGTCCTTTCTGATGGCTGAGTAATATTCCATTGTATGTATAGACTACATGTTCCTTATCCATTCATCTTTTGATGGACACTGAGGCTCCTTCTTTAGAATTTCTTTATGATTTTTCCCCATCTTCTAATTCTCCATTGTAATAGTTGATTTTCTTCAATGGTTTGTAGTGTGTTTGGCTCTAGTGCAATTCCAGTGAAGTTTTCTTTCTATCTGAGGTCAGTGTTGCTGGAATTCCAGGATTAGTAACCAATTCTGGACTAGTCCTTATGTTACCTTTGTGGCTTGTGGGAGGAGAGAGGAGTGACCCTTGAGCTACTGTAGTGTAGAGGACAGTGTAAATTTGGAATATACACTTTGATTGGCTCAGGTTTGGGGTCCTAGTGTCTCTTAGGAGACTCTTGGCCTCTGTGTGGATCTGGACAGAAGTCCAGCAACTTTCTGCTTGCCTGACCAGGAAAGCAGTGTTCTTCTGGTCTCCATTTAAAATGCAGAGCAGCCTTTGTGGAACTTCCAGCTTTTCAGACACACCTCAGCTCAGCATCAGCCTCCTGTCCTCCAATAGCAGCAGAAGCCCAGCCCCCAGCCCTTAGGGTCATATTGACTCTGAGTATATATCTGTGACCCATCTAGACTTCAGCTTCTGCTCATGGCTCTCATTCTGTGTTCTATCACACTCTCTGCCCGCTGGATATTGGGCTTGCTTTTGGGCTTATTTATGCACTCCAAAATTATTTTGCTTTATTCATCTGTTTCCTTGTGTTGGTTGGGCACGGGGTCAAGAGGATGAAGGAAGGAAGTTTCTAAATAAACATAGTCCAGCAAATTGACATGAAGCCTTATTTTATATATGATGTATATGATAATTTTCATAATTATGCAGTTTTTCTTTCTCTGATATGATCATGCACACCTATTTTTATATTCAAAAATATACTTTATGCATTTTCAGCATGAATTCTTAAAATTTGGTAAGTATGTACAAGAATTTTTAATTTTTACAAAATTCTATGTCAGTATCATTGTTCTTTTTTGCCTTTGAATTTTATACTAATCTCTGTGCAGGTAAAACTATCTCTCTGCACTTGCTATGTAAAGACAAAATCTATGAGGGGGAGAGTGGGGACTGCAAATAAGCAACAGTAGGGATTGAGCACTGAGGTTAATTAAATCCTGATGGTTTGAAACTGGGGTTCTTAATCTTCATATTAATTGCAGCAAATATTCATATGCCTTCTCCCACCATGTCAGTGCTTTAGCAAGTAAGTAAAAAAAAAAAAATAAATGAAAATAAAATAAAAAAGCCTAATCGGGATTTACCTAAATATAAAACAAATAAAGGTTCTTAGGCAATTCTTACTCATGTGTGTCTAATAGAAGATAAGCTATATTTGCCCAGGGAGTTATATTACTTTATTTTGAAACTACTAGTGACTACAAATCTTGACACCAAATTGAAGTTGAACTGAAGGAGACTAATTTTAAGTAAAGACTACTTGGGGGATCCCTGGGTGGCACAGCGGTTTGGCGCCTGCCTTTGGCCCAGGGCGCGATCCTGGAGACCCGGGATCGAATCCCACGTTGGGCTCCCGGTGCATGGAGCCTGCTTCTCCCTCTGCCTATGTCTCTGCCTCTCTCTCTCTCTCTGTGTGTGTGTGACTATCATAAAAAAAAAAAAAAAAAGACTACTTGGGGCTAAGTATCACAGGTGAGGAATATCACCTCCTCATCCTATCACCACATGCATGACATTAACTCCACCTAACCAATGCTGAGATGCAGAGAAGGAAAGAACTTCTTTCCTGGGGGATGAGGGGAAAGTCTGCATTCCTAGTCTCCAGTATAAAGCTACAGATGTGGGCATCCTGTGGGTGCTCAGGTGGGGATAAGAGAAGGACTCAGTTTCAGGATACAATCTGTAACTCAGTAGTGGGTGACATAGGACAAGTTATTTAACCTCCCTCTGTCTGCAAAATCAGGGTAATAATTATACATAACTCAGAGACTAGTAGATTCTATTATTCTCATGTTCATGCCTAAGAGCCCACAGTAAAATTTAACTATAGTCATGATTATCATTTTTATTAGATATGTTATCAAGTAAATGAATGAGTGAATTATAAAATACACTATTCTAAGATCACACAAGTTAGAAAGTGAGAGGAAAATCATCCAATATCTATATTCTTTCTAAGATACCAGCTTACCTTCTTTTAGTCTTGGCAAAACACTTAGGCTCATACAACATAATTTAACAATATATTCACATTTTATTGTGCTAGTGTATGCCGCATTTACTGGTATATTCTTTCCTCCATGTGCATTTTTCTGGAATTTTCTCTGGAAATAAAATGTTAAATACTTTCCTAGGGACCCCTGGGTGGCTAGCACCTGCCCTTGACCCTGCCCTTGACCCAGGGCGTGGTCCTGGAGTCCCAGGATCAAGTCCCACATCGGGCTCCCTGCATGGAGCCTGCTTCTCCCTCTGCCTGTGTCTCTGCCTCTCTCTCTCTCTGTGTATAAAATCTTAAAGAAAAAGAAATATTTTCCTATTTCCTGAAGTCAGATGCTGCCAGTAAAGCCCATTCAAAGCTGAGATGCTTTGTCTTTGCTAAGCTTCTAAAGAGTTAAAGCAGTGCTGAAGTTGAATGTTTGCCGTTGACTAGAGCAGGAATCAGCAAACCATGGCTGGTGGGCCAAATCCTGCTTACTGCCTGACTTTGTAAATAAAGTTTAATGCAACTCCATGCCTATTTGTTTATCTATGGTCCATGGCTGCTTTATGATGCTACACAGGTTTCTACAGTTCCAACAGAAATCCTATGGCCCCCAGAGCCTACAATATTTACCATCTGATCTTTACAGAGGAAGTTTGCCAACCCCTAGACTAGACTAAAGGTAGGAAAAAGTGCTCATGTCATGCTTAAAAAAAAAAAAGATTTTATTTATTTATTTGACAGAGCAAGAGAACATAAGCAGGAGGAATAGCGGAGGGAGAGGGAGAAGCATACACCTTACTGATTGCAGCAGAGCCTGACTCGGGGCTCAATCCCAGGACACTGGGATCATGACCTGAGCCAACGGCAGACACTTAACTGACTGAGCCACCTAGGCGCCCCCTCATGCTTCTTTTTTATTACATCTATTATATCTTCCCACAGCTGCCTAGACTCCTTGACAATCTTCATGTTTGCCTCTTCTTATATCCCTTGGATTTAGAAAGCCAGAGATCATAACACATCTGTGATTTTGTCTAGGTTCATGAGAGTCCAATACTGGCCTTCCTTCCCCTAATCAAAGTTCCTTAAACTCTAAACAGGAGATTTGCAAAGAAAGGTTATCCTGGTTGTATATAACTCTGAAAGTCACCTCCTCTCTGTGGTCTCATAAATAAACAGGCTACTGAATCTGTGATTGGTGTTAAGAAAGGAATTTTTGAAGAATAGGTGACACACTAGATATAAAATCCAATGAATCTTGATTGGATTTAATCAGATGGGTATTCTTAATATGGGGAGAAGTCCTAATGGTTAAAGAAATCTGCTTTGAAACTCAGAATCAAAATACTGTTATTCCCCAGTGCCTCATTCTAGCCAGAAAAAGTTACTGAAAATGAGTAAAAGAAGGGGAAAAGATTATTATATTTACAAAAGACCAATAAAAACAACATAAAATAGAATTTCTGAAGACAGTTTGTCTGGCAGATGTAATTTGCTCATTGCTATGTTGCACTTACTGGGGTTTTTGAACTCAGGAATGTCTGAAAGACTTGACATGGATGGTCACCATTTCTGAGCAATGATTCAAGTGAGGATTGTAGGCTTCTTTTTTTCAAATTATTTTTGAAAGTTAAATTTAAGTTAAATTTAGTTAACATATTCTGTATTATTAGTGACAGGGGTAGAATTCAGTGATTCATCAGTTGCATATCACTCCCAGCACTCATCACATCACATGCGCTCCTTAATGCCCATCCCCTTACCACCACCCCCCAGCAACCGTCAGTTTGTTTCCTATGGTTAGGAGTCTCTTATGATTTGTCTCCCTCTCTGATTTTTGTCTTATTTTATTTTTTGTTCCCTTCCCCTATGGTCTTCTGTTTTGTTTCTTAAATTCCACATGAGTGAAATCATATGGTAGTTGTCTTTCTCTGACTCATTTCACTCAGATAGTCTTCTGATAGTCATTCATTCCTTATTGATTCAGCACATATTTATTGAGAACCTACTACATGTTAGGTACTATGTTCGCTACTTTAAGGCACCAAGTAAGCGCTAATACAGAACCGCAGATGGATGGCATTATATTTTCATTTTATTAAAAATTCATTCTTGGGACGCCTGGGTGGCTCAGTGGTTGAACGTCTACCCTTGACTCAGGTCGTGATTCCGGGGTCCTGGGATCGAGTTCCACATGGGGCTCCCAAAGGGAGCCTGCTTCTCCCTCAATGTCTCTGCCTCTCTCTGTGTGTCTATCATGAATAAATAAATAAAACCTTTTTAAAAATTCATTCTTGCCTGTAAGTTAATTTCCTCATGAAAAGATTACTTGTTTCAGGCTTTGGTACTCCAATTGTGTATTTAATTTTTTTGGCTAGCCTAAGGATAGCGCTTGATTTCAAGAAATAAATTGCCGAACAGGATTTTCATTGAATTTTTTTTTTTAAAAGAGGAAACTTGTAGGCCAAAACAACAAATAAAATCTAAACTCATGTTATTTAATAAAACAAGGTCATTTAGGCATTAGCAGAGTTTGGCAAAGTCTCAAGTCTCAAGCAATTTTCTAAAATGAAACTATTTTCTTCTTTCAGTCAGTTTAAAAGAAATGCCTTGTGCTCATTTTTGGTGGTGGGGGTGAATTGAATTTTATGAAGCTCTGTAAAATGAGGCCAGAATGAACAGAAATTGAGTCAAAATAATGGATGGCACATCTTACTGCTCTTACTGTCTTGTTTCTGGCCGCGCCACATTCTAACCTAAGGGCAGACACCTGGAGGGATTCATTAGCTTGCAGCTGTCCGCGATTAGTCTGCAAAGACTAAAAAGAAAATCAGCCACAAGAAAGCCGCTGGTACTGGTCTGGAAGATGAACAAAGGAAGGCAGCAGCTGGTAGGGAAACACACAGTTGGCTGAGACCTTTTACAGAGGGGTTGAGAGGCCCTAGGCCCCTGGAAATGGAACCTGGGAGCAAAGTCTTGATGGCAGACAGCCTGGAATCAAGGGGCAGCAGCTGGCTGTTTTGTGTTGAGGAGCGACATTCAAGGGGACTTACAAGTTGTGTTGTACCAGCGACCATTATCCACGTTAGTAAGGGAAGAGATATTAGCATTTATTCAGTGCCTACATTGTGCCAAGTACCACAAGAGGTGCTTTCACCTAGTCAGTCAGCTAAGCTGGTGTGCAAAGCAGCCCTTCCGTGTGTTAGCTTCTACGGGTCAAAGTGTAGCCTGACAGGTGGAAGTGCCTCTGGCCATCTCTGTTTTTACATTTGTTCAACACATTTCATAAAATCAACCTAATTGTTCATTTCTTATCTGTAGTCTGTACTGTTTCATGTGGAAGATGCATACCTTTTGATACCATTCTAAATTGGTTAGTCTGATACAGAGCCATCGTGAGGCTCTGGACAGACAGCAAGGTGTTAGGGTTGCTAGGGACTGTCTTGTGCAGAAGCTTAATCCTTTGAAGAAAAATATAGCGTGCGTAAAGGTGATTGTCAGGGGGGAAAAAAGAGCTGCTGGATAAAAAAATGTTCTTAAAGTGTATTTATTACATAACCTGGTAAAATATTTTAAATTCCGGTATTACTAAGTTTTAATGGTTCCTTTTCTTTTTGCAGAAGGGAAGCCCACTAAAATGTTATTGATATTATTTTTATTTACTGAGTTGAATATTTGCTGTGTGGTAGTATAAGTAATGTCATCATAATTTACTCCGCTACAAGCACGTTGAGATGTGTGATGAGTACTCAAATTATTTTAATTGATAGTAACCCAAAGAGAATTGTGAAGTATATAAGCGATTTTTTCCCTGATAGTAAAAATTTGACCCTCTGATTGCATAATTAATACAATTATATTGATAAGTATATTCCCACAATGTTAATATACAAAGTTATTAATAGAGTAAGTTTCATTTCCCTTAGATCTCTGGGTGATGAGGCATTTTGATGAACTCAGCGTTACACTTTTTATTCAGTACAGACACGTGCCTTTGGTGTGATACTGCACAGCAAAATGGCAGAACACAAAAATAAGGATTGGGGAAAATACCATATCTTACCAAAGACAGATCTTCAGACAGTGAGTATGTACATAGGCCATCCACAAAGTGAGCATCCTAGGAAAAGGATCACATGAGAATACATAGATTCATGAGTTGCATGTTAGTACATATGACTACACCCCTCATTTATCTCACCTCCCAGATTCATGGCAAATTTGAGGCTGATTTTTCCTTCCCATCTAGAGTCCATTATAAAAGCTCTGTTTGTTTTTTTTTAATTTTTATTTATTTATGATAGTCACAGAGAGAGAGAGAGAGAGAGGCAGAGACATAGGCAGAGGGAGAAGCAGGCTCCATGCACCGGGAGCCCGACGTGGGATTCGATCTGGGGTCCCCAGGATCGCGCCCTGGGCCAAAGGCAGGCGCCAAACCACTGCGCCACCCAGGGATCCCAAAGCTCTGTTTTTATAGATTGTGAATAGTAACCAATAATTGAGCTGAGCCTGCTGAGGCTATAGGCAGATGATAATATTTACATGTGAGACTTTTTGTTCTACCCTTTAAATCAGACAAATACTTTCAGGTGTATTTTTTAGTCTTTAGCTTTTTCTCCAGCTTTATTGACATATAACATTGTGTAAGTTTCAGGTGTGCACTGTGATATATATATATATATATCCAAATGACTACAGTATAAGGCTATTTTAAAAAACTGATTTAAATGAGTGCAATCACCATGGACTCAGGAAACACAATCTTAGAAATAATTTTTGAAAAGATGGAATAGTAACAAGGGGCCTGTGGAAATAGAATCTGAGAACTTCTGCTGAATCAGTAAGGTTGCACTGCATTGTTCACATCCAGAATTGTGGAGTACAGATTGGTTGGTGATGTCAACAGATTATAGCATTAAATTTGTAATTTGTTTGGCAAATCTTGACAACTCAGGGATATTTATTCTATTTAGGACAAGTGGCTGTGACAAGTGACGCATAAAAATTTGAGTTATTTAAGCCTTGTCATCTGCTAAGATTCGGCAAGCTCATTATTAATAAATCTTGGTGTACTGCCTACTATCCCAAGTTAATTATTTCTTGACTAATGTTTGGTATATTGATATGATTAACAGCTGTTTTATGTTAAGTAAGCATGTATTAAATGAAATCACAATGTTACTATGTTATAAGAAACTGTTAAGAAAGATGGTGAATTATGATTGTTATTTTGTTGGAATACAGTTTTAGAATTTTTAAAGATTCGTTCAACAAAACAGACTTATCTTTAAAATATATACACTCAGACATGTTTAAATTATTTTCAATAATTTTATAGCTGTTTAAGCAAATGATTCCTGCATAAATCACATACGATAGAAATGAGGGAGGAAACTATGTTAGATCATTGACTCTGATTTTCTGCTAGGATACAGACTTCAAATTAAAGGCACATCAAACATGGAACAGATGATTTCTTTGAGAGTCTATTTAAACATACTAAATTAATGGATTGAAAATATTTTTAAAATTCTTGTTCTTTGAGGTTGGTATAAAATCATACATCAAAGTAAGGAATTTTACACTGATACTGATGAAGTTACATACTTTTGAATCTAGCAGTTGTATATGTGACATGTTGTAAAATGTATTGTGTACACTGTCAAGTAATTTACACACTATTATTTGCACATTTTTATCATCTGGACTTTTTTACTTTGTATATTTGTGCATTGTCAACTGATTTGCATAATAGGGAGAATCAAGGTATATAATTATAAATACATTTGTGTGGATTCTGTATATCCCACATGCAAGTATACATTCACATACATATACAAACATACTCCATAAAACTAGATCCAGGTAATACATACAAAGGCAGTATCATTGAAAAGATTAATTGACTGGAAAAAATCCTATAAGCATATGGTTGTCCTGATAGTGATATATGAATAGATATTGCATTTTTTCAACGTGTTTGACTTGTAAAGTGAAGGAGTTCTATAAAACTTTAGAGTCTGCTTTATAATCCATATGTTTCTTTAACTTTAAAAAATTCAATTACATAAGAAATAATTTCATTCTTTTTAAAAAATGTTAAAACAGTGGTCTTTTTTGATGACTACGTCCAATTTTGGTTCCCTTTCCAGTATCTCTAAGATAACATTATTATGGGTTTGAACTGTATCCTTTCAGACTTTAAATTCATCTGCATATGGATCTGCATAAGTATGTTTTCATAAGTTATACATAGTGCTGTTTCCATATTATTCTCATGAATAAATATGCATTTTCTTCATTTAGTTTAGCACCTACGTAATCTTTTGTTCTAAGACTGTCAAACATTTTATTTAGTCATTCTACAACTGAGGGATGTCTTTTTCTCTTGAGTGTGATTACTAACATTGGAGCACTAAATATTTTTGCATGATTCTTCTTGTATAAAAGATATGTGGAAATAGAAGTGTCAGGTATGTATGTTTTTACTTTTTATAGATACTTCTAAATTGGTCCTATAAATTTCCATTATCATTCTTGAGTATGTTTTCCTTCTAACATGTCTATATTTCATGATCTCGAACTTTTAAATTTTAGCCACTCAAATGAGTGTGAAAAGATATTTCTATACCTTTTTAGTAATTGGTGAGGTTTTTTATCAAGTAGCATCTTCTCCTATGTTTATTGACCAATCAGATTTCTTCTTCTATAAATTGCCAGTTCATATACTTTGCCCATTTTTCTCCTGGGTTGTTTGCCCTATTCTTATATATGTTCTGGATACTTGACTTTGTCATTTGTTTTCAGGCTGTAGTACTTTACAGTTATGAAAGTATAAAATGCTAGAAGCCTAGAACACAGAAATGTACAAGGGGTTCTAAGCAGAAGCCTTGTTCTAAATAAGGATTTGGCTGGTGGGAAGAAAGGAAAGAAAAGAACATGAAGTATCATAGATGAAAGACTTAGCACAAATGGGCAATGCAGAATCAGTAATGATTTTGTCATAGTAAGAGCACCATAGAATGATATTGTCACCTGTATCCTGATTGAGAAAAAAACCAACAGGGCTGCTCCATAGACTGGCAAATCCCATTACTACTTTCTTCTAACCCTGGGGAAGTATTGCCAGAGTAGAAAAAGTTATGTGGCAAAGGATGATATTAAGAGGATGTTAGAATAAAAAAAGGGGGTGCCTGGGTGGCTTATTTGGTTGAGTAGCCCGCTCTTGATTTGAGCTCAGGTCATGGTCTCAGGGACCTGGGATCAAGCCCCACCTCAGGCTCTGCACTCAGCTGAGTGGGGAGTCTACTTCAGGATTCTCTCTTTCCCTCTCCCTCTGCTCCTCCCCCTGCTCTCTCTCTCTCACTCAAATACATCTTTAAAAAAAGAATTTTAAAAAAGGAGAAATAGACGTAGCAAGAGAGGCAGATTTGATAGCATAAGAAATAATACTGAATAAGTTCATCTTGGGCATCTGTTGGGAACAAGGATGGAGCTCTGAAAGCTAACTGCCATCGGTAACAAAAAGCCTTTGAGACAGATTCAAGAACATGAAAGACTGGTAATGGCCCATTCCTTACAATCAGTGTCTTAAAAGGCAGTAAACTGTCTAATGGGATATAAAAGTAGAGCCTTTTTTTCTTCCTCCACCCTAATATTCTCCTATAAAAAGCTAACTTTATATGGTGCTGGAAATAATAGCACACAGCAAGAACTATGCTATGTGGCATTATTGAGCATCTCAAGTGTCAAAAAGGTACAAAGCCAAAAACCAAATGACTTAAGCACAGAAAATGTACCAGGATTTGTGATTTTACTTTTAAAACAAATACAGAGGGGGAAAGAACCCAACTTTAATCTAAAATCAAACCTAAAATGACAGCCAGAGGTTTTCTAACACATATTTTATTTATGAACATTGGGAACTCCTAATTTCCTCATGTTCTATTAATTTCAGTGACTTGTAATTTGAGGAAGCTGGTAAAGTCTTATAAAATTCTTCATAACTGAGAAGCTGCCCCACATATAGGTAAGACCTTATTTGTTCTTGTTGTAAGCTGAATACCTAAAGTATACTGAATAACCTAGCATATATGCAATACAAACAAGCACAAAAGGGTAGAAGATAGAACTTATCTGGATGCCCATAAAAGATCTCACACAGGAATGAGAAATGAGATAGGCAGGGAGAACGGGAGACAGTCACTATCAAGGGAAACATAAAAAGAATTTGATTTCAGGGGTTATGGCCTTGAGATTGGTTTCAAAAGAAAAATGCTTGTTTACAAATACATAGATTCTCAGGGAATATATAACTATTTTTAAGAAAGTATATTTTATATTGATAAATTTTCATAGCATTGGACTATAATATAAAAGTAAAATTATAACTAGATATATTTCCTAATATTAGTAGAGTCCACATTTTAAAAGGCATCTAAATGCAGCCTTGTTTGCTTCTTATATATACAAGAAAATCCTTTGTTTACACAAGTGAGTATTTTCTAACTAAATGAGTGCTAATGTGTACAGAAAATATACACGGCTGCTTGATTTAAAATGTTTGTCTCATAACAAGAGTAAAATATATATCCTAGGAATGTTTGAAAGTGTAAAATAAAGGTGTGTAACAAAAAGAAATCCTTTTGGAAGCAAGGTTTATATATTTTCCAAAAATGAAATATAATAAAATATATTTTAGTCCAGTATTCTGAACGTGATTAAATCTCTTTGATTCTGGAGGTAATACACTTCCTGAGCATTTCACCATTTAAAGCAGAACATTTGATCTTTAAGAGGGTCTGGAGGGCCTGTATGATTGAGTCAAATCAGTCCTGATACCATCACAGGTCTGGCACAGGGTGAAGTGAGGCTCAAACGAGAGGGGGCTGAGAAGAACAGACAGGAGAGGTTGGAGGAACGGAAAGATCCTCATGATGAGGTTTGCTGAATATAGCAGCTTAGGAGTGAAAAAGTCCAACTGCCAGCAAAGAAAAGAGTTTCTGAACACTTCTCATGTCTGGCTGCACACTTGGGGGTTGCCTCCACTCACCTGCTAAGAGCCTCCCCTGACAGCTTCATTATTTCACATTCACATCCAGCTTGAGATGCATTAAGTCTGCAGGTACTTCCCCCTAAGTAGAGCCAGGTTATGATTCCCAGTCTATATAACTCATGGTAACATTTGGTCACACTTTACCCACAGTTGGGTGTGCATTTGGTTCTTACTTCGGTTCAAGTTTATTGAGTTTGAAGGGTAGTTGGAGATTTGTTTTTATGGGTCATCTGTCAGCTTTGAGGAAGACCACTATGTATGACAACAATCTTGCCCAGTGTCATAGTTATTCTACAAATGGGTTATTTTAGTTATACCCACAAGGCTTTTTTAAAAATTTAAACATTAATTTTGAATTTTAGGGATCTCTTATTGGTAAGTTACCAAAAATGGTAGTGTTTTCTTAAGGAATTTCTGATCTGGACTTCCTTAGTTCCATATAATTCTTGCCTCCATCCTGCTACTGGTAAAATGGGCATCAAGTCCACAGATCTTGAATTTAATGGCATTTTTTTGCTTAGGAGCCAAGTCATTAAAAAAAAAATTGATGTCGGATATATCTCCCTAACTAAGAATGCTAGATGCTTCTTCACATAATTAGATTTCCCTAACCAGAAACATTATTCTCTGATGACAGTGGAAAATGCCAAACACACCAGCTTCACTGTGTTCACCTAACGAGGGCCTTGATAAGGGAGTCTTAATTTCTTCAGAAAGAGCAAATGGAACAGTAGGATGATCATTTTCTGTTTTTGATACCAACATAATCTCATCTTGCTCTTGAGGTATATAGTCTGTCTGGGGATAGAGTCTTTCTTCACTTCTCTTTATTAGACATAGACTAAGAGGATGGGATAGAGCAGATGAAAGAATTTGCAATCTCCTTAGGCCAATAGATTTGTAAATTATGTACTTCTGTGTGCTACAAAAGGACCAAGAAAGGAGCATTTTTCTCCCCTTCACTATCACAGGGTCATCCCAGAAGAAATGACATTTTAGTGAGTGTCTAAAAAGAGAGTAGAGAATTCTTTAGCTTTTTCAAAAAAATATGGAACAATTCATACATATAAAAAGTCCACATAAGCAGCATATATGCTTATGTAAGCATAAAGATAAAGAAAAATAAACACTGGTTAACCCATCAACCCAACTTATTTTTTAAAAGATTTTTACTTATTTATTCATGAGAGACAGAGAGAAAGAGAGAGGCAGAGACATGGGCAGAGGTAGACGCAGGCTCCCCATGGGAAGACTGGACCCCAGCATCACGACCTGAGCCAAAGGCAGATGCTCAACTACTGCCACCCAGGTGTACCTCATCAACCCAACTTAAAATACAACCTTCCTAAAGTCTTGAAATTCCTAGGGTGGCCCATGGCCCAAATAGAAATGACTATTCCAGGAGAAAGTGTGAAAGATCAAAAGAGAATTAAGCACATTCCATATTTTGGGGATAACACAACAACAGAAATTACAGCATAAGACTCTTAAGTAATTGGTTTCATCAGTTTTATCATAGGAAATCTTGAGTGATATAGGATCTTATAGACCAGCTAGGTGGACATGGAGGCCCATGCTGAGTAGTGAAATAGTAATCAGGGAGCAACACTGATTACCAGAGCTAACTAGACCATATCATATGGGTTTAAATCAAGGGCACTCCCATGGGTGAGAGAGATCAGGTCTTCCAAACAATGGCCCTGGTCTTCATTTTTCACACGTAGATTAGTGAGCTAGTGCTTAACCGGGCTGAATCAGACCAAAATTCTCAACTGATCCTGTAGTGTCTCCAGAGGATATTTAATTCATGCTTAAAATTTCTTGCCTTCATCTCATAAAATTATCCTTACTTATAAATATTTTCCATATCCAACATTGTTATTTACATCACATTACGTTTTCTTTAAAAAGTCTTTTGTAAAATAAAGTAAGTGGAAACAAATTTACCATATCCAGAACAGCCTTTCTAAATATTTGGCTAAACAAATTCAGGTAATAGAAAACTCTTTAAGTTCACCCAAACTACATTTGACTTTGGAAATGCATAGAAAGTCCTAAAGTGAGGATACCAGGAGGAATTATATCGAATATTGTGTACCTCAATTAAATGTTTAAGAATAACAAGAAACATTTAGGTTAATTATGGTAGGTAGTTATAACACTTATTTTAAAAATGAAAAGACCTTAAACAATCTAAAATTACATCAAATATTTTATGTTTAGCAGCATAAAATTACCTAATTATCTGCATGTGCCAGTGAAGCAATTTTTATCATTAATGTATTCTGTATATAATTTTTAAAAATCTATATAAGTTTTAAAAATCAGTAGGGGCTATCCTGATCATTTTGTCCCAACTTTTCAGAATTTTAGAAAGGGACCATATAAACTTAATGTTGTTTGTTTTTTCTCATGTGATGCATACAAAAAATTAAAACAAGGATTTTCCAGGGTACAGGTATAAAAGAGTACATTCTTTACAAGAAACCATAGTGCTGACAGATGGCTTAAATTTCCATCCAAGAAAAATTTAGTGCTTGAGCTTCAGAAAACGGAAAATTTCTTTGCTGGGCTTCACATAATATTTTCAGTGCCTATTGAAAGTCAGGAAAGATGAATGTGGAAATAAGGTGTTCTTGAAAACATGACATAAACAGGTAATTTTGAGAAATCACAAAAAATATCTGTCCAATTAGGTGTGTAGACGGAGAATAAATCTGGAATCCCTGGAAGACTCTCTAACCAGTTTTTCTCTCATTGGTTCAAATGAAATGCCTGGGTACTTCCCTAGGAGCTCCTTGATGGAATCTGTGTAGTTCAATTAGATTAGGGGCCATTTGAACTTGGAAGGATACAATTTGATCTACTTGCTAACTAGTATGATGATTTTGACCATTATCATCTACCTCTGTGTAGGAGAGGAACAGGATGGGATATATACCTTCTGATGAGAGAAACATGACTGGGTAGCAACTACACTTTATAGTGCCTTTCCACACATAATCTAAATATCCTCACTTGTTATTCTTAATATCCATACATCAACTAAAAAAGTATAATTCATTTTTTTTAGTGTCAGAGTTATGGTTTCAAATTGAGTATTGGGTGGCTTAGGTTATCATGCCATTTAACCACACTGAATGACATGCAAAGAAAGCAAAGGAAAAGGTAATAAACCCTGTCTGTCCATCAGTTATTTCAGAAGAAGTGCTGGGATTTGGGCTACATAGGAGTGTAGTTGGTAAGAAGGAAAAACAAGTTGGCAGTTTTTTTTATTTATTTATTTATTTATTTATTTATTTATTTATTTATTTATTTATTTTAAGATTGGCAGTTTTAAAAGGAGGAGTCAAGTCTTGCCAACTCTGAGCACCTACCTCTACAGAGATTATTATTTTTCTCCCCCGCTTAGAACGAATCTACATTGGCAGTTCTAAGTATATTCTTTCTAGTATCTGCATTTATTATCATTGAGAAACATTATCATTAGATTAACTGAAATTAGTGATGACTTGGTACTATGTATTATTGATTAATCATCACTAGAAATCAATGTAAAAGCAAATTAATTTTAATGACTTTTTTGAAAGGCTGTATATTTATGAGATGGTGTGCAAATTCTTATTAGGGCTGTTTTCCTCTGTTTTATCTTAACACAGAATTTCTCATGTAATTTCTGTATGGAAACTTAGTATAAAAAAGAATATCAGCTCTGAATCCAGCCAGCCCTACTATCTATCATTCAAGAGAATTTGTCAGTATTTTCTGAAGGATAGAAATGTGAAACGGCATTGAAATTAGGTGCTACCTGGGCAGCCCAAGTGGCTCAGTGGTTTAGCGCCTCCTGCAGACCAGGGTGTGATCCTGGAGACCGGGGTTGAGTCCCGCGTTGGGCTCCTTGCATGGAGCCTGCTTCTTCTTCTTCTTTTTTTTTTTTATAATAAATTTATTTTTTATTGGTGTTCACTTTGGCAACATACAGAATAACACCCAGTGCTCATCCCATCAAGTGCCCCCCTCGGTGCCCATCACCCATTCACCCCACCCCCCACCCTCCTCCCCTTCCACCACCCCTAGTTCGTTTCCCAGAGTTAGGAGTCTCTATGTTCTGTCTCCCTTTCTGATATTTCCCACGCATTTCTTCTCCCTTCCCTTATATTCCCTTTCACTATTATTTATATTCCCCAAATGAATGAGAACATATAATGTTTGTCCTTCTCCGATTGACTTTTTTTTTTCTTTATTTATTTTTTTTTTATTGGTGTTCAATTTACTAACATACAGAATAACACCCAGTGCCCGTCACCCATTCACTCCCACCCCCCGCCCTCCTCCCCTTCTACCACCCCTAGTTCGTTTCCCAGAGTTAGCAGTCTTTACGTTCTGTCTCCCTTTCTGATATTTCCCACACATTTCTTCTCCCTTCCCTTATTTTCCCTTTCACTATTATTTATATTCCCCAAATGAATGAGAACATATAATGTTTGTCCTTCTCCGACTGACTTACTTCACTCAGCATAATACCCTCCAGTTCCATCCACGTTGAAGCAAATGGTGGGTATTTGTCATTTCTAATAGCTGAGTAATATTCCATTGTATACATAAACCACATCTTCTTTATCCATTCATCTTTCGTTGGACACCGAGGCTCCTTCCACAGTTTGGCTATAGTGGCCATTGCTGCTAGAAACATCGGGGTGCAGGTGTCCCGGCGTTTCATTGCATTTGTATCTTTGGGGTAAATCCCCAACAGTGCAATTGCTGGGTCGTAGGGCAGGTATATTTTTAACTGTTTGAGGAACCTCCACACAGTTTTCCAGAGTGGCTGCACCAGTTCACATTCCCACCAACAGTGTAGGAGGGTTCCCTTTTCTCCGCATCCTCTCCAACATTTGTTGTTTCCTGCCTTGTTAATTTTCCCCATTCTCACTGGTGTGAGGTGGTATCTCATTGTAGTTTTGATTTGTATTTCCCTGATGGCAAGTGATGCAGAGCATTTTCTCATATGCATGTTGGCCATGTCTATGTCTTCCTCTGTGAGATTTCTGTTCATGTCTTTTGCCCATTTCATGATTGGATTGTTTGTTTCTTTGGTGTTGAGTTTAATAAGTTCTTTATAGATCTTGGAAACTAGCCCTTTATCTGATATGTCATTTGCAAATATCTTCTCCCATTCTGTAGGTTGTCTTTGAGTTTTGTTGACTGTATCCTTTGCTGTGCAAAAGCTTCTTATCTTGATGAAGTCCCAATAGTTCATTTTTGCTTTTGTTTCTTTTGCCTTCGTGGATGTATCTTGCAAGAAGTTACTATGGCCGAGTTCAAAAAGGGTGTTGCCTGTGTTCTTCTCTAGGATTTTGATGGAATCTTGTCTCACATTTAGATCTTTCATCCATTTTGAGTTTATCTTTGTGTATGGTGAAAGAGAGTGGTCTAGTTTCATTCTTCTGCATGTGGATGTCCAATTTTCCCAGCACCATTTATTGAAGAGACTGTCTTTCTTCCAATGGATAGTCTTTCCTCCTTTATCGAATATTAGTTGCCCATAAAGTTCAGGGTCCACTTCTGGATTCTCTATTCTGTTCCACTGATCTATGTGTCTGTTTTTGTGCCAGTACCACACTGTCTTGATGACCACAGCTTTGTAGTACAACCTGAAATCTGGCATTGTGATGCCCCCAGATATGATTTTCTTTTTTAAAATTCCCCTGGCTATTCGGGGTCTTTTCTGATTCCACACAAATCTTAAAATAATTTGTTCTAACTCTCTGAAGAAAGTCCATGGTATTTTGATAGGGATTGCATTAAACGTGTATATTGCCCTGGGTAACATTGACATTTTCACAATATTAATTCTGCCAATCCATGAGCATGGAATATTTTTCCATCTCTTTGTGTCTTCCTCAATTTCTTTCAGAAGTGTTCTATAGTTTTGAGGGTATAGATCCTTTACATCTTTGGTGAGGTTTATTCCTAGGTATCTTATGGTTTTGGGTGCAATTGTAAATGGGATTGACTCCTTAATTTCTCTTTCTTCAGTCTCATTGTTAGTGTATAGAAATGCCACTGACTTCTGGGCATTGATTTTGTATCCTGCCACGCTACCGAATTGCTGTATGAGTTCTAGCAATCTTGGGGTGGAGACTTTTGGGTTTTCTATGTAGAGTATCATGTCATCGGCGAAGAGAGAGAGTTTGACTTCTTCTTTGCCAATTTGAATGCCTTTAATGTCTTTTTGTTGTCTGATTGCTGAGGCTAGGACTTCCAGTACTATGTTGAATAGCAGTGGTGAGAGTGGACATCCCTGTCTTGTTCCTGATCTTAGGGGAAAGGCTCCCAGTGCTTCCCCATTGAGAATGATATTTGCTGTGGGCTTTTCATAGATGGCTTTTAAGATGTCGAGGAATGTTCCCTCTATCCCTACACTCTGAAGAGTTTTAATCAGGAATGGATGCTGTATTTTGTCAAATGCTTTCTCTGCATCCAATGAGAGGATCATATGGTTCTTGGTTTTTCTCTTGCTGATATGATGAATCACATTGATTGTTTTACGGGTGTTGAACCAGCCTTGTGTCCCAGGGATAAATCCTACTTGGTCATGGTGAATAATTTTCTTAATGTACTGTTGGATCCTATTGGCCAGTATCTTGTTGAGAATTTTTGCATCCATGTTCATCAGGGATATTGGTCTGTAATTCTCCTTTTTGGCGGGGTCTTTGTCTGGCTTTGGAATTAAGGTGATGCTGGCTTCATAGAACGAATTTGGAAGTACTCCATCTCTTTCTATCTTTCCAAACAGCTTTAGGAGAATAGGTATGATTTCTTCTTTAAACGTTTGATAAAATTCTCCTGGGAAGCCATCTGGCCCTGGACTCTTGTGTCTTGGGAGGTTTTTGATGACTGCTTCAATTTCCTCCCTGGTTATTGGCCTGTTCAGGTTTTCTATTTCTTCCTGTTCCAGTTTTGGTAGTTTGTGGCTTTCCAGGAATGCGTCCATTTCTTCTAGATTGCCTAATTTATTGGCGTATAGCTGTTCATAATATGTTTTTAAAATCGTTTGTATTTCCTTGGTGTTGGTAGTGATCTCTCCTTTCTCATTCATGATTTTATTAATTTGAGTCTTCTCTCTCTTCTTTTTAATAAGGCTGGCTAATGGTTTATCTATCTTATTAATTCTTTCAAAGAACCAACTCCTGGTTCTGGTGATCTGTTCCACAGTTCTTCTGGTCTCGATTTCGTTGAGTTCTGCTCGAATCTTTATTAACTCCCTTCTTCTCTTGGGTGTAGGATCTATTTGCTGTTTTTTCTCTAGCTCCTTTATGTGTAAGGTTAGCTTTTGTATTTGAGTTCTTTCCAGTTTTTGAATGGATGCTTGTATTGCGATGTATTTCCCCCTTAGGACTGCTTTTGCTGCATCCCAAAGATTTTGAACGGTTGTATCTTCATTCTCATTAGTTTCCATGAATCTTTTTAATTCTTCCTTAATTTCCTGGTTGACCCTTTTATCTTTTAGCAGGATGGTCCTTAACCTCCATGTGTTTGAGGTCCTTCCAAACTTCTTGTTGTGATTTAGTTCTAATTTCAAGGCATTATGGTCCGAGAATATGCAGGGGACAATCCCAATCTTTTGGTATCGGTTCAGACCCGATTTGTGACCCAATATGTGGTCTATTCTGGAGAAAGTTCCATGTGCGCTTGAGAAGAATGTGTATTCAGTTGAGTTTGGATGTAAAGTTCTGTAGATATCTGTGAAATCCATCTGGTCCAGTGTATCATTTAAAGCTCTCGTTTCTTTGGAGATGTTTTGCTTAGAAGACCTATCGAGTATAGAAAGAGCTAGATTGAAGTCACCAAGTATAAGTGTATTATTATCTAAGTATTTCTTCACTTTGGTTAATAATTGATTTATATATTTGGCAGCTCCCACATTCGGAGCATATATATTGAGGATTGTTAAGTCCTCTTGTTGAATAGATCCTTTAAGTATGATATAGTGTCCCTCTTCATCTCTCACTACAGTCTTTGGGGTAAATTTTAGTTTATCTGATATAAGGATGGCTACCCCTGCTTTCTTTTGAGGACCATTCGAATGGTAAATGGTTCTCCAACCTTTTATTTTCAGGCTGTAGGTGTCCTTCTGTCTAAAATGAGTCTCTTGTAGACAGCAAATAGATGGGTCCTGCTTTTTTATCCAGTCTGAAACCCTGCGCCTTTTGATGGGGTCATTAAGCCCGTTCACATTCAGAGTTACTATTGAGAGATATGAGTTTAGTGTCATCATGATATCTATTCAGTCTTTGTTTTTGTGGACTGTTCCACTGAACTTCTTCTTAAAGGGGAATTTTAAGAGTCCCCCTTAAAATTTCTTGCAGAGCTGGTTTGGAGGTCACATATTCTTTTAGTTGCTGCCTGTCTTGGAAGCTCTTTATCTCTCCTTCCATTTTGAATGAGAGCCTTGCTGGATAAAGTATTCTTGGTTGCATGTTCTTCTCATTTAGGACCCTGAATATATCCTGCCAGCCCTTTCTGGCCTGCCAGGTCTCTGTGGAGAGGTCTGCTGTTACCCTAATACTCCTCCCCATAAAAGTCAGGGATTTCTTGTCTCTTGCTGCTTTAAGGATCTTCTCCTTATCTTTGGAATTTGCAAGCTTCACAATTAAATGTCGAGGTGTTGAACGGTTTTTATTGATTTTAGGGGGGGATCTCTCTATTTCCTGGATCTGAATGCCTGTTTCCCTTCCCAGATTAGGAAAGTTTTCAGCTAGAATTTGTTCAAATACATATTCTGGCCCTCTGGCCCTTTCGGCGCCCTCGGGAACCCCAATTAAACGTAGGTTTTTCTTCCTCAGGCTGTCGTTTATTTCCCTTAATCTATCTTCATGGTCTTTTAATTGTTTGTCTCTTTTTTCCTCAGTTTCCCTCTTTGCTATCAACTTGTCTTCTAGGTCACTCACTCGTTCTTCCACCTCGTTAACCCTCGTCGTTAGGACTTCTAGTTTGGATTGCATCTCATTCAATTGATTTTTAATTTCTGCCTGATTAGCTCTAAATTCTGCAGTCATGAAGTCTCTTGAGTCCTTTATACTTTTTTCTAGAGCCACCAGTAGCTGTATAATAGTGCTTCTGAATTGGCTTTCTGACATTGAATTGTAATCCAGATTTTGTAACTCTGTGGGAGAGAGGACTGTTTCTGATTCTTTCTTTTGAGGTGAGGTTTTCCTTCTAGTCATTTTGCTCAGTGCAGAGTGGCCAAAAGCAAGTTGTATTGGGAAAAAGAGAAAAAGAGAGGAGAGAAAGAAGGAAAGAAAAGAGAAAGAGAAAAAAAAAGGGAAGAAAAAGAAAAAAAACGAAAAAAAAAAAGAAGAAAAAGAGAAAGAAAAAGAAAGGAGAAAAAAAGGGGGTGGGGGAAGGAAACAAATCAAAAAGCAAAACAAAATAAAAACAAAAACAAAAACAAAAACAAACAAACAAAAAAAGAACCACCGGGGAGTATCTTCTGATTCTGTGTACTTTAAGTTCCTTGGCTTCCCCTGGAAGTTGTCCGTCTAGCTGGTGTTCTGGGGGAGGGGCCTGTTGTGCTGATTTTCAGGTGTTAGCAGTTGGGGGAGCTGCTGTGCCCCTGCCTGGCGCAGGGCTCAGTGGGGGTTGTTTACCCCGTGAGGCCGCAGGAGGAACAGCCCCAGTGGCGGGGCAGCTCTGGAAACCTGGATTCAGCTCCGGCAGGAACTCCGTCTGCAGGGCCTGGAGGCTCCGGGCGGGGCCGCTGATCTGCTCAGCTGGGGCAGGAGCGTCCTCGCTGTCCTGGGCCCTCCCGGCCTCTGCCTGTCCCGGGGGAGGCCGGATCCTGGGCTGTGTCCCGGCGCCCTGTGCTCCGGAGCCTGCGCTGGTGGATTCGCGCTCCCGGGCCGCGCAGCCCCCTCCGCGGAGCCGCCGCCCGAGCCCCGCCGAGCTGCTCCTGGAACCGCGCAGCCCCCTCCGCACGGAGCCTCCTCCTCTGCCCGAGCCCCTCCGAGCTGCTCCCGGGGCCGCGCAGCCCCCTCCGCGGAGCCGCCGCCCGAGCCCCTTCAGCTGCTCCGGGTCCCGCCGGGTCCGGCCGTGCGCGCTGCAGCCCTTAGGGAGCTCGGCGCACTCTCCTGGGCGCGCAGTTGCTGTTACTGTCCCCGGGAGCCCGAGGGCATCCCCGCCCTCCTGGGTCCTGCTCCAGCTCCCCGCGAGCCCCTTTCCGCCCGGGAAGGTCGGTGCAGCTCCTGCGTCTCCGGGACGGGGCTCTCCTGTCCTGGGGACACTCGCCCCGGCCTCAGCCCGGCTCCTCGCGGGGCCCCTCCCTGTTGGAGGCCTTTGTTCCTTTATTTCTTTTTCCCCGTCTTCCTACCTTGATAGATGCGCGAACTCTTCTCACTGTAGCCTTCCAGCCGGTCTCTCTTTAAATCTCAGGCCGAATTCATAGATTTTCAGGATAATTTGAAGGTTTTCTAGGTAGTTTGGTGGAGACAGGTGATTTGGGGACCCTACTCTCCCGCCATCTTGCTCCTCGCCCCATAAATACAGTTTTTAAAAGGAAAGTAAACAAGATTGGAATCAATGTCCTCTTGGTGAGTTTGTTGATAGGTTCCATTTTCTCTTTGGAAAAGTTTGTAGCATGTCTAGACTTTCTAGGATTCATGGTTATTTTCATATTGACCATTTTTCTTTCTCAATATCAATGTCTCATCGACTTTTTGCTATATTTAGGAATACTTCTCCTTTTCATCAATATTCTTAAGGATTACAACTCATTTATTTACTGTTGATTTATTTGCTATTACATAGTGCTCTTGAACTCATGTGGTTAGGATACCTTTTGTATCCATCATGTCCCTTAATCAGTCATTCCCTTTTGGCTGTGTCCTATCCAGGTTGATGATGGTCTTCTCGAAGCAGTAGATCGATCACTCCCTTTTTTCTCCCCATTCATGCTCCACATTGCTAGAAACCATTATTAGAAATTTTGCAAATTGCAACCTTATTTGCCAACCTAATGTATTTATTTTTGGTTACATACCCAGCCTTTTGCCATTAGTACATCTTACTTATGACATATGAGCTCCTCAGATAGTCTCTAGGTAGTTAACTTGGTTTATTTAGGAATTTCTTCAGCTTCTTTATTGGGATCATTTGTTTTTGTATTGACTAGGAGTTACTCCTAGAAACCCCACTCTGTCTCCCCCCCAACTCCCAGCCTTTTCATTTGAAAAGCTCTTCTCTATATTTGAAAATCTCTTCCTTAGGTTTTCATTGGAGATGATTTCTAGGAAGCAAAGGTTTTGGGCCTCCCCTGTACTGTACCCTACCCACCAGTGGGAAGTGTGAGGAACTAACAGGTATACCGTGGGATGAGATCTTAAGGATCAGACAACCCAACAGATCTCAAAGGCGTTGAAATGACACATTAAATGCAAAGATCTATTCACCTGCCTTTATATGGGAGCCTGCTGCTCTGGTGTTCATGGAATTTAAATGATGAGTCCCTGTCATGTTAGTGCATTTGTGACTTAGGTGATTCACTTTGATCAGTATAATTTGTGATAAGTATTCAGTTGAAATGCATTTGTCCAAATGGAGAGAATAGAGAACTGAGTGATTCCTGGGCATATATGGGTGATGGAGGAAAGAGATGTGCTGTAGTGTGGCTGCCCCTGGCGTGGTTTTATTTCACTAGTCACTAGAAAACTCACAGTGATAGAACGATGTGGGCTATAAACTATAGACACCATCTGCCATAGAGAGAACACATGCCTCCTGCATTAGGAAAATGCCTCCTGTTCTTACATTAGTCTGGCCCCTGCCTCACAATTTCACATGGACTCCCATGGTTTGGGGGGCTTTTTTTCTATTTCTCTGATTCATCCAGCTACTTAATGACTAATGAGATTTTTACACATTCCATATTCTATTATCTGGTTCAGTGCTGATCTTATTTTCTTTCCAGTGGATGTGGATGTGTTTATTTACTATTCTTCTGAGTTCCCTTCCTGGCCAATTAGTTATCTGAGAAGGTAGTTCTATTCATTCAATATTCAACAATTATTTGTTGGGGACCTGCTTTGATATAGTGAACAAAAGAGACAAAAAGTATTTGCCTTTGTTCAGCTTACAAATTCTGCAAGAGGAAACAGGAAACAAGATAAAGAAGTAAAATAAGCAGTGCATTAAATGGTGGCAAGAAGAAAAGGAAAAGCAGATGAAGAAGGAGAGGGGATGCTGTGAGATGGGATTGCAATTTTGGATAAGGTAACCATGAAGGCTACCTTTAAATAAAAATGTGATAGATGGGAAGGACCACACACGTGGCTCTCGTGAGGAGGAATGTGCAAAGCAGGCAGGAACTTTCAGTGCAAAGACCCTGAGAGGAGAGCATGCTCTATATTTTCTCTTGATATGAAGAAGCTTGTGTCTTGAGAGAAAAATGAGAATCTGATCAGAACTGCAACAAGGGGCAGATCATGTAGAACCCCTTGCGCCCAGGTCAATGCAATGCATTTGGCTTTTATTCTTAAGCAAGATGGGAAGCCACAGGAGCAATTCTGAGCAGGGGTAAATACTGAAGCTGATGAGAAACACACTCTTACTGGGTTACTGGGTTGACAACAGCAAAGGAGGGGACCAGTCAGGAGACTGTTGTAATAATCCACATGAGAGGTGGTGGTGACCTGGACTAGTGTAGTAGCAGTGGGATTGTGGGGAGGGTTCTGGGTGCTGATTGAGTTAATGAGATTTACTGACAGACTGAGTATTAAAAAGGAAAGATCACTCCTGGGTTTTCAGAGTGAGTGATTAAATAGAGTTGCTGTTAACTTCCAGAAGAACATGTGTGCTAGGGGAGATGAGGATTTCAGCTTTGTCACATCTTAAATTTGAGGGATTTGAGTAGATTGATAATGTAACAGCTAGTAGAATTCCTTCAATTACCTTTTCTATTTTAAAACAGAGGCCTTGACTAAATAATTAAAAATGCACCTGATTAAAAAAAATGCACCTGATTAAATCTTAAAAACGTAAATTCTTGACTGTCCAATGATCCAGTGAGACCTGTTCAATCTTGGGCAAATAAAGTCAACAATGGCTGAGATGAGCATATTCCCTATAAAATAAGATGATCAGATTTGCAAAAGCTTGGCTGCATGATTCAAATTTCACTTAAGCCACATGACATTATTCTAAAGTCTTGCTAAAATCATCAAAAATACTGCTTAGGAATTCTGTGCTAATAGATAAAATGAATATAGGTTGGTTCATGTGCTAAAGTAGCCAATGAGTAGGTTGTGATTGACAGTTAAGGGAATCACACTATGTAGGGTGATTGTTCAAGCTCCTAAGCAGTTTTTTATCTCACAGAGATGGCCATCATTACTATCATCAGTTGTGAGCTCAAAATACTTTTGATGGTTTGCCAAAATACATCCTGTTCCAGTACTAAAGGTTTCTTATATTTCTTTGCCTAGATGAATAAGGTTTAGACTAATGGTTCTTTCAAGTAAGTGAATTTCTGTGGGTGTGACTAACATTAGAAATGTTGCAGTGTGTGTGTGTGTATGTGTGTGTGTGTGTTATTCTTTGGACTTTGCCAATATCTTAACATCTTTCAGCAAGAAATAACACTCCATTGGCAAGTATTTTAGAGCACTGAAATGAGATAAAGTATAATTCTTATTCTTGAGAAATAATGTATTGCTTCATATTGTTGAATCATACCATTTAGTGAAACCAAAACCCTATATTTAAAAAGTAACAATCTCATGTTTAAAGTTTAAATCTCCTTTGAACATTTTAAAGAATTTTAAGCAAGTCTTTATGTGACATTAAATTGTTAATTTTACCTTGTTATTTAAGATCAGTGGTTAGAATTCATTCTTGGGCCAGGAGTATATGTAGAGTATGGATTCCTGTGGTTCAGCATGCCAGTAATTTAGGGCAGGGTTAATAGAGTGGTTTTTGTGGGGGAAAATAGAGCTGTTTTATGGAAAGCCTTTCTGAACTTTGCCTTGTTTTAGTTCCCTGAACAATCAAATCTGCTTCACATATTTGTATGAGATCCTGAAATGTCTGTATATTAAGTTTTAGATACCGTATTTTTCCAGACAGACAGTCCCCCAGACATGAGCCATTTCTGAGAACAGTGCTCATGAAATAAACTACTTTGAATTTTAGTCTGTGTGATAGTTGGGGTAAAGTAAGCTTACGAGAAAGAGAACTCAAAAATGCAATGGTGCAAGTAAAATACAAGTTCATTTCTTTCTCAAGTCATAGTCCTGGGTGGCTGAGTAGGTGAGCTCTATCTCACGAGGTCATCCCAAAGGACAGCATGTGGGGAAGCCTTGCCATCCTCAACACACATTTTCCTGTGGCTTCTCAATTTATAGCTGATAAAAGGAAAGGGAAAAATGAGTCCAGCAAAAGGTTTTTGTAGATGGCTTGGCAGTTGCCCACATCAGAGAGAACTTTGTCACAGGGCCACACCCCCTTGCAGGAAATTCCAGGAAATATATTCTCCAGCTGAGCAGCCTGGGGAGAATGAGTCTGGAGGAATGACAGCAGTATCTGCCACAGGCTTAAATATGCAAGGGACAAAATGCCCAGTCGATTATAAATATCTTCTAAAATTAGCCATTTAATTGAAGTAAAAACAAATCTATTTTTTATGTAAATCATTTCTCTATTTTCTGCTCTACTTCTCAAATGATTATATTTGCACCACAGAACAGTTATAGAATTTCAGCTAGCACAGCTAAATGGCCAGCAGGTACACCCCAAAACTACATGAGTCACTTTTAAATTTTGTGTCATTTTGATTTATCTAATAGATTTTCTAGGTATGTGGGAATAACTGTGCTCAATTCTCAGTGTTTAATATAGAGTGAGAAACTTTCTCCATCTACTCTTGTCAGACAATATGAAGAACAAGGTGGGTGTGGAGAGATGGCGAATGAATGCTCTTTTCTTACCCCAAACAAATATGAAAGAGCGACTATGAACCCAAAGACACAGGGAAGAATTTTCATCTCCCCTCCCTTCCTTTTCCTTGGGCTAGTCTGTTTAATTTTAAAAGCAGAATTTTGCTTTCACAAAGTATACCAGACAGGAATTTGTTCAAATTCCTCAAAACCAAGCCAAGAAAATTTTCAGAAAGTTCAGACATGCGTGGCAGAGTGGAAAGAACATAGTTGGAGGAAAGCATGGGAATACTGCTTCAGACCGTCACTTCTGAGGGAACTTGGGCAAGCTTCTTAGTCTCACTGAGTCACATTCTCCCCATTAATGAAGTGGGGGCAATAAGAATGAACATGGCAGTGTGTTGACATAGAATTAAACCATATAAAAGGCCTACCATGTAGCAGGATGGTTCTCTCCACCTGTGTCTGTGAAAGTCCCAGGGAACTTACTGTCCCTCTGGCTTTGTGGCCGGGAATCATCTTTGGTTTCCCTGGGAAGAGCTGTCTCATGCAGCTCAGGCTATCAGCATTCTTCTGAGAGCCTAACCATCCTGAGCCATGGGGCTTTTTCCCCATGAGACAGAGGGGAGCTAGGCAACCAGAGATCTCCGTAATGGCACAAGAAAGTGGAGCCGAGGCCTTGTTCTGGCTGAGAAGTTTGTGGTAGTGAAGGCCCAGAATAGACAGCTCATGCCTGCTTATTGCCACCAATATTTATGGAACAACCTTGTTCATGGGCTGCATGCCTGGCCCATACTTTTTTTTTTTAAGACTTTATTTATTTATTTATGAGAGACATACACACACACAGAGAGAGAGAGAGAGAGAGAGAGAGGGAGAGAGAGAGGCACAGACACAGGCAGAGGGAGAAGTAGGCTCCATGCAGGGAGCCTGATATGGGACTCAATCTCGGGTCTCCAGGATCACAAGACGGGCTGAAGACGGCGCTAAACCGCTGAGCCACCCAGGGATCCCGCCTGGCCCATACTTAATTCTTCCAGCAACTGGAGATATCTCTTCAAAACCCCACTTTTTTAACCCCACAAATGTCAGGGAGCAGCCTGAATTCTTAAAGGTCAAGAAAATGTACTTGAGCAGCACTTGTGTAGATCAAGGCAGGCACCACCAGGTGGAGAGGATGGACTGAAGATCGTGTGTACAAATCCCACCCTGCCATTGCCTAGCCACACTACTTTGGGCAGATGACTTAACTTGTCTCTGCCCCAATTTCTTCTATGTAAAATGTTATTAATAGTACTAACTAACAAGGCTGTGAGGAGTAAATGAACTGAAGCCTAACCTGTGCTAACTTGTCACAGGGATCAGCCTTGTCAGTGAATAAAGACATATTGTAATGTTTGGAATCCAAGGTGGGGGATGCAGATCTGTGAGCACCAGCAATACCTGTCCTCAAGGATTTACCAATGCGGAGAGAAGGATGATGGATTTTTGCATCTCACAGAAGACCCTTCCAGGGAAAGGGTCAAATGAGGCAATAAAATGAAGGTCTTGCAGGGAAGAAGTAGACCTGCTAAGCTAGAGTGATGCTCAGTGGGAGGGGGGTTGGGAATGGGCAGCCACTCTGGTTAAGTAAGGGCCACGGAGCATCCTTTGGCAGACAAAGCAAGTCTTCTGTCCCAATATTGGGAGCCCTGGTGGCTGTTGTGGGTGACCAGTTGGTCCTGGGCACCATCTCTTCCTAGAAATTAATGCAAATGGTCCACATCTGGATCCCCTCCAAGATGGCAAATGAGTAGCCTGGCCAGCTCTCAAAGTCTGCTGACCTCTGTAATTGCTATTTTCTCATTGTCCAACACACCCATCCCTCTTATGCCTGTTTCCTCTTTGATGGTTTCCACAAACCCCTCTTCCTGACCTAACCTACTCTCTGCTTCATTACTTTCATGTTTATCTTTACATTATGTCCCAGACTCTGAGCTCTAGGAACATGATGGTGAGCAAGACAAAATCACTACTCTCGTGCTTGCAGTCCACAGGGTGAGGGAAAGTAAACATTAAACTGTAAAACTTGGAGAGACTTTTAAAAAGACTACATTCTACTCATAGAATAAGGTAAATAGTAGTATGTTCAACATTGCAGAGGATTGATTAATGCATCCCTTAAAATCAAAGCTTTTGGGGAGAAAAAAAGCAAAAGATTTCTGGGGGTGAATTTTTCATGCAAATAAGACTGAACCTTGAATATCAGTCTTTTGACTCTTGTCTCTTTTTAAAGTAAGAGGTATTCAAGAATTCTAAGTCAAAATGCAGGGGTTTAAAGGCTAGAAAGATTAAATGGGCCAAATGAAAGAGCCTTTTTATCAAAGTAGCTATGTCGCTGATAGAAGTCCTTATACTCCTTTAAACTTTAGTAATTTGGGCAGCTCAGGTGGCTCAGTGGTTTAGTGCCACCTTCAGCTCAGGGCATGATCCTAGAGATCCGGGATCAAGTCCCACGTCGGGCTCCCTGCATGGAGCCTGCTTCTTCCTCTGCCTGTGTCTCTGCCTCTCTCTCTCTCTCCCCTCTCTGTGTTTCTCATGAATAAATAAATAAAATCTTTTTAAAAAAACTTTAGTAATTTGTGCTGGAAATGTGATATTATTAGTCCATGAAGACAATAGCAAATTTATTCAAGTTTAAGACAATTATAAAAACACAGCTAACAGGGTAGATACTTATTCCCAAGCCCATAAAGAATCACCATTAATGGGAAAGGCAGAGTCATGGTGTCAGTCAGATAAGAGAGTTGAATAAAACATCCAGTGTTGTTGAATTAATCCATGATGGAAGTTCATTAAAAACTTCTATCAATTGTATAATGCCAGGTTGTATCAACAAATAATGATAATAACAATAATGAATGACTTATGGAAGAGTGTGCTTATACACCTGCTAAATAATGAGTTGAAAGATTATTAAAGCTTTAAATAATACTCCATACTCCAGACATATTTTGCTGGGTATTAGATACTAAGTAGTATTTCCAGGGGTGATTTTTCTGCAGTTCTCCTGACTAGGGATGAAAAGTTCACCCCTTCAGCCGCAGTGCAAATGTCTGATTGCTCTTTTAATGTCCTGAGCCCAGATGCTTGCTAGAAAGGAATGATTCCTGGCCATAGGAACTCTAGCCTGGTACAGCAGTCTTGCCAGTGTGCCTAATGAGAGCATAGAGAGACTTCATTCCAGGCATAAGCAGGCCAAAGCTTTTTGGCTTTGGTTAAGTTTGTTGTGCTATTATATAATGGATACTTGAACCACATCCCATGAGTGACTGTTTTTTCCTTCCTCTTTCTCCACTGTCTTATTATCACTATGTTGTCTGTGTTTAATGTTGCCCAAGTTTGTTGTTAAAATCAAGCAGAAAAACAGGCAGATGTTAAGGTGTAAGAGAAACAACTATTAGTGAAGGAAATGACACATGGCACAGCAAGATTCTGACATAGTGACTTGAGGCCAGCCAGGGAGGCTTAATTATCACAACCTAGTCTAACTTTGTGCTAATAATGGCCTTTTCATTCCTAAGCTGATACTAGTATATGCGTCAAATTGTGATCAAGTGGACTAGCTTGCGTATAAGTAGAGAATCATGCCTCTGCACACACTAATTTAGAATTCTCATTTTAATCAAACATGCTCATTTATCCATGCTATTTCTGACCCATATCTTAAATCAAAAAGAAGTTAGTTAACAACAGCTTCTGGTTTCTGCTCCAGCATGTAAAGAGCTTCAAATTTGCCAATCCTGTTTTCACAAGAAAGCAAGCAAAACAAACTGAAAATCAATAATTCTGAAAATCAACAATGCTTCTTAGGTCTAATAGAGAACTAGGGTCACAGGGCAAAGCACTGCCTTGAAGTTTGAAGAGACAGCCAAAACAGGGAATCATAGTTCTCCAGGAGGAGAAGCCACTAGAGCCAGAGACACTTATACTATAATTGACTAATTGCTGAAGGCTGAATATAGTCTAACTTGAGTTAAAAATCCCTCCAGTCTTGGAGGTGGGGAGCACATTTTCATGACTTTTACCATCAGGAGCCCTGCCAGGTTCTTATGGTGAAGATCAGATGAATTCTCCCCCATGCTTCCCACAGGGGGAGAGGCACAGTGACCATGCTGAAGTAAACCCAGAGCCTTCTGTTCTCCATGATAAAGCCGTGCTCTTAAGGACATCTACTTTTTCAGAGTTTTGTCTGATCTAGAAGGAAAGCAGGTGGACGACTGGAGCCCCCTCTGGCTTTCCTGTATCTATCACATAAGCTGTGAAAAAATAGGTGAAGAAACTATTATGCTGAGTGAAGTAAGTCAGTCGGAGAAGGACAAACATTATATGTTCTCATTCATTTGGGGAATATAAATAATAGTGAAAGGGAATATAAGGGAAGGGAGAAGAAATGTGTGGGAAATATCAGAAAGGGAGACAGAACGTAAAGACTGTAAAGACTAACTCTGGGAAACGAACTAGGGGTGGTAGAAGGGGAGGAGGGCGGGGGGTGGGAGTGAATGGGTGACGGGCACTGGGTGTTATTCTGTATGTTAGTAAATTGAACACCAATAAAAAATAAATTAAAAAAAAAAGAAAAAGAAAAACAAAAAAAAAAAAACAAAAAAACAAAAAACAAAATAAATGAGTTGTCAAGCCACCAAGGGAGACAGAGGAGCAGTAAATGCATATTTCTAAATGAGAGAAGCCACTCTGAAAGGCTATGCATATACTGTATGTTTCCAACTATATGGCATTTTGGAAAAGGCAAAACTGTAGAGATAGTGAAGAGATGAGTGGTTGCCAGGGGCTCATGAGAAGGGGTGAGGGCCAAATAGGTGGAGCATAATGGAGTCTTAGCATGGTGAATCTAAACTGTATGATTCTGTAATGATGGATACAAATTATGTATTTTTCAAGACCCATCTAACTGTAAAATACAAAGAATTAACCCTAATGTAAACTATGGACTTGAATTAATAATAACAACATTGGCTCATCAGTTGTAACAAATGTATCCCACTAATGGAACTTGTTAATAATAGGGGATAGTGTGCAGGGGGAGGGGATAAATAAGAATTCTCTATGCTCTCTACTCAATTTTTCAGTAAGCCTGAACTACTGAAAACTAATTATAAGTAAATGAAGCCTATTAAATGTTTTATAGTTAACTTATTACTATTTATTCACATCCTTATCTCACCTACAGAGTTCCGGTTTACATTAGAAATGCTGGCCAACTAGGAATATGTAGCTCTTGCTTTCTTAGTAGCACAACTTTTAATGCATGAAAAATATTTCTCAATTTTAGTATAATCTTAATAAATCTAAAACTGTATCTGTGACATATCCAAATAATAAACCTAACCCAGTTGAAAAACTCCATTTTTTAAAAAATGTTTTTAGCCTTAAGAATTTATGGAAGAAAGTAGACAGCAAATACAAGAAAAATGTTGTGAATATTTTTGTGCACATACATCAATGTGAAGATATTTTTTAATGTGAAGATATTTTGCAAAAAAATTCCCCATGTCTAGTTTTAAATTTTTAATAATTAGTTAAGTTGTAACTATTCAACTATAATATTAGTATGGATATTACTAATAATATTATTAGTACAATTACTAATAATTGATGCTAATATAATATTATATTATTAGAGCATATAATATTAGAGCATCTTCTTGTTTTTTTAAAATTTATTTTAATTCCAGTATAGTTAGCATCCAGTGTTAAATTAGTTTTAGGTGTACAAACAGTGATTCAACAATTCCATACATCACCTGGTGCTCATCATGACAAGTGCAGTCCTTAATCCCCATCACCTATTTCACCCATCCCGCCCCCCCTCCCCCACCCCCGCCACCCATTTCCCCTCTGGTAACCATCAGTTTGTTCTCTATAATTAAGAGTTTGTTTCTTGGCTTCTCTCTCTCTCTCTCTCTCTCTCTCTCTCTCTCTCACACACACACACACACACACACACACACACACACACAAACACACACACACACTTTTTCCTTATTCGTTTTATCTTTTAAATTCCACATATGAATGAAATTATATGGTATTTGTCTTTCTCTGACTAATTTCACTTAGTATTATACTCTCTAGCTCATCCATGTCCAAGATTTAATTCTTTTTTAATATTCTGTTCTGTGTGTGTGTGTGTGTGCGTGTGTGTATCACTTCTTCTTTATCCAGTCATCTATTGATGGACACTTGAGCTGCTTCCCTATCTTGGCTATTGTAAATAATGCTGCAATAAGCATAAGGGTTCATATATCCTTTTCAATTAGTGTTTTTTTTTTTAAGATTTTATTTACTTATTGATGAGAGATACAGAGAGGCAGAGAGAGAGAGGCAGAGACAAGAGAAGCAGGCTCCATGCAAGAAGCCCGATATGGGACTTGATTCCGGGACTCTGGGATCACACCCTGAGCTGAAGGCAGACACTCAACCACTGAGCCACCCAGGCATCCCTCAATTAGTGTTTTTGTATTCTTTGGGTAAATACCTAATAGTGCAATTGCTGGATCATAAGGTAATCTATTTTTAACTTTTGGAGGAACCTACATATTGTTTTCCACAGTGGTCACACCAATTTGCATTTCCACTAAGAGTACACAAGTGTTCCTTTTTCTCTACATCCTTGCCAACATATTTTGTGTCTTGTGTTGCTGAGTATAGCCATTCTAACAGGTGTGAGGTGATATCTTACTGTAGTTTTTATTTGCATTTCCCTGATAATGATGATGAGTATCTTTTCATATGTTTATTGACCATCTGTATGTCTTCTTTGGAGAAATGTCTCTTCATATCTTCTGCCCATTTGTTTTCTGGGTGTTGAGTTTTTTTTTTTTTTTTTGGGTGTTGAGTTTTATAAGTTCTTTATATATTTTGGATACTAACCCTTTATTAGATATGTCATTTGCAAATATTTTCTCTCATTATGTAGGTTGCCTTTTAGTTTTATTTCTTCTTTTGGTGTGCAGAAGCTTTTTATTTTGATGTAGTCCTAATAATGTATTTTTGCTTTTGTTTCCCTTGCTTCAGGGAACCTATATACAAAAGTTGCTACAAAAAGTTGTGACAGCCAATGTCAGGGAAGTTACTGCCTGCTTGTGCTTTAGTTAGTACTGCCTAATTATTATATTTGGCATTTTTAGGTCTCTAATCCATTTTATTTTTGTGTGGGGTATAAGAAAGTGGTTCAGTTTCATTCTTCTGCATTTGCTGTCCAATTATCCCAACATTTGTTGAAGAGACTATCTTTTTCCCATTGGATATTCTTTCTTGCTTTGTGGAAGATTAATTGACCTATTATTATGGCTTTATTTCTGGGATTTTTATTCTGTCCTATTGTTCTAGGTGTCTATTTTTGTGCCAGTACCATACTGTTTTGATTAATACAGCTTTATAATGTAACTTGAAGATTTTGCTCTTGTTTTCAAGATTGCTTTAGCTGTTCAGAGTCTTTTGTGGTTCCATACAAATTTTAGGATTGTTTATTCTAGTTCTGTGGAAAATGCTGTTGCTATTTTGATAGGAGTGGCATTGCATTTGTAGATTGCTTTGGGTAATATAGACATCTTAACAATATTTGTTCTATCAGTCTATGAGCATGAGATGTCTTTCCATTTCTTTGTATTGTTTTCAATTCCTTTCATCAGTGTTTTATAGTTTTCAGAGTACAGCTCTTTCATCTCTTTTGTTAGGTTTGTCCCTAGGCCTCTTATTATTTTTGGTGTAATTGTAAAGGAGATTGTTTTCTTAATTTCTTTCTACTGCTTCATTATTAGTGTATAAAAATGCAACAGATTTCTGTACATTGATTTTGTCCTGTGACTTTACTGAATTTATCAGTTCTAGCAGTTATTTGATGGAGTCTTTTGAGTTTTCTATAGAGAGTATCACACCATCTGCAGATAGTGGAAGTATTAATTCTTCTTTACCGAGTTGGATGCCTTTTATTTCTTTTTATTGCCTGACTGCTATGGCTAGGACTTCCAGTATCATGTTGAATAAAAATGGACCCTGGCAACCCAGTAATAAATTCCACTTGATTTTGATGAATGATTCTTCTAATGTGTTATTGAATTCAATTTACTAGTATTTTGTTGAGAATTTTTACATATGAGTTCATCAGATATTGGCCTACAGTTCTCTCTTTTTATAGTGTCTTTATCTGGTCTTGATGTCAGGGTAATGTTGGTCTCATACAATGAATTTGGAAGTTTTCATTCCTTTTCTATTTTTTTGAATAGTTTGAGAAAAATAAGTATTAACTCTTGTTAAATGTTTGGTAGAATTCACCAACATCTTGTTTTTAGTTTTATATTACCATCTAAATTTTTAAATCTTTTTATTGTAAATCATGGAATTTTATATTTATCATAACACAAATAAGAACTTTATTTTTAGTTAAAGCCATATGTTATTTATACTCATATTTATTGTAAATTACATTTGGTTAATATCACTCAGCTATCTTTCTTCCTTCCCACTTAGACCTGATTCAGTTTTAACATGCCTCTGTGAACAAGAATGTCAAATTATTTGTTTCTAATTTTGGTTGATCTTCTGATCCTGTGCCAATCACTGAGTCAGTCAGCCTTCCTATTAAGATTAAAACAAATTTTCACTATTGTGGCTATTCTGAGGTAGATGGACCAGGTTTACCTTAGAGTTAATTCTTATTTTTCATTGCTTATGCTTGATGATACAGAGATGTGACTATATGTGTCTCAAAATATCTAGACAAGAAACTCTTAGTCCTTTTTTCCAAATACTTGGTTCTAATTTTTCATTATTATGAAATTCTAATGTCATATCTATTAACTCTCTAAAAATTACATGAAATTCTGGCCTTTTTGCCTTCATTTCTTTTGATTGTAGTTTCCAATAAATTTTTCAAAGATGGGTGACAAAGCTAAAACACTCTAAGATAAACCATATTTTTGGCATTATATGTATTACTTGCTTTTTGAGAAAATTAAAAGGCTACTAAATAACCTTTAGTATATTGTTGGTGACTAGCACATATCAGCATTGCTATATTCAATCTATGGAGAGCTGAGGCTCAGAATGGTTAATTGGCAGGCCCAGTATCAATAGATAAGAAGTAGCAGACAAATGGAATGTTAGGGAAGGTAACTAAAAGCTAATTGTGGCTAACTGTAGGGTTTTTTTTTGTTTTTTTTAAGTCAACTAAAAGCAAATTTCCAAGAATTTCTTTAGATCTGAAGTCAAGGCTTCTCAAAGGCAGAGGGTAACAGGTATCTGTTGTGACCTCTTCTTTGCTGCTTTCATTCCCAGCCTACATGGAAACAGCCCAGCGCCAGAGGCAGAGTGTTTTCATTGGCATGTGGGCTCAGCGTCCTTGGAGCCGTTCTACTTTAATACCTCAACCTTCCTGCCAATGTCAGCATCCGGCCTTGTCAACACTTCTTTTTCCATTTGTGAATACTGTAGTTAAAGCTTTCACCTCTCCTTTTCTAGAAGTACTTTATATTTAGAACTTAGAAGTTTAGAAACTTTCTTCATCTGAAAAAAATACACTTCAACCAAGAGTCTTTATTACTTATTTAAAATGTTTAACTTAGAAAATGGATGGAACATACACATGCTTTTTCCTATAGGGCCTTTGATCTACTGCAAAACTTTAGTGCTATGAGTGAGGATTAAGGTAATAAAGTGATTTCACCAGTGAGGCAACGTGGTGCCAAAAGAGTGCTTAACCATAAAAACAAAACAAAATAACCAAACAACAACAACAACAACAAAAAACTAAGCTAAAATTTTTCAATCAAAAACTTAAGTTTTTATAAATACATTTTAAAATATTTAGAATTAAAAAAACATTTAGAATAAAAGAAGTCCTTTTGTGTTTGTTCCATGTTCTGGAATAGCAAATAAAATGTGTTGTTTTGTTTTGTTCTTTTCATGGCCACATGACAATTCTCAGGCTGAGTATGTGTAGATTATATGAGCATGTAGACAAGTTCTATGTAAATTATTATAATCATAAGATTACATCACTGTCTATCAGGCAAAGTACTTGAATTAATTATTTTGCATATACATTTTAGTAAAATCAAACATGATCCCAAGAATCATGTATACCACCACAGATCCAACTCTTAGGGTTTGCGTGTGCAGTTCACGTGAAAAGGTAAATGATGAGGTGGTGTGGGGCAGTTTGGTGGGAGAAGGACATATTATAGAAAGTTACAGTGAACCTCACAAGTGACGATTGGCCAAAATAGCTGAAATATGTGGTTAAAATGTGTGGGAAAAAGTTTACACCAGAGAGTGGGGAAATTGCCAGAAGTGACCCCAAGCTATGAGTTGTGGTTGAATCAGAGAAGCCACCATGCTATTAGAAATTCAGTCTTGGCTGCTCAGATTCCACTGTTGAGACTTAGACCCACGTGTGTCAGGCACTGTTCAAAAACCTTCTTTTCCACACTCTGCTTCACAGTCCCAGCAGCCCTGAGTTGTGAGCATGGACCACAGATGAATCCATTTTTTTCTGTGTTTGTCCTTGATTATAGCAAATTCCTCCTTTTGATTCCAATGCAAAATTTGTAAAACATGTGTTTGTGGTTTGTCTTGGAATAATTCAGAAAATGTCACTCTAATTTTTGATGAAGAAAATTTTTGTTCGATTTATTTCATTCAAAATATGTGATTTTTATTTTTAAAACGTAATATCTTGTAATATATCATTCTGCAAACTAATTCCCCCCAACCTGGGATGCATGTGTGCACAGTCATCTTGTAAAATTACAGGAAGTAAAAACAAATAAGATTTTTCTTCCAACAAAATTCATAAATATTAATATTATGGTACCACTGAGCTATCTACTATGTGGCAAATACTTTTATAAACAAATGGTGTCTTAGGATCTAGGCTGTTAGCCTCCAAAAATCTTTAGAGATGAATAAAATATAAAATTCAAATGTAGACTATTGTAAATATAGTCCTGAAATGTATTTTTAGGTCTCTCCTTTGGCCTAAAATTGTTTAACCTCCAAACTGTCATAATAAGTCTAAGGAGAAAATTTGAGAAATCCCACAACTGTTCCTTTTTCCCCTGTGTCGAGAAAGGAAATTCAATTCAGTTCAAAATACTTAATAAAGACAAATCATGTGAGGCCCTGAGCTAGGTAGGCACCGCAGCGTAGAGCTACAGAATCAGAAAGATTGCCAAGTTAGAAAAGTGATTCTCAACCAGGGGTGATTTTGCCTATCAGGTGATACTGGGTAAGGTTTACAAGCATTTCTGGTTTTTACTACTTGGGAGTAAAAACACCTTCCAGCACTTGGGAGGTGCAAGTGCTATTGGAGTCTAGTTGGTAGGAGTCAGGGATGCTACAGTGCACAGAACAGGCCCCCACAACAAAGCGTTATTTAGCCCCAAATGTCACTAGTGCCAAAGTTGAGGAACCCTGGTTTAGAGCATCATCCAAGATAGTAATATTTCAGGATTTAAATAACAGTGAATTCTACATAAATCCAAACTGACAAGACAACTTATCTTTCAGTGGCTTCAGTGAATTTCCCCCTGAAAGTATGCAGAGCTCTTCTTTTCCTATTAGTTTTGTGGTTTCATAAGAATATTGCTCTGTGAAGCAGTTCTAAAGTTTAAAAATAAGATTTAGTTGGAGAGCAAGTTATATAAATGCAAACATGACAAAACAAATGAACAGCAATGAAGCACAACCCATCCTATCTTGAACAAGTTGTATTTCTAGTAATGGAAACATGCGAAGATTAAGCTCTTTACATGTGTTCTCTTATTTGAGCCCCTTTCAGGACCTAGTATTTGATCATTGCAACCATAGTCGCTAAAATAAGCATCCATTTGGAGACTAGGATGAGGATTATATCCTTCCACAGTAAAATATACCGGTTAAGTGCAGTTTATTGAGGCACTTTTAGATCACAGCCATTCATGGAGAATGGTAGAGAAACATGTCACTTTTTTTTCCCTTCCAGCTGAGGGGGATGCTCAAACTGGAATGTAGTAGAGGAAAAGCCAATGAGCTGATTCTCTAAAAAGGGTGGGATCCAATTAAAGTTAGCCAGAAGAACAGAAAAAGCAACTTAGAAAAGTTTGAAGGAAACTGATATTCTTGAGTAGCAAGAATACAGTCATTATACCCTCCTAAGTGAGAATCTGTGCCCTGGTAGGAAGTGAAGCCAGACAATCCGATCTATTTCATGAAAGGTACAGCAAGTTGAGAAGGTTGAGGACCAGATAAGAAAACGAGGAGAGGGAGGAGGAGGGGGAGGAGGAGGAGGAGAAAGAAGGGGAAAAGGAAGGGGAAAAGGAAGAGACATATCTGTAGTAGGATGACCTACATGAAAGAGGGATGACATACTCTAGAAGTATAGGGACCACTTCCAGACTCTTGTAGCATGCTATGCTTTACAAAGCCAAGAGCAAATTCCAGAAGGACAGAACCAGAGCCAATATCCAATGGAATGGGTTGCCTGATCTGAAATGGGGCTGCCTCAAGAGTTATGTGTTCCATATCAGTGGAGGGATTAAAGTTCAGGAATGTTGCCCCAAAGATCCTAATATTGAGAGAGAAGATGGAATGGATGGTCCTAAAAGGAACCTTCATGGTTCTATTGGGAATTCTGAGCATGGGGGTAAACGTTATTGTCCATACTAAGGCCTGATATACTTACGTATATCACCAGCTCTAACTGTCCAAGTTTTTTCCACAATAGATTGAGTATCACCATCATTAGAATAGCACCACATATATTTTGTGTTTGAAGAGGAGTCTGATGGTGGGACCCCAGGTTAGTAGCTTATTATTAGTTATCACCACAATCTTGTGGCCCTGTTTTTGAAAGTTGAATGACTCAGTGGTGTTGTGTAACCTATGACTAGAAGAAACAATAGGGAATATTCCCAGAACACAATTTATCACTTTTTTTATGGAAAAAGAGCAAAGATAGCCAAGCAATAAGTGTGTTACTAAAGATGTCAAAACAATGGAAATATAATTTTGTTCAGAGCTATAAAAAAATCTGCTACTATGTCTCAATACATACAGCCTGTGGAAAGTTCCAAAGTATTTATTTTCTAGATGTAGACTAATGGGTCTATTTATCCACTGAATTCAAACTACCAATGGGAGAGGTCAGGAAGGATGAATGGAATTAGGAGAATTGATGAGATGTCATTGTGATTTTGTTTCCTATACAACTTGAATTTGTGCTTTGAGGATTTGGGGTCCAAGAACATGCTATAATTCCAGTAGCTTCACAGAGATATTTTTGGAGCAAGCTACATTGTTCTGCAGTAAGAGAATGTTTTCTATCCCCACATGCTATTGTAGAATCAGTATTCATTTAACAAAATGTAATCTTTTTTAGTTCTATAATAAAATGGACCAAAAGTATTCTTGAGTGCATCTAGAAAAATATTTTGTATGTACAATATATACTATTTTCTGGAGCTTCCCACAGTGGATCAAACAATAAAGGAAGACTTTCCAGTCTGTATTTAGTGTGCACTTTGAAATACGTGTCTGTGTTTTAAATGAATTTTGAAAGTCAGCAAAACATAAAGTCAATTATAAAATTATTACCATGGCTTCCAAATAATTGGTGCAATATTCACAATGAAGAAGAATTGCTTAAAAAAAAAAAAGGCAGGTATTTGAGAAAAGCCTTCATATGTCTTAGTACTATGACAATTATTTAGTTTATCAACAGTTCTTGAGTGCTCTCAAAGCCAGGTACAGACATGAAAGATAGTTTTAACTTTGAGTGCTTACCAAGTTAGCTAATTAGTGCCAGCAAGGGAGATAAATGACACACCAGGACACAGGGTAAGTGAAGTGACACAGATGGGTGCCGGGCTCCCAGGGAGGTTTGAGAACCTAGTGTTGCTTGAGGGCAACGGAGGTGATCAGGGCTGCCTCACTGACCAGGATTCAGCTATGTGGACCAGAGAGAAGCACCAGGGCAGGCGCCAAACAAGACAGCAGTTTGTGCAAAGTCATGCAACCCGCTCTAGTTTCCTTCATCAGCCTTGTCCACTTCCAAAGAAAATAAGATGATCATAAGCTTGATTTTTGTCAGTTTAAATGTTGGTGAATAATTGGGAAATCTTTTCAAGAGAGATTTTCTTTTCACACACTTTGCAAAGTCAGGAGCCAAAAAGTGATGAGGAAAGTCTCATCCAGTTGCCTTTGCTCCTACAACTCTTGGTAGCTGCCTCACAGCCTTTGATCCAGGATAGCTGACAGAGAGTTCTGGAAGCACTTCCTTCAGGAGTCAGCATTGCTCCGGGAGTTATTTGGTTACATTTTCACAAATGTCTCATCTCTTTGTATCAACAGACCCTGCTCTTTGAGCCACATGGTGGGTTTCTACTTCTTACCTTTTCTGTGTGTGTCACAATAGGAAAAATGAAGGAAACTCTTTAAGATCAGAATGTACTATTTTTTTTTTTTACTTACTCCCAATGGCATCTTCCCTGTATATTTAATAAAGAAGGACCAGAACAAATATTGGAAGGATAATTCCATGTTCCTCTCAAATTTAACCTTACATTGACAGTGCTCATATTTTACCTGTAAATGCTCAATTGGTGAAATGATTAAGCTTTAATAGTTATTCATCATGGATTTCTGTAGCCACATTTCTTTTTTTTTTTTTCACATTTCTGATTTAGTCCAAATAACTAGAAGAAAATAAGGAACATAAGTTACTTCTTTTGTGTGAAAATTATCTTTCGTATGCAGTCCACAAAAGCAAAACATTGGACATTTTTAGTACATATGAATCATTAATGAAAAGAGTCGTTTCTGTTTTCTCTTGGCATTTTATTTTTTGTGCGTGCTCTTCTTCCTGAATCTTTCCCTTCAAAGTCATCTCCTTGTAAGAGTTTCTCAGTATGCTATATCCTTAGCCACCCTAGTCCTTCAGGGAAAAAAAAATGGACTTCATTTCAACTAAGGATAGTAGGAGAAAATATGCTCTTTTGAAAGTCCTATCCTCAAACAAGAGAAAATAAGAGGAAGATGGTAAAGGAAAAAGGAGTTTAAGACTTGGAACCTGATGGTGTGGGTTCAGTTTCTGGTTCTAACACTTTCCATCCCAGGCAAATTCATTAACTAGTGACCTTCACTTTTGCTCTTTTGTAACAGGATGTGCTGGATAATATACGTGCTCTTATACACCCGTACCCATCAACCTGCCTAATTAGAGGTTTCCTTAGCATTAAATATGTAAAAGAGCCTTGAAACCAAATATGATTTACAAATACTAGTTGTTATGGCAACGTCTTTCCAAAGTACAAAATATGATTGTATGAAGTTACAATTCATATACAGTACTTATCATTCGCTAAATGAGAATATGCTTTCCTTCTTTCTCAGCTTTTCTTTCAAGGCTGCTCTATGTCCCATTTGTCCCCATTTACTGCTAGGATTTTCTACTGTTCTGCACACTTTGGTTCATTGATGTTCTAATTATTCTTCCTGCATCCACAGACTCAGAGAGGCAGCTGGTCATGAGCCAACTTAAGTAACCCTCTTCTTAGTTTGGACATCTGATTGTATGCATATTCTAGTTTTATTTTTTTTTTAAATTTTTTATTGGAGTTCAATTTGCCAACATATAGCATAACACCCAATGCCAATCCTGCCAAGTGCCCCCCTCATTGCCCATCACCCAGTCACCCCAACCCCGCACCCACTTCCCCTTCCACTACCCATTGTTCATTTCCCAGTTAGGTGTCTCTCATGTTTTGTCACCCTCACTGATACTTCCCACTCATTTTCTCTCCTTTCCCTTTATTCCCTTTCACTAATTTTTATATTCCCCAAATGAATGAGATAATATAATGTTTGTCCTTTTCCGATGACTTATTTCATTCAGCATATAATACCCTCCAGGTCCCTCCATGTCAAAGCAAATAGTGGCTATTTGTCATTTCTAATGGCTGAGTAATATTCAATTGTATACATAAACCACAGCTTCTTTATCCATTCATCTTTCGATGGACACCAAGGCTCCTTCCACAGTTCAGCTATTGTGGACATTGCTGCTATAAACATCGGGGTGCAGGTGTCCCGGTGTTTCACTACATTTGTATCTTTGGGGTAAATCCCCAGCAGGGCAATTGCTGGGTCGTAGGGCAGGTCTATTTTTAACTCTTTGAGGAACCTCCACACAGTTTCCAGAGTGGCTGCACCAGTTCACACTCCCACCAACAGTGCAGGAGGGTTCCCCTTTCTCCGCATCCTCTCCAACATTTGTTGTTTCCTGCCTTGTTAATTTTCCCCATTCTCACTGGTGTGAGGTGGTATCTCATTGTGGTTTTGATTTGTATTTCCCTGACGGCAAGTGATGTGGAGCATTTTCTCATGTGCTTGTTGGCCATGTCTATGTCTTCCTCTGTGAGATTTCTGTTCATGTCTTTTGCCCATTTCATGATTGGATTGTTTGTTTCTTTGCTGTTGAGTTTAATAAGTTCTTTATAGATCTTGGAAACTAGCCCTTTATCTGATACGTCATTTGCAGGTATCTTCTCCCATTCTGTAGGTTGTCTTTTAGTTTTGTTGACTGTTTCTTTTGCTGTGCAGAAGCTTCTTATCTTGATAAAGTCCCAATAATTCATTTTTGCTTTTGTTTCTCTTGCCTTCATGAATGTATCTTACAAGAAGTTACTGTGGCCAAGTTCAAAAAGGGTGTTGCCTGTGTTCTCCTCTAGGATTTTGATGGAATCTTGTTCACATTTAGATCTTTCATCCATTTTAAGTTTATCTTTGTGTATGGTGTAAGAGAATGGTCTAGTTTCATTCTTCTGCATGTGGATGTCCAATTTTCCCAGCACCATTTATTGAAGAGACTGTCTTTTTTTCCAGTGGATAGTCTTTCCCGCTTTGTCAAATATTAGTTGTCCATAAAGTTGAAGGTCCACTTCTGGATTCTCTATTCTGTTCCATTGATCTATGTGTCTGTTTTTGTGCCAGTACCACACTGTCTTGATGACCACAGCTTTGTACTACAACCTGAAATCTGGCATTGTGATGCCCCCAGCTATGGTTTAATTTTTTAATATTCCCCTGGCTATTCAAGGTCTCTTCTGATTCCGCACAAATCTTAAGATAATTTGTTCCAACTCTCTGAAGAAAATCCATGGTATTTTGAAAGGGATTGCATTAAATGTGTAAATTGCCCTGGGTAGCATGGACATTTTCACAATATTAATTTCTGTGTGATTAGAACATAGATAGGTGGATATTAGTTTTATATCCTGTAATGACCCCTTAATAGCAATGGAATCTATTGCAGTGTGAATGTTTATAGTTTTGTGAATAACAATATGTATCATATTTCTCTTGCAAACAACTTTAATTCAGCACTATACTTTTTATTTATGTTTTCCCTCACAAAATAACATTAAGCAAATATTTTCATTTTTTACAATAATAGTACTTAAAATTTTTTCAGTACTCTGTGTCAATGCTTTACAGAAATGAAATTATTTAATCTTTACAGCTCTGTGAGATATTATTTACCCATTTTACAGATGGGAAAAACAAACCACAGAAATGATGTCTAGGAGACAAGATATCATCATAGTTAAATATGCAGGGCCTCTTTCCAGAATGGCTGGGTTAATTCTACTTCCCCTATTATTATCTGTATATTTTTAGATAAATTACTTATATGTGCTTAAATTTTCCCATCTATAAAATGGGGAAATAATAACCTATCCCTCATAATGTCATGGGAATTGAACAACTGTCTTTCTCCTGACTGGCATTTTAGGTTCTCTGAACTATATAAAAAACCTGTCTGCATATATTTTGCTTTTCTTTCTTTCTGTCATCAGTAGTAGCATTTTCAATGAGACAGTTCTCCCAGACAATACAAAGTGCTATTGAATGATTTACTGTCTTATGTTTCAGTGTTCAGTAAACACCATAGAATCTGAAGACAGGCTCCGTCATATTAATTTTTGGAGCCTAAGGAACTTTAGTGTCCCTATGGGAAAGTCACCTCAAACAAAACCCAGGTCTCAAATTTATTTCATTCTGGCTAAAACTATACCAAGGGCTTTCAGCACACTCAAAGTGTTAAGCCCCAGTGGCAAGCTTAGACTGTACGCATTATTTTTTATTATAGCTTGGTTTGAATGTTCGTTTCCTTTTCCAAGCTCTTAGATGCATTTAACAGCTAAAGATAGAACATAAAGTTCTTTTATTGCTCGTGAAATTGCCCTGGCTTGAAGTCAGAAACAACTTTTTTTTTAAGTCAGAAACAACTTTATCAAAAATCTTAAGAATGAGAACACTAAATTTTGCATATGATTTTTGTCCCTTTAAAAGAGTTTTTGTAATTGAGAAAATGAGCATGGATGAATAGTGATTGTTTTTCTGAGAAGCGTTGCCCCATTTGCAGAGTCTCCTGTAACTCAGTCTGCTCTCCTGTGTCCCGACAGGCACCAGCATCTTCACCGTCTATGAGGCCGCGTCCCAGGAAGGCTGGGTGTTCCTCATGTACAGAGCTATTGACAGCTTTCCCCGCTGGCGCTCCTACTTCTACTTCATCACTCTTATCTTCTTCCTGGCCTGGCTCGTTAAGGTACTGCAGAAGCTCCTCCTAATAAAATCTGTGTTTTCTGGCAGTCTCTGCAGATCTCTTGTTTCCTTTCTATTGCGCACAGCTTCCTCATCCCCAGTCTTGAGTAAACGTGGTTTGTGATTTTCTTTCAGAATGTATTTATCGCTGTCATCATTGAAACATTTGCAGAAATCAGGGTGCAGTTTCAACAAATGTGGGGATCGAGAAGCAATACTACGTCAACGGCCACGACGCAGGTACCATATGGGAAGATGATGTTCTTTCCCATCAGAAGACAGTCATATCAGGCCTAACCCTCAAAAGGCCTTGATAGAACTTGGGAATGCCCTCTGAGAAAGGCCTTCTACAATTATACCCGCAGAGGGAGGTATTGAGAAATGCTGGTGCAAGGGCCTAAGGCCAAAACAATCAAGTTAGCCTTTCTGAGTGATAGGGTAGATTTGATAAAAACCAAGATTGTCACCACATTTGCTATGTACTTTTGATTTGATTTGGCCTTTTTAAGTCTTTAAAAGGCTTGCAGATAAAAATGGAAACTGTAGAATTTCCCATTTTTATAAATACTTATTCATGTAACTGAAAAACAATATAATGGCCTTTATGTATAGGATTAGAATTATTTTTGGAATAGAAAGTATATTTCAGGGGGATCCCTGGGTGGCTCAGCGGTTTCGCGCCTGCCTTTGGCCCAGGGCGCGATCCTGGAGTCCCGGGATCGAGTCCTGTGTTGGGCTCCTGGCATGGGGCCTGCTTCTCCCTCTGCCTGTGTCTCTGCCTCTCTCTCTCTCTCTATCATATATAAATAAAAATAAATCTTAAAAAAAAGAGAAAGTATATTTCATTCAGCACGAACTCATCACGATATAGTAAATCATGAAGAAGACTCCATAATGCATACCTGTGATTTTTGAGGAATCACTACACATTCGGAAGGATGGCCCTAATGCTTCCAAGTAATTGAGATTTCCCTAGAATTTAATTATAAGTATCAGGGCAGTTGTTACATAGGAGGGCAGTCCAGATCCCATGTCTTTGTTTTTAATTTTGGTTTTGTTTTGAGTTTGTTTTGGGGGGGAGGTTCTGTTTCTGTGTTTAGAAAGAGGAAAGGTAGGTTTATATATCTTAGTCTAGTTTTAATCTTTATAAGTGAGAGAGAAAAAAATTCCTGAAATCAAGAATGAAATAATTTTAATGCTTGTGACTATTATTTTAATATTCATTTTTAAGTGAAATGTAATATAACTTTGTAAATATTTTAATGTAACTTCATAAATAGTAGTCTGTTGACAAAGATATTTGTGAAAGATCCAAGGCAAAAATTTTACCCTGAAAATCTTCAAATTGAACTTTTGTTAACTAAATGCTAAAATGCTATTAAACATGCTAATATTTGAAAAAGCCCTATGCAGCATCTTTATGGTGTTGTGAAGGTTTGAATTGTCTAGCCAGCTCATGATAGATGAAATAGCATTAATATTATTCAATTTTGGCAAGCACCTATTCAACCTTTTATGAGAGTTTTTTAAGTTATGTAAGTTATGTCACAGATGACGTGTTAAAAAAAACACATCTAGTTTTTATTTCTTCTGTCATCTCATCTAGTGAACTATGAGAAATAATAAAATTCCAGATCCATTCTGGCATGTCTTTTAAGTCAGGTGACAACCTCTGGAAGGTGTGTCTTCTGCTTTAGACTTTGAGAACTAAATGGAGCATAGATCTATGAACTCAGCACAGAATTTATGTTCAATGTTCCTGAGAGATGACCTAAAATGTTTTTAAAACCACATCATGCTTATTAAGTAACTCTTATTTATAAAGCCACAGCTGTAAAAGTAGTGTTTGGAAGCTCCACCAAATCAGCCAGCAGTTCTAATAGAAAGTGAAATGTGAAGGGGACTTTCAACAAAGTTGTGCAAAATGGTTTTGATGCAAAATTATACTTAATCAGGAGGAATAAGTTGGTAATTCAGAGGTAATGCGTCTAGGTATTCAGCAGAGGTAATCACACAGAGAATCATGAAAAACCTTCATTAAGAAAAATGCTGTGGCTGATGATCCAGTTGCTAGGCAACTGAAGCTCCTGCCACAGAACAGCACTTGGGCTGCCTGGCAACAGGCCCCGCCCAGCCGGTTGCCAGCCACCAGACAAGTGGCCCAGAGGCTTTTGTGTCTGGGGAAAGGAGGGGGGCATCGTCTCCTGTGATTTTGTTACATTTGTAAAATCTGAGAGAACTCTGGGCCCAAGGGCCTCTAGTTGAATAGCTTAAAACACTAAATCATTAGTTTCTACTTGTAATAAAACAGATAAAGCATTAAGGAAATAAAACAGTGATGGGGTTATATTGCAAAGCACATGGTTTTTCAGAAATGGAGTCATTTCTGGCCATTCTTCAGCAGGTGGCACATTTGCAATTGTTCTGTGTTATCTTCACCACGAGCTAGGAGGGTCCCAGGCTTGGTGGAACTTGTTGGTGTCTTGAGGTCTATGGATTTTCCAAGAGGGCTGTGTGTTTAGAGAGAAGATTATACATATTAATCAGATAAGTCAAAGGCTTTCTGATATCTTAGGCAGTTTAAAAGGAATTGTCTCTGATATGGACTGTTCAGAGGCAAAAGAGAACCAGTGATGAGAACTGGGTGGGTTTTTAAAAAATAATAATAATAATAACAAAGCAACCCGCCTTTGACTCACAGCATAGAAACAAATTACAGAAAAAAATTAATGCCAAAGGACTTGTGGAGTTCATAATACAACATGTAACAGGAAAACAAAGAGAAAGTGAAGTGGAAAATTTCAGAGCAGTCATCATCAGTTTGCCTGAGCTCCGGTGGCGAGAGTGGCTTTCTTGCCTGCATAATTATTAGCCGTGGGTCACTGTTGCCACCTGCTCAGTTATATATCGGGTTAAAGGCCAAGATACTCACGCATCTGTGATACAATGGCACCTGCATCACTCAACCATAGGACTGCCCATGCCACAAGTGTGTAGGGGGATTGCCCCAGAGCTAGATGTTGGGATGCACAGACGTGCTAGTAGAAGACGTCCTGGACTCAACATCTTTCTAGCGCAGACCTTTATTCTCACTCCTTAGATACTTCCCCACAGACATTTGTCACCAGGCATGTGGTCTTCCCATCCACACTGACTCACGGTGGGGATTCCACTTTGCCTGGAGAAGAACTGAAAGGATTGTTAAACTTTAGGGCCACAGAGTCTACGTTTATGTTAGGTATGCTGATATGAGACTCAGGGCAGGCTCTGGCAATCAATGCAGATTTAACTTTATGTACTGATTATGGTCCAGTAGGGTCCTATCAAGGAATGTGGAGGGACAACTGGCAGCTCAGGATTTGAGCCCTGAGGATAGTCCTGGCTTTGACTATCCTGTTGTCTACCTCACATAAACCATGACATTAACCAATCTAAATGCTGTCTTGTAATTCAGAGGACTAAAGAGAAACTGGACATTGAACATTTCTGCATTTCCTTCACTTCATTTTATACAAAGGAATGACCTTGAGAGAACACTTTTACTAACAATTAAATTGATTCATTTGATTTTGGTCAACTGGAAAAAATAATTTGACAGAGAAAATTAGTCTGCTACTGATCAAAGCAAATATATGCCCCAGGGATCCTCTGTACTATGATGAGAAAGTATAGGATGCATGTCCAGAAGATTTGTAGCTAGTGACTGACAGGGATGCTTTTGTCATTTCTCCTTAAGGAGACACACAGAATTTTGACAGGAACTTTAAAAGACACTTGAAAAGGTTTGCATTTCAACCAGTGTATGGATTCTCAGAATGAGCCTATTCATGGGGATGTGCTTGATTCTACCACTAAGAATACCTGTCAAAATTCATTCTAAAGGGAATTAGAATCCTGCGTGTGGGCACCTGAATAAAACAATTTGTAATTGGCATCTTTGAACAAAGAATCTATGGGTAAATGTGTACCTCTATTTTGTCATTTAAAAATATTTACATGGTATATGGACAGATGGGAGCTACAGTTGGGGTGAGCACAGAATAATGTAAAAATAAATCAGGATAATGCTTCATGGGATAATTAAATTGAGCAGATGTGTAAGAGTATTTTGTAGGATGCCATATAATAGGTGCTCTCTGTATATGTTTGAAAGTATGAAATAAGTAGCATACTTGGCAAGGAGCCCTTAGTGCAATCTTTGAAAGGTATTGATTCTAGGACACATAAACATCTGATATACCATTTTTGAATGGATTTTTGTAGGTAGCATTGTTGAGAACTCTCAATTTAACTACTAAAAAATGTTTTCTAAATAAAAAAATACATATTATGGTCTGTGAATTTTGGCACTTGTCCCTCATCACCTCACTTATTTTATTGAAGGCAAGTTCTCTTTCTTCAAATGATCTACTACCTCTCTTCCCAGGAATTCTAGGTATGGGATTTTTGCATCATCCCATATTTTCCATCAATAATTACCCTTTTGAACACAGACTAATATGAGGACGTGAATAAGTATGGCAAAGAAAATGTTTACTTATGTGTATGAAATTATGGCCTTGGACAGGAATAAAGCTAGCTTACAGTTAGTGTCTTAGAAAAATTTTAAAAAAATCCTTAATTTCACCTTATCTTACTACCAACTCACCCCTCCCCCTACACACACAAACCCCTAAGGAATTGGAATGAAAATATACTAGTGTAATATTGATGGATGACTAATTTTTGAGGTGGGTAGAGTATGTAGTAAAATAATAATCCAGGCACCCAACAATGCAGTTATCCAATTCGATGAATATCAGATTTTAGTATCCTATATCATTCTGAATTTCATCACATATATTTTAAGACAAAAAAAGCTACTTTTGCCTTCATAAATATGTACATAAAATTTATGGGATGCCTGGGTGGCTCAGTAGTTTAGCACTGTCTTTGGCTCAGGGCGTGATCCCGGAGTCCTGAGATTGAATCCCACATCAGGCTTCCTGCATGGAGCCTGCTTCTCCCTCTACCTATGTCTCTGCCTCTCTCATTCTCTCTCTCTCTCTCTCTCTCTCTCTCTCATAAATAAATAAAATCTTAAAAAAATTTTTGCTGAGCAGATTAAGTTGGCCCAATTAAAATAATTTCACAGAGTCTACTACGTGATATGTCAATCTCCTACCATTAGAATAACACCAGTCTTTTTCCTTGTGCCACATGCACACTTCTTATATAATTTATCCTGAGAATACTTTTCTGTTGGCTCAGTGAGGAATGTCCACTAAATAATGATAAAAATGTACCACTCCTGGTTAAAAACACACCAGAAATAATGCTTTAGAATTCTAATTTTCATTTTTTTTCCAGGTCTGATATGTAATAATCAATTACCAACATAATAAGGATAAAATACCTCCTTTAAAGTCTTGTTGAGAAGAATATTTGGGCAATTATATGCAAAGCACATGTAAAGCAGAAAGGACCTGATGCATAGCAAGTGCTCAATAAATGCAGGCTAGCAATTGCCATTATTCTTGTTATGATTATTATTCACTTAAGTTTTTGGTCTTCAAATGAACATAATTGGAATGACTCATGTTCTAAATATAAATCCATAAAAAGACAAATTTTTGATAGCATGAAGACTGTAAAAGCTGGAGACATAAAGTAGGAGTTCTCGATGTTCCTTATTAAGTGTCTCTGACTCATCTCCCTCTTTGTCTTGAAGATGTTTCATGAAGACGCTGCCGGCGGATGGCAGCTGGTAGCTGTGGATGTCAACAAGCCCCAGGGACGCGCCCCAGCCTGCCTCCAGGTGCAGTACAATATCATTTTTAATTTAAAATTTTTAAAAATTTATTTTATACAAGGAAATCCACCGCTCTCCAAACTCTAGGTCTGTCTAAATTTATGGTCCAGGAGTCAGGGACAATATTTTACTCCATCCCGTATTCCCAGGACCTACCTTTTACTTTTTTTAGACATGCAGCAAAGATCTGGTCAATTTCAAGTGCATGAAGGCACACAAGTAAAAATGGCATGCCAACTGTTAAATCAGTGAAGAATTTTGTTGTCATATTAAATGTCATAAAAGTAGTCTTCCACAAAGGCCTGAATTATTTAAGGGGGGGGCAGTCACAATCATAATTCACTTAATTAAGTACCTTACCAAGTACCTGGGAGGGCACATCTTTAATAGGTAGTCTGTTCTGCATCTGCAAGCTGTCTGAACAATATGACATAATAAAGATGCTTCCTTACCAAGCACACCTGCAGCAAATACAAAGCCATGGGATTGCGCATTGGTCCTGGGAAGTGATCAGGGATTGTCCCATCGGGTTTCGGGCCAGTGGACTTTTTTGGACTTATATTCTTCCCTCAGCTCTACTTAAAGCCCAATAAACTCTTTTTTTTCTTTGGTGGACTACACTGACACCTTCTCTTGCTTTGTGCCCCGTGCCTGCCCCTAAATATCAGTAATACTTATTCAAAGCTATGTCACTTTTCCAGAAGCAGCATCCCTATTGCCCCACTGCATTTTCACTCTGTCCATTTCCATATTCTTTAAGGGTGAAAAGTCAAGCCATGCCATCATGGGGACTGAGAACTGACCCTCTCAGATAATTTTATTTTCTTCACACTCTTTGATTTTCAGTTACAAATCCTCTTCTCATTAAGGGCTGATTTTATTGTTCTTTATATCTCTTCCCATAATTTGCGAAGGCTTTGTCATCTGTTTCAGGATAAGAACATGCCTTCCTTCTTTCTTTAGGGTCGTTCTCTAGGTGAGGGCTCAGGGTGCATTTCAAGGATTGATACATAAGAAGCAAAATATTTTACTCTGAACCATTACTGGGGGGGGGTACGTTCACATGGCCACTTAATCATATAGTTACTTGTTTCTATCAGTTAAAAGAATGGAAAGGAAAAGAAGAAGAGTTTACAAGAATATTGATGATATCTAATGTTATTTTGTGGCTCTCTTTCTGTTTTATATTGGATAGTGACAGTGCTAATAATTAACTCTTAAAATTACCCATAGTATCACCGTTGCTACTGACAGTAGAAAGAATGACAGCAATTGTAGCTTCTTGCCTAAAAAGCACTTTCATTTAAGTTACTCAGTAATCCGTCATCTGATATTTGCTGATACTAAGAGAGCCCAGAACAAAACAAACAAAGCCCTTCTGCCCTTACAGAGCTTACTGAAGGGTCCTTCAGGGTGGGTGGAGAAAAACCAGCATCGAACTAGCAATTACAAAATTAATGAGGATTTTAAAGAAGTAATGCAGGATGCTATGGGAATATACATTTTGGAGTCCTTACTTCTTCTCTGAGAGGTCAGGGAAGGCCCTCACTCGGTATAGCCCAGTGATGGAGAGAGACAGGCATGCTCCCCCTCAGCCTTCATAGATGTGGAGTTGGAGATCCAGAAGGTCTGGGTGAGCTCCTAAAGTTGCATCTCAACCAAATGGAGAAGCTAGAACCTACACCTGGGTCTTCTGGTTCCTAATCCTGTGCTTTATCCAGTGGAAAAATATGTATCAAGGAAATAAGTTTGTAATAGAAAAAATCAGGCCAGCTATGAGTATCAAATCAGTCTTACTGGGGCCCTGAATACATTGCTTTAAATGTATTCATTTAAAAGGCACCTGGGTGGCTCAGTCAGTTAAATGTCTGCCTTTTGCTCAGGTCATGATCTCAGGGTCCTGGGATGAAGCCTCTAGTGGAGCCCCCTGCTCAGTGGGGAATTTGCTTCTCCCTCTTCCTCTGACCTTCCCCTCTGCTCATGCTCTCACTCTTTTTCTCTCAAATGAATAAATAGAAAAAATCTTTAATAAATGTATTAGATGCTTGTGAATAGATGCCTCAGGGTTGCAGTCTGGAATTAGAAAGCAAGTTAACCTCTTTATCACAGATTTGAGATGACAAGAGATAAATGGCCAGGGGAGTGCAATGAGGAGACAGAACCGTACAGGGATATAGGAAAATAAAGTTCAGTGGAGAGGTGGCTAGAAGTATGCAATGTGGCATCCAAGAGACCTGCATATTAGACACTTTTGTGACTATGGCAGCATGCTTGATAAATTTCATGGATGATGATACATATGGTTTGAAATGAAGGTAAATAAAGTCTGACATTTCAGCATGAAGATAGTTCCATTTAACTCAGCTTTCCATGTTTGGCCCTAAATCAAGCTTTCCAGAAGAGCCCATTTGAAGGAGTACAAATGCAAAGTGGAATGGCCAAGGGATCAATCTGTTTGCAGTGGGCATGAACTATGAATAGAGAGAGAGAGTACATTTCCATGTCTTAGTGAAAAATTGATTAACCATTCATCAGTTAATTAAAAGAGAAAGAAAAAGAATTAAGTAAAGAAAAATATTTAAAATAAAATAGCATGGAATGCTCGTTGGCTTTTACTAATGACTAATGCCATCTAAAACTAGGTAACAAGGAGATTTTATATGAATCATCTGCTCACTTCTGTCTAGAACTATAATGATCTCTCACCCTCAAGAACAAACAGTAGAATGTATCACTTCTGTTTTTTAAAATGAGCAAAATGTGACATCACATTCTCCTAAAATATGTATTAAACTATAGAAATAACATTTAAAAATAAGTATTTACTTTAATTCCTCCCAATTTATCCTCCCTCATCCTCTCCCAGAGGTAACCTGGAGGTTAACAGTAAGAACCAGGTTTTCTAAGACCCATTACTCCTGCATTTACACTGTATATCTCTTATAAACCAGCATTTCTGCTTCCACGAGGCACTGTCATTTTTTCATGTTTCTTCTTTCTAGAACACTTCCTCTCCCACTCAGAATTCAGCTCAAAAGTCACTTCCGTAAGGAAGCCTTCCTCATCCTCAAAGAAGATTATCAGCTACCCTGGTTGTATATTTCCCATTCTTTTGTGTTTATTTTTTATTCTTTTTAAAGATTTTATTTATTTATTCATGAGAGACACACAGAGAGAGAGAGAGAAGCAGAGACACAGGCAGAGGGAGAAGCAGGCTCCATGCAGAAAGCCTGATGTGGGGACTCAATCCCAAGACTCCAGCATCACGCCCTGGGCCGAAGGCAGGTGCTAAATTGCTGAGCCACCCAGGGATCTTTTGTGTTTATAATAACTTTAATAAAATAAATTAAAATAGTATAATTCATTATTTAAAGTCTGTTTAGAGGAAACTCCATGGCAATAGGAGCGACAATGGTCGTGATCACTGCCAGAAGTATTCCTGACACATGGAAGAGGCTCAGTTGGTGTTTACCAAACAATAGAAAAAGTGAAAGAAGGATGTAGAACCTTCTTGGCTTGTGCAAGTATTCATTGGGCTTCTCATTTAGAAGCAGCTCCATCTGTCCTCTTGGTCTTCTTTCTAGCAACCAGAAATTGAGTGGATGATGACAATAACATTATTTCTATACAAGAATTTATTTCTAAGTCTAAAACAAGCAGTACATAGGGAGTTTGTAGAAAATACCCGTCATAGCTGGATAACATTGGATGCTTTTGCTAGCGTGTCTTTTTTCCAATATGGTGGCAGAGCCTTGACAGATCCTAGCCTGACTTCTGTTATTTCCCTCAGCTTTCTGAAATTTTTTTTATCTTTCCAGCATATGAAATAAATAGATCAAAATTTAGAAAAGAAGATTCGGTCAGGAATAACAGTTGAAAAGAACCAGAGCCAATTCCTATCTTAACAAAAAAAGGTGGAATTTATTGGAATGAAACGTATGAATAGCTGTAATTAAATTGACTTAATAATTTTGCCATCATTGAAATAAATCAGAAAAATTAAGTATCAATAAATATTTGAGAGTTGGCAAACTGGTCACCCAGAGTCCCCATTTGGGTATTAAAGGAACTGTTGATTTTGTCCTGAGAGTGGAACTTCGTTTTAAAATTTGACCCCAGGTTTAAAACAATATTTTACCCAAAAACCCATATATCCTACTGCTTCGTTTTAAAATTTGACCCCAGGTTTAAAACAGAATATTTTACCCAAAAACCCATATATCCTACTGCTTTGATAAAATAGGTAATCCATGAAATACATTACAATATAACATTAGTTCACAAAGATAGTATAATAGTAAGTCATGCATAAATTTCAATTGTTTCAAAATAGTCTTTACATAAATTTTATGTTTTCAAAATTTCAAAATTTTAAAACCACCAACTCAAAATAAATGGAGATTGGCTTGAATGCCTTTGTAAGTGAAGGGCATTTAAAAATCATCTCTGTCCTTGTTTCAGGTGACATTGCTTTGGATTTGCTTACTTTCTTCATTGGTATTACTTCTTATATTTTTACTTTCTATTCTGTTTTCTGTATCCTAGTCTAATTTATTGGTACAAACATCATGTCTTTTCTGCCAACCATAAGAAATTAAGTAATTTAATAAAATAAGATTGACTGATGTGGCTTAATCTCCCTCTTACTGATAAACTAAATATGTGGTGGACTGATGTTTCTGTGATTCTGGGTATTTGATGTATTTTTCTCTCTCTGTATGTATGTATGCATGTATCTAAAAGATAAATATATGTGTATATGTAAATGTACTATGTATTTCTGCAGTGTAAAAATATATATGCATGTATATATGTATGTGTGTATATATACTTTTTTTACATTGCAGAAATAAATATTCCACTGAGCAGTGATAGGATCTGAGCAACAGGATGTTTTTTTTTTTATCATTTCCCTACATTGCTGCACACACACACACACACACACACACACACACACACATATTTTACCTCATTTCCAATGTTACAATCATAGTATCTCCACTTCCTCTTTGCATATATTGATTATGGAGCTATCAAATGAGTTAGGAAACTTAGAGGTCTTCTTACTCTTCTGCAGAATATTAGACACTATAGAGCCATTTGTAGAAGAAAAACTAGGCACCTTTGGTCTGCAACTAGAAACTCTACAAATTCCACTCTGTGTTCTGAGACACGAATTTTTAAGTGTAATCATAGCTATAATTATAACCATAACAAGAGTCCTATATAGACATGCAGGGAAAGGATTCAATTTGGCATCCTTACGGTGGTCTTTTCTGGTTTCATAATAAATGAAAAGGCATATGCTCTTAAATTTAATTGCAAAACCACTAGTTCAGAGCAAGACTATCTAGGTTATGAGTGGTGAGGCCTATGGTAACATTTGTTAAAATGTTTAGTTGATTAACTTAGTGTAAACTTCATTAACTTAATTTTGCTAGGGTGTTTTTCATGTTTAGCCAGTTATTAATGAAATTCATACCACGTTTACTAAGGAAATCTATGCAATTCTTTATAAATTCATTCCTAAGCTAAGGACAAATAAATGAATCTCCTATACCCCTAAAACACCCCCTCTCTGCCTCGGCCCTGTCTAGAGTGTCTTTTTGCTTCTTTCTTTACTTCTCTGTGCACTGCTAATATGCTCTTCATTCTGGGGTCCCGCTCCTTCCTGCCATTGGTCCTTATTATGGGAACAAGATGGGTGGAAGTGACAAGAAAAAGCCTGAGAATAGGGATTAGCCAAGCCCAAGACCCGGTTTCCTTTTATTTTTGTGCTACAACTGCCTCCAGCACGTGGCTTCTGACCCCCTTCCCTCTCACCCTTGTCTCCCCAGCTACAGACACCTTTCCTTCACTCCATGAAGTAACACCCAGTACAGCATTGTTCCTGAGGGAGAATAAATCACCCTGTTGTAGTCTCTTTGAGAGTAGGCTCTGGAGACAGACATATTTCGGTTCTGCTATTTACTAGTATGATCGTGGGCATATTTCTGCAAAATAGGAATAGTGCCTCCTTCCTCTGCTGTGAGGAATAAGTGAGAATTTATGTCCTACTCAAGAATTGGTTGCAAAGAATGGATCTTATGCTCACAGGGAGCCTTTGCATCTAGTCAGATCTGCCAGGCAGCTCTGCTTTCTTTGTCTCTCTCTCTCTCTCTGGGAAGACACATAGGTTCTCATCTTGTTTGGTCTGTGCATCTATCTGTTTTTCTCCTTGAAGACTGACCTTATTCTGTTTCTTGCACAGTGTACAAATGTGTCTGTTTGCAGCTGAGTTTTGTGACCTCTCATTCAAGAGCTCTAGAGACTCACCAAGAAAATATGCAAAGATGGGTTGGAAGCTGGGAGACTTTTGGTTTCCCAAAATGGGAGATAGGCCAGAGGCAGCTGATCATGGGAATGGAAAGGAAGCAGCCAGTCCACTTAAGCAAAGTATTCCTACAGGAGGAACCCAAAGTTATTTTCCCTTCTTAATGGCTTCTGAGTATTTTGCCTAGTCTCTGCCTACAAGAGCCACTCCTCAACACCCCTGTGAGCTTCATGGAACAGGTGGAGGAGGGACATAACTTTTTGGCCATATGAGTAGTGGGACTTGACTTCAGGAGTTATTATTCAGGGGTAGGTTTCCTATTAAACTTTTAAGTTTTGCAGGACTTGGGAAATCTTTTAAGGGCCCACAGACCATTATGGTCTGACCTGGAGTTCAAATCACTCTCCATAGGATAATTTCTTTGAAAAAACACCACCTTGTTTCCATATGTTTACAAGTGAATAGTTTGTAAATCAGAACCATTTCACAGGATAATATTCAGTCACTTCCTTGCATTAAAAATATTAGGAAGTAACGTAGGGACACAGATGGGAAGATTACCTATGTATCCACCATTAGAAATAATAACAGCTCCCATTTATGGACCTCTCCCTATGTGTCAGCCACACTGTGTGTTCGAGGTATTAAATGATTTCATGTTTATAGCAATGCCACAGATGTAGATGCTGCTGTGACCTCTGTGGAACACATGAGATGGAGACCCAGAGAACTTAAGTAATTGGTGAAGGTCACACAGCTGGTTACTGACTGGGGACTTGACCCATGCAGTCTACCTCATATTTTTTAACTACTTCATTTCCACAAGGTGTATCATCCTCCTATAAAAATATACCACAATTTGTTCGTCCATTTATTCATTCTCCTATTGATTGATGTTCACTGAGGATTGTTTTTATTGTTTCACTCTTGCACAAATTCGAGGCCACTGCCTGTCCATGTCTTTTTGTGCACATATGTGAGAAGTATTTGAGCCTATGTAGTTCAGAGAGCACTTGTTGGAATAGAGAAACAACCTTAGACTTTCTGAGACATTGCATCATGGCTCCCCAGTTTCTAGTGCCACTTTTTACCCCTAGTGGCAACTTGTAAGAATTCTCAGTATTTAGCATCCTTGTCCACAGCTGTTACTATCAGACTTTTACACCTGATGGTGTGAAGATATCACATTAAATTTAGATCTCCCCGATTAGTCTGTGAACATTGAGCATTTTTTTGTCTAGATTCATAGGCCACTTACATTTTCTGTAGATTGCTTATTCATTCCATAGATACACCCATTTATGTGTTGATTTTTTTTCAAACAATTTTCAGAAGTTCCATGCAGTTCTAAAGGGCAGATCACTTCTATCTGAGAAGACACTGAAGTATTAGAAAGATACTTCTAATGGCATCTGAATGCACGTTTTACACCTCTACCCTCTTAAGGCAATAGTGTGGTTCTGTTATGCGGTGTTACCGAAACTATCTAGAAAGTTTCTTCAATGTGTTCTTCATGTGCATCTCAGAAAAGTGAAAAGGTATAGTTGAGTCTTTTAACATCAACCAGCTACTTAGCTGTTTAAACTCTGTTTTAGCATAAGCAACAGCTTTACAAAGAGGTAACTCTAATGCATGGTAGAAAGTTCTGTTAAATTGGAACCTCGGTCCTCAGCTGCCACTGTGACAAGCAGTTTCTCTCCTGCCTCTCAGGTAGGAGTTTTCATCTCTTGACGATTGACAGATTTGGCTGCACAGTTGAGCCATCTTCCAAAACACACCCAGTGATTTATTACCGTGAAGAAAGTCACTGACAAGAAAATGAAAGTATGCATGAGACCTGGCATGCTCGAGCTCAGTTTTGCTCTGGTAACATCGTGTGCCTCCATCTGTAAAGAACAGAGATAATAGGCTCTTACCATAAGTAGGTCAAACGGTGGCAAAATTATTACTCTAGTGTTTTAATGCTCTTTGAGAAAATTTCCAATGAAGGCAAAGATTGGGGGAGGTGGACTGTGCGATATGTGTGTTTCAAGTGATAAAGTGACATCTGAGGCACTTTTCAGACATCTGTCTTCTTAATGAACCTTCTCAGAAACTGGCAAACAATCTCAAGAACTGATTGAACCCAAGAGACTGTAGCTTCCATCCACAACCAGGTCTCTGCTATGTTTGCAGACCAAGACAGCAAGATGGTATGGCTCAGCTGAGACTGACCCTGGAGTACCTGGGATGATTTGCTAAATCTCTCAGAGCCTTGGTTTGCTGACTTGAAAAATGGGGATAATAAAATCCCTCAGGGGTTTGTAAGGATTGGAAATGATGTACATAAAATGTCTAATGTGGTGTGTGGGATGCAGTGGTCACAAGGTCATAGAAATTACTGTCATTACTGTGAACACACTCCTCTAACTGTTCCCTGTCTCAGACTACTCTGTACACTTGTAGGGAGCCCAGGCTTATGCCTATATGTGGTCCTGTGACATCACAGCCTTGTTCCAGCCCTGTTTCTCCTTCTTAGGAGCATCTGTAAGAGTCCAACAGGCATGCGCCCACTTGTCATGAGCACAACGCCCCTCTCTTCTTGAAAACCAAACATACCTCTCCCTGACCCATTCCCTTGCAGAAACCAGGCTTTTCCAGCCTCTCCAGAAACTATGAGGCACCATCAGGTCCCCCCCAAAAACTGACTTGTCCACAATTCTGTCATGAATTCATTCTTTTTGGTTTCTTTGAATCAGAAAGATTCAAATCAGGTCAAACAAAACTGCCTCAATACAGTGATCTCTGACTCCTCAGCTCAGTTTGGTCACTTTCCTCCCTACTTCCAGTTGCTTCCATTATTGCTTTCACTTGATAAACACTTGGCAGATGTTTGGGGGATTATATCTAAGTGTACACATATACATGCTTTCATGTACAGAACTACACAATCTCACACACAGCAGCACAAATTCTTACCCTCCCGTTGTACAGGAGGAAAAGTTCTGGGGGATTAAAAGGAATAAATAGTATTCTATAAGAACCTGGAATGAGAATTAAGAATAGGAAGAATAAAATAGCTAAAGGCAAAGAGCATAAACAAAAGGTGTAAGAAGGTAGTTAAAAAGTTAATTGAAAGAGACCTGTTAACAGTCTTGAAACCAGTTAGGGCTAAATTAACTAAAGAGAGGAGCTGATTGTATAAATTTTCAATTATAAATATTACATATATATTTAAATATTCAACATGTTTATATATATATATATAAATAGAATATATATGTATTTCAAATAATAATAATTTTTAGAATAGAGACCAGACATAAAAAATAAAAAAATAAGATAAAATTAATACTATTTTTGTTGATTAAATGGTTTTGTGTCTTTGATTTTTAAGCCTCTCTGGAAGAAAGAAATACTCAGAACATCTTAAAAGTCTTTGCGTTTCAGGTTATCCCAAACTAAATTCCTATATTGTTGCATATTTACACCTTCCAGTTTGCATAAGTCTCATGACTCTTTGATATTAACATTTATATTAATCAGGAGACATTTACTAACTTATGCCAGGCATTTGTAATATAGTCTTTGGAGACAAATTTCCATCAGATATTTGTTACATTGTCACCTTTGGAAAAAATGAAGGATACTTTGCTTCTCTTCCAAATCTGATTTCTGAGGTTAAATATGCAGCCGTCCTTCAAGTCTCTAGCCATGGTTTGAAATCGCTAGGTATTTTTTTCTCAGCGTTCAGCACAATTAGTGTGGATGAAGGGTTTGGAGGAGCAGTGTGACCCCCACCATGCCCTACGGCTGACAACAGGTTTGCATAGAGTACAAAAATACTTGTCATTTCCTAGTTGGCATAGTTCTTGCATATTTTTTTTCAATCCCTCAAATTTGTTTTTCTCTCTTTCTTAAATAATTTAAGTATCTCAAAATGAATCTCCCACTTTGAGATACTCAAAAATTCTTGCTTAACTCTACATTCATCAAATGTAACAACCTCAGTCCTTTATTGTGTCAGATCTACAATTTGTTTAAAATGACTGCCATTTAACTTCATTTTTTAATTTATTTCCCTCTTTTTTTGTGATTTCCCTCTTGAATTAAAAAAAATGTTTTATGTTCACCTGCCCACCATTTAATACTAAAAATAAAAATAAACATATAGAAGTAAATCTGAAGTGATTCTACATATAGAAATTTTAATTAGCTTTGGGAATGTCAATTGAAGTGTCCAAAGACCTTAATATCATCATAGTTTAAGTGTTCCCTGTCTAGCAGCCTTGGTTTGGACCTTCCTGACTTTTCATTAAAGTACTCATGAAGACTAAGAAGAATTCACAATACTGATAACTCAGGTTAAGGAAACACCTTTTGTCAAAATCTGGTGAGACTAGCTTGTAACTCTATGACCTGTGGAGTGCTAGTGAGAATGTAGAAAATGTTAGCGCTTGCACTCTGGCATTTCACTTATAATTGACTGTAAGTCAGAATCAGAGGGCTGTGAGGAAGGGACGGTCACTAAAGGACGCTTATTGCTGGAATATGTACACTGGCCTCCTAAGGCAGTCATCACTCTGGGTCCTTTTGTGTCCAGGGATAAATGGTGCAGGTCCTTGGAATATGCAAATAGAAGATGATATTACTTAAAGGGCACCTGAGTGGCTCAGTCGGTTAAGCATCCTACTTGTGATTTTTGGCTCAGGGCATGATCTCAATTGTGAAATTGAGCCCCGCATTGGGCTCTGCATGGGGCACGGACCCTACTGGAGATTCTCTCTCTCCCCCTCTCTGTGCCCCTCCTCCTCCTCCCTCTAACAACAACAACAAAAAGATTATATTACATGAACTTCAATGTCCTAATTTTTTTTACATACTTTGCATTAATACACCTAAAAAATTAGCATCAAGAGTGAGAAGGTCTATGTGAGTGTCCTTGGCATTGTGGGGAATGATGGGTCTGTAAGTATCAGAATGAGATGAGATAGATATATATATATATTTCATCCAGGCTAGAGTAACAGGAAGATACCAGAGAGCTGGGACAGCTGGGTGTGGGGCAGTGGTGTGCTTGCAAAAGTTTAAAATGTTTAGTAACCATCTTGAAGTAGGAGAGTCCTGACTGGTAACATTTGCCAATTAACATGGCTTTCCCACTATGGCCAATCTCTAGTTAACAACATGACATTGAACATGAAGTTAGGGAGAGATGTACACATTAGCAGCTCCAGCACACCACAGATGGGGCCAACTGTGTTTCCCCACCACCTTCAATCAGAGAGATATGTGTCTGTGTGTGTGTGTGTGTAGTAAAATTTTTGATGATCTCATCTGAAGTACCTAGTTTCCAAGGTCACTAGAGAGGGGAAGAGAGAGAAATCTTGGAGAAGGCATGCCCTTTCTTAATTGCCCCTTTTAGAATGACACACCACTTCCATTTTCATTCCGGTGAGAAGAAACACTTAAAATTGTCCCATTTCAGTGCTTATAGGCTAAGCAATATCATTTTGCTCTGTGCCCAGGGTGAGAAAACAGGCTTGGTGGGTGTATTGGTTAAGCAACAAGTCACCCCTAAAACTTAACAGCTTATAAAACAGAGACTAATTTTTGCTCGTGAATTTGTGGCTCAGCAGCTAGTTGAGCTGGTCTCCACTGATCATGGCCGGGCTTGTCTTGTATGTGCAGTCAGCCAGCATCCTTAGCTAGCTCATCAGCTAGCCTCTCTGCTTCTGGGGCATGGCTGACTCTTGGGGTAAAAGGGATTACAGGGCCCATGGGCATCATGTGGCAAGCCTGCCTGGAATGTCAGTGTGATGGCTCCAGGAGCTTTAAGAAGTCTCAACCCACAACTATTTTCTGTGTCTCTGTTCACATTATCTCTGCTATTGTCTTGCTACCAAAACAAGTCACGTGGCTAAGTCCAGAGTCAGAGTGGAAGGGCATGTCACTAACCTCCTCTTCCTTCTTTCTACAATTTGTTTTCCATCTTTGGGAAGCCATCCAGCTTACTGCCCAGGAAAGAGAGCAGTCCAGTCAGGACTTGACCTATTCAAGGGTATCACAGAATCTCAGTACCTTTGAGGGAAACCACTTGTGGATTTCTTTCTCCCCTCTGGATCTCCAGGGGCAGGCAGATGGGAAAGGCAGAGTTTCCAAGGACATCTATTGGTTCTGTTTTCAGTCTTGATATAAATATATTTGCTTTTTTAACTCGATTCTCTATATCAGACAGCATTATTTTATATATTGATTGTAGAAGTAACGTATACCCAGATGTCTTCTAAATGCAGGAAATAAAAAATGCTCCAGTTACACATGAGAGATTTATTTTAGGTTTTACATACTTGGTCTTTTACATTATGTTCTTGTTCTGATGCTCATGGCTGCATATGCAAGATGGTTTCTGAGAATATCATCTTGTAATTGCATCATTCTCCAAATATGTTTATGTTGAGGTCTAATTAAAACACAGTTTTTAGTACATGGATGATACAATCTTCAGCGCATGAAACTTGTTTACCAAGGTAGGATATTTTATTCTCTCAATTAACAATTTAAAGAAAGATTTAATCTCTGAGCCGTACTATTCATTATCCTAATTTATCCTCATTGTGCCCTCCAAGGCCACAGTTTTGATTTGTTGGATGTTTGCCTGCAGAGTCTTCAGAATCTTTAAGGCACTATCTTAAAGGCAAAATTACTGAACCAATTAATAAAAATAGCTCATATAAAGCACTCAAGCTAAAAATAGGGTAGCATAGGATCTTCCCAAAAATCTATACACCCTCACGGTCCCTCTCAAGATTGGTTATCTCTTCCGTGTGATTTCTCCTGTTGTACCTCCTTACCTTCCTCACAAGCAACTGATGGTATCTCTACCTTTAAATGCTTAGAGTGTTCTCAAATATTGTAGTAATAATAATAATAAGAGTCCTGAGTGCAAGATGCCAGCTTTGGGCTAGACTCTTTATATTCATGTTGCAACCTAGAGGTGTAGGTGCTTTGACATCCCTTTCTCATATATGAAAACTGAGTGACAAGGAGGTTAAATCATGCACAGAGTCCATATTCGAATTCAGCTCAGCCTATCTTCAAAGTTGAGATTTTTTTTCCCACCCGGGAGATCTTACCCCCTCTGTAAAGAACAGATCATCTTCAGCTTTCAAATACAAGCTTCACAAACTTGTTCCCTCTATCTACTCACAAACACTTAATGAAGGAGCTGCTGTTCCCTTTTCTTTAATACATAGAATAGCATCAGACACATTTTGACTGCCTGTTAGAAGGCAAGAGAGCGCCTATTTTGGACTCAAAACTACTTTAGTTCGACTACTTCTTAACTCTTTCTAACTCTAAGTCCACTTGTCCTTACCTTGTCTTTTTTCCATATGTGAAAGGGGATAACAAAATATCTATCACGCAGGGTTGTTCATTAAATGAAATTTTTATATCAGCACGCAATATGCTTGGAATGAAACTTGTCACAAACCAAGCACTCAAATAGTAGCTCTTATTTTGATAATATGTCTTACTGTCAATTTAAATTGAGTGAGGATCCCTATCCATATTTGGTGTAGACTCCACAGTCTCTTGAGAACATTCCTTTCATGGTAGGACTCAGAAATAATATAAAGAAAAGGGACCTTTCTCGTTTTTTCTGCTTGAGGTAGGGCTCAGTATCATGCTGCAGACCCATTGTCTCATCACACATTCTGAAACAAAGTAAGATGCAAACCTTGGTTGTCCTAATGAGTTTACATTTGTAATTAGAAAATTTACAGAGACTCCTACTGGCATATCACGTTGGGTGGAACCCAAAAGGTAGAATTTTGTATTACTGAAGCTTGTATACAGTCAGGTTTCATAGGAGATGTTTTGAACTGATATATGTCAAAATCACAAATAATATTTGTATTAGATTCCTATTCAGCTGTAACACATTACCACAAACTTATTGACTTACAACAATACATTACATATAGTTCTGTAGGTCAGAACTCCAAAATGCGTTTCAGCTGGCTAAAATGAATATATCAGGAAGGCTGTATTACTTCTGGAGATATAGGGAAGAAACTATTTTCTTGCCTTTTCAAGATTCTAGACAGTACCTGCATTCCTAAACCTTATGAAAGAGTCTGGGGTGGTCTTCATAATCCTCCCCCCACCCAACAATGACTGAAAAGTCAACACATACTTTTGTCTTCATGAACCTAGTTTATCTGGGTTTTAATCTGGGAGAGTGGGGGAAGATAAGCATTAATTTTGTGATGATATATCCTAACATATTACCATAATATTCCAGTAGGTATTGTTCTAATCTGTTCAGTGATTATAGACTTTTAGAGTCATGAAATTGTGAATTTCTGAAAAAATTTGTAGGTCACCCAGTTTAAACTACCATTCAAGGAGTATCCACTACAACATAGCCTCTCACACTTTAATATGCACATTAATTTATCAGTGACCTTGTTAAAAATGCAGATTCTGATTCAGTAGGTCTCAGGGATAGGGCCTGAGAACCTGCATTTCTAATATATTCCCAGGAAACTCCTGATTCAGGGACCACACTTTGAGTAGTAAGTCTCCTGATCATTCCTGACAGATACTGCCACCTTGGAGATGGTTCTGCTATAGTCTTTTATTTGTATTTTGGTAATTCCCACTGTCAAATACAATTGTTATTTCTTGGATCAAAGCCAAACTAAAAATATATGTAAAACTTGTCTGATTTTTTTAAAGATACAAACCAAAGTAACATTGCAATTGAAGGGAACCTTAAAAAGTTGAATATGTATGCAAGATTCAGAGTTTTATATTATATATAGAAATATATACATATGTGTATAAAATATATATATATACATGCATATGTGTGTTTATAGGTATATATATATCCACATCCATGTTAAATAATTCTGAAAAATCTCAAGTTATATAGTATTTTATGGAACTGACTCAACTTTAACATTTCCCTTTACATTAATTCTTATAAGAAAATAAAAAATTAAAGGGTATAAATTTGTAATGTCCTACAGATAAGCATGGGTCTAAATGTAACATTTTTAGCCCTCCACATTAAAGAAACTGACAGCCAGCCAACATCACTTGGATTGAGTTGAGCTGAAGTAGACCATGTCACCAGCTCTCACTTCAAAGCTAGAGTTCTAGGTCTCATATTCAGATTTAGCTACTACACATACTGATCACCTTAATTCTTATTTGATATTTGAAAGTTATTACTTTGGATAAAGTCAGCTAAGAAATGGTGATTATAGTGTATCAAAATCCATTGTAAGTGATTATTTTAATGACTCTGTACCAACAGGGACACATAGACATCCAGACAAAAAACAACCTAATTATAATGACAGCACCAAAGTGAAGCTGTGACAGTTACAAAACCAATTTAAAAGTTTTTTGACAGCCATGGCTAAAAGCTTTGTTTGGATCTTTCAGTAATAACAGTTTACTTAAGACACAAATCCACAGCCAAGGAAAATAGAGAGAGTTGTGGTTTTTCTGTCATGCAGATAAAGTAGAAAGCATTTGAAATGTTTTTAATAGAACATTATGTGGAAAAGAGTATAGAAAAGGAATAATCATTATGGAATGTAACTCTCACAATTCAAGAATGACCAAATAACAATAAAAATTCTAATAAGTATAGAAACTTGCCAACTGATTTGCTTATCTGTGTTATGAAGGTCAGTGGTTCCTGCACACAAATTGATTTGCATTTAAATATGTTGATTGGCAGTCCTGGAATTTGATTTTGTATTACCTATAAAATAAGGTCAAAGGCACGTAAATGTAATACCTCCATAGCCACAGTGACACAGAACCTTACTAAATATTTGCTTTTCCAATAGCTCTGACATCTCCCAAATTATTAGATCTTATCACTTTTATTTATCTCCCTTGGTTCTGGACTCAGTCAGATATACAACATAATTAATTCTTTGACCTTGGGCAATTAATTTCCCCTTCCTGGACAGAAAAAAATATGCCTGATCACAAAATTGCATTTATTTTTATTGCAATTGCAATCTTTATAGAACACTTATAATATGCAAGCACTGTTCTACACATTTTACAAAAATTGACTCATTTAAAATGATGACACCTTTGGAGTGGCCATTGTTATCTCTACTTTACTGATGAGAAAACGGAGGCTCACAGAGGCTTAGCTAACTTTCCCAGGACTGCAGAATCTGTATGTGTTGGAATCTCTACTCCGTGCAATTTGGCTCTGAGCCCACATCCTTAATAAGTGCCGAGTACTGAGGGCCATGTGCAGTTACATGCGTAGATGCATATGACAGCAGCTCAGAAGAGGCAACCCTGTTTCTCTTTTCCCATCCCCAGGTTCTGCTTTAGTCAGGTGCTTTTCACTGCAAAAATTGAAGAATTCTCAGGTCAGATCAACTGTGAGGATGGGTGCTCCTATGTGCCGAGAAGAAAAAAGGCCTCAACATGTGATGGTGCTAGTCTCTGGGCAGTTAGCACCAAGGGATGTGATTTCGTGGTTTGTTGTTATGTGCTCAGGTCCTTTCAGTAGGTTAGCTTCTCTCTCCTTTTTTTGCTGCCCAAGGCCTTCAGCCTGTACTCTCTCTCCTTTTATACATTGTATACCCCACCATGGGTGGTGGATCCCAGAATGGACTTTAAACAGACTTGGATCTGGAGCCTCCTTCTATTGTGTCCTTGCTGTGTGATCTTGGACAAATGACTTAATCTCTGAACTCACTGGAAAAAGTGAGCAATACATCCTGCTGTGTAGAGCTATGGTGAAGATTAAAAAAGATAAATAAATAACATACTTAAAGTATGGCCTGGAACATCATAAGCATTGAATACATGTCAGCAATCACAATAATAGTCAATTTTTGGATGGTTGATTATTTCACCCCAGAGTAGGCAGTAGTGTTGGGGTTAAATTGCAACTCCACCTGCAATATTTGTGTGACAGTGGGAAGGTTATTTTACTTCGCAGAGCCTCAGTTTTCATCTCCATAAAATGGGGGTAATTTCCCACAGTGGCTTTTGTTAAGAGTCTATCTGTTTTGCCTCCTCAGCAAATGATGCGGTCATCAGTTTTCCACATGTTCATTCTGAGCATGGTGACTGTGGATGTGATAGTGGCTGCAAGCAACTACCACAAAGGAGAAAGCTTCAGAAGGCAGTACGATGAGTTCTATCTTGCAGAGGTAAGCAGCCCACTCAGATGCAGATCACCATTCAAGGTAGAGGTGAACCTCAGATGGGGCCTTTTGTAAACATGAAAATTGATATCAATTGCTTAATTACCTGACTTTGACTGAAGCTGATTCATTTTCTACTTCTGAAGTGTTTCTTTGGCCACTGTGTTGCCTGCTTCATTTTCGTAACTCTCAGACTGAGTGACTTCCCCACCATGTCATGTTGCCAAGGTAACCCCCACCCCCAGCCCCTGCTCTTACTCTTTTGAGCTTGTTATTTTCCTATCCACCTCACATTTTCTCTCCTTTCTCAAGTTGTGTTTAGTCTGTTTCCTGCTAAGGATGAGCAAGCACAGATTCAGAAGATTGTAAATAAGGAAGTCATCTCAGTAATACCAAGGAGAGGGCAGGAAGGAAATTGAAACAGATAACACAATAATTTCTGTACTAGAAACTGAGGTGTGACCACCTACACTAAAGATACCAAGTCAGGAGCAGGTAGGTTTAGTGATTAAACAAGCATCTTCTAGCACCCTACATACCATACTAGAGTTTGGGAATAGTACTTCTTATCAATTGACTCATTTTGTTAATAGTTGATTCTTAAATATTTTTAAAAGATTTTAATTACTCATGAGAGACACAGAGAGATAGGCAGATATAGACAGAGGGAGAAACAGACTCCCTCCCGATGCAGGACCCTGGGATCATGCCCTGAGCCAGAGGCAGATGCTCAACCACTGAGCTACCCAGGTATCCCTGATTCTTAAATAATTTAATGACATCTAGAGACCACTTTTTTAATTGTGAAAAATTATTTCTAAAATACAGCTCAGAATTCACTGGTGACATTTTTATGGAAAAGCTTATTTACATATAACTCTTTAGAAACCCATTTTTCTTTTAAGTGAGGTAAGCATATATAGCTGAAGGACACTTTAAGAAACGCAAAATATGAAAAAACAAACTTAAAAAACAGAAAAACAGTAATTTGACTATTTTTATTATAAAAGCATCTTCCATGTAAAAAATCCAATTTGCCATATAGTTGAGTTCTCTAAGATATCCAGAATTCCTCCAGTACATTTAAAAATGGATTTGGTTCATAAAAATTCAATCCACCCACACATAAACTTTTTAGAAAAAGAACTGATGGGATATACCTATTGAATGTTAACAAGAAAGTTTTAAGGAGTCACTTATGAATTCCCCTCTTCATAGAAGTTTGTTGCCTGTAACAAAATATCAATTATATTAAACGTTTACCGTGATTTGATGCTGCCTAATTGCTACGTGGTATGTGGAGCTTACAGTTTAGCAAGAAATACAGATAGTAAACAATAAGTGTTTTATGCTGTGGGGTACCAATGACTGGAGCTCATGAAGAAATTATATCCAGCCTGACACTTGAAAAATGGGTATAATTTTGCTGCAGATCTAGCACACAAAGATTAGATTGTCATTAAAAACACAGGGAAACATGGACCAATAATGATATTTGCAGGTGAATTTCTAATGCTTGCATAATGGGATGGCAGCCACAGGGAGAGTCAGGTGAGAGGACATCTAACCCTGATGGAATATACCTCAAAGGAGTGTTGAGGAGCAATGGGTAGGGCATCTCTTCCTCATCCATGTGCTATCCTACATGGGCCATATAGGAAACTGGAGCATGAGCATCATCTTCTGGAAAGGACTGTGGTGGAAGCCATACATTTGGAACAGAAGCAGCTGAGGCAAGGATTTAGGAGGAAGATTAAGTGAATAGGAATAAGAGAATGTAGAAGAAATTACTTAACATGGAACCAGACTCAAGATTAGTTAAAGGCTCTGGGTGGAGAGAGATAGGAAGATACATAAGGCAGAAGAATTATAGTATTAGGACCAGAGGTTAAAGGGTTGATAACAAAATGCCTGGAAATCAGAACAGAAATGGCTATTGGTGATTGGGATTATGCTAATCTCTCTGGAGTGAGTTGTATCTGCTGGTGAAGGAGTCCTGGATATTGGAGATTACATTAACATTTCTTCTGTAGCCCTGCCCAAGGTGGGAACTCAGTGATACTAAATCAGTCCTGTAGAATAAACACAGGGCCATCCACTGGGAACACAGAAAACAGAATCCTCTGGCAAATTTCACCTAATTTTTTCACATATAAAATTGATCTCTTTCTTACTGTGTTTATGTATGTTACCTAACTTATGATCATGCAATGCCAACAAAATTTCAAATAATTTAATACTATAGAGTTCGCTGATACTCTAAATGCCTTAGGAGAATCCAGGTGTAGTTGATAAATCCTTATCATTTGCTTTTTGTGTATAGTATTAAACAATTAAAAAAATAAAGCAAAAAGCCAACCAGACAGGATTCTACAGCAGAATCTAACATTTGTTATGTGTCTACAAATCATTGCTCCTTCCCAAACACTGAAAATAAATTTGATTTTAGTAAAATAAGTAGCGATAATTTCTTCACTTTCAAAACCATGTGGACATTGCTTTATTCTTGAACTACTGAAGCATTCAGAATTCATTTCACTTCTACTGACTGATTTTGAGTATCTGAGCTTCCCAAAGCACATTTGGCCCTTATGCAATAGCATTATCACTGCTGTATATCAGAAACTTGTAAATGAATCCAAGTAATTTGTTCCAAATGAGTATTCTTAAGTTATTCTAATCACACTTACTCTTTTATAAAATACTCTCTTTTTTAAAAGTTTACAAGGACATTTTGAGCTTTAAGTCAGGGTCAACAAACTTTTTCTTGGAGAACCAGATTAACAAACATTGTTGGCTTTTCAGGCCACAGGCTTTTTGTCTCAACTACTCAACTCTACCACTGTTGTACAAAAATGAGTGTGGGCTGAGAATGATGGTGTTCCAATAATACTGTATTTACAAAAATAAGCAGTGGGCTCAACCTTGGGTTAAACTATAGAAACAGAGAGTATGTCAACTAACATCTTTATATGTTAAATTCAAATAGACTAATACTAAACAATAATAGCTGCCATTTGGGGGAGATTCTATTATGTTGCAAGTACTTTTAAAGGATTTCATTATCCCATTTAATTCTTAAAATAACTGTAATAACAAATTCAAGTGTATGGGCTATAATGATTCAATATTTAAGGCAATAGCATAATACAATATTTTAGTAACTTTATTTTAAAAATAGATCACAAATAGCCCTGAGCTTTCAGAGAAGTAATTTCTTGAGTTCCCGCATATTCCAGGATAATTTCAAAAATTCAGAATAAACCACTCTACCCATTAGAATCAACTTGCAGTCTAAAACACATCCTTTAAGCATAAATTAAGCTGCTTAGCTTCTGTTGTATAAGGAGACCAGTTTTGCTTCTCTGGACGAACCTAAATTTAAAATTAGTAAGAAAAAGGAAAAACATTTCTTTGCTTTTTTAGGTTATGTATAAACATAAAAAGGTAAATTTACTTTCTTTTTAAAGAATTTTTAATTCTGATCTTAGATAATACATTAATATTATACATAAAATCAATTTTATAATGAACATAATTATATGTTAAAATAGATACTCTCATTTTCTTAGTAATAAAACTTGAACAGTACTTTTCTACCATTATATAAAAATATATAAATATATAAGTGTATCCCCATAAGACTGTATGTTTAACAGAAACTTATCAGCACAGTGTTATGCACAGAAGATTAACAATTTCAACAAAATTCCTCTTTTAAGAAAGTCACGAATTGATGGGAGAGCTAGCACAATGAAGCAAGCAATGAAGAACAGCATTTCTGGTGAAGAGAGAGGTTTACCTTTTTTAGGATGTCTCTTCGGTTTCCTGTTTTTTATGACAGCTGTGTGTTTGAAGCAGAAAGGCCTTTGTAAAGTCTGGACTGTTTGCCATCTTTCAGAAAGTCATCTTTTCTAGAAAAGTAGTTTCTGTGTCCCTCTGAAGACATTTGGCTTTATGATATTTGCTAAAATGAAATTAAATGAAAGACCCGTTTATTTTACTTCCAACAAAATCTGACACCTATATTTCACCTCATTATCACAAGAAACGACCAAATTAAGAAAGTGACTCATTTACCATAGCAGCAATCTTTCATATTATCATTAAGTTTAATATCATTTTTGGAAATTTTTCATTAAATAAGTTTTTTCTGACAATAACATTTTTAGTCCTTTCTTCTAAAGGACTTGGACAGTACCGTGTTATGTGAAAAATCATATAATAATGACATTTTCAACTATTCAGTGATCCATTTCAAAAGTTTGCTGTTAATGTAGAATATGGACAGTACAGTATAGATAAAGAACAAGTGATTTACAGACACCTCTAGAGTGGTTCAGATAGTCATGTACTTTGGTGTAATTTAATCTGAATTTCATTTAGGAAAATAGGGTTACCTGAATTAGATTTCTTGTGACTTTTGTACTATGATCTTCTTTTGTGACAAATATGCATTCATTTTCTCATAATATCCATTGTGTTTCTTGGCAAATATGAGATAGAGACCACAACACAAATCTTGGATTATACATTTCAAATATCTTTCCTACATTTGGGCAGCACTTCTACCATTTTATCTTCTCAGACCTGCATGGCACAATCAGCTCATTTATAATTTGTCACCTATAAATGTTCATACATTATTCATTGATTTAAAAGGGCAGAACGATTTCTATTGTTATATTTACATTATGCATGTCATTTTCCATTTGGTTATTTTTCTCCTTAGTGTCAGAAATTTGGCAATCATCTTACTGTTTTACCTGTTCACATCACAAATCCAATTGCAAGTTCTTTTAGAAAACAAGCATTTTAAATTAATTTCTCATGCTTTGCACTCTAAAAAATTATTTTCACGAGTGATGCGCTTTTCTGGAAACAAATATAAAACTGTTTTTTGGAATACCTCCTTTAATTTTTAGATATATATTCCATTATTGGTAATTTTCTTGAGGACAAGAGAGTACGTTATGGTATATATTAAATGACATAAGTATTATTATAAAATTAAAAATGTGGAAAAGAAATAATAGAATATAGTGCTTGAAGAACTCCTATAGCCTGCATTCCTGAAAATATTTAACTTTGCTATGGTGACATTAAACCAGATACATCTATAAAGTATGCATTTTCAACAGGGAGTAAAACACCTATAAAGGGGTAAAAATTGGTTCTTAGGGAGGCAAAAAAAAAATCTTACTATTTCAAGATTTTTTGCCTCCTTAAGAACCAATTTTTGCTCTATTTATAGAGTAGAAATAGATATGTGAAGTATATAAACAGATATATAAAATATCTTTGGTATTAAGATTCCATATGGCATGGTGTTAGGAACAAAATATCTAAAAAGACTCCTGGTTGGGAAGGAGGGGGTGATCTAAAAAAAAAAAAAAAAAGATTGGAAAACACTGATAGGAAAATTTTTTTAATAAATTTCTTTTTTTATTGGTGTTCAATTTACCAACATACAGAATAACACCCAGTGCTCATCCCATCAAGTGCCCCCCTCAGTGCCCGTCACCCATTCACCCCCACCCCCCGCCCTCCTCCCCTTCCACCACCCCTAGTTCATTTCCCAGAGTTAGGAGTCTTTAGGTTCTGTCTCCCTTTCTGAAATTTCCCACACATTTCTTCTCCCTTCCCTTATATTCCCTTTCACTATTATTTATATTCCCCAAATGAATGAGAACATTTTGAGAGAAATATTTGTGTACTGTTTCCAAGTTATTTCAAATAATGTGACAATATTTATGGAGAGTTTATCACACTTACAGATCTTACCTTCAGGGCGCCTGGGTGGCTCAGTCAGTTAAGCCTCTGCCTTTGGCTCAGGTCATGATCTAGGGGTCCTGGGATCAAGACCTGTGCCAGGCTCCCTGCTCAGGGGGGAGTCTGCTTCTCCTCCCTCTGTCTACCATTCCCCATGCTTCTGTGCACTCTCTCTTTCTGTCAAATTAAAAAAACAAAAAACAAAAAACAAAAAAAAACCCTTTACAAATCTTATCTTTGCTCTTGAAAAGATGAGTTTCAACTTGTAAGCACTCACACATAGCATAATGTGCTGCAAAGATGAGAGACAGAGGAAACATCCTAGGGCATCTTGTCCATGTGGCGGGCTGCGACGCGAGGAAGCACAGCAATGGCACATGCACTCCCAGGCCATCTGCCTGGGATTTGTGGAAAGCCCAAGACTGGACACATTTCCAGATGATTCTTCTGAGCAGTCCTTCTAAGTATTGAGGTTCTGCAGGCAGCCCTGGGGTCTTCTCCCTTTTGTATGGCCAACAGCACAACCCTGGCAAGTTCCTCTCTGTCCAGCTATTGTCAAGGCTCATTTCGCTGACACAAGCTGGAGCCACCCACTGAGAAGTGTTGCTTTAGCTTCCCCCTTAACTGCTCCTCTCCTCTCCTTCTAAACTGAAATCCTGCACTAAACCTTCTAGCCTCCACTAAAATACCTGATGAGCAGTAAGCTAATTTAATTTTCCTAAATCCCAACTTTAATTCCTGACATAGTTCTTCCTTACCCCAAAGTAACCCATAGGATAAGTAAGTTACATATATTGTCATATATAACATTTTTCATAAAATTTTACCACTTTGGGATTATAGTTTCTCAGAGAACTAGACTATTAGCTTATAATTAGTAATTAATTATGTTAAAAATGAGGTATTGTTTCCCACAAGTACTAGAATCAGAAACTCCAGGAGGAATATGAGTGGAAATATGGTATTTACATATAATCACATAACAGTTTGCTAAATCCTTTTTTAGTGGCCATAAGAGGGTTTGAAAAGCATATAGGTTTTCCCACTGAGCAAATAATAATGCAAATGGATCCAGCTGCATATTTAATCATGAATTATAATCCTTTAAAGAGATAATTCCATCTGTCTTTTTGATAGCGGATGCAAAGTTAGCAAAGTAATTAGTTGTATTTATATATAATTTGATGATCTATTTGGATATATTTCAGGTATTTATTAGTAGTTCCCAACTTTAAAAACAAAAAGACACTTTGATATGGATTTCATTCTTTCCTCTGGAATGCAAGTTTGAAACTACAGGTGAAGACTAGAAATGGATGTGTAGGTGCCTGTCATTGCTCCCTCTGCTAATATGACATCCAGGTCAGGCTGCAGGTTAGACCTTTAGAACCCATCTGTGTTTTCAGTTACTCCAGAGATCTCCAATGTCTGGAGGACTTCTTTCATATTGTTATGAGACCTGGACTAAGAAGCCAGGGCTAGAGAAAACTTGCCTCTTTGTTAGGACTATGGCAGAGATTTAGATCCCCTGGATGTCTGGGGCTGACCCTGCAAAGGAGTTACACCTGCTCAGTGGTTGCTTGTGGTCCAGAGAAAACCAAAAGAATCCCACTGATCTTGATGAGCCAGGAAGGGAGCATTACTAGAAGCTGAATTACTTCTAGGTAGAGGCAGTTGGAAATGGATTTCACCAGCCTAAGAGGAGCCTTGACATGGAGCAGCTCCCTCCCGTGGGTGCCCAGCAGATAGACCTTGAGTTAATAGGTCACTTACCATAAAAATGGTAAATAAGTAAAGAAAAAGTATTCTCCTACAAAGGGACCCAGAAATTGAGGATGAAACTCAGAAAACGAAGATGAATGAGTACAAGAGTTTCCCAACCGAGTACAATTGATGGAAGATATAGTAGGGTTTGTTTTGTTTGTTTGTTTGTTTGTTTTTAATATCTCAAGCATAGGCAATTAAGGCACAAAACAAATTTTCTGAAGCTTTGGTTAAAATTTTCAAAAAATGAACTGAAAAAGGGGATGATTATTGTTGAGAAAGAATGATAATATGGGAGATCAGGTGGGGAAAGAAAACCTCAAAGAAATGGCAGAAATCATGAGGGGAAAAAGCAAAAGAGACTAGCCACTCTGATGTGACCAATACAAGGCCCTGAAGGAAAAAGAATGGATAGAAGAAAAGTAATAATGAATGAGAGAGAGAGAAGTGTTTCTAAATTGAGGAAAAGCATAAATCAGTAGATTGAAAGGAGACAATAAATCTCAGAGAGATTAAATGAAAAAAAAAAGTACATTCCTAGGCATATCCTGGTGACCTTCCTTGGTTACAAGCATAAAAAAAAATTATTAAGCCTCTGAACAGGCGTAAATAATCTGCAAAAACAAAATAAATATACTGTTCATCTACAATATTAAAAGGTAGAAAACGATGAGTCAATATATGCACAGACCATTGAGAGGAAAGAATCTGTATGCAGTCAGGATAGTCATGTCCATGTTAAAAATGCATTTTGGTGGGTAATGGGTGTTAAGGAGGGCACTTGATATGATGAGCACTTGGTGTTATATGTAAATGATGAATCACTAAATTCTACTCCTGAAATCAGTATTACACTATATGTTAACTAGAATTAAAATAAAAATTTGGGGGAAAATGCATTTTGGATAGGGAAGGTTTAAGAGAGTATACAACCTGTAATATTTATCTGAGCAAACCACTCCAAAGTATGCTAATTGTAAGTATATTAGAGAAGTAGCAAAGGAAAAGCAGACATAGAGGCTGACAAGGAAAGAAAAGAGATGGGTGTCAGATCCAAATGAAAGATGACAATAAAAATGTCACACAAAATCCTTGGGAAAAACAGATAGTTATGGTTCAAGAAACTAGAAGTAAATGTGTAAACAACTTTTTAAAATCAGGATTTAAGAAGAGGCATGACACCCATGAAGCATGGGGTAATAGATAAACATGCTGCTAAATTTGTAGATGGCAAGTATGTGAGGGATGGGTGAGCAAGCAACTTTGTATGGGAGAGGAGCTTATTACTATTCCACTTCAATGCAATAATTTTAAAAAAGGATAGATTGATTTATGACCATTGGGAATTGAACTGGGGGATTAGAAAAGCAGAGTAAAATGTCGAAATTAGTGGGGAGAGGAGGGAAGGAGGAGAAATCAACAACAGTTCGACCACATCAGAAAAGACAAGAAAACATTAAAAGATGAAATAACAATGACATACAAAAAACTGGAACCAAGACCAAATCTAATTATGGTACATTAAATATGTACAGGTTGAATTTTCCTCTCAAATGACATAGAAATCTGATTATGCTTAAACACAAACTCAAATATATTGATCATAGGAAACACATACAGGATGGCCCCAAAAGGTGACTGAAAATCATCTCTCAATGAAACAAGTAAAAGTGACACCTAAAATATTAAAACACTTTAAAATGCTTAGCAGAACATGCAAAAGATTAAGGAATATTCTCAAGGACAAAAGTTAAATGTGATATGAGTGCAGAATATGAGGTAGGCACTAACACTACAGCTACCTGAGAACATTTGTCACATAAAACTTTCCATTTTAAGAGCTATAATCAAGATAAAAGAGGCTGTGAAGGTGAGGTGCCAGGACAGAGACCCCTGCATCACATAGGACACCTAAGGTCTGTACTTCAATGAAAGAAGGAAAAAGTCCACTCTCAGAAGAATATGATGAGGAAAGCTTCAGTCTTGACTTTGACTACAGATGGATAGATAAAGAGTAAGATTTACTGAAAATGTGTCAACACAAGCCTGCCCTCACATGGGGTTGGATTTCCCATGGATTGTACCTACTCTCAAAGATGAGATAATTCCTTTTTTTAATGGTTAAAAAACATTCCTTTTTAATGTATTTATTCGTGAGAGAGAGAAAGAGGCAAAGGCAGAGGGAGAGGCAGGCTCCTCACAGGGAGCCTAATGCAGGACTGGATTCCAGGACCCTAGGATCACGCCCTGAGCCAAAGGCAGACATTCAGCCATGAGCCACCCAGGCATCCCAAAGATAAGATGATTCTTATTTAAGAAATTGCAGATCATGCAAAAGGTGGAAAACTCCACAGTAAGTTTGAGAAAGCTAGCATAAGCTTAATCAAAAGCTGATAATGGTAGTACAAGTAAAATTATAGACCAATTTCATATATGACAATTACTACAAATAGTATAAATAACATGCTATTCAACAAAATCCAGCAGGTTAGCATTACCATCTAAAGACTTATTCCCAGGAATATATAAATGGTCAACATCAAAGACCCTTGTGATATATTTCATTGCCTCAATGAATTAAGAGCTAAAATCCTGTAAGTAGAATAGGAAGAAGAAGAATGTCCTTAAACATGGTAGCAATTAATTACCAAAACCCATTGCAACCATTATACATGAATGCTGGAAAACTTCCTTTGAAAATAGGAGTAAATTATGGATCCTTCTTACTGCCACTTAATCAGAAGTGAGTATCACAATACAGATGCAGCATTATAGCTAATGAATTAATACAATTAATGCCAAAATAAGTCTTTAAAAATCTTATCTTCATTTGCAGATGAAATATACATATTTCTATAAAACTCAGGAGGTATTATTTAAAATATTAGAATTAGAAGAATCTAGTAAGGCGGTTATAGAAAATCAATATAGATAAATCGATAGCTTTTTTCTCCACTGGAACTAACTAGGCAGAAATGGTAAAAAAAATAAAATAAAAAAAATTAAAAAATGCATTTACATTAGTTATCATGATAATAAATTCATAGAAATAAATTTCACAAGCAAACAATAACATCTTAATGGGGGAAATTTTTATTAAAGAACATAGTCCAAAATAAATAGAAAAACTGTGGTTTTGGATAGAACTACTCGGTAGTAGTCCTTCTAAAGTCCTATTTTGTTTTAAAAGGTAAAGAAAAAATTTGAAAAGATAAAGATAGAAATATGTGACCATATAAAATCTAAAGTACTTGTAGAGCTAATGCCACCAAATTTAAAAATCAAACTATTGACTAGGGAAAAAAATATTTGCAGTTCATATAGCAGACAAAGATTAATGTCCTTAATATCAGCAGCTCTGAAAACTGATAAGAAAGATAAAATGCCACCATAGAAAATTGGCAAGGTTATGAACAGGAAAATTGTATTAAAAGAAAAATCTAAATGATCAATACATATATGAACAGATAAGTAAAGGTTTGATTAAGTTTGATTACATCTGGTGGTAGTACAGATTTAGGACAAGAAACCCTTTCCTACCTTGCTAGAAGGCAAAAAACTTACTATAATATCTTGAAAGTAATCCCTTAATATTGCCTAAAATTTAAAACATGCAAAACTGTCTTTTGCTCCAATAATGCCAGCTTTGAAAATGTATGTGTACATATAAAAGCCCAATAAAATACCAATATTACATAAAGATAGTTGGTGTAGTCTTGTTTTAGAAGTAGTGAAATGCTTAATCATTTTCCCCTGATGATTCCCTATCAAGGAAGTAGTACCCTTCATTAAATCAGTAAAGAAAATGTCGAATTAAATAAACACTGAAGACTTCTGGGTAAAGATGGCAGAGTAGGAGGACCCTAAGCTCAGCTTGTCCCACAGATACGAGTAGGTAACACCCACATCAGTGTAAATAATCCAGAAAACAACCAGAAGACTAGCAGAACAGGCTCTCCACAACTAAATGGAGAGAAGAAGTCACATTGAAGACAGTAGGAAGGGCAGAGAGCTAAATGAATCTGAGGGACTGTTCATGGGAGGGAGGGATGCCTGAGCGTGGAGAAAGTGTCTTCATGCCAGACACCAGAGGTACAGGAAGCTCACATAAGGAAAACAAATCCCCATAATTTAACTTTGAAAACCAGAGCGGGGGGGGGGGGGGGGGATCCCTGGGTGGTTCAGTGGTTTGGCGCCTGCCTTCAGCCCAGGGCGCAATCCTGGAGTCCCGGGATCGAGTCCCACGTTTGGCTCCCTGCATGGAGCCTGCTTCTCCTTCTGCCCGTCTCTCTCTCTCTCTCTCTCTCTCTCTCTCTCTCTCTCATGAATAAATAATAAATAAAATCTTTAAAAAAAAAAAAAGAAAAGAAAACCAGAGGGGTGTAATTTCAGGAGTTCTTACAATCACTGGGGCTTAAAACCTGGAACTTTAAAAACCAGCAGGTTTTGCTCTGGGAGAGCTTAGAGGACAATAGGAAACTGAGTCCCCACCCTTAAAGAGACAGCACAAAAACAGCCCCAGGGAGATACAGCACAGAGGCAGCAATTTGAAAAGCAACTGAGTTTATGGAAGGGAGATTTGTTTATTAATCATAGAGCATGTGCTAGAGGAGCAAAGGTCCTTGGGAGACTTCAAGAATAAAAGAGATGACAGGTGCAATTTCCCTCCCCTACCCCCTAGCCAAGACACTGTGGGAACCAGAATGGGGAAAACATTCTCCACCTAATATGCTAACAGCATGTCCCATCCATGAGTTTTCCTGCAGATCTGCCCCTTCAGTACACCATTGGCTGGAACCCATCCAAAGCAGTGCCACAAGCCTGGCAGTACTTAAGCAGCCCCAATAGGGGTAGCACCACCCCAAGTGACTCTTACCTTGGAGAAAAGGGAAGATAACCACACACACCAGTCAGCTAGTTCCAGCAGTGGTTTGGGGACAGACATCTGGTCTGACTACTGGCCCCAACCACCAACAAAAGTTTCTCAGGGGACAACACAGGGAACCCTACAGTTTGGTGCTACTGTATCTCTAGAAAATGCCTGATATGATTCAACTCAAGCCCAGGGTAGCCCCAGAGCAACCCACTAACAACACAGGGACCAAACCCTGCCCAAAACAGGCAAAGAGAGTGATTCCATATGACTAGACTGAAGGCAGAAGTGGCTTAGCCATAATACTAGGACACACACAACATACATAGGAGATACCCTTGAAGCACCAAGTACTGGTGAACAGGGGACATTGCCCTGCATGGCAAAAAGTAGTGAAAAATTGAGAATTTTAAAATCAGCAAGAAAAAAGAAAGCAGTTACATAAAAGGAAAACCCCATACAGCTATCAGATGATTTTTCAGCAGAAACTTTTCAGGCCAAAAGGGAGAGTCATAATATATTTAAAGTACTGAAAAAACCCTGCAGCCAAGAATACTTTATCCAGTAAGGCTATCATTCAGAAATGAAGGAGAGATAAAGAGTTCCCTAGACAAACAAAAGCTAAAGGAATCCGTGACCATTAAATGATAGCTCTACAAGAAGTGTTAGAAGGAAGGAAAAGTAAGACCACAAGTAAGAGTAAGAAAAGCAGGAAACACAAAGACAGTAAAATTAAGAACATCTATAAAAATCAGTCAAGGGATTCATAAAATAAAAGGATATAAAGTATGACACCATATACCTAAAAACATGGAGGGGAGAGGAGTAAAGAATAGATTCAAATTTAAGCAACCATCAACTTAATATAGACTGTTATATGCATAAGATGTTAGATACAAACCTAATGATAACCAAAAGTCAAAAACCAGTACTATATATGCAAAAAATAAAGAGAAAGGGCTCCAAATATGTCAATAAGGAAAACCAGCAAACTGTGAGAGAAGAGAGCAAGAAAGGAACCAAGAAGAAATACAAAAATAACCATAAAACAAGAAACAAAATGGCAATAAGTACATTCCTATCAGTAATTACCCTGAATGAAAATGGAATAAATGCTCCAATCAAAAGACATAGCATGAGAGAATGGATAAAAAAAAAAAAAGACCCATATACTGCCTATAAGAGACTTATTTCAGACTTAATGTACATTAAATAAAGGGATGGAAAAGCACATCATGCAAATGGAGGTGAAAAGAAAGCTAGGGTAGCAAAATTTATATCAGACAAAATAGATTTTAAAGCAAAGACTGTACCAAGAGACATAGAAGTACCCAATATAATCATAAAGGGAACAATCCAACAAGAAGATATAACCATTGTAAATATTGCACCCAAAATGGGAGCTGTCCAATTTTCCCAACACCAGTGGGGTTATTGAAAAGAGACTTTTTCCCATTTGATATTCTTGCCTCTTTTCTCATAGATTAATTGAGCAAATAAGCATGGGTTTATTTCTGGGCTCCCTCTTCTGTTCCATTGATCTATATGCTAATTTTTGAGCCAGTGTCATACTGTTTTGCTTACTACAGCTTTGTGGAGTATCTTGAAATCTGGCATTCTGATACCTCCCATTTTCTTCTTTTTCAAGATTGCTTTGGCTATTCTGGGTCTTTTGTGGTTCCATATAAATTTTAAGATTGTTTGTCCTAGTTCTTTTACTTATTTCTTACCAATTTGGATGCCTTTTATTTCTTTTGCTTGTCTGATTGCTTGGCTTGTATTTACAGTACTATTTTGAGTAAAAGTGATGAGAACGAACATTGTTGTCTTGTTAGTGATTTTAGGGGAATAATTCTCAGTTTTTCACCATTGAGTATAATGTTACCTGTAGGTTTTTTCAAATATGGCCTTTATTATGTAATATGATTGGAGGAAAAAATCCCTTCTGATACTCTATGTTGTCCTAGAAGAAAAGAGGGAAGCTCTCCTCTATTACTGTTTTCCATTAAATCATCTGATATCTTCTCAGAGGGATTTGTTTGACTAATTCCAGCCCTCATTCTTATGCTCTTTAATTCAAAGTTAATCTTATGTATTACAACTGAATTCCAGTTGCAAACTTCTTTATAGAATGCATTTTCTAACCCATAGGACAAGTAAAGGAAAAATAACATGCTGTGTTTATAAGTGTATTTTATAACATTGGTATTTGTAATAGTAAATTCATAGAATTAATGTGATAGATTAAAAGGTTGTACTCATTAATATAGTAATATTCATTGTTAATTTTCTTGATTATTATTAAATTTCTTAATTATTGTATATATACACACACATAAATTGCTTGATATAGAATCCATATTTCTTTGCTTGTTTATGTGGCCCAAAGCATAAATGAGATCTACACTTTCTTATTTTAGTTTAATGATGCTTAGTAATATGCAAATCATTTTATAATATACCATGGGAATTATAGAAACTATCTTCAGAAAATCCAAATTATGGGAAAATGCAGCCTTTCTGTGTATATAATATTCAAAGAATGACGGTGACTTCTAGATAATAACAAAAAGTGAATAATAAAGAAATACCACTTACAAACACTTAAGATTTTAACAAATTTTGCTACTTGCTTAAGATGTATTTGACCTGTTATACTCTAGTTGGTGTTTTTCAAAACCATTTTTTTATAGCATGTCATTCTAGATCCTTGTGGGCTTCTCATTTTATATAATAGCAGCTGAAATTCACACATTAACACGTGTATGAAATATTTTGAAATAAATTATAGTTTTAGGTTTTAGTTTCACTGTCTCTTTGTTCCTCCAGGTGGCTTTCACAGTACTTTTTGATTTGGAAGCACTTCTGAAGATATGGTGTTTAGGATTTACTGGATATATCAGCTCTTCTCTCCACAAATTTGAACTACTACTCGTAATTGGAACTACTCTTCATGTATATCCAGATCTTTATCATTCTCAGTTCACATACTTTCAGGTAATATGAATAATGTCTATTTGTAGAATTTTTTTCTTCCAGAGAAAATAGCAGTAACACTATAACAACTACACAGAATTATATTAAGTAGTTATATATAATTATTATACAATAAACACAAACTTGAGATACGCTCAATGACATCTTCAGTACCAAAAATTCATTCATAATTCATTACTGAGTTAATGAAAACTCTGAAAATGCACAGTAATAAATGGAGATGTTTTAGGTGTAACTTTCTGAGATAAAAAAATAAAGTGCATTTGAACTTCACTAATTTTATTTATTGGTGATTCCAAAGCTGTTGTTTTCAGAGCAATTTTAACTTCAGCTGCCAGATTACAACTTGAGACTCTGTTTCTAATACCTTGGGAAAGGACCTGAGAATATAATTCACAAAAATGATAACAAATGTCCTGCATATATAAGTGAAAAGCTGAGCTCTAGTAATCACTGCCAAACATATTGAAATCACAAAGGATATCGTGGTTCAAGCTTTCAGTATATCAACATTTTTGGACATAAATCCCTTGTCATTTGTTGGGTTATATCTTTAGTCTTGGTTATCATAAGTGAGGTGGCTGGGGTAAGAGATATACACACATTTAAAACTCTTGATACAAAATGCACTTCCCAGTCATGCCATTGTATGTTCTTGGGTGCTGCTGTCTAGATTTACAAAATCAACATGAGCATTTAGTACTTACATTTGAGAATCATTGTACATAATTATAGAAAATATGCCTGATAAGCAAAACAACAAGATATCTTTTATAAACCTATGAAGTCTACCAAATTAAGAAAAATATTGATGGCCATTTCAACAAGAATACATATGCAAAATATATTCAGGCCTTTAAAATTCCTATAGTTTCTCACAGATAATTTTCTAGTAAAAAAGATATAGATTACAATTTTGAATACAAATCTATTTATTCTGGAATTGTTTGTGAAAGAAAAATGGGAACTTTTAAAATGGTGAACATTTGAGGAATAGCTTCACAAGTCATATGCAAATTTGACCATAAAAATAATGACTATCATGAATTTGTGATTACTTAGAGACATGATTCATTATCTCTAGTTTTTTTTTCTACTGGTCTATGTTTCACAAAATATCTAAAATTGATATTCATGGTTCTAATGATTTTATATATAGAGAGGTATGGTCAAATAATACGTCATCAATGAAGTTTGTAATTTCAGCATTATCTTTGATCCTGGATTATAATCTATAATAGTTTAATTTATGTTAATGGTTAAGTGATTTTCATTTGCATTTCCCTATACATAACCATGTTTATATTTTTCTAATGAGATAATTAAATACTACCTCAGTTATTATATGGCTAAAATATCCATCTCTGAAGAAGTTCAAGTGTCACAAGGATTTTAGCAGATTCACAGATAAGAACCCACTGTTCTGAACACAATGGCTATTCCTGGGCCCACTTTGGTCTCCCTTGTGAGTCCTCAACTTCTCATCTGACTTGGCCGTTTCTCATTATGTTGGCAACATGGCATGAATTTCACATTTTCATATTTAGGTGAAGTCAACAGTTTAGTACAAAATGACTCCATTTATAGTATCAGTTATCTCTGAGAACAATTATTCGTGTAATTCATCTATTTATTCAAATTGATATTTACTGAGCACCTACTATATGCCAGGCCCAGTTTCAGATGCAGAGGACAGAGATGAACAAACAGAGGAAAACCCCACCTCGGTAAGCTTCCATTCTTGAGGGCAAACAGTTCACAAACAAGTACACATAAGAATGTGGAATAAAGTGGTAGAAATGTTATAAAGGAGAAACAAGAGTAAAAGGGATAGATGTGGGGGGGGGGGATGCTAGTTTAGATCCATTGCTCATCATGGCAGCCCTCTCCAGAGAGGTCACTTTTGAGCAGAGACTAAGAGAAGTGAAGGGGCAAGCCAAGAAAACCTCATGGCACCTGTCCTGAGGTGAAAACATGCTTGTTTTCGATGTGGCTGGACTGGAATGAACAAAGAGCACCATTGTCTTATAGGAAGAAATAGTTTCACAAAATGCTACAACTGTAACACCCAGGTAATCATGATGATGTTGGGTGGTATTTATTGTGTTTGCCACATGCCAGGCACTGTGCTAAGTGCCTTGTGCTGTTCATTACTCACCACAATCCTGGGAGACAGAGAGTATCCATGCAAACTGAGGTCCCAAGACATTTGATGACTTGCCTAAGACCACATAACTGGCAAGTGGTGGAAACTCATTACTAAGAAGTTCAATTTCATATCTATATTCTTAGCCATGCAATTTCTAAAGTATCTCACTTGTAATTAACAGAGTGATCCTAAAGAGACAGACTTAGAAATATGACCAGGAGAATGAGCTTTGGAAGCAACCACAAAATGTTCTACAGTGCTTATCTTTGAGAATATGGTTTACTTTATTCCATATCTGCAGGAACACAAAATCAAAAGGCTTTATTGGATAAACAGAGTGAAAAGCAGGGATCCCTGGGTGGTGCAGCGGTTTAGCGCCTGCCTTTGGCCCAGGGCGCGATCCTGGAGACCCGGGATCGAATCCCGCGTCAGGCTCCTGGTGCATGGAGCCTGCTTCTCCCTCTGCCTATGTCTCTGCCTCTCTCTCTCTCTCTGTGAATATCATAAATAAATTTAAAAAAATTTTAAAAAAACTGTTTAAACAGAGTGAAAAGCATATTTATCCCCAACCAAATGAAAAGGCATAACTAGAGTCATTGATAAGGATTTTGCCTTTCCAGAGATGCAGGCTTACCCCTTTGAAAATGTTGATCAAATTGGCCATGTAGGAATCGTGGTAAGTTCTGCTTCTTCCAGCTAATGAAATATTAATTTATCAAAATTGCACAGATGTGCAGAGGCTGTTTTATTATAATTTGAGATAGAATTCAAAATTACTTAGACAATCTTTTAAATATGATTTTAATACAAGTGGAGGAAACCTGCTATATTGAAAGTTGAGCTATAAGCCAGTTAAATTGTTCCTTTAAATGTACCTGGACTCAGCTGTTAATTAGATACCGAATAATTTGTGTCTGAGAATAACAAATCTGATAAGAATGTGAAATCTTTCCATGTTATTATCCTGTATATTAATATGAATCTTAATATTTTAATAGCTCACATGATAAAGTTATTCACTTATTATTTGGAAAGATGACCTGAGTGTAATATGTTCTGATTTGGGAACATGTAATTTCTAACAGGAAGACTGGTGGTTTAACCATAGCATGATGCTTACTTGGAACAACATAATTTTTCAAGTAAATTTTCTTTTTTTCAATATTGCATGAAGAAATTAAAATTAACTACTAGGAAATATGCATTTTCTCAATTCTTTCAACATTTGTCCTTTAGTTTACTAGACACGTGGTTACATTTGCATTCTGTAGACAATAGGAATGATAAGGTTCACCATCAGTATTTGCTGTTAATTCAAGTTCTAGGGGAGTAAAAGTGGCTTCAGGCATGGCATGATGCAGAAGCCAAAATGGTATCATAAGGTCTCAATCTGTATGTTCACTCACCTTTCTTCTGTGTCCGTATTATTCTTAAGCTGACTTTCTCCATGCAGTGGCAAAGATGGCTCCTGGAAGCTCGAGACTTCTGTGGTCCTTACAGTAATGCCCACTGGGAATAAAAAATGACACATGTCTTACAGGCCCAACAAAAGTTCTGAGGATAACTAGGTTGTTGTGAATACTTCCAGGTGTGGATCGTGGGCATCATGGAGTCCCTTTGGGACCTCACAGACCAAGAATGGAGCTGGAATAATTTGCCAAAGGAAAATCAGGAAGAGTAGGAAGCTAAGGATGCTGTAAAAATCCAAAGATGTTATTTTATCTGTGTAAAAATTAAAATCTAGATTCTAAATCATTTCCTGTTCTTTACTGGATTGAAAATGGACAATTCATTTTTCTTCTCCTGAGAAGATTTCACAGACAGCTTGAGCTCTTACCAACCTGGCATAGACAGCCATTTGTACTTAGCGTATTTTATATATGCCCAGACCACTGTTTTTCTGTTTTTCTATAGCTGCTCAAATGGAAAAGTGCGATTTATGAAGTCCTGTGAAAAATTAGGTTTTCGTGTGAACTTACATAAGATTCAGTGTAAAAAAAATGATCAAGTATGTATGTTTTTCTGTCTCACAACAGGTTCTTCGGGTAGTTCGACTTATTAAGATCTCACCTGCACTAGAAGACTTTGTGTACAAGATATTTGGTCCTGGAAAAAAGCTTGGGAGTTTGGTTGTATTTACTGCCAGCCTCTTGATTGTTATGTCAGCAATTAGTCTGCAGATGTTCTGCTTTGTCGAAGAACTGGACAGGTTTACAACGTTTCCAAGGGTAAGAATAAAAAATGCAGTCAATTTAATTCCTTCTTGCTATTTTAATAATAATGGTTAACATCAAAATAATTTCCCTTTTAAACAGTGGTTCAAAAATATAGCTATATTTTTGAGAACTTGGAATAATTCAGTTTTGATATGTAAAATGCTCTCTTCTGCAGGGGGCAGGCATTTGAACACATTGTCAGCATTGTCCGATTATACATCAATTCTAAAATTCTGGATAGTCTAATAGAATGAGATGCTGAAACCAGACAAGATGAAAGCTAGGGCTCTTAGCACCTATAGATGAAAATATAGCAGAATTTTTAAATCATTTTTTTGTGTCTGTGAGAGTTATCATTTTAAAATCTGTTTTATATAGTTCATATATTTTATGTCAAGCATAATCTAGAAGGGGTTTTTGATTTTCCATGTAATAAAATTCATAAACTCTTCAGATTTGAAATGCCTTTAGAAGATTATCTAGTTCATGCCTCTGCATTATCATTAGAATTCACTTAGGCTAAAAAGGAAGTTAAAAATCAATCAATTCATAAGCAGAACTCATGTAGAAAACATAGCCCTAATCAAAGATTCTGAAACTTAACTCTGTGTGGATTTAGAAACATGAAAAAACATAATGACCAAGATGGAAAATATATTTTTTACCATAAGCTGAAATAGTAAGGCCTATTATATGGGGAGGATAATTTTAGGGTAATAGTAGGATATAATACATTTTTAAAAAATAAGCTTTGAGAGCAAAAAAAAAAATGTCTATACTGGTAGACTAATGAAGCCTGGTTATTTTTTTAAATCTTGTGCTAAGTTTGTTACATATCACCAAGCATTTTTTGAGTGCATATAAAGAGCCAGGCAGTTTTGGTGATCTTAAGACAGAACCACACCTGTTTCTAGTCTTCAAGATAAAGGCAAGTACAAGGTGCTCTGGGAACCCAGAGGTAAGGTCTATAACCAGGAATGGAAAAATCCAAGAAAACTTCTTGAAACAGGCAGTTACTAAAGAACTTGTACATAGCTAAGTAGGGGAACATGGTGGACCAGGTTTGGGACCAGCATATGCTAAAGGTTTGAGGTGAGCTATTCTTGTTCCAGAACCTAAAGAAGAAAGAAAGGTCAATGTGAGAGGAGGACATAAAACCAAGAATGTTTTAAGTTGGGTGAAAGTGTGATTGGGTTTAAATGCTTTTGAGAGAGAGTGAGTAGAGGGCACGGTTGAAGATGTTATCAGACACAGAGGACAGGAGCAAAAGGTTCCCAAACGGGCTGTCCAGAGCCCAGGCATAAAGACTGGCCATAGATAGATATTGACCTGTCCTTTGTTCAGGTGGTGATGTAGGACAGCAAGCCAAACTGAAAGTCATAAGGAGTCTTTGTTCACTCACTGCCACAGTGCAAGCAGCAGGCAGAAATAAGCACAAGCTCCCAGCATTCCATGTTCCCCACTAAACAGCACTGGGTGAGTGTCAAGTGGGTCATAGATGTGGTGAGAAAAATAGAGAAAAGTGCCTTAGTTGAGGCTCCCAGGTGATGCACCCTTGGAGTAAAAACACCTGGGCCAGGAATTTGGCGTCCTGGAATGGAGGGTGCTGAGTTTCTGCCTGCAACTTCCTCCAGAGAGGACCCTGCATTGACTGTGCACCAAGTCAGGTGTGGGGATGGCAGCCTCCCCGGTGAGCCCTCCAGGCAAAGCCTCACCAGTGCCAGTGGTCAGGCCACATGGGATGCTGTGGGCCTGGAGCCAGAGTCTTCAACAGGAGGCTCAGCTCTTCCTGCAAGGATGAGGGGATGAAAGCAGAGAGGACAGTGATGTCACTAAGTCTCTAGTCTGCCCCTTCACAGGGGAAATGAAAATTGAAGAGCGCCACTTTCAGAATGCCACAAGACTGTCATTGTCACAATCTATCTCTGAAGCCAGGTTAATTCACACAGTATTGAAAGCCCACTAAGGGTCAGCCCTTGTTCTAGCAACAGGGGATCCTAAAAAGAAAAGCACCCTCAGTCCCCTTCTTTATGTCCACAGTCTTCTCTTAATTTCTAATCTTACCTTCATCTTTTACCATCTCTGATAATCTCATGTCACTGATTTTATATCTCTTACCAGAACCTCTTTGAGCCAGATGGCTTTTGGAGTTCATAATATTCCAGATGTTATAAGGGTGATATCACCCCCTTGTTGATCTGCATTGTTTGAGCCAGCACCCTGTAATTAACCCATTAATGTTTCTTTAGCAAAACATCAACCTTTGGACAAAGAAAGATAAGTAAGGACAATAAAGAAGTCTTAGGTCAGATTGGATTTCAGCCACTAACTGAGTGAAAGAAAGAAAGAAAGAAAGAAAGAAAGAAAGAAAGAAAGAAAGAAAGAAAGAAAGAAAGAAAGAAAGAGAAAGAAAGAAAGAAAGAAAAAGAAAGAAAGAAAGAAAAAGAAATTAATTTTAGGTATTTTCAAGAACTTTTTAATATCAAAGTTGTGAATAAGGGCTGTGACATGTATAAGAAGGTATTGCAGATAATCTGCACATTTGGTCTTACAGATCTGATTTCTTATCACTGCTCCCTCACTATGTAGCTGTATGACACTGGCCAAATTAGTCTTTAAGCTTTTATTTTGTCACATCAAAAATCTAGGTAAAATAGTATTTTCCTCATAGCATTGTGTGTGTGTTGAATAATATACTAAACTGACCCAACTCTGAGCTTCTAAAGCATTTTTAAAATGTTATAATCTATGTAATACTTTTGAAGTCAGTATATTAGATTCCAAGTGAAAGACCAGGCTGCTTCAAAGCCATCCAACTTAGGCCCTTGGGATTTGCTCTATTTTCCAGCCATAATAGTAATCAAGTAGCATTATGTTTTCAGGTCTCCAATTACTCAATTGTGCCTTTCTGCCTGATTACTTTGACCATCTTAATGAAAGCAGCCCAGCGACTATGGGGCCCCCTAATCAGTGATTCTACAGCTGACAGGGTTGACAGCCTAAATGTATGAAATGACTAGGAGTAGATTTTTCTTTGCACATGAACGTAATTATGAGTTAAATCCCTGAAAAATAATCAAATTTTGCAAGAAATGTTAAAAGCATTGCAGCTACAAATAAGTAGTCATTATCATTCCCAGTCACATAAAGCACCATTCTTCGTGCTACTTGCCTGATAGGAAATCATCAGAGAAGATGGTTAAAAACACCTGACAGTTGATCCTAGATTTATGTTAGAGCAATCATCTGAGGGGCTTACCCCCTTCGCTTTTTATAGGACATCTCCCTCGTTACCCAGTGGTTGGATATTGAAGTGGGTTTGTTAACTATGGTATTGGCTAGAGTACACAGCACATCAGTGGTGGGAGCCAGCCTCCAAGATGGCCCAGACTCAAGTAAAGATGATAGAAACGAGTGCTGATTTTTCAAGTTCCCATTTTACTTTGGGACGCATCATGTGACCTTATTTTACACTACTTAGAGCTATGGGATGCAGGAGAGTAAACTGTGTGCACACTTGAGAGATGCTGGGAGAGCACCCACCATGAAGAAAGGAGTCCAGCAGAGGTAGGGCCAGCCTCACTTGGCAAAACAGCCTCAGTCTCTGCCCAGGGGAGAATTTTTCTGTCACTCTTTCTTGAACCAGATCCTGACTCAGCCATGCAGGTGGCATAGGCTCCCTAGAGAAATAGGACGGGTATGAAACCGAACACTGTTTGGACTTGATTGTATCCTGGGCCCAACAACCCACTGTGAAATCCTCTAAGAGGACCTGACATGGACACATGGAGATGGTTTCCCAACCCACATTCCGTAAGAGGAGTGCAGAGGGGAAGAGGAGATAGCAGCGTGGGCACATTAAGTGCCTGCCCACTGCTCGGCCCTCTGACAGAGCTCCAGCCACAGTGAAAGTTCCCAGCTACTTTCTGAAATACTTGAAGGTGATGAGGTCCTAAAGGATCTTTCACTTGCATTATTCCACAAGTTCTTTACTGAGCCTTCCTGCCTCAGGTAGCTGCTCTTCAACCATTCTCCATTTGCAGCAGAAATTAAACTGTCTCATGGCACCCTCCTGTTTAAGATGTTTCAAGGTCCTCCTCTCCCTCAAGATAACAAACATTAATATGGTTTTCTGTATCTTTTTTTTTCTCCATCTCCAGTTAACTCTTTGACCTCCTATTTCAGGATTTCCCCCACCACATCTTTCAAAGGCAGAGAGGGCACCTATCTTGCTCAGTAAATCCCCCCTCACTTAGCACAGCATTTGCTAGTGAATAGGCTTTCATTGAGGAATGAATAACAGCTGGAGACCAAAGCAGAGTTCCCTGATCCTTCCACACTGCATCAAGGTCAGCATCCCAGATTTGTTCTTACACTGCTCTTCCCCTCCTCCAGGAACCATCCTACCCACCATCGCCCTAACCCTTAGCCCATCTGAAATGTCTTTATAATTCTGTCAGAGAGCTTTGACAGGAAGTAGCAGAAATCTTGAGTTCAACTGACTTGAACAATTAGGAAATTTCTCACAAAATTTGAGATTAGGTAGATTAGGTAGATGAGACAGAAAGCCACGACTCTGAATCTTTCACCAAAATTCTCTCAGTTGTGGGTTAAATTATGTGCCCCCCAAAGATATGTCGAAGTACCCCAAATGTGACCTTATTTGGAAATAGAGGTGATAAAGTTAAAATGAGGTCATTAGGGTGGTCCCTGATCCAACATGACTGATTGTCTATGAAGAGAGGAAATTTGGTACTAGACACAGATAGACATGGAGGGGGGATGATGTGAAGACACACATGGAGAAGACAGCCTGTGATTGGAGTGGCATCTGCAAACCAAGGACCTCCCATGATTGCTGGCAATTGCCTGAAGCTAAAAGAGGCTATGAGAATCCTTCAGAGGGAGCATGGTCTTGCCAACACTCTGACCTCACCCTCCTGAGCTGTGACATGATAAATTCCCTTGTGTTAAGCCACGCAGTTTTGGTGCTTTGTCAAAGGCAGTCCAAGCAAACTACCACAGTTGCTTTCTTGGTGTGTTGTCTTCAACACAAAACAGATGCTAACAGTGTTAGCAAAACAGATGCAACATTTCCAGAATTTTTGAGAAAATCTCGAGGAAAAAGAGGGTCATCTCCACCCAGGTCTCCTTCTTAGGAGCAAGGACACCTTTCCCAGTACCATTTTCCACTTGCCCCAGCAAACTTGCTGTCATCACTCACTGACAGGATCAGGTAACTTGGTCATTTCTAAAGGAATCATTGACCAGATGGCCAGAGTCAACAGGATTGGCTTAGCTTAATCATGTGGGAAGGAATGGCTGTTGGAGAAACAAGCACAAAATCACTACAATGGTCAGACCCAGAGTTTGGACAAAATTTCTCTCTCGCATCTTTCATCTCCAAAGCTTTTATACATCTGGTGCAAACAGAGTGTGTAAATAGACGTGTGTTAGGAGGAGGGCTGGTGTTTAATCTCTCCTAACAGAGGCATCTGGGCCCCAGCTCTTTGTCCACATAGTACCTGCAGAGCAGCCAGCAAAGGGCCTGGAACAGAGTGGATTCCTGCTCTCCCTCTTTTGTGGCAGAGGTCACTTTCTGTTACACCACCCGCCATCAACATTTATGCAAGCTTCTTTTGCCTCCACAAGACCACGAGAACTTGAGGGTGTCAGCTTTGTGCTCTCCTCTCTCAAAGCATTAACCAGGATGCCAATGCCATGGGATCCAAAGCATCAGGAAGTAGTCAGGGCAGAAACAATGAGTGGAACCTCAGCATACAGTCCTGTGAGTTGGGGAAGAGAAGCTTGAAATTTGTTATTGGGCGGGGGGAGCGAAGGAAGATATATTGATAGAATTTAACAAAACAGCTTTGTTATCTCAACCAAGAACTTCCTCTCAGAATTTGGACCAAACAGACACTTCCCTGCTAAGACAAATCCCAAGGAAGATCAAGCCCCACTGTGAGGCAAGATATCCCCCAGTTTTTGTTTTGTGGGGACTAATAGCTTGTGTTACAAGGAGGATAATTAGATGAACTTTTACAGCTTGTATAGGTCATAAGGACTAGTTGACATAAGCAAGAGCCACCAATCTTTCTTTAACAAAACAAAAGCAAATTGCATGTTTCTCGTAATTGGCTGGCAAAAGCTTATGCATGCAGTTTCACTAAGGCTTTGTTTAGTTGATCCCTCCACTTATTGTACAGATAACTTGCCTCTAAGTTACTACAACATGTGCAGTAAACATCCACTCTACATCTTTCACCAGCTCAAAATCTTTATTCCTTTAAATCTCCCACTAAAGTAGTAATGTACAGGCCTCTTTTGTTCCCCAGTTCTACAAATGGGAAGTTTTTAATTCATAAGCAATACATTACCCTCTGTAAGAACAGGTACTTGAATTTTAATATATTATGTATTTCATATGTTTTCTTAATTTGCATTCTCTAAATGCTAATTACTTGCTCTGTTGAATTTTCACTTATAAAATCATGCCCAAAACAGTTATACAATATAAGCAGTAAATGCTATAAAACACTTAATTACAAATTAATTTTCCTGTCTCCTCTCACTGCCAAAATGGCTAATCGTGCCTTTAGTTGTACTGAAAGAATTATTGAGAAACTGAAAGAAACAACTTGCTCCTTATTTTTTTTATTTTTTGCCAGATAGTCTGACTATATTTCAAATAAATTCAAGGTATATTTTATCTTCAAAAGTTAGTTATTAGTTATAGTTATTAGCTCAATCTTTATTAATTTTTGTTTTATTCTTTTCATGTATTTTTAATTTTTCATAGAATATTTCAGAAATGCAAAGGTATGTAAATAATAATGAAATGTATTTTTCTGTGGACACACACAACTTGATAAGCATGCTAGTAGTGATCTGAAGTCCTTGAGTGTCCCTTCTTCATCCTCCCTTCCTTTGTCCATGGAGAAACACTTTTCTGCATTTGATGTTAATATTCTTAGTGCATTCCTTTATGTTTTTAGTGCATATAGCGGCATCAACTGAAAATCACATCTTTTTGCATAATTTAAACCTGCCTTATATGGTGTCATCCTGTAATGTTTCTTCTGCTAATTGCTTTTTTTCTTCAACACTATGTTTGTGACTTTTACCAACGAGTACTTATACTGCATGTTTTTCTTTCCCTTGTAGTTTAATATGCAACTATATATTGCATTATATTTATAATGCACTATTAATATAATCCCTTCACAATTAGTTTCCCCATTCTTCTATGTGGTAGGTGTACTCCCTGTGGGTTTCAAAGTTTTTTTTTTAATTTTTATTTATTTATGATAGTCACACAGAGAGAGAGAGAGAGGCAGAGACACAGGCAGAGGGAGAAGCAGGCTCCATGCACCGGGAGCCCGACGTGGGATTCGATCCCGGGTCTCCAGGATCGTGCCCTGGGCCAAAGGCAGGCGCTAAACCTCTGCGCCACCCAGGGATCCCTCCCTGTGGGTTTCAGTAGGACTTATGGATATGGTGGAATTTCACTTCTTTGGGGTACCTGGGTGGCTTAGTGGTTGAGCGTCTGCCTTTGGCTCAGATCATGATCCTGGGGTCCTGGGATCAAGTACCAAATCAGACTCCACTCAGGAAGCCTACCTCTCCCTTGCCTTTCTCTGCTTCTCTCTCTGTGTCTCTCATGAATAAATAAAATCTTTAAAAAAAAAGGAATTTCACTTCTGTGAATAGGCTACTAATCAGTTAATTTGGAGTCCATCAAAAAGTCCATTATCTTGATGTGCCTGACCCACTCAGAGGGACGGGGCTCTTGGAAGAGGCATTGATGCAAGAGTCTCTTGTTGGCTTTGATGATGTAAGCTTTCATGTTAAAAGGCCATGTGACTAGGACTTGAGCCTTTAGGGGCTGTGTGCTTCAAGAATGCAGGATCCTCAGTCCTACAACCATAGGAATTGAATTTTGAGAACAATCTGAATGGGGGTTGAAGAAATTCCAAATGAGACCACACCCCAGCCTATACCTTGATTTTGACTTCTGAGATTCTGATCAGAGAACCCAGTTATATTGTGCCCCCATCTCAACCTACAGAAACTGCAAATAATAAATGACTATTGTTTTAATGTGCTGAATTTGTGATAATTTGTAACACAGAAATATAAAAACTAATGCATGCAGGTTTTGGATGGCTGCTCATAATATTTTGTAACTCCAAATAGTGCTCCTCTGAACATTACAAATTAAGCTGTACACATGTGAAATTCTGCACAAGTGGATGTTTTGGGGGGATATGTAGCTAATCATAGAATCACTGAGTCTTAGAATAAAGATAACTAAACTTTAGCAGGTATTGATAATCTTGCATTCCAGTGTAATTTCTTCAATGTATCTGCTATCAGCAGTACATGAGAATGTTCTCTGCTTCACAACTCAGCAACATTTGGTTTTGTCAGGCTGTGTTTTGCTTTCAACATTTAGCTCTTCATTTAACCTAAATTGATTTTTGTGGTTGCTATGAGATAGGGAACAATCTTATTTTATTTCCTTTGGATAACCCATTGTCGCAGTATCATTTATTGACTAGTCTATCCATTCCCCATGGTTCTCCTGTGCTGAGTATGTCAGAATAGAATTCCATATGTGTGTGTCCTGATCAAGACATAAAAACTTTTTGATCTCCTTTTGCCATGGAAATTCTTTTGGTCAATCTCTGATGAAGCCCAGTGAATATCCACCCTTACTCAAGTATCTCAGTTAGCAGCCTCCAGCTTTCAAGGGTCTGTGACTTTGCCCCTTGTGCCTGACAGTATATGAAAAACTGAAATCTAGTAGAGACCATGGATTCCCCCTAAGATTGCCATTTTTTTGACCCAAACTGCTTATTAGCTTTTGATCCTAGGGTTTCCATTATTTCTTTGAGATCTTAACTAGGCCCTTAAAGGATGCATTTTAACCAAATGCATTTGTTGCATTTTAACCAAAATTTGGACGGTTTTTTAAAATCAGTTTTTTCTTATATATGATCAAACACTGAGGTTCACTAATATATTTTTGAGAATAAAAAAAGTCATTACATTGACTGTCTTTGAGATGGATAGATTTCTTTTTTTCCTAGAGGTGCAGCCTGAGGCTAGGCCATCCCAACATCAGCTTTCACCATCTGCAACCTCATATTTGTTTGCATACAGATATTATCTCCTCTTGATTCTTGTAACTTCCTGTTGATGCTCCTCTAATCTGCTACACCATTGAAATCCATTTTCCACAAACTATCAGATGGATCCATTCACAATGAATCCTAGGTAAATTGTATGTGTTTTGTTGTTTATAATTCAGCCCACATCCTCTGTGTGATGGAACCATGAGGCATACACACATAAACAAACATACTAACTGCCCTCTTTAACTTGTAACATAGTCAAGAGTGGAAGGAAGAAGTCCACTTATCCCACAGTAGACACATAAGAAAGAACTCAGATAAGCCAGAAGGTGAAATATGATATCAAAGATGTTATGGAGAATTTTAAAATTCTGAGACCCTACTGTGTGATAATCACTGAGCTTACAAATATCACCTCATTTTAATAAAAGGAAGAGTTTGCTTCAAGGATGGAGGTTTGCAAAGCTTTATGAAGAGTGGTCTTTAGGGCTGCATATGGTTTCAACAGATAAGAATTTGGGTAATGGCATTAGATGAGGTATCCTTTATCAGGAAGACAGAATGAGTAAATCAGAGACGGGGAGAATCACAGGGCCTGGAAGGATGGATGAGAAAGGAACCACGGTGTTGGTTTGGAGCCAGACAGTAAGGTGTTTTCAGAGGTTGGGATTGTGACACAGGGGAGCTGTTGAAGATTTCACTCTCTTATTTTCTTACTGAGGATAAAAGAAGAGCTATTTTAAGGAGGGCTACACTGGAAAAAATGTTACTTTTCTGAGTAGTTATTTTCAATGAACAACATTCATTTTTATTGACCAAAGATAAAAAATTTATAATTGAGGAATTTGCAGTGCCATCAGGGGAGGAAGGGAGGTAATTTTTTATTTTTTCTGTGTGGGTGTTAGTGTGTCAAGTCTCCTACAATCTCGTAAAGTTGGTTCCATCTAAGGCTTTAGGCCAAATCCATCCTTGTCTGGATCTGGATCTGTCATAGAATCTAGCACTCTGCTTTACAATTTAAAGTAATTTAGTGATATAGCTTAATGTAACCATCTCACCATCAAAACTGTAAAATTAACTTTATTCTCTTTCCACTGTAACATCAGAGGGGTTGGTTGGAAGATTTTTCATTTGTTTTTTGTTTGGGTTTTATTGCTATTTTCTCTCCTAGTTGAATTTCTTTTTGTGAGTGATTCATCAGTGGCATAGTGATAAATTAATATTCAGTGCACTTTCTTTTAAAAGACGATTTAAAAAAAATAAATAAAGGGCAATTTTAATGCAGCATGAATCACACAGAGATGACTGTCTTTCCTGTTGTGTGTTGACATCATTGGCCCACTGAACCGCAGTTATCAGAATTATTCCTTGAATAACGCATCCTCATATTCCAACCCTGAATCCTAGATGAGCACTTCTTGGAGAGTACCTTTTTTGTACCTCATCATGTTTTGTTTTTCTAACAATCTTCTCATTTGCAGTTTTCCAACTATTCATTGCCATGTTACATTAATATTATTTTAATAATCAATTGACTGCATTCCACCAACTTCGAAAATAAACGAGAGCCATTAATGAGGAACATTTGCCTCAGGATGAACTTCTATAAGGATATTTTCTGATGAAAAGGTGATTTTATTATCAAATACTTTGTTGATCCTTGCCTACAAAAAAACACAGTTTACAATTAGACATTTCAACTGTCCTCTCATGACTACTTACAATTCCCCATAAGTAAAAATAGACTAAGACTAATAGTACATATTTTAAAGAATAAGCTGTAATGTAATAGGCAGTCAACAAGTAGTATAGTCAGGGTGTTCTTAAATGTCATGAAAACCAAACTTCTTATCATGACACACTAAATACCTAGCAGTAATCAGATAGCCCGATGTACAAGGGTGCTTTAGAAAATGAACACTAAGTACTCAGTTTTCTTTATTGCACAGAAAGTTTAAAAATGGGCCCCTTTTATTTTGTGAATTCCTTGATTGATTTTCATAAGTATAATTTATTTTACTGCTTTTGTGTTTTCACCTCCATAGTGGTTTTATTCGTGATTAATCGGCTACATTTATATATGTTAGCATTTACCTGTGAGGGTTTTTTTTTTTTCCTTTCATAATATTCTTGCTTCTAATTATAGCCTTTTCTTTCACTCAAAGAACTTCCTTTAATGTTTCTTGTGAGGCTGGGTTAGTGGTGATGAAATTCTTTAACTTTTGTTTGCCTAAACAAAGAGAAACTCTTTATCTCTCCTATTCTGAATTATAACTTTACTGGGTAGAGATTACTTGTTGCAAATTTCATCCTTTCAATGCTTTGAATATATCATGTCTCTTCTTGATTGCAAAGTTTCTGCTGAAAAATCAGTTGATAGCCTTATGAGGTTTCTCTTACTGCTTTTAAAATTCTCTCTTTATCACTACTTTTTGCTATTTTAATTATTATGTGTCTTGTGTGTCTTCTTGCATTAATCTTGTTAGAAACTCTCTGTACTTCCTGGATGTAGATATCTGTTTCCTTCCCCAAATTAGGGGAAATTTCAGTAATTATTTTTTCCAAATAAGATTTCTGCCCCCTTCTCTTTCTCTTCTTCCAAAATCCCAATAATGTAAATATTATTATGCATGATGATATCACTGAGTTCCCTAAGTCTATTCTCATTTTTTTATTATTATTTTTTCTTTTTGCTCTTCAGCTTGGTTACTTTCCATTACCCTGTCTTCCAGATTACTGATCTGTTCTTCTACATCCTCTAATCTGCTAGTGATTCTCTCTAGTATATTTTTTATTTCTGTTATTGAGTCTTCATCTCTAACTGGTTCATTTTTTTATATTTTCTATCTTTCTTTTTTGAAGGTCTCTGTGAAATCTTCCATCTTTTCTCAAGTCCAGTGAATATCTTTATGATCATTACTTTGAATTCTTTATTAGGCATATTGCTTATCTCTGTTCATTTATCTCTTTTGCTGTGATTTTGTCCTGATCTTTCATTTAAGACATATTCCTCTACCTTCTTTGACTAACTTTGTGTTTGTTTCTATGTATCTGGAATGTCAGCTATTTCTCCTGATCTTGATAGTAGCCCCAATTGTGATTTTAAATATTCTTCTTAGTCCTCTACACAAAAACACAAATAAGTATATATATGTCATACACAGATACACACATATCAGAGAGATACAACGAACTGCCAAATTATTGCCAGCATCTGAAATCACTTATAATTAACTATTCCATATGAGATTAAATCCAGGACCACTTAATGTGATACCTAGATCCACTCTTCCTCACTGCCCACCCTTTGGGTATAACACCCAGCATGTTAATGAGCCCTGAGTGAGGTGTCTACCCTTGCAGACGACTCTCTCCAGCCTTATTGAACATCTTTATAAATCAATTTTTAAAACCCTGAATTTTCAGGAAACATGATGGGATAAAGTTTACATATGCATGTGAGTGAGCCGAGTACATGTGTGTGCAGACTGAGGACTGAAGAGATGAGGGCAGCTGTATTAGACAAATGAAAGTAAATAGCTTACATCTTGTTATCTTGTATTATGCAACATATAATGGGAAAAATAATATAGGCCAGACACGGACTAGATATAGAAAGAATCCTGGTAGCTAGTTCAGGCTTAGGTCTGTCATATTGCTTCCATTTTCTTGTTGTTGTTATTTTAGTTTTCCATATGCATTTAATTCAATTCAGAACCCCAGGAAGAAAGCAGTGGGCAAAGGACAAAAATCACACTTCAAACCAATGAGATGTACTGGATACATTTCTGTAAGAAAAACTAGAAATTTGATGAAAAGTACGCATATTAATATAAATGACCAAAAAAGTGTAGACAATACCACATATGCTTTCTCTGGATAAGCCACATTTTTCAGGCTGAGTGAAAAGAGATAGTAAAACCAATGGGGCTTATAAAAAGACATGGCAAACTAAAAAAAGGGGACACTGTATTGGAATATAAGAAAAGATATATTTCTGCATTATTCAACTATATAAAAATTATTAAAGTAGTCTTAAAATTGCTGCCATTTCAACAAGACATGCAAAGAAATGTTTATTGTATTTTGCCGTATTCCAAAAAGAACATGATGTATCCATTAAGGATTATAGCCAGGTCAAATAAATTTAAGCCAAATTTAAGAGAATTAATCTAAAAGGAAAATAAAAACAAAGTTACAGTGAACGCAGAAACGAAACCCAAACACAGATGTGCACCACGAGGACGTTCATGTTTGCTGGAGTTCATGTACAAGTGGGACTCCTGTTTTTCTAGCAAATATAGACTTAGGTAGACAAAAAATGATTATGAAGTAAAAACAAACTACTTTGTAGAGAAACATTATTATTCCTGATTAAGTTAAGAAAGACATTTCCCCTGGAGTCATTATTATCAATAGTAATAATAATAGTAATAATAATAATTTTAAAATAGTCACTATTATCAATAGTGATAATAATAATAGTGATAAAAAATTATCAATATTATCAATAGTAATAATTGTCTATGTGACTTTTTACATTTGAGGCCTTCTGACAATAAGTTTTCATAAAGAGAGAGCAAGAGGGACATCTGGGTAGCTCAGCAGTTGAGTGTCTGCCTTTGGCTCAGGGTGTGATCCCAGAATCCCGGGATCAGTCCCGCATCAGGCTCCTTACATGGAGCCTGCTTCTACCTCTGCCTATGTCTCTGCGCCTCTCTCTCTGTGTCTCTCATGAATAAATAAATAAAATCTTTTAAAAAAAGAGAGAGAGCAAGACATACACATGTACACACATAGGTATCCACATGTATCTAATATAATGCCCCAAACACCCTATTAAGGAAGTATTTTCCCCACATTATAGATGTTATAAAATAAAGAAAAAGCAGTGAGGAGCATCATCAAAAATTGGTGAGAGCCAACAAGAAAATTTATCAGGCTACAATAATAAAGAGTGTTATTTAGGGTTAACATACAAATGAATAGGCAAACATGCACTAAAAAGACCTTTGGCAAAGAATGTATCCCAATGAATGCTTACAAGACTAATTATTATCAAACAAGCAATATTGGGAATACAAGAATCTCCTGGTACTATGTATCAAAATACCTTCCAGATGAATTAGAGCAAGGGTATTTGAAGTGTGAAAATGTAAAAAACAAAGAGAAAATATCATCTTTCACCTTGGATGGTCAAGAACTTTCTAGGCCTAAAAGAAGAACAAATTTAACTTTTCAAGCAAGTCAAAAATAATGTCCATAAATAATTTTTAAGAACAAAGGAAAACATGACGATACAACGTTAATTTATAATGCATGTCAGGAAGAAAGTGTTGAATGGACAAGATCTGTTTTTTTTTTTTTTTCTTTTTTGGCTAATGGTGATGTGCACTGCTGGCAGAAAGTCCTCTTACATATTGCACGTGGCAGTGAACATTTGTGTAACTCTTCTGGGAATCCGTTTTTCATTATATATGAAGACACCAAAAAGCATTTTTTCTCTTTGATCTAGTGATTGCATTTCTAGAAATCTACTTCAAGAAAATAACCAAAGATGCATACAAAGATTGATCTCCAAAAAAATGCTCTTTGTAACATGATTTACCATTGTGAAAAATTTGAGACAACTTTAATGTCCAATCACCATGCAATATCTAAAGTTTTAAATATGGTGGCATGTCATACAGTTATCAAAACTACATTTTTACAGACTAACTTATGAGATAAACCATACGTGATGCTAATGATGATGATAAAACATTAAGCAAAAAAGCATAATAAAAATTATGTTTATAGCTGAATTCAGTTTTATTTCAAATACACATAAATGCCCAGAAAAAAAGATAATGTACCCCTTTATATATCTATTCTTACCAGAGCCTTATGGTTGAATAAGACTAATTTTAGTCATATAATAAGACTAATTTTAGTCATATAATAAGACTAATTTTAGTTCATGACTTGTAAAATCAGCTTTATTAAAGTCAGATCATTTCAATTAAACATTTACTTATGAACAACTATCAAATCTATTTAGAAGGTATCAGAGTACTAAACAATACTATCTGGAAAAAAGCAAGGCTTTGAAATCTGTGTTTGTGATAGAGAAGAAGAGACAATATAATTTGCAGTAAAGCCCATTATTTGTGAATTTAGTGAAGAAAAATGGGAAATCGAAGCCCAGTCAAAGAGAGCCAAACAATGGCAAAGTCCTTCTAAAGTATAGGGTTTGGGTTTTTTTTTTTTTTTTTTTAAATGCAAAACTAGAAGCTTTTTCTTACCATAGTTGATTTCTATTCAAAGCCAAATAGAAAAACCTTGTTCTTGAGCATTAGTATACAAACCAACAGCTAGAAAACACTGAAACTTCCTGTGTAGGCTCCGTGGTATTTTCTTTACAGAAGTTTTCTTAATAAATCTCCAGCTTATTTAACAACAGGACACACATCAGCCCTTTCAGGAGCCCTGTTTCTTTTGTATACATTCCTAAATCTTTTTTGCACCAAAAGTAAAATGTCAGCTTTCATCTGCAATTTTGTAGCACATATTTGCCAATGAAACGCATCATTTATATCATGAAAATTTAATATGACTGACATTAGCAAAATCACTAATTAAGAAATAGGGCATAAATACTCCCAGAAACTTGACAGTCTGTTCTATGAAGAAAATTAATTCAGAAGTTTCCTATTTGCATAAACCTCCAGGTCTCATTTTCACAGCTGTTTGTTCTGTCAGCTAGATGGTTGCATTTCAAAATTATTTTAACATAATCGGTGGGAAGTATACCTTTCAACTAAAAATATCATACTCTGCAAGAAAGATTGTTAGGGGAAAAATTTAAGTTCACTCAGTTCATCTTAATATTTTTTTCCTTAAGATAAATGCTCCTAATATAGGAACTTTAACATTTAAATAATAAATGATTAATATATTTTTATTATTAAAACAAATTAAAATTCTATGATTTTAGATTCTCATGAAAAGGAAAACATTATGTCCTTTCCATATGGAAAAATGTTAATGAGTGGAGCTATTTTTAGCAAGGAATAGAAGATCCTATGTTTCATTCATCAATCGAGCATAATATGGAGTTTTAGACATGTACCCAGTACTATGTTAGACAAATAAGGTAAAAGTTTTAAATATTACATTGTTTGGTTTAGTAATTTCAGTTATGAAAGGAAATCAATTATTAGAGCTTAAGATGTCTTGGACCTGCAGTGCTCAAAAGGACAGCAGGAATTTAAAAGCAACAGATCCCAGCCTAGAGAGCTACCACCACCATTTGCTCCCTGCAGGCCTAGGTCAATCAGTAAGGCTCTGCTCTTCAGTGGGGGCTACAATATGTACAGTAATAATAATTCACAGGGTTATTGTACAAGTTACTCTGCATAATGGACAATTAACTGCTTCAGGAGCTGTAAAGCACCATGTAAATGCTAGTCATGGTTCAGTGTCTCTCCTTATGTCATTTTGATCTTATCCTGAAAGAAATCCCAGGAGACTACAAATCTGTGATTTTGTCTCCTTTGTCATTTATGGTATTATGTGTAAAAGTGAACTCAGGCATGGCCATTTGAAAGAAGAGAGATGTTTGGATACACCTACAGACACTTTTAAGACTAGAAAAATATTCACAGGCTTTTGCAAATGAGTTTTTGCCATCCTTCCTTTTACTCTTGAAATTATATTTAAGTGTAGGCTCTACTTAAAGTAATTTGCTGCCGGAGTAGGCATAACGTTCTGATGTCTGCTTTGCTTCTAATTACATTCAAGCTCATTTTGACATTTAAGGCCAATTACCTTAGTCTCGATTCAGTAAGGCTTTTCCATAGTGGTCTAAAATTTGACCAATAACAGGCTTTTTCTCCCTCCCTCCCTTTTTATTCATTTAAATGGAATGCTTGGCAACAAGCACATTTTAGGAATTATAGAAGTGAAATAAATAATGTGGGTTCATTTTGGAAAAAAGCAAATAGCTGCTTGACCTTTTTTTGTCAATATAAAAGGCAGTCACAGAATTAATTAAAACCTTGTTTTAATTTTTATTTCTTTCTCAATGACAAGGAATAAGGCATAACCATTTTACAGAGAGATTAATGTCTTAAATATTTCACTTCTATTAAACAAAGGTAACTGGTTTCAACAAATCTCAAATTCCAAAAGAGTTCGTAAAAAGAGAGACCTACAAGGTCTAAAACCTTTACCATTTAAAAGTCAGTGGTAACAAAACTCTCCATAACAGGGCCCTGCAACAAAACCCAGTCAGTGTCCCATTGTGTTTTCAGATCTCCATGTATGTGATAACTTCAAGATCTCCATGTATGTGATAACAGCTCCTATTTTATTTAGCGGTCTGTTATCAGTCCATTTGCTAACAACATGATTTTTACTGTTTACTCAATAAATACATGGATGAATTAGCAGCACCAAAAGGCAATTTATCAGCTCTATTAGTAACAAAACACTTACTGTAGCCTTTTTCTGTAATTTATAGGTAAAATATAGTCTGGGAAGCTGGACTAGAAAATATACTGTGTTAAAACAAAGTTTTCAAATTGACTGCCAGTTCCAATTAATAGATCATAAAACAGAGACATTTATAGCTATTGAGGATATCCAGGGAATCATTAAGTTCAAAGATGAAATAAAATGATGCCATCCAAACAGTCATACTTTCAAAATCACATATCTAAAAGGACATATATTCTTAAAAACGTAGCTTATCCAATGTAATTTTGAACTTTATACAAATGGAATCACATTGTAACATAAGAGTCCTAGAAACTATATGCGAGTTCTGAAATCCAAAGAAGGGTTATTAAAGTTGTTTTTCCATGGGAGAGATTTTTTTAAAGATTTTATTTATTTATTCATGAGAGACAGAGAGAGAGGTAGAGACAGGCAGAGGGAGAAACAATCTCCCGGTAGGGAGCCCAATGCAGGATTCGATCCCAGGAACCCAAGATCATAACCTGAGCCAAAGGCAGACTCTCAACCACTGAGCCACCCAGGCATCCCATTTGGGAAAGATTTATTTTTATTAAAAATATTACTTGTATGGTGCTTTCATGATTATAAAGTACTCACACATATTTTGATTCTCAAAACAGTCTTTAGAGTGATGCTATCACACATTGGAGGAAGCTCAGTGTCAGGATGGCTAGGTGTTTCACCCAGAGACACTAAACTGGTCGGCAATTTAATCTCACACACAGGCCCTGTGACTGCAGAGCTGAACATTTGGTTCTTTGCCTTACTGCTCTGCCACCAAGAGCAGGTCGAGGTCTTATACTCAGCTCATTCAACTTCTATTTTAAACGACACTCTTAGCTCTCCCCTCTGGGAAGGTTATCTCTTGAGAGTGAGGGCAAAGATGAGATGGATGAAGTTAGATGACAGATGACAAGAAGTTTTGAAAAGCTTGTGGCTAGTAACAGAATCACCGAAACAAAGGGGAAAGGCTTCCTGAATGGTATTGAGGCACCAATACCCCAGGGGGAGGGGATCCTGTTTTCCTAGGGGTAACTCTCTCTTTAGAGCAGCCAGAAGGGTGGACACAGCCATGAGGAGTCAGACATCACCTTGGAGCTGCCATTTTTCCTGCCAAAAACCAGAGCAATGGAGTATGGGGAACTGGGAAAAGTGTAACTAAATTGATGAACTACAGAATTCTGTCTTGACCATTAAGGAGGAATCTGAAGTAAAGAAATGGCTACTGTCAATGGCTTTGACATTACAGCGCTATATCTTCACTCCAGATTTCAAATCCACAGAGTTTTTATTTATGAATAACTTAGTTTAGCCACAGTAAGTGTTGCTCTTAGAGCTTTATTTACTGTAGATTTTAAAATACATTAGAAGTGTCATTTTTATTGTTTTTTTCCACCCCCACCCCCACAATTCTCCGTAAGACCTTGATCTTGTCAGTCATGATTTTGCCAGCCAACATTAGGTAAGTCCAACATTTACTATTTCTTGATTTCATTTTAAACATTACAGATTTTAGGAGCACCTGGGTGGCTCAGTCAGTTGAGCATCTGACTCTTGTTTTGGCTCAGGTCATAGTCTCATGGTTGTGGGATGAGCCCCATGTCAGGCTGTGTGCTGAGCAGAGACTGCTTCAGATTCTCTCTCCCTCTCTCTGCCCCTCCCACCCCATTCATACACTCTTTCTAAAATAAATAAATAAATAAATCTTTTGAAAATATATTACAGCTTTGAGTTGTTGAGCAAGTTTTAAATAAAATATAAAACAAAATATTAGAGGATCATGATGTTAGTGAGTTTTTCAGAGGATAAAACTCCCCAACATATGACTGCCGTTTGAGTGGGGAAAAAAGGAACAAGGACATTGAGTAGGTGACTAATTAAGGCAATTAAAACGAAAGGAGGTGTCACTTTTATGCTCAGTGAATACCATCAAGTCAAGTCTTCTATTTTAGGGCTGACTGGTAGTAAGACACAGCAGGGACACTCCCCATAAAAAGGTTGAGCCACTATATAAGCTGTCAAGTGTATTTCATTTCAAAAGCAAACCTATTATAGAGAAAGAGTTCTTGAAACCAGATAAAGATAGATAAAATAAATGGGTGGTATTCTTCTCCAAGTTTTAAAATGTTTGATGTGTATCTTTTTCAAAATAAAATAAGTATCTGTTTTAACATATATTTGAACACAAAAAGTGAAAGGTATATCAAGTCAAAGGGAATTTTTATGTCCACACAGAAACCTGCATGAGAATGTTCAGAGCAGCATTACTCACAATAGTCAAAAAGTGGAAACAACACAAGCACCCATCAACTGATGAATAGATAAAATGTGGTATATCCTTACAGTGAAATATCAGTTGGTAGTAAAGTGCTGATAACACACTACAACATGGATGAACCCTGACCACAGACTGTATGACTCCATTTATAGGAGATGTGCAGAATGAGCAGATCCATAGAAACAGAAAGAATATTGGTTGCTGAAGGCTGCAGGAGGGAGGAATGGGGAGTGACTGCCAATGGGTACATAGTTTTTGAGGGAAAAGGGAAATAATGTTCTTAAATTAGATTGAGTAATGTTGTACAACTCCACAAATAAACTAAAAGCACATAATAGTAGACTTTTTTTTTTAAGATTTGTTTATTTATTTTAGTGGGGAAGGGGCAGAGAGAGAGGAAGAGAGAGAATCTCCAACAGACTCCCCACTGAGTGAGGAACTCAACACAGGGCTCGATCTCAGGACTCTGAGATCATGACCTGAGCTGAAATCAAGAGTCAGTTGCCTAACTGATTGAGCCACCCAGCAGCCCAACACTTAATTGTACAGTTTAAATGATGAATTTTATGATATGTAGAATATATCTCAGTAAAGATATTACTTTGAAAAGTTCAAAGGAGAATATTTACCCCTTTCCTGGTTCTTCAGTCCTCCTCATTCCAGTCTCCAAAGTACTAAGAAGTTTATTTTATAGGCTTTCAATCATTTTAAGGCACACAAGAAAACATCTAGATTTGTATATTACGTATGAGATCATACTGTGTATTCTGCTCACTATATGTTGACCAAAACTTGAGGTACTTACCCATCCTACTTTTTAAAATTATTTAATTATTTTTTTAACCTAGACTGATACCCACACATACTCAAAACCCAAAATATACATTGGGGCATCAAGTTACCAAAGGACATCCATGATATCTTTTTTAAAGGGTTATGAATTGCTTTGCAAGGCCTAGACAAAGACATAGCCTATTTATTTCAGTATAGGGTAATACTCTTGCTTTGCTTTCACCTAACTCTAATAAAAATAAATAAATAAAACAGCTAATTATCAGCCAGAAAAAAATTACACCACTAATAACCACACAAAGGCAAGGCCACAATTTCATACCATTATCTTTGAATAGCAGCTACTTGAAAGGAGGGAGGCAAGGGGGAGAGAAAGAAAAATATCATAGAGAGAGGATGAACTCTCTAGGCTCATGCCTCAAGCCTGTTTTCCAGATGTTGAAAAGAAAATAAAATTGGAAAAGCAAATCATAAACATGTACTCATCTCCCTCAATTTAAGGAGACCGGGCCATGGGAGCATGACAGGCCTGGAAAAAAGACAATGAGAAATCCCCAAGTGTAGAAGTGACTTGTTCCAGCTGTTTTACCAGAGGCAAAATAAAATGCTAGATCTCACCATTTTATTTTTCCCAGCTAGGAAGAAAGCTTGAGAGTGAAAGCAAAATAATCCTAACTTCCAAAAATGAATTGTCTCTCACAATAAACAGAAAGTTAGCACAATGCAAGTATGCAGAGGAAAGAAGAAAACAGAAGCCAAGAGGGGACAGGTGGCCCTGGGGGCAGGGTGGTAAGGAGAGCCCCTCTTGTCCTCTCCCTCCACACGGAGAACCAAAACCAGCAGAATGAGCCTGTCTACCCTACCTTGGAGATGGCTGGAAGCACTGGTGAATCAGAGGATGCCAACACCTAGGGACTGATAGGTCTGGCAGCAATAAACATTTCTGGGACCTATCTGAATTGAAGAAATGCCTGAAATTTGATATTCCAAGCATAACTTCCCATAGCCCCAGCTAATACTTCTGTCTCTGCAAAGTATTAAGGGGGGATGAGATTCTGGGATCACTTTCTGACACTACAATAGAGAGAACAAAAGATCTAGATAAGAAAGCTAAAAATGAAGATTCTGACATCTGTGGAGCAGATCTAGAAAGCAATTAGTCCAGATTAAAACAATTGATAAGACTCCCAAAGAAAAATACCTGAGAGTAAGAATCAAATGGTTTTGGGGTAATCAAAAGCTTTAGGAAGAACAGCTATAGGGGCGGCCCAGGTGGCTCAGCAGTTTGGCGCCACCTTCAGTCCAGGGCCTGATCCTGGAGACCTGGGATCAAGTCCCGCGTCGGGCTCCCTGCATGGAGCCTGCTTCTCTCTCTGCCTGTGTCTCTGCCTCTCTCTCTCTCTCTCTCTCTCTCTCTCTCTCTGTCTCTCAGGAATAAATAAATAAAATCTTAAAAAAAAAAAGTGAAGAACAGCTATAGGAGTGTAACAGTGGAATTTATTCCAAACAGTAGATAAAAACCAGAAGAAACTGGAAGCTATAAGAAGTAGAAGAGAAAAATAGTATCTATTTCTTTTCTGAATGAAATGTGTGAAAAACAATCAGAAAATCTCAACCAAAACTAAACTAAACTGAAAATCATGTAAGAAAACAAAGATTAAAATAAACATGAAACTGAGCATGACTTCTGAGTAATTAGCAGAAAGTGAGAAAGAGAGCCACTCGACCTGGAACATTTTCCCTCTGCCATAGTGGTCATACATTGGAGCACTGGAGGAGGAAGTATGATCTGGGAACAAAACTGGATTCAACAGTGAACAATATTTTCATAGTCTACAGATTGACTATCAATCTGTTGATTAACAATGTATTGACAAGCATGAAAGACCAATTAGGAGTGAAAAACATGCTTAGGCATACAGCTGTTGCTTATCATTCATTAAGAAACCAATCATCAAGTTTCTTTACTATGCAACATTTTAATGAGATGGTATCACCTTGATTAAATTTGAAAAGTAATATTAATCATCTTAACCAGAAATATGTGGAAACTATATAAAAAAAGATATTTGTTCAGAATCATGAATAAAAACTTAATAAATGGAAAGGTAAACATTCCTGTGAGATTGGAGAATAAGAAATATCAATTTTTCTTAGATTAATGTGATCTCAACAAATAAAACAAGATGTTTTGAGGAATTAATATTTAAAATTAATAGAGTTCTAATAAAGAGATGTTTTGAGGAATTAATATTTAAAATTAATAAAGAGTTCAAAATATTATGAAAAGCAGCTAGGAATCCTACCAGTTATTAAAATGAATGTACAATTGTTAGGCAATCTGGACATGAGATAGATTAATGGAAAAGAATAGACATTTAGAAATGGAGCTGAAATATTTTTTAAGATTTTATTCATTTATTCATGAGACTAGGAGAAAGAGAGAGAGAGAGAGAGAAAGAGAGATAGACAGAGACACAGGCAGAGGGAGAAGCAGGCTCCATGCAGGGAGCCGGACATGGGACTCGATCCCGGGACTCCAGGATCACGCCCTGGGCCAAAGGCAGGCACCAAACCGCAGGGCCACCCAGGGATCCCTGGAGCTGAAATTATATGAGTATTCAGTATTTAATAAAGGCGGTATTCCAAATTAGTGAAAAGATAGATTTTTTTTTCAATTATTTTGTGCTGAGTGAGCTGATCACCTATTTGAAAAAATAAATTCCTTATCTCACTTCTTATACTAAAATAAATTCCAGATTTAGATGGATTTAAATAGTGACTTTTGGTTCAGCATGTTAAACATAATAAGAGAAAGAAACTATAACTACTTCATAAAAGTATGAGTACATTTAAGTCTAATCTTCCAGTGAGAGAAGTTTTTTAATCTTAGATAAAAGAAAAAAGCATATTAGACCACAAAGAAATTAAAATTCATGTTTGCAAAAAAATACCAGAAATGGATAGAGGAATATACCTTAAATATATATGACAGATAAAAGATTAGGTTTCTTAATTTATAAAGAGCTGGTGGAAACCAATAGAGAAAGGTCAACAGGATAGGAAATTGGCATTATGTAAGAATAGGTAGCTCAGAGAAAGAGACGACTTCCTCCAGGCCTTTTTTCCTTGCCCTCTTCTCCATCATATACTTCTCTTCATTTTTATCATGATAATTACTTGCCATAATTTTCCCCAAACAGTTCTTGCCTCACCCAAAAGGGATACATTGGTACTTCTAACTTGCTCCTTGATGGCTTTACCAATAGTACTCTTATACACCATAGTTTCCATTTTGCCTTTTCCTAGAATTGGTCATTTTCATCCTTTCCTATCACTCTTGATTATAAATTTCTTAGTAGAGGAAACCATGTCTTCCTCATCTCAACTCCTGACACATCAAGCCTCCAGAAACCACTAATAATCCACGTTTAAATAAATAAGCTAAGCAGACTCCAAGGGACACACATTCTCTGGACAATATAAATATAAGTGTACTTGAGTTACAGCTCAATCTTTGGGATTTAAATTTCTGGATAAAATCTCAACAAACCTGACATAGCAGCCTTCAGGCAAGGCACAAATTAATTTTTGGCCTATAATAGAAGTATTTCATGGCGTTACCTTTCATTGGTTTATCCACATAAGCAGGTAGAAACATTCACATTGTTAACAAAGCATTGCTCTCAAATATAATTCATGGCATCTTACAACATGCACTTTCAGGTGGCTAAGCTGTGCAGAAATGAGATTTTTTTTTCTTCTGAGACTCTGAAAAGAGTAGAAAATAACCCCAGTGTTCTTGCCCACATTGCTTATCTGCCAGCAACAGGTTACAATCCCATAGTTCCATGTTCCCAAGCATTTACTGAATGTGTAATAGCTGAGTATTCATGAAAGCTAATGCAGTGGATGAAAAAAAATTAATTTGGTTAGTGCCCAAGGCAGTTGAAAGGTACACCTGCATTTTTTTGGTCTCTAGATACTAAGAATAAATGTTGGATTTAATCACAAGATTGCCTGTCATTTTGGGGGAAAGAATCCATGTTAGGTAAAATTCCCTTTATACTGGTGGGTGTTCTGATCTTCCCCTATTGCTGTTGAGCCTTTAGGATTTACACACACTTTCACACTGGTGACATCTTCATTGAAGAAAATACAGCAGTTTGATATTTTTATATGAATTGTCTTTGGAACTTGTCTTTGGATGTAATACATATTAGAAAAAAAAACACAGAAAAAAATAATTGCCATCAATGATAAGTGCTGGCATACTTATGAAGTTAAATGATGTGTTGCAAAATCTTCTGAAGCATTTTTAGGATGAGTTAGAGCTAATATTCTCTTAGGCATCCTGGCAACGAAAGCATTATATTGTCCTTGGCAATGCTGAGTTCAAGCATCAATAACAGCCTACTTCGTACTTTCATGAACAAAACACATTGTAGGGTAATGGGATTATAGAAAAATTAACTCAAAGAGATGTTAAGTGTTTCTGACAAAGACAAAAGATAAGTGGAAAACCTAGCACAAGAATCATTTAACAATTAATTGCTCCTTTGTTCAAATGGGCCCACTATGCGCTAGGCATTTAACGTTGTACTTCCAAAACAGTTCATTTAAATGCCCCTAGCAAAGCTAACTGCTAAGAGAGTTTACTGTGTGGGGTGCAGCCTGGAAAGCAGTGGTTTCAAGACCTTACTGCAGATAGAATGCAATACTTGGAAAAGGACTTACTTCAGAGTCATAATGCCTCAGTGCTACCTGTCAGTGTACACATTAGTAGAGTGACTTTGGCCTGATCACCTTATCATCTCTAAGCCTCATTTTCCTTATCTTCAAAAATAAAAGAGTCAGAGTAGATTGTCTGTAGTGTGCATTTGTCTCTAAAATTCTATCAGTGTAACAGGGCTCTTATCTTGGGTTCTATCCATTTCGTATTATCCTCGACCTTATTTCTTGGAATCTGAGAGTCCAATTTACATCTTCATTGTACTAAGGCCTATAAAGACATTTTCAGAGAGTCACTAGATTCCAGTTGTCACTTTCTTCAGACATCATCATCGTAATAAATTCTCATTAAGGAACATATAATGACCACTAATGTATGCACGAATCAAAGCTATACATCCCCATATTTAATAAGAAAAATGTGTAAGAATGGAACTAACCAAAGATCTTGGCAGAGAAAGTATGAGTCTTTTAGCTTGGCTGGATTTTGTTGGCATGCTCTGTATGTAGTTATTTACTTACTTACTTACTTACTTACTTACTTACGTCTTGGCCCCTTTCATGGTCTTGACTCTGTGCCTTGAAAATAAAACAGAAAAAATTATGAAAAACATGTTTAGAAATCTTTCTTTCTTGGGGTGCCTGGGTGGCTCTGTTCCTTAAGGCCCCCACTCCTGATTTCAGCTCAGGTCATGATCTCAGGGTCATGAGATCAAGCCCCAAGTCCTGCTTGCTCTGGGCACAGAGGCTGCTTCAGATTCTCTCTCTGCCTCTCCCTGTGCCCCCCTCTCTCTCTATTAAAAAAAGAAAAGAAATATTTCTTTCTTAAAGAGTCTAGTGTTTTTAATATAACTGAAATAATTTGATAGATGGGTACTATAAAAGTAAAATTAAGGCTATTATTCTCATATGCCTTTAGACAGTCAAATGGAATTCACTATAAAAATAAGTTGCACTTAGCAGCAAAATAAAAATACAGTTATCTGTTGGAAATGTTAAATCGTTAGCTTGCTTAGAGGAAAGAAAAAAAAAGAAAGTCAAATAAAAAAAGGTCCTCATGTTTTTTTTTAATTTACTTAGTAGTATTTACCCACCCACAAGGCTAATGTTAATTCGGGGTGATTATTTTAGTTTTCCACACTGAAAAGTTAGATATCAGACTTTTAGGATCTTTAGTTCTCAGCTCTTTCCCATCTGTTGAATTAAGGCTGTTCTTCCCCAAGAGTCAGATAAAGATCAATAATATTGAGATCAGAGTCCTCCAACATTACATACTAGTTTTAAACTGGATGCACATGCACGCCTGAGCTGGTGTTTCACACTTCCCTTGTCTTCCTCCCCAGGCATTTATGTCCATGTTCCAGATCCTCACCCAGGAAGGATGGGTAGACGTGATGGACCAAACCTTGAATGCTGTGGGACACATGTGGGCACCTGTGGTGGCCATCTATTTCATTTTGTACCATCTCTTTGCCACTCTGGTGAGTTTAGCACTTATTTTCAATTCTATCTTAAAACCATAATGGGGTGAGCATCAGCCGGTTTCTGTGGCCTAGTTTCCATTTCAGAGCAAGAGCCGGAGAACCCATATAGAGTCTGGCCAGATGAGGTCCCTGCCAATCTCAACTCCTATGAATCAAGCTCCTTGAGGAACTAGATTTCAGATTTAAGGAAGGTGGCTCTGTCAGATGTCTGCATAAGAGAAAACAAGTCAAGACAAAATGGAAACACATTTGTGTACCTGTTTAACTATCTCTAAGCATTTCCCACTCTAGATAATCTAAGGATCCAGCCGGACTACATTATTATTATTGCTGCTGTTATTATTATTGATCACGTAGAGACACATTCTTTAGTGTCACCACTTCCTTTTCCAAACTGAGACTAAACTGAAGACAAAGTGATCCCAGGGCACAGTTAGAAGTCAGCTCAGTATTCCTTTACAATAAATGTGTGTGTGGTGTGTTTAAGAAGCAGACTTAAGGGCTATTATATTAAAAGTTCCAACATAAGAATTCAAAATGTTATCCTGTATCAGAGAGACATGAAATTGAAAAAAACAAAAACCTGCTGTTCTTCATTGAAAAGCAAAATGTTTTATAATTTTATTCCTAGTATTTGAAACAACCAAGGTAGTAATGTTCCCACTTTACAGATAATGAAACTGAGGCTCAGAGGAGTTAAGAAATCTGCCCAATGCCATGTGGAGTGTAAATGCTAGAGCCAGAATGTTCCACATCTTCCTGGTCTTATAGCCTGTGGGCCATTCAGCTAAGTTGCTGTTTCCTTAGATTGTGAAGTCTAGTACTATTGCTGAAAATTGTCTTCATGGAGTCAAACCTCTGGCCAAGAGTCAATGAAATAAAACAGATTACAAATGAGCATTAAGGGCTCTTCCAATTCTAAATATGAATTAAATAAGTGCTTCATAAACTAGATGTGTTTGAGGTTGCGTTTGCTATAGGCAGAGCCTTTCTTTCAAAACTGAGATTCATCGTCAAGAAGTATATGGGGATGCATTGTAATGTGGTGCAAAGTTTTAGAGTCAAGCAGTAGAATCACCTGGAAGTAGTAGTTTTGGCATTTTTTTACATGGAATGACTTTTAAAATATGCACAAAAGGAAAGAACATTCAACAGACGGAATGGAGGCCCAGCTTCCAGAGCCAGATCTGCCTGCGCTGTGTGACACGTGGCCCCCGAGGGCTTTGCCTCCTCCCTTCCAGAACCTTTAAGTCTATGTCATTCATTCATTCATTCATTCATTCACTCATTTGTGAACTCAACTAATGTTTACTAAGCATCTACTATGTGTTTAAGTTCCTTTAAAACTTTGGAATAGCTTAACTACTGATCATGGGTTAAAGGTAAAATAGATTTAAATGAAATCATCTATGTATAGTTATAACCTATCTAATTATGTTTCTATTAAAACAGTATACTTGTTTGCTAATCCTCATGGCCGAAAAGAATCCACATAGATTTGATCCTTTAGTGAGTCTCACACAAAATGAAAGCGAGAAGGAAAATGATTCAGGCTAGTAAACTGTTTACTAAAGCAATTTTTTTTTTTCAGGAGAACTTCTACAGAGATCACTAATATGATGAAATAAAATATCAAATCTGGTACTTTGACTTCTTGGGCAGTCTAAATTTTCCTTATAGGGCCAAAAACATGGAATACTGAAGCACTTCCAAGGACCCCCAGGGGCTCACCTGCACACCTAGGAATCCGCAGAGCACATCTGGAAACCCCATATGTAATTGTGCCTTTCATTCTACTGATTCAAGTATCTTCCCAAAAAAATTATTGTAATTTTTTCACCATGATTTTCAAAGAGTGGTTCTAAGTTAAAACTTATTATTTTTTTTAAAAGATTTCACTTATTTATTCATGAGAGACACAAAAAGAGAGAAAGGCAGAGACACAGGCAGAGGGAAAAGCAGGCTCCATGCAGGGAGCCTGACATGGGACTCAATTCCAGGTCTCCAGGATCAGGCCCTGGGCTGAAGGTGGCGCTAAACCGCTGAGTACCCGGGCTGCCCAAAAACTTATAAATTGAAATAATTTCTTCTGTTATTCATAGTCTTTTCCAAATCTGTAAAGCAACAAGGGCACTTTGGTAAATAAGGAGGAGCATAGCTGTGGTGTTCAAAGTCTGGAGTCAGCCTCTAGCTCTGCTGGTCACGAGATGTGTGACTTTGGAAGATTCAGACAACTTCTCTTACCTCTCTGTCGGGTTGTATCTGAAAATGAGGATAATAATGCCTCACATGCCTATTTTCCAAGATTGCCATCTACATGTGAGCTGTATTTTTGAGGATGTATTAGCCGTGGAATGTGAGGATGATCACAGCTCTCCCCAACACTGAGTTTAAATAAGATGGTGTGTGCATTTAAAGGCATACATTAATAAATGTCAAAATTTTACTATGTTAGTTTAGATGCTTTTAATTTCTAGAAACAAAGGATTATTGATCAGTTTAAACTGTCAATGATGCCCCTTCCTGGACCAAGGCCTTCGCTGCCTTAATCTTTCCTTCTTTCCCGACACCCCTTCTCCCAGACAACGATTAGGGTGCATTTGGTCTGAAGCTACCAGTTTTAAGTATTTTACTGAATTTAACATGCTATCAACTATAGGAAGATTTCTTTTGTTTGACATTAAGAAAAAACAACAAATAACCAGACACATAGATGAGAAGTTGCATACCAGTTTCAGAGTTGTTAAAATTTGAAGATGAATGTCTTAAAATCAATGAAGTGCATTAGTTTCCCACATATTTATGTATCCATCCAACACATATAGTGCTTTAAGTTTAAGATTATGATCGACAAACATTTTATACCATTAGCTTTTAAGATTCATATTAATTTTCTAGTTTGAGAAGCTCTGCTCCAGTGCCCTGATGGTAATCCCTGGGGGAGATGTCCTTGTACACTTCTTTCGCTGCTATGACCACATACCATTCTGAGGCCAATTTATATGTGATCATTGTTTCCTTCCCTCAGATCATTAGTAGCAGCCATTTTCAGAATAAATGGTATCAAACTCTACATACATTCTCAGCTAAGTTTACGACCAAATACTGTTTTTTATCTTTATTTTTTTAATTTTTATTTATTTATGATAGTCACAGAGAGAAAGAGAGAGAGAGAGGCAGAGACATAGGCAGAGGGAGAAGCAGGCTCCATGCACCGGGAGCCCGATGTGAGATTCGATCCCAGGTCTCCAGGATCGCACCCTTGGCCAAAGGCAGGCGCCAAACTGCTGCACCACCCAGGGATCCCACGACCAAATACTGTTTTTGAAATCTTTTTATCTTAAGATACATAAAATTCATTTGGTCTTTAGTACATATAGCCATGAATATATAGAATATGACCAACTATGCCATATTTGTTCATTGGGCCTTCTTAGTGGATACTTAGGTTGTCCTCCAATGTTTTGCTCTCATAATGTTGCAACAAATATGTTTGTTGTAACTTGTGTCCACTTGTGTGAGAGTTTCTCTAGGATATAGGCCAGAAAGTAGAATTCAGGATCCTGGATCCGGTCCAGATGGCTCTGTGGCATGGGTCTGCAAGCCCATATATCAAATCTGGCCCGCAAGCTTTATATATATATATATATATATAATATATATATATATATATATCCTGTGAGCAAGAGATGGTTTGCACGCTTTTAAATTACTATGTATGTATGCACAGAATTTCATCAGTGTTGCCTCTTGGCCGTCAAAGCCTAAAATATTTACTGTCTGGATCTTATATCCCTATCCTAGTTCTTTGCATGAGCTGCACTAATTCACCCTCTCAAGTGCAACACTTGAGAATCCCTGTGTTCTTACATTCTCACTTATAGTTGATATCGTTAGACTTAAGATTTTGACAGTCTGATGAGTAGGACGGTAGTATCACTTGGCCTTATACTTGCATTTTTGAATTTCAATCATTATTAATAAGGGAGCACTTCTTCATAAGTTTACTGGCCATCTTTGTGACTCACCCAATTGTATTGTAGGCTTTACCTATTTTCCCAATAGGCTTTACCTATTATCCTCTGGGTAGTAATCCCATGACTACTATAGGTGTTACAAATCTCCTCCCTTAGGCAGCATTTTGCTATTTCAGTGTGTCTGTGAGGGCTTTTGACATTATATTTTGATGTGGTCAAAATGATGAGTTTTTCAGTTACGTTCAGTATTTGTTCGGATTCATGCTTAAGAAATTATTTCCCACCCTGAGGTAGTAAAAATGTTCTCCTCTGTCTTTCCCTAACTGTTTTAAATTTCTACCTTTCACCATTAGGTCTTTAAGGAATCATAACATACTATTTGTATGTAGTGTGAGACAGATAGAATACACTGTTGCATTAAAACTCAAGTTGGTTTTTCTTAACCAGATTTATGTGAAATTTTTTTAAGTTTTGAGATACTTAGTTGGGTTCACCAATTGTGATAACCAAAGCCAAAAGGTCAACTACACAGATTTTTTAATTTATAAGTGATTTTTTTTAATGAGAACTAATTCAGTGAAAGAAAATGTTCAACATAACTAAATTAAATCTGGTATTTCCACCTCTATACTATACTGCCCAAAAAGTCTTTGGACTGAGGTCACTTCCCAGTACCCTGGAAATTTTGCTTTAAGCATAATCAGCAGTTGCTGTGTTTTTCCTGACATCTTCCAAACCACATTCACTATCCTGAGCTGATCAAGTTAGCTCAATCTGATTCAACCCAGTTTTCCTGAGTCTCAACTGCCGTATCTAAGTACTAACATACAACCTGGCCAGATTAGGCAAGAGCTTAATCCCTGCCCTTTCTGAGCCTACAACCAATACAGAAATAGGACTAGTAAACACAAACCAACCAACCAACAAATAAAACCTATCATTCAAAACCAAATGATGCAAGTGTTAAAAGGCTACGGATTGCTGTGTGATCAGTGCCCACATAGTAAACTTCTGATTCTCACTCATCCAGTCCTACCTGCTCTGAAATAGTTAAAATACTGATGGTAAAAGATCTGGAGACCGTTTGTGGATTGACATATAAATATGTGGATGGAGGCCCTAGGCCTGTGAGACATATGCATCACATTCTCTTAAAAATTGAACACTAGGGGCAGCTAGGTGGCTCAATTGGTTGAGTGTCTGCCTTCGGCTCAGGCCATGATCTCAGGCGCCTGGGATTGAGCCCAGCACTGGCTCCCTGCTCAGTGAGGAGTCTGCTTCTCCCTCTCCCTCTACCTGCTGCTTCCCCTGCTTGTGCTCTATCTCTGTCAAATAAATAAATAAAATCTAAAACAAAACAAAACTGAACACTTAAAAGTTAAAATCTCTGTTCCATAAGCCTGTCTTTAGGCTTGAACTTAATTAAAATGAGCATTTTTCTTAAATTGTATGCTTCTTTTTGCAAAATACTACAAAGCATTCTAAGCCAAAGAAAGAAAAAGGAAAAACAGTCCACATGAATATACAAGCTCTGCTTTGTTTTTATCCATGCTGGCCCAGTGGTGCCGCACAACCCAGGGAGCTCCTGATTTAGTCTTTTCAAGGACAGGCATATGCCAAGCAGCAAAACAAGAAAAAAAAAAAAAAAAAAAAACATGTTTGGCTGCAGTTTGTTCTGGAATAAAAAACAGCGGGCTATTCCATCGCCCCCTGGGGGCACCAATTTGTCAGCCCACAATGAAAATCAAGCTTAAGTGTATAGCAAATGCATATTCATAACCATTATCTATTGTCTCTTTAAAATATCTCCCTCATCCGCCAGGTACGTATTGTGTATTTCAGTCCTGATTGCAGTTTGCAGAGTGTTTGTGAAATTCGTCTTTTCCCCCACTTTGCCTATGATTAGGGGATAAGGACTATGGAAGACTTACTTATCCAGTTGAAAGACTCTATTTTTTTCCCTCAGTGTTTTTCCCTTTATTATTGTTTCAAAGGAAAGCCCTGTGATGTGAATACTGAAAGAGTGAAAATGTAATTAACCGTTCATTGTGGATAGTCTTTTTGTTACCTTTGAAGTGCTTGAATTAACACAGCAATCTCTTGATTTTGCTTCTGTGGTGACAGATTTCTGAGAATAGTCATATTTTGCTGACAAAAAATGGGCACTCCAAAGTGTAAATTAAATAACTTGATTTTATAGAATTCATTTAAAAGTGCATCTGTGTTGAACATACCCCGTTTTACATTGCTCTGATTACATTTGACTTTTTGTTGACCTGTGTAAAAAGTGAGATTGTTTCCAACTACAGCTCACAAGACAACTTAGGATAGTGTGATTCTAAATGGTAAGAAGGAAAAAGAAAAACCGGATTACAGGGTGTTGACCACAGATGCCTGCTGTGCTTCTATTGTTTGCTTGAAAATAATTTTTATGAAGGAAGTATTAATAAAGTTCACTGTAGAGAGAGATGAAACTAAAGGTGACATTTCAGCTAATGGGCTGTCGTTAAGCTGTATCATAAGGAAAAAAAAAGTAGTAAAAGTAAACTTTAAAGAAGTGGGAAGGGAAAGGGGAAGATGTATAAGACAAGGAGATGACTGTATGCAGAGTTAGAGAGAATGCAAAACAGAGGTAGAGGTTCTCAGCCAAGAAAACCCAGTCTAAAATGGTAAGGTCACCCTCTTTCAATCAAAATAAACTGTGACTTTCATCAGCCTGAGTCATGCTGACCCAAAAGTTGAGTGTTAGGTAGAGAGGATGAGAACCCTGGTGAGCAGAATAGTTATTTCACAACCAAACTGGAGGGATTAATGAAACTAGGAACACACCTGCTTCTGCATTGTGTAATTTAACAAACTGTGCTGAAATGTATTCTGGGTAAAAAGAAAGAAGACAGGGGATCCCTGGATGGCTTAGCGGTTTGGCGCCTGCCTTTGGCCCAGGGTGCAGTCCTGGAGTCCCCGGGATTGAGGCCCACATCAGGCTCCCTGCATGGAGCCTGCTTCTCCCTCTGCCTGGGTCTCTGCCTGTCTCTCTCTCTCTCTCTCTCTCTGTGTCTATCATGAATAAATAAATAAATTCTTTAAAAAAAAAAAGAAGGAAGACAGATTGTCTATAGCTGAATGTATAAAACTTTAAAAATAGCAAATACCTAGCAAACCCTTAGTTCAAGAGAATCTGGCTTTTTCAGTAGAGTCTAAGGAAGGAGAGGAGCAGTCGGAAGGAAAGAGCAGTCATAAGATTTTGTGGTGGCCAAATACCGACACTGGGGCAGGAGCCATATAGAACCTGGAAATGGATGCTTTGAAATTCACTCAGCTAGAAGGTCAGAATACCACCAATATATTGATATGTCATTCATAAAAATTCTAGGAACAAGATTTGCCAGGCTTCCAGAGACTTAATATGTGCCATTTCCCCCACTAAATTCATTGTCAATACTAAAAATATCTTGAGAATGAACATTATAATCTGAGCAAAGTAGAAGAATTAGACATCTGTGATATTTTAATCATTATTCTACAGTTTTTCTTTGAAACTGGTGATTCACTATGTATCAATATTGCTCATAAAATAAGAAAGTAGTTGTATTACATCACTATTATGATGGTAGAACTATCTGCAAAATGGTAGAACAAATACTTGTGTTGCATATTAATATAATGGAATGTTATAGACCTATTAAAAGTGGCTGGTAGCCAAAGCATAAATATATATGAACTTCTTTTTTAAGACATTGCAGAAAAAAAAAATTAAGGCATTGCAGAAATTAAATACCACTGCATTGAAAGTCTATATGTGCCTTAACAAAGCTCAAGAGGAAATGAAGAGCTATACCATTAGCCTCTTTCCCCCCTGAAAATGCACCATTTAAAAAATTGTGATGTAGTATTCTGTGCCACATTATAAATTCAAGTATTATGTAAATCTAAATTTTAAAAAAATAAATAAAGCAGAGCAAGTTGACTGCATAATTTAGAATTGGCCAAGTGTAAAGGTAAAAAGAGTGTTTTATGGAAATGATGAAGCTCTTATGACTCAGTGTGGTGAGTCCCTATAGAAAGTATTTATTATATCAATCACATTTTAATATAAACCTGTGAATCACATGTAATGGCTGTGATAAACCTTGTGGTACATGTACCACCTGTAAATAAACACTGGAAGTAAGATTCAGGAGTCAATGTAATGGGTTCAGAATATTCATGACCATTATTTCAGCTTTCTATAAAAATAGAACCAACAAATGCAAAAAAAAAAAAAATCGAAGGAATCGGAGAACAGTTCTTGCTTTCAGAACTAAGACTCGTCCCCCAGTTCTATGACTTCTGGGGGAGAAGTGGCCAACACCCAGACCAGCACGCACCCTCTGCCCAATATGCACAGCACTAGGTCTGTAGGAAAAGAATGTCTCATTGACACTGTAAATTAAGTAAGACAGGAGTGGACCTGTCAGCCTCCCTTCACTTCTGTTTCTTCATCACAGTGGTTACTGCCACCTTATTAGAGTCTGTGAAAGAACTACAAAGTAATTCTCACCTCTTCTCAATCGCAGCAGCTAATCCTGCCTCTCCTGCACCCCCTATTTCCATTCCAAATAGGCAAAGACCCAGACCTGGTTCATCTCTCACTCTGAGTGCTAAGTCGCCGCTGTATCACGATGCTCGGTGACGGGGACCAAGCTAAAAGTCCTTGTCCAAGTGGAGTTCCCAGAGGAAATGCCAGCTCCACACAGATTTTTAAATACGGCTTCACGTGTGTGCCATCACGTTGTCAGGTTAATTAAGCAGTGATGCCTAAACATGCAAAGATATTTGTTGAACGAACTCAAGTTTAATGATGATGAAAAGCAAACTTTGAACTTTCTCTTATATTCACTTAGTGACTGTGTTACCCAGACTCCCTCCCACCTGCTTCATTCTGTAGATGCAAGGCTTTCAAACCACACAACCCCTTCCACATTTTTCCTAGCAAAGCCAAAACTTTTCCTTTTTGTGACTTGCCTTCTTTCTACCCTGAAAACTAAACTCCTATCTGCCTGGGAAGTAGAAACTGTAGGGAGCATCCTATGTCTGTCTCTCTGTCCTGCTCTGAGAGGATCTTTTCTTTCTCTCTCCTCTGGGAAGAATGTATCAAATGACTGTTTTTTCTCTTAAGTAACAAAACCTTATTTATTTAATAGCCCTTTGTCAAACTGTACTTTATACTGTCTAGACACTGTTTCAGTGAGCCAATTTCAAATAACTACATTATGCATTAAAAAATTACACTTGGAAGGAAAAAATTAACAGAGAGGAAGCTAATGTCATTACTTAGTGATTATTAGTGAATCACTCTCACACCTCCCAAGCTCCGTGGCTTTGGGGTAAACTGCCATGCCTCTGGCCTACGTCTCTGGTCTCTGGGAGCTGAGCTCTGTGGTACTTAACCACCCACCAGGCCCCTAAGAAGCCACATGCTTCCAAGGTCTTGTCATCACATGTGCCACCTGGAAATCCTTTCTTATAATTCTCTTCCTGCCAAAATCACCTTTCTCCTTGGTATCTTGATAACTTGGTAGTGCATGGTTGGACTTTATCAATGCCTCACCATCTTAAATAAGTAGCATTCAGAAGACACACTTGGGCCCATTGGCCCCGATCAGCTCTCAGAAGTCTAAGTGCTCAGGTGGCACAGGACTAAATGTGTTGATAACTCTGATTGGGTTGACTTTCTGGTTGCCAGTCTTCATACTCGTGTGAGCCTCTCTCTCAGCCCCCACTCCAGGTTCCCTTCACATTCTTCCTTTCTGATAAGAAATAACATTTTCTAGGATAGAACTTGAGGGAAGCAGGGCAGTACAGTGTGTGTCCCAGGTAGGGGGGCAGCCACACTTAGAGCAGCAGAAGTATTGGTGCCAACCTGGGTGTGTTCCACATCTATGACTTGACACCATTTCACATCAGAACTTTGAGGGGAAGTAGCCCTGCTGGAGGCCCCACATGGATGAGGGTTGGCTGCGCAGAGTTGAAGGTCTATAAAGTTCTAAGAGAAAGGGGCCTGAAAGATGCTCAAGAACAAGTCTGTCTCCATTCCCACTTGGCATGGCAGAACTTTCTGACTTCCCTGAATGTTGAGAGCCAGTGTGTAGGAACAACACTAGAGTGAGAACAATGGCCCAAGCTAGAGACCAGATGGAGAGTAGAGGGATTTGAATGAGGAGCCCAAAAAAGATGTGTCTACTTCTTAACCCCCACACCTGTGAATTTGACCTTCTTTGGAATAAAGGTCTTTCCAGATGTGTTTTAATTAAGGTTCTTTGAAATGAGACATCCTGAATTATCTAAGTGAGCCCTAAATCCAATGGCAAGTGTCCTTATAGGCAATAGATGAAGACAAGACATGGGAAGCAAGAGAAGGCCATGTGAAGACAGAGGCAGAGGCTGCAGGGATGCCACCACATGCCAATGACAACCTAGGGCCTCTGGAAGCTGGAAGAGGCAAAGTTGATCCTCCCCTGGAGCCTCTTGAAGGAGCATGGTCGTCCTGACAGCCCAATTTTGGACAGCTCACTTCCAGAGTTATCATAGAATACATTTCTATTGTTTCCAGCCACCAAGCCTGTGCAGTTCACTATATCAGCCCTAGGAAACTAACACAGAGGGTGTCACTGTGAATCAGATCTTAGCAGGAGCTGCAGCAGCTGAATTGGTGATCAAGTCAGGGAGGCCCCAAAACAGGCAGCGTCACTGCCCGTGATGGGGGACAGAGGACAGGTCACATGGCCCAGTGGACCAGACACTGATGACAAGCACACCCTTGACCTTTGGCCAGCAAAAGGAGCATTTATTCAAATGTAACTGAGTTTGAAAGGACTAAATTGAATTGATATAGCAAGATTCAGTTTTCAGCCATCAAGCAAATGGAGGATTTATGGACTAAATTAAATCCATTTGTAGAAATACCAAGAAAATTATGTTAGTTTTGCATATCTAAATTTATGTCTGTATATCTTCATACAGGCTGTACCACACCACAGGGTTGTCAGAAGATTAAATGATAAAGGGGATAAACTGCAATTCACTCAGCTCTTGTTGTTATTATCCATAATATTTCACAGACGAGGACCCCAAAACTCAGTGTCTGGTGGCTAACTGAAGTCTCCCACCATGGCATTCTTTCTTCCCAGCTGCCAACCAACGGCTGCTCAATTTGATTGTAAACTTCATAGCAGTGAGCCCAATATCTTATTTGTGCTCCTGACCAGTCAGTGTCTGACACATCGATGGAGCCCAATCAACTGCCTGTCGAATTTAATCGAATAACATAACCTCACTGTCCTTAAGTAGCCTGCCATCTGTCTGGTGTTGGGAAAATAATTAAAAATAAAATATCCTGCCAACCCAGAAAACCTCTCTACCACGGTAGATGAGGAAAAAAAAATAGTTTTATTATTGAATCAGCACTAACCCAGACTGCAGTGGGCATCACAGGCAACCCGCTAAAGAGACCGCAAAGACAAAGCAGTCTCACCTTGTATACATATCGCCATGTTACATCTGTGGCCTCAAGATGAAAATAACTAGGCCTCACATAAGAAGGCTTGACAGCACCATTTGTTAGAGTTCCCCCTAAATTCACCTGGTAATTGGGGTGGCCATCTGTGATAGCTAATTACCTTTTATCCAGAAGAAAAAGGAAACTGATCTCTTCAAGACAAGTGGGTAGTTTTGCAACATGGCGCCAGGTTGCTAAGTGACACTCCCCTCCCTCCATGAGCAGGGTAAAAGGGAAATAGATAGGGTGCTGTCTGCCAGACATTCATATGTCAAAGACATTGCACCCCCCCCCCCAAGAAAACCATTCCTGGGTTGTAAAAGAAGTGAGACCTATTTTGCTTTTATTTTATTTTTTTAAAGATTTATTTATTTATTCATTCAGAGAGAGCAAGAGAGAGGCAGAGACACAGGCAGAGGGAGAAGCAGGCTCCATGCAGGAAGCCCTATATGGGACTCGATCCCAGGTCCCCAAGATCACACCCTGGGCTGCAGGTGGCGCTAAACTGCTGCGCCACCGGGGCTGCCCTTATTTTACTTTTAAAAAGATCTCAAAGAGGCAAAGGAGGAATTTGCAAAAGAAGACAAGTTTTCTAAAGAAAATGCTCTAAGAAAAGGAAGGAATCATCACTTTCCCTCTTATCAGAGATAGATGATAGATAGATAGATAGATAGATAGATAGATAGATAGATAGATAGATTTGTATGTATCCTTTATTGGGAAGATAGGAAAATTGGTTAAATTAGGACAGAGTATTGCCTGGTCAATACCCGATGAGTGATGGAAATGGTCTACAACAGCACTTACTCCAGGCAGGAGACCTTCAGGTGGACATCTGAATTTGGGGTGAGACTATAGGGGAAGGTACACTCTTCTTCTGCTACTGCTGCTGATGAGAATATCAAGGTCATGCAAGGTGGACTGTGAATGGTCCTGTTGAGAATAAAGTCTGGTTAGAGGAATGCTGAATAGATCTGTGCCTAGATGTCCATGCTGTGGCAGACATGGTGACATCAGTAAAAATCTGTCATCTAGACCATTCTGTATCTTCTTTAAGTCCTGGTAGGATCCCAGAGGACCTGGCTTTTAAATAGAAGGGTACTGGCACTTGTCCCAAGGCAAGCATATATTGTCAAAGTCTAATAATATTTGGTGGCTCATTTTCCCTTTATTATCTACTCATTGAGTTTGGAAAAGTGCTGGCTATTTACTTTTGCATAATAAATCTCTCTGGTACTTAAAAGTCATGACTAAATTGCCTTAACTTTCTTACCTTCATGCTTAACCATATAATATTAACAAATAGGAATAATTTCTTAAGAGGGAAATTGAAAGGAGGAACCTAAGTTCAGAATGAAAAAGATTTATCCAATGAATGTGGAACCTTAGGAAATTCAAACCTCACAGGCACTGAGGAGGGCACTTGATGGGGATAAGAACTGGGTGTTATAGTATATGTTGGCAAATTGAATTTAAATTAAAAAATGTAAAAAAAGAAAAGGGACTAAAATTAAATATTTTTTAATTCTACTTTTTTGTTGCTTGCTTTCTTTTACCCTTTTTTACCCATTCCGAGAGAAGCCTAAGCCTTTTTTTTTTTTTAATTGTGAAATGTGGTGAAATACAAAAGGGGAGAAGTCTGTTTTCCACAAAGGCAGGCTCCATTAACATTTCCAAAGTACCTCCTTCTAGCATTTCTCTATTTTTCTTTTTTGTACCCCCTTGCACTTCCACCATGTACACTCTTATTTAATATTGCAATGTGAGCGTTTTCTTAATACTATTAAAATTCATGAGTGCATTAGTTATTTAGCTGTATAACAAATTATGGACAATAAGAGCTTACAACGATAAACATTTATTTCTCACATATTTTCTGCGGGTCAGGAATCTGGGACAGGCTGAGCTGGGTGTTTCTAACTCAGAATGTCTCATGAGTTTGCAGTCAAGATGTTGGCAGGATTGCAGTCAGCTGAAGGCTTGACAAGGGCGGGAGGATCCATTTTTAAGATGGACCCAAATTCACAGGGTGGGAGACCTTGGTTCATCACCATAGGGACCTCTCCCTAGGGCACTTGTGTGTCCTCATAACATGGCACCGGGCTTCCACCAGGGTGGGTGATCCAAGACAGCCAACTGAAAGCCACAATGTCTTTATCACCTAGCCTCATGAGTCACCCACAATCATTTCCGTAACCAATTACACAGACCAAGCCGTATTCAATTTGGGAGGAGGCTCACAAGAGTGTGAACACCAAGTCTCCTCTTGGAGACTAGCTACCACAATGGGAATCTTTAATGGCTGTGTGAATTTTATTATCGAGATCTGCATACTGTGTTATATATTTATGTAAGGTTAGACGTTACTTCTAATATTTCATTATTACAAATAACTATCAAGCACCTTTGTATATAAAGCCTTTTACTACCTAAATTATTTTCTATGGATATAGTCTTATAAGTGGGACTGTTGAGCTATTAAAAATTTTTCTTAATTTCCATTTTACATCGGTTACATAAAGCAAATTAATATTTTATATGTTTATTTCAGGTAACATATGCATTTCCTTTAACATATTTGTGATAAATACCTTAAAATCCCTATGCAATGCTTCACAACTATAGGTTCATTTTTTTATTTAATGCATTCTGTATAGTATATATTTTAGGTAGATATTTTATATCATATCTATATAATATTTTGATATTTACGGCATGTGGGTTTTTTCATTGTTATTTAACCATTTTATAGATCCTCCTGAGTTTGTTTGTTGCGGTTATTTTGGACAACTTAGAACTTGATGAAGATCTAAAGAAGCTTAAACAAGTAAGTAATGTGTGGGGAATTCCTTAAATCTCCATTTAAAAAAAATAAGGGTAAAACATGCTTACAGATACTGTTAAAAGAGAGCTTCAAAGTAAAAAAATAGATTTTAAGAAATTAAGGCAGTCTAAGTTGGCAAAATTTTTTAACTTTTGTCCATTATCAACAAAGAAAATTTTCTATTGCTCTATACTTATCTTAGGAATATTTTCATATTACTATTTTGAATAAAAATAAGATGGACATATGACAGGAAATTGGATTGGTGACTATTCTTCTGCCATTATGTGAAGGTTGTTTGAAAATAAAATGCCTCAGGGCCTGATTGCCATTTTGCATAATTATGTGTAATACTTTTGATCATCATCATAAAAATATTAAGTATCAACTTGCCTGACCTCTAGACACTAAAAGAGAATTTAGTCTTGGTGCCCATAGTCATTATAAGAAATTGAATAGAATAAATGATCAACTGTGTGTGCCCAGTTATGCATGAAAACAGATTGGATATTATAGCATTGATAATCATATCCAAAAAAATGGAAATGAAAATGTGTGTAGGTTATATGACTGATGGCAGAACAATACAGGCATGATGGACCATTCTCATAGTTTCTGTTGCATGGAAGATACTTGGCTTAAGTATTTGGCTCTATCAAAGAGTTAGAGACCCTTTGAAAGGTAGAGTTGGTGTGAGAAAAGGACACTGGATAAGATATTCTTTTTTATTAAAATATAATTGACATTCAATGTTATATTAGCTTCAGGTGTTCAACATAGTGGTTCAACGATTCTATATATTATGCAATGCTCACCATATGTGTACTCTCTATCTGTCACCACACAAAGTTATTACAATATTATTGACTATATTCCCTAGACTCTGCCTTTCATCCTCATGGCTTATTTTATGACTGAAAATTTGTACCTCTTAATTTCCTTCACCTATTTTGCCTTTCCCTACCTCCTCCTTGGCAACCATCAGTTTGTACTCTGTATGAGTCTGTTTCTGGTTTTTTTATTTGTTTTGTTTATTAGCTTTCACATATAAGTGAAATTATATGGTGTTTGTCATTCCCTGTCTGACAGATTTCACTTGGCTTTATATCCTCTAGCTCCATCCATGTTGTCACAAATGGCAAGATCTCATCCTTTATATGCCCAAGTAATATTCCACTGTGTGTGTGTGTGTGTGTGTGTGTGTGTGTGTGACCTTTTCTTTATCCATTCATTTATGGATGGACACTTGGGTTGCTTCCATATTTTAACTTTTGTAAGTGCTCCAGTAAACATAGGAGCACATATATCCTTTCAAGTTAGTGTTTTTGTTTTCTTTGGGGAAATACTCAGTAGTGGAATTACTGGATCATATGGCAATCCTATTTTTAATTTTTTGAGGCTTCATAGTATTTTCCACAGTGGCTACACCAGTTTGCATTCCCACCAACAGTGCACAAGGATTTCTTTTTCTTGACATCTTTGCCAATACTTGTTTGTTGTGTTTTTTACTTCGGCCATTCTGCCAGGTGTGAGGTGATATCTCATTGTGGTTTTGATTTGCATGACCTTGATGATGAGTGATGTTGGGCATCTTTTCATCTGTCTGTTTGCCATATAAATGTCTTTGGGAAAATATCTGTTCAGTTTCTCTGCCCTTATTTTAACCATACTGTTTGGGTTTGGGAGATGTTTAGTAGTTCTTTGAATATTTCATATTTAACCTCTTAGTGGACACATCATTTGCAAATATCTTCTACCATTCAGTTGGTTGCCTTTTCATTTTGTTGATGATTTCCTTTGCCATACAGAAGCTTTTTAGTTTGATATAGTTCCGATAGCTTATCTTTGCTTTTGCTTCCCTTGCCTGAGAAGGGGGATAAGATATTCTTGGATCACCCTCCCCATCACTAACAATTAGGATGTTAACAAAGAATGAAGGCTATAAAACAAGTCTTACCTAGAATTCTAGGAAGACCCTACACATTCAGAATTTTCAAATTGCATATGAGTTTTCTTTTTTAATGAAAGCAAAGACATAACCTATTTAAATGGTTTTGTTGTCATTTGCATATCTTAAAGTCACTTTAGGCATTTCATCTTTGTACTTTTGTTTATCTCCAAAGTCTGTGCTTTTAACCAAGGGTAGTCAATAAAAGAAAAAATATATATTTGATAAAAAGGATGCCCACTGTGAGCATATCAAGGAAGGATTTAAGTGCTTTCCTGTCGTTTAGCTACACAGGCAAAATGGCCCTCTGGGCATAGTAGAAATGATTTCTTCCAGATCTTTTCAGTTTGCAGCAACAGTGACAGGTTATTCAAATGAGATTTGGGAACTTCTTTTATGCCATTGATGCAATGCTTTATGCAGCTTCTAGTTACAGAAATACGTAATTAGAGAGTTCAAAATTGAAACTGACCAACCATATCATTAGACATAACTAATAAAAATCTGTTGTGCAAACTACCTTAGTCTTTGCCTTACTAATTTGGTATTTAGATGTGGATTTTCCTGTATACCATGTTTACTGTGCATAGATTTTTTAATATCCCCTGAAAGAGGTCATTAAAATGTGCATTCTATGGATAAAATGAAAAATATTCTATTTTTTTAAACTGGTGATACAACCAGGTTCTGTATGGTTTTAAATAAACATTGGCCAATTAAAATTCCATGTCATTCCAGCCCACATTTGTAAAATAGTTTTCCACTAGAAAGAAGTAAAATAAATCTATATGGCAATTTCTTTTCAAGTTTATGAATTCAAATGTATTAATATTTGATATTATATGTAATATATACATAACATATATATTTTTTATCTAACCCCAGTGAAAAACCAACAATTAAAAAAACCAAGACTTTAATTGACATGACTTTATTCTGAGCTATATAGTTTTAATATATGAGCTTTGCTTTAAGCATCTGTCATTAGTTATAAAATGGCTTTTGTTTAATCACTTGCTATATATTAGAGATGCTTTGTATTTCTGGAAATCCTTTATACCAGAGCTGATTATTGAATTATGTCAGCCTACAAGTTGAAATATCTTCTTTGAATATTTAGAGATATTTGAACATTGAAAATTTCAACCATAAATAAAACAGCAAATTTATTTTCATTAGTACTTTTCACATTGTTCTTTGGTCATGATTAGACTAGCACTACCTATCTATTAAATTCACTTACTAATTCATACTTGAAACTCACCAAATATTATCATACTAAATTAAAATGTCCTATTCATTTTCTTCCATTTTGTATAAGAATATTTTGTTTCATGAGTTTTTACAAACTGTGTCATTTTTTTTATATCCCCCCTTATTTCCAGTGATCTTGGCTTTTGAGGTGAGTCTCATTTACATAGTTTCAAGAATACACCCCACACACACACATACACACATATATGCATTTTCATACACATATGCATATAACTATGTGAATACCTGAAACTTCAGCCTGTTTTTCACCGCTTCTTGCAGACCTCCAATAAAAATATGACCCGAAATACTTTTTAGTTTTCTGTGTGCAGGCTCAGCCCTTAAGGATTTAAATGCATATACTCTATTTTTACTCCCAGATAGAAAATAGAATGGGGAAGACATAAAAGTGATTTGATTTTCTTAACATTTTAAGTTCCAGACAACACTATATATTTCATAATATGTCTTTATTCAGTACAAACTTTTTTTCATCTTTTATCCTTTCACCAACTAATCTGTAGGTTCTTATAGATGCAGTAACATTTGTCAGACCCGTTCAGTGCCAGGTGCTGTGTTATTTTTACTTATTTAAATTTCACAGCAAACATGTGATGTAGGTATTATTAATATATCCATCTTACAGATGAGGAAACCAAGGCACAGAGAAGTTAAGTAACTTATCTTAGGTCACAAAGCTAATACGCAGCCAAGTTAGGATTCGAACTGAGGTAATTCGGACCTAAAGCCTAGGATCTATTATTGAGTCACAATAAAGTTGTGAAAATGCCAAACTTAAGTCATGCCTATTGTGGAGGCTCACTCATAGGACTGTCAATTACCCATCTAAAAATAATAATATTTTAGATAACAGAAACATCGTTATATTCATGAAATAACTGGTGATGTGAGGGGCAGTTTTCTGAGGAATGAAGGTGAATTAAGCAACCCAATCACTAAAATTATCCCAAATAGTTCTTTGTTTCCCCTGCAAAAGCGAAGATTTAATCAGAGCCACTGGAGTTAGGACTTTTGCAGCAGGTGAGAGCTCAGAGGTTTACCATACACTCCACATGATGGCAGATGCTGCCCAAGGCACCTCTTCTCTCAGTGACTTTCTGGAGCAAGGAGCCTCTTTAGACACAGACCCAATACGCTTGCAATATACTACATTTCAGTGAGGCCTCCGGAGACTTTTAATGTATTTTATTATGATTGTGGTAAAAACCAGTTGTGTTAAAATATAAATGTTTGGTTCATAGACATTTTTCAAGAGTAATAGAAGCCAGTGCGAGTCACCTCTAAAATGGAGGAGTTAAATACGAAACATTACACAAAGCTGTTAGAGAAAGTCTGTTGTCACACTTGGCAGAGGAGGAAATATCCTTAAGATGAGTGGGATAGGAGAGAGCTAAAAGGTACAGTGAAGAAACTAGAACGGATAAGAAGCAACAAGAGTGAAGTAGGACACTAGGAAAGCGTTCAAAATTGGAAATTAAAGGAAAGAGCACTTATGACCATAACCCAGTGATGGAGGGGGAGCAGAGGGACCAAGTCCAGAGTTAGGAAAATAATAAAGTCAGGCTGCCAGATGGCAAAGGACACCAGAGCCCTCCAGGGAGAAGCTCCCTGAGGGCCGGTGCAGTCTGCATGATCAATTGTTGGTGGAATCCTGGAATCACATTCTTCTTAAGTACCAGCATGCTGCACATCTTTTCCCCATCACTTTCTGGCCACATCCTTGGCCTCTGAGACAGTGGTTTCCACCTGAGGACTGCTGATCTGCAGAACTCTTCAAGCGAAAGTATGGAGCCAGCTGCCTTGTTTTTTTTTTTTTTTTTTTTTTTTTTTTTAACACTCCAGGAAGCCTAGAAGAAATCATCCGTGCACCCAATGTCAGGCCAGGTGTGCCAACTCAAATGCCAACTTTAAAACTTTTAGCTGGAAATCTGCAAATTCTAGGTGGCAGTGTAACTTCCCTTATGCCAAAGCTTTGAAGTCTCTTCATATATGCCTTCTTGTAAGGGAAAAAAGAAACATTGAATTATTTATTGCTTAATAAAGGCATTTTGAAGGAGAAAAGTGTTTTTAAAAAAATAGGATTCAGAGGGGCTTACTAAAAGGGCTCCTTGGGGACACATTTTGAGAGGTTCTAAAGTACCTGTTCCCACCAGCACTACCACCACCACCACCCCCATGGTATCACCAGTGTCATGCCTTAATAGCCACTAAGGTAGCTTTTCTTTTGTCACTCTTCAAAATAAACAATGTTCTAAAAAAACCATGCCAATGATACTCCATGTAAAATTCATCTTTTGCTTTCTGGGTGTGTTGCATATAAGACACAACTGGTTCCTGGCAGCAATATAGCAGTAGCATTACTTTCACGGCTCCCATAGCTAATTAAATAGAGATCTTGCTTCTCTTTTCACCACCCTAAACCCAACACTGGCTCTGGAAATGGAGATAGACATAGACACAAGTATAGATATAAATAAAGATACAGGCAAGTAATGATTTTCTACATAAGATAAAAAAATTGACCAGAAATGAGGTTGTCTGTGAATGTGTAATTTGGCTACTGAGAAGCCAAATCAGTTTGCATACAAGCTAAAAATTTCCTTGACCCAGTGCTGTCCTCTGAACAGTGACAATGACCTTGCAAAGACACTGGAGAATGTAGGTAGGGTTTTGCAAACTTTGAAAATGAAGAAAATCCTCACAGCTTTAATTATTTTTGCAAATTCAGTGCAAGACAGCTATAAAGGGTCTTCTTTCAAGCAGTATAAAATTCATTAAACTAAGGGAAAAAACCCCACAGAGATGCCTTGGGGAAAGAATCATTGAAAGGGGAAGTATAGATGTCTATTTAGATTACATTCAAAACTCTGAAATTAAAACTGTCTCCCCAATGCTGTAACAAGTCTCATTTGAATCCTGGTTCAAATTTGATGATGTTTGGTCTTTGGTAGTATCCACTGCATAGTGAGGATGAACATGTAAAGGAGCTTTTCTCTCTTAGGCCTTTGTTTTTTTAAATTATATTCCTTTTAAAATATGAGCTCTAGGGGAATGTTTCTCTTCAGCCTTACCTGGGAGCTTTTGTTTTCATCTCTGCTCTGTGTCTATATTGAGGTGTTTCCAGATGGAGAACAGTTGCACAGAGACACATGGTTGGGGATTGTGCCATTCAGCTTAGCCCTGATTGCTGTCTCCTGATCTGGGTCAAGCCTTCAGTCTTCCCAGCATTTTGCCCATGAGTGAATTCATTCAACTTAGTGTAACATAAGTGATGTAACTCTGTGATAGTAAATACCACCCATCGAAAACTACCTCATGCAAGGCACCACATGTTAAATTATTGGATTTTATGCTGAATATTAAAGACACAGAAACTAACACTCAAAGGACATTTCTTGCCCAAGTTTGTATAGTTTGTAGATACCTAAGTTGGAATAACACAGGCTCTCTGACTCGAATCCAGTGTCCTCACCAAAGGACATCACGATGCCTGTGCAGAGAACCAGTTCCTTCATTCATTATGAGATGCGTGTCTAGAAAGTAGGTTGGATGATGTGCTTACATTTGCAGATTAGCATATTTTCTTCCTGTGGATGTAAGACTGAAGGTCAAATTATAATCAGAATATAGCGTAGTGCGCCAGGAATCGGGGGGGAGGGTGGAGAGAGGAGGGCTGCGTGATTCAAATATGTAATAGCATCAGGCTAAGGTCATATGAGGTATCCCTTTCATAGATAGGATGTTACTGCTCAGAAACTAGATCTGTTTCATAATCTGGGAGTCTGACTGTTTATCTACTGTGCTTCAGATATTGTGGGTCTGAAGGGGTAAGGGACATAATGATGACCAAGTTAGGGGTAAGGGACATAATGATTACCAAGATACTGTTCCTGCCTTAAGTTACGTATAAGGTGGTGGGAGAAAGTGATACATAAACAGATAATATAGGGGCTTGGGAGCACATAGGAGACACAACCAACTTTGAGGATGAAATCAGAGGTGTTTTCTCACAAGTATGGTGTAGACTGAAATCTGAAGTAATGCCTATCTGAGTGAAAGGCATTAGAAGAAAATGGCATAAGGGAGGATATTCAGGACCAAGAGAACAGCAAGCTTCTACTTTTGGCAAGAAAAAGCATAGTGGTTATTTGGAGACCACTATGAATGAAGGAACTGGTTCTCTGCACTGATACCATGATGTTCTTTGGCGAGGACATTGGATTCAAGTCAGAGAGCCCATGTTATTCCAACTTAGGCACCTACAAACTGTATGAACTTAGGCAAGAAATGTCTTCCTTTAGAAGTTCACTGTGACTCAGGTGTTCAGCAAAGGAGAAATGGCGTGTTGGAAAAATGAGCAGGGAACTACAGGTGAAAAGTTATGAGCAGTGCTGAGAATTTAGATATTATTCTAAGGGCATTTAAGCCCAAGAGTGACATCATGTTCCCTATATTCCAGCCTCAGAACAGAAAATAGACTGAAGGAGCCCTACACTGATGATAAGAGCATCAGTCCTGAGCCAGATGGTGATCACAGCCTCAACTAAAGGAAACTGAGACAAGAGAATATACAGGGGTGGTGGAATATAGAGAAGGGAATACAGAGGGTAAGATTTGGTGACTAGTTGGAAGTAAGAGAAGAGCAAAGGCAGGAGACCAGGGTATTACTCAGGTTTCTGGATTGCCCGAGGTGTGCCAAGACAGAGAGCACAAGAGAAGGAACAAAGAGAAGTTTGGTATGTTTTATTTTGGCAGCAGGAGGACAGGGGGGAAGCTGTCCATGTTTACCATGAGATGCCTGGGATATATTTATGAGACAAGGTCAGTGGGTAGATAGAAGGTTGAAAGCTTAGGCAGAGTGTTGGAGCTGAAATAGATATTACGGAGGAGCAAAAGTCAACATGCAGGTGGTAATTTAAGCCTTTAGAATTCCTAAGTTTACCCTGGCTCCTGAGGAACAACAAATGAATCATATAAGCCATGAGGAGGAGCTTGAAATATGGATGAGAAGTCACAGCCCAAGCGTAGGAGAAAAGTTCAGAATGTGTTTGTCATCAAATCCAAAGGTAAAAGTGTTTCAAGAAGGAAACTGGTCAACAATCTCAAAGACTTCAGAGAGGTGAAAAAAATGTCACCATAGAAAACACTTCTATTTATAATAATATCAAGAAGGATGAAATACTGAGCAGTAACCTTAACCAAGGATGTAAAAGATTTCTACACTAAAACTGACAAAATATTGCTGAAAGAAATTACAAAAGACACAAGTAAACAGAAAGTTCTGTGTTCATGAACTAGAAGAATTAATATTGTTAAAAGGTCCATACTACCCAAAGTGATCCATAGGTTCAGTGCAATCCCTATCAAAACTCTAATGTACTTTTTTGCAGAAACAGAAACAAACAAACAAAAAAACTAAAATTCATGTTGAATCTCAACAGTCCCCAAATAGCCAAAACAAACAAACAAACAAACAATTTTGTTTGATTGAAAAAACAAAGTTGAGGCCTCACGTTCTCTAATCTCAAAACATACCACAAAGCTACAATAACTAAACAGCATAGTACTAACATAAAGACAGACTTGTAGATCAGAAGAAAGCCCAGAACAGAAGAAAGCCCAGAAATAAACCTTCATGTCATGATCTTCAATAAGGATGTCAAAACCACACAAGGGGAAAAGGAAAGTCTCTTTAATAAGTGATGCTGGGAAACTGGATGTCCACATGCATATGGGAGGGACCCTTACCTTAAACTCTATACAAAAACTAACTCAAAATGGATTAAAGAACTTAATGTAAGACTTACAACTATAAAACTCCAAGAAGAAAACATTCCAAAAAAGTTTCATGACATTGAAATTGGCAATGACTTCTTGGATATGACATCAAACATAACAAAGGCAAAAAAATTGACAAATGGGACTATATCAAACTTAAAAGCATCTGTGCATCAAAGGAAACAATCAACATAATGAAAAGACAATCTATGTAATGGTAGAAAATATTTACAAATCATTTATCTGATAAGGGGTTAATATCTGAATATATAAAGAATCCTACAACTCAACAGCAACAAAAAACAAGTCGTGAAAGACTTGAAAAGACATTTTTCCAAAGAAAATAAAAGAATGTCCAAGAACCATATGAAAAGATGCTCAGCATCACTAATCATTAAAACCACAATGAGATACAACCTCACAGTCATTATTATGGCCGCTATTAAAAAACTAGGAAATAAAAAGTATTGGCAAGGATATGGAGAAATTGGAATACTTGTGCATTATTGCCGGTAATGTGCAGCCACCATGAAAAATAGTATGAAGGTCCTCAAAAAATTAAAAATGGATATGATCCAGTAATACCACTTCTGGGTATATATGCAAAAGAAAAGGGTCTTGAAGAGATATTTGCAAACCCATGTTTGTTGCAGCATTATTCACAATAGCCAAGAGGTGGAAGCAACTCAGATGTCCATTAGCAGGTGAATGGATGAAGAAAATGTGTAGGCATACAATGGATTATTATTCAGCCTTAAAAAAGAAGGAGATTCTGACACATGCTACAGCATGGGTGAATCTTGAGGATATTGTGGTCACTAATATAAGCCAGTACCATATGATTCCACTTCCGTGAGGTTTCTAGAAGAATCTGGTTTGTAGAAACAGTAAAATGGTGGCTGCTGAGAGCCGGGAGCTGGGGCGGGGGCGGGGGGGGGGCAATGGGAGGAGGCAGAGGGGAATTCAATGTCTACAGAGTTTTAGTTCTGCAATATGAAAAAGTCCTGAAGGTCTTTTGCACAACAAGATGAATGTACTTGCTGTAACACTACTGAACTTTTGATCACAACTTTAAAAAAAATTAATGAAAAAATAGCAACCGTATTAGCAGTAAGGAGTTGGTAAGTGACAGTGAAGACAGCAAGCTCAGGCACTTGAGTGGAAGTTGGGTTCTAGGAGATGAGCAATGTATGACAGCTAAGGAAGTGAAGACTGATTACCAATCCTTTCTTCTTCTACTTGTCATCCTCAATGCTTCCAGACAGACCACTCATTATTGGCCAATGTTTTTAGTTATGTCAACACTGTTTACCATAGGGCTACGCAACCTTCTTTTCCATGTGGCATGCATGGAGAGTGATGTTTGCCCAACTCACAAGGTCAACCATTGGGAATCCCAGGCAGTTGGAGGGATCAGATATCCAGAATTCCTGCTGCTCCAGGAAACACTGAGCTGCCCAGGAGCCAGAGGATCAATCCCCTCAAGAAGCTACAAATCATTAGCAACTGGGGGTTGGGAAATGGTCTTTCCTGGAAACCTTTGAGGTTACGTAACTCCACTTGAAGCCACTCTCCATCTTTTGGTCAGAAATGACTCTACAGTCATCAATTTACATATTGCTCCCCATAATTTTCTGTAATTTAAATTTCAGGAGGTCATCTTACATAGTATTTGCTCTGCTATTTCTGAAATTGCTTCATTGCTAGGCCTTTGTTTAATAATAAATTCTTATGTCAAGAAAGACATGAACAGCAGTAAAATCAATTCAAAGAGATGAAGTGACTAAGGCTGCAAACTGTTCAGAGTTCAAACCAATAGGTCACAACAGAGGCTCAGAATTTGGGGGTATTAATTATCAGCATTAGACATGGCCTAGAAATCCAGAAGTCAATGCAAAAAGGGGAAACAGCTGACCAGAATTTTGGAGTTAAACCAATGATAGCTAGGGATCAGAGCATCAGACAGAGAAGGTACGTCTTAGAATGTATGTCCTATGGTTGTGCATTCAGTTGTGTACCTCAAAAAGGTATGTTGAAGCCCGAATCTTTAGTATGTGAGAGGGTGACCTTATTTAGAAATGGGGTATTTGCAAATGTAATCAAGTTAAGATGAGGTATTTAGGGTGAACCTGAATCCCCTATGACTGGTGTCCTGATATGAAAAGAAGAGACAAACAGATGGGAACACCAAAGTGATGACAGAGACAGACACTGTGAGGTGTCCACAAACTAGGGAGCATCAAGGATTGCTGACCATCACCAGAAGCTAAGAGAGAGGCACGGAATAGGCAGACCCTCAGAACCCCCACAGGGCACCAAGCCCCCATACACCTTGATTTTGGACTCCCAGCCCCCTAGAACTATGAGACAATAAACTTCTGTTGTTTTAAGCCACCCAGTTTTGGTACTTTGCTACAACAGCCCTCAGAAACTAACACAACCACCAGAGCCTTGTTCTCTGGCCTCAAGAAGTGTTTCCTTTTTGGTGCTAGGACGTAAGTAGCTGAGAGCATGGCACAATGGGGGGTAGCGGGTACTCCTCAGGACACAGACCAGCTGTCACCAGCCAAGAGCAGCATTCTCAGCAGTTGGAATCTTTACCTTCACCCTTAATCAAATAAGTCCATAAAAAGTGAGCTTTATGAGCTTGAGACTTTCTTGGAAGAAGAGTTCTTCTAAGCTTTTTCAGACTTTCATTCTGTGAATGATTGACCCAAACCAGATCACTTTTAGAAACCTTGATCTTTGTCTCATTCCACTGGCACTTGGAACTTTTTATGAATTACCTTAAGGCTCTCTTGCCTTTAAACAAATATGAAATGACTTGCCTATATTGATGAGTTGTTGGTTGTACCATTCTACAATTATGCTAACACAAAATTACTTTCATTACATTTTTTTCTATAGCACTCTACAAGGCAACCCCTCAAGTTTGAAAATGGGAAGGTTTGTAGGGAAAACATGCCCAAACTGGAGGAGAAGCTCCCCCTTCAGTCTGCCCAAATTCAGCACACCCAGCCTTAGTCCTATTGTTTAGCTGTGTGGACTCTATCTTGTTTGCTTTTTGTAATCAAGAGAACAAAATTTTTTTAATGAACAGCAATTTTTTTTCTTTAGACCCTTTCACAGTATGGAAACTGGATTGTTACAGTTTTCAGGAAAAAGCATGACAGACAATTGGTTTTCAGTTTCATGAATTGCAAAGGGATTCTTTTGTAGCTATGTTAGGACTATAAGGAGCGGAGACTATAACGAGTGTTACCCGATATGTACCTAAACTCAAATCTGAGTACACTGGAAGGGTTGTCATTGCCTCAACTCCTTTTGGACTTAGGTTTAACACAGTCCATCTGTTCTTTGTTCTGAGTCTCAGCCTATATACTTTTCCATTCTTTCCAAAGCATTATTATCTGCCTATTCATTTGTTTCTCAAATCTTTGAATCCCTACATTGTTCAAAAGTACCCGGGCTGGGTACTAAAGAGACAATAATAAGCAGTTAAATTCTCTGCTCTCCTGGACCTTATGGTTTAATGGAGGAGTTGTACATAAATCAAATAACCAAAGTAGTGAATAAATATTTACAAACTGAGATGAACATTCTTCAGAAAAGAACACCATTTGAGTGAGAAGTTCATAGAGGACACTGACCCACATGGGAGTGAGAGCAGTGAGGAAGGAGAAAGAAACACTTGAGCTAAGTTATAAAGGATGAGCAGCAGTGATTTCATAAAGGTGTTGACAGGGAGAGAGGAGAGGAGAACATTGCAGAGAGAAAGAAGAGCGTTCGGCATGACCAGAACATAGAAAGTTCAGGGTGAAGTGGTTTAAAGTGAATATGGAAAAGCAAACAGGTCATATACCATGCAGCACTCTGAGAAACATGCAAAGAATTTTACATTTGACCTAAGAACATGGGAAGCCTCAGAAGGCTTGAAGGTGGGAGGTGATAGTAAATTAGAGAGCTGTTTGGGAAGTAAAATCAGCAGGGACATGGTGAGAGTTTGGATTTAAGAACATAAATGAGAGAGTCTTGGGGGTAACTCTTGGATGAATGATGGTAACATTCACTGAAGCAGGAAACATTAGCACAGAGCCCTATCTGAAGGAAAAGATTGACAACTCCTCCTTGGGCATGTTGTGATGAGATTGGGCATAAGCAGAGACAGACACCTAATGGCTGCATATGCACATCTAGAGTTCAGGAGTGAGGGCTGGCTGGCTAGAGATACAAACATGGATGGTCAATGAAATCTTCACATACCCAATGCCTACCATGTGCCAGGCACTGTCCTAGGCATGTAGGCTATGTCATTGAAGAAACCAGCCAAAAGTCCTCACCCTCTCTGATTCTTCTTCAGTCTTAGTGATGTTCTCTGTATAGACAAAATAGTGAAAATTGTGAATCTGGTGAGATTGTATAGAGTGGAAAGAAAAGAGATACTATAACCTTGTAAAAAAAATGTTTAATAACTCCAAGTGATTTGCCATTAAGGCAGCACAAATAATCTCTCTCCGATTTTCTCCATGTCAGTTTGGCTTATGGTTTTGTTACAAATAATCAACGCTCTCTCTGTCTCAAGTTCAAGCTCCCAACAAGAGAAGATCTGATTGGTCCAGCTAGTCAGCCTTATTCCTTCTAGGCCAGAATTTCATGTCCCTGACTGCTTACAATGCTTGTCATCCATACAGAAAACCATCATCTTTCAACAGGTCCATATCTAGACCAAACCACAAAGAGGGCCACCCTGAACTGTGGCTGGTTTCCTAAGGCAATCTATTCTCCTAACTCTCCACCCTGGCCTCTGCTCTGAGAAACTAGACCTAAAAGGAGATGTGGAGCTGTAAAGGATGGGACTGCGTTCCTTCCCTAGTTCTAGAGCAGAAGTCATACTTGTAGCTCTGTGGAGTAGGGGTCAGGGGAAGATTTGAACCAGAAGACCTAGGAGACTAGATCGAACTGAACTAATTTTTAATAAAAGGTGGCCAGAAAGTTATGGAATTTGTCTAAAAGCAGCAACCATCTTCTTTTGATTTATTCATGATTCTGCTTCCACATACTTGAGGGTTAATGAGTTCATCTTATCCTTTCTTTACATTCCGCTCAGTGTGCTTGCTCAATAGTAGGTACAGTGAGAGGTGGAGCATGTCTGGCATTCTCACACAGCCATATGACTATCGAATATTTTTTACTCCGATATTAACAAAAGAATGACTTAAATTATTTCTAGGAAATGAGAAATATACATGCATGCTATTTGGTTTGATGTTATTCCTATTTCCATTTTGCTTTGCATAAAATATGTTGATTAACGTGAATTTTCATAGTGCATCTAATAAGCCCTTTTTATCAAAGTCTGCAAAATTGAATGACTCTACAATCTTCCATAAGCATATTCAGGAATGGTACTTGGAAAATGCATGAATTGCCAAGGAAACAGAGCACAGCTGAGGTTCAAGACCCCAACGTGGGGACTACAATATATGTGTCTTCCATACCTCCAATTTAATGTGTGGTATTTATTTTATGACAAATACCATTCCTGATACTAGTTATATATGCACTAAGGTGGAACAAATAAGGACATTTACTGCAGATCATGTCACACTGTCGGAGAAAGAAGTTACAGATAAGCAAAGGGGAGATGCCAGATGAACCCTAAAGCATCAGATTGGAGTAGGAGTATCAGTATGAACTCAGTTTAAGATAGAAGATGGATGGATGGATACATAGATACATAGACAGATATATAGATACATGGATGGATTCATATATATGATCTAAGGTTACATAAGACCATCCATCCATACATAGTTGTTGGGTATAAATATGTTTGTATAACATCATTTTATATACATACATGTATTTACTAGCTCTTTCTTTACTTTGAGTAAGCCTAGGAGCAGTGACATACCAGTGGCAACAAGCAAACCCAGTGCCAAGATTTTCATTTCTAAATGCCATACTCCAGGAAAGAAAATCAGGACTCTTTGTGGAGAAATAGCTGATTGTCAAGCTCAGTCTGAAAACACAAGATAAGACTTAAGTATTTTGTGGAGCCCAGAAAGTAAGGAATAACCTTTTAAAAAGAAAGGAAAATAAAAAGGTATATTAGAAGAGTGGAGAAGCCAACTGAAAAAGCCCCCAATAGCCAAAGCAAGAGCAATTTGAGCAATAAAATAAATAATGATAGTATTCGATTATTGATCCAGAGAGTGAAATAAACAACCAAAACTCACACTTGTGTATAAATAAATGATTGAATTTAAAACTAGAGAAGTGGCAACTCTTCCTCACAGAATAGTGGCAAGTAAATAGAAATAGAAATAATAGAATAATAAATGAGGGAAATAGAAAATCACCATTAGAACATTACAATTATAATTGTGGCAGGTGGGATCTACTGATGGATGCTGAAATTAGTGTTAAACTTGAAGAAGAAATAGGATATTTGCATGACCTCCAAGTTCTCCCTTCAAAACTTGTTTTTTTAAATTATTCTGATGGTTTTGATATGTGTCTACAAATTCGTTGATGCTCCTCCTTCCTGAGAGAAGAACCTTAAGTCTTCTCTCCTTAGCTGTGTGCAGGAGTTGGTGACTTGCTTCTACCTCATGGTTTAAAGAAAGAGTAGTATGAGGACACTATAACATTAGAGAAACCCAGAAGACACACCTTACCCTTGTTACAGTTGCCATCACCAACATTAAGACTATTGGTGTCATGTTCCCCCTGATATGATGAGATAAGCCCATAATCTCCCTGATATTCTTCCCCCCAAAATCCATAACCACAGTCAAGTCATGAGAAAACATCAGACAATCCCAAATTGCCCTCACTCTACAAGGGACCTGCCCAGTACTCCTTAAAACTGTCAGGGTCATTCACAAATAAGGAAGATAGGAGAAATTCACAGCCTCAAAATACATGACAATGAAATATAATGTGGCACCCTGTATTGACTCTTTAAAATGATGCTGACACAAAAACCAGGGAATCCCAAATATGTTCTCCACTTTAGTTAAAAGTATTTGACCAAGGTTAACTTCTTAGTTTTAATAAATGTTCTATGGTTATATAAGATGCAGACATAAGAAAAAGCTGGGTCAAGGGCATCCAGGAACTCTCTGTACTATCTTTGCAATCTTATGTAAGTGCAAAATGATTTCCACATAAAGTGTTATTTTTTTTAATGGGGTAAGAATTTTCTATGGTAAACTCCAATAACACAACATATATGTATAAATTGTCTGCTGTGTGGCCCTGTTCAAAGACATATACATCTGTGAACCTTTATACTGTGAATATGTCATATAGAATTTATAGTTAATTATGATGTTTTGATCTTAAAAAGCTGAGGGCATACATCTCATCAGGAGCCAAACACTTTTTATGATTTTATTTCTAATGCAAAAGCTGATGAGACTTGTCATTTCTCTTTCTTCCTCTTGATCAGTAAAATAACCCATCTGAAATTGGGAGACTTGTTTGTGCTGGTTAATATGGCTTCTTCCACCTTGTAAAGAGCCTAAGAAGAGGATAATAAAATGAGGAGAAACTTCACAAATGGGCCACTTTGTCCCGTTCATGGGACTCCACCGATGCCACTTTTTTTATTCATCTCATCACCATTGTGTTATCTTTGTCCTGTGTGTGTGTAAATGTACAGTGTGAGGCCACAGGGCACAGAGTCCTGCTCTTAATTTAGAATGTGTCACCTCAATAGGAGACAGATATGCATAATTAGGAGATGATGGCATAAAGCCCTGAGCACTAAGGCTGAAGAAATTGCAAGAAATGGTGCGGAAGTCATGCCCAATTCAGATGGGAGGCAGGTAAGGAAGATGTGTCTGAAAATGATGAATTTAATGTTGTTAGCAAAGTGGGAGAAAATATTCCATATTTAAGAAATGGCAGGTACAAAATTGCAGAAGGAAAAATGCATCTATTGCTTGAAAATGTTGTTTTGATGAGACAGTATAAAACAGTTTGTAAAAGCTCAAGCTCTGGAATCAGAAACGTTGGAGTCACACCGCAGTGCTACCACTTCCAGCCATGTGACCTTGGGCAGCTGTTTTAAGCTCCTGTGACCTCAGTTTCCATATCTGTAACATGCTAGAGTATGGAGCAACATCCAGGGCCAAACTGGGGGATTGAGTAGTCTTAGCGATGCAAAGTGTTCAGCCTAGTGTCTAGCACTCATGTTTAGTAACGACCAGTTATTGTTATTCCGAGAAATCTTCCTAGCAGGGATGACTTTTAAGGGAGTTAACCAAATGTAAAAGGGAAGTGTGTTGCAAGCATTGTGGGAGGACAACACGTTTGTATGTTTGGAGGCACACATACATCACATCAAGAAAGACTGTGGGAGGGGCCGGCAAGCCAATATTGTTGGAGTGTAAAGAGCAAGGAAGGCATGGGGTGGAGGTTGGTGGGTGGGTATCATTTCTGCCATGCTAAGAAGATTCAAATTTCTTATGTACACAATTGACCACCCTTGAATTACTTTAAGGACCAGGAACATGATTATGTTTCTTTTTCGAGTGTTCTGAAAAGAAAACTGGGATTCAAGGAGCAAGACTAAGATGGAAACGCAGTTAGGGAGGATAGAACCCAGTTCAGGAGTGGCAGTGAGATAAAACCAGGATGCATGGGGTGGGGGAGCTGCTGACTTCAGCAGTGTGGGAAATATGGGTGGCTGGTGAGAGCAGCCCCTCGGTGCCGCCGCCGGGAGAGGATGGAAGATGAGCAGAGAGTTAGTGCAGAGGAGCAGCATGCATGGTCCATGGCGAGTGCAGGCAACTCTTGTGAGAAGAAAGTTTGAAAAGGGAAAGAGAGAGGGAAAAACACTAGATCAGGAGTAATGTTCGCCACTCTCTATTTAAATCAAGAGTCTTAAGAAAATAAATCAAACAACACTGCAAAGGGGCAGAAGGTAGGGAGTGGCAAAGGTTGAGGGAGTCCCACAGTGGATGGAGGAGAGGCGCTGGACAGGACAGCATGTGAGCATCCTCTGCACTTCTCCCCACTGGCTGAGATGAGAGCATCTCCATGCAGGGCCAGCAGCTATGGTGGCATAGTGAGAGCTCTGGTTTTTATAGCACATTTTCCCTTGAGGAATTCAAATTACAGACAATATGCTATCTCACTTATCTATCTGGCATTTATATGAAGGAAGGAAGATCCTCATTTCTCATTTGAGAACACTGAAATCCAAAGTGGTTAAGGGATTATAAAACTGAACAAAAATTGAAATCCACATCTTCTTACTTTTTTTTAGACTATGTTTTCTCCTGTGTTTTCTGAATCAAAACAGGGAGGACAATTATGGGAGTATAAATATATGTATACACGCACACACACACTCATATATATACATACATATACATCCAGTATACATATTCTAAATTCCCTTTGGTGTGGCCTTTTCCTATTACTTACTGAATATCCGTCTCCTAACAAGAGCCAACTATCTAGTTTACATGGAATTCTAATATAATCTCATCTGAGGTAGAGCAAAAAAATGCATTTTTTATCATAATGAACATGTTTCTATGATTCAGTAAGTTTCCTAATGGAAACAACTGTGTCTCAGTTGAATAACACAAGAGAAATATAATGTAAAATAGAGGGACCTAGGCAAAAAAAAAAAAAAAAAAAAAAAAAAAAAAACCACCCAAAACCCAAAACATACAAAAGCAAACTGTGTTCATTACAATTGTCTCTAAGAAATCATTAAGTCCATTAATGGGATTTCAAGGGACAATCATATAAGGAAAACCTACCCATTCAATGTAATTTGGTATTCTTGTTTTGAATAGTTTCTTTTCCTCTTACTAACTTGTTAGCATTTTCCTGTAGTCTAAGCCTTGTAACTGCTATTCACATTGTGTCACAAAGTAACCTTCTGAAGGACATTTCAAGCTGTAAGATCTTAAGTTCCATGCTATGTACATTTTAGAGATGTCATAAAGTGAGGTAAGAGTAAGAGCCCTTCATAAGTGCCCTGCTAGTCTCCCAAATCAGGAAGCACAGAACAGCCACTTAATTCCCCAGGGCACCAGCTCCTCCAAGAATACACCTCTTCTCCCTATTTTCTTCAGGGGCATGCTGTAAGGATGAATGAGGAACACCTCTGAATCTATTGAGAGATGTAGGAAAAGAAAACCACCTGCCATTAATCAACTGATGTTATAAAGTTACTTTGAACAAATACTTTGGGGTTCCAGCTGTTATATTACAATGTATCTTTTATGGCCCACAAGCCAAGAAATAGAGTCCTTCAGTTTGTAGTAGTAAAATCTGGATGTGACCTTGGCAGTGCTGGATGTATTCCAGACTTTCTGTAAAAGGGGGGAGAACTGGCAACTTGAACACTTTTTAGGGACACATTTTTAAAAGTATATAATAGAGCTGTCTTACATTCAGTCATGTGGCTGACGGCCTTTTGCCCAGAGCAAAAAAAGAAAATATCCTCCCTTCTAAGAAATTCTTGCTTGGACTCAACAGCCTAGTGAGGCATATTCTTTATATTTCTTATCAAGGTTTTATAGTAACACAGGGACATGGATATTAATAAAGACCAACAGTCTGATCATTACTCCAGTTATCCAGTCTGTCTTCACCCAGACACCATGCATTTGGGGTTGTAAAATCACAGGTGCAAAATAGCAAGAGAAACTTGCTTGAAAAATAATAGTTCATGCTTTAGGAGGAGTCTCCGTTCTAAATTACTGTGTCATATATAGATCCAGAAAAGCTGGATAATACCCTTGTATAAAGAAGCAAAGAGAATTCAGCCTTAATTTACTCAGGTGACAAAGAGGAACTTCTTTCCCCAAATTGCACATAATGTGGCCATTTTTCATATATCGAACTCTGCCAAAAAAATACTCTTCAGACACATTAACCTACAGGTCTGTGCACATTTTTCAAACAGCATGGACTAGATTTTAAAACGAGAATCTTTCCCCCATCTGAATGCTTTTTAAATTGTTTTCTTTTCCAAAGTCCCACCAAAAATTACCGAAAAAAAATTATTTAACATAATCCTTCAATTCACTTATTTGTTGCAGTGTTTAGCAAGGGAAAACTGAATAATGTTGGAATATTTTAACAGAAGAGAACACAGGCTGGAAGATGGAAGGTGTAAGCAATGAGGCAGAACAGGGTATGTGTCATGCAGAGCAATTACACCTAACTCTCTTGAGAAGCACAAGGAAAGCAAAAGGCTTTCAGCCGCCCAATGTGTAATGGTATCTCCACAAGACAGATGCTGAGCCATAGAATAGCACTGAGCTTAGATGATTTATATATTTTAAAGCTCAAGGTTTGAATTTTTCTCTTTGATTCTGACTTCTTTTTTGCAAATGTGTTTTTTTTTTAACCATTTGAGTCTGTTACAAATCTATCATCTGATCCATCCATTGCAGCCAGACTTTGTGCTCCGCTGAAGCCATTATAGACTTTCCTTTGTGCTCTTCTTTACATTAGCTTTTTCAACATAAAGACTAAAATCTTGGGTTCACTACACTAGGTTCCTTCCATTCAAGAGATTTGATCTTTGAAATGATTTTTAAGTGAATATTTACAAATACAATTGCTATGCATTAGAAAGTCTGCTTTTGTGGCATAATATAATGATCTTAAATTATTATCCTGTATATTCAGTGTAACCCATATTACACTGCATCACTTGCATCACAGTACATTTAATCTTGGGACAATCTGTGCTTAAATGCAAGAAGGGGAAAGAATTTGGATAAAAGGTACAATAGGGTTTATCGTGTATTAAGTACTTGAACAGTGGCTTCCAAGTACCAGGCAGTACTTTTCTTTACCCTGGCTGCCTCATCTTCATCCTCCACACACACTCCAGTCCCGTCTTGCTCTTTGGCCTTTTTCCCCTCATTTTGTATCTTGGCCAAAATCATAGACCAGGGAAGGAGAATTGGTTCTCGTTAAGGTGATTAATAGCAGTGGAGTAAGAATTTGATGATTTTGCTTAACTCCATCATCTGTCCTTTTTTCTTTTTAACTTTTTACTGGATTCTATCTTCCATATAGAAAAAGGCATTTTGCTAAACTTTTACTGATTGAACACACCCATTACCCAAAGGAATACCAGCTGTTCCTCAAAAGCCCTTCCCCATATGCCCTCTGGGTCATGATGCTTCACCCCACCCCAGGATGACCACTCTCCAGACATAAGCAGGATAGAGTAGTGTTGCCTGCTTTTTAACTTTATATAAATGGAATTATTTGGGATGTATTTGTTTGCATTGTCAGGATTCATTCATTCAACATTAGTTTGTAAAATTCACCCTAATTCTTGTGCTTGGATGGAGTTTATTGACTCAAATTCATAAATATACCACGGTTTACTTCTCCATCCAGCTGCCAGTGGGCATTTGAGGAGAGTACCGTTTTGCACAGCTGTGGGCATGCGAGGCTGTGGTGTGCATGCGGGCATGTTTCTGGTGGGTGTGTGCCTGAGAGAGGGTTTGCTAGGCTACTGGATGTGTACATGTTCATCTGTAGTCAATGCTGCTTAACTGTGAACAGCAGAAAGAGCACTTGGCAGCTGCCGTTCACAAAGAGGCCCCTTCCTGCTTGTAGAAGATTCTATCCAGTGCCTCCATAGTGAGATCAATATATCTGCCACCCATGCATCCACTCATCTTTGTCTGGTTTAACTGGCCCTTCTGCACATATGTGGAGCCTTGACACCTGATGTCTGAGAGGATTTGCAGCATCTTCAAGAAACTTCTGTGTCATCAAAAAGAGCTTCTAGTTTGCTGTTTATAGTTTTAAAGTTCCATGATCAGTTCATTATGAATTCTAATTCATTTATTTACGAACAGCTATTATATTTCTGCTCTCTGGAAAGGACTATGAAAGTGAATTAAAAACAGAATCTTGCCCCTGAGTAGTTTGAGGAGGTATAAATAACTCTAACACAAAGTAGAATAAGATGAGCTCCATTTTAAAGACATAAAGGCAAGGGAACTATATTTTAATATTGGTAACCGACCAATGTTAACATCATATTCTAGGATATTTGATAAAATATTACAAAATTTTGGAATGCCTGGATGGCTCAGTGGTTGCCTTTGGCTCAGGTCATGATCCCAGGGTCCTGGGATCAAGTCTCACATTGGGCTCCCCACAGGGAGCCTACTTCTCCCTCTGCCTATGTCTCTGCCTCTCTCTCTGTGACTCTCATGAATAAATAAATAAAATCTTTAAATAAATAAATATTACAAAATTTTATGTCTAAACCTTTTCTAAACATTTCTCAGTTCACTCAGTTCACCAATGGTAGATGTTAAGTTCAGGTTAAGTGCCATAGAGTCTATTTATATTCTATTCTGTGAATCCAGGGATACTTACACTCCATGCCAACAAATGTATTCAATCAGTAAATGGGTATTTTCTGCTTCTCTCTCTACCTTTAAGAATATACTAAAAATCCTTTCCTTTATTTCCAAGTTATCTGCTAAAGAGTTTAGTTCTGCCGATTATTATGTAATTATTCATTCAACATATGTTTGTTTAGCTTACTTTGTGTCAAATAGTATGTCAGGCTCTGAATATGAATAATGAAACCCACCCAACCCCTGCAAGGATCCTTGTCCTCCTAGTGTTGACAGTCTCAAGGGTGGGTGGGGGGAGAGAAACAGTGTCCAAGTTACCATATGCTGGAATTTCAAATACTCTATGTAGTGGATTTAATAGTATGGCCCCAAAATTCATGTCTACCTGGAACCTCAGAATGGGATGTTATTTGAAATTAGATTTTTTCAGATATGATCAGTTAAGATCATACTGCTTTAGGGTGGGCCCTAATTTAAATTATTGATGTCTTTGTAAGAGAAAAGTGAGGGAGACTCAGACACAGAAACACACAGGGAAGAAGGCCTTGTGATTTCGGAGGCAGATGACACAGTGATGGAACTACAGGTTAAGGAACACGAACATTGCCAAGAAATTGAGTCAAGGAAGAACTCTTTCCTAGAGCCTGTAGAGAGAGCATGGTGCTGCTAATACTTTGATTTAGGGCTTTCAGCCTCCATGATACTGGAAGAAGTCTCTAGAAATAAAAGTAGCACCATCATTTTTTTTTTTTAATTTTCTCCCTTTGCTCCTCACCTTGAGCTCCCAGCACTTTGTTTGTATCTCAGCTAGAATAGCTATTTATTTGTCATTATCTGTTTACGGACCGATCTATCCATTACAACGTGGGCTCCATGAGAGCAAATACTGTGTCTTAGTTATTTTTATATTCCCAGAACTTTGCAGGGAATCTGGTCTCTGGGATTTGATTTATAAGTGACTACACCAATACATAAGTAAATGAGTCAGCAAAGTCATGAATTAAATCCTTCATTTCTGCTCTATCTTCTTGGCCTGTCTTTGGCCTTATATAATTGCCTTTCTCTCTAGTCTGACTAAACAAACCACCTTTTCTTTTTCTGTGTGCTCTCCTTATTACTGACAAATATCTTTTTACAAGTTATGCCAATAAATTTTTAGAAAACAAGTCTCTTCCTCATGAATTTCTTTGTTTATATATGGAGCCATTTTTCTTTTTTTAAGATTTATTTATTTATTTGAAAGAAAGAAAGTGAGTGAGAGAGAGAGAGAGAGAGAGAGAGAGTACACATGCTGGGGAGGAGCAGAGGGAGAGAGAAAATCCCAAGCAGATTCCCTGCCAAGCACAGAGCCCAACACAGAGCTTGATCTCAGGACCCTGAGATAATGACATAAGCCAAAACCAAGAGTTAGACACTAAAGCAATGGAGCCACCCAGGCACCCCTGCAGCCATTTTTTGATTGCTTGCATCTCATGGAAAAGCTAGGAGTTTTGCATCTTGGGAGCTAAGTCTTCATCACTGTCACCATCACAGCCATCAAATGATTGGGAGCGTGTTGTGTTGTATTCCACTTGGGGAGACAGGAAGGCAATGAACGACAGTCAACCCTTCTTATGAGGTCACTGTCTAAGTCAGAAATCCACAGACAAGCCCCCAAATTAAATAAGACATACAGATGGCTACAGTAAAATATTTATATTATATAAAACAAGAATTTAAGAACAGTTTCTGAGTTTTATGAAAAATGAGGCACATTTTCTGAACTAGAAATAAGACCTATAATCTCACTATGAGCTCACACCAACTGGACAACTGAGCCATATATTATATTGAAATTGGATGTTCCCCCAAATGCAACGGTCATGTTCTCTCTGGCTGGTTTGGATACCCCTACTTGGGGAGGAGGGAAGAATTGCCACCCTCCTTCCTGTTATAAAAGTTATAAAAATATTCTCAGCCTCCCATGCTAATCTTTTCACAAACCAGAGACAGGTTGTAATTAGAAAGTAAGAGCATACCCAGCAAGGAATAAGAAGCTGCTGGTTTTTGAAACACACTTCCCTAACTCCACCAGAGAGGCTGTCTGAATTTGGTGGACTCTTTGAACGGGTTCAGTGGTTAGAGGTGCAGGCTAGAGAGCAGAACAGGAGATAGGTGGATATGGAGAGGTTATCCTGTCTATAGAGAGCTCTGAGAGGAGGGAGTAGTAAAGAGACATAAGGAAGGTCTGCAAGAGAAGTCAGCCTTGGACAGGAAAGAAGGTGGAGTGAGAAGGGATAGAAGCACCCTACTTCATTTTTCAGGCCAAATCCATCCTTATGATGGCTCCTTAGCTAAGCACCGGTTCCAGTTTATGTTGTCAAGTTTCTTTCCCTGAAATCTAATTTGTAGAACTATAAAATATATATAAAATATATACAAAACCCTTGTAGATAGATGATACATAGATGATGAATTCCATTTGCTTGTCATTTCTTGCAAAGATATGTTATGGCATATAATGTAATAATTCATCTTACAACTGAATAAAGAACTCTTCCTGTAGGTACCAAATGTGTTGTTTCCATTTTGAGCTTTTCTCTTTAATCTGCTAGAATAAATGACCTGTTTTCCTGACATTTTCCCTCTTTGCAAATATTACCACTCAGGAGTTTCATTTCTTTTTATTCTTTTTGATTTTGTATTCTAACACACATAAAACAGATTTTATTGTTACGTTATTATACATGCTAGTGATAAATAAGCAAACAAAAATAACGTTTGTTATGAAAGGGGGTTTGTATTTGGGAATAAAAGAACATAAATTTTTCTTCTAATTTTTTCTGCTTTAGTTTTTTGCTTGGTTTAGTTGTGGTTTTGTTTTCCGAGTGGTTAAAGTTCGAGCACACACGGAGCATAGATGCCAGGTGACAAAGTGCACTCGATGGGGCTCTGCTGCCATCTACCGTTCGCCACGTACCAACTCCTTGTTTTTCTGATTCCAAAAATCCAGTCTATGACTTGATAGTATAATAAGTTCCCCCCTTTCCTTCTTTCTATTTTTTCTTTAGTTAAAACAAAGTGAAGCGAATGCGGACACCAAAGAAAAGCTCCCCTTGCGACTTCGAATCTTTGAAAAATTTCCAAACAGACCGCAAATGGTGAAAATCTCAAAGCTTCCTTCAGATTTTACAGTTCCTAAAATCAGGTATTAACGTATTTCTTTCATCGTATATATCACAGACACAGTCAACGATTTCTCTTAAATCTGATTCAGCCCTTTTTTCAAATTCGTGTTTCAAAGAAGGGTATATTTCTTCTATTTTTAAGTTATGTATATTTCTACTCTCTTTATCTATTTTAAAAACCATTCACCCCTTTAAGTGGTATATTCAGAATGGTCATTCGACAGCGGCATTAAGCTGAGGCAAGAAGGCTGCTTCCCCCTGCTTCTCCCTGAGATGCCCCTCAGGAATTGGATCCCCAGATAACTGTCACAGGTACTCAAGGTTGCAGTAGACACCAAACTCTGACCTTCAACCCTATAAGGATAAACTTGCCTTTTGAGGCCTTTTATTGTCAAGTAAATAGAGAAATGCCACCAGCCAGGTTTCTGCACTACTGTGCTTGTTTAGAATGTCTGTCTAATTACAGTATCATTTGTCTTCTACCTTATTTTGAAGTTTAAAAATTCTTTAATGCATTTAGACAAAGAACAAGTGTTGCATTATAAAGACTTGCTTAAAAGCATGTTAAGTCTGTTGTCATTGTTTCTTTATGCATCATAAACCAACATAACCAATCCGGGGAGAATGGTACCTTGTTCCTTCTCATCTTTAGCTTGTTCTTAATTTAGCATGGATACATCCTTGGAAAACCCTGGTGAAAGGGTTTGCTCAATACTCTCACCTCCGGCTCTGATGGCTCCTTGTCTTCCACTTTTATAAGAAGAAACATGGCATTTGCCACATATACTAATTTGATTTTCTACCACTTTGCCCTTCAGTTGAGCATTTGCATAAAAGATGCTTTAAAACATTTATTTTTAAAAATTAAAAGACACTATTTCAGTTGTAGCTCAAAATTACAAAGAGAACCAAAATAGTTGAAATATGCCATTTTTAAAAGATTTTGTTTATTCACTTGAAAGAAAGAGAGAGAACACATGTGCTAGTGGGGGGAGGGGTGGAGGAAGGCAGGGAGAGAAGGCGCAGTGGACTCCAATGGGGTTGGGACTCTATCCCACAACCTTGAGATCATGACCTGAGTCGAAATCTAGAGTCAGCCGCTTAACCAACTGAGAATTCCAAGTGCCCCACAATATGACATTTTTATGTAACCAGTTCTAAAAACAATTCTGTGGGGGGGGGGTTATAAAAATATGAGACTGGTTATGGTGCCATAATATTTAAAATTCAAATGGAAATATATTTGCATTTCTGATTTTAAAAAAATTTTAACTTAAAAATAGGAAGTATAAAAGAGCCACAAATTAGATTCAAGATTAGGGGTTATTTGAAAAGCTGTTATTTGAATTCTCACCATGCTTCAGAGATCAGATGAAACAAGTTTCTTTTGAGTTATTTTGAGTCCTTAAATGTAAAATTATCTCTTGAGGATTCTTATGATGAGTAGAAGTCAGAGAGATGAACTAATCCCTCTAAGTCTTAGAGGGAAAAAAAAAAGTATTACCACAATGAGATTCAAAGAAATACCATCAATGACTGAATATTATTTCTTAAAAGTTATTTCAGGGACATTACTTTTTTTAAACAAAACTGAAAATTCAGGAAGCTTTCTCTAAGTTCATTGTTCTGCTCATTAAATCTAAACACCACTCTTAGCATGATGGGTCTTATTTTCTGTGAACTTCTTTTCTGTTACCGTTTATCGGAGCTCAAGCACTTCTGTCAGTGTAAAATGCCATGACTTGCTCTGGTTTATTAACAATGCTTGACGCATATGTGTCTACTTCATTTGCAAAGGGAAAGTTTCATGAAGCAGTTTATTGATCGCCAGCAACAGGACACCTGCTGCCTCTTACGAAGCCTTCCGTCCACCTCTTCTTCATCGTGTGATCACTCCAAACGGTCTGCAATTGAAGACAACAAATACATTGACCAAAAAGTAAGAATCTTAACAGTAGAGAACAAACTGAGGGATGTGGAGGGAGAGGGTGGAGGATGGGCTAGATGGGGGATGGGAATTAAAGAAGACATTTGCTGTAATGAGCCCTGGGTGTTGTAAGTAAGTGGTGAATCACTGAATTCCACTCCAGAAATGAAGATTGCTCTTTATGTTAACTAACAAAATTTCAATTAAAAGAAAGTAAGAATCACTGCTTTAAATGGCCAAAGTTTTCGTAAACATATATGTTAGAGAAAAGAACTATGTAACTGCAGGGTTATGGGGGGTCCTGAAATCTGATGTCTCAGGAGAATAATGAAGAAACTAATTTTGTTTGTAGAAGAAATCATGAAACCTAACATTTGCAGTTATGAATTTAAATTTAGCCTCTGTACACGTCCGCTTTTGAGCCATAGCAGGTATCAGCCCTGTGACTTCAATAGGTAGACAACCTCCCAACACTGCATTTCCTCACATGCAGAAGGACTCTGGTTGCTGACATTCAGCCAAGGCTTAAGAGTGGCCTGTATGATACCTTTTGCAAGAGACCATTTTCTCTGGGGAGAAAACCCAGAGCAGGTTTCTCTAAAATCAGTCAAAATACCACTTATTAAGTGTTTAGTATGTGGCAGGAATTATCTCTATGTATGTTGTCTTATGTTGTGATTTATCTATTTATCATTGAAGAGCAGATAGTGAATGTGTTCCCTCAGATTTCACAGTTAGAGAATGAAAGATTAGGGCATCTGGGTGGCTCAGTTGATTAAACATCCGACTCTTGATCTTGGTTCAGGTCATGATCTCAGTGTTGTGAGATCCAGTCCCGTGTGGGGTTCCATGCTGGGCATGGAGCCTGCCTAGGATTCTCTGTCTCCCTCTCACTCTGCCCTTCTCCCACCCTTTCTCTCTCCCCCTCTTAAAAAAAAAAAAGAAAATGAAAATGAAAGATCAATAGCAGAATTTGTAAAAGATCTTGAATGTTAGAGTTTGCAAAAGCATCTAATTTACATGCAAGTGTTTTACTTTGGAAGTCCTAGTTTATTTTTTATTCTTTTGAATTATGGCTTCCCTTTTTCTGTTGCTTATGATCAAATATGTATTTCTTTATTATCATGGAAAATAAAATACCAGTTCCTTCATCCTTCAAGATTCTCTGTTCCCCAACCGCACAAAGATTAGGCTTTCGCTCTATCTGTGCCTCTCTCCTCTGCTTCTTTTCTCTTACCTCCTTCCATCACCCCATTCCTCTCCCCAGCATCTGGTCTTCTGCTGCAGTTCCATGATTTTGTTCTCAGCTATGATCATGATGATTCCCTTATAGTGTATCTCTTCTCCTTCAAGGGTTTCCATTTATTTATTTTCTTCAGATGTAATTTCTCTCTCTTCTCCAACATTGTAGAGGACAAGTCTGATGCCAGTGTCATTTTTTTTTCTTCATTTGAATGTAATTAGGTGTTTGTTTGATGGTTGGTTGGTTGGTAGGTTTTCTGGTTTGGGGAAGCTTTTGAAACTCTCCACTGTCCTGGTTGTTCAGAAACCTTACCAGGATATACTTTGTATGTTTTTTCTCCTCAGAACTGACCTAAGGGTCCCTGGGTGGTTCAGTTGGTTAAGTGTCTGCTTTTGGCTCAGGTCATGATCTCTGGGTCCTGGGATCAAGCCCCATGTCAGGCTCCCTGCTCAGCAGGGAATCTGCTTCTCCAGCTCCCTTTGCCCCTCCCCCTGCTTGTGCTCTCTCTCACTCTCTCTCTTTCTCAAATAAATTTAAAAATCTTAATTAAAAAAAAAAAAAAAGGAACTGCCTAACTGGGGAGTCTTCAATTTGCAGACTGAGATATTGTCAAGGAAATTTTTGTTTGTTACTTATTCAATAATTACTTCTCCATCTGCTCCCTTTTTCCTCATACTTTTTCCTTTATGATTGCCATCTCTATTTTTCTTCTGTGCTTTGAAATATTTGTTTTACTTGATTTTCCAAATCACTAAACTGATCTCAACTGAGAGCTTCCTTTGCTTTTAAATTTTGAGTAGAGAATCACAAAATGTGTGCATAGGCATGCAGTATTCTTAACCCTCCTTTAAGAACTTTCACTATTTTTAAAAAATTTATTATTAAATTTGTCACATTTGTTGTCCACAGTTATATTTCATTCTACTATGTACAAGGCATGGACATGAAAGTGCATGTGTTTGTTGGTCGATAATCAAGTGGGAAGATAATGGCCTGATTTCAGCCAATCAGCCCGAAATGCAGTTTACATACCAGAATGCAGATTGTTTATTTTCAAAATTTATTTCAAAAGCAGACTTTAAGCCAGATGTGTAGAATGAGCCCCCAGTCTAGGCTGTGGTTCTGACCAGCTATCTCTAGGAAGAGTGCCAAGAGCTGGTAGCACTTATGCCCAAAGTGGGTGTAAGTCTACAGCATGCTTTTTTAAATCCCTAATAACATCCCACTGGAAACACAAAATTAGCTTATGAACATTTATTTTCTGTCTGAAACCAAAGTGATGTCTCTCATACTTCCTGAACAGAATATTTTGAAGTTGATATGGAAAAAAATTAAAAAGGTTCTTGGAAGGCACATGGGGATTGAGGAGTGGTCTGAGGAGAATTTGGCATACCCAGTGCTCCCCTCTGGATGCCCCCCATCGTCCCTCCTGCAGCAATCCCTGTGCTAAGTCACAGTCGGAGAACTTCAAATGCCATTTCTGATTTCTTTAATGTCCTTATATTTTGTGGCTTCTTTCTACCTTCTCCTTTGACAGTTGTTTCTTACTAACTGAAAGGAAGATAACAGTATGGTTTTATTCTGTAATCTTATAATTGAGCCTTTCTGATCGTCTCCTAAAATATAATGAACTAGCAAAGACACTGCTCCTCAGTGCATCCAAGTCATTCAACATCTTAAGAGACTAGAATTTTCTGAAGACTGCAGGCAGTCCCCACACTATAAGTTTCATTGATTCCAACAAACCGTATGTGATGTTACATGAAGAAAATTATCCATGATGGGTAGGCTATCCTTCATCCACTGCAAGCCTCATTAGCCAATATGTAGGTACCCTACAATTGGGATAATATTATTTATCCCCCTATGAGCTTCATTCTCTGGGTCCACACTCCAGTTGGGAAAGTGGGATGTAGAGAACATATTTTCTTTTCATCTCAGTAGCCACTGCCCTGGCATGGCAGCAGCAAGAAGACTTGTTATGTGCTACCATTCCTTCTTAAAGCTTTGTCTATATTTAGGCCTCTGAGAAAGTCACCTTCACTCTTTTCAAGTTCCCAGTGTCTCCAGCCTCCGCTGCCATCAGTTCCTGGCATTCTTCATAAATACTTGGAACTTGTCTTTGTTGAGTACCATTAGCCAGAAAACCCCAAAACCGAGAAACTCACTTCACGAATTTCAGCCCGAGGATATATAAGGGGAGCAGAAATTGAAGAGGAAGCAATCTGGTATTTGTATTTTTAAATATGCCAAGCCTTTTATATTTTTATTAAGAAACCCCAAAGCCATGTAAAATTATATAAACACACAACAAAAATCCCGAACAAAGACCATACCCCCTCTTAGCTCCTCTGAGAAAGTATTTTTCAGCGAGCACTTAGAAATTTCTTATAGAGCTCCAGCTGCCTTTGGAAATGCCCCGCAGGGTCAAGTGGACAGCAAGGTTTTTCACTTGATGTGAAGAAACACTCCCAGCACTCTACAACACAAATTGAGGCTGTTGCTCCTCAAAGAGTAGTAAGAAATAAAAGGAAAATGAGAGTCTGACTTATCAGTGATTTCCATGACATGAAAGAAAAGAATACTAAAATAAAGCTTTTCCCTTAATGATTTCCTGTAAGGAGAAACTTCTGACTCCCACTACACTAGAGGGAATCCCTTACCCTTGCCAAGGAAAATGCTGAGTGCCCAGGAACTTGAAGATCATAAGGGATTTTAAAGGGATTTTTAAAAAGGGATTTTAAAAAACGGCAACAACCTGACAACAGAAGGTGAGGGTGTTTTTGAGTAGGCAATGCAGGAAATGTGAAAACTCAAATAAGCACCTGTCAGGCAGGATTTTCTCCCAGTCATCACCCTAGGTTCCAACAACCATAAGGAACTCCATAGCAACCTCACTTTGCGGAAACCACGTTCTTAAAAATAGGTCCAAAATAGGTATCTTTATCGCGTAGTTTAAAATACCTGTCCTTCTCCCCATAAAAAACAAGCAAACAAAAACATAAAATCTTTAAGTTGTTGTTGTAGATCCTAAAGGAAAAAGGCAGGAAATAGTGCTTTCAAACTTCTTCCTTAGAGTGAATGGCTGCCCTTCGTGACTCCATAGAAATGTCATTCCCAAGGCTAATTCCCCGTCCCTTTCTCCTCCTGCTCTCCCTACTTGGGGCATCAGCCAGGAGTTCCCTCTCCTCCTGATTACAGGACAAGCCTGCATATCTCTCTCTCTCTCTCTCTCTCTCTCTCTCTCGTTTTCTTAAGATTTTATTTATTCATGAGAGAGACACAGAGAGAGAGAGAGACAACAACACAGGCAGAGGGAGAAGCGGGCTCCCTGTGGGGCACACCATCCCAGGGCCCCAGGATCACAGCCTGAGCCAAAGGCAGACGCTCAACCACTGAGCCCCTCAGGAGCCCCAAGCCTGTATCCCTTGAGAGGAGTTTTTCTAGTTTCCAAGCAGAAGGCAATGGCTTTCTACTCATTTTTGGTCCATATTATTGAAATTAAACCCTGAGTTTTCTTAAGTAGCATGCTTGTCAGTAAATTGAGATGTAAACTTACTTTTCCAGTAACCGTGGTAATGAAAGCAGCCCACTCAGTCCTCACAAGTGAATCATCTTAGCAAAGTCAGAGTGTCCCCCCTGCTGTGGTTGGATCTGGGGACTCTCACTGCTTTTCAGCTGAGCTCCCCAATATTTCTGCCCTGCTGTCTTGTCTGCTGTGCCGTTTCAGGGGTCAGAACCTCACAGTGTCTGAAAAACATGAGGGTACCACACAGTCACATCAGCCTGAGACAGAGGGACAAGGTCTGTCCCAGCCACCCCCTTGTGCCCTGTGCACTTCCTAGTATAGTTTCAAAACCCATATGATGAAGAGCAGGAAGTATTTCTCTGACAGCAGGGCAATGTCTGTCCGCTTTCTCACCTGCCTCCTTTCTGCCAAGCATATAGCAAGTTCCACAGGAAGCCTTCACCGTAGTCAGCTAACAAATGTACAAAAGGAGGAAAGTGATAGAAGGTTTTCTTTACTCTTCCCATTTCTATAAGTCTTCACGTTCACTCAGTCATTCAACAAACGTCTATGGAACACCTGTTATTCATCTGGCACTCTTCGGGGCCATGGGATTTCAACAATGAGCAAGATGTGAGTGGTGCCCTTTAGAAGCTTTTAGACTAATGGAGAGGACCATGAGTAAATGCATGAAAGTAAAATGTGTTACAGGAACCTGAGACAGGACTCCCGTAGGCCCCCTTATAGGAGCAGAAAGCTTGAGCAGTGTAGGAGGAAAGGTGCTCCAGGCAGAGTGAGACATGCAGAAAAGTGCAGGACGCAGAAGATGCTTGACCTAACTGTTCGTCGTGCGAAGCAGAATAGTGATTATGACCAGTCATAGTGATAAGTGATGCAGGTTCCGATCCTCATCTATGAAGTAGAAATAACTCTTATTTTCACCGCTTGCTATGAGGATTAAATTATATATGTTAAATGCCTCCCATTGCACTGGCATAATGTATGTTATGTGCCTCTAATACTAAGTAAGATAGGATACTGATTCTGAACCATAGTTGAGACTATGAGTTCAGACTCAGCAAATAGACTTATATTCATCAATCAAGATGAAGGACTTTTACTTAAACAAATTAACCTTTGATTGTAACAGTCTAGTTAAGCACAGTATATTAATTACTGATTTATTTTCCTTATTGTTCATGAGTCTGATTTTTTTATTTTCATTTTTTTTATATTTTAGTAACTACCCCCATTGCCATAGTGTCTTAGGCTCTCACGAAGTAAATTAAATTTCTCTGGAAAGATGTCTTCTTCACAAAGCCTTGTTGATTGCCAGACAGCATTTTGTATTTTTCTATGTGATTGTAGAGTGTTTGATGATTTGCTTCAGTAACTCTGTACATAGCAAGTTACTGATCTATAATTTCCAGGATAAACGTCTACTCACCAAAACAGAGAGAGAGAGAGAGAGAGAGAGAGACTGAGAAAGAGAAACCAGCCTATTTTCATCTTTAGGGCTTTTGCTCTTCTGAAAGAATTTTCTAAAATAATAGCTTAGCATCTCTCCAGGGCCATTCAAGATGTCTCTGTAGGAGAAGAGTGGGAGGTTACACGGTGCCACCACTCAGAGGGGCTGGATTGGCAGAGTTACAGACAGTGTGGTCCAGGGGAGGGAAGAAACGGTGTTCATCAGACCAAATGTGAAAACCTATGTACTCTCAAAAAGCTTAGAAATGCTCTGGTGGATAATTGATCTACTCACGATAATAGAGAGGAAACAAAAAGATACAAAATACAAGTGAAAACTTTTTCTTACATGTTTATTGATCTTTGCAGTATTTGTTTGAGCTCAGATCAAAATACAGCTGAGTTCCAGTGCACATTTTATCATTTGACATTTATTTCTTGAAGGCCTTTATATGCAAACAGTGTGCAGGGGTCTGGGTAAAAAGTGCACTCTGCTGCTTTAATTCCCTATCAATGATTTTTTTTGCATTTTATTTGCATATTTAGTTGAGTAATCACTCTTGGTTTGGGATTATGAATAATTTTCTTGGATTCCTTCAGTGTACATCCACTGAAAGTCAAAAGTAAATGTGTCTTAGGATAGAGATCTTCTATAAGTAACACAGAAAGCTTTTAACCACAATTTTTCTTCACTGTCTCCAAAACAGGTATCAGAGCGCTGAGCTTGCAGCTAATACTATCTGTGAAATTTACACTTTGCTCTACTGTTTCCACATTCTTCTCTTTGGAGTATACTTGTACTCATAAGTTTTACTTTCCATTAAGTGTAGTGCCAATCTCAATGTGTTACAGTTGTTGCTGGGGCTGGTGTTCTTGTTATTCGTTTTTTGTGTTTTTTTTTTAAAAAAGATTCTATTTATTTATTCATGACAGACACAGAGAGAGAAAGGCAGAGACACAGGCAGAGGGAGAAGCAGGCTCCATGCAGGGAGCCCAATGTGGGACTTGATCCCGGGTCTCCAGGATCACACCCCGGGGGCTGAAGATGGCACTAAACCACTAGGCCACCGGGGCTGCTCTGTTCTTGTTATTTGGATCTAAAGTCCAAATACCGTTGAATCAATTGGAGAGCAAGCCCTATTCCCTTGTATTATCTGAGGGGCATGGATTTTAAATTCACAAACAGCTGCATGGTTATAAGCATCTGGTATTTTCTCCCAGAATCATAATCCACTCATCTTTTTTTTAATCTCTACAAGTTTCAGCTTTTGTCTTTCTGTTTATGTGAGCTATAATCATGAAGTTTTATGCTAAATATATATTACAGCGGATATCATAGCTTCTTACCAGTGAGCACTGGATATTTAGCATATCTGTGAAGATACTGCTTTTCCTTCATCTTTTGCATCCTTGGCATCATTACACTAGGCTAGCTGATGTCTGAGTTGTTGGATATTTGGCCAAATCGCCAACACAAACCTTAGTGACTAAAGCATTGTTGGGCAATTTAATTCCAAAAAAGTCAAGCCAATTAAGTTTCCAATCATTTAATTTCTAGTTTCACAAGATTGTCCTATATATCGAGTGTATTGATGCGTTTCAAAAGTGATTAGTCCTCCTTTGTAATTTTTACTTGATTCACATTTGTTATTTCAAGGATTCACTTCATAAGGGGAAAAAAATTAGAACAGAGAAAAGTTATCTTTAATATTAAGTAATGAATTCATTCTTTAAATATATTCACTAACACGTTACAGGCAGTACTGGATAGTGGAGGAAAATATAGTAGATAAGGAGTATACCACCCTTCTCATATGGAGCTAATGATCTACTGAAATTCACAGAGAAATAATAAGTTGTTTCATACACAGAGCAGAAAACAACATGTAGGGTGCCCTGGAGCCCAAAGGAAGACTCTGTGTGTGTAGGCATGCACACCTACATATGTATTTATATATTTTTTGACTTTTATGACTGGTGTATTTTCAGGGTTCAGAATTTATACTGTTGAAATAACAAGATCAAAAATCTTGACCCATCATCTAAAACTCCCTTTTCACAATTCACATTCTAAGACAATTTCAAAGCTCTGTAACATGCTATTATAATGATATTCACCTTTTTATATATTGTAAGTGACTATTTTAATTTTGCTGCCACTAATCACTTCTTAAAATTATTTCTTTCCAAGCATAATGTCAATTTTATAAAAAGTTTATTTTATAGAAACATCTTGCTATACACAAGATCTATCATATGCACTTTGAGGTTAGTTTTCAGTTCATAGGTGCATGAAAAATTAAAATACACTTGAATGACGTACCTGCCACCTTCAACCTATGTAATTTTAAGTAATTGCTTATTTCCAATTATGACATTTTATGTGGGAGACTTACTCAATAAGGCAGCTAATTACAATAATTACACTACACCTTTCTAGAAGAAATGACATTCATCAAGCCCTATTCATTGGACCATAGTTTTGTGCTTTATGGCCATATGTTTTTATAAATGTGTTTCCATTTATTATATTTAACATTTAACCTGTTAATATTTTCAAAATGAAAAAAGAAAAATATGGCTCCCAAACTTATTCTCATTTATAAACAGAAATACATTGTTAACAACTCCAAATCAGAAAAAGTTATTCAAATATTTAGAATATGTATGGTTTTCTGTCTCAAGTAAATTCTAATGCCTTCATTTTGAAGGAGGGTATCCGAGTGTAACTATTACTCTTCAGACCAGCATTGCAGCATCCCAGAGGAAGTGAGTATTCCTTGCTAGCTCTAGGGTGACTCGCAGGCTGTTGAATAAATTGAATTAATATTCTGCTTAATTGTAAGTAGTGATAGATCCCAGATTTCAAGGAATCAGTAGATATAAAATGTAAATACTCTTATCATACTGACATTAATAGGTTAGAAAAGTTATCTATCTCCTTTAGTGCTTCAGGGTCATTATTCTGAAAATCAGGTATGCATATATAGAACAAAGGAAAAACATAGCTAGTTTAGATTTTGTATCAGGATTTGGGATAAGAGCAAATTCTATGGAGGAACCAAATTTGAGTTCAAGCAAAAAATGTTGCATCATGATATAGTTTGGAAAATGCTTTTTTTCTTATTGTTGGGTCTAATGACATTTGACATGAACATTGTGTTTAGTGACAAGATTTGAACACTGCAGGTATACGTCTAGACTTCTAATTGTGTTCTTCAGTTTGCAATTTGGGAGGTCAAGACAACATAATTGCTATGAATATCAGATTTCTCACCTGTAAAAAAAGAATAGCATGTACCTATGAGGATTAATTTGAAAACTCAATTTAAAATGTGTATAATACCTCAGCATGTGATCAAAGAACCAAGAAAATTAATAAGGATTTAGAAGATTTGAAATACAGAAACCAAGAAAATTAATAAGGATTTAGAAGATTTGACCAGCCTTCATTCAGTGACTAAGAGAATGCACATTCTGGTTGAGGGACACCTAAATAATTTACAAAATATGGCCACTTATGTACCACAAAGGAATTCTAAATATAAACCAAAGCAGTATCCTAAAGAAGACATTATTTGACAAAAGTGTAATAAAATTAGAAACTAAATAACAACCACAAAACACCAACACATTTCAAAATCTAAAAATCACTTCTAAATAATTTAGGAAGCATAGAAGAAACTGCATGGAAATAAAAAGTTTCTAGAACTGAAAACTAATAAATACGATGTAGCTCAAACTTGTGAGAAGCAGCTAAAGGCATCTTCAGAGGGAAAACTATAGCCTTGAATGTATATTTAATAAAGGAATAAAGGCTAACATAAATTGTCCAAATATTAAACTCAAGAATTTATAGAAACACTAACCAAGAAAACATTAAGACAGCAGAAGAAAAAAAGAGATAAAAGTAGATACTAATCAAATGGGGAAAAAAGAAGCAATAAGTAATATCAGTAAAACTAAAATTTTGTTCTTTGAAAGAACAAATAAAAAATGATAAGTCTGGGCAGCCTGGGTGGCTCAGCGGTTTTGTGCCGCCTTCAGCCCAGGGCGGGATCCTGGAGACCCAGGATTGAGTCCCATGTTGGGCTCCCTGCATGGAGCCTGTTTCTTCCTCTGCCTGTGTCTCTGCCTCTCTGTATCTCTCTCTCTCTCTCTCTCTCTCTCTCTCTCTCTGTCCCTCATGAATAAATAAATAAAATCTTTATATAAAATGATAAATCTACATCAAAATTCAAGAAAAAAATAAGGAGTCTTCTGGAATGATGACAGAGGCATTGGCATAGTTTTTTAATCTTGAATTCCCACATGAAAGTAAACAATACTTAGATAGTAACCAAAATCGATAGACAACATTTAAAACAAAACTAGATAATTCACAAACCACAAGTCAAAGCAGGTATAGACAAAACAAATAACCCCATGATTTGCATGGTAATTTAGTCTGTTTGGGTTGCTATAACAAATACGACAGGCTGGATGACTCAAACAATAAGCATTTATCTGTCAGAGTTTGGGAGGCTGGAAAATCTCAGACCTAGGTGCTGGCAGATTGAGTGTCTGGTTCCTCTTCCTGGCTCACAGATGGCTTCCTTCTTGTTGTGTGCTCCTATAGCAGAAAGAGGAAGGGCTCTGGTTTCCTCTTCTTATGAGGGTACAATTGCCATCATGGGAGCTCTATCCTCAGGACCTCCTTTAAATGTAATTACCTGCCAGAGGCCCACCTCCTAATATCTTCTCTTTGGAGGGCTAGAGTTTCAACATATGAATTTGGGGGTATAAAACATGGTATTGGTGCCTGTGGGAAAGAAGCTAAGGTTAGTTACAGGACATGTAATGCCTTTGAGAACAGGAAAACACCTGCCTAGCTCCATCCACACTGAAAAAAACATCCAGGAATGAAATCAAAATTGAACAGGCCAGCAACAAGAGTGATGAAGGGAAAAGTAGATCCAGACAAAATCAGTGGTGTCTGTTATCCATAACAGAGCCAGGAAATCTCAGAAAGAAGGCTGCCATATGGACCACTATGTCAAAACAACAGAAGAATCTCTGAAGCTAGCAAGAAATACTGAACTGTTCAGAAAAACTGTGCATAAAAGTGAGCAACAGAAATTTATCAAAGTCAAATTTCCTACAAAAGTTGTAAGAAAAAAAGAGTAGGGAGCAGAATACCATCACAATAGACAGTGAAAGCTTACCATAAAAGCATACTCACAAATGGTTCAAATTGTAGCATACAATGGCAAAACGAGTTAAAAAACATACAGATTGCATAAGACTAGAATAACAACAAAAGTAATAAATTCGTACATAAGGTGATAGAACTCAGGAAAGAAGTACAGTTGACTCTTGAACAACATGAGTTTGAGCTGTGCGCATCCACTTATGTGCAGATTTTTTGATAAATACAAAAAATACAGAACTATAAATGTATTTTCTCTTCCCTATGATTTTCTTAGTAACATTTTCTTTTCTCTAGCTTACTTTATTATAAGAATACAGTATATAATACTTATGATGTACAAAATATGTGTTAATTTACTATATTATCAGTAAGGCATTCAGTCAATAGTAGCCCCTTAGTAGTCAAGGGGTTTTTTGGGGAGGGTCAAAAGCTATATGTGCATTTTCAACTGAATGGGGTGTCAGTGCTCCTAACCCCTGCATTGATCAAGGGCCAACTGTATAAATAAAAGCAATGAAGACTAAACTGGAAAGAACATAAAGTGATCACATACATCAGATGATACCTAAAGAAAACTAGAAAGTGAAGAAGAGAAAATTTTAAGATATGAAGAAAGATGAAAATGATTTTAAAGAAAATGACAAATTGAAGAAATCCAAAGAAGGTCCAGCATCTAAGTTATAGAGAGCCTAAAAGAAGAAAACCAAAGCAATAGCATGGAACAAGCATTAAACTTTTCTGAAATATAAGATTTGAAGCTACATATTGAAAGTACATGCCATGTAACGGAAAATATCAATCACAAATGACAAAAAATAAAACATATTCCAGACAAATTACAGGACTTTAAATATAAATGCATATTTAAAAGGCTATCACTCTTAACAATAGAGAAAAAACTGAGAGTTCCTAACAGGGAGGTGCATGGGGGATGGATTAAATGAGTGATGGGCATTAAGGAGGGCACATGTCGTGTTGAGTACTGGGTTTTCTGTGTAAGTGATGAGTCACTAAATTCTACTCCTGAAACCAGTATCACGCTATATGTTAACTAACCGGAATTTAAGCAAAAACTTGAAAACAAAAAATAATAATAAAAGAAAATAAATAAGTATTCAGCTCAAAATAAACGAAAGTCTTACAAAGGAAAGAAGGAATGCTTTATGTCAAGAGAAATTAGAGTTACATATATGGGATATCCAGAGAGAATATGTGAGCCAGGTTGTTTTTATACCCAGGAAAACTGACTCTCAAGTCTAAAGAGGGAATTAAAAACAACTGCTATTAAGATGTAAGGATGTATGTTGTTCCTATGAGCCTTTCCTGAGGAAACTTCTAGAACACATGTTTCAGACAACCCCAGTGAATTCCAAATATGACTCTATGACAATGACAAAAGAACAGGTGCTGAACATTCTTAAACTATGTATAACTATGACTTATGAGGATTACAATGAAGAGAAAAATATGTAATAGCTATTTTCTCTACTAATATGAGTACAGTACAAGTGTACAAATGAGAGGAAAATGGAAAGAATATATGCAAACGCTTTTTAAATATCCACGAATTGTATTGTGTTAGAACAGGTTTTGTAATTCTAAGACTCCTGTCCATGAAATATGAAATAAAAATGAGTTATTATCAGACAATCTAATGTCTGTCATCCTCTATGTACTTGAAAAATCAAGATGTAGGGTGGAGGGATACAGATACAGAAGAGATACAGATGTCATATGGAAGAAATGAGGTAAAAACCCTATGCCCTGAATTTAAATTGAAAATATCAGAATAAACTCAGGCAAAGTCTTCAGAACAGTGACAACTCAGTAGCAATGAGAATCACTGGCATCTAAATTATGTTCTTGAAACCCATTTCTCAATAAATAAACCAGGGGTTTTTGGAGAAAATTGTTAATTTGGAATAGGAAGCATATATAAGATAAGCGTGGGATATCTTGCCATATCTAACAAAGAAACCTAGACAATAGAGTCAGGGCAAAAGAATCCATGGGCCATCTTGAGAAAACTCCCAATGAGCACAGTTGGGATGCTTTGACCTAACATGAGGATAATGATTGTAATGGATTGAAACCAAATATAATCCTTGAGTTCATAATGGCATTTTTAAACTAGTAACTGGTCACCTTCAGAAGATGATAGAAAATCAATTAATTATATAAAAATGAATAAGTAAAGGTAAAGAATCATTTATCTTACCTTTTCCATATGAACTATATTACTGATTAACCAAATAGTACATGAAAGAAAGTCTCTTATTATAAAAAGTATTCCAACTAGCAGGTGAGAAAGAAGTGGCAATTTTACAAACTGAATGAATCAATGATCTAAGCAACGAATATCAATACTACTAACATCACAAAAAGAGGAACCATCTGGCATTATATGCCTTGCGATGAAAGATACCACCACCTATGGCCTTGCCAAAGCGATTAAGTGTGAGCCTGATGAGGCTCTGGGTCCGGCTGCCAGTTTGCAGGAAGTACAGAAGACAGAGAAACATGTGAAGTGTGCCATGAATGTGCACTTGGGAAAATCCAGACTCTTGGAAAGTACAGGTCATATGGCCCAGGTCCTTCAATTTAGGGTGGACGGGGGACTGTAGATTAAAAGATGTTAAAGAAATTGCCAGAAAATCAGCAAGATCCATCCGTTGCTGTGCCCTTCAGCTCCAAGTTATTCAACCACAAATAACTGCAAATTTGAACCTCCTGAATTTCACGTTAAAGGGCACAGTTCTAGAAACATTTTTTTTAGAAACACCTTTCAAATTGAAATTTTAAGACCAAAAAAAAATCATCTCTCTATTGTTTGAACATTTAAACTTATTTTTTGATATTCAGCCAGAGAGTGGTTATCTTCTGTAGTTGGATGTATTAGGTTTAGAAACAAAATAAAACCACCAGAAGAACTCCCTATGATGTCACCCATACTCCTCCTTTTAAGTCCTGCATGTCTGACATGTTTAGAACCAGAAGAAACAATTGCTTCCTTAGCTGTAATCGAAAACTTCAGATCTAAAATTACTTATCCTGAAATTGATTTCTGTATTCCTTGTTTTGATCATCTCTGATTACTGTCAGTATCTTTGAGAGCCACAAGAGAGCACTGCAGAGCAGCGTAGCTCTGAGTCCTTGGGACTAGCAGACAGTGTCCTTTTTGGAAAAAAATGTGCAAAGCTTTACTGTGGAAATAAAAACTGGAAGAATAATAGATAACCACTATAGGCCTTCTTTATTTACTGGGTGAAGAAGAACAGTTAAAATATATAACTATCTAAATACATATCAAGGCTATCAAATATGCATAGATATAGATAGATGATAGATAGATGATAGATAGATAGATGATAGATAGATAGATAGATAGATAGATAGATAGATAGATAGATAATGTAGATATTTCTTCTTTTAAAACATCCTAAGGCATCTGGGTGGCTCAGTGATTGAACAGAGTCTGCCTTTAGCTCAGGTCGTGATCCCGGGGTCCTGGGATCAAGTCCCACATCAGGATCCCCACAGGGAGCCTGCTTCTCCCTCTGCCTGTGTCTCTGCCTCTCTCTGTGTCTCTCATGAATAAATAAATAAAATCTTTTTTTAAAAAAGGATGAAATAAGAGCGATGGGGTCCAGTCCTCTCCCAAAACCTGCTGTCTCAGGGCCCCCATAGCCTGGACCTCTCCCATGACCATGCATGTGCCTAGGTATCAAAAGGCAGAAGCACCATCATGATGGGACCCTGCAGCTGAGTCTTCTGTCTCTGAAAATGACTTTAAATAACATTCCTTGGAACACAGGCTGCCAGCTCTAGGAGGTCAAATCAATGCCAAAAGTCACCTCTTCAGGGCAGGGGAGGAGATTTAAGAAAGTTTCATGATACATCACAGTAAACAGCCTTTCTTATACAACCCTGACAATATAGTTTCTGGAAAAATTACACCCACTTTTAGCTCCTTGTCTATGCATTAGTTTATTCTTCCAAGAGTTCTGGTGAATAATGAAACCAGTTCAGCTTTTCATTATTGAAGAAATAAGAGTTTACCATCTTTCCTCTTATGAGGAAAATTGCCAATGTGTTCAATGATCTTTCCCTTCATTGCAGATCTACTGTAAAAAATGAGTTATATTGCTGGTTATGATGTTATCTAGGTCATCAAGTGTGCCTGAAAAGGCCAGTTTTGTTCACCACTTCCTCTCCAGCTGTGGCCATGTGGACGTACTAGTTGACAGTACAGCGGTTGTTTATAGGCTTGTTTGTAGATCGGAGCTCTGTGACTTTGCACCTGAAGTCACTAACTTGTTTAAAAGAAACTGGATGATCTATTTTTAGTGAACACAGAGTTGTTCTGTCTCTTGCTTATCCCTCAGATCTGTTTGGAACACATTATGCCTGACAGTATTTCCTCCACCTAGCTCAGCACTTATGCAAATAGTCTTCACCAGATTACTTTGCCCCATACAAGCATTTCCAACTGCAATCCTTTGCCCATGTACTCCTTTGCTATGAAAAATCTTAACCATTCTTAAAGTCTCAGTGCGACTTCTCCTTCTTTAATGACATCTTTGCTATTTCAGACACACCTATTTCTCTCCGCACCTGAGGTCCTATAGCCTTCTTATCTTTCCTACTAGAAAATATCATCCAGCACTTTACTATCTACTTTTTACTGGTAATGTCATGCGTCATAGCCCTGCCTTTGTAACTACGCTTTTCAATTCTGATAAGCAAGAATTCTGAATTAATCCTAGCTAACCCATATATCTAATAGCCACTAATATACTAAGCACTTAGTAACCTAATCTATTAATCAAGATGAGCAGGTTGTTGTCCAAGTATTATCTTTGGTCTGACTACTGGAGTTACACTTTCTAGTAATCTAGTAATTTGTGAATCTTCTAAGGATGACACGCTTCCCTGTTCTTTCTGTCCTGTTCTTGCTCATTTTGGTTCTCTGTACACCTGTCACCCCTCTGACTTCTGCAACTATTTAGCAGGACAGGGCTGAGTTTGGAGAATCTTCTGGTTTGTAGGCAGCCTCCAGGATTTTGTTTTCCTTAGTGCTTTTCCTTGGAATAATTTCACCCTTCTTAACTAGGAAGCAGCCTTGAAAGTTCATCTCATTTGTCTCCATGCCTGTAGGCAAAACAACTCTTGAACTCATCCATCAGATTAGTATTGCGTCATAGGCCAAGAACCTGCAACAGTTGTAAAGTGGATTAGAGAACGTTTTATTGGACAATAGCAAGAAGGAGTCCAACATTTGTTTTAATGTCTTATTTAATGTTAAATTCCATGAACACTGAAAAGCCTGTTTAGAGTAAGATGTTATTTATTACTGGTAAACATAGCCAATGTATCACTGCCATATGGCCCCACAAGCTTGTTTACATTTCTGCTCAAATAAAAGTAAAAATAAAAGATAAAATTAAATGATAGAATCAGGGTGCCTGGGTGGTATGGTCCATTAAGCATCTGACTCTTGGTTTTGGCTCAGGTCGTGATCTTGGGGTTCTCAGATGGAGCCCTGCATTGGGCTCCATGCTGAGCTCAGAGACTGCTTAAGATCCTCTCTACCTCTCTCTAACCCTCCCACTTGTTCTCTCTCTCTCAAATAAATAGATAAATCTTTAAAAAAATAAATTATAGTATCAATCATATAGTGATGTTTTAGTGAAAAAATCATGTTTAATGTTTTAATAGTGTTATCTATGTAATGTATATAATGATTTGTCAATATATTATCCCTTTACATTACAAAACTAAAGTCACGCTTCTAATTTTTCAGCTTCGCAAGTCTGTTTTCAGCATCAGGGCAAGGAATCTTCTAGAGAAGGAGACTGCAGTCACTAAAATCTTAAGGTAACACCATTAAACATTAGTACATATGTAAACACAAGCGGGTTTGTATTAAGCAAAGAAGGGCTCTTTCTTTTTAATGAACTAATTTTCTGAATATAAATATATATTCTTTCTGCTAGAAAGTAGGTTTGGGTAACTATATATTTATAAATAATGCCAAATATATCATTAATATCTTTCCTGAGAAAAGTAATGTTTTATTAAATCAGTTGTGCATTTGTTTTCAAGTACTTACACATAAATTGTAAGTATAAGCATTTAGATGAAAATAACTTACTTTTATTCTTCCATGTTTTATGTCTTTTGTGATACCTAAAGGACAAATCACAATCTAAGGGGGAAATAGTAAAAGGGTAAGCTTTTTAGAAGTTATTATCATTTATTAATCTATGAAGAATAAATGTATTTAAAATCTGTAAGAATCAAAATCATATCCCTTTTAAAATGCTTATGAAAATGTCATTAAAAAAGAAAATATGTCATTTTAATGCTACTTTCTTAAACCTGCCTTCATGAAGTATCAAAGGAAAAACAAGCTAGCTACTTAGGAGTATTTTATAAGACTGGCATAATATGAAGTAACATGATCTTTCTGAAAACGTATAAGCATTTGGAATGTAATTTATCGGTGCACATATTCCACAGACGTGTAATGATACAACTAAATACTAGGAGGCTGAAAGGAGAATGGCTGACAAGGTAAATGGATGAATTTATACTGGGAAGCCTCCCTCCACTCTTGTGCCGAAGAGGAGGAGTTAAACTCTCTTCTACTCTACCTCTGTTCCAAGAATAGTCATTAAAGAGTTTTTGCCAGAGTGTATATCGCTATAACCTGGGTAACTGTAATGAGGAAATAAGACTAATATAATGGACTTGAGAATCTATTTTGAGTTTATACCAGTACCTGAAATTCATAAGCCAAAAGTGCTCCTAACTGGTCAAGACAGTATTTTGCGTATTCATTATTTCCTCGGCTGACAGTTCATGCGTAGATAGGAGTATGCACCAGAATACCTTTCCTGAGAAGAAAAGAAACATTTCTGGGGCTTGTATGTTATTACCACAAAGTATGATAAGATAATCCTAAAAGGTCTGGTTTAATAGAGGAAGGAAAACTTCTCAGGAAATTTGTAACCTGTATCTGAATTTTGGTGTGCTTCCAGCTGGCTCCATCCTGGCACTGCCAACAGATATTATGGGGCTGGCCTTGAGCACTATGTGGTATTCCAGGGTCTTTATCAAGCTGTAACTACTATCCTAGACAAATTTCTGGTAGTGCCAATCCCTAGCATCTTAAAGACACTCCCCTGTTCATGTAAGACAGACCCTGTGCAGGTCCAGCCCTGCAAGAGTGCCCCTGCACTCAGAGGGAAGAGAATTCAGCCTCAAATGCACCATGATCCATGAGGGGATTGTAATGCACTGGCCTGTATTCAGAGTCTACCTGCCAAATTAGGCACCACGATGACATTACCCACCTACGCAGAATAACTACCTTCCTGAATGTACACCAGGGACCTCTGAGCAGAGACAGACAGGGATAGTTGCAAGAAGCTATTTCCGGAGCCTCACTTACCTATGAACTCTTCTTAAATTTGGTCTCCTGGTTTTCCTTTTTCACCAACTCTTCCTTAGTCATCTGCTCCTAGTTTACAAAAGAAAGGTGAGGACTCTCATCCACACACACAGGAAGGTGAAACTATGGTGTGTGTTGATCTGGGTTGCCAAACACAGGGACCATTCCCATACAGTGCTTTCCAGAAGGAGGATCCCACTGGGTGGCATCTTACTGTCTTATTGTCTATCCAAGTGACAAGTTTTTGGAAAACCTCCTTCCAGGAATTCATCCACCTTAGGGATAGGCCTTAGAAATAATGCAGATGTCACATGGGCTTGTGTTAACGTGTTACTAGATTTAGAACATAAAGTCAGGCTTTTTCTGGCAGATTTGGCTTATCCACATGACACTGAAGGCTGACTTCATGATGCCCAAAGTCATAAACGTAAATGCGTTAGATGGAGAAGACTCGCCAGTGTTTTCTCAAAGTCATACTGAAGCACAGATGATAATGCTAGGAATCACATCCTTTACTGCTAATTAACACTGTAAGGGGGAAATTGAGCTGTTGATTTTCAAATGTACAGAAATGTTTTGAAAAAGAGAAAATTTGTTTAAGAAAGAGAGAGAGAGAGAGAATTTGTAAGGGTACCTGAGCCATTTTTTTTTTCTGAGCCAAATTTTTAAGACCATCAGGGGATAGAGACACCCTCAGACTTGCCCAATAATTGTGTAGTTTCAGGGACACTCGGAGCCATTTTCACTTTACGACAGCCCAGCACACCACAAAATGAGAGGCAGCTCTCTGGGGGTGCTGGAGCTGTTAGCCAGTCAATCTCAGGAAATACAAGGCTACAATGAGAAAAAAAAATTAAGATTTTTTAAGAATATAAGTTTAATCTTTAGAAAAGCCCATTTAACTCTTTTCTCCTGTGAAAATGGTTTCCTTGTTGGTGCTACATTAGTCTCTGTAAGAACTAAGAATAGGATGTCAAACTGAGAGTTTCTTTGGGTAGGCTTATCTCTTTTCACTCATAATATAGTAGTAGCAATAATAATAATATAATAATATTATACCTGCATTATAATGTAACCTGTAAGTAAAAAGGTCAAGAATAGATTGGATCCATGGGCATTTTTCATGCTGTTTTCCAAGGAGTAACAACAAGACAAGGAAAAGAGAAGGAAAGAACAGATAAGAGAAATTAAAAAAAAAAAAAGGAAAACATTTACAGTTACAGTCACCTCAGGCCAAAATAGGAAAGAAGGAGAAGTTTCTAACATTCTCTCAGGGTCTTCTTACTCCCTGGGGAGAGACTCCTCCCCTAGGCTCAGCCTTATCTCTTTGTTCGTTAAGCTGCAGTGTTCCTGGGTAAGTTAGAAGTAGAAAGACAAATGCTCCATGATGGCAATTACATGCAGAATCTAAAAAAGTCAAACTCATAGAAACAGTAGATTGGGGATTGCCAAGAGGTGGGGATGGGGGGCAAATAGGGAGATAGTGGTCAAAGAATACATATTTCTAGTTTTAAGCTGAATGGGTTCAGGGATCTAATGAACAGTCTGGTGACTCTTGTTAATAATACTGTGTTGTATAGTTGACACTTGCTAAGAAGAGTGAATCATAAATATTCTCACCACATACATACACAAAATCATAATTATGGGAAGTGATGAATGCGTTAACTACCATCATTGTGGTATCTTTTTACAATACATACACACATGAGGGTGTGTGCCTGGGTGGCTCAGTTGGTTCAGCATCGGACTCTTGGTTTTGGCTCAGGTCATGATCTCAGGATCGTGAGATAGGGCTCCGAGCTCAGGGTGGAGTCTGCTTGAGGCTCTCTCTCTCTCCCTCTGCCCCTCCCATTAGTGCTCTCTCTCTCTCTCTCTCTAAAAAAAAATAAATCTTAAAAAAAAAACATATACATGCCTCAAATCATGCTTTACACCTTATATTTACACAACACTGTTAATCAGTTATCCTTCAGTAAAGCTGGGGAAAGAATGGCCTCTCCCATGACTATTTGCATTTTGAAAGAGAGATTTTGAAAAGAACTTTAAGACAAGGAGGTACAGGGGGGATCCCTGAGTGGCTCAGTGGTTTAGTGCCTGCCTTCAGCCCAGGGCGTGATGCTGGAGTCCTGGGATTGAGTCCCACATCAGGCTCCCTGCGTGGAGCCTGCTTCTCCCTCTGCCTGTGTCTCTGCCTCTCTCTCTCTCTCTCCCTCTCTCTCCCTCTCTCTCTTTCTCTGTGTGTGTGTGTGTGTGTGTGTGTCTATCATGAATAAATAAATAAAATATTTTTTAAAAAGACAAGGAGGTACAGATTATGTATCTTCGTGGATGGGTCTGCCTTGTTATGGAAGAATGGAAGTCCACCAGAGACTTGCTGTAGCGCTGTATCACTCTTGATTTTCCTTAGTCTTTTATTTTCATAGTCCCAAGTATTTACTGTCCTTAATTTCACCTAAGAGGTTCCTCCCCAGGGAGGCAGGCAAGAGCATTATGGGAAGGCATAGAAAGAAGATCTCAGCTGAACCATTTTAGCAAGTACGTCACAGGTGAGCATGTGTTTTGAATTGGGTGCAGATAGAGATAAGTCACATAAACTTGAAATCCAATGTGATATGAGGAAGATAATATGAAATATTAGTGTCTTAGAAATAACTTTTAAAAATAACAAATATTTGGGGGAAAGGATACAAAACAAATCTCTGATCTAACGTATCTAGAGACCTGGCTGTGTCAACAGGCAAATTATTTAAATCCTCAGTTTTCTAAGAATTTAAAGATTGGAAGAGGTGATCCTCAGGGTCCCCCCTAGTCTAACACAATCTACTGAACTTGGTGTCAGCATCTGACTCTGTTCCTCTCTAACCTTAAGCAACTCCCTTACGTGCCTTTGCAGTGTAGGCTGCCTAGCTTGGTTGTCTGAGTAATCTGTTGATTAATCAGAGTGAAATTTAATACTTGTCACAGTGAGGGAGGCCACCACCTCAGCACTCTTACTAACATCTCAAAAAGGATAGATCAGGAGTGGATATTTATAACGTTTGGGGTTTAGGTTTAAGTGTTTTCAGTGACTGAGATTGAGCAGAATTCTTGATGTAAGAGTTTAGATCATTTCACAATATATACAAACATCGAATCATTTTGTTGTATACCTGAAGCTAATAGTGTTACACGTCAATTATAGCTCAATTTTAAGGAGGGCACATGATGGGGTGAGCGCCGGGTGTTCAATGCAGCTGATGAATTATTGAAAACTACCTCTGAAACTCATGATGATATGCTGGCAAGTTGAATTTAAATAAATAAATAAATAAATAAATAAATAAATAAATAAATAAATAGTTGAGGACTCTCAGGGATATACAAGTCATAAGCAGCTGTTATGGACAGGTAACCATTACTGTGCTGGGGGGGCAGCCCTGAGGGTGGGGGCACAGTAGAGGGGACACCCCTTTGCCTCCCTGTGCCCCCAGTGTTCTTTCCACCTGATCTGGCTCCACATTTCGATTGTCAGTTGTTCCAAGGGAGTCTGCACATCTGTTTTTTAATTTCCTTCCTGATGCGGGGTGACTTTCTGTTGTCATCTTCACTCTAGACATCTATTCTCTTCTCTCTTGAATTTTTAACCATGTACGTGCATTGCCTTTAAAAATAAATTACAACTAATTTTTAGAAACATCATTTAGGGGCACCTGGTTGGCTCAGTTGGTTAAGTGTCTGCCTTTAGTTCAGGTCATGATCCTAGGGTCCTGGGATCAAGTCCTGCATCCAGCTCCTGCTCAGGAAGGAGCCTGCTTCTCCCTCTGCCCTTCCCCCTGCTTGTGCGCACTCTCGCTTTTCTATCTCTGTCAAATGAATAAATAAAATCTTAAAAAAAAAAAAAAAGAAAACAAAACAAAATTTTAAAAAAGTGTTTAGGATTGATGGACTGAACTGGGCAGGGTCTTGGCCTGAGTCTTGATGAGAACCAATCATTTTTAGGTGATTGGTTTGACCAGTTGAATGACATATTATCTAGACATATATGTCTAGAGACATATTATCTATAGACAGTCCCTCAGTCTATAATTCAGATAAGTGGTTTTTCAGAAACTTCCTAAAGCTAATGATGAGATCACTTATTGGTTAAGAGCCTTAAATTCTTGGACAGGAATTTCCTGGAATGAATAGTAAAGTCATATTGATGGAGGGGTCTGAGTTCTTAGTACTAATTAAGTGGCAGGGCTGCCTGGGGTCTCAGTGCTCAGGGGATCCACATTTCCATTTGAAACAGGATCAACGTTATTCCAGAAAAGAGTATGCCATATACCTTTACTATGAACAGGAAATTCAAGCCGACAAAGGAAAAAGTCAGAAAGAAAGAGGCCTAGAGTCTGAGGTATTTGAATCACTGGAGTCACCAGTGACTTCTATACATAATCATCTTTAATTTGTTCATTTGTGTTCTTCTACATAGCGCTTTTTTTAAAAAATTAATCCGTGCTCTGCAAAACAGAAATGAACTTCTCCATCTATTTGGGAACTCTGATAGAAACAAAAGTGGGGCATTTCGACAGAACTTGAGAATACAGTCACATGCTTGCCTGTAAGGGATTCAGTTGGCACAAATGGGCATCTGTATTGTTTTCTTCAAGACTTATCTGGAGAGGACTGTAAGAAGGAGGATGTTCCACCACCTAAATTGTAAACTCCAGGGTTGCTATTAAATTCACTCTCATTTTGACATGGCCTACACTGTTCAGCTCCACTAAAGAAAGCTTCCTTCAAAAGGCAGTGACCTTTTCACTACATCAGGAAGAATCAAAACAAATAGCAATGTGCTTTCAGCAGCCTCGCTGCCTCTACTGAGATTTCTCCCATTCAGAGCCCTGAAATTCAGCACGAATGCATTATCATTCCTACCAGGCTGAATGCATAGAGAAATGTCAAAATAAAATAATTAAACGTTTTACATTACTTTGGAAAATTCCATCCTTTGCCATCAGTACCTCGCTAGCTAGGAAGTATCTTAATAACCTTTTTGAATGATTGGTCTAGGATGATATTTGCATTCTGATATTTGGATTGGATTCTGATATTTGGATCCATGATGAAATTTTCCTTGCCGCACACTCGTATTAATAATTTTTTAAAGTCTAAGGAATGGTCATTAGTTGACTGCCGCTTACTACAAAGAATTAAATATAATTAATGATATGGGGGGTAGTTTTTCTCTGCAAGAATCATTTTTTATTGATTAGAAATACAATTTGGATACCACTTAAATATAAATAAAATCAGAATGTATTTCTTAAGATACAGATTCCTAAATAGCATTAGCTGGATTTTCTTCCTGAAAGGACTCATTTATCCAAGAAATACTTCTGTAGCATCTTCTATGTGCCAGGCATTTTCTGAGAATCTGAAACACATAGATTATTCCCTCAAGGAGTTCATGTTTGCTCTGAGAACATGCTTATGACACAGTCAGGTGTGAATAATACCTTCAATAATACCTCTAGTTCTCTGAACACAACTGTGACAAGAAAATTCATACCGAGCATAGTCACAGTTCCCTTACTGAGTGACTTTGATAATTAAAATAATTTACCTGAAATGTTTCATAAAACAAAGTGTTTTCTACCTTAAACTTATTTCCATTATGCTATGAAAATGCTTTTCCAACATGAAGATAGGAGTAGGAAAAGGGAGATGGGAAAAGAATGAATAATGAGTATTTATGAAGACCCACGTATGATGCTAAGGTCTTAATGCATATTATCTCAGCCAATCTGTACAACACACCTATGCAGGAAAAAATATTATTATTACCCCCATGGTATGTATGACAAAACTGGGTCTTGGACCAGGTGAGTACTTTTTCCCAAGATCACATACCATAGAAATGGTTTTGGGTCTCAGACATCATCTACAACCTGATTTCCCAATTTGGCAGCCATATTTATGTATCCCCAACAACTTATGCAACTAAGTTCTCCCATCTACTGGAGGGTGACTGTGTGCTCAACACTGGACTCCTTTACCAGCTCTGTCTCACTAGGTCCTCTTAGCAACCCCTGATAGACAGTGATTATTAACTCTGTTTTTGAGATGAAGAAACTTAAGGCTCAGGAAGCTTAGATGAATTACCTAAAGTCACCCTGTCTAGTGAGTCAAGGAGCCAAGGAACCAGGAATCAAACCCTGGTCTGTGTAATTCCAAAACCCGTTTATTAACTATGACTCTATGCTTTCAAATTATAGAGGATCCCTCATTCTTATTGCTTCTCAGGGTACACATACAGATTATGCATCATACAAAGTTGCCAAGTCAAGGGGCAATTAGAAACTGAAATCTAGCCTGTACTTTCCCTGCTAAGACACACCTTCATTGCCAGGCAGTGTCCCTGGCATAGGACTACATCCCTCAAGAGGAAGAGGCATCCTTTTCCAATTTATGCGAAGGTGCTACTAGCATCCTTGCTCTCTGGGGCAGCCTAAATCTTTAGAACCATAACTCTCTCTGGTCTCTTCCTTCTCCCTCCACACCCTCCATAAAAATTCCCATTGTAGAGGGGAGCCAGCTCTGAATTATCTTGGGGGTAATAGAAGTGTCTTCATGGAAGATCTTTTGCTGGACATTTGTCACAACTCAAACCCCAAACCGTGATGGAAAAGCCAGTCAAGAAAGTTCATACCTGGACTGAAATTGTGTGACAATTGGCCTTGACACTGGCCTACAAAGGTCACCTCATTTCTGTTCAGGTCCAGACAGTCATATAGAGTATGTTGTGTCGGTTTAGGAGAAAGTCCTGGGAATGGAAACCCATGATCTTTGAAATACCTGAAGTGCATCTGTGATGTTTTCCATTCTGCTTGGATGGACCAGGAAAAATTGGTCATATCTCAGAATTAGGAGACCTAGCCAAACAGCTAGAGACCAGCATGTTGCAAGACCAAAGGGAGAGGTGTGGGCATGCTCACAGATGTTGGCAAAGGTGAGCCTGATTGACCTGGCAGGTGGAAGTGGTTGGAGCAGGAGTTAAATAAAGATCACTGGGGAGGAGGGGCTTGATCAGGTCCTTGATCAGGGCCCAAGGACCAGCTGGAAGAGAATCTGTACCTGCGATCAGAGGCACCGCCCGCAGAACAGCAATGGCTAGTGTGGCTGAGACAAGCATGGCACTGTCTTCTGTGTGGGTTGTAACCACCTACCTGGAACATGGTGTGCACCTCACTTCAGAGCCCTGTAACTTCTGGGTGGGTGAGGACTTAGCCAGGGGTGCTTTTCCATGGGCTGTAGGCTACAGGAGTTTGTTTTTGCCCTGCGGCCTCTTCCAGGTCCCTTTTGTCCCAGCTCCACCTTCCCAGGGCGCAGGACAGGTGAACTGACACCTGAGCTCTTTCTAGAACATAAACATCTAGGCCACACTCCTCTGGAAGACAGATGAGCCTAATTTTGCAGAGACTAAGGAGATCATGGAGTGTTCTAGAGGAAGGAATTCAAATTAAACCCCCATGATGCTAAGAGGCCACCTGCTCCTGTGCACATCATTAGCTATAGGACAAGGGAAATGTGAGGAAAGGACAAGCAGCTCCTTCATTCCTATTCTGTTCTCTTCTGTCTAGACCCAGAGCTTCCAGTTCTCTGAAGCAGGACCTATTAAATGGAAATCTAAGAGAGCTTAATAATGCACAGCATTAGCATCTTACCCGGGGTGCTCCTTCCCATTTGACAAGCTCTCCTTTTCAAATTCTTGTTTCATCATTTAGCCTCTCAATTCAGCAGCTTTGGAGAAGGTCATCTGAGTTCTCTGCAGCTCCATATTCTGGGCACGACTAGTAAGATGCACTCAGCCCCACCCAGAGGACCTGAGTGCCTTGCAGCCTCTCACAGACCTGCGGATTAGACTTGCCAACTGCTCAGCATTATGTGCTCCAGCTGCGGGAGGGGAGGGGACCCGGAAAGACCCTGTGGATGAGAAGAAGCAGATACCCCTAAAGCTGGGTTTGGGTCAGTCTCCTGACATAGCAGCCATTTTTCATGACAAGCATTTGGCAAGAATAACCTGAAGTCTTCAAAAAACAGAGTATCGGGTGTTAATATACTCAACATTAATAAAATAACTATTAACATCTGATTTATTAAAGATATTTGTTAACATGTATCATGTATTTATAGATGGTAATATATTGAATACTAATTATTAATATTGAGTATATTACCATCTAAACATTAAATATTGATCAAATATGTAATCAAATATTAGATATCATAAATATTTATCTGTGATTCTATTTAGGCTGCCTAGTTTTTGGTTTCTCTTATTCATAACATTTAAAAACTCTTATAGATTAATTGAAAGACATTTGCAGAAACAGACTAAGTAAATATATGGAAAGTAAGTGTATTCAGAGAGCAGTAAGAATATCTGTGGATGTAAGCATTTGTATAAAACGTAAAAGGTGAACATTTCAAAGAGGCAAAATGTAACTTAATTTAAGCAAAATAATATATATCTTTTGCTTTTTTAAAACCAAACTTTCTTTCCTTGAACTTTTCTTAAATTTTTTTATTGAGATGCAATTTACATATAGCATTATATTGATTTCAGGTATACAACATAATTCAAGGGAATTTGTGCATATTGTGAACTGATCATTAAACTTACACCTAGTTAACATCTGTCACCACACATAGTAAAATAATATATCTAAAGATGTTTTCCTAAGTATTTCCGGATTTGCGGTAATCAAAATGTTGTATTACATTGAGATTGTACATGATTTGTACATTATTACAAAGTGACTGTAATAGTGCTACGAATCAGGAGAGCTACTATTAATTTTGCCTAACAGATGCAGCAATATATTTGAACAGGATTTTTCTTTTACTATTTTATCGTTGGAGCATAAGGTAATAAGTAGTATAAGAAAATCCGTATCTGTATAAAAATTGGTTCATATGGTTTATGCAACATCTGCAAAATTTCACTTTTGTTATAATAAATAGTTCAATCTTTGCACTGTAATTTATGTTTTTCTGAGTCAGATGGAGCATTACTAAATTTTAAATCCCAAATGTGGTGTGCAGTTTCAGACATTCTATTTCCTGAATTATAATAGATGTACTAAAGGCAGAGATTTCCCATGAGCTGATTTCCTTTTTTATTTATCTTACCTATTTATGATATAATACATTAAGGCTTCCTTTATGTTTCAATCTACAATGAGGTTCTGGTTGCCCGTGTATTTACATGTGTATTTATGACAACATTTTGATGAATAGCGCAAGATTGAAAAGAATAAATCGGATGTCGCTTAATAGTAAAGAGCTATATCCATTTACTCAGGACTGGGTTGATTCACAAAGGAGTTGGGTATTCACTACGATAAAAATGCAGCTTTTTCCTCATCTCAGCAAGAGGCCATTACAGAGGAGCTCACCTATTAGCATCTGCTGTTGTCTCCCCTTTGGAGGATCTCATTGTCACTTTCCTGGAGTCAGGTAAGAGCCCTGCCTTCCCAGGAAATACTCATTACCCACCCATTCCCTTACACCGTTCTACAGCCATAGTTTCATGTAATTACCACCGAAGGACTATTTTCCTGTTTTCTGTTGGTGTGATTACATTATATTAACCAACATTCAATAATACTTTGCAATGTGTAACCTTGTGGAGCTCAAGATTTGAGTAAAATTCCTCAAATTTAACGCTCTGCAAAGTCACATTGAAGTTCCTTTAGACGGTAATTATGTTTAATACCAGATGGTTTCATGCAATCTAACTTTTCTATAATGAATGAAAATAATTTGAAGACTCATAGGCCTCTCTTTCATTACAGAATGTACAGGCTTTTCCCACACCCTTGTTCTGGAACATTAAGAAAGAAGATATGGAGAGAGTGAAAGAAGAAAGAAACCGAGGACCCCCTGCTACTATTTCTATAAACAACTAGTGGTGTTTAAAGGCTAATAAAGCTCCAAAGATCTCTCTTATAACCATAATCTTTGGGCCAATTTTAAAATATTTTAGATGGAGGAATGTCAAGAAAAATAGAGACAATTTCTTAAGACCTGATTCTCTTCCCTCAACCTCCATAAAAGATTATATATATATATATATATATGGCTGTCATATAAGGGGCAATTGAAATTCCACAGCACAAAGGCAATGCAGAGAGAAGGAGAAGAAAAAAAAAGAATCAATCTTTCATATGTTTTTTTCAAAGGCTTGGCAAGAAACCAGGGGTAATATTTTTGCAACTGGGAATGTGTGTTTGCTGAAGAATATTCCCACATTTGAATCATCATCAGGGGTCCTAGTCTTGTTTTACTTTCAAAGGTAGAGAGGGCATAACATTAACCCCAACTGGGAAAAGGAAAGTGCCTCACTGTAATTCCCCTCCAGGGAGCAGGAATAAAGGGATTACATATGCCTGCATAATGGAGAATTTCCTCACTCAGACAAGACAAAAGACTTCATTATTTTTCACCAGACACTTGAAGCCTTGTGCCTCTCAGTTCAAGAAGACAAGCAGGCAGAGCAATTTTCTCTACTAAACCACTAGGTGGAGTTTCTAAAAAAACTGGCCTTCTAGTACTTGCCATTAACAAGAGATATGGAAAAGACATTGTTAAAACCTTAACATCAGGACTCTCTGGTCTGGCCCCTAAGAAAAGCCAGACTGTGCCTGAAGTTCATAGTGTGTGTTTTCAATATTAGCAGCTTCACTTTTTCTCTAGGCAGCAAATAAATGAATGTTTTAATGTTTTCGTCCTGCAAATGTATTCGTCTTCAGGTGAGATCAAAAAGCATCTACATTCTAATAAAAAAAATTTCAAGTGGCAAAATATAACATTGAATATCCAAATACTCTTCCTTCTGACTAGGTCTGTCACTGAGTAACTTTCATGAAATGTACACCTCACTTCTTATTGGTATATTAGTAAAAGCCTCAAATTCCTTACTTACTATTTCAGCGCAGTAGTAGATTCCTATAAGGCACCATATATAAAGACCATGTTCCTTCCAAGTGACAGGTCAGATCCCCCATTTAAGAAATTTAAATGAATTCAGCTCTGCTTCATATCGACTTGCAGGTTTCCCTTTATAGCTTAACATAGTATATAGATAAAGATTTGTACATTTTCGGTTTGCAAGAAGCAATGTCTGATTTTTTATTACTGTCTCATCTCCTATAGGTGTGCAGCCCACTTTTTGAGTGGCATAGCATAGTGTTCTAACTGGAGATAAAATTAAGATCAACGTCCCCTTTAAAAAACATATTTCAGGGGCACCTGGATGGCTCAGTGGTTGAGAGTCTGCCTTTGACTCAGGTCCTGATCCCAGGATCCTAGGATCCAGTCCCACATCAGGCTCCCTGCAGGGAGCCTGCTTCTTCTCCCCCTGCCTGTGTCTCTGCCTATCTCTGTGTCTCTCGTGAATAAATAAATAAAATCTTTTAAAATGTTTTAATTTTTAAAAAGCATATTTTGAACACATGCTATTTCCGCACTTCATAAGCCTTAAGTGATCAAAAGAGACATTAAAATATTTGATCTTGGGCAGCCCCAGTGATTCAGTGGCTTAGCGTTGCTTTCAGCCCAGGATGTGATCCTGGAGTCCCAGGATCAAGTCCCACGTCGGGCTCCCTGCGTGGAGCCTGCTTCTCCCTCTGCCTGTGTCTCTGCCTCTCTCTCACTCTGTGTCTGTCATGAATAAATAAATAAAATATTTTTTAAAAAATAAAATATTTGATCTTCACAAAATTTCAAGGTTTACTGGTTTCACAAAATTTATTGAGCACCTACTGTGTGCAAGGTGAAGTAATAATTGAGCAATGAGTAAGTCAAGCCCTGCTCTCCTGGAGCTCTTTGGAGAGAGACACCTATAAGGAACCAAAAGACCAAGGAGAGTGACACAGTGGGAGTGCTGTCACCCTCTTTGGTCTTTTACCCTAACGATGAAAGATGAGGTGGACCCTACAGGACTTTGATGCCGTGCTGAGCTTCTAGTCTTAATCTTTCTCTGAGGAGCAATAAGATGTTGAAGATTTTAAGACAGCAATGATAACGGTATTAGTTATCATCACTCTTAAATTGCCCGGTAACAAGTTACTCCAAAGCTTGGTGATTGAAACAATGCAGATTAATCTCAGAGTCTCAGTCGGGGACCTGGGTGTGGCTTGGCTGGGTCTCTCCCTGGGCTGCAGGCATTTTGACTTACTCGGGAGGAACCCCCTACCTACATCACTGTCCTGGTCTTAATAAGATTTAGCTCCCCGTGAGCGGTTAGATTAATGCTTCCATTCCTTCCTCATGCACTGTTAGCAGAAGTCCACCCTTGTCATTCCTTAAAGAGTGGATCTCTTCATTCCACAGAGAGTCCCCCACCCTCTGTAGAATGTTTTAATACCAACTGTGACATGGGACAACATGGCAGCTTGTTTCGGAGGAACCAGCAAGTGAGGAAGATGGAATGCATTTGTTTTGTGATCTATCCCATCCCATTTATCTACCTTATATTTGTTAAGAGCACGTCATTAAGTCCTGCACACATTCTTGGGTTATGCCAAACCATGAAAACCAGGAGGCAGGATCATTGGGGGCCATCTTAGAAACACCTGCACGGTAGCATTGCAGGAGTTCATTTCAGAGATCACTTTGCTGGGGATAATAACGTACCACGTTTATTGAGAGTGGCTACATGGAGACAGGTTAAGAGATGGCAGCTGTAGTCCATGGCATATATCGCTGTTGATCAGGTTCAGAACAGAGAAGACTTACCTTCCTACATGACCTTGTGTCACAGTTGCTCTTCTGTCTTCCACCCTCTGTAGAATGTTTTATTACCAACCATGGTATGGGACAAGATAGAAAAGTAAATAATAGCAACTAAAATGTAAACGGTGTTTCCAAAGACTGGCACATTCATAATCATAGTTGATCTTCCCTACTCCCTATGAAGTTGGTGGAAAAGGTGCTATCGTTACCCATTTTACATATGGGACACAGAGGCTCAGGGAATGCTCGTCACCTGCCGGAGGTCCCACAACCAAGCAAAAGCTGAGGTTGGAATTGCATGATTCTGAACCTCGTGTGTTCTCAAACTGACTTCACCTTAGGCATCCAGTTGAAGGCAGAACTTTGTATCTGAGCTATGCTGCTGGGTATGAAAGTACTAACCTAATGTGCTGTTTGAACTTTGAGACTAGCAAGTTCCAGATCCAGCCCCATACCTCCCTCAGCCTCCTATGTTGTCCGTCTCCTTCTTCCTCTCCACCTAGCACCTACTCCTCCTGGCCATCGCTCTACCTGGGAGTATGCCAGGAGCTGCACTTCCTGGGAACACAAGGATGAGCAATTACATGGTGCCTAAAGAACTTGCCATCTAATGAGGCGGGTGACCAATGATGACAAAATGCCATAAGCATTGAACAACTTTGGCTCCATGCTGTAGGAACATGGGACATAAAACATTTGTCTGTGCTTTCACGTAGGTGAATATTCATTTCTCACTTTATTTTACTTCTCCGAACCCATTTGTGTCAAAGTGTGTAATTCTGTTATACATGTTGGAAATACTAGTTCACGGTTCACAGTTTGGATTACAATATATACTTGTATATAATAAAATTATATTTCCTTTTAAAAATAATAGAGCAGGGGCAGCCTGGGTGGCTCAGTGGTTTAGTGCCACCTTCGGCCCAGGGCGTGATCCTGGAGACCTGGGATCGAGTTCCACATCGGGCTCCCTGCATGGAGCTTGCTTCTCCCTCTGCCTGTGTCTCTGCCTCTCTCTCTGTGTCTCTCATGAATAAATAAATAAAATCTTTAAAAATAAATAAATAAACAAGCAAGCAAGCAAGCAAATGTTTACCATACTTTCATGTGAGCCTTGGCACATTGTATTAGAGAATATGTGACCTCTTCATGGAATCCAGTTGTGCCTGATTGAAGTGAATAATTTTCTACCAAGCCTGTTATTTTCCAAAGTAGCAAAATATTTTATATTATCAAAGAATGTGACAATGGCTTCTGTATAAGGCTGTTTTATTTATTCAGAAATGTCCTAATGTGGCCTTCTTTCTATACCTGCTTCATGTCCAGGTATCCTCAGGGCAGAAGTATTTTGCAGCTTCCTTCCCTTGCTCCCTGCATCCCCCCTCCCACCCCAGATTTATGTCCTTCCATTGAGTTCCTGCCTTTATCCAAAGGAAACTCATAGTTCTTTTGTATAATGTAATTAGGTTTTTCCCATAGGTTTTTTTTTTTTAAGATTCTATTTATTTATTCATGAGAGACACAGAAAGAGAGGCAGAGACCTAGGCTGAGGGAGAAGCAGGCTCCTCATAGGAACCCCAATGCGGGACTCAATCCCAGGACCCCGGGATCATGCCCTGAGCCAAAGGCAGACGCTCAACCACCCAGGTATCCTGCCATAGGTATCCTGCCCATAGGTTTTTTCAGACAGATTTATGTATCTGTAGAAAAGATGTTTCTCTTATACCATTACCTGTTGTTTTTGTGTGAAAACTATTATAGATAAATAGCTAGTTATTAACCATAATAGATACAGTGCCTAGAAGAGAATTTTGAGTTTTAATTTTAGTAAGATCCACCACTGTCCTCAGTAGGGGAAATAAAGCCTGCAGGAGCCTTCAAATGAGCTGCCCTTCATGTGCCCCCCACCCACCCCAATCTCTGCAAATTGCCTTCACCCAAATGTTTATTTAGCAATTTGCTAGATGAATGTTGCCCCTAGTTTTCAGCTAAGAAACTCTAGCACATACCTAGAGAATTTCCTACTTCAAAAACCATTGGACACTCAAAGGAAAGAGTGAGATATCAGAGCATTTGGTCTAAGAAGAGACTCAGCAAGAGTTGAGCTGCTAAATGAAGATGGAGATAGTTGTTGACCATTGTTCTAGAACAGATATAAGAGCAGCACTGGGGTGTGGGGCTGGCATAGGAGCTTAGAGACATCACACCGAGCCTGAGGCCAAAGGTGACCTCATGGCACTGAGGGAAGGGGCCACATCTGCCTGACTTCACTTTGCTCAGGTTATGTGGGTATCTTTGGAATTCCACGGAAAGAGGTGGTGGGTAAGCAGCCTCTGCTCAGAGAACACAGGCTCTGGCAGGTCCCCTCAGTAAGGAGTTGAAGACCACTAAGATGTATGCTTGGCTGGAGCAGAACTCTGAAGTCATTTGTTACATGATTTAACTTTTTCTCATCATTCTCTGATTTGAAATTTTACTAGCACTGTTATATCCACAGGAGAAAGTGATAGGAAAAGGAAATGAAAGCCAGTGCTTTTGGGATGCCTAGGTGGCTCAGTGGTTGAGTGCCTGCCTTTGGCTCAGGTCTTGATCCCAGGGTCCTGGGATCGAGTCCTGCATCAGGCTCCTGCCAGAGTCTGCTTCTCCCTCTGCCGATGTCTCTGCCTCTCTCTGTGTGTCTCGTGAATAAATAAATAAATAATCTTTTAAAAAAATAAAGCCAATGGTTTTATATATTATGCACATAGGAGTGGCCATCTCAGTCTGATTAAACACATTTTCTGATTGCAGGGTAGAGCTAAAAACCCTATCACCCTGCCTTCTCATACAGAGAACAAAGATTCATATGTCCCATGTATAGCTGAAACTCCAGCTCCTTTTACTGTTATGTTCTGAATTTTCTAGACCCCAACGGGAAAGAAAGGGCTGATCTTGAGCCAAAGAGGAAAAAGGGTTGCGTTCTCACCACACTTCAGCCATGTTGATGGTGGAGGTGATTAGAAGAGATGCCACAGGATGTGGAGTCTTACCAATAGTGGATCTGCCTCCACCCACCTTGGAGACCTTCCCTGTTCAGCCAGAGGAGGGAGTCTCAACAGGATCCGCAGAGCCACCCCAGTGGGTGTGGGTGTGTTAAAATGACTTGGCTGCTGGGACATCCATGAGGTTCTGCAATCCATAGATGCAGTCCTGACTCTTCCCCAGCAAGAATGGTGGGGCATGCTCAGCATGAGCTCTCAGGCAACTTCCAACAGACCTTTATCACAGGCAGCTCAAAGTCAGTGATATTCTTCCATTTCAAACAGAGCAGGGACAGCCAGCTCAAAAAGATGTACTGTAATTGATTTGTATGTGTTTTGTATGTAAGGCCTAGGGGCTCAACTACTTTGGGGGGAGTCTTGTGACAAAAAATAAAGGTTACTAAGAGAGTGGCCAAAGGTTAAGCCTTGACGTTTACACAAATGGCAGAGATCTCTCCATCTGTGCCAGGATAACACTGTTCTCCAAATAGGTGTTCTCCAAGGATGCCTGGTTGGCTCAGTGATTAAGCATCTGCCTTTGGCTCAAGTCATGAGCCTGGGGTCCTGAGGTCAAGTCTTGCATAAAGCTCCCCATGGGGTGCCTGCTTCTCCCTCTGCCTATGTCTCTGCCTCTCTGTGTGTCTCTCATGAATAAATCAATAAAATCCTAAACACACACACACACACAAATAGATGTTCTCCGGATGCTTCGTGATTTGCAGTCCTTGGTCTAAAGAACAATTCTTAATATACATACATCGTACATGATCGTGCTAAACCTTTGTGAACTCAGCCTAACTTATAAATGTGTCTTCCTGTGGGATGCCATTCTAGTCCTGGAAATAATATCATGCCATGAATCCTTGGTATTTCATAAAATTTTGACTTTGGATTTCATCTCGAAATGATCCATGGTGCTTATTAAACTAAGAAGAGTGATTTGGGGAACGAGGGATTGCTTCCTGTAATACATTTACATTCATTGAATTTGCATGATTTACATAGGTACCGTAATTATCTTCATTGGCATCAAAAGCATTTTTAACTACTTGAATATACAGGTGATATCATAAGAACTGCTTCAAAGTATGCTAAATAGATGTGGATCTCTTTTTTAAGATCTTAACTCCAAGACAGACAGTGAAATCTAATTCAAAGCCAGTCTAGAGATGTGTTTTAGGAAACATAAGTATGAAAGATCTATCTAAGGCAATGACAGAAGTCATGTGTTCTGAACAAATCATTGATTCATTGAACAAATACAGCATCATAGGATTTGCATATTGTAAAATCATTGCATTTTAAGTCTGTGAGTTTTCCTTGAGATCAAGGTCTTGTCCTCACTTTACCAATAAGAAAACTGAGCCCAAAGGCCCCTCACCTAGTCTGTGACAGTGTCGCCTGTGGAACACAGATCTCTGGGCCTCTGTATTATTTTCTTTCCACTTGACTACTACATCAAGGGAATTGCTGTCATTTCCAGTTGGAGAGAGCTTTCTGGAAGAGGAGTTTTGTTTTCTCTTCCAATCATTCACACCCCAGGTGTTGAGTCACCCAATTATCTTCCCTCATTAGCAAATCTGAAACTATAGCAGCCCACATATGGTTTCAAGTGGGCACGTTTTAAAAAGTCTTCAGAGTTTTGTGGTTGCAAAAAAAGTGGTAACTGGTTACCTGTAATCCACAGGCTTCGGACTGAGGTTCCTCTAGTTATTAATCTCAGCTTTAATTACTTCTCTTTACACGTTTTGCTCCTAGTTTTATGTTCTCCTATTTGCCTGGAGTTCCGCAAAATCTCTTTGGAACATATACTCTATCATCCCAGAGGCCTGGGTAGACAAATCCTTCCCCAAAGGGCTGTTCTTAGAAACCTCCTCGTCTAAATTCAAAACGAACATCATACTTACCTAGGGTTAGGCTAGCCCTACTGCTTGCAGAATCCTGATGGGAGCTCTCTCCTTGGGTGGGGGCAAGCAAGTCGTGGCAGGCAGGAGCTTTCCGTTTATTTTCCAGCACTGCCCGTAGCTGTGACAGTTCTGCTTTGTAAGTGTTCTTGACACAGAGCCTCAAGCCCATTTTCCTTTATGGTTATGTGTCATTTGCTGTGTTTTGCCCTATCATTGCTGTTTCCTTAAAAATAATAAGAATAATGAGCAGTTGTGTATTATTCATCCCAAGTGTACCGATCAGGCATTTATCTCGGGCTCCTTTTTTTTCCTAGAGCTTGCACTCGACAGCGCATGCTGAGCGGATCATTTGAGGGGCAGCCAGCAAAGGAAAGGTCAATTCTCAGTGTGCAGCATCATATCCGCCAGGAGCGCAGGTAAATACACCAGGAGACAAAGCTGCAGAGAAACCAAGGAAAGGAGATTTACAGGAAATGCTCTCCGTGCACAGCCCCAGTTAGCAGACAGGGGTGTGTGAGGAACTTTGTTCTATTTGCTGATGGCAATGATAACAAAACTCACAATCAGAGTCAAAGATTCAAAAATTCTTTCAAAAACTTCTTCCTTGGTGATGACCAAATTGTTTTAAAATCAGAAAGGAAAATTCTGAAATTTGTTAGGTGAGAACAAAGACATTTGAATACATGAAAGCTTTCACTATGAAAAGAAATAATAAGCATTTGAGACGGCATCAGAAAAGTTACTTTATTTTGGACTTATAATGGTCATTGCTTAAAAGTTAAGATTTGGTCTTGGAAAAAAAAAAGACTTGGTCTTGGATGTAATGAGCAGTTGGTTGTGGTTGTTTTAGGTCACTGAGACATGGATCCAACAGCCAGAGGATCAGCAGGGGCAAATCTCTTGAAACCCTGACTCAAGACGTAAGTTCTAAGCAATGCTTTGGATTTGGGAAACATTATGAAAATGCATTTATATAGCTGCTTAGACTATTCTACAGCATGGGTCCTTCTGTAACATTGTCCTGTCTCCATAAGACTTTATACCAGAGGGAATCAGGAAACTCCGGAAGCAAATTAGATGGCCAGTACAGAAGAGTGATCATTAACCTTTCAAAAATCCAGATATTCCACAAAGCACATGTCTTCATTAAGATAGCAACAAAAAAGTGATATGTCATTTGCCTTTGATTGATGTTCAAGATATTTAAAGCATTTTATAGAATTGATTTGTATCATTAACTTTAAGCCTTTATTAATTTCCAAATATTCTAGAATCTAGATCCAGTAGATCTAGATAACTTTAAGGCTTTACATACTAGGAAATAAAATCCTATTTCTAGAAGAATTTTTCCATCAAAGACTGCATACTATTTCCCAAGAATTTCTTTGCTTTTAGACTCCAGGTCATTCATTGATTTATTAACTGACTCAAAAAATATTTACCAAGTGTTTATTATGTTCCAGGCCCTGTTCTAAGTGATGAGGAGCAGTAGGGAAACAAGACAAAAACTCTGCCTTCCAGGAACTTAGATGTTAGTAAAAGAGATCAAAGACTAAGCAAGGAAACAAATATATAATCATTTCTGGAAGTGTTTTTTTACTTATTCTACATCATGTGTCCATTGCTGTGACAGTTTTGCTCTGCATTATAAAGAAAACAAAAATGATGTTAAGAAATCAAAGATGTAGATTTGGAGGCAGGAAGTGTTTGAGAAGATAGTGTTCACACATCTGTATTAGACCATAGACTCAAACGAAGAGAAGAAACAAGCCACCTGAGAACCCAGGGAAACCCATGGAGGCAGAAGTCTAGCCTCTGAGTTAGACTCACCAGCAGCTGTGTCATGCTGAGGTATCTAAGAGACTTACAAAGTGCATATTAAATAATTAACATTAGTGACACCCTCATTAAAATAGAGGTCTTCAGTTAAGTCTGGCTAAATTCATTAAGAAAACAGAGTCTCGAATGTTCAGAGCCAAGGATGGCGTTTGAGAAATGAGGCCTAGCAAAAGAAAAGTAGCAAGCCTTAGGGTTTTGGGGTTTTTGTTTGTCTTTTTCACTACTTTTTCCTCATATTTCTTAAGAGTTTCTGGAGTTGCCAGAATAATCCAACTGCTTTCAGTCTGTAGAAACTGCTATCTTAGAGTAAACTATCCTAAGTGTTCCAGGCACAACTGACAACAGAAGAAGTTGGTGATGAGAACACCTGATACCATCATTACCCATTTTACTGGGTTCTCATTGGTGCACACATCTGTTAGTGCCATGATTTTTAAGCCAGAGGTCTGTCTGATATGATCTACCACATGGTCTACGTGGAATTGTGATCAGTACATATGGCCTAAGTACGTATAATCTGGGGGCCAGGCATGTTGTGTGGAGAAAATTTCTAGAAGCAAATTCAGAGAGGCAACACTAGTTCAAAGCACTTTCCTTCAGTGTGATTGGCTAGGAACACATAGCCTACTTAAGAACCAAATTAGAACATGGCTTTGAAAATATGTGTTTAAATATACACAACAAAAGGCCTTACCTGAATAGTCTCAATTCCAGAGGCTTAGTTCTTCTTCAAAGACTTTTTTTTTTAATTATTTGACACACACAGAGAGAGAGAGAGAGCACAGTCAACCGGAGCAGCAGGCAGAGGAAGAGGGAGAAGCAGGCTCCCCGCCGAGCAGGGAGCCCAATGCAGGGCTCGATTCCAGGACCGTGGGATCATGACCTGAGCCAAAGGCATATATTTAACTGACTGAGCCACCCAGGCTCCCCCAAAGATTTTTTTACTCTATTTATTACACAGACATATAATAAATGTGTGATTGAGGTGTGCTATCTTCTCCATAGCAAAAGGTGATGAGGCTCTGCTAATCTAAGAAATCACTCCTGATGTCTTTTTCTCCATAACAGAAGCAATCTAAAATAAAGAGTTTCATCTGTCTCACTCCAATGACAGAAGATACAGATAATGAAATCAAAAGAATCCTTGATAATATCTATCAGGTTATTTGAGCAACAGCTGTCCATGTCCCATGGAGTGAAAACCAGAGTCGGAGTCGTGCATCATCAGACCCCTCCCATGCCTCTGGCCTCCATGTCTACTGGTGCTTGCCCTCTTGACTCCACCCACAGGGCATCTTGGCTGTTCCAGGTGCACGCAGCTGTTCCCTGCACATGAGGACTTCCCTTCCTCTGGAAAAGCACATTTCTGCAGATACCTAGCGGCCTGCAGATCCTTCTCATCTTTGCTCAAATAACAGCTTCTTATTGAGGCCTGCTGTGACCAGTCTGTTCAAACTTGGAGCCTTCTAGCACTCTCTATCCACTTTGTTGATAACATAGCACTGAATATCTTCTAACAGCATCCCATATTATGATTGAATTTTTATCTGTCTCTCCTGACTAGGATGTCAGCCCCACAAGAGCGGGATTTCATCCTCTATTTTTGCTTTTTTGCCATATCCCCAGCACTGCAAAAGTGCCTGGCACATAATAGGTCCTCAACAAATTAAAAAAAAAAATACCCTATACAAGGAAAAAAAATGCCCTTGCTAAGATGAATGTGGCCATTTAAAATATATGTTAAAATAAAGATATTAACTTCAGTTTTTTTAAAAATGATCTTTCTGGGCCTTCAAAAAAGTCTTCCTTTTATTGTATTTCTAGCACTCCAATACAGTGAGATACAGAAATGCACAGAGAGAAGACAGTGAAATCAAGATGATCCAGGAAAAAAAGGAGCAAGCAGAAATGAAAAGGTACGGAGTGCTACAGTTTCTGGGCCCTCGTGCTGGAATGACAGCCTTTCCCTCAGCATTACTGTACATAAATTTCCACTTCCAGGAAAGTGCAGGAAGAGGAGCTGAGAGAGAATCACCCATACTTCGACAAGCCACTGTTCATAGTTGGACGGGAGCACAGGTTCAGAAACTTCTGCCGGGTGGTGGTCCGGGCACGCTTCAATGCGTAAGTACACTCCATTTCAGCCAGGTGTTTGGCCTGAGTCGTACAAACAGCAGGAGAGGTTGTCATAGGAGGGAGAAGGAGCATGTAATCCTAATGGGGTCACAAAATAAACCGTGGGCTAATTAATCATGCTGCTCCTCTTTGCCGAGTGGCCGACCAGGTGGAAAACAAACAAAGGTTGCAAGTCGTTAACATTTATATAAAACTCACGTTTATGAACCACTGAACAGCCACCTTTACGTGCTCATTATAACAGTCACCAAATACATTTCTGTCAGTGTTACTAACTCCACGTTTTGTTTTGGAAATACTGAACCAAGCATAGACTGAATGACATAGGGAAGGTCATTGCCTACATCTTCTTGAGTTTCTTTGTGGCTAAAATACCCTAATTGGTTTATTCTAGAATAATGGAAAATAAAAATAAAGTTGACTAGTGCTTCCATTACTATTATGAGAATAAACCCACTGGCCAGTGTCTCTTCCCTACCCATGTGGAAGACATGTGTAAGAGGCAGGCAGTCTGGTCGACCAGGAGGATGCAGCATTTGTGATGACCCAAGTCAATTTTAGAAGGCAACCAGTGGATAAAATGGAGTTTTTGTGCTGCATAACTTTAGTAAACATCCTGAAGACCTTAAGAGTCCTGGAGGAAGTGTGAAAGCTTTCCATCTAAGCAATTGGATCTTCCTCGATGCTGTTATTAGTAGCATATGATCATCACTATGTGTTTTGGACTGAACTATGTGTGTCCCCCTGCCCAAAAAAAATCGTATGTTGAAGCCTTAACCCCTAGTACCTCAGAATGTGACTTTATTTGGAAATATCCTCTTTCAAGAGTTAATTAAATTAAGATGAGGTGATTGAGGTGTGCCCTAATCCACTACTATCCTTAGGACTACTGTCCTAAGAAGAGGAGGACATGTGGACACAGACACCTATAGAGGGCAGACAGTGTGAAGACATAGGGAGAAGACGGCCATCTACAAACCAAGGAGGGAGACCTAGAATAGATCCTTCCTTCACGGCCCCCAGAAGGAACCAACCCTGCCCACACCTTCATCTCGGACTTCTCCCTCCAGGACTCAGAGAAAATGTTTCTGATGTTTAAGCTCCTTGGTCTATGCTACTTTGTTACGATAGCATGGTAATATTCAGGGTTGGAGGACACCTGGCAAACTATTTGGTGTCATTTGTATGTCCTCCCCCTCTGCTCTCAACCCCCAACAAAGGAGAACATTTAAATTAGCAGAGGTTAAGGGCCTGGCTCTGCTCAGAGACCCCAACTAGTGCATGGCTCTCTCTGACTGGCAGTCTAGTGTTCTCTCAGCCGTTCTGGAAAGACCCTCCCAATTTAAGGCACCTGAGTCCTAATGATTAAAAACCTCCCTGAGTTTTCACAAAGTGAAAGAAAGAAGCAGGTAGTTTAGAGTTTATTTGATCAATTCCCCAAGTGAGTGTTTCATGTGGATTTATCCTGTTGGCTGCCTCCATGCTAACATCTAATTGCTAATTCTCCACCTCATTTAGTGTGGACTTAGCCTCCTTTTGTCAGCTCTGCAGCTGATGTGGATAGAGGAAGACTTTACTGTAATTGGGAACACACACACATCCAGACCATCAGGAGCTTCACTGAAGCTTGGGCACCGGCTTCCTGAAAGCAAAACTTACAATGTGGGCAGGAGGACAAGAAATTCTATATAAATCACTCAAGATCATGGTTCAACACAGGGGAAAGAGCTCCATCTAATTTCTGGAAATTTAACTGAATAATCATGAGGGAAATTCTTTTTTTTTAAATAAATTTATTTTTTATTGGTGTTCAATTTGCCAACATACAGAATAACACCCAGTGCTCATCCCATCAAGTGCCCCCCTCAATGCCCGTCACCCATTCACCCCAACCCCCCGCCCTCCTCCCCTTCCAACACCCCTAGTTCGTTTCCCAGAGTTAGGAGTCTTCATGTTCTGTCTCCCTTTCTGATATTTCCCAAACATTTCTTCTCCCTTCCCTTATTTCCCTTTCACTACTATCTATATTCCCCAAATGAATGAGACCATATAATGTTTGTCCTTCTCCGATTGACTCATTTCACTCACCATAATACCCTCCAGTTCCATCCACGTCAAAGCAAATGGTGGGTATTTGTCGTTTCTAATGGCTGAGGAATATTCCATTGTATACATAAACCACATCTTCTTTATCCATTCCTCTTTCGATGGACACCGAGGCTCCTTCCACAGTTTGGCTACTGTGGCCATTGCTGCTATAAACATTGGGGTGCAGGTGTCCCGGCGTTTCATTGCATCTGTATCTTTGGGGTAAATCCCCAACAGTGCAATTGCTGGGTCGTAGGGCAGGTCTATTTTTAACTCTTTGAGGAACCTCCACACAGTTTCCAGAGTGGCTGCACCTGTTCACACTCCCACCAACAGTGCAGGAGGGTTCCCTTTTCTCCGCATCCTCTCCAACATTTGTGGTTTCCTGCCTTGTTAATTTGCCCCATTCTCACTGGTGTGAGGTGGGATCTCATTGTGGTTTTGATTTGTATTTCCCTGATGGCAAGTGATGCAGAGCATTTTCTCATGTGCTTGTTGGCCATGTCTATGTCTTCCTCCGTGAGATTTCTCTTCATGTCTTTTGCCCGTTTCATGATTGGATTGTTTGTTTCTTTGCTGTTGAGTTTACTAAGTTCTTTATAGATCTTGGAAACTAGCCCTTTATCTGATATGTCATTTGCAAATATCTTCTCCCATTCTGTAGGTTGTCTTTTAGTTTTGTTGACTGTATCCTTTGCTGTGCAAAAGCTTCTTATCTTGATGAAGTCCCAATAGTTCATTTTTGCTTTTGTTTCTTTTGCCTTCGTGGATGTATCTTGCAAGAAGTTACTGTGGCGAGTTCAAAAAGGGTGTTGCCTGTGTTCTTCTCTAGGATTTTGATGGAATCTTGTCTCACATTTAGATCTTTCATCCATTTTGAGTTTCTTTGTGTATGGTGAAAGAGAGTGGTCTAGTTTCATTCTTCTGCATGTGGATGTCCAATTTTCCCAGCACCATTTATTGAAGAGACTGTCTTTCTTCCAATGGATAGTCTTTCCTCCTTTATCGAATATTAGTTGACCATAAAGTTCAGAGTCCACTTCTGGGTTCTCTCTTCTGTTCCATTGATCTATGTGTCTGGTTTTGTACCAGTACCACACTGTCTTGATGACCACAGCTTTGTAGTCCAACCTGAAATCTGGCATTGTGATGCCCCCAGCTATGGTTTTCTTTTTTAAAACTCCCCTGGCTATTCGGGGTCTTTTCTGAGGGAAATTCTTGAACTGCTAGGGCAGGGTCTTTAACTGAGTGTTTTTAAATGGGAGTCTGAATTTTGTCACATGCATGTCAAAAATTGTTGAATGGAGTCATGTATTCTAAAATCAAGGATTTTGAGAAATTTTAAACTTTACTTTCACAAACATCAGCCGCAACCTCTTTGGATTTTTCTGTCACCTAATGTTCTCTGCCTTTGAAAGTCACACAGTTCCTGGAAATGTAATTTTATAGAGGATATAAAAGAGATTTTAGGTAGATAAGATGTTTATAAATCCCATGCTGCCAAGTGATAACACGCTTGCTATGTTGCAGAATTTTGTGTTTGTTCTCTCTTCCAGATCTAAAACAGATCCCGTCACAGGAGCTGTGAAAAATACAAAGTACCATCAACTTTAGTAAGCATTACAAAGTCCGTTTTCCATGCACATTTGAAATCTCCATGTACTGCTTTATGCTGCATAAAAATGTAAAGATTCTCTTTATTTTCTTGCCATATCATGCTATGAAATAGACAATTGGGGATTAAAAAAAATGCCAGTCACATTTCTAGAATCACAGAAGGGTCATCTCTGACATGCACGGCCTTCCCTGGAGCCTTCGTTTCTCAATCTTGTTTGGTCTCTGGCAGTGATTTGCTGGGCTTGGTGACTTACCTGGACTGGGTCATGATCATCGTAACCATCTGTTCCTGCATTTCCATGATGTTTGAGTCCCCCTTTCGAAGAGTCATGCACGCCCCAACTTTGCAGGTATGGCTGCCAAATCTCAGCCCACAGCTCAGCAGAAAACACTGGGCTGCAGTTTGTCCCTTCTTGGTGACCCAACTGCCTCTTGCCCATTTCAGATTGCCGAGTACGTGTTTGTGATATTCATGAGCATCGAGCTTAATCTGAAGATTATGGCAGATGGCTTATTTTTCACTCCAACTGCTGTCATCAGAGACTTTGGTGGAGTCATGGACATATTTATATATCTTGTGAGTCTCTGTTTTTCCTAAATGTGAGACACTGTGGTTTTGTGAACTCTCCGCCTTTCTCAGTCCAAGAGAAAGATATGTGAGTATCAGAGGTTTAGATGCCATTACTGAGTCGTAGGTAGTCTACTACAGGCAAATGAAGGCATGCACAAAAAATCTAAATAAAAAGCATTAAGAAATTCCATGGATATGCTTCACATACATCAACCACATTCCTATCCACGTAAGACATACATTAATAAGGCCTAAGATAGAAATCTCATTCACACCTCACAATCCTGTGGCTCCCATACTAAAAAACAAAAACAAAACCTACATCATAATTGATTGATGAGCTCCTCATTGCTAAAAACCAACCTAACATGAGAGTGGTTGGACCTGTCTTTCAATTCCAATATACAAAATACCTGGCTAGACAAGGTGACCATTCAACTGTTCAGTTAAACTAAATTGGGAAACTATAGGAAGGGACTTGAAGAAATTTCATTTTTTCTATATGTCCAAGAAGGCATAAAATCAATGTCTTTTCCAACTTAAGAAGGAGAATTGTGACCGTTAACATGTAAGATTAGATCGTCAATAAAATAGTGAGAATCAGGTCAAGCATGAGGGTGAGCATCCTTGATCAAAGGAATTTCAATCTGAGCCTCCAGTGTATATGTTAAAATAAGGAGGAGAATGCACTGGGGTACACATACACACGATGTGGGCACTCCCACTTCATTTCTGCAAACAGCTGATGACTTTTCCTTTGGCACCACTGGCAGGTCTAGATTGGGTTCAGAGTTAAGAGATTGCATATATAGCTTGTGAATCCTAGTTCTATAGACCATTTGGAATCTCTCAAGGAAAGTTGTCTGCAGTTGGCTCTTAGACAAGTGTAGATAGTGAAGGATAAATTATATAAATTCTAGAGATTTTTTTTTTCACTTGCTAGGTAAGCTTGATATTTCTTTGTTGGATGCCTCAAAATGTGCCTGCTGAATCTGGAGCTCAGCTTTTAATGGTTCTGCGGTGCCTGAGACCTCTGCGAATATTCAAACTGGTGCCCCAGATGAGGAAAGTTGTTCGAGAACTTTTCAGTGGCTTCAAGGAAATTTTCTTGGTATGTTACACTTACCCTCTGCTTCTGGTTCATACAGCCCCACTCTGTGATGAAGCTAACAAGGGGGTACAGGGAGTCTTGATTGCCACGGGTAAGTCCCCAATCTTATTTATTGCCAGAGGACTATAAAGATGCTAAGAAAACACAATACACATTTGGAAACTTTTACCGATGGATGCCCTGACTTGTCAGAATATCTAATTCAACTGAACATTTTTAGTAAAAGTAAGATGAAAGGAAGAGCCCAAGAGGTCCTATTTGCTAACACTTCCATTCCTAACTCATGACCCTAATTTTTATTCTGGGTTTTAGTTTCCTTATCTAGAAATCAAAGATAAGGTTCAGCAACACCTTCACAATACTTCACAATACTTTGCAATACCTCACAAATATTAGCAGTTAATACATTTGGACTCATTATTTCATTTTGTATGTCCTCAGTTTCTTACAGCATAGACCTTGTCTCTGATCTTTGGAGTGTTAACATAAAATAACTTAAAAAAAAAAAAACTAACATACAGGTAAAGCCCACTTTAAGTAGCCTCAGGATACAGTAATGAATACTTGGAAATGGGGCAAAAACATTCTTTATAGTTAGACGATCCTGATTTAGGGTTTTCCAAGACCAGGGTTGCAGAAAAACGATGAGTAGGAAGCCCATTGCTCACAATCATTACAGAAGGATCTGTGCCTTACAAAGGAGTGATCAAAGGATTCTTTTTATTATTGATGAGTTCTGCTCATGCATGGAAAACACGAATTAATTTACATAAGCTTATTTTATATCTTGCTTTCTAGAAACATACCTATGGGGAAAGAACAGCAGTAGTTGCTGTTGATTCAAGGGTATTTTTAAAGACAGGTTGTGATGTTTCTATAGGCACAGAGTTGCTAATATTTTTCTAAAGACGTATTTGAAATCCCATATTTTCTTTGTGCTAAAGCCATAACACGGTGGTTTTTCACACAGCTGGAACTGAAGGGAAAAAGGGTATCACCTGACAGCTAATGTGTATGCATCTTGGAGCCATGATAGAATTTAGCAGAGAAATCTATTTGTGCCTTTCTCCTGATGGTGTTTCTGTGGTTTTGGTATATTTAAGGCAGACGTTTAGATTATTCAACCAGCACAGACCAGTGGTTTGGGTCCGTGTTTTTTACCCTTTGCCATTTTTCTCTGCTGAGACCAAAGCACCGTCCAGCAGAGGGAGCACCAGTCAATTCACAGACTTGCTTTTTAGGACTAAATGATCTCACCTCCTCTGTGTGCAGCACTTTGGTTTGCCCTCATTGCTCACAAGAAACCAAAACCATTTATGCTCTGCTGATATAGATAGGAATCCATTTGGAGACAATGGGGAAAATATAATTATTCAAGCATTTTTCTTTTGTTCCATTAACGTGTCGATTTCAAAACCAGAAAAACCCAAGTCATATTAAAAACACCTTAGCCCATTTTCTTACATGAAAGTCATATGTTTCTATTCTTAAATATTCAAAACCGGTTGTTAATTCTCTTCTCTTAACATCCCAGCAAGGCTAAATTGAATGACCTGTGGTGAAAAAGACGATATCATGAAAAGAACACAGATTTCATACCATGTTATCTGAAAAGTCATGTCCCTGTCACTGTTCGAATCAAGCCTACGTAGAATTTCTTACCAAGACATGTGATGGCTCACCAATTTTTTCCAGGTCTCCATTCTTTTGTTGACATTAATGCTTGTATTTGCAAGCTTTGGAGTTCAGCTTTTTGCGGGGAAACTGGCAAAGTGCAACGATCCCAACATTATTAGAAGGGTAAGATACTGCTTTCTGTGTTTTGGGATTAAAATTGGGGTAGTTCGCCACCTCTTTCCTCCCTGGTCAGCACATGGTGAGACTACTTTGAGAAACCCTTCACAAAACTAAGAATTCTCTTCCCACCAATTCCTTTGGCTTAAGGCAGGCAATGTGTCTCTTCTGGCTAGCACAGGTTATTCTGCTTTCTCCTACTGTTCCAGTGTGAACCTCTGTTGACACCTCTGGCAGAGCCACCTGAAATTCCAGATGCTCGTAGCTGTGAGCCTCAGACACTCTCCCTTTGGGCCTCCCCTAACTTAACCCTGCCTCTGTTGTCACAGAAGACTCCTATCAGCAACCACCACCACCACCACCACCCAGAAAGGACAAGAGACAAAGTTTGACTGTCATAGCACTGTTCATTGCTTCTCCACTTCAGCAGTTCTCTCCATGGGCAAGTCTCGAATCTTCCCCACTAAGAGAGCTAACAAAGACCCAAGCTTGACTACTTCTGCCACTGTCCTTTACCTTATCTTTCTTCAGGCAATGTTAGTAAGAGGAGGCCAGCTCTTGGACAAGCCCAGTGTTTTGGTAGCTGAACATAATGAAATGAGCACATTGCATCTTGGACAAGGTGAACAGTTCTCCTCCAAATGACCTCTAGGAGACTCAAAATTCCTTTTGTCTTCCTCCCTTGTCTACCCTTTGATGTCTTCAAAGTCTTCTCCATTTAGCTGGCAGATAAGAGCACAGAACCACCTGTGTTTTGAGGGTTACGGGCTGAGCCTAGAAGGAGCACCCTCACTTCAGCCAATTTCACCGGAAAGAGCTTGGCTTCCAAAGGCCAGATGGGAGAATGCAATAGGTAGCTCAGTGATGTATCCTGCAGAAAAACGGGGAAAGTGTGGTCACAATTAGCCACCACTGCTACACTATCCAGTGCCCTTTCTCTTAGGATTCTTCCTCATGTTTCATGTAGATTAATGAAGTGAGCCAAGCACTGCTTATGTACAAACAGCAAAAACATTTCCTCTTTCATCCAAATAAAATAACACCTTAAGTCCATTAAAACGCATGTACCCAAAAGGTCTAATAGAGCTTAACTATAATACATATTTCTATTTCCAGAAAATATGGCTCTTGAATATTGATTTTTCATTGGCATGAAAATTTCTACATTTTTAGGGCTATTGATTATAAAAATTATTTGTTCCCTGATGGTTATAAAATACAGATAACACCTTTGTCCAGTCAAACACATTATCAGTTATGTTAATAGTGAGGATTTTAGGAAGTGGCAGAGCAGAAGGGACATACTAGGTTGGGCAGCACCTGTATTGCCTGAGGTTTGGGGAACTTCCATAAACCTTAGAAGACAGAACAAGGAACATGGTATAAAGGTCATGTGTACTGATCAGCTAACAAGGGAGGTGATAAAGAGCTGGTGCATTAATCCACAAGCTCTAGTAAGGAAAGAGGAGTTATTTTGCATTCATACTGAATAGAGGCCAGGAAGATGAGAACAACATTTCAAGATGAAGCCCAGAAGGAATCTTACAGAACTCAGTATATTAATAATGACCTAAGCACATTGTGATTTTATACTATCTACTCATACCCAGACCATGCTAAAGATAGAGGTACAAAGGTTAAATAACTTATCCAAGGTTACCCCAAAATAAGTGGGAAGCTATGATTCATGTCTAGGCAGCCTGGCCTTATCGTCCATGCTTTTAACCGGGATGCCAGGATGCCTCACCCAATCAAAGGTGGGCTCCTGCTGGGCTCAGAAAGACAAGCTGGGAGAGGCCATAAGGCCAAGTATATCATGGGGCCTCTATTTGATCCACCACAACACAATCAATAGGAATAATGTCGTAGATGAACGTGTAAAGTTACTATGAAACGATAACTGCAATATATTTTAACCGCAAAAGTGGCCTTTGGAAGAGTAAAAACTGTACCATTCCATATATGTGTAGAAAAAAGACTGGAAGGATATTCACCAAAATGTTAACTGTGTTTGTCTTTGGTAAAACAACTGTGTTGTCTTTGGGTAAGTTTGTCTATGCCTTTTACATTAAAGGGTTATTATTTGTGTAAGAAGGCTTTTGTTTTAATGGATTTTATTGGTAATCCAAACAGAAATGATGTTGGCATTAACAAAACCTGTGAAAATAAGAATGGAGAGGAGACCCAAGCAGGATAGGGGAAAGCCATAGACAACTCTGAGATCTTTATGCCGGAGTTGACAAAGTACTGGTTCATGGACAGCAATGGAAAAGGTGGGAGGAAACAAGGTTAAAGGTTGAAGGTGATTTTAACCAGGCTAAAATTTGAAGTTCTGTTGAAATATCCAAGTATGTACATATTATACCCAGGAAAGGTGTTTAGGTTCAAAATACAACAATCACGGACAGCCAAAGATACAAAAAAAAAAAAAAAAAAAGATAAGACAAAAAGGAGAATAAAGACAGAAAATGAGTGAAAAACTTCTTACTCCTGTTTTAAAATATTTTTAAAACAATGTTATTGGAGATAGAATTCACCTACTACACAATTCACCCACTGGAAGTATGCAATTCAGTAGTTTTTAGTGTATTCAGAGTTGTATAATAGTCAGTCTTAGAATATTTTTATCACCTCAAAAAGAAACACTGTCTTTTAAACTTGTCCCCTCTATACCCTTATCCCCCTTGCACCCCCACCCCCAAACAACCATGAATCTACTTTCTGTAGACCCTATTGAACTTTTATATGAATGGAATCGTATAACATGTGGTCATTACTGGCTGGCTTCTTTCATTTAGCACAGTGATTTCAAGGTTCACCCATGTTGTAGCAAGTGTCAGAGCTGAATAATATCCCATTGCATGGCTGCACCACATTTTATTTAGGTATTTGTCCATTGATGGGCACTTGAATTGTTTCCATCTTTTGACCATTATGATTAATGCTATTTACAATGATAATGACATAAACACTCATGAACAGGTTTCCATGTAGAAATCTGTGTTCATTTCTCTTGAGTAAAAACCTTAGGGGTGGAACTGCTGGGTCCTCTGGAAATGCTTTGTTTAATCATTTGAAGACCTGTCATACTATTTTCCAAAGTGACTACACCATCCCACCAGCAGCATGAGAGGAATGGGGATGTCAGGGAGGGTAAGGGTAGAGAGGGGATTCCAATTTATGCACATCCTTGCCAAAGCTCATTATTTAACTTTTTGTATATTGCCTTCTTAGTGGATGGAATGTGGTATCCCATCATGGGTTTGCTTTGCATTTCTTGGCTGACTAATGATGCTGAGCATCTTTTATGTGCTCATCGGCCATTTGTTTGTCTTCTTGGGAGGAATGGTTCTTTGGATCCTCTGCCTACTTGCAAATGTTCCCAGTGTGAACTTTCACTGCTCATCTCTGCACTTCTTGTCCCTGTTTGCTGGGTAGCTATCCACATCGCTGTTGTCACATAAAAATCTTTGCTATCCTAGGCTAAAAGTGTTTATCTTTTATCTTTTAGGAGTTCACTGTCTGACCAGGCTTCCCCCTCCTTGTATTTTTTTCCCTATTTTAGGAAGATTGTAACGGCATATTCAGAATTAATGTAAGTGTGTCCAAGAACTTAAATTTAAAATTAAGACCTGGAGAGAAAAAGCCTGGATTTTGGGTGCCCCGTGTTTGGTAAGCATATCAGAAAAAGATCCTGAAGAACGCTATATTTGTCAGTATAAGGTTTTAAATCAATATAATATGGCATGAAAAGTAATTTTGCTAGAGGTGCCAAGATTATTTTAAGTAATACAAGGCAAAGCACTGAATTACCACAGGATGCAAAAATACAGTAAATGAGCAAGCAAGTGGTACACTGAGTCCCGTGTTGCTTCATGAAACTAATGGATTATCACCCCAGTATTTTTCTAATACTTTGAAGTATGTATCTCGATTCACATGGCATTAAAAATTAGTGAGGCTTAAAAGACAAAGATTTTCTATCAAATTAAAACTAAACTTGTCCTGAGTTTCTATATTTAAGGGAGAATCTGATATCCTCAAAACAGTTGTAGAGGAGCCCAAATCATAAAGCTGTTTCAATTTTAAAACTCATTTACATTGAAGGATTTCCATTATTGAAACGCTGGAAAGGAATAATCAGTAACACAAATGATAATATCTAACTTCCCCTTTAAAATTCATTTTTCTTGAAAATGAGTTTTCAAAGCATTTACCTCAAAGCTAGAAGTGTCTAGTACCTTCTTTCTCATCCATTTTATTAATGACCATGAATGAAATCTCTCAGTAGGCTTCATTGATGAACGGAGTGTCCTATTAACTTCGTTCATCCTTTTAAATAGTCATCTGTTTTCTTTTTATTTCATTTTACCTCTTAGAATAACAAGTGAACTATGGCAATGACTCTGCTCTTGTCACAATTGGTGTGCTCTATTAAATGTCAAAACTCTTTCAAAGAAATTGCATTTCACCCAGTTGTACCCTTAGGACTCATTGTTACTAGCTTTGGCATTTCTCTAAAGTGAAATTCACTTTTATAAACAATTCAGTACAATTTTTACTGGGTTTTAATTTTTTAATACCAAAGAACTATGAGAAAAAAAGATGAATTTGGATGTGTGACTTGACCTGGAGAAGGAAGTACATAACACATGGAGAAATCTTTAGTGCTAAACTAGAAAAGCAATCTAATTTACATTAAAATAAAATATTAAAGCATATAAAGTTTATTTTTGTGAGGTGAAAATGCATTATTACACCTTAAATAATTTATTCATATCAAGACATCAAATGAGATTTTTTTTCCTACTGTTTTGGAATTTTGGCAAAAAGCCTCAAAGCTAAAATGAAAAAAAAAAAAGCCTCAAAGCTAAGGTCACTAGGAGATGAATTTGATTATATTCAGAAAAGAGCAACATCCCAGTCCCAGCAGCATTGACTAAAAGGTTATCCACCCCCATCACCCCGCTCTTGTAAAAGAAACACTACTCTCAAAGACAGGGTCATAGAAGTAAATGAATTCAGTAGGCAGTGCTGTGGCATCTCTCCCTTCACTATGGGAGGAGATCAGGGGTGCTTGTCTTCCCAGCCAAGTGAGGTCCCCCACAGGGACTGTCAGAGTCTGGCAAGGCAAGAAGAGATGCTCATGTAGGCAAACGGCTCTTCACCATCTGGCAGGGCAGAGTTATTGGGTGTTCGTGGAAGCTCCAAGTCATCACTGCCTAGGGCCACCTGTTCTGAGCCATCTTGATGGAACTCTGCTGCAAAGGGCTATGGCTGGGGAGAGGGTGCTCCTACTGGAGGGGCTATGGGGTTGTTTCCAGGAATGAGAACTGAGGAATCAGCCAAAGACTATCCTTAGCAGGAATGACACAATGAGGCACCCTCATGCTGAGGGATGTTTCAAAATATAGTGTATTAATAGAAAATTTCAGGTATAGTAAAGCCAACAGATTGAGACAATTACCATTGAAGAGCTAGTTTGTTACTCATCGTTCCCAAGAGAATGGGGAGGCCACAGAGGGAAGCACCAGAGTCAATCACCAGTTACTGTGGGCAAGAGCCTTTATTGTGGTTTCCCTGAGTTGGGATTGATGAGTCCAGGCAACCAGGTTTAGTATTGGCTCGTTGAGTAACTTCAGTGGGCTCTGGGACACAGGAGCTATCCCCAGTGGTCTGGTAACTGGTGATTAGGGCAGGTGGATGATGGGCTAGAGTGTGGAAACCTGATAAAAGAGGTAGTTGGGGGGGGATCCCTGGGTGGCTCAGCAGTTTAGCCCCTGACTTCTGCCCAAGGCTTGATCCTGGAGTCCCGGGATTGAGTCCCACATCAGGCTCCCTGCAGGGAGCCTGTTTCTCTCTCTGCCTGTGTCTCTGCCTCTCTCTCTCTTTCATGAATAAATCTTTTAAAAATCTTAAAAAAAAAAAAAAGAGGTAGTTGGGGCTGTGGACTCTGGGTCTGTGTTTGAAAAGCAAGCCCTAAAAACACTTCCCAAGGAGGTGGGAGGGTGATAGGAAGGTAGGAGGCCAAAGCAGGGTGATTCCGGCACTTTATCAAGTTGTCCAGAACAAAGTGTGTCCACCGTATGCTTGTAGGACAGATGTTAAATTATCAAGTTTACAGAAGCTAAGAACATGGCAGACAATGTACTCCATGAAAAGAATAGCTTTTGTGATCAGAGCAGCAGTGGCCAGCTTTCACCAATGTAAGATACCTGGACTTGAACTCCATTTCTAAGTCCAGTTGCATCACATCCCCACCTTGTAAGAATCAGATGGTGGCCTGAAGGGGAGGAGGGAACAGAGTGGCCAGCACTCTTCCCTCCTCGTCTCGGATCGGGCTGAGTGGCTAAGGATGGGGTTCTTGTACAGGTTATGAGAACAAAGGTCTGATGTAGAACAGAGTGGGCTTTTTAGAATGAAACTCATCTAATAGAACTGAAAGTGACCAAGAGGCTTTGGGATCTCCAAGATGTCAGGAAAGGAGCTAGGACCCACTGGAAGGCAGTGTTGGGAGAAAAGTAAACCTGTTTCCAACCATATCCCTGGCATTCAGCCTGTTCCATAAAACCAGCTACCTGTGATTTTAAAAATTGAAATGAACTGAAATGCAGTGTTTCATGTAAGTTATTATTAAGGGTTTCAAGTTTGACGGCACTTTAAAAGCATAAGCTGATAGAGGGGCGTCACTTGAACACCATTACAATAGGGCTTGTCCATTTGTTCAGAATATTGTGACTTGGGTTAGTTTTGGGAAAATAAAAATCTTCTGTCAAATGAATGTCGACTATAACCATGATAATTTTCACATTTTCCTTCTTTAGTAAGCTCATCAACAGCAGCCAAAATGTTATAATTTTATATTGGCAAATTTATGATTAAGAAAATAACTTATAGCTAGGGAACTGGCATTGGAGAATACTTTGATAATTATAATTAGGAAAGACATAAATATGCACCACCTAATTCAGGAGACAGGCTTCTATATTTCTGTTCGGATAAATACATTCATTTTCTTCTGAATCACTCAGACTTGATGAGATAAAAATTACCTTGGTAAAAAGTATAAAATATATGTATTGTAAATATTGTGTGTTTTGTTTAAGCGGAGGCCTAGGACATAGAACGATGAGAGAAATATTTTTTTAATTTTTTTTTTTTTTATGATAGTCACACACACACAGAGAGAGAGAGGCAGAGACACAGGCAGAGGGAGAAGCAGGCTCCATGCAGGGAGCCCGACGTGGGACTCGATACCGGGACTCCAGGATCGCGCCCTGGGCCAAAGGCAGGCGCCAAACCGCTGCGCCACCCAGGGATCCCGAGAAATATTTTTTTTTGAAATATTTTTTTTTTAAAAAAGGCACTCGGGGGATCCCTGGGTGGCGCAGCGGTTTGGCGCCTGCCTTTGGCCCAGGGCGCGATCCTGGAGTCCCGAGATCTAGTCCCACGTCGGGCTCCCTGCATGGAGCCTGCTTCTCCCTCTGCCTGTGTCTCTGCCTCTCTCTCTATCTCTGTGTGACTATCGTAGATAAATAAAAAATTAAAAAAAAAATTAAAAAGGCACTCAGTTTCAACAAATATATTTATTGAGTGCTTACTGATCTTCAGACATTATGCTGTCACTGGGGACAAGCTATGACCCCCAAACCCTAGGAGCTTGAAGTATATTGGAGAACAGACATTAATATTACAGATAATGTAATATAATATGATAAAGGCTTTGATGCTACATAAATAAGCCCCTAACCTCACCAGAAGCTTTCCTGGAGTTTACCCCTAGGTAATTTTAAGTTATACTATAATAAATTCTGGCAGAAGGAGATGAGATCTTTGTAGTCTATAGCTCAATTTGAGTATGCTCTTTAAGGAAAAGAACATAAATCTATCTTTTTTCTGTTTCTTGGTTTTGGTTTTGTTTTTTAGATTTACCCCTTCATTTAAGAGAGAGAGAGAGCACAAGAGCAGGGGGAATAAAGAGGGAGAGAGAGACAAGCGACTCCCTGCTGAGCGAGGAGCCCAATGTGGGGGGCTTGATCTCAGGACCCTGAGATCATGACCTGAGCCAAAATTAAGAGACAGATGCTTAACCAACAGGGCACTACCCAGGCGCCTCTTCCTTACTTTTTTAAGTCTAACAGAAACATGACCCAGGGTCTTGGAGGACCATGTGGGGAGTGCCTCCATCCAAGGGCACAGCCTGAGCTCCTCCCTTTCTGGAGCTCCAGCTCTTCCCAGAGGAGGAGCAACCCTCCTTATCATGACCTTGGGACTTTGGACCACTTTTACTGGAAGATAGAAGATTAATGAAATTGTGAGGTTAGAACCCATGTCTTAGTATTCTGAATTGGATGGACAAGATTATAATATTTTTTAAATTAACCAGAAAAGATTATATTTAAACAGACTTCCAGATCAAGGAAGGGCAACAAGAAAGCTGACAACAATGGACTGTGTTGGGATTTACTGAAGTCATCTATGGTTATGCCTAAGCTTAAAACTTTACAATTTTAGTAACATTAACAAGGCATAAACAAACATTGTAGATGATTAAAACTGATGCCTATTTTTTTAATGTGATGTGCTCCTCCAACTATTTAAGTCTCTGTAATCCTCAATTTTATTTTTCTTGGTTTAACCTAAAAGTGTATTTTTAACATATTCTAACTTCTAAAGGATGTGGAATATGAAAGTACTTCGGGTTGCTGCAAATTCAGCTAAAAAAGCACTTTTACATAAAGAAAGGGATGGGTAAGAAAGTTCAACATCAGATCTGAGAGCTTGCTCGCTTGGCTTAAAAAAAAACCCTTATTTGAGAAAACTGTGGCATCTGCAGAATTCTTGCAGCTTCTGTCTGCTGTAAAATATATTAAATTTAATGGAAACCCCCAAAGGAAAGGATGTGGGAAATATCCAAAAGAATATTCTCGTACTTTCATACTTAAAAAATATAAATCAGAATCCCAAAATAGGAATTTCTGAGTGGGGCTTTTGCACTCTATGGAAAACGTTTCTACCAATCAGCCTGAAACCTTTAGGAGGAAGTTGGTTTAGTTATATGGTTTCTTATTAGGTCCTCATTTATTTAGTATTTAAAAAAGAAAACTTATAAAGGTGCATTGAATGATTATTTCTATGATTTTAAAAATATATATATAAGGTGGTAGAAAAACACTAACCCAGATTTCCCCAGAGTGTCGCCTTTTGTGAAGGTTAAATTTTGATAAATGAGCTAGCAGGAAAAAATGATCAAAATATAATGTGGCTATGCTTCTGTAGGCCTACTCTTTATAGTAGTCCCAGGGCCAGTTCTCCATCAAATTCCAGAAATACAGTGATAGTCATGACTTTCCAGTGCATAGTTGTCTAGATCTTTTAATTATTTTCAATAGTCTAGTGAGAGGAAAAAGAGAAAAACTCAGAAATCTTTCTACTTACAACAAAAATTTTAGCTAAGACCCATAATGACTAAGGGAATATAATATGGTAGAGAAGATCACTTTTGTTTGTGGGAAGAAAAAGGTAAAAATACGTCAGAAAAACAAGAAATGAGACATCCCCCTCCAAAAAAATTAACAGTGAAGCCAAAGTGTTTTAGAAACCATGAATCAACTGTGGGTGTAGACAGCATATTGCAATGTTGGGTTCTACAAGAAGTCTCTATTGAGAACACCCAGAGGTAATGAAAGAAAAAAATCCCACTTGAGAGAATGTTCTGGAAACATCTAGGCTATAAGCAAACATTTCTTGCCACTCAGTGACCTCTAAATGCATCACTACTTTATAATGTGATAATCCCATGATGTCACAGAATTAAGGAAAGCGGCCAGATTCTACTCTTTACGCTTTCTATATTAACATCAGGAATTGTAATTTACACCTTTAGAAGAGTTTTCGATTATAAAACTATTACAAAAGTCACACCCAGGGGCGCCTGGGAGGCTCAGTCAGTTGAGCCTTGGATTCTTGGTTTCAGTTCAGGTTGTGATCTCAGGGTTGTGTGTTCAAGCCCCATGTCAGGCTCCATGCTCAGCGGGGAGTCTGCTGGAGAGTCTCTCTCTCCCTCTGCTCCTCCCCCTTCCCTAAAATAACTAAATAAATCTCAAAAAAAGAAAAATTCACACCCAAACTCCAGCACCCTTTTGTGAGAAGTTCCCATGCAGTTTATAACTAGGAAGTGGTTTCCAACCCTCAGTATAGTCAGGACAAGCCAAGACATCCAGAGCTAGAAGTTGTGTTGCCTTTTATTGTCTTCTGCTAAGAATACCCCATTATTACCTAATAATTAATTACATTTTAAAAAATTATAACATATTCATGCATTTTTATGATTGAGCAAACAAATGCCATCTAGCCCACCATCCAAGTGGTAAACATACCTCCCACCCAAGAGGGGAAAGAGTTACAGATCTACAGATATTTGCCCTAGGGTGTTTCTGCTCCGAATTTCACAGAGCATTCCTCTTTCTGACTTGCAGGGCAAATCCTAGGAATTTTAATTTTGACAATGTGGGAAATGCTATGCTGGCATTATTTGAAGTGCTGTCCCTGAAAGGCTGGGTGGAAGTGAGGGATGTTATCATTCATCGTGTGGGGCCGGTAAGCAAGCACATGGAATCCTCTGAATGCTTCAACAGCTGCTTTCCTTTGCTTTGATGAATAACCATATTTTTCATTTATACAGATGCATGGGATCTATATTCATGTTTTTGTATTCCTGGGTTGCATGATTGGACTGACCCTTTTTGTTGGAGTAGTTATTGCTAATTTCAATGAAAACAAGGTAAGCTTTCTTGGTTTGAATACCACAGAGTTTATTCTGTTCCAGCCACTTGCTTTGAGCTCTCTTTCTCTCCCACGGCATGAAGTCACATTAAACCATAATGTGACTGGTGTAAATAATCTCTATAACTATTTTATAAGCGATCTTATCACTGCCTTCCCAGCACATTATTTAAGAGCACAGTTCTCTTGCTAAATTTCCCCTCTTGGTAATGGTGTCATTAATTCTCTGACAACTGAAAAGCACATCTCCTATTGTTCAAACAGAGAGGAGGTGCAGCAAGTTATGAAAATACAATGGCTGAACTAAGGGATGTGCTGATTGTAGGTAACATTACTTGCACACAATGTAAATTGGATGCTTCTTTGTAACTCCAGAGGTGAACTCAGAATTTTTTTTTTTTTTGAACTCAGAATTTTGATGAGGTTGGAGGTGCAGTAGAAAATTTTCTATCCTAATTCACTGAATAAAAAGAAGGTTTTCTAACTTCATGTAAAAACTTTACATATTTTATGAACTCAGGCAGCATGCTAAGATCATGACAGCTCTAATGATCAGTACAAGAACTCACATAGTACGAACTATGTTCCAGCCAAGCCTAGTTTCCTGTCAAAAAGTGAGTTTGGGGGAGAATATTCTATGTCATTCTTCTGGACATGGCTGATATGCCTTCTGTTATGTAAGGGTCAGTGTTCTGGAATCCTAATAATGGAGATGCATACAGCTTTTGAGCACTTGGGTGCACTAAGTTTCATATATGCTACTTTCACATCTCATGATTCTGAAATGCACAGTGAAAGAAAAAACAGCTTACAGATGTGACATAACTTGTCCGGGGCTTTTTTTTAAAAGAGGTTTTATTTATGTATTTGTTTGTTTATTTGAGAGAGAGAGAGAGAGCGCACATGAGCAAGAGAGCAGAAGCAGTGGGGAGAGGCAGAGGAAGAGGCAGGCTTCCCACTGAGCATGGAGCCCAATGCTGGACTCGATCCCAGGAGCCTAAGGTCATGACCTGAGGCAGATGCTGAACAGACTGAGCCACCCAGGCACAGCCCCCTGTCTGGGGCTTTTAAAGTATAACAAACCAGGGCCAGAATTCAGAAGTGGTGCCTCCTCTGCAGTCTGAGAGTCTTTCAGTTCAAGAGTATAAAAATGTCCACCGTTGTTCTGCATTGAATTAAAGCTAGATGTGCTGCTTCTGTGTTCAGGGCTGGGACCAAATCACACACATGCACGTCAGAGCCTGCTGGCTAGGGTGGCTGTGCATGTGACTGTATCATTCCTGTCCCCCACCCCACTAGGCTCCCCATGTGTGGTTCCAGCTACTCAATCAGTTGCCACCTTTGATCTGTACCCAATGAGGATGTCACTTCATCTGGGCTTTCAAAGGGTGTGATTTAAAAATCCCCCCTTTGGGCCCCAACACTACTCCAACCCACAGAAATAGTATTTGAGAGTAAAAAAGAAGGATAGTGAGATCATATTGCCCAGCCCCCTATTTTACTATAGAATACATTCATAAATGAGTGTCTCTAAGCTCTATAGTGTGTTCAATTTAATACCAAGCAGAAGGAGGAAGATGGGTCTCTATAGATGCCTTTGAGCCTCACCATGGAGCAGACACTGGAAGTTCCTGAGCAAGGGCAGAAGCTAATCAGTCAGTTAACAGAGAGCTTGGGCTCTGCTCACTCAGAACACCATGCTAGGGGGTGCCTGGGTGGCTTGGTTGGTTGAGCATCTGCTTTTGGCTCAGATCAGGATCTCAGTGTCCTGAGATTGAGCTCCACATAGGGCTCCTGGCTCAGCAGGGAGTCTGCTTCTCCCTTTCCCTCCCCCTCTCCCCCTGCGCTCACGCTCTCTCTTTCTCACTCTATCTCTCTGTCTCAAATGAATAAATAAAATCTTAAAAAATAAATAATTAAAAATACAACACCATGCTTGGCCCTCTGAGCAAACACCCAATTTCAGGAGGATCAAATCAGTGACTTAAATGAACAACATAAAATGTTCAACAACTAGAGGTAAATATATAATCAATCACAGCTCTTAGAGGAATGGGTGAAGTAAACAGTGTGGCAGAAGGTCTACTCACAGTACTGCTTGTATTTATGGTCTGAGGGAAGAAAGAACCATCTTGGCCTGAGTAAGGGGAACGTGGACATAAGCTCAAGTGGATGCTTAGAGAAAGAGGAAAAGTAGAAGAAATCATGTTATCAAACATTAAAAGCTTGATTGTTTAGAGATCCAAATTTGAGATCCATTTAGAAGAGGTTTTGGGGTTTTTTTCCATAAGTTTTTCAGATGGTAGCACATGAGCTGCTGTATAACAGCATTTATTTCTTTTATCATTCAGTCATTCAGCAGATTTCTTTGAGCACTTACTGGTGCCAGACACTGCTCTTGACCCTGGGAACACAAGGAGTTAAATACACAAATGAAACACTAAACACATACAGATTTCTGTCCTCATGGAGCTCACATTCTAATGGTCATACCCAAAGGTATGTAAGTAGATTTCCAAATATATAGGCAATAGGCAACTTTTTCACAATTCAGAATTATGCAAAATTATGTTTTCCCTAGAAGATGGAACCCTGTCTAAAAAGTTCAAAGTATGTACTACTAATATATATATTTTTAAATCTCAATTATGAGGTAACAGTTTGATTAATAAACTTAGTTTCACAATAATAAACTTTCAGAGGTTTTCAAATATTAATGATCACATGATACCACTATGCTTAGTATTCTTTTAGATCATTTCAGAGTTCAGCATTCTAAAATAATTGGTTTTGTATAATAAAGTCATAATATGAATGTATATAGCACCCAGAGAACCCAAAGTAGATTTTTGCAGTTAGTAAGAAAAATGATTTCACAATATTAATATCAGAAAAATTAATTCAAGACAAATACCATTATTAGGAATAAACAGAGTAATTAAATAATTGCAAAAGAAACTAACCAAAGTAGCAAAGTAGCAAACTCCAGAACCATAAGATATATGAAGCAAAAATTAACCAAATTATTCTTAAAAGCTAGCAAGTCCAAAATCATAGTGAAATATATTAACATATTTCTCCAAGAAACACGTAGAAAAAAAAAGAAAATATGAAATTTGATGCAGTAAAAACATTTGACCTACTTGACATAAAAAGAACCCTGACCCCAACAATTTTCAAGTATAAAATGTACCCTCAAGGTCATAAAATAATAGTTACAAAAAATTGATAAAATCGATAATGCAGAAAAAATCGATACTGCACAGAACATGTTCTCTTAATAATAAAAAATAACAAAAATCCCTCATAAGTTGAAGATGTTAAGACAACATTCTAAATAATTTGAGTTACAGAAGAAATCAGAGTAGAAAATCACAAGACATTTAGATAAATCATTTATAAAAATCATATATGAAAGGTCACAAGATAAAGATAACTCAGTAAAGAGAAATTTACAACTTTAAGTGTATAAAGATTAATCATTTAGTAATAAGTCAAATATCCAAATCAATAAATTATAATAAGAACAACAAAGTAAAGTGGAAGAACATAACAAAGTTAAGGACAAAAATTAATGATATAGAAAGCAAAGATACTACAAAAGATTTAAGAATGACAAAAACAGATGCTTTAAAAAATTAAATTAATAAACCTTTTTCAAGGTTGAGCATGACCAAAAATGTGGAGAAGGAAAATAAACAAGCTATAGTGAGTCAAAAGGGTGGGTAATGATACAGGGACAGAAAGTCAGACTTACAGAACAGAACCAAAAACCTCATGAGGGACCAGGTATATATAAAAAAGAAGTAGTGCAACAAATTAGTGGAAGAGATGAGACCATAAATAAGTAGCACTGGGGTCATTGAGTGTCTGGATATGAGAAACTAAACAGAGATCTCTACCTTACAGCATACTCAGAAATGAATTCCAGAAGAATGAAAGACCTAGCTATGATAAAACCACTGTTCAACCATGTAGGATTTATGTTTCATCTTGGAGTAGTTGTGGATTTCTTGACTTTAGCCACAAAGTAGAATCCATAAAGAAATTTACAGGTTAGATTACATTAAAATGAAAAGCTTCTGAAAGACAAGAGTAATGATAAGCAAATTTTTTTAAAAAGCAAGCTAAAAGAAAATATTTACAACTCACATAACTGACAGATTAATACCCAGAATATTTCAAAAATTTCTACAAAACATCTAAAGGTAAATATCCAAATACAAAAATGAGCAAAGAATATGAACAGGCAATTCACATAGGAAGATACAGGAGTTGCCTCCTCATTCACACACATAAAAAATGTTTCACCTCATTGATATTAAAACTAAATTAGATATATTTCCCACCCATCATGGCCAAATTAAAATGTCTGATAATGTCAAGTATTGGCAAGAATATTAGGACATGGAAACACTTGAAGATTGCTAGCAGTGAATTTTCTTAGTTATTCCTCTTTGGACAGCAACTTCACAATATCTGGCCAACATAAAGATGTATAAATTCCTAACTCCAGCAATTCCTCTCCTAGAGATTGGCTTTCAAGATGAGACAGTACATGTTTGCTTATTGCAGCATTTTTATAGTACATAAACCTAAAACAAATAACTTCTGATACATTTGTGCAGTGGGATATTCTATGAGCAGTTAAACCAATTAGGCTTACTTTTTAGTTATATGCAAAACATAGTACTCAAAGAAGATAAAAACAAACTGCATAAATAAGCACAGATTGGATACCATTTATATACATTCTTTTAATTCAAAACAAACATGTTCTTATGTATTGATACATACACCAACAGCAAAAGTCTGAAAACATAGTGAGAAAGACACGCTTCTTCAAGATCAGTAATTAGCTCTGTGGAAAGAAAGGAAGAATGGGAGGGAAGAGTGAGTGTGTTTTTTTTTTCCTGGTCTGCCTTTATAATACAGTGTAATTAAATGTCATGTAATATATTTATATGCATTTTAATGAAGTACTGTAAATATATATAATAAAGAATATCTGATCTCATTTAGCCATTTGTCACAGCATTAATTCTTAAAGATTCAAATTCTGTGATTTCATACCACTTGAAAATAGTTTTATGATTATATATCAGAATATTTTTTTAAAAAAGACACAATCCCCTTAACCAGAAGCAGCAGGTTGACAACCTATAATTTTGTTGCAGTGTTTCCCACTATGAAATAAAAGCAAACTAACCACTATTAGAGTGGGTATCCCCTTTTGAAAATTTGATTGTGTAGAGAAGCTTCTTTAGATTTTTTCCAAACCCGAATATTATACATGTTCAAAGATGCCAGTTGAAGGCCACCCTTTTTGGGCCTCCTCTCAAAACCAAATTTGAGAAGTCTGACCATGTCTGTCGAACCATGATGGTATTCGAAGAATATCTTTATTTTACATCCCCAAATTAGCCCTGTTGGTATTACCACCCCATTTGCAATGTCCTTGGTGTGGAGTAGACGACATAAGGCCTTTTTCTGCTTTCCTTTGTTTATGAAGGGGACAGCTCTGCTGACTGTAGATCAGAGAAGATGGGAAGATCTGAAGAGCCGATTGAAGATAGCCCAGCCTCTTCATCTCCCACCTCGCCCGGGTATCAAAGATGCTCTGATTTTATTCATGTTGGGCACCAGTGTTCGTGATTCCCCAGGAGTCTAAGATTTCAATTAAAATAATAATCGGGAGACCACTAGGCGGTTGTGCATAAGTTAATATAGAAACAGGCTCCAAACTACAGATCTCTCCATAGGCTATTAAAATCAACCACCCAAAGGCTGTGCTTCAGTGCTCTCAGGATAAGCCCTAATGAAAAAATGAATTTTTAAATAAAATATATTTGTGCTGGCCTTTTAAACCTATGAGCGGAATGTATTAAAATGACAGAAATTGAATGATACGGTTCTCCTTCCAATACGGACGGCGTCATGCCCCGTTGTTTTAAATATTCAGAACCAGCCATTCCTGCAAAACACCACACAATAGATGGAACTATAGGAGGAAAAAAAAGTAATGAGTTTTAAAATGAGCATTAAAGGAAATGAAAGACAAGAAAGTAAATGTGACCTATGTCCAAAATGCCCTTGCCTCCACCTCTCTTTTGCAGATAATGATGGTTTTAGAGCTAAGATGTATGACATCACCCAGCATCCGTTCTTTAAGAGGACAATCGCATTGCTTGTTTTGGCCCAGTCGGTGCTGCTGTCCGTCAAGGTACATTCTTTCACACCAAAACTGTGGGAAGGACTTGTTTGTTCATTGGGGCCTCCAAGAACATCGCAAGGGGCCGTATCCATTTACAGTCTACGTCCCTTAGTGTAAAAAATTAAAATTCATAGTCATGTTCTAATGAGAGAAAGAGGGGAAGGTCCTGATGTGTCTGATGGGTGCGGACAAAGACCAGTGTGCTGTTTCTCTTCCAGTGGGACGTGGAGGACCCAGTGACTGTCCCTTTGGCAACCATGTCAGTTGTTTTCACCTTCATCTTTGTTCTAGAGGTATGGTAACGAGCCAGCTGGCTCTGGGGGCTGTGGTGGGCATCGTACAGTAGAGCAGGGTCCTCCGTTGATGGCACCCACCTTCAGCTCTGTGTTCTGTTGTTTTTGAAACCTTTTTTAGGGGCGAGGGTTGGCATGCTCATAGGACAGTTCCCTTTGTAGGCCGTTGTGCTTTACTTGAACAAAGATTTCACTTGCTATTTCAGCTTTTTCTAACTGCGGAAATTGCTAACTGCTGTTGATTATTGTATCTGAATGTTGGCCTGTCTGGTTTTGTGAGTTCAAATATTTTGACTGAACTACACAAACCACTGTAATTCAGGAACTCAAATTGCAATGTAGTGGCCGAGGGAGTTAGCCCAGACAAGATTATTTTAATATACGGTCTGTATAATATCATTTTCCAGCGTAATCTTCTTTGAGATACAAGCAGATTTTTATTTCACCCTGTACTGGTTGATGTTTCCCAAAATCTATGGTCTTTTCCTTGAGGAAGAAAAACATCCTGCCAACAGAACTAGTCATAAAACAAAGAGAAAAGAGCATGGAGAATATAGATTTGTAACCTCCCCAGCTTTAGAATTTAAATAGATCAATCTAGATCTAGATCTCTAGATCTGTATCTATCTATGTATCTATCCCTTGGTAATAAAATCTTCCGTTTGGGTTCTACATCCTTTAAAAAATATGCCTCGAGTTTGCACATTTAAATATATGCTAAACACTAAGCCTCTATTTACTGCCTTCAATATCTTCCCCCAGGTTACAATGAAGATCATAGCCATGTCGCCCGCCGGCTTCTGGCAAAGCAGAAGAAACCGATACGACCTGCTGGTGACGTCACTTGGTGTGGTCTGGGTGGTACTTCACTTTGCCCTCCTGGTATGCATGTAATTAGAGTGTATTTTAATTGAGAACTTGGGTTCAGGTAACCCTGTTTCCAGACTCATTTCAGTGCATGCAGCCTACCCTCAGGTGTCAGATTAACTTCCCTACATCCAGCCTTGACCATGACAGGCCCTCAGCTGTGCTTCTGTACCCCCACAGTCTTCACACAGACAAGATCTGGCCCCTTGGCGTCCTAGAGTATGTGAATCAGAACCTTAAAGATCTCTAGTTTAATTCTCATTTTTCCAAAGGATAAAAATAAGAGAAAGAACAATGGAAACAGAGGCTAAAACCTGCCTAACTTCACATACAAGCAGGTAGCTGAAGACTCAAACCCAATTTTCTGAACTGAAGTGTAGCATTCATGTCACTCCGTTATAGTCAGTAGTATTTCACAGTGGGATTCTCAGGCACTTTTGCTGCCTTATTTCCTACTAGATGTCCAGCTGTCATTTCTCTAAAGCCTGTCATTCCCAGTGTCTGAGTTTTCACCAGTTTGCTTAAAATGAACTCTGTTGTCCAGTTAGAACAAAATGTGGCCACGGGTGTAATTTCAAATTTTCTAGGAGCTGAATTAAAAAACTAAAAAAGGAAATTGGAGAAGGACAAACATTATATGGTCTCATTCATTTGGGGAATATAAATAGTGTAAGGGAGTAAAGGGGAAAGGAGAGAAAATGAGTGGGAAATATCAGTGAGGGTGAAAGAACATGACAGACACCTAACTCTGGGAAACCAACAAGGCAACAAGGGGTAGTGGAAAGGGCGGTGGGCAGGGGGATGGGGTGACTGGGTGACGGGCACTGAAGGGGGCGCTTGACAGGATGAGCACTGGGTGTTATGCTATATGTTGGCAAATTGAACTCCAATAAAAAAAATACAAAAAAAAAAAACTAAAAAAGGAACAGATGATATTAACTTAGTAATGTATTTTATCCTACCATAGCCACAATATTATCATTTTAGCATGTCACCAATATAAAAATTATTAAGGAATTTATATTTTTATTGGTACTAAATCTTTGTGTATTTTACATTTACAGCACATCTTAATTTAGACTCACCACATTCCAAGTGTTCAGTAATCACAGGTGGCTGGTGGCTGCCATACTGGACAACACAATTCTAGAGGCCCCTACTCTGGGCTCCACCATTTTCCAGTCTTGATTGAGTTATTTATCTTTGGTGATCCTTTGTTCCCTGCTCTGAACTGGGGGATATAACTTCATAATCTGTCCATTCCATATGGGCATCATAGAGATCATATGAAGTTCTTCTAACTGTAAAGAGTACACAAACCCATGGTATGTTATTATAAGTACCTTCCCTTTTTTGGTTAATCTTCTTTGATCACAGACAAAAGTAATATTATCAGATCTCCCTGCACTCTTCTATCCATCCTTCGATCCTCTCCAATGTTAGAGTCATGCCGGAAAAGATCCATCACACAGAGAACCCATTTACACATCACAGAGGGCTTCAGTATGAAATTGCCATGCTCAGGCAGGTAGGCGTTGAATGTCCTTCCTAAAATAACTGTCACCTTCAGCATCAGGGGCTGTGCCAAGCCTAGGTGGGCTCTCAGTCACCCTCATCCATTTTCTTCCACAACAAATGGTTTTGAGCACTAAAGATGTGTAAGTCATCATGCTGGGAATTGAGAAGAATACAATGAACCAAACAAAGGCATTCACCACTCTCATGGACATCACAGCCTGGAAAGTTGGTGTTTTGTCTTATTTTAAAGTGTAAGCCAGAATATTTAATCTTGATCCAAGAGGTTGAGGAGAATTTGAGACTGCTGCAGGCAGGCATTCATGGAGTGCTCCCACAACAATGAGGGTTACAGCCAGAATGAGGCAGAGAGACACACATTCCTACAATGACATGAAATAGTGGAAGGTGGCTCATCAGAGAGGTCCTGGAAAGGGTCCCTGTGGAAGTGATGGCTTGGTTTAGTCTGTAGGAGGAGGGACATGTCGGCAGCTGTCCCTGTGATGGAACGCTGCAGGAAGGAAACAGTTCTGGAGTAGAAGGACAGAGGGGGACATGGAACAAAATCTGGATGGGACCTCTCAGCACCAGGCAAAGGATGGGGATCATGCTCCTAGAAACTACTGGGGGGTCGTCATTTCCAGAATGCAAAGTGAGAAGTCATCTATAACAGATTGGAACTAATGCAGAAAGAAACTGCAAGGTCCATGTTTCTTATCTTTCTCTAGACAAATGGAGTCAAAAGCTACTTAGTCCAAGCAGAAGAGTAGAGCAGGCTTCCTAATTCCGGATGTCACAGAGAGGACATTTCACACTGAAAAAATCAACTTGCCTCTACTGCCTGACTGCTGATGTTCCCCTCCAAGAACCCCCAGTCCTGGAAGGACGCTCGACCTCCACTCTATTTTGCAGGGGTCTATTGTGAAGGCAGATGCAGTCCTTGCTCCTATCCCAAGTTATTTCTGTGCAGACACATTCATTTCCCTGTACCTCAAGGATATCACCAGACCCCTTCCTGGGGGCCCATATGTGACTATTGTCATTTGGCGAGGCAAGGCTCCTCGTGAAAAATCATGCTTTGGCACGAGTTTAATGCCACAGTTGTTATTGCAGTTCTAGCTGCTAGGATCTCTGTTTCTGAGATGAAGCTTTCTTAGTCATAAAACTCACCCAGTCATCTCTTGCTGCTGATCACACCCTTGAAGAATGAGCTGGATGTGTTTCTGGGTGGGATAGACATTTCTGAAGTCAGCTTACAGGAATGTGGCCAGCTGGTCTCCAGAGTCTCTGCAGTCCTTCTTCAGAGAGGGGGAAACTGGCCTCCCTCCATCTCTTCCAACACCAGACCTCCTTCTTGGCCAGGATTCCTGCATTTCCTGTCTCACTTGACTTCCTCGTGTTGCATTGTTACCCTGAGTTTTTCTTGCTCCTCAAAGGAGCCGGTCACTATTTTTATGTAAAATAAGTTTTAAAATACAGAATTCAGCTGAGCAAAACAAGGAGTGAAGTTTCATTTAAGATTTGATTTTATAGCTAATATTTATTCATGAGTTTTGGCAGTGACCTTTTCAGCACCTTTTAAAGATAAATTTCTTATAAGAATTTTCACATTTTATTAAACTAATTACTCAGTAGACTTCACAGAAGACTTAAAATGAAAAGTGGAACTGTAACAAGATCTTCTGTGCACATTATGAGCGGCTCTCTTCTGTTTAAATTTCAGAACGCATATACCTACATGATGGGTGCCTGCGTGATTGTCTTCCGGTTTTTCTCTATCTGTGGAAAGCATGTGAGTACGTCGTGAAGGATACTATCAAAGCTTACACCTGTACAGAAGAAAGGAGCGATGCCCAATTGACCAGCTGTCCTTCTGGGTTTTCAGGGTGGAAGTTAACAAATTGCTGGTCATCCAAAGTCCAAATGAGCAAATATTAAATATTAAAAGGAATCCGGTAGCTTAGTTATCTTGTAATATGTTTCCTGACATTTATGTTGTTTTATTTATTCTTCATACTTGCTAACTGAACTCAATCATCAAATAAGATAACATCGGGCATAAAAGCAAAAACAATGGTCTTTCTTAACACTTCTTTATTTTCATTGTTGTTATTTGTAGTAAAGTTCCTTTGCTCCAAAGAAAAATAATCTTTAATGAAGCTTCATGATTCTGTGATCCCAGATTTCTTTATATTCTTTTTTTGTTCATGCATACACTCTGCATATTTTTTTCGTTTCTTAAAGTTGCTCCCTTTTTCATGACTGATATTATTTCATATACATTTCATAAATGCGCATATTCAGTACATTCAACGTTTGATACTATTTAGTATTTTGTCATGGTTTAGGCTTGTTTTGGTAAACATCTGTCTGTGGAAGAATCCTGAGTCTACTTGGTGGTACAGGCCAAAAGTGTACAGCTCTCCTTATAGAGACTAAGGCAGCAAGAGAAAACAGAATTTTAGGCTTTTATTTTGGCTAAAAGGGCTGAATAGTTTGAAATACAAGTTAAATTTCTCTCTAATGTCTTTTTTGAATAATAGATTTAATCCCCTTTAAAGCAGTTGTCAAATGAGGGTGCAAACTATCTTGTACCAATCTGCATACTTGTCATTCACTTCCCTGGTTAACAAAACAAATATTTATTTTCTCCTCTCCACTTTCATCTCCATATAGGTAACGCTAAAGATGCTCCTCCTGACAGTGGTTGTCAGCATGTATAAAAGCTTCTTCATCATAGTAGGGATGTTCCTTTTGCTCTTGTGTTATGCTTTTGCTGGAGTTGTTTTATTTGGTACTGTGAAATATGGAGAGAACATTAACAGGTAGGTGTACATTTATCTTTTTATTCATTGTCAAGCAAACTTTTTTAGTCATGAAATCATGAATAAAAATCCGAATGGCTTTTGCCTATTAAAGATGGAAAGGGGAAGTGATCAGTTGGAAACTGAAATGAAATAAAATGTCCAAGTTTTAAATGATATTTTTCTAACTAAAAACAGACTACATATTGACTTTAGAAAACTATTTCCATAATATTCCCATAATGAAACATGAATCCATAATTCCAAATCTACCATCATGCAGGAATAACCACTTTTAAATATCCTGGTGAATTTCTATCCATCTACTGCCAAAAAACAATATATTCTTTATTTAATTACACTTTAAGATGACTTTGGGTTCTCCTTTGTTTTTTTTTTTTTAAATAAAACATGGGAAGTTATAACTCCCAAAATGGTTACTATATATGAAAAACATTTTTCAAAGATTATCTTAAATTTTAAGATAAAATTTGGAAGCAAAAGTCTTTTTTAAAAAAGTAATAACAGGGTTGCCTGGGTGGCTCAGTGGTTGAATGCTGGCCTTTGGCCCAGGGAATGATCCTAGAGTCCCAGGATCAAGTCCCACATCAGGCTCCCTGCATGGAACCTGCTTCTCTCTCTGCTTGTGTCTCTGCCTCTCTCTCTGTGTGTGTCTCTCATGAATAAATAAATAAAATATTTTTAAAAAGATAAAAAATAAAAAATTACAAAAATTTTTGAGAAAGTAATTACACAACAAATTAAATACAAATGTGTCTTGTTCCAGAGATGACTTAATTGATTCATGGCAGCTCTATTTTTTATAGCAAACTCCATGTGAAAGAAGGAATCACTCTTACTTGTCAAAGCTAAAACCCTCAGTCATTCAAGATGCATGGCCATAAATTGGTGGCATCATGCTAGGCTTGGGTTATTCAGACAGCTATGCTTGAGGGCAAGTATGAATAACAAATTAAGAAGGTATAGCCTTTAGACATGGTAACCTAGCAGCCAAATTTTCTCCAAAAGCTACCTGTTTTAGTGGTGACACCTTACTACTTCTTGACAAACTATATTACCCACATTCTGGTTTTTCTTCCTTAATTAGGCATGCCAACTTTTCTTCAGCTGGCAAAGCCATCACCGTACTGTTCCGAATTGTCACAGGCGAAGACTGGAATAAGATTATGCATGACTGTATGGTAAACTTTTCTTTTCATCACTAACAGTGCCTCAACTTAGAACTGAATGAAACTCCTTGCAATGCAATATTAGCAGCGTCATCCTTGTTAGCATCAAGACTTTGTGTACAAAATACATATCCTGGCTGTTTAGTTCATAAAACTGCATTCTTTTGCATTACGGAGTATGGCCATATGCAGGAAGAATATCCAGTGAACCCAGCTTGAGCTACTGCAGTTCCATTTGGCGGATATACATTATGTGGGCATTGGTCTTTCCCTCCCACCTTTAACATTTTGGCAGTCAAGTACAACCAGGTGTCCCCTGCTTCTTTACCTGAACTTATTCAATAGATATTCACTGAGCACCTGGTTTATCCTGGGCCATATGCCAGATGCTAGGTCTCCCGTGATTCCAGGGCATTCTCAAGGAGGTTAGAGCCAGGCTCTGAGCTACACCCTCCCTTAGGTTCCCCTCGTCTCCTCACTATGCCCCCACCCCATCTCCCTTACAACATAGGCTCCATCAGGAGTCCCGCCTCACACTAAGACTGCAGTGATATGTTGCTACAGCACTCCGTATTTCTCCTTTGTAGTGTATAGCCCAACTGTAGTGAGTTACTGGCTTGATTATTTCATCTCTGTTTCCATTTTCACAACCTCAAGAACAATGCTGTCCAAAAACAATGTCTGCAATGCTGACAATCTGCTCTGTCCAATTCAATAGCCATATGTGGTTACTGAGCATTTGAAATGTGACTAGTACACTGAGCAACTGAATTCTAAATTTTATCTAACAGTGTTTGGTGTTCATTAACAGACATTTACATTTTAATAGCCACCTGCAGGCCATGGCTCCTGTAGAGCTCTAGACTGTCAGCAACATGAAGGAGCCACAGAGTATGTCTTGCTTAGACTTGTCTGTCTCTAACACTGGGTAGAAATCTAGCACATAGTAGGAGCTAAAGAACCCTATGCACGAATTTACCAAATCAGATATAATATAAGGCAGAATTAAATAAATTCTAAATAAAGAACAAGCAGAGTGCTATGGGAATGTAGAAGAAAGAGCTAGTCTCTCTGGCTGAAAGAAACCAGGTCTCTGAAAAGTGTTGGCATTTTATTGGGGCCCCTGAAGATGGGGAGGCTTTTGATAACCTGAGCCTTATATGCTCTTCTGTAATGTCCCATAAAGGTGTCCCAGGAAGGGGGATTACTGGTTTCTTCTTACACAATTCGAATGTGACTGTGCTGCATATAACAAATCTTCATAAATCTTAACCCATTAGTTAGGTTGGAGAAGATTTGTAAATGCCTTATTGACTTTCTGTAGTTCCCATTAGAGCGACTACTCACCATAGTCTGACTAGTCACTTAAGACTAGGAGAGGTGGCTGAAAGAATGTCTCTTGCAAGAAACCGGTTCATTTTCATTATGCTTCTAAAATGGCAATGAACCTGGGATTCCACAGGGTTGGGAGTATAGAATAAATGAAATATTCTCTTTGATTTTTGCCATGGATGGTGTCCTCGATGTATGTGGCTTCTGAGAGACTACACTGAAATTCTGTTTTCTATGCAGAGGAATAGTTCACTAACTACAGTGGGCACACAGAAATTTGTATTGTTCACTCTTACCCCTGCTGCCCCTTCCTCATGACCCTGTAGGTCCAGCCTCCCTTTTGCACACCAGATGAATTCACATACTGGGCAACAGACTGTGGAAATTATGCCGGGGCGCTTATGTATTTCTGTTCATTTTATGTCATCATTGCCTACATCATGCTAAATCTGCTTGTAGGTAAGTGACGTTTGCTAAATATGTTTTAATATCCTTAAGCTCAGGTACTTAGATAATTATGTACAATTTGCAAGTAATTACCCCAGATTGCTTGGGGTGGGTGTTTCACGGCATTAATTATAAATTGTTGCCTCTCAATCCAGAAGCTGAAAAGACCTTTGAAAGGCATGTAAATGACAGTTGATTGCAATTTCAAGAGTTGTCCTATTAATTATGATCATTAATTTCGAAAGAGCTCTTCACACGGATTGAGTTGAACAAATCTCAGGGAGGGCTACCTTTATGGCCTCAAAAGATCACAGTTGTGTTTTTGAAAGATACACAGTGTTCACCCAGGTGTGGGGCCACCCAGAACCCAATCTGACCTTTAAAAACTGCCTTGGAACTGTCAACTAGGAGTGAAAGCCAGCTGGCATGGATATCTCTACACACAGAATGTCTGTTTATGCCCATGACCCTCATGTTTTGGAAAGGCAGGAGCTGGATAAATAGCTTAGTCCAAATGTAAGATATGCCAACTTGGAAAACACACTAAAAGCACTTTAAAAATTTGGCTTATAATATAGGTGATAAAATCCATTGTTTATAATAGATATTTTATTTTTTCTAAAAAATGACAGATTAGCATAATTATCTAAATTCTCCATTTTTCTTTTTTCTTTTCTTAGCCATCATTGTGGAGAATTTCTCCTTGTTTTATTCCACGGAGGAGGACCAGCTCCTAAGTTACAATGATCTCCGCCACTTTCAAATCATATGGAATATGGTGGATGATAAACGAGAGGTAGGAAAGGGGGCTGCTGCCTCATGCCCACCCTCCCAAAGAGACTCATTGCCCTCCCTCAGATATTTAAGCAGGCTTTTGGTCACCAGTGGACATCTACTGAATTTGGAACAGCCATGGGTGAATTGTAGAAAGCCACCATTGGCCGTTCAGCAGAATATGCTGGGAGGAGAAAGGGACAGAATGGTTGCCCTTGTGTCCTGTCCAACCATGGATGTCCTTTTCTTTGGACATTCTTAAAGTCACCAAGGAAAGGAAACCAAGGAGCTCTGAAGAAACCAGCCCTGGGCTGGGGGCAGGAGGAGTGAAATTCACATCACCAGAGCAATGGTATAACACAAAGCCACAGGCAGCCACCAAAAAGCAAGCCTGATTACAAGTGCAAAGGAGTTATTTAGAGGTTTCTGAAAGTTATGATTTTTCATTATTTTGGACTTATTATTTGAATGCTTTCATCCTACAGCTTACCCAAGATTTCCTAGAATTAGCCAAAGCTCCAGCACCTTCTTCTGCTGCTCCTCTTCTTGATCCTTCTTCATCCTAGCAAACACTCAGGCCCAGTTCTGGGTGCTGGGGATAGAGTGATGAGCACAATGGAAAGGCCCCCATACTCACTGAGCCTCTGTTCTAATAAAAAAAATCAAATAATAATTATAATAATGATTACTATCTCAAGATGCTATAAGTACTTTGCAGAAGGCAATATGGTAGAGACTCATTGGACCTTGGGGGGCAGGCTAGTTTGGTGGGGTGGCCCTGATGGTCTGGCTGAGGAGGTACTGATAGACCCCACATCTGAAAAACAAGGCAAGTTCTGCTGTGGAGAAATCTGGGGGGAAGATCCAAAAATAGCTATAGGAAGAGTTCACAGAGGGCATGAAGACCAAGCAGCCAGAACAGGCTGAGGAAAGGGGCATGCCGAGCTAGGCCAGCACAGTAATGCCTGGCTTTCCCCACTCCCTCTGTCCCCCTCTCCCTAACACACCCCACTTTCCCAGGCACCAGTCCCTGGGGGCTTTCTCTGAGACAGTGACCTACACATGTGGCCTTTGGCCTAGCTCTTCCCATTTCGATCCACCTGCATCTCCAAGACTGCTGCCTGTAGGAACCGGCTTTCCTTGGACGTACATGTCAATAGTAGACAGCACCACAGCGGTCACATGTTAAGAAGTTAGTAAGTGACAGGAATTCATGGGTTGCTCCTGTGCCTGCCTCTTGCCCGGGGCCTTCATTCAAAGATGCTAGGTGGTGTTGCCCATAAGGGAGCAACGTGTATTTGATTTTCAGAACCTGGGGCTGCTCTGAGCAGATTCTCTTGTGTGTAATTGTTCTGATCGTGGAGAAGAGCTGAAACGGGAGTGATCATTCCCTAGAAGAACCACTTATCATGAACATTTAGAAGTTTGTAGCATCCAGGCTAAGTGAAGAGGAGGATCCCGTACATGTGAATGTTCTACTTTTTGTGGTAACGCATTACCAGCCCACTCAGCATGTGTTTTAGAGAAATTGATGAGCAGGGGCTGAGTCAGTGAAACAGGCCAGGAGGAGAGTAGCCTGGTAAAGCGAGGGTTGAGGCCAGGGAGGCAGAGGGCCTGCTCTGTACCCTCCTAGGCTCCCAGTACTGCCAGGTTATGAGGTCCCACAGAGCCAGAGAAACACCAGCAGAAAATGCAAGTGTGCTCAGCCTTCCATGTGTGATGCTCTCAGTGCCCACACCACACCCAGGCTCCAGGGAGGCGAACAACTTCCTTGCTGCCCAGTGCTAATTATGCTACCTTTTGAGAAAAAGATCTGATGTTTCAGGTTTGGGTGGGTTTTTTTTTTTTTTTCTGTGAAAACAGAATCCCAAGCCAGTCGTTATGGCCTCAAGATGATTTACCAGTCACTGTGCTCTGCCTCGCAGGGGGTGATTCCAACATTCCGGGTAAAGTTCCTGCTGAGGCTGCTGCGGGGGAGGCTGGAGGTGGATCTAGACAAAGACAAGCTCCTGTTTAAGCACATGTGCTATGAAATGGAGAGGCTGCATAATGGCGGCGATGTCACTTTCCATGACGTGCTCAGGTATGAGGGGGTTTTCCCAACTGTGTGTCCCAGAGCCCATTGCGTCCAGAGCCTGAGGCTGCGGCCATGTGCAGGGCCTTGCGAAGTAGCACCCGCCAGGAGGTTTGTTGCCAGCCGCCACATCCACTGAGGTTAGGTGGTGCCGTCTCACTGCTCGGGCTCCAGTGGCCTTTGTCGCTGTCTCATAAGGACGGTGTCTGGGTGCAGGCCTCACACAGGAGCCGGGGAGAAGCAGCGGCCTGACATCCCCAGGAGGAGTCTCCCTTACTGACTGGGGAGCTGCTGACAGGAAGAGGTGGGGGGCAGTTAGGGGGCCCTCAGGGAGCGTGGCCACCCCTTGTTTTGTGAGGAAGGAGCTGGCCCGGCAGAGTCAAGAGACCCACTCAGTGACACAGCCTCAGTGGTCCAGCTGGGGCTAACGTCCAGTCTTCCTACTCATGGGGCCTCTCTCTGTGATGGTTGCCCCTGCTTGGGTGGCAAACCACATTTTCCATTCAGTGGGCACCTAGTCAGGACAAAAGCAACAAAATACTATAAACTAAGTGGTTTAAACAAGTTTACCGTCTCATAGTCCTGGAGGCTGGAAGTTTGAATTCAAAGGGTGGGCAGGACTGGTTCCTTCTGAGGCTGGGAGGGGGAATCCGTTCCAGCCTCTGGGGTTTTGCTGGTGATCTTTATAGAAACATCCCCCCATCTCTGCCTTCATCTTCACGTGTCAGTCTCCCCGTGTGCGTGCATGTGTGTTTGTGTATGCATGTGCGCATGTGTGCGTGTGTGTGTGTGTGTGTGTCCAGATCTTCTTTTAGAAGGACACTATTCATATTGGATTAGGGACCCACCCCGTTCTGATATGACCTCATCTCAACTAATCACATCTGCAGTGACCTATTTCCGAATAAGAACACATTTTGAGGTACTGGGGGTTATGACCCCAACATCTAGTTTTTAGGAGGAAAACAATTCAGTCCATAGCAGCTGTTTAAACAGGAATCCGTGGATCAAATCCAGAGGCCTGTGGACTTGGAAACAGTTACATCTTTATTTTCATAAATCACTCTCTGAAATATTGCATTTTCTACAGTGATGAATGCGAGTAGCAAACCACAGTGGTATTAACAATACGTGCATCTTTGTCACCAACAGAAATCACGGATATTTTCAGAGCCCATCACTGATGTGGCTGGTAATTTAAATATCCTCTATACTTACCAGTACTTCTAAGTTATAGTGGTCATTTGAGCTACTAGATGTTATTATTTAATGCAACAATAAAGAAGCATTTATGTTACTATGTCATCATCTTTTTAAATTTTTTCTAAAATTAATTTTCTTTTATTGAAGTAGAGTTGACACACAATATTACATTAGTTTCAGGTGTACAACACAGTGACTCAACAGCTCCCTATATTATGCTATGATCTCCACAAGAATAGATAACATGAGTTACCAAACAACACTATTGCAGCATCATTGGCTGTATTTCTTATGTTATACTTTTCATCCCTCTGACTTACTCATTCCAAACCTGGAAGCCTGTACCTCCCCCTCCACTTCACCCATTTTGCCCATCTCCCCACCATCCTCCCCTCTGATAACCACCAGTTTATTCTCTGTGTCTGTCTCTGCTTTATTTATTTTTTTTTTTAGGTTCCACATGTCAGTGAAATCATATGGTATTTGTCTTTCTCTGTCTGGTTTATTTCACTTAGCATAATACCCTCTAGGTTCATCCGTGTTGTCACAAATAGCAAGACCTCATTATTTTTTTATGGCTGAGAACTATTGTGTGTGATATAATATATATATATATATATATATATATATCATCCTCTTTGCCCATTCTATCATCACCTTTATAAAGAAAATAATATGAAAACTGTATACCTCAATACAATTGGTTTCCTTTGTAATAATGCATATTTTATTTTATGCATTTTAAACGTTCTTCTGTGAAAAGTCCCGTAGGCTCTCAGAGAGGTCTGTCCTCAGGAGAAGTCAAGGCCCTTCTCTAGCGGTACCTGTTTCCGTCAGGTTGCAGGTACTTGACAGGTTCAGTGTTGGTACAGTGGCACACATTCAGAAGCACTCAAGTATACAGAAATACACTTGTGACTGAAATTTGAAAAGCGATCAGAACAGGAAGGACCTGGGAGATGTTCTCTCAAGTTAATTGTTTTCCTTCCCACTATTCACTTCTTCCAGGAGCAGGCTAAAGTGCAGAAAAGGAAGAGGCATAAAATATGTATGATTAGCAAAGGATGCCATCTCTAGCAGAATGTCACCAAGTCATTCCTCCTGGTGACAAAAATTGGGGGGCTGAAAGTGAAGCACCTAGACAAACAGCCGTCCTTAGCAGTTATCCCTCAGCCTCTCTAGAACCCAGTGAAACATCTTAATAAAATGGACCTGGGCTAAAGCCAACGGGGGCACTGGTTGCCCCTCCCTGTCCCTATTGCTCAGTGAATGATAGAAACAATTCAGCAATAATGAGATTCTGGATGAGGCAGGGACAAGAGGAAGAGCCAACACATTTCCTTCCTCCATAGTGAGAAGAGCCTTGGCAAAGAAGAGAAGGTCAACTACCAGTGCTGCATGGGGAGCACCCCCCAGCACCTCTATGCCAGGATATAGGCTGTGGAGGTAGTACTGGGCTCACAGACGGGGCAGGCAGGGGCTGAGTGCTAACCTGGGGTCCCATGGGGGCAGCAGGGAGCACAGAGCCACAGAAAGGGCTGCATTCTCCTTTAACTGTGGACCTCTCAACCCAGATACAGAAAGAGTATCTTATTACCCCAGGGCCCTGAGGAGGCAAACCCATCGGCTGTGTTGGTTTTATTTGCCACTGACTACACCTGCTATGCCAAGGTCAGAATGGGAGTGAATATTGTACCCTGACTTCACATCCGCCAGAATTATGAGATCAGTGGAGAGGGAAATGTGGGGAGGGGAAGGAGCAGGAAACATGACCTTTGGCCAAGCATACTAACCATCCCCAATTAGAACTGAACCTGACAAAAGTATAGAGAGAGCACTCTTCCTTCTATGGGGAAAGTTCCAGAGCCTTAAGCAGCTGAGAATGTAGATCAGGGCCCTGCCTGGATCTTTTGTTTTACAGACACTTACATGGCACTTACTGTTGTATGCACCTCACAAGTATTAGCTCAATCACTTAATAAGGTGGGTACCGTGACTATCCACATCTTACAGAGGAGGTGACATAACTAGCCCAGGTCCCTCAACTAGTCCAGTGGCATAGGGACACTACCTTGGTTGGACTGAGTGATGTCCTGTCTGGAGTTTGAGATCTCTGCTGCCCAGAACTCCAGCTGAGTCAGACCTGGAATACTTTTCTGTCCCCGCCACCAGCATGCTCTCTTACCGGTCAGTTGACATCCGGAAGAGTTTGCAGTTGGAGGAGCTGCTGGCCAGGGAGCAGCTGGAGTACACCATCGAGGAGGAGGTGGCCAAGCAGACCATCCGCATGTGGCTGAAGAAGTGCTTAAAGCGCATTAGAGCTGTGAGTGAACTGCAAATGTCTGGGTTTTTATTTCCTCCTCTCAAAGGAAAAGAAGGAAGAGGAACAAAAGAGAAGAGCTTCATGGGGGTGCCCAGGTGGCTCAGTCAGTTAAGCATCAGCCATCACCTCAGGTCATGATCTTTGGGTCCTGGGCTCAATGCGGCATCAGGCTCCCTGCTCAGCAGGGAGTCTGCTTGAGATTCTTTCTCCCTTTCCCTCTGCCCCTCCTGTCTACTCATTTCTGTCTCTCCCCCCCCCAAATAAATAAAATCTTGAAAGAAAGAAAGAAAGAAAGAAAGAAAGAAAGAAAGAAAGAAAGAAAGAAAGAAAGAAAGAAAGAAAGAAAGAAAGAGCATCATGAGCAATGGAATGTGATCCCTCCTGTGATTAAACTTGTGGCCCTTCAACTCCATCAGCTTCATCCCTCTGATGGCCATATGATTGAAACCTTAGCTCCAGCCAGACCCAGATGTGCCCTCTTGAGCAGAGTCCATAGATGTTCCCATTGAATCACATTTTTATAGTAAGCACTTTGTTATAAATGTTTAAAATGTTTTAAAAGCACTTTGTTGAGGAGCACCTGGGTGGCTCAGTCAGTTAAGCATCGACTTGATTTCAGCTCAGGTCAGGATTGTGAGAGAGCCCCATGTTGGGCTCTGCATTGGGCATGGAGCCTGCTTAAGATGCTCTCTCTTCTCTCTCATGCACTCTCTCTCTCTCATTCTCTCTCTCTCTCAAAAAAAAAAAAAAGCAGTCTCTTGATATTAAAATATTTGTGATCTCCATTTATCAAACTCAACTGTTCAAAATGCCACATATTGAGTGGCAACTGAATTTACAGAAGTACTTTTAAATTGTTCATAAAAATTCTACCATACTGTTGATAATGTTGTTTGGTCTTTACCAAAGGCCACCTCTCCTGGGAGGTTAATGATCTGTCTGCTGCCATTAGAACTATAAGTTTATAAGATTCTCTGACTCATAAATCAATGAACATGTAGTATGTTGGCATAGGCTGTGTTTACAATAGGCACTTCTACTAGATAATTCCTTTTATGAATGTTTTTGACTTATGCTTCACACAAGAGGAAAAAATCAAATTAATCACTAAATATTTATATTTAACAGATTCTTAAAATCCTGTTTCTCAGAACATCAGCTGCAGAAACATGTCTTTCTATTGGAGGAGAGAAAGTCCCCAGAGAAACAAAACAGCCCAAACTCCTATAGCAAGGCAATAGCCACAGCTGACCCATCATAGCCCTGCTCGCTCTGGGGATCCAGCCTGCCCCCGACAGGCCCCAAGAGGCCTGGATTTGCTGAATCAGCACCAGACCGTGCTCCTGAGTATATGCTCTGTCACAAGACAGATTGGCCTGCTCCTATCCAAGAACCAAAGGCAAGAGCACGAGTTCTACTCATCCACCCAAGGCTCTCTGCCTTCAACAACCCAGAGTAAAATGGAGATCCATGTTGGCTTAATGAACACAGAGCAAAATAAGAAGGGAAAAAATAGAATACCTACATTATCAGTTTAAAAATTCTATTTTAAATACAATACAAGCTGTATCAATGGACCTACTTATTCCCTTTGTTAGGCAAATGCTATGGGTTGGGAAGTCTCTAGGCCCTCCTTAGTAGCAGTGTGATACTTACTAGGGAAATTAGTTAAGCATCCTTATTTGGAAGCTCCTAAGAGGTCACCAAGCATACAGGTGCTGTGGAGAGGAGAAAAGAAAATATGATTTGAACGGTGGGGGACAGGAGCACATTGGGCTTATTTTTCTGTTACCCAGAGAATAATCATATTTCCATAGAAACAGCAGCAGTCCTGCAGCATCATCCACAGCCTGAGGGAGAGCCAACAGCAGGAGCTGAGCCGCTTCCTGAATCCTCCCAGTATCGAGACCACCCAGCCCAGTGAGGACATGAACGCTAACAGTCAGGATAATAATATGCAACCTGAGGTATGGGTATGAGGTGTCCTTCCTCCAAGGATAGTACATGCATTTTTAAAAATAAAAAATAAATTGGTACTGTTCACACAGCCATTTCAACCAAGGTGCCAGTATTTCTAATTGGAAGTTTTTAGCTTAAAAAAATTGGAACATGTTGATCCAGACTATGTTCGGATCTTTGCAACTTGGAATCTTTTGGGGTTATTTCAAAAGATTCTGATTCCGAGTTGTATGAATACTAAAAAAAAGTGAATGCCCTGAACTCACTAGTTCTGTGGGGGTTTGTCTAAAGAGTTAACACTGCATCTCTACGGTTTAATCAGAGTCCAGTACTAATGAAGAACATGGTTTGCTTGAAGCTCTGCCCTAAATGCTTTCTTCTACCAAGTCATAGGGACTTGCTGTAGAAGTGAAAGTGTTTGTAATTGGCCACTAACCTCCTTATAGTCAGACTCATTAAGGATTTGTCCTTCCATAGCTGGGAAGAGCATATGGAATTCAGGAAGATTAGCCTGAGGACCTTCTTTTTACTAGGACTTAGCTTATTTCCATTTCCAGATTGAATGTGCATGTCCATAAAAATGCAGAGAGAGGCACAGGCATCCCAGAGAGCCTTGTGCTGTGACCAGCAGCTGGCAGGAGGTCCTGCCCTTTATGAGGGTGCAGTGTGGACCAGCTGGAGTTGATCAGCATTCTGACATGAGCCCCCTGGCAGCATCAGCCTTCGTGGTGTGTAGTGACACAGTCAGGGGTCAGTGGTAAATAATGAAGCCTGAGGCTCCACAGCCCAGCGGGATGCTCCAAGGGGACCTCTTGCTCCACAGCCCAGTTAGGGGTGGATTTCATGTGGTTGGCTCCCCAACACATAGGAATCACTTGCCACCGACAACAGGAACTTGTGCTGGGACAGTCACCAAAGGGAGGAGGGACATAGAGGCTTCTACAATGGCCCTGCCACCTGTCTGCCTGCCGTGAAGATGGGTAGAGCGGGGTAAGACCAGGACAGCCAGCCAGGCAGGGCTGATGAGGTTGGCAAAGCAATGATTGCAGAGCTCTCTGGTTTTAGGTAGAAAAAAAAAAAAAGAAAGAAAGAAAGAAAAGAAAAAGCCCATGAAGGAGGAAGTGGCCCTGGGAGGGGGGAGGAATCCTGGAGGGATGCCAGGAGGAGGTGCTACCTGGAGACCTGGGCCCCCTCTCCTCACCGTGTGCAGTGGTGACTCTCACTTTCCTGGACCCTCTGAACCCATTTCTCTTCTCCCTTCCCCCTTGTGGACTCTGTGGCTCTGATACTGTTTCTGCCACTTGTTTTCCGATGGCGTTTTCTTGCTTTCTTAAAATAAAATGAGAGGGCGGACAGGTGCAGAGGGTTGAGGGGCGCCCCGCGGTCAGGAGGAGCCTCACGCTGCCCTGTCGCCCACGCAGACCAGCAGCCAGCAGCAGCTTCTCAGCCCCACGCTGTCGGACAGGGGGGGCGGCCGGCAGGACTCCGCGGACCCCGGGAAGCCCCAGAGGAAGATCGGACAGTGGCGGCTGCCCTCAGGTGTGTGCCCGAGTCCTTTCTCCATTGAGTCAGGCGTCCTAGGCGCATCTACACTCTGCGGGGTTTGGGTCTCAGATTCCAAATTCAGGTCTGCCTCTAAAGTTAGTTAGACCCCCTTCATTATTGCTCACACCATCTGCCCTTTAACTTTGTTGTTTTTTCTTTCTTTGTATATACCCATGAACACCTACTCACCCATATTTCTATGACACTTCTATGGATTGGAACATTCAGTGATTTTGTTGTGTTGTGGTTGTTGTTAAGTGTTTGTGATTATCTCAAAGTGTGGCAGCGGGCAAATAGCTTTTTTTCAAATGGCATCCCTAGTTGTCCGTGAACATAATTTTGAAGTCTGTGAATATAAAGTTTGTGAATATAAAGATCCAAGAGCTGGAAAGGTTTCATACCGAACATCTATGGGTAGGACGCATGCAGTAGGACTTGTCTAATTGTTACTGCTGGGAATATCAGAGCTTTTGAGGAATGGCTTGCAAAGGGGTGAACAGCTCCGCAATGCTCATAGGACTCTTGTCAATTCCACAGCACCAAAACCAATAAGCCACTCAGTGTCTTCGGTCAACTTACGATTTGCAGGGCGCACAACAATGAAATCCGTAGTGTGCAAAATGAACCCCATGACCGACACGGCGTCGTGTGGTTCAGAGGTTAAGAAGTGGTGGACGCGGCAGCTGACAGTGGAAAGCGACGAAAGTGGCGATGACCTCCTGGATATTTAGGTGGACTCGGCGCAGAGCGAGGTCTAACGGGGAACGCTGCTTTCCCACATTTTTTCCTACGGTCTCACATCCACTGGTGAGCCGTCCGTACTTGAGACGTCATTTAAGGCCACCTTGTCACAAGATTTTTTTTAAGTGGATTTTTGTCCTGCCATAGGAAGGCGTAAAACTTGATCTGTCGCAGTTGTACACATGAGGGGTTGTTAATCTGTGTTTGAGAAATGTGCGTCATGGCAGTATTTGTAATATTACCCGATACCAGATGTAGATCTTTCAGACATTTCATATATCCTGTCTATGGAAACTAAGGTGTGTATTCCTATATGCTCTTCTGCAGTATTACCACCCCCTGAAAGAGTGCTAAGCCTAAAGTGGCTGATATTTATGGTACAGAAGCTATAGCTTTAGTTCATGTTTTTCCCACTTCCACTAGAAATACTTCCCTCGGGAAAATTTATTATTTATGATTGATCTGCAAAGGTCAGCACTGAGCTCATAACTAAAATAATAGTGGTTTTACAAACTACAGATTCCGAATTTTTAAAAGTATGTTCTTTTTCTCATGTTATTCTTAAAAATATGCACAAGATATTTAGAAGTCAGAACAAGTCAATGTCTGTCTTCAGTCACTCTAATGAAACCATTGCCTGCTTCCTAGAGAACTCTGTGTGCAGGGACCAGGCAGAGAAATGGGCCCACGGAGCCAACTGGTTTAAAACAAATATGTAAAGTAGATCGCTTCAGGGATGTGGTTACATAGAGATGTTGAGTTTCTTTTATCTTTCAAAGCCTTTTAATAACTAAGTGTAGCAAAAAGAATAAAACTATATGATTCAGCTTATGAAAGAAATCTTCACGTGTGTGATGGTATCATTGGGTTCATTTCTTACCCAGGGTATGTATGTTCATTTTGCCATAAAGTCGGCAGATATATTATGAGTAGATCCCAACACACCTGTACCCTATTCAATTCAAATTGACTCCCTGCTGCCAGACTCCTGTGGGAATAACGGTAACCCTGTAAAATCCTGCTTGGAACTCACAGTGTAGGGACCCCAGGACTCAGCTATATTTGTTTCACACACCACATGCTCTGGAAAATAAAAATGCAAAGTGATTACAAAGTTCCTCAGCCTCTTATGCTGGATCAACCAAGGAAAAGTGCATCCAGGCCCCTAAATACAATATTTTTGATTGGAGATTTGCTCTTTAAATGATTTCTTTTAATGGGGTGATTATCTCTGAGTCCTTTGACACCCCAGGTTACTTTATGATCCTTTTTTTTTCTGTATTTAACATTCTTAAAATAGCCGAATCCTTTCTGTATAACGTTAACATTGTGGTGCGATCTATTGTTTATAGGATTAATTGTGAGTCTAGGATAATGGGTAATTGAAGTCAGTGCAGCCAAAAGGATTTTATTTGGTTTTATGTTCCATTGGAGTTTACTTTTTGTACATAAGAAAATCAAATAAATATTGACTTTGTAAAAGAATTTACTCTTGAGTTGATGGTCATTTCTAAACCCTTTCTCATGTGTGGAAGGAAGAAAGGGGGTTTGGGGAGTGGGATCATTAGGAATCAGGCACTTTGCAAACTCTGTATTTGAATATTCTGTCTATAATTAGTTGGCAAAAGCTCTGTCCCTGATACTCATTTCAGTTCAGTTCCTAAACCAGAATGTTCCTTTCACGTGTGTGCCCGTAAGGCTGAGTGAATACCTTCCAAATCCACAATAAAACAGAAAAAGCTCTTACATGGCTGGGGCATGAGCCTGTACTCATGCTGCATGAAAACGAGATTTTATTTTTTTGGCTCATTACACTTGAGTAATACAGCTTCATTCTCACAAAACTGCTGAGCCCTTCCTACAACGTCTGTTAACTGGTGTTCAGCAGAACATCATTGTTGTTCATTCTGCAGTGAAGCAAAGGGCCAAATAGCAATGCATTTAAAGTCATAGCACCCTACATTTTCAATTAAGTGAGACAGCCAAGCAATTCCTGTGGGGACCCATCTCTACTAGTTCCTGAAGCCAGTAGAGAGGACAGCAAGCCGAGAAGATAAGTGCTACCCTTCTTAGATTTTTTTCATCAACATACAAACAGTCCGGTTATGCAGATGGGAAAACTTCAGCCACAATGTTCCCTGGTCCTTAGGGAGCCAGACACTGATACTAATCCTGTCATCATGCCACCCACTGCCTTTAATTAAAGGACGCTGTTGGTTCCAAGCTCACCAGAAAGCATAAGGGGCAGAATAGTTGACACAGAGCCCCCAGTGGGCATAGACCACACATGCATTGCACATATGGCAATTCAAGGGGACTCAAAGGGAACAGGGATGGAGAGAATGGCCAGACCGATGCCATTCACTCTATTCTCAGTGGTCAATTGAGAGTAGCACCCATCTTCAGCGACTGGCCATTTGTGCCCTGTCCAAGATGAATAAGATAAGGGCATGTAAAAGAAAAACCAGTTATAAAGCCCTAAGCAAAATCATTTTCAAAGCCAGTTGATTGATGTGTTTGCCTGCTTCTTTGTAGGAAGTGGCATACTCTAGATAGGTGGCTTTCAATAGATTAGTTGGCAGTGGCACTCGTTCTCAGAGTCCTTCAAAAGTTCCTAAGATATTAACCAGGCAAAACCAGGGCGTCCCTAATTGAAATTAGGATGAAGATGAGAATCCCACTCACATGGTGTCTTTTCACCACCTGGTATTAATTGAATTGTGCCCCGCCCCGCAAGGTACATTAAAATCCTAACACCCGGTACCTACCTGTAAATGTGATCTTTGTGGGGGAAAGAGTCTTTGCAGATGTAATTAGTCGAGCTGAGGTCATACTAGAGGAGGGGGACCTGTAATCCAATATGAACTGCTGTCCTTATAAGAAGAGAGAATCACCAGGGAAGAGAATGCCATGTGAAGACAACACTGAGGTAAGATGGCCATGTGAAGACAGAGGCAGAGATTGGAGTGATGTTGATACAAGCCAAGGAACATCTAGAGCCCCAAGAAACTGCAAAAGGCCACAAAGGATCCTCTGCTAGAGGCATTAGAGGGAGCGCGGTCCTGCCAACACCTTGATTTTGGATTTCTAACCTCCAGAACTAGAACTGAGATGATACATTTTTGTCATTGTAAGTCACCCAGTTTGTAGTATTTTGTTGTAGCAGCCCTACAAAAGTAATACACCCCCAAACCTACTGAACCCCAAAGACGACCTGAACCATCCTAGTACTCCCAAGAACCTAATTGGAAAAACACTAGTACAGATCAAAAATCCTGAGTTTGTAGTTTGATAGATGTTTCAAGTCCTGGATTTACTGGTTATTCCTTATGCAATCTCTGATGAGTTTCATATTCTATCAGGGCCAAAACTTAGCCTCTTGCTTTTTAAAAAAAAGGCAGGAGAGAAAAAGGGGGCAGGAGAGGTGAATTTATTCACTTAATTTACCTAACAGTTTCATGAAATCTTCTGTGTCGGCCTACTCTGAGCACATGTGCATCATACTCCAAATCATTAAGTAGCTGTCTGACCTCCCAACCAGAATCCCCAATTGGCCAGTTGTCTAGCCAGCCACTTTTTCTGTCTACCACTGCAGATTTCCAGCCTGCAGCAGGCCTGAGTCTCTGGAAGAGAAAAGATCTGACATTAAATCAAGTTCAAGTTGGATCATTCTAATTTCTGATTCAAGACTGTACTGCTATGTAAGGTGACTACTGAACGTTTCTAATATATGAGGATGACCAGAAAAGTTGCAGGGTGGGTTGGGGTTCATATTTGGGACTAAGGGAAGGTTACTGAATAAATTTTAAAGGGATAGTAGAAAACTAAAAGTGACATCTGTTTTAACTATGGCCTGAGTTAGGCTTGTTAGATATACAAGTTACAAGCATTAAACAGAAGATGTCTCTTACACTTCTGGGGGGAGAATGTAGATTGGGCTGTTGAATAGACAAAGCTGGAGGTCACAGAGAGGGATTCACATCTAGGAGTGTCAGCATAGAGATGGTATTTAAATCCCTAGACTGGATGCGATTACCTAAGGAGGCACCATAGCAAAGAAAGGAAGTCTGAGGGTCTGTAGGAGTCTTCCAGGGCTGCCATAACAAAGTACCATAACAAATTCTGGGAAGCTTAAGGAACCAGAATTTATGTTCTCAGAGTTCTGGAGGCTGGATGTCCAATGTCAAGGCATCAGCAAGGATTAGTTTCCTCTCCTTAGCTTATAGATGGCAGTCTTCCTTTGTCTTCACAACATCTTCCTCCTGTGTGTGCCTGCATCTTAATCTCTTATTATAAGGACACCAGTCATATTGGATCGGGGTGTACCCCGATGACCTGATTTTACCTTAGTAACCTGTTTAAAGGCCCTACCTCCAAATACAGTCTCTTTTTTGGGTACCAGGAGTTAGGACTTCAACATGAATTTTAGGGGGACCCAATCCCGCCCATAACAGTCTGTCTCCCTGGTACAGGGGCGTTGTAGAATAACCTTTCATAGAACAGTAATGGTGAGCCCTGTGCCTGCCTGAACCCTAACCAAGACAATCAATTCTGAGTATTCTTCCTTCCCAAAGCTCAGAAACACACAACAGCCATGCATCCAGAGTTTCAGGGAGGTCCACTTTTCTGAATCAGCTTGTGGAAGGAAGGAAGGAAGGAAGGAAGGAAGGAAGGAAGGAAGGAAGGAAGGAAGGAAGGAAGGAAGGAAGGAAGGAAACAGGCACCACAAATATTGTTACCTTAAATTATAGTTTGCAGCCTGGAAGCTCACAGCTAGAAAACATCTCCAGCCACCCCAGCTCAGCAACTTACTTTCATGAAAGATCACTACCTCCAAAAAGTATGTTTTGACCTCACACTCGTTAGGATGGCTGCTACCCAAAATGAACAAACAAAACAGAAAATTTATAACATGTTCATGAGGATGTGGACAAAGTGGAACCCTTGAACATGGTCAGGGATGTAAAATGGTGCAGCCGCTGTGGAGAGCAGTATAATAGTTCCTCCAAAAATTAAAAATAGAATCACTATTTGGTTCCAGCATTACCACTTCTGGGTATATATACAAAAGAAATGAATGCAGAGTCTCAAAGAGATATTTTTTTTATGCCCCTGTTTATGGCAGCATCATTCACAATAGTCAAGAGTGAAAGCCCCCAAAATATCCCTCAATAGATGGGTGGATTTTAAAAATGTACATGCATACAATGGAATATTACTCAGTCTTAAAAAGGAAAGAAATTCTGATATCGGGAACAATTTGATGAACCTTGAGGGCATTATGCTAAGTAAAATAAGCTAGTCACAAAAAGACAAGTACTGTAAGATGCCACTATATGAGATATCAAGAGTAGTATAACTCATAGAAACAGAAAGTAGAATGGGGGTTGCCAGAAGCTGGAGGGAGGGAAATTGTTGTGCAATAGGTATAGAGTTTCAGTTTTGCAAGATGAAAAAATTCTGGAGATTTACATAGCAATGTGAATACACTAACACTATTAAAGTGTACATTTAAAGATGGTTAAATGGTAAATTTTATGTTATATGCATTTTATCAAAAATAAAAATAAATTTGAAAAGCTGATCCCAAAAGTTAAATGACCCAATTGAAATAGCAAAGCACTTTCAATGCCATGCTTAAATTATGTTTCCATATCTACTTGCTTTCTGTATTTGACCAGTATACCTGGTTTAAATATAGTATTTTATATTAAATTATATCCCAAATGCTTCATATCACTCATTCAATTAAAAAAAATCTGCCTGTAGTATGCCTAGTAAATATCTGAATCCCATTTGAATATTTAGAGGGCTGGCACACTGGCCGTTGGACTAAGTTATGGATGGTTTGTTAGAGACAGATTTGAAGTGGTTTCTCATTCTCCCTTTGTGGGCAATGATTCAATGACACTGTCAATTTTAAGGCTTGGTTACAGAACCAACCAACCTACAAGAGGAATTATGTAGTTTTTATTGTGTTCCTTTCACAAATGGGTATCTACCACTCCATTTCCTCTACAGTGTGGCTAGTAAGCCCAAATCACACTAAATGGAACCACTTGTTTTGCTGCATCATCCGTTACAGTATTCCCAACGCCTGACTGCCACCAAGATGTTTAGCATTTAAACGAGAGCAAACACTATTGTACATGCAGAAATGGGCGAAAGCCCGTGGGTTCTCTGCAAATAAATACATTTTAAAAAATGGTTCTTTTACATTCCAAGCCATGTCAAAACCATCTAAAAATAATAAGTCAGCAATTTGACCAAGGACTGCCAGGAATGGCAGAGTAACATTTTCCAGAAAAGTCTTCTTTAGTAAAGATCTCAAGGAAGAGAGTTGTACCCATTAATTACAGCCATGAAAGTTAGCTGTTTTGATTTGAATTATCTGAATATTCTTAGGAACTCTGTATTTAATTTTGGAAAGATAAGAGTATAATGCAGGTAACACTCTTGTTGTATAAGAGTAGGCTGGAAAGATCAAAATAAGGACAGAAGATAGGGCAACAGGAAGATGGGGGAGGGGAATGTCATCTCTATTCTAACCCTTTATTCTTGGAAATATTATCTCATGTCTGTAGGCAACTAGACTAGAATTTTAGCTCTCCAGGGAGAGCACTTCATCTAGAATACACAAAATGAGTGTATTAAAATGAGAGTCCTTCAGAGGTATAGACACAATAGGATAGATGATAGAGAGATAGAGAGATACATGGAAGGAGAGAGGTACTGATTTTATGGAACTGGCTAATGTGATTTTGTGGGATGATGACAAGTCCAAAGTCTATACAGCAGGCTACCAGATTTGAAATGCAGGCAAGAATTGATGTAGTAATGTTGATCCAAAATCTACAAACTAGAAATTCAAGCAAGATTTCTATGTTTACAGTTTTGAGGTAGAATTCCTTCTTCTGGAAACCTCAGTCTTTGCTCTTAAGGTCTTCAACTGACTGGATAAGACTCACACATATTATGGAGGGTAACTGGCTTTACTCAAAGCCTAGAGATTTAAGTGTTAATCACATCTAAAAGATGCCTTCATGGCAATGTCTAGACTAGGGTTTGACCAAACAACTGGGCACTATAGCCTTGCCAAGTTGACACACATAAATTTAAACATGATAATGAATATCATTTTGCTACCCATAGTTGGTTAGGGCAACCTTAGGTCTACTCACTTGTCTGCCTACAGAATCCAACTGATTGTCTTTTTTCTCCCAGAACAAGCAGCAAAGAATGTTGATTTTATTCTCTCAGCTTCTTGCCTAACTGAGAAGAAGGGAAAGCAGACTGAGAAAGAGAAAAGTCATACTGATGTTGTTTTTAATATGTTTACTCGTTGTCAGGGTGCTAACTCTAATTCATAAAACTGCGTCAATGGACTTGAGAGAGACGTCACTTCCCACAGATACAGCCTTGACCTCCTCTGTCTTAATTGGCCCCAGGAGTATTCGGACAGTTGTCTTAGGATAGACCAGACTCCAGGCACTGTCTTCTCTTTCAGAATCTGCATTTCATATTACAGACATCATGTAGGTCCTACCCAGGAAAACATTAGAAGCATAAGAAAACAGTCAACCAGGGAACAACAGGCTGGCAATGGGTTGATGGTGTCTTCTATACCCATCACAGGAAGTACTGTCATAGGGAGCTCAGTTCCTTCTTCTGGTGCCAGGGGACACTCAGCAGTGGGTTCTCCCAGGTACTGAAGAGAGAAAAGCCCCCTTCTGTTCCTGTCTGAGCCAAGAGACAGGGGGATGGGAATGGGAAGGAGTAACCACTCTCCTGACATGATTAGTGGGACTAAAAGATTAAGTGAAACATCCCTCAGTGATTCATTGCAGGGAGTATGTTGGCCTCTTCCCCTAAACTGTCTCCTCCCTGGCATTTGTGCAGGGCACAGAACTGCCCGCCCCCCCTACAGAAGCCTGCCTCTGCCTCCATCTTGCCTCTCATCCTTCCCATGGCTGTCAACTGGCCACAGAGAATGCCACTTTCCTGTGTTCTACCAACCTAGCTTCAGAGCCAAACCCATGTAGAATTTCAAATTGGGTGTTCTTTTTGATCCATTGACTCCTTTTTCAGGGCAATGAAAGGGCCTAGCTTAGGGCCAGGTTAAAAGATAATTGGGAATTCTGTGAAGTCCTAATGAGCACAGCCTGAAGGTCCAGGCTGTGTTCTCACTTCCAACAACTACCTTGTGTTGACACGTCACACCACTAGCCCTGATTGTCTTATCCAGGGGTCTCCCAGCCCAGGCAGGGGTTCCACTCCCCTTCTGCAACTGCCTCACACCCTGGTCTAACTGCTAATTAGATGCCTCATTTCTTGGCATGTGTATGGGCTTGAACCATCTGCTTATTGATCACATCCTTCAGAATATATTGGATTTTGAGGAATCCAGCTACAAAAGCAGGTAATGTTGCAGGTGGCACATTGAGAAGCTTTCTCCAGAGCACACTTGAGAGTATAGAACGAGTGGTAACCCATAGCCACACATGTGAATCAACAAGCTACAGAAATACTGGCTGCAATGTCCATAAATTATCCTTATTATAAAGTGATACAATGATGAAACTCAGAATTTCCACATGAAAGCCTTCCACTATAGTTGGCACTATGGAAAAGAAAAATGTATGAAGTGGCCAACAAGCTGTACAGCTATGAGACCTGAAGCCAAGTACCAAAATGCTGGTTTCCCACTTTGCAGGTAATTCTGCACTTGCTTCCCCAGTCCGGGTCATGTGTATGAATCCTCAAGGAGACCATAAAACCTTTGAGGAAAAGGATGACCTGTCCATCCCTGTACCTCCAGCATCTCTAAATGACATGTTGGCACACATGTGGTTCTCGGCTCTGCTCTTTGAGCTGAACAGAATGGTGCTGCTTTGGATTGTTTTTAAACTCACCTCCAAAAAGAATGTCTGACACCCCTGGCATTCGTCCTCAACAAAATACAACCCCCGGGAAGATGACCCACTTTTCCATACCAAATTCCTGTCCATTCTTCCTTTTAACTCACTTCTTTGTGGGATATAGACAGCTTATTCTCAGGTTCAGGTAAGACACAGCAACATGAGCATTCCCTGAAGCACCAGTGTCCTTTGAGATTGCTCTTCATTTCTTGTGAAAGGGTTTTATTCCAGAGACCTCTACAGAGCACAATGCTGCAAGGACCCCCAAGTGAGCCAAGAGAACCAAGTCTGAAATAGGCAGGGCCACTATTCAACCACTCACCCCAGCAAGTAGACCATGAGAATGACCAAGGCTGGGTGACAGGAGGCCACCTTGGATCTTTAGCCTGCACCCCATCACATACAAAGATGTAGATGAGGAGGGACTTCCCTCAAAGTGACAATTGTGACAGAAGAACACTCTCACCCAAGATCCTCTCAAAGGCCAGGCAAAAAGCAATTTTCTTTTCTGGAGAGGGGTAAGCTAGGTTAGAAGTACCAGAAAGTGAGATGACTGGGTGGCTTGATCAGATAGCTGATCAAGGAATGTCTTTTCCTGAAGTCAGCCTGTTCTTACGGGGAGCAGCTGGTCCACATCCTGATGCTGGCTCAACCTCTGGGGTGGGGGGAAGAGAGAGGAGATATCAATGTTCAGAAGTCAAATCCAGGAAAGAGGGACGTCTGGTAAGAGTTTGACCAAGTCAAATTAGCAGGTATTTTTGTCTCAGTTGGTCAAACAGCTAATCCCTTATGAGGCAACAACAGGGAGGTAGAGGGTCTGTGTCTGGACCCTTCACAGGGGAAACAAGGAGACACTTGTGAGTCATGTATAAGTCACATAGGAAGGATGGCTCTTTTTGGTCTGTTTTCCAGAACACAAGAGGGTGAGGATTCTGGAGCACCCCTGTTTTCCAGGAGCGCAAGGGAGGTGTCACCCTAACTGCCTCATTTCCCCAGGGTTTCTCTTTCCTCTTCTGTAAAATGAGATTAGAATGATATATGCCTTACCTGCCTCTCATCAAGAGTGAGAATCCAATGAGATGTGTTGCTGAGTATGTTTTTCAGCCTGTAAAGCCCATATGAATAATGCCAGCTATTGTTATCTCTGATAACAGCCATTGAGCTCCACGCTCACAATGAGTTTCAGAGATCACCCTCGCTGTCATGACATTCATGACATTCTCCGTTCCTCACAGAGAGAGGTAATAAGTTTGCTATGTGGAAAGTCATGGTGGGACATGCTGAGGGCCCCTTGGTCTACCTCACAATGAGGGAGGTGGGACACATTTTCCCCTCTGAGCCCATTCCCAGTCTGCAAAGAATTATGAATAATTTAGAACCTCACAGAAGATGCCTTCTAAAAGGCAGTGGCGAGTAAAGCAAGCAGGGGTGAGAGTCTTTACACCCTCAGAAATCGGAGCTCTTAACTCACTTTCCCTCAAAGGCTTCTCATGGCCCCTGTCTTTCAGAGGGAGGAGCCTGGAGCCCCTAGAAGCAAGTGTCACATCCTCATGGCCTTGGGAAAATGTGAATAATGCTTCAGTCAGCAAGCTAGGATAAAGATGCCTGGGGAGCAAAACTTTCTCAGAAATCCAAGGAAGAAAATCAATGTCTCTGGAAGGGAGAGGAGAGAAAAATCTATACAAAAGGGAAATGAATGTTATGGAATGGAATTTGAAGATCCCTGCCTCTCAAAGCAATTGACTCAAGAGATTGAAACCTAAAAATCTCTGGTTGGAAGGGGGAGGACTGACTCAGGAAGAGGAAGAGCCAGCTGATTCTTGTATTGACTGGCCACTGGTTCATGGGCCACTACTGGTATCTGGGCTAATATTTTTTTTGTCTCTGTTTTTTTCTGATTTATCAGAGTGAAGCTGACAGAGATCTTCCAAAAATGAGACATCGAGTTTAGATTTGGAACAAATGCAATGTCAGTTTATTAATTCTTCTCCCTGCTATAAATAAAACCCAAATAAATATGACAGCTTTTACATTTAATTTCCTGAATGAAATGCCCAAATTTGTTTTTCAGTAGGGTTTTGAGCACCAATTTGCATCCTTCAGAAGCAATTTCATCAGAAATACCCTAGAGGGAAGATCCATTTTATCCAGTTGTTTAAATGATTGTGCTGGAGATATATACGGCCTTCCCTAAATTATCAAATCTAAAATATTAATTCTAGAATGTTAATCCATCAGTATTATATTATTGATGGAGGGTATCATGTCCTAATTATCTTTGCGTGTGCATTACTAGGCATGAATTCTCTCATTCTCAGATAATGACATCCATTTCACCATTTGTCACATAGACTACTGACCACTCTGGCCCACCTTCTATTTCTCCATCAACATCCACATTGTTCTCACAACTAATTCTCCCTCCAAAAAAATGGTTAGAAAAGACCAGGCGCTCTCAGATCAAATGAAGAGCCAAAAGTTACTTTTTCCACCTGTTCTTCCTTTTATATACCTATTTTTCTGCCTGGGAGACCACAGTAGTCTATCAAAATGATGGACAGATAGTGCTTTCTATCAAATATGCTAGAAATATCCTCTTAGGAAAGATTGTATTGTAAATGACACATTGGGTATTGACTGTTGTTACCAGCATTTACTGTTAAAAATAACCCTACTTTATTAAAAAAAAGGGGGGGGGGGATAAAAGTCTCATCTAAATGGAAATAAGGAAAGAGTCCCATGTTTGTAACCTGTTCATGTTTATCATTCCAAGTCTCTTGAAATCAACTGAATGTAGCAACATCAGAAGTTGGCCAAGGGAACAAGGTGATTCCCCCTTTGATGTGTTTGCTCACCAACCAGGAGCCCTTGGGGTTAAACTTTCTCTTACTTCATTGATCCTCCAAGATCTGAAGGCTTTGAACAAAATTGACCTGACTGAGGCCTAATTCTTTCCTTAATTTGCTTAAGTCATAGACTGCATCTCAGATTGTGACAGAGCTCCTTACATCTATAAATGATGACAAGAAAATTGGCCCAGGATACGATTGAATTCCTAGCCTTCTTTATTTGAACAAATGATTGGTCATGCTTTAAACATAAAATAACTTCTGAACTGGCAGTGGAAGGATAGTTTTTCACTAGATACAACTTTTGCCCCAAGAGGAGATGAAAAAATGATTAAAGTATATGGGGGTTCAGGTGAGAGATGCTCTGTAGGCCTGCATCCTATTTGGCCATGCCCAGAAAAGCTTAACACGTAGCCATCCTTCTGACCTCCAAAAGAACCCTAGCATTTTAACTGTAGGTACATTTTTTCAGGCTACCCTGTTTTCTCTGCAATAGAAACAAGGGAATGAACTGAAAAGAGTCACTGGCAATAAGATGTTTCCATGATCTCCTCTTAAGCTTTATCTGTGGAGGGGCTAACTCCCTAATCACAAAGTAGATATATCCAAGACCCTGTCACTTCTCAAAAACAATTGCTTGATTGGCTTGCAATTTCAGTTAAAAGTTTTTGTTTCATGAATTGGTTGTTTTCTAAATTATGTCTGAGAACTCATTGACTATCTTAAGAACAATAAGTTTTAGGACTTGAATGAAGTATTTCTCTGCATTTGGGTAGAATTCATCTTCAATTAGCATAACAGGTGGGCCCATTTTTCTGCAAAAGATTCACTATAGCATTCAAACATTGCATCCAATTGGAAAGTGCTTTGCTACTTTCTTTATTCTTTACCAGTAAATTTGTTTCCCAATTGGATAATGAGAATGATCTAAACAAAAAATTAAGTGATTGTGATGATTTAAAGAGAAAAGTAGGGGATTTGGAATCCAAGAGCTGTTCTTCAGTCCTTAATTTCCTTTTTTCTGCCTTTAGCATCTTGAACAAACAAACATTCTCAAACCCTGGTCTCATCATCCACAAAAAGGAATAGCAGTGCCTTTTAAGGACTTTCTTATGAAGCCAACCATACAATAGATGGGAATGGTCATTGATAACTATAAAGTTCTCTGTAACACATTTGTTTTCCCCACTGAAAGACAAGTTATAATGTGGTATTACTGTGGGTTTGGGGGTCAGACAAACCTAGATTCAAACTCTGTCTCTTAAGACTTACTTGTAAGCCATGTGGTCTGGGCAGTGTGGAAGGCAAAATTGTTCAATGGCCCCCAGATGTTTAGCCCTAGCCCTCAGGACTGGGGGACTATAGTGGAATATCATGCCCATGACAAAAGGGATTTTGGAGATATTAAGCTTACTAATCAGTTGACTTTGAGTTAGTGAAAATGAAAGTTATCCAGGGGAACTTAATCTGACCATGTAAGCTCATTAAATTTAAGCAGGGAGTTTTCTCTAGCTGGTAGTAGAAGGGGAAATCAGAGAAACTGGAAACATGAGAAGGAATTTGATGCATGTTTGCTATCTTGGAAGGGGAGGGGAACAATGCGAAAAGGAACTCAGAGTGGTCTCAAGAAGCTGAGAACAACCCCTGGCCAACAGTCCACAAGAGAATAGGGACCCCTGTCCTATATCCACAAGGATCTGGATTCTGCCAACAGCTGGGATGAGATTGGAAATGGCTTCTTCCCCAGAGCCAGCCCACCAACACCGTAATTTGGGCCTGGGAGACCCTAAACAAAGAGCTCAGCTGCCTCTGCCAGACTTCTTACCTACAGAACTGTGAGATAATAAGAGGGTATGGTACGACTTAGCTATTAAGTCGTAACTTGTTAGGGCAGCAGTAGAAAACTAAGACAAGTTTAGGAAAAAATGAGGTAAGAAGCCTGTCCAGTGCTGGACACATAGCAGGAGAAAAGGAACTTGTAAATGTTAAGTTTATCCTTTCCTTTAGAACCCATTTCTCAAACATTAATATGTACATGAAATAGCTGGGGATCTCGTTAAAATGCAAACTCACATTCAGTTGGTCAAGGAGAGGCCTGGGATTCTGCATTTCTAACAAATTCCAGATGATGCTGATGCTGCTAGTTGGGGAGCCACATGAGGAGTGCAGAGCTTTGGAACTCCATTCCACCAGTGGATCTCAACCCTGACTACACATTGGAATCTTTTGGAGGACTTCCAAAATGGTCAGAAGCTTGATTCTACTTCTAACTGAATTTGTCTCAGGTAGAGAGAGCAAAGGCATCAGTTCTTAAAGAAAATCTCCTCTGCAGCCAAAGATGACAAGTATTGTCTCAGACCTTCACTACCTGGAAGTCTCTGGATCAGCAGCATCAGCTTCATCAGGAATTACATTACGTCCTCTCCAGACTCTTCAAATCAGAATCTCTAGGAGGAGTGTGCAAGAATCTGTGCTTTCACTAGCTTTCCAGATGATCCTGATGATTGCTTAAGTGTGAGAAGCATTGCCTGAGAGCAATACTCTCATTCTCTCAGGGTAGAAATGAAATCGGAGAGACTGAATGATTACTTAAGACAGATGTTGGCACAATGCAGCCTATGGACCACTCCCCTGCCTCCCATTGATTCTGCCAAATGCCAGTGATGGTGTCTGCCTTCCTGCTATCAGAGGTTCTGGATAAACAGCCCATGCTTGTCCTTGTTTGGGTGATCGTGGTTTATTTCCACAGACCCATGGGGAATCTTATTGATGGGAAATTGAGACAGGCTTCTTTTAAGATTTTCCCATTGCTGGAGGATTCTAAAAAGGAAGCAAAGGTGGTTTGAGCCTGAATGCTAACAGGAAGGTGTACAATTCAATGACCGGGCACCTTGGTAATTTTTAATTTGTAAGCAGGGACCAAGTAACAATCATGTTAGTTGGAAGACCAAGCCTTTCATGTTAGTTGGAAGAGTGGAATATTTACTTGTTTGGTGTAAGTTGCAGAGTGTCCTTGTCTCTATGTTATTTCTATATGGTCCTGGAGTGCTCTTGCCTCTGTCCTGTTCTACAGAGCTGAGTGGCCTTGTCTAAATATGGTTCGTATTCTGTGAGTGTTGTTTATCTTCATTGGTAACGTCAGGAACTAGCCACCATGGCCGTTTTCACTTTCTCATTGTTCAGGTGGCACAGTATCTCCTAAGCTGAGGATCAGCAAACTTTGTCTGTAATGACAAGGTAGTAAATATTTTAGGATTCGTGGGATACACACCACAGTTTCTGTTCCAAATTCTTTATTTTTCATAACACTGTAAAAATATGAAAATCATTCTTGGCTCCCAGGCCATACAAATGTAAGCCATAGGTTATGATTTGATGACCCCTGAGCTAAGCCAGTGCTTCACCTTCCATCTGTAGCACATCTCATTCAGCTACACTAAGGGGAAGGTGAGAGGCCTTGGAATGTGGAACTATTGCCCACCAAGGATGATCATCCCTCCTCTTATCACCTCTTATCCTTATTGCTGTCTGACTTGAGAAATCCCACTCTTCCCAGACTGACTCTCTTAGTCTCAAATTCTCCCCAGAACTGTTGCAAGAATTTTACTGGAGAGGATGATCCAAGAAGCCAGCGGAGAGCAAGCAATGCACAAAAGAGGTGAATCAACATAAAGATGAATTTTTAGAGTTGGAGTTGGCCACCACTATAGGAAACTGCTGGCTTAATTCTGCAGGACTCTTGTCTCAGGGAAAGAAAGGAGGAAGCATTTATCCATTGGCTGCTTTCCACCCTGCTCTGATCAGAGGATCCCCACAAGGAGATCACTCCTGTGCACTGAGTTAACTCAGCTGGGGAGTTATGGCTCCATCACATGCTAGAACAACAGAGAAGTGTAAGGCCCAAAGCAAGAGCCATGTGTGAGGATGGTCAGGCTGTATCTGCTGGAAAGTGGCTGGAACTGGTACACAATAGGTTGCCCTACAGTGGCCAAAATACAAGATGAGGTCCAGAGGGTCATCATTCCCCATGAGCCAACTACAAGATGAAAGCATCAAGGAAAAGGCCCCCCTAAGGGGAGCCCTTAGGAACGTCCCCAGGAAATGAGGCCAGAGAAAACTAGATGAAGCATTCTAGAGATCTTTGCCTGGTCCTAGCTACTCAGGAATCACAGACTTGACTTCTCAGCAGCTCTGGTCACCCTTGGCCACTCCCTCCCTGAAAACCTTGTTCTACACTGGACCTCCATGGCTCCTCCTAGCTCTCTGGCTTCTGCTTTCCTAGCTTTTTTGTAAGCCCCTTTTCTGAATCTGAAATGTTGGTGTTCCCCCGGCAATATTGTTTCCTTTCTTTTTTTTAATATTTTATTTATTAATTCATGAGAGACACACACAGAGAGAGAGAGAGAGAGAGGTAGAGAGAGGCAGAGGGAGAAGCAGGCTCCATGCTGGGAGCCCGACGTGGGACTCAATCCCAGGTCTCCAGGATCAGGCCCTGGGCTGAAGGTGGCGCTAAACCACTGAGCCACCCGGGCTGCCCTCTGTTTCCTTTCATCCCAAGTGTTCTCCCCAGAGAAACTTTCATGTTTGTCTATACTTCAACTAGCATCTATGGACAGACAACACTAAAATGTACATCAGACAGACCACCAGGCAGCTGATGGTTACTCCACTTCCACATCAACAAGCCTAGTGAAGCCCTAACAGAGTCTATCTGCAAGAATAGGCTTGGGTTGACATCAGAAATACCTGGCCAACTGGTAAATGTTGTCCTCAACTTTATACAGACCCCGACGAAGGAGTAATAGGAGCATCTGATTAAATTGTCACTTGTTCTTGCAGTAACCTATGGCCAGGCTACCTTTATCATTGATGGGGGGCCACAGCCTCCGCCAGGGCCTCTCTCTGTGAAATATCCTAAAGGAGGTAACAAAAGAGATCTTTTATGGAACTTAAGGATTTTTCTTTATTTAGGCATGACCTAATAGAGTTGTTTGGCACATCTTTGATTCCAGAACCCAAAGAGAAATGGTAGGAAGGTGTACATGAAAGAAGAATGAATTTTTGCTTTCTATAATCAGAAATGGCTTAGAGGGAGAAAGACTGTGTGTGTGTGTGTGTGTGTGTGTGTGTGTGTGTGTGTAAGAAATTGGGAGGAAGAAAAAGAGCTGAAGATTTGAATTATAATTGCACAGGAAATGCAGAAATGGTGAAAAAGGGAATAAGGTGCAAAAGGAAATGTCTCTGTAATTTTATTTTGGAAAATAAGATACACATCTCTCCCTTATGGTATCCTCCAAAATTCAGATGTTGAAGTCCTAACCGTCAGCACCTCAGAATGTGACTGTATTTAGAGATAAGGTCTTTAAAGAGGTCATTAAGGTCAAGTAATGTCACAAGGGTGGGCCTAATCCTTACAAGGAGAGATTAGGAAACACATGCATGGAAGAAAGACCCTGTGAGGATACAAGGAGAAGACGGCCGTCTATGAGCCAAGTCAGGAGGCTTCAGAGAAAACTAACTCTGCCCACACCCTGATCTCAGCCTCCAGAAGTATGAGGAAATGAATTTCTGTTGTTGAAGCCCCCCAGCCTGGGTACACTGTCAAGGGCAGCCCTTACAAACTATCACACTTCATGATCCTAGGGCTTCTCCAATTCAGAGATGGTATTTGACAGGATGTTTCTTTTCTAATTTATTTGTGTACAAGGAAGGATTGGTTTCCCCGTTGAAGGGTTGGCTGAAAATGGAGTCCCCAGAAAAATCTAATATTGGAAACTTCCAATTAAGACTTCCCTCCCTAGTCCATGACTCCACACCCTCAGGTCTGCCATTGGGAACTCTTCTCTAGGAGGCAGATTCTCTCTCCCACAAAACCAGGCAGGCTAAGAGGCTGCTAACCTCCCAGGAAACTCCTTGGGTGCTGTAGAAACTTCTGTCTCTTTGTCTTAAGTAGCACTTGTTTCCACCAACTTCTACAATCTGAAAACCTAACATTTTGCAACAAAATAGATTAGAAAGGCAATGTGGAAAATGTAACAACCAATTACTGCAAGAAACTAACCCCCCCCCCATTTCCCTTTTGACTTATCTCATTAAATCAGGCAGTTTATACACAGAATCTTCCAATTTTTAAAATTAATTATAAATGCCTGAAGGTATTAAAGCCCTGAGTATTTACAAGACTGCACAGCCAGACAAAAACAGAAGGACTGCTGACTTCCCAATCAGGCAACTTAATTTCCCAATTATCTTCCTTAAGTAAATTGTGGATCTAAATATAACATATTGTAATCTTTGCCATTTTTCTGCAGGGCTGATGCATCAGTGCCTTGATCTCTTGTTTTCTCTCTTTTGCTCAAGAAAACAGGGTAAGGGTGATCTAGATGCTTGTCAAATAAGACAAATTAAAAGGGAGACCTGCATGACATTACCCAGCCAGCAGCAGTAAGGGGAAATGGGAGGACTTGAGCTCCCCATGCCCTGGACACTGGGAAGGAATTAATTAATTAATGGTTCTGAATTTAGACCCTTCAGGCAGCATCTCAGAGTTGAATGGCTATAGCTGACTCACAGGAAGCCCAGCTTGTTATTTCAAGGTGACATCAACTGACTGACAATGAGCCCTCAATAAGCATAATATTTATGGCAGCTGATGAGAGCCCACAAAGCAAGCCAGAAGCAGCCCATTTCCCTGAGACAGGCCCCCCACACTCTCGGAGGTAGGAGTAAGATCCAGAAACATCTGAGTGTGGCTGAATTCTTTATCTGCACTCTGGGGAATATCAGCTCAAACTCTGACCTCCAACAGCTTTCTGAAAATCTCCAACTGCAAATCCTAAAGATACCTTTCCCTTAACAGAATCCAGAGCCACCAAGCCTGGTTCCTCAGTTGCTCTATGTTCAAATAGTTCTTGATTACCTACAATCAAGGAAACTATTTAGGGTCTGGCACTCTACCTGGCACTCTAGCTCCTAAACTCCTCCCGGCCACCCTTTCATAGCCCCTACTGACCTTCTCATCTTTCCTGATACTGCATTTTTATTTTGAACCTGTTTTTGCCAATGTTTTTTGAATTTACATTCTAGTCTTTTGCCTTGTCCCCCCTTCTAAATTTATATGTTGAAGTCCTAACCCCCAGGACCTCAGAATGTGACTTTATTTTAGAGGTAATTAAGATTAAATGAAGTCATTGTGGTGGACCCTAATTCAATAGGACATATCCTTATAGGAAGAAAAGATTAGGATGCAGACACCCACAGAGGGAAGACCACCTGAAGACACAGGGAGAAGACAGCTATCTACAAGCTAAAGAAAGAGATCTCAGAATGAAGCCAACTCTGCCGATGCCTTGATTCTAGGTGTCTAGTCTCCAAAACTATGAGAAATTAAAATCCTGTTTTTTAAGTTACTCAGTCTGTGGGACTTTGTTATGGCAGCCCAAGCAGACTAATGCACCTTGACACCCTTCTAAGACACAGATTTCTATTTTTTTCTTTTTTTTCTCCTATACCAGCCATGGACATCCTCCCCACAATGCCCTCATCCCCTGGAACCAAGGGTAATGTCCAAAATATTTTAAAACTGTCATAACATGAGCACTACTCAACCAAAACAGATTCACCTATTAATAAATGGTAAGTAAATCAAGGAACCCCAGAGGAAACAACAGTGTTGGGAGGCTTCAATGACATTGAATGGAATGGGGGCATTTAATGGAAGCTATTCGCCATGGAAATATGTTAGTATTTCCATAACCTCTACAGCCATCGCACCCAAACCAGCTGCACATCAGCCTGCTTCGTCCGTGCAACCAAGCAGCTAAAAGTACTCACACACTCTATCTTCCTCTGATGGGAAAGAAGCACCATCATTACTCACTTCAGTAAGCTAGAAATCTCCACATCACCCTTGATTCCTTCCTGTTTTTTTGTATTATTGGTGACGACTGCAATAAGATTGAAATCCTGAATGTGCCCCATTCCCCCACCAAACTTCACTACATCTCTCAGTAGTAGGCAATGTCTCCATCCAGCAAGCTCCAGCAAACATAACCTTTGTCCTTCAATATCAAGGAATGTGGACAACAGGCTTCCTCATAACTGCTTGGGCATGATGGTTTCTAAACCTCTGGAAGTTTTGAGGCTTACATAAGCCCTTAGGTTCACACAACAAAACTTCCTAATTCTCTCAACCAGAAGAAAACTAGGTAGGTATTGTGGACATCTCACCAAACCTTATTGAGATACCTAAGATTCTTATAAGTGGAGATAGTTGGACTTTCCAGGATGTAGTGGACCTTCCAGTGAAGTCTTCCTCTTCCAACCCAATGCTGTCTGAGTGGGCCTTTTCTCTGGGCCAAAGAGAGGCCACAGCAATCCTGTGGTCACAGTGGTCGCTCTGGACTCTGGGAGGCAGTTTGTCCTTTTTATTTGAAGATAGAACACAACTGAATGATCTGGGGAGAGAAAGTGTAATGTCCTAGAGGAAACCATAAGATATCTAAAAGGATGCAGCCAGTACTCATTTCTGTTGCAAGACAGTCCTCAATAGTTGTGCCTCCTGGTGTTTGGTGTATTATTCCAACTTCCACAAGAGGTAGGGTTCCTTGGGCAAGCTGATGTCCTCCACTCCTTCGTCCTAAGCCAATCTCAGACACCCCACACTGCTGCTGCAGCTCATTTGCTGTAGGAACATGGCCACCTCCCTTGGAGACATCACCTCCATTTCTATCCTCAAGAGGAATTTTCCAGCCCTCACCTAGAATGCCCATCACACTGATGAACAAATTCCTTAACAAGATTATGTTACTGCTCTATGCCACTTATCATCTGCTAGACTATTTTGGTTTTTAGCCATCTCCTCATTTTGCCACCAGCACCCAGCATTTTCATGTTTCTTCCCACCCATCCTAAGATGAGAGGAACATTGAATCCCCTCTTGCTAATGGCCAGCAGTCCAGTGAGATGCAGCCCACACAGAGGCTCTGGGAAGGTAAACCCAAGGGCAAGTCCTCTATCCTAACTTCACTTGGGAGATCAGGAGGCCTCGTCAGAGTTTGAGAGGTTAATTGCAAAGGGGTGACAGAGGTCAGCAGCTTTTTGTTGTTGTTTCACTAACTCTCTTCCCCTGCCCCCTTGAGAAGCAGGAATTTAAATATTCCAAGATATCCATCAGCAAGCTAGCTTCCTGTCACATAGTTCCTGCTGATGGACAATATGAAATCCTTTTGGGAAATAGCATTGGGGTTCGGTTATAGCCGGACCCTTCTATTGTTAGAGACAGTGGGGAGTGGCCAATTTATTTGGGGCCATAGTTTTGGTCTCAACAATGAAGAATGTAAAAAAAAAAAAAATACATAGTACAACATAAATACCCCTTTTCTTTGAAAGGAAAACACAGAGAAACTTACAGAAGCTGTTTTAATTGTCTGATTTGAGTCTTCCCTGGGAGTTATTGCTGTTATCATTCAATCACAAGATGACACCTTCATAGATTTATATCATGAAATACATTCCTACTAGCAGTTGATTCAGTGACTCTCAATTCACAAACAGAGTTAGTGTCCTTGCAAAGTACTTTCATGTCTTCAGAGGTCTCATTCAGGGAGAGAGCAATAGAAAGCCCCCACTTTCCTGATTTTCTTTTCAATTCTCAGGAATAGAAGTTCTTTACCCTGCAAACATTGTCTAAAGGCTCTGTCAGCATTGCCATATTTTGAATACAGGTAACAAAGTTGTTTGGATATTTTTATTCCTGAGTAATAATATCTCTTACTAAAGAACTGTTGTCTCTTCCTTCTCCTAAGTGAGAGAGAGAGAGAGAGAGAGAGTGCAAGAGAGAGAGCGAGCTGCAGTTTTTTTAGGCATGGACCTCAAAAAATAGATTTGTATACATATTCTAAGAGGCCAAGGGATGCTCACTCCAGGCATAGTATTTCAGGGACAGCTAAAATAATTATATGTGAAATGCTAGCAGAAGAATTTGGGGCTTCACATGAAGATACTATAAAGCAAGGGAACAGTTGAAAAAGCAATTGTGAAACTTAATACTATGGAAAACATCTGTCAGATCACAATTCTACATGAAAAGAGAAATCTAGCTACACCTAGAGTTGTATGTCCTGCTGAAAAGTAGGACAAATATAAATTAAGCAAAAAGAAAGCAAAGGTACATTGGGAAATATACAGGACTCTTGGGGGAATTGCTTCTTTTTTTTTTTTTTTCTTTTTAATAAATTGGAAGTCAACTGGAGAACGAGTCACAGATGCAAAGAGAAGTATGATCAAGGTAAGAATTTTTAAGAAGGTAAAAGGAAATTCAAACACAAAATAGGACTTTGAAAGAACCAAATACTTGAATATTTCATTGGCCAGATCAAACTACAGGTCATGGATTATAGAAAAGACTTGCTGGACAGAGTTAATTTTTTATTTGCTTTTAGTTGGAGATCTGTTTGTGGTAGGCAGTAGAGTTTATGGTTGATGTATATATGAGGCCAAGTCCAAGACCAATGTCATCCCTAATTTTACACTCTGTGTTGATGTCTGCTCCAGCAAAGGCGGCAGAAAAACTAAATTAAATTCAGTACATGCCATTCAACAGAAACACATCTCCTCAAATCTCTCAAGAAACAAGATCCTCCCTCCTATCTAATTCTCACACCTCTTTTATAAGCTCCTTTTTTGGTCTTTCTGTTAATTAATGCCTGAAATCTGTCCAGTGGGCAGGTTTCCTAAGGTCACTGAAGAATCACTGGAAGGGAAAAGCCACAGATAATTTTTTTTTATCATGTGTAGCTCAGCTTAACTTAGAGTGGGGCTAAAGCTCTACACCCCCTACTCTACTGGGGCTACCCAGTCCCTCTCGCTCCATCGCATAGCACCACACAACCACACACCAACCCCCTCACCACCCCCAAAAGGACACTTCCTATAAAGTCAATAAATGGTTCTTGTTTTAAATTCTATGTAAGCTTCCTCTAGTCCCTTGATAAATAGAAATCATGAAGATAGCAGTCTTTAATACTTTTGAAACATGCATTTACATTTATTAGCCTTAATAAAAAGTAACAAGTTATCAAATGTTTTGTTCTCTGATCTGATCCACTAGCCTGTAACTAGTTTTTAAATGCTCAGAGACAAACTGTACCCCCACAAGTCACACTGTGGTGAGCAAATGAAATGCATGACCATAGTTTTACATAATATTCATATGCAAAAGGATGGCTACATCTCATAGAAGCACAATTTAATAGACTGTCCTAATAATATGCTGGGGGATTTACATGCACAGTAGTCCTCCACTTATTCGTAGTTTCATTTGCCAAGGTTTCAATTGCCCATGGTAAACTGTGGCCCAGAAGTAGAAGAACCTTTTGGTGAATCATCAGAAGATCAGTCATAGCCTAACACTACATGATGATACCTATGTCATTCATCTCATCATATGGGCACTTTATCATCTTACAACATCACAAAAAGAAGGGTGAGTACAGTATGGTAAGATATGAGAAAGCCTACATTCACACAACTTTTATTACAGTATATAGTTTTAATTGCTCTATTTTATTATTATTGCTGTAAACCTCTTACTGTGCCTAATTTATAAATTAAACTTACCATAGGAAAATATGTATAAGAAGAAACATAGTATATATTTAGGGTTCAGTACTATCCATGGTTTCAGGCATCCACTAGGGATCTTGGAAGGTATATCCTGTGGTTAAAGGGGGTCTATTGTACTACACAATAGCAATCCAAAATTCAATAAAAAAGAAAAGTAGATAGACTCTCTTGAACTAATTGGCAAAATAGAATTTAAAGGTTTTTTCTTTGTGAATTTTTGTGTAAGATGTTTTTTTTTTGCCTTCACCTCCGACCATAGGATATGAAGAATGATAAATTATGTGATTCTACATGCAGCTTGGAAATAGAGAATTAATATTACATGAATGTACAAGATATCATATGATGTAAAAGAACATAATGAAGGAAGGAAATAAGCTCTATATATGGTTAAGAATTCTGAATGTCTGTGTGAATGCCATGTTCACAGGGATACCAAGTGTGATGAATTTAGAAGCCAGGTTATTTTTCAAAAGGATATTTTTCTGTTCATTTCCCAGCCACATAGGGAATAATTTTGAAGATATGTTATCATATACCCTAACATGGTCTTCATTCATAGCCAACCACCCAGTCTTTGCTCTTTGCTGGACTTTTTTATTTTGTTTTGTTTTTATTGTGATATAGTCTTCCGAGTTTCATCCTGCGAATTCTCAACTCTCATCATAATTGTTACCAATCTACTGTTATCAGTCAAGCATATTATGCTAAGTAGTCAATTGGATACCACATAGAAGAAAATATTTTGACCCCTGCCTCACACCATAAACAAAAATCAAGTTCCTATTACATTCATTGTAGAGCCAAATTTGAAAAGTACAATTTCAAAGTTGTAGAAAATATTGTAGGAGATATATTTATGATGTTGGACTAACCAGAAGTTCTTAACAAGTGCTTAAACCACTAACTCTAAAGGGAAATTATTGATAAATTTGACTTCATTAAAATTAGCAACTTCTGTAAGTAAAAAATCAACATTAAGTATATGAAGAGACAAAATACAAGCGGGAGAAGATATTTGTAATACATATAAATTGGCAAAAGACTTAAATCCTGTCCATTTAAAATATTCTTACAAAGAAAAACAGATAAATAATAGAACATTGCATGTAAGACTTCAATAGGCACGTCACAAAAGAGAGCATCTAAATTGGCAATAAATAACCTTACTAATCATCAGAAAATGAAAATTAAAACTACAGGGATGCCTGGGTGGCTCAGTGATTGAGCATCTGCCTTTGGCTCAGGGCATGATCCCAGTGTCCTGGGATCGAGTTCCACATCAGGTTCCCCATGGTGAGCCTGCTTCTCTCTCTGCCTATGTCTGTGCCTCTCTGTGTGTCTTTCATGAATAAATAAATAAAATCTTTTTTAAAAATTAAAAAAAAAATAAAACTACAATGAGGCACCACTACATACTTGTTATTATCAGTAAAATTTTATAAGACTAACAAATGTCAGCAAGACTATAGAGCAATTACAACTATCATTTCATGCTGGGGGGAGTCTATAATACAAGTGCTTTTGTAAGCTTTTAGGTAGTACCTACTGAAGCTTAAAGTGTACATATGCTCAAGAGAATTGTATCCACATGTGCAACAGAAGACATTTCCATCCATATTAGAATTAATTTTTAAATTGTGGCATAGTCATTCAGTAGAGTAGTATACAGCAGTGAAAACATGCTGCATTTACCTCTATTGAGCTCAAAAACAAAAGTAGACATACACACAAAAATTATATATTATAGGATTCCATTTATATCAAGGGCAAAAACAAGCAAAATTATCCTTGATGTTACAAGTCAGAATGGTGGTTACCTCTGGGAAAATAATAACTAAAAAGGAGCATGAAGAGACCTTCTGGTTGCTAATGTTCTATTTCTTTATATAAATTGTGTACACACGAATGTGTTATGAAAATACATCAAACTGTGTGCTTTTATTTTTTCTATATGCATACTGTACTTGAATTAATTTTATTTTAAAAAAGAATGCATGGCCACTATGTTTCCATATTTAAAACAGGGTAGATTTCTACAACTGCAGACTAATGACATTCCCATATTGGTTTCAGAGGGAAATAGTAAATAGAAGTAGAAATCACTTCTGTGTCATAGGATGCTCTTAATTAAAGCTATTTTCTGATACGCCTTGTATATGTTCCTCCACACAGTTCCATTTTAAGCAGTATTATGAAGCTGAAAATTAGTCTAATGAAAAAGAATTAAATTAGTTTAAATTATACAACATGATGCAATTAGCTCTAAACTTCTATAGTATCTTAACTCCTCAGAAGTTAACATTAGGAGCAATATATACCTGAAGTATGTACAGAACAGAGAAAGTTGAAGGTACAGCCTGCTTTACACCCGCCAGTTCTCCTTCATTGCAAACTAAAGCCAAACAGTTATTTTGAATATCTGCTATATTGCTTCTAATTTCTTCTAGTAGTTCTATTTATCCTATAAATGTTGATTGTCTGAGATTGGAGAATAGGGGGTCCTATAACTCACTCCCTCTCCTCCTTACAAAGAAAAAGACAGATAACTAATGGAAAACCAGACCAAAAAAAATTTGAAACAGGCATTTGACAGAGACAGGGAGGATCACAGCTGGAGTGTCCAGGTCCCCCCAGGAGAGAGCATAAGGAAAAGGGGTTCATTCAGCAAGAGCTTCGGCCTGAACTAGCAAAAGAAAATGCGTGTGGGAATATGGTGTATTGACTTGAGATGCAATGATATACGATACCAAGAGCTTTCTTTTCTTTTCCATTTCTAATTTCCTTATACCACTCTTGAGTGTCCAATGGGCATGGTGAGAAAGCTGCTGGTGACCAGAGAGAACCAGGAGCTGGACTAGTAAGGCACTGGGAGCTCATAGAATGCAAGCCAGGTGTGAAGACCGTCCAAAGATCATAGGGAGAGAGGGTGACTTCTCAGTCATTTGGGGCAGGAGTTCACACTCGACTGCCATGTAGTAAATGGAAGGGGTCACAAAGACTTGTTTACATATACAGAGAATCTTGCCCGTAGTAGGTACCTAAAAGCAGGTAGCTAATATTCTTTCCATATACTTCTTGCCTCAAGAATGTCATGAGAGCCTCCATAGCACTGTTCAGAATGGAAGGGTCTGCAGGACATACCCAAGCTCTGTCAGAAAATAGCTTGGATTAAAGACATTTTACAATAAAGGAGAGATACTATGAAAAAAGAACAATTGCTTGAGATCATGCCACCTTCAAACTGTCTCCTATTTGGACCATGACTCCTTCTATTCTATTTGCTTGCTTCATAAGAAAACAAGAAAGCAGAATTAATTTGAATGTTTTTCCTTAAGTTGCATGGAGGTAATGACATTGGAACCCAAAGAAGGAAATGTAATCAGAAGATTCTCAGTTCTCAATAAACAATGTTAATATGATCATAATGATAGAAATTCTACTTGTTCATTCAACCAACATTTGTTAACTATCTGCCAAGTGCCAGGCATCCTCTGGGCACATGGGCTAGACCAGCAAACAAGAAAGAAAACAAAACAAATGAGCCTTCTCTTTGTGAGCTTCATTCGTATGATGTACATCCTAGGGGAGACGGATAACATATTTAGGTCGTCATTGAGACAATGAGACATGTACTGGGGAAAGGAAAGATCAGGCTATAAGGGATAGAGTGTGGATCATAAAGCAAACTGCATATTAAGATGTCATTTGAAGAAGGTCTGAATCTGGTGAGAAATAAACCTCTGATGCCTAGGCTTTCTTGCCCAGCAAAAAGGCCACGGTGGCTGATCCTGAGCAAATGCGGAGAGAAAAAGTGCTGGAAGGTGGGCAGGGAGTTGGGCTGAGAGAGGTGGGCAGTTGTGTCTAGCTTTCTAGGCCCTTGAAATGACTCTGTCTTTCACCCCTGGTAAATGGGGCCCCGGCAGGGAATGGGGCCAAATGAGTGACATGATCATTCAGGCTGTGACATCAAGAACAGACTGGAAGGGGCAGAGGTGGGAGCAGACAGGACAGTTAGGAAGCTACTGCACTTTCTTGTTTTTTAAGCATTCTGTATCCAAGGCACGAAGACTTAACCACTGTTAAGACCCAGGCTGTGAATGTCAGCAAGTTGGCAAGATCCAAGTAAATGCAGAGCTCCGAAAATCAGGAGGTCAAGGCAGGGGAGGATATAGAGAAAACTGTGACAGGAATTACTACTTTTCATGACAAGCCCTCTATACTCTCTTGTTTTTTAGCTGCCTTCAGAATAAATGATTTTTAAAATGTAGGTGGCATATGCCCACTTTAGCCTAGAAGGAAGTTCTGACACAGGATTGTGTCAAAATGACACAGGATTGTATCCAAATTGCTCTTCAGCATTTGGGGCAGAACTCATTCCTTATAGTAGTTTTCCAAATTATTTTTAAAACCTTTATTTTATCACCTCCTTGAGGTGATAAGGTGAGTGTTTTCTGCCATCTTCATTTACACATCTGCAATAGCTAGCTTTAAACAGCTGACATTTATGCAAAGCAAAGAGCTTGCCAGACTTAAATATTCAGCACAACATGGTAGGAAAAATGCAGAGATTCCAGGCTCTGCCACTTAAGAGTAATGTTTGGAATACTTTCCTTAGTAGACCTGAGCACCTGTAAAACAAGTCGAAGAGAAACATCAACTCTGAGGGTTGCTTTGAGTGTTTGATAAGCTAAAAGATATGAAGGACTTTGTAAAGTAAAAAGTGCTAAACATCTACATTTCATATGCCGTTGCTCAGTGCTTCATACATTCTATACATTTTATTCCTTCTTAATTCTTTATAATTGTTGGTGAAGGTGTGCCATTAAAATAAAATGGCAATAACCTCAAACTTTGATTCAGTTATGACAGGTGGCTGGTCCCATCAGCCACTTTGTGATGCTTCAAATCCAATTATTTCATCCTCTTCCAATTTCAGGTAAACATAGTTTCTATAATAAGTTCTTCATAGTCAAAGGAAATATTTTAGGGACTTTCCCCTTATTCCATGCAAAATTTTTCTTGATGAGAATAGTTTACTTTTATCACATACCTCAGGTGTTGAACTTTATGATATTTTGACATACATTTGAAATTTAAAGAGAATTATGTCAATTGCCATGAAACCACTCTACATAGATCTTAAATAAGAGGCTCCCTACAGTCAGAATGCATATGTAAAAAGAATAACCCATCCTCCCAACACCCTAACCATTCATGATAGTTAACCTATCATCTCACTGAAGGTTTAGAAACCAAGCTTTTGCTAACATTGGAATCATATAATCTTTGGCTTAGTTGACAAGCCTTTTGTCTAACATACTTACCAGAAAACAAGAGAGATGGCCTGATATTTCCCTGAAACTTCATTATGGTACTAACCTTTCAACGAGAAATGGCATTGTGAAATGCCACGTGCATTTTAACTCTTGTTCTAGTTACTAATGGTAAAGATGACCTATCAAGAAGATGGGGGGAAAGAGCATCGTTAACCATGTGATAACCTCAGTCCTCAAGTTTATTAATACCCTCTTTTTCAGGAAAAGAGGAAAAATTAATAATAATTTTAAATAAGATAAATAATTAATAATATTTATCTTATTTGTTAATGCACTCCAAGAAATATTGCTTTCTATTATTATCAGCAAATGAGGGATCCGGGGAGATGTGATGTTATAAAGTCCTGTGAGAATGTCACTTCCAGCATCTGCTTATCTCTCTTTTCCTGAACTTTCTCTTGTCAGGTTGATTGGCAGAAATTGATTCTGATTATCAATTTCTGAGCCCAAATTCACATATCAGACAATAAAGGATGGAGGGTAGTTTTTTTTTAACTCATCTAAAATCTCTCTTCAAAATATTTTCAGAGATTCTAAAAAGAGGACAAATCTTCTTGTCTATTTTAGTTTGAAGAACAATCTACAGGCAAGATCATCTACCCTGCTGTACCATTCAGATTTGGGAAAGATATAACTGGAGTAATGAATAAATAAGAAAGCCTCTCGCTGAATCATGCCCATTGGTCCAATTAACCTGGACTACTTACTGGGGTGGTAATTGAAGCTTTTGATGTGGTCAACATTTGGAGCTACCAAGGATTCAAGTCCAAGGTCTTCATCTTTAAATATATCTAAATGCATTCATATTTTTTTCACTCATCAGATATCAGTTGAGGCATAAATATTTATGCCAAACACCACTGTAGGTGGTAGGAAAGCAGTGACCAAGGAAACAAGTCCTCACCTTCATGATGCTCCATTCCTGATGGGGCTTAGAGAGAAACAGAGTCAAGTGAGGTAGCTTTGGGGCACCTGGTGTTGAGTGGATGCTATTGTCATTTTATGGTGAGAGATGTCCTCTCTGGTCAAAATGACTATCTTAAGATTTTTAGGCTGCTATTACAAAAATACCATGAAGTGGGTGGCTTAAGCAACAAATTTATTTCTCACAGTTCTGGAGGCTACAAGTCTAAGATGAAGGCAGATTCAGTAACTGGTGAGAAGCTGTGTCCCGGTTCATAGACAGCAGTTTTTTCACTGTGTCCCCAGGAGGTGGAAAGGGCAAGGGGTCTCTCTGGATAAAGATAAAGATAAAGATAAAGATAAAGGCCTAGTCCTATTCATGACCTACTATGACCTATTCACCTACTCACCTCCCAAACGCCTCATCTCCAAATACCATCACATTGGAGATTAAGGCTTCAACATATGGATTCTGAGGGGAGACATGCAGGAAGGGAATGAACATTTAATAAACACCTATGACATTACATGCCAGGAAATGTGGTATACATGCTCTCCATAACATTTCCCTATCAATTCTCTGAATAGTTATGTGAGATAACTATCCATGTCCGCATTGCATGAGGAAAATAAGTCTCAGAGATGGTAGGCAAGGTGGGATGACAGAGCCAAGATTCAGACCCAGGATTGAGGGGCAACTGAAGTCCATCTTCATCATGCCTTTTCCCTCTAATGATGAAAGAAGGATCCCATGTAATAACTGTAACCAAACAATTTCTCTCACTAATCACCATACTTCCACTATTGACCCCTCCTGCTGGTTCTCCACAGCGCAGCCAAAGTGATTCTTTTGCAAAATCACACATTTGTTCACATCCCTGCTCACCGCCTTCCACCCCCTATTCCCTCACCCAGAATACGGCCTCAGCTCTCACCAGCACCTGCAGACCCTGCTGGCCTGGTCCTTCAGATCTTCCCCTGCTTCAAGCTCTCCTTGCTAACTTCTCTTTGCCACATGAGGCTTCATGCTCTTCCTGGAGGGAAAAAAACTAGTCTTTCCTGTCCCCAGACTGCATCACTTTCTGGAACATCTGTCCCTATGCTATTGGGTGGCTCATTTCCTCAGTTGATTTGGGTCTCTACTCAAATGCCATCTTCCCAGAAAGGGCTTTCCAGAGACCCTGCCAAAAATGGTACCAGCCTCCCATTCTGTAACACCTTCCTCTGCTAGGATTTCCTTCCTAGCATTTGTCACTATCAGATATCAAAGTATTTGTTTACTCGCTCATCTGTTTATATTCTCTCATCTGAAAGCATCAGCCCCATGAAGGAGGAACCTTACTTAGCTCTCCCTTTCCTTCTCTTTGGCTCTCATGCCTCCATTTCAAAGGTGTTTTTGGCTTTTTTTTCCAGGACGTTACTAATTCTGTTACCTGTTGGCTAGCTCTTCAGGCTTCAGGAGACAGCTGGCAGGCAAGCCTCTGTTTGTGTCACTGTCACCGCCCACCGGGCCACCTCCCTGAGTATTTTGCAATTTTGCTGAAGCATCACTTCAGCGTTGCTTTTCAAAATGTGCTCACAGAAACTTGCTCTTTCCTAATTGGGGGAGGGGGGTACATTTCTTGTGTGTTTCTGGTACTCTATGACATTTGGATCTCTAACAGTCTTCATTCTACAATGAACTGCTTTGAAAAACCAAATCATAACCGTTCTCAGAGATTTACTCAGGCCTAAAGTTTGGCATATAAAACCTGGGGAGACCCATGTGTGATCACTTTGTCTTTAAATTGCCTCTATTTGATCTGTAGGTCTGTCAAAAATACATGGAAATGGGATTAAAAGTTGCTGGGACCGTGAACTTTAGGAATAAGCCCAGGAAACATTTCTCAGCCTCAGCACTATTGATATTTGTGCTGGATAATTCCGGTCTGGGGGCTATAGCACCCTCCTGCCCATGGGGACACCTGTGAAAATGTGGCTAAATATCCCATGGGGAGGGTCAAGATGGAGATCACTGCCCCCTGCCACTTGTGAACCACTGGCCTATGGTCCTGCCATTCTACCGCTTACCAGCTGAATAACCTCAGACAAGGTGACCTCAGGGTGCCCTAGTCTCTCCTTCCTAACGTTGGAATTAGTACTACTCCTTTCTTGGGGCACCTGGGTAGCACTGTCAGTTAAGCATCTCTTGATTTTTGACTCAGCTGATGATCTCAGGGTCCTGACATCAAACCCCACATTGGGCTCTGCGTTCAGGGCAGAGTCTGCTTAAGATTTTTTCTTCCTTTCTCTGCCCCTCCCACTTGTGTGTGCTCTCTCTCTCAAATAAACAAACAAATGTTTAATATAATAATAATACTCTTTTCTTTATGTGGTAATTGTAAGGATTTAATAAAATAATACACGTAAAGTGCTTAAAGCTGTGCCTGGCTCATCATAAGCACTCAATAAGTGTTAGCTATTCTTTGGAAAAGGAATTCTAAAATATCTCACAGACTGACTAGGCTTGTCTAATGAAGTGAACTCTCAGATCAAAGACTTCAACACAGAGTTTTATATACAGAGTGTTACATAAAGCAACTTAGTAAATATTAAGTAAAAGAATTATATACTTCTACAAAAAGACTCCAAGTAGGTGACAAATTTTTGAGTTCTTTCTAGCTGTCAAGTACTATACTAAGAGCATTACATATATTTTTCCCATTTTATTCTGAAAATAAAGTAGGAAATTGATCATGTTAGTCCCATTTTATAGTAGGAGGACTTCAGGCTCCTGGTGATCAAGCAACATGTCCAAGCTCACCCAGGTTGAAAGTGGCAGAGCCAAAACTTGAACCCAAGTTTGTGTGATGCCAAAACCTATGCATTATGTTATAGAATTTTAAGGCTAGATGGGAGCAGAAAACCTGCTTGTCTGAGTTCCACAGCTAGTCAGAGAGCCAGAAGGCAACAGCTGTATTGCAATGATTATCACACTTGTCATGCTATCTTATTCATAGGTTTTATCTTTAAATGTCCAAATCCCAGTAAATGTGACAGGGCCATCACTTTTAAAATGCCACCTAAGGTTTCTCCTTTCTAGAAAGTGTCCTAGTTACAGACCACAGAATCTGGTGTTCTGTTCACATGTAGACCATGCCAACAGGAAGAGATTCTGTGATTTCTTTCTAGCCATCCACAGGGTGAGAGCAAGGCTAACTGCCCCATCTCTTGTGGGGTTAGTCAGTGTCTCCAAGGCTTTCCTAAAACAGATACTATTGTGGAGCTTGCACAAAATCTAACAACAAAAACGAAATATTTCAATTCCCAACTTGCAATCCATTTCAAAGGAACCTGTTAAAGTTAAGGACTCAAAATGGGAAAGAACTCCAAACTACTGCAGCAAGCATTTTGGTTGCTACTTTGGTAAAAAGAGCCCTAACAAGCTGTCCAAGGCAAGAATCATTCTGCATACACCAGCTAGTGCTGTGTCTATAATTTAAATATGCCCATTAACTGGATCCTGGTGATACATCTATGCATTGCAAACTTGGTGGGCAATAATAAAAATCAGGAGCCAAATTTGTGAAACACTTGCTTATCAACATGTTTGAAGCTCATCAATGGGCCCTGATATAACATGAATTACCACTGAAATATTGGGAAGTAGTATTTTGTATAACCAGGCTTCAAGAGGTCTATGCTATCATACAAAATATACACTTGGATATTGCCTCTGGATCACATATGAGAAGGAAAAGCAAAAGCTCGGCCTTGGCACACTCTGCTGTTTGCCCTTCTAATATCCATTCTTTCTCTTTTTTCTTACTGACAGAACCCCATATTTGGTCAGGTTTCCAGTGCACCCAGCTAAAATAAGGTGACACAGTTCTTCCCATTGAGATATAAGCTGAGGGATTCTGGAAGGCTTCTGATGAGCTGATCTAGGTGCCACTTCTCCTTTCTTCCCCTTCCTCTTTACTTTTGTCCAGAATGCAGTCACAATGACTGCAACAGAATCAGTCATGATGAGTCCATGATGACCAAACCATGCAGTAAGTAGGTGAGTTAGGAAGGTAGGAGGTGGTAGTAGAAGGTCAGCAAATCTGACCTGCTGCCTGCTTTGATATAGCCCACAAGAGGGATGGTTTATATGCTTTCAAGTGGATGGGGAAAGATCAAAAGAAGAATAATATTTCATGAAACATAAAATTGTATGAAATTCAATTTCATTGTCCATAAATAAAGTTTTATTGGTGGACAGCCATGCTCATTTGTTTACATTGTCTATAGCTGCCATTTATTTGTCTATTATTTATTTGCCTCTTGTATATGGCTGTTTTCACATTACAAGGGTAGACTTAAGTGGCTATAACAGAACCTATACAGCCTGCAAAGCCTAAATATTCTCTGGGCTTTTACAAGTTTTGCCAACCCCTCCTCAGACAACATCCTTGGCCACCCAACTCCAAACTTCGTGTTGTACGAGAAAAATAAACCCTCTGCTGATATAATTCACTATTTTTTCCCAGATTTTATGTCTCTTGCAGCTGAAGGCAATTGCATTGGTGCACAGCTAAATCAGACTTGATGAACTGGAAGAACCAAGGGTGGGTAATGACGACAAGTGGCTGGAGGACATTCTGCAAATGTCAGGGCTCTTCATCTATCTTCCTATAATTCCCTCAAGAACTTTAAATCTTTCCTTGGAATAGGCTGTGGCTATAAAACTAGAGACAGGGAAGGGTTTACCCCTTTAAAGAAAGATAAATCCCTATAGGATTTTGCAGCCTAGTGTATGTACAGAATCAGAGAGAAGCAGATTGGTGAAGTAAAATACTTTAATGTGTTAGGTATCTCTTGCTGCACAAACACTATTTATTAACTCACATTTCCTGTAGCTCAGGGGACCCGGCAGAGCTTAGCTGGGCCCTCTCCTTCACAGCATTGCATAGACTGAAATCAAGGGAACAGTGGACCGGACTCATCGCACGGCTTGCCAGGGAAAGGATTCACTCACACAGATATTGGCAGAATTCAATTTTTCAAAGTGTGTTGGGCTGAAAGCCTCAGCATCCTATTGGTCATTAGCCAGAGGCTGCCTTGCTATGTGGTCCTCCTGGTGGGGCAGCTGGCTTCATCAAGCATGCAAGTGAGAGGACAAGCAAGAAGTGTAAGCAGGACAAAAAATCACAGTCTTTTATAAGCCTCTCCAGAAGCAACCTCCCAGCACCTTTTCTGTGTTCTATTCATCAGAAGCGAGTCACTCAATGCAGCCCACTTTCAAGGGGGAAGAGATTAAGCAAAGGTATGAATTCCAGGAGGTGGGGATCCTTGGCGGCCCTGTCAAAAGCCATGTACCACAGTCATTCAAGTTAGCACTCAAAAAAGCCATGGATTAGAAAGTGGACCCAGGACACAATGGGATACATTTGAATGGCACCTGCTATGTTCACACCCTAACAAGGGCAGTGCCTGATGCCTGCTCCTGAGACACACATGCAGCCCAACTCCACCGACCCCATTCCCACCTTTAGAGTTCCTCATCTTAGCCAAACAAACAAGAAAAAAATTCTAACCCTGTAACCTATAATCTAGATACATTAGGAAAAATTTTTCCCTGTGGATAGTACACCCTTTTACCTTTTGCCTTAAAAACATTTGTTGGGTTTCCCATGATCTGAATTCAGACTAGTTCTCCTGAGTAGCTAGCTACCTACCGATAAAGGCAAACCAAGAGTCTTTGGCTTATGCATTCTTCCCCAGCCTTGACTGGGTCTTTCCCACCCTCCCTGACTTTCCTCCTTAACTTTCCTCCAAAAGAGGGCTCCCTCACTTCACATTCCCTCCTCCTGGTGGGAAGCACTTTCTGAAACAAAGAAGCCCTTGCCCACCCCCAAGGCTGCTCAAGTGGCCACTTCTGACCAAATAGGCTTCAAGTTGGTGCTACAACTATCTGAGGGCCTGTGAATTAAACTCTTTAAAATGTGCAATGCTGCTTTGATCTTGGCAGACAGCATCCCTCATTTGAATGCCCCCTACCTCTTCTTCAAAGCAGATACTTTGAACCAAAGAGTTAATCATACTCCTGAAATGAGTCCCAGGGAGTTGGAAACATGGCATCATGCCCTGCCTGCCTATTTTGCAAATTTTAAAATGCTGGGCTTCCAAAGAGCTAATACTTGAGAGTCTTTTAAACACATAGAATACTAAATGGGTTGGGGGGTTTTCTGTCATTAGCTTTGAGCAGCTAAAAGGGGAACATGAGAAGGAAATGTAAACTATTTTATTTTCTTCTTTTGGCCAGATCCATTTCTGATTTAAAACAGAATAAACCAAGAGTCTCCAAAAGAAAAATATGCATGAATTTATACAGACCCAATAGTTATACCCACTTGTTAGCACAGTTCTTTATATTAATTCATCTCTTCTTTTTTTTAATGCAACATAATGGGAGGCCTGCCCTGCCTGGCCACCCAGGAGTGGGTCACAGGGGGCAGCCACCAACAGACCAGCTTACATGAGGATGCCACAGCCCCCAGGAAAAGCAGGGAAAAAAAATTTTAAGGTCTGATGAAATTAAAACTGTTGAGATAAATTCTACCCCAAAATCTTTATGGGAGAGGCACCCCAGAAGGGCAAAGGGACTTGCCCCCATGTAGAGAGGGCATTGAATTTCCTGGTACCCATCCTTGGGGACAGATTTATGATCACCTGGGAGGGTGGCTTTTTAATACGACAGTGGAAAGGAACATTCAGCTGTTCTCTGTAAGAAAAGAAGGGGTTTGTTTAAAAATAAATCATTAAAATAAATAAACAAATAAGAGACTGAATATACAAATAGGCAATGGCCAGACATATGTAAAAACACAGATTCTGACTCACAACCTGCAGCAGCCTGCCCCCGATCTATAGGAAACCAATCCTCCTATCTGCAACAAATAGGCCAGGAAGGCACCAAGAAGCCAGAGTGCTAGCTCTAGTGATAATCGAAGAAGATAATCTACATAAGAATCTACCCCCAAATGGCCAGGACTTAATTAATATCTGATAGCTTCTATAATACTTTATCCCACTTCCAACTTGGGACTAACAGAGAAAGCCAAGTATGCACCCTAACCCAACCGCATAGGTCACCCCTGTTCTGGTTAGCCTGTCTCCAGCCTTCTCAGGTTAGCAGCCTCTAATCAGAGCACCCTTGGAGCCATCCCTTTTTCCTCCATGGAGTTCTCCCATCCTCTGCCTGCTTCTCAGTCTCTACCAAACCTAAGTGATGATCACTCCCTCTCCTGCTATAACAAGCTCAGAACAAACAGCCTGTTTTTTCTGATGTGATTGGTCTTTATTTCCACAAAAACACCCTGAAAGAACTAAGGGATGTCTGGGGAGCCAAATACAAAGATCTTCTGGTGAGAGTCTAAGAGGACCTCGTGGGTGGGACCTTGGGTGAAAAGCACTGTCACTCTTGCCATAACTGTCTCTGTCTGGTTCCCATACCTGAGACAGCCTCAGAAGAGAACCCAAATCAATTCAGTTCCAAGAGTTCAAGCACTGGTTCCTCAGTTTGGTGTAGTCTCAAACTCCCCAGTCCCTCTGAGAACCCTTCTTCCTGAGTTCTGAATGTTGTTATAGAGTGTGTGTGTCCCTTATTCAGTCATCCTGAATAAGGTATCATATTTATCCTATAACCATTGTCCCCACCCAATGCCTTCAAGAGCGCTGTGCATACTCAGGCCTTTTGATCACTAATATTAACTGACCTTTAGAAAACTCTTGTCTCACAAGAATTTGGAATCCATAACTGTCGCAGATGCATTGACCTTCACTTGTTTTAACAAAGGTGAGTCTAAAATTGCCCATTCATGGTGAGCCAAAATAATGTCAGTATGCATTAAATTTAGACATATGTTGGTTTAGAGTTTTAGCTAAGGAAAAATTAAGGATGTAACAGTTAAAAGTCTAAGTCTCAGTGGCTTCCGGGAAAAGATGTTTATTTTTCTCAATAAAGCTTACTCAAAACCTGTGGACAGATGGCCTCAGAGCAATGATTCAAGGACCTAGACTCCTTCTGTCACATGGCTTCATCATCTTCAAACACCAGGTTCCACAAGTTACCATGTTTGCCTGTATCAAGCCAGAAAGACCACGGAGCCAGGCCTGAAGGTGTGAACATGACTTGTAGCACATTCTATCAGGCAGATCTTGACCATAAGGACACCCCTAACTGCAAGGGGTGCTGGAAAATGTGCTCTAATTCTGGACTCCAAGGAAAGAGAAGCAAAGAGCTAACTAGTTTCTGCTATATTTATTAGGGCAAGAAAACCTTTGCTGTGAAGACCTTGCTAATACCACTCCCTTACCCAAATACCTGGCTTGGTCTCTGGAAAATGTGCACAGGCCAAGCTCTAAATTGGATTCTTCATACATCAAAGGATACAGTAAAACTCTTGATAGCTCAGCCTTCTCAGACATGAAGGACAGCTAACAAAGCCTACAACAACAACAGAAAGTCCTGCCAATTCTCTCTGCCTTTTTAAAGGAGCTCTGAGCTTTAATTTTATTGCTTCCAGAAGCATTACAGCTTTCATGAGCCAGTGAACTAGTTAATTGGCTACAGTAATAACTGAGTCTTAAAAGGTGGCACTTAACCAAATATTAAGAAACTGTGACTCTGGAGTACAAGCTTTCAAGGATGAAGAGTGTGTCATGGATTGACATGATATCACATGTGACAGTTAAGGACAAGAGAAGAAATAACAGTTTATAAAGGGAAAAATTATAGGAATGCTTAGATTTGTTTCACATTCACCCATTAAAGCCATAAGCTCCTCTAGCTGATCTTTGGGCTACAAATAAAATAAATACAAAAGATTAAAAAAATAATTAAAGGTTTCTTTGTTTGACACTGTGTCTGACCTTTTTTTCTCCTTTTTATGTATGGACAGCCCAAGCAAATCTGATGGAAAAAGTCATCGAGATTTCACTTCTAATGCAGATCATGATTTATTTTGACTTATATGCAGAATCTAGCAGAATGATCCACGCCTTCCTCTAGAAATGAGATGTCAGGGCAGAAAAAATGTGGTGTCCTATCCATACACAGCCACAGCTTGCCTCCCCATTTCACATGTGCATCCTCCAAGGACAATCAAGCTTGAGGCCCCTTCATCAGGCTGACACAGGCCACGCTGCATGTCCATTTCTACTGGCATAAAAGTTGAGAGCCATACTGCACCCGAATTTTCCCTGGTGCTCACCAAAACATCAAGGCTACTTGCAGGGGATTCAGAGGAAAGTCAGTCATAGAATAAGAGTAATGTGGCCATTTTTTAAATGAGAAAATGAACATGATCTAGCAACCTGGCTCAGATGTACTTGTCTGTTTTCCATTGTAGTGGGCCAAAAATTAGCTCTCAATTTTCTGCTTGTTCTCTTCTCTACTTCTCTAACACGGCTCTCCCTGCCCCTGCCAATGACCAAAATGCACACTATCCCCAGGTAGTCTCGCTCCACCACCTTCCCAATCCCAGGCCCCATTCTAGTTGAATTCCAGTTATCAAGGTAGATTTTTACAGTATCTTAAAAAAGCACATATGCATATATTGCCTTTTTCCTACATTTCTCTCTTTTACTTACAATCTTGTGTATCCAGTGCCTCTTCTCCCCTCCATTAATGCTGATAAATTGCATTTGATTATAATTCAGTTCCTTTTCTAGTGGGTTAAGTGCAGTAAAATGAGCAGAAAAGTAGCAAACAAGGCATCAACAGCCTATAATGGCTTATTTTTACCTCCAATATTTTCTCAGATGATTCTGCCTAAAATTCTCCAATTTGGGGTAATGATGCAGATAGTGTGTAATATGAGAAATTGGGGTAGAAGCAGCAGATGATGATGATGGTGACAGAAGGGTTATATGTGAATAAAAACCTAGCTCTGTGTGAAAGAGCTAATAACCCAAGTGCTAAAATGAGCCTCTATTTAACAGCTCCATGAGTAAATAGAATATATTTTCAAGTTTACTTTTTAAAAAACAAAAAGCGCATACCTAATGGTATATTTAGAAATGAAGGACCTGGCTTCTGGGTTAAGAAAACCATGCTAGCTGCAGGTCTCCAATAGCACAGGGACCTTTTGATTGGAGTCACTAACCTTTTAGAACCCCTTTTGCCTTAGAATACTAGACAAAATGTCAGGGCCTTTTGGGGCTGATAAGATCTCCAGATGTGAATCCATTCATATACACCCATGAAGACCACCACTACGGGACATAAGGGACTCATCTCTTTATTTTAAAATAATGTTTAGCTCAAGTTTCCATTTCTTTTTTTTTTTTTTAAGATTTTATTTATTTATTCATGCGAGACAGAGAGAGAGAGAGGCAGAGACACAGGTGGAGGGAGAAGAAGGCTCCATGCAGGGAGCCCAATGTGGGACTCGATCCCGGGTCCCCAGGATCAGGTCCTGGGCTGAAGGCAGCACTAAACTGCTGAGCCACCTGGGAGACCCCCAAGTTTCCATTTCTTAAGGGGCTTTATACAGAGAGATTATGACCACAATAAAATGACTATGAGATGTAGGATAAAGAGTTGATATTTAGGAAGGACCGGAAATCTCTCCCAGGGCCACAGCAGGCTTGGCCTGCCATCTCTCCCATTGCCTACAGCGACTGAATGCAGTTCTCAACCCCTAGTCCTGTGGACCCTCTCTCCTATGATACTCCAACTGATCACTGCCAAACAACAACTCTGGGGACTGTGCAGAGCTTTTTATAAAGATCCTTCCTGACACCTTGGAACTGCTCACCTTTTAGGTCTTTATTTATGCCCAGCATTGTGTAGGCAACCCTTCTGACCACTATCTCTCCATTTCACTCTGAACTCCAAAGTATTGCACCACAAAACAAGGGTAGCATGCTAATGGGACCCCCTACAGATGCATGCAAAACATGTATTCTTCTCTTGTTTCACATAAGATGTTCCCTGCTGACATGATTGCTAACCTTCCACTCTTGACAAGACCCAGCTCCACACCTGCAGCCCACATTTAATCTCCTACACTAGACTTGGATACCTACAGGAACCTCAATTTCCTCTCTTGCTGACCATCCTATTTCTAAGGAAGAGGCCTTAATCCTCTTCTAAGGGCCCATACTTTCTACCTTTGCCTCTAATCTCATCCTCATGCCCTCTCCAAGACTTAGTTTCATCATCCATCCTCAACGGTACTTCAAATTTCTCCCTCTTTGATACTATAGGAATCCAGAAGATGCCACCCAAATATGCCTTTTTAGCATAAGGATTATTTTGAGAAATAGCAGGCACGGAGAAGCTCTGAAAATGGTAAACGTTACCCTTTAAAGGGAAATTTACATTTATAAAGGATATCTCCATTTGTAAGGGTATCTCCCTTTCTGTACCAGGAAGAGAAGGGTAGCTGTAAACCACAAGTAACTCTTACCAATGGAAAAAACATAAATCTTCATAACCAACTTATCCTTGTTCACTGTGCTTTTCTTAGTCACTTCCCCTTAACTGGCCTCCCCAACGCTCTTCTTTGAGTTAGTTGAAGATAATTATGTCAGCCTGAATTCTAAATCATGTCTGTCAGCCATACTCCTTTCCCGTATCTATGAGATACACTTGTTGATAAACTTCTGTTTATTCTTCCCTGGTTATTCTGTATTTTGTTATATGGGCCCCAACCAAAAATTTAGAAAAATAGAGGAAAAAATATTTTTTCTTTCCCTGCAATACATTTCAGTTTTTTTAGTTAGTCCCCACTTTAAATCAAAAGGAAAAAAAAAAGTGAAATGAACTATCTTTCTTTGACCCAGGTATGCTTATGTTGCTCTGTTTTACTTCCCCAGAAGTAACTGCCAAACGTCTGGAGTTAGACAAAAGCCCTCATAATCTGCTGCTTCATTCCACCAACAAAATCTCACAGTATCCTTTCTGCAGTAAATCTTTCTTATACACCAATACTTTAAAATTTCTTTTCCCCTTACTTCAGACCATCAAAATACTACATTACTTCATTATTTACTGAATTCTAATCACTTTTTAAAATGTTTATCATAGAGCAATATTCAACAAATGTTTATTGAAAAGCAAGTGGACAAGTCGTGAGAAAGAAGCTCATTGAATGTATACAAACTGAACACACCCATATACCCGCACACAGACCAAGACTCAGAACATTACCAGAATTCCAAATTTTCTATTCATGTCCTCTTATCACTTACTTGTCATGTCCTCTTGTCACTCCCTTAACAAGTGAACTGCTATTATGACTTCTGGAACCATACAGTAGTGCTGCTGATTTGTAAACATCCTATAAATGAAAGCATACTGTATGCATTATTTTGCATGAGTCTTCCCTCACCCAACATTGAGATTATATGTTTGTACACATCACTGTATGGAGTTATAGTTCATCCATCGTGTTCCTGGAACTTTCCCCTGTGTGGATATATTATCAGGCATTATCTATTCCAGTCTGGGAAATTTTATGGATGATCCTGCTGTGAACATCCCACTATAGATCTTTCAATAAACATATGTACATGTTTCTGTTGAGTATACATTTAGACATAAAGTGAGGGGGGCCATAGAGTATTCATATCTTCAATTGTAATATTATAGATACTGCCCGTTTCCAGAGTAGTTATATAATTTACACCCACACCAGCAGGGGACTGATTTCTGGTTGCTCCATATCCTTGCCAACACTTGGTATTATTTTTAAAATCTCTTTAATTTCAGCCTTCCTGGGGGAGGGGTGAGCATCAATAATTTTTATTATTAGATCAACAAACTCATCCTCCTTCAATATTTAATGTTGCAAACATCCTCCCTTACATCATAAAATCACTTCTTCCAGGTTCAGTCTATGTCATTCATGGACTCTTTCACCAAGTTTTATCTCTTGTTAACTCCTCCCGATTTGCAGTCTTGCTCTTCTTTTCTTCTGTATAAACTCTCTCTCTCTCTGCGATTATATCCTTTACTACAACTTCAGTTGTCAGCTCTGCAAGTATCTCCTCTTAAGTCCTGATTCCTTCCAACCTTGACAGAGCAGTCTTGCATTGTTTTCCTCATTTATTCATCCACTTGTTATTGATCCTTTACTGAGTGTTGATTGCTTACTTACTGGATATCAAGCAGTTTGGTAGAAAGCAGAGATATGAATTTTAATAAAAAATGGACTTTGCTCTCATTATGGACCGAATTGTGTTCCTGCTTCCCCCAAATTCACGTATGTTAGAGCCATACCCCTCAATGGGATCATATTTGGAGATAGGATCTATAAAGAGGTAATTAAGGTAAAATGAAGTCATAAGTGTGGGGCCCTAATTCAACATGACTCATGTCCTTGTAAGAGGAGTAAAAAACACCAGAAATGCTTTCGTGCATAGGGAAAAGCCCATATGAGGATACAGAAAGTAGGTGTCCATCTGCAAGCCAAGAAGAGAGAGGCCACAGTAGAAACCAACCCTGCCAACACCTTGATCCTGACTTCCAGCCTTCAGAGCTGTAAGAAAAAATATTTCTGTTGTTTAACCACCCAGTCTGTGGTATTTTGTGATGGCAGCCCTAGCAAATGAATATATCCTCAAACAGCTTACTATCCCAGGAAGACAAGAAGTAAATCAACATTTATAGTATTATGTGCAATACACTGTGATGGAGGTTTACAGGCATAACATGAAGGCACAGAGAAAGCACTAGGGCAAAAAATATATATACCTTTGTAAAAAGTAGCAAAAGACATCTTCCCCTAGAAGATGACACTTAAACTAAGTCTAAAGAAATTAGCAGATACTATCTGGGCAAAGAATGCAGGGAAAGGTATTCCATAGAGAGGAACAAATACTTGCAAAAGTGTGGACAGCATGACACATACAGTAAAACTGAGCAGTTTTGGATGGGTGGAGGGAAGATCTCGAGAGAGGGTAGACTCAAAGGAGAGACTGGAAACATACTGAAGGGGGTCTATACCTTGCAAAGAAGTGACTGAACCAATAAGTCAAGGAAACCATAATTGCCGTGGGGTTCTGCTGTTTAATTTGTTGAAAAAAGTCATGTCTGAGTAAGGGATCCTATTTTAGTACCAAAACTAAGGCTGCCATATGTCCTGGGTTTTCCAGGACTCTACTGATTTAAAATATTTTGCCTTATCAGACCATGTGTCAGAACACAGCCCAATTTAGGGTTAGGAAAATTTTGTTACCAGAACTTCATTCCATCCCACACAACATATTGTTTTTTTCCAAATAATGGGTGACATTGTCTATAGTCAGTCTCCTCTTAAAAACTATCCTGATTTGAGTTTACAATTCATACTTATGAATATTCAAGTGCACAAGTCCAGTTAAAGTGAGCTGAAAGCCTATGCTACAGGCAACAAAAATAATCTTCTCAAAGCTACATTTATTTTAAGTAAAAGGTTGTAGCCTGAAGGCCCAAGAAAAAAGAATTAATATTATATTATTACCTTGTTACCTTGCTTCTAAATGAATTTTTTTTCTTTTTTCATTTAGTAATTATGAGGGATTAAGCTACTCTAATAGCAGAAATTTGAGCTACTTTGGCCAATTCAGGTGTAAATCTGATGTATCTCGGGCTTTATGTGACTCTGTCTCTGCAGAGAATCAAATGTCAGGACCCAACTCAGCAGCTGAGAAAAAAATGTAAGAGGAATTCCAAACTTTAAGTCTATTTAAGAACAATTAGCAGTTACAACTCACAACCCACAGCAGGAACACTTCTTAAAAGCTTCCTTCCTCCCTGTCTTCTGTAAATGCTGCAACCGTTGCCAGTGCCTCTCCTTTGCCAAGTTGCTGACACTCACCTCCTCTCTCCTACCCCAGATTTCTTATTGTGGAGATTGCCTTAGTTCTTGGCTTTATTTCTGCTTGCCTTTGCTCATTATCTGCATTCTCCACCACAAAAGGACATCAAGAGCTTAACTGGACAAGTAGGGACACTTTCCAATTTCTTCCCATCATTTAATTCTCTCAACCCATGATCCTCCTTCTACTTTATAATCACCCTGGGAAGTGGGAAGGCAGAGGTCAAGCACTCCTTGGAGGATGAGGAGAATGAAATGTTATTAGCAAGCAATAATTAAATTTTATTTAAAAGCTGGCAAGAACATGGTAGTTCCTTAAAACAAACAAACAAAAAAATCAAACAAAATTAAGCATAGATTGTCCACATGTTCTACTTCTGTGTATATACCCAAGAGAATTTAAAGCAGGGACTCAGACAGATATTATACACCCATGTTCACAGCAGCATTAATTACAATAGCCAAAAACTGGAAGTAACTCAAGTGTTCATCAACAGATGAATGAACAAGATTTGGTATATCCATACAATGGAATATCATTCATCCATTAAGAAGAATATAGTTCTGATGTATGTATGCTACAACCTGGGTAAATCTTAAAAACATTTACACTAAGTAAAATAAGTCAGAAGAAAGGACAAATATAGTACAATTCCACTTATATGAGGTAGCTAGAATAGTCAAATGCATAGACAGAGAGTAGAATAATAGTTGCCAGGGACTGGGAAAAGAGGGAATGGGAGTTGTTTCATGGGTACAGAGTTTCATTTTTGGAGACAGATGGTGGTGATAGCTGTACAACACTGTGAATATACTATGATCAAAATATTTTGCCTCCATCTCCACTAACAATTGTAGAAACTTCAGCCACCCTAAAACATATCCCAAACAGTTCTAAGATGAACAAGCAAAATCATTTCTCTACTTTCTAGAAAAGTCTTAGATATATGGCTAAATGTCTTACTACATTTATCAGTAAAAATTAAAAATTTCATTTTTAAGCTGCTTACAAATCTTAGGATGTATAAAGGCCTATAACACAATACCTAAAGGTAGGAAACCCATTAAAAATGAGCAAGAACTCTTTAAAATAGGATTCTTAAAATTCTATGCACCAGTTAATCTGCTCTAATTACAAATCATCAGTTTCAGGAAATGTGAAACAATTCTGATGCAAGTATGTTTCATAAAGAACTTACTTAAACTTAAAAAATTGTAAACTCCAGGTAGCAGTATTTTTGAACTTCAGAGCACAATTATTAACCCAGAGTTGAGTCACAAAGCACATGATAACTTGAGATGTGACTTTCAATATTGCCAGGATTGAGCAATATCACTCTGGCCAGTCACTCTCAGAATGCTATACATGAAAAGCAAAGTGGAAAGGCTCCATAGCAATGGCTTTTTTACTAAGAGTATGTAAACACTGCAGCTGCCTAGTCTTTCCATGGTCCAAATTTTCCTGGTTCAGTTAGACTGCAGCTCCACATTAGCCCTGAGCTGGCATTTGAAAAGATTGCAATGATAATTCTCCAGAGGAGCACTACGGAGCATGTGGGCTGGCAGCCAAGGCAGCTCCAGGGCTGGGTGTGAGCCTACAGTGCCATCCACAACCTCTGCATCTTCTGCCCTTTAGCCATATCACAACTTCATGGTGATGTCTGTATTTTTAAATGTTTTCCTGGAAATCTGAGAGTTGCCATCAAGTCATGAAGTAGGAGTTGCATACCATAGTTTCTCCATGAGTGAAAAGTCCAGACTTTAAGAGATTGGAGTATCTTGCCTAACGTCCCACAATATCAAATCCAGGTCTAAAACTAGGGCTTTCTGGCTTAATCATTCATTTAAGTAATATGCAATGAGTGCCTACTATTGCCAGATACTCTTAGGATACATGTTTAGTTTCTATGCTCTTAGGATACATTGATTTAAGAAAAAAAGACAATGATGTCTGCTTTCATGGAATTTACATTCTGATAAAAAAATATACTGGTTGTAATTTCAAGTAGAGTAGTCAAGATAGGCCTCCTTGAGAAGAAAATATTTGAGTAAATACTTGAAAGGAGGTAAGGGAATCAGCCATACAAATATCTCTGGGAGGTGAGTCCAAGCAGAGAGAAAAGATAGAGCTGGAAAGCACTAACCCAGAAATAAATAATACTGGCAAGGGTAGGGGATGGTAGGCAGTGAAAATGACCAAAACAAACAAACAAACAAACAAAAAACAAAAAACAAAACAAAACAAAAACAAAAAAAAAAACATTAGCACATAGTTTGGAAGTAGAGTTGATTCATCTCACCGATAAATTGGATGGATGGGTTACATTTTCTCCAGAAGGTATTGAGATGATTTTTAGAATCAGGTCAAAAGATACTAGTTGAGGAACTACTTGATGGAACATCAGTAATGAATCCAGACTCAGACCGGCATTGAGTCTGTCACTGAGACCAAGAGCAAGGAAGCGTCTGGGGCTGGAGCACAGGGAGGTGGGGAGATAGCCATAACAGAGACCAGAGGGGAATAGAGAGGAGACCGTGGAGCCTTGTACGTAAATCATGAGAAGGACTATGGATTTTCCTGTGAGAGAGATGAGGAACCAGTAGAAACCTTTGAAAGAGGAGGAGAATAATCTGGTTTTGATTGTAACAAAGCTGCTGGATTGACAATAGCCTATCCAGGACAAGGATGAGACAGGAAAGCCAGCAAAAGGTTATTGTAGATGATAGTGGCTGAGACCAAGGTATTGGCAATGGAGGTAGTGACAAGGACCAGAATCTGGATATATTGTGAAGACAAAGCCAACAGAAGATGTTGAAGGGTCAGATGTGTAGTGTAAAAGAAAGAAAGGAATCAGGGGTAACTAAATTTTTTGGCCTAAGCACCTAGAAGCATGGCATTGTCAAGCATTGAGGAAAATAATACTAAGGAGACAGATCTGGGGAGGAGAGACAGGAGGTTGGTTCTAGGAGAGCTGAGTAAAAGAAGCTCCCCGAGGAGGAGATGTCAAGAATGCTGTTGGACTATAATTCTGGACTTCAGGAGACACTGTTTGGCTGAGACCCGAACTCCCGGTGCTACCCCAGCTTGATGTCCTTCCCACATCCATCACTTGGACTTTTCCAGGATGAGAAACACATGGTCAGGTTGAATCTTCAGTACCCTCCTGCTGCCCTCAAATCTGCACTGGCCTCATTTCCAAGAAAAATAACTAGTCACCCTGCATTTTACTTAAAGGGGTTCTCAATCGAGGGGCTCCTTGTCCAACTTCTGCTATTTCAAATAGCAGAAACCCCTCACAAGATGCAACTTTGTGCAAGATGGACCTTAACAAATAGACTTTGTAATTGATTGAATATGGCACCATTTCTCTAATGTCTATAGTACATTTAATCATTTTCCCTACTTTATCAGAAGGATGCAATTTTATTTTTTATATATCCCTGTTGGATAATTTTTTTTAAGCCTGGGGAAAATCATAAGTAGCTGAGTGATCCAAAAAAGCCACACTCAATGCATCTAAATAACCTTGTGTCTGGTTAACAATGAATTGATGCCAGTGGAATGATATTTTAAAACTTTTCCTATAAATGTGACATATGTATCCCTGTGCATCAGCATAATCTCTGCTGAAAACATTTCAGTGAATGACAAGTTGATTGGCCCCAATTTGAAAAGCACAGTGTATAAAAACATAATTTTGGGGGTGGCCAACATTATGACAGATTCTATATTCTGCTCATACACAGAACTGGTTTGAACTGTTTAGGGAATTTTGATAGTCTGTGAATGCTTTCAACAAAGAAAATTGGCCAGATAGGAGAGGGAGGAAATGAAAGGAATGGAATTAACAACTGTTGGGCCACTATTATCAGCCAGACATTATTTGAGAAAAAATAGTGGGGTGAGAGATTGATTGATAATCATTGTTTTTACAACCAAAGGCAATAGCATGATATGGATGGGGAGAGCATCAGCTTTGCAGTGGAGAGTTCTAGCACAAATCCCAGCTTTGTCTCTTAATATGAGATGCCACACTAATTACTACGTCATATCAGTGACCTTCAGTTTTTATATCTGTAAAAGGAGGACAAAAATAGATGGTTTCTTGGTAGTGGTAAGAATGGATTTTATTTATATTCACATATACACACACACAGTCTGGCTTAGCTCTAACTTTACTCTATTACAAATGGGACATTAGGAAGGATGCAATATGCAAGGTACCTGAGCTACTCAGCAGGGGACACACATACTTTGGATGACCACAGAAAAAGCGCAGGTCACTTCTACCAAGCAAGGTCTCATTGATTCTAGAGCTCAGAGACTTAAAAGGATAAGCAGGATGCAGCACAGGTCCCCCTCCTCTGGCCAGAGTATAACATCAGCCACATTGAGACCCTCTCCTGTGGTCTCCTCATTCAGTTTAATGAGTTTATGTCAAAAGCTGTGGCCCTGTCAGTTAAAAGCCACCACAAGAAATTATGATGGAAAATAATATATAGTAGTGAAAAACATATCTTGATTCTTTGGGTGAGTGTAGATCATAAAGAATCTATATGGCATTTTTTTTCAATAGTCTCCTAGCAATGTACATCTGGCCCCATTTTAAAGAGAAGCAAGGGGTCTGTTCTGCAAAACTGCTGACTCGTAAGGGATTGGAATCCCTTTATTATTTTCATTTTCTTCAACCTGCTTTGAATAACAGTAAGAAAAAAAAAAGAATAAAAAAAAATGAATAACAGTAAGGATGTGGGCCAATTCCAAATCCTGATCCCAAATAAAAAGTCCAGGAAAATGGATGGCATATGGAGGCTGGGGATTATGTGGGAAGGTGAGATGACAAGAATTAAAGTCCTGGAGAGAGAGAGAAGGGAAGTGGGCTGAAAATGAAGGAAGCCTGGATTTCCAATTTAATCCCAAGGAGACCTTAACTTTCAAATGAAAATGGTGCCTCCAATTTGCTCTTGAAGCAAATATCAATTGGGTTTTTCAGATTGTCTTTACTGTGAGAAATTCCATGGCACTGTTAGAAGTGGATAGATCAGCTCCTTTTCCGTTGAACTTGCTGTCAGAGCCAGAAGATATAAGAAATAGTAAGCAAACAAGAAGGGAGGACTTTTCTTGAAATGTGTTATACTAATCTTCTCTTTCATAACAAACTCATCTCAAGAAATAGGTCTATATTAGCATCTTTATAGGGGCAGCTAAAGAAAGAATACTGCAGTGCGAAATTGCAATGTACTCCTTGAAGTGTTTTCATTTTTTAAAATCTGAGCTACACAAGGCAAGCCTCACTGGGGAATGTGGGACAAATCTTGTGGGACCAGGAGGGCATCCACATGACCCATGCAATGGCACACATGCTGGGAGTAGATAAGAGCCCAAGGCCATGCACCTGCAGGCACACCTGGGGAGAAGTATCTTGAGATAGGGACAAGGTCAAGGACAAAGAGCTATGGCACAAGTGCTGAAGCTTACCTGTAACCAGAGAAGACTTTGGAAACTTGGTGTCTACATGGAAAGGCCTCTGAAGCATGGCCTCAAGTGGTCTCCTGGCTGAAAGAGAGAAGGGGGCCCATGAGCCAGCTCTGTTCCTGGGTCTCATAGGACAATCTTTACCCTTGGTGCAGTTTTCCTTGGAGTCCTCTTTCCAGTCTCCTTTTGTCCTCAAAGGACTAAAAATCAATGGTAAAATCTGGTGTGAACAGATTGGGCAGGAGCCACATTGGCAGAGATCCCGCGTCAGAGACACAAAAGGAATCCCCGTAACTCACAGTGCTCTGGCCCCATTCCCTGGGGCTCTCTCTGCACCTGCAGCAACCCCCACGGGGTCGGGGAGGCAGCCAGAGGCCTGGGGTGGTTCTCTTGGCAAGGAGAGGGATGTATACTTTTCACCTGGTGAACTGGCTACACACACATTTCTGTGCTTCCCCTGTTTTCTACCACAAACATATTATTTTGACATCACAAATCTATGATAAGTGACATAAAAATGAAAACTAAGAGCTAAAGCACTGAAAACCTAAAGTAGAGTTACTTCAGGTTGCGTACTCGGCTCATCACACTCCACAATTTTTCAGAGTAGCATCTCTCCTGCTGCATCTGAAAGTACCACTCACGGTTCATTGTGAAATATTCATTTATTACCCTTAGGTTCCGGAGCAGAGACACCCTATCTTAATATTAGCAAATCCTTTACCACAAATCAGTAGAAAGTACTACATGGTTGCTTTTGTCTTATTCTACTTAAACCCACTTTAAGCAAATATTGAAAACTATGTTTTAAGTTTAAAGATGTATCCAGATGGGTATCTACCCAAAAGAATTAAAAGCAGATTCTCAAAGAGATATTTGTACACCCATGTTCACAGCAGCACTAATCACAGCAGCCAAAAGATGGAAGCAATCCAAATGTCCATTAACAGATGAAGAGAACGTGGGGTGTATCCATATACCACTAGAATATTATCTAGCCTTAAAAAGGGAGGACATTCTGACACATGCTACATCACAGATGAACCTTGAGGACGTTATGCTCAGTGAAATAGGCCAGACACAAAAGGACCAAGACTGTATGATTCCACTTACATGAAATATCTAGAATTGTCAAATTCATAGAGTCAGAAAGTAGAACAGTGTTTGCCAGAGGTTGAGGGTAGAGAAGGAATAGGGAATTGTGTAATGGGTGCAGAGTTTCAGTTTTGCAAGATGAAGAGTTCTAAAGATTCACTGCATGACAATGTGAATCTACTTAACACTAGTAACTATACACTTAAAACTGGTTAAGATGCTAAGTTTTATATGTGTTTTACTATATTCAAGAACAATGACATATACAGAGTACAATATATTTATTCTATTAGCTGAAAAAGACTTTGAGAAAGAAGAGAAATCTCAGCAGATAATCCTTGACAAAGAGTGGGGTTAGAGGCTGGGAGTCTTGGGAAGAAATTTTGAAGCAAAGGGAGCAGCATTCAGAAATCCATTCAAAACCCACTGACATGCTCCCAGTGGTTTATGTACATATTGAGGACTGGTGCTAGGGCTAATGTGAATGCATCCACAACAGCGCACTGGGTAGGTGCTGTTGGGAGACTCGAGAGAGTCAGGGTCTTGAAGTTAAGGGCACAGCTTTGGGTATGGATGGACATAAAGGGTAATAGCAAGCCACCATAGGGGTTTGATGAGAGGGGTGACACTGTCAGAGCAGCAGGTGAGAAAAATGAATCTGGCAGCTGCATGAAGGATTGACTGCAGGGGAGCCATGCTAGAAGCAGAGAAGCTGGTGAGGAATGGGTTGTAATTATGGGTCTTGGAACATAAGCATTTCCTTGCCATTAAATTGATCTTACCACAATAAGTCACAGTATTTACCCAGTCCTACGATAAAATGGCTCAGTATTTTACAGTAAGGAGTCGCCAAGGAAACCCCAATAATCAAGTCCCGACAGATGCAAAAGGAAAATATTGAAGAAAGGCGGGGGGAATGAAGGAGAAATATAAAGACTAACATATCAGGGAAGGAAATTGCAAACTCAGCTGATTTGTATTAGAGAGCTAACATTCTTTTCTTCAAAAATAGCTGGACTATTTAACTCTACCAAAAAAGCAATTTATTAACATTCCACACATTAATGAGCATTTCTTCTTAGGACTGTTGAATAACCAAAAACTCTAATGAAAGCGAATGGCATGCACAAATAAAAAAGCAGAGAGGAAAGAAAGCTCTGAACATCTTATGGATGAGTAAGGGTCCCATTCCTGGTGGAGCGTAGGGTATGAGTGAGTGAGAGGCAGAGGAAAGAGAGTGTGTGTGTGTGTGTGTGTGTGTGTGCACATACATACATGCAGTCCTCAGGATTCATATGGTAGGAAACATACATAGAGCCAAACAGACCCAAGGAGAATATAATGGTGCTGACTTACATACAGACTTTATTGTCAAAGATATTTGCTGGCAAGAATGAGCTCGTGAAAGATCATGAACATGGCTAAAAATAAACCTATATTCAAACCTCACGTCAAGACACAGGTAATTTAACCTCATGAAGTCTCAATAAATACATGGCTAAAACAGGATGAATTGGGGCGCCTGGGTGGCTTAGTCAGTTAAGTGCCCAACTCTTGATTTTGACTCAGGTCATGATCTCAAGTTTGTGAGACCTAAGCTCTGCACTAGGCATGGAGCCTGATTGAAATTCTCTCTCTCCCTTTGCCACCCTGCTTGCACTCAGTGCTCAATCTCTCTCTCTCTCTCTCAAAAAAAACCAAACCAAACCAAAACAAAACAAACAAACAAACAAAAAAAAAACAAAAACCCAGGATGAACCCACTTAATGAAAGTGTTGAGAGGATTAGGGATAACAGAGAAAGTGCCTGGAATAATGCCCAACACACAATAGGTACTGAAAAACAACAACAACAAAATGAAAACAGGATTGTACTATACATGTGTCTATATAAAATATTATTAATGATTGTTTCAAGAAAATCTACCTAGGCAAATATCCTTACAACAGCATACATTTATTGAGCATCTATTATATGCCAAATGCTAGGTACTAAAGGGATATGGCGAAGTCTCTGCCCTTAAAAGTAGATGTAACCTGACATAGTTATATGTTAACTCTCCAGAGTCTCATATATTGTTAACAAGGTCAAATGCACAGGTGAAAATTGCAGCTGATGGAGGATGGGAGAACCATGGTAACCACTCTCAGCAGCCAAACCAAGATGCTGGTCATCCTGTGGCAGTGCAGCACTGCCCCCTACTGGAAGGAGGACTTGATGAGCAAGAGGCCTCAATTTTCTGAGTACCAAGATGGGCTTCCAGATTGCTCAGCCTTACCTTTTCAGAAACAGAGAAATAAAAGGAATATAGCCATGTGAAGAAGTGTGTCCTTGGATAAAGTCAGGGGCAGTCAGCTGACTGAGGGAGAGAAGATATCTGCTGGTTCTCCCTTTGTAGGCATAAGTCATACCCCACACCAAAAGCAAAGATCCAGACTCCTTATAAAAGCAAGGAGGGTGCTGCTGCCAGAACAAGAGGACCAATGTGAATAATGAATGAGTTTCCCCACCTGCACAGGCCAGCCCACATCACTACTTTGGATTTTTTTGTTGTTTAATTTTTTTAAATTTAAATTCAATTTGCCAACATATAGTATAACACCCAATGCTCATCCCATCAAGTCACATCACTACTTTGATCTCATGTTGCAAACAGATATTCAGCAACCTCCAGGACCCTCTGATATGGACTGCTCTCCCTTCAGCCAACCATGTTCACCTCACCTACACATGACCCATCACGTCAGCCCCTATCTGTCAAACAAGATAGGATGTAGACATAGAATAACATGCAATGCCACATGGGATTGCTCAGGGGACGTTAACGCTAGATTGGTTATCAAGGAAAGCCATATAAGGATGGAGAGCTTTCAAACAGGCCTCAAAAGAAAAGTACTCACAGACAAGGTGGAGGAATGGAAAGGGCCCCAGAGGATTAGTGGGTTCATGTGGAAGAGCAGGAAGACAGAGAACAGAAGAGCAGGTCAAGAGTCAGTTCTCAAAAATACAAAATTCCAGGCCCACTCTGAATAGTGAGGTGGTTCATGCAATAAATAGAATTTAAGAAATATTCATTGGGCAATTCCAACTCAAGGTGTCCCATTGGAATCTTATTCTCCCTCCCCATTCCATATCCTCTTCCACTGAATTCATATCTCCCTTAATAACACCACCCACCAATTTCCCTAAATAGAAACTTGAAGTCATCCTTGTCCCTGATCTAGCAGGCACTAATTCCTATCTATACTGCCTTCTCTAAATATTTCTCAAAACCTTCTCTTCTCCATCCCTGCTACCACCTTTACAATCCAGGCCCTCATTTCTCTTGGTCATCTTGCCTCAAATTCAATGCTCTTCAGTTTATCTGCTTGTTGCCACCAAATTGATTGCTCTCAAATTCAAATGAAACCATGCCACCACCTGCTCACACGATTTACCAGCTCTCCATTGCCTTCATAAGAAAGTCCTGGGTTCGTTACATGAGATCCTTTGTGGTCTAGGACTTACCTGCATCCCCTGGCTCACCTGCCCTTCCTTGTGCTATACCACTTGTTCTCTAGCCATATCAAACTTCCTGTTTGAGTCAGTTTCATAACTCCAGATCTTTGCATATGCTGTTCCACCTTCAATGGGCCAGAGTGTTTCATACCTCAGGGCCTTTGCAAGTGCTTTCCATTTGCTTGGACCACAGTTCTATTCTCTGCAAGTCCTTCAGCCACCTAACATTTACTTATTCTTGGAGACAGCAATTCAGGCATAAGCATGACCTCTTACAGGATGCTCCTCTGGCAGTTCAGGCTGATTTTAGAATTGTCCTCTCTCTTTTCATGGTTTCCACTGTCTTTGTTATAGCACACACCACAGAATGAATTGGCCGTAAGTGTCTGTTTCTCCACTCAGCCATTTTATCCAGCTCTCTCCACACCTGCCAGGGTGCTGGGTCTGTGGTAGATATTCGATAATTGTGTTACATCTAATACAAGAACATAAACAAATGATAAAAATCTGTGCTAGACAGAAACTTGAGACTCTTGAGATCTTATAATCTGAGCATCCCTCTGAGTGGAAACCTCCAAAGCAAAAGGGAGCCATAACCAGGAAAGAAGTTTTGTTGAAGCCCAGGGGATTTGGCCCATTATGTACAACGACTTGTAGGGTCAGAGTATGAAGGTGGAAATATTTATGGGCCAATGTATATGTGAGTTTATTTTATTCTTTTTTGAATGACTTTTTTAAATATTTTATTTATTTATTCATGAGAGATACAGAGAGAGAGGCAGAGACATAGGCAAAGGGAGAAGCAGGCTCCCTGCAGGGAGCCTGATGTGGGACTCCATCCAAGGACCCCGGGATCATGTCCTGAGCCAAAGACAGACACTCAACCACTGAGCCACCCAGAAACCTCGAGTTTATTTTGTTCTGATTATACTCTGCCTTACTGGACTTCGCATGGCCCCCAAGTATTTCAGTTTGGCATATATAAGGGAATTGAAATTATCTTGCAGGTAATCGAAGATGTCTGCTCAGTGTCTTTCATCTGGCCAAATTGGGCCCCCACTGAGTCCGTGCTCCCACCTCTGCCACCAAATGCCCTTCCCATCCTTGGATGTGGAAGTACACCAGAATGTCAGGACAGATCTTCCCCTACTAGGCAGGGCTCTGAGCCATCCTGCTGTTTTACAGAGCCAGCGGGCTCCCTGCATTGCCTCAAGTGCTTCAAAATGAACCCAGAAAGACAGGTGGAGGGCAAACATAACACGAATATGCACCTATAAAAATAGCCCTGTAATAACAGCCGCCCAAGTGCTAGATGGGAGCAGTAACAGATGGCTACGTCTGTCTGATTTTCCAATCCCTGAGGTTGTACCTCTCTGCTTCCCTCCATCTCTTTTCCTGGAACATGGTTTTGGCAGGCAGTGGGTCCCTTGGAATCAACAGTATCCTTCAAAGTCATTCCAGAATGGCACAGTAATTGAGGCCAACCTACATGCTACCCAGAATGAGAAACCCAGAGTTACAGACGTGAGCCATGCCCAAAACACATCAATGACCTTGACAGGACATTCCTGCATTTTAACAAAGTACATTCATTGATCAAATGTTCCCTTTTAAAGTAAAGCAGAGGAAATTGGGCTCAGATGAGAGTCAAAAGATTTGGGCAATGTTGTTTGCTGATTACCTGCTGAGAGCTGGGCACAGAAGGGTAATGCCACCCTAATTCCTGCTGCTGCACTGGCTCCTGTCTGCCTGCCACTAGGGCACCACTTTCCTCACTAAAGAGTCTGCAACTTTGGAGAATCATTGACTAAATCTGATCTACTTGTTAGGTGTTTTCCAGAATAGACTACCAGTGTCCTGGCAGTTATTAATGTCTGCAAATATATTTTTTTAAAGATTTTATTTATTTATTCATGAGAGATACAGAGAAAGAGGCAGAGACACAGGCAGAGGGAGAAGCAGGCTCCATACAGGGAGCCCGATGTGGGACTCGATCCTGGGTCTCCCAGATCAGGCCCTGGGCTGAAGGCGGCGCTAAACCGCTGAGCCACCCGGGCTGCCCCAATGTCTGCAAATATTTTATACGGATTTAAAAATGAAAAACACAATGTTTTCAAAATTGACCAAACTTATTTTTTTCTAATTTTATCTTGATGGCACCCTCTATAAACTTCCTGAGTCCAATAATTGAAAGAGATTGTAAAGTTTTTTAATTTTTTTATTTAAATTTGATTTGCCAACATATTGTACATCATTAGTTTCAGATGTAGTTTTCAATAATACATCAGTTGCATAAAAGTTTTATCAGTGAAATATTTCATATATTTTTCAATATTTAATTTTCCTTATCATAGTTATAGAAGATAAAGGAAAAGTATTTAATACTTTCACCAAGCCCATATTGATGCCCCTAAAGCCCCATTGGGTGACCTCAGTGTTCCATACCAATATCACTTTCCACAAATACCAGCAGGTGAACAAAATCTGGTAGGTAACACACTAAGAAAATCAGGCTTAATACGTTAAACATTTATTGGGCACTTACTAAACACTCCACTAGGCTATGGATAGGACATTGACAAGGGCATCATCCTGCCCACACAAAGCTTTCTATCTAATAAGAGAGATAAACTAACTCTAGCACCTGGCAGGTTGCAGCGGGTGGGGGTACCCTTACAGAACACGTGCAGAAAGCTCAATATTCTTTATTTCATGTAATCCTCACCACAGCCTTCTGATTTAGGTATTATTGCCTTTCCAAAGGTGGAAATACTGAGGCTCTAGGAGGTTAAACTACTCGCCCAATATCTTACAGAGTAAATCACCAATTCTGCATGAGCACAGGTCTATCTGACTCTATAGAGCTCATGTTCTTTCTCTAAAGCAAACCATGTTCCTTCTCAATAAGAGCGGTATCATTCTGGAGTGACTAAGCAAGAAGTTCATTCCACTGGGGTAGCTGATGTAGAGCTCAGAGAAGGCTTCACAGAGGAGGTGGATTTGAGCTGAAACTTGAAGGAATATGAATTCAATAAGAAATTCATGGGGAAGAAAATGTCAGACTAGAGGCAGTGAGCTGGCAGTTTGATGTGGTATTACTTTTGAAATCAGGGAACATGGAGGGAGAGACTAGTAAAATTATGCTGCCAGCAGAAGGCACTATGTGCCAGCCATGGTATTTTCTACATAGCAACCAGACAAAATGCATTCATCTTCCAGATCCCCTCCACCATGAATCTTCCTCTAGCTTTCATAGTTCCCCTCTTCCTCTTTCCAAATGTTTCTCTCTCCTCTTTTCTCCCTATCCCAACCAAGCAGACGTAACGAATGTGTGAAAATCAATTCTTAAAAAAAATTCAGTTGCGTTTGCACAGCATTTTTGTCTCCAAGCCACTCAAAACATCTATCTCCAACCAGTTGCAGCAGCTACTTCTGAACTTCTGGAGTAACAGCCTAAGACATTGAAGACTTCATGGCTTTTCATGAGACACGCATAGAGCCTGGACAACTTGTGAAATCTACCAAAGTGATAAGAACAGGAGTTACCTGGCTGGTTTCTGTGAGAATTCTAGATCATTATTCTTACTACCAGGTCCTTATGGGAAATCTAGTCGTGCAAATACATGTAAAACCATTTGCCTCTCCCACATCCTGAAAAACAGAGCTTAGACAATGGCCCACACTTAATGGTACCTAAACCCATCAGTATAATATGATAGTGACCTAGAAAAAGAAGGGTTCTTTACTGTGGTGGGGGTGTAATAAGATTATAGAGGGTTAGAGTGTGAATAGGACAGATGGAATTAGAGGAAATATATAGAGAAAATTGGAAAAAAATGAGATAGTATCTAAAAGAAACTATAAGGGAATGGTAAGTTTGAGAGGTTATGTTTTCAATGCTAAAGGGATATGGTCACATTTAGATACTGATGGCAAAAAGGCAACAAGAAAGAAGATACTGAAACTACAGGAGCAAGGCTAATTGATGGATGGAGGTCACTGAGGAGGGAGAAACCCCAGGGGAGGGCACGTGCTTATGTAGGAGGGAAGTCCATTCTATATTGAAGTGAATGGATGGTATGAAGATGAATGAACACCCCACTTAATATCTTCCGTTTCCATAGTGAGGAGCCTGTGGAAACTGAGGAAGCCTTGAAGCAAACACTGTGGGAAGTGGAGAGAGATGACTGAGGGCCACAAGAAGTGCTATTGCCCTCAGCTGAAGGTGGGGATCACTGTCAGGAGTGGGTAGGAGCTGCAATCCAAGTGCTGCACCATTTTCTCCAACAATGCTCAGCAGGCACAGGGAAGGTAGATGGACAGATGGACCAAGATGGCCTTTTGGATAGGGCAGAATTTAGGGCCAAAGGTATGAGGGTATGGCAAGAGGGTTCTTGAAATGTATTCATTCATTCAGCAAATATTTACTGAGGGACTGACTGGTGCTAAACATTATTCTAAGCATGAGTGACACAGCGGTGAACCAAACAGGCAAGGGTTGTTGGTGGTATTGTGCCGTGGAGACAAATAAGACACGAGTAGGGAAGCAAGAAAATCAGAATTGCTGACAGCTGTGGTGGCTATGGATGAAATGTGCTGAGGAGGAGGCTGTGTATTTGCAGTAGCCCAGAAAAAGCTCTCTGAAGAGATTAGACATAACAACCCATAAGGTCGGGGATCCCTGGGTGGCGCAGCGGTTTGGCGCCTGCCTTTGGCCCAGGGCGCAATCCTGGAGACCCGGGATCAAATCCCACATTGGGCTCCCGGTGCATGGAGCCTGCTTCTCCCTCTGCCTGTGTCTCTGCCTCTCTCTCTCTCTCTCTCTCTCTCTCTGTGACTATCATAAATAAATAAAAAAAAAAATTAAAAAAAAAAAAAAAAAAAAAAAACAACCCATAAGGTCTAGGCAGGACAGGGAATGAAGGAAGATTTCAGAGGCTGGTGGATAAGGAGGCTGAAAGTCTTGAGGGGGTCAAAGAGGATGAGAATGTTGGAAGCCTGGAGAGCTGAGGTTAGAGCAGAGTATTTATTTTATGGTTTCAGAGGTTGCACAGTTCCTGACAATTAGCTGGAAGGAATGACATGGGGGCTCTGTTCCTTCTCAGAATTGCAATTTAGATCCAAAGCTGAGTACAAAAGTACTGAGGGCCTCACATTTTAAGTTCAGAGAAATTTCCAGTTATCGAGCAGTTACTTTTCCTTTGGGCTTTCTGGGAGGCATCTTTGCAAACAGAAGACTAACAAAGCAGACAGAGGCCAACAACCATGATACCAGCTGTCAATCACATAGGTCTGCCCCCCCTCACACAAAAGCTCTACTTGTTCCTGCCCAGTAGAGAGGGGAGAACACATCGGGAAAAGGCTACACACCTCCCTCCAGTCTAAACCAGGTGTTAATCATTAAATGCTTTGTCCTCCCAAAAATCTGTACGTTGAAACCCAGCCCCCCATGGGATGGCTTTGGGGGTGGGGCCTTTGGGAGGTAGTTAGGATTAGATGGAGCCCTCATGAATGGGATTAGCACCCTAAAGAGTTGCCAGAGAGCTTGCTTCCCCTCTGCTCTCTGCCATGTGAGAATATAAAATGCCAGCAGTCTGCAACTCAGAAGAGGGTTGTCAGTAGATCCTGACCATGCTGGCATCCTGATCTTGGACTTCCAGTGTCCAGAACTGTGAGAAATAAATTTCTGTTCCTTATAAGCCCAGTCCACGATACTGTCCTAGCAACCTGAATGGACCAAGACACTGGGACTAGAGTGACAGGCTGGTAGGAAGGAGGTCTTTAAATCATAGACAAACATTATAAAGGATAGGACTAGAATAAGCTTACTGAGGCCTGAGAGTGAGCACACAGCTGTGAGTCATACTGAGAAAGTCTGCTCTTCAATAATAACACTTTTAGGAGAAGAATTTGTTACCCCAATGAGTGAGACTCCACAATAACTTGTTTTATGGATTTAAGACATGGTGAGTGAAGAAGAGCTTGTTTATTAATTCATCCAACATACATTTAGTTTTCAGCACATATGATGTGCTGAACTCAACTGTAGGTACTGAGGAGAGAGGTGAGCAAGACAGGCATACACTGTTCTTCGATACACTTAGGTTCCAATGTAGGAAAGAAGCTAACACAAATATGAATGGACATCATAATTGTGGTTGTGTAGTGTGCACAGCATCAAGCTGAGAGTGATGTTGGGGGTAGGGAGAAGAGGGACTATTCTAGACAAAGAGATCAGGGAGGCCTCTCTAGGGCATTGACATGCAAACAGAAGCTGAATGGAAGAAGGAGCCTGCCATGTGGATGTCTGGAGGAGCTCATCAGAGGCCAGGAGGAGGGAATGAGCTTGGGAGAGTCAGAGCATTCCAGAATGGGGGGAACAGGGTGAGCAAGGGGAACATGGTAGAAGATGAAATGGGGAGATGAGCAGAGGGCCAGCCCCAGAGGGCTTTGAAATTTAGTCTCAGCATGATGAAAAGCCCCTAGAAGAGCTTTGATAGTGATGTGAATGGTGTGATCTATTTTAGGGAGATTCCTTTGGTAACCTAGTGGAAAATTGACTGTGGGGGCAAGAGGAGAAACCAGAAGCTGATTTATATATTTTTAAAAGATTTTATTTATTTATTCATGAGAGGCAGAGACACAGGCAGAGGGAGAAGCAGGCTCCCTCTGGGGAGCCCGATGTGGGACTCAATCCCAGGACCCCGGGATCACACCCTGAGCCAAAGGCAGACACTCAACCACTGAACCACCCAGATGCTCCCAGAAGCTGATTTATGAGTTGTATGTAGCAGCCCAGGTAAAAGACTGTGGTGGCCTGGACAGGGTGAAAGCAGTGAAGGCAGAAGAAGGAGTGGTCAACTGTGGGAGAAATTTGGATGATAGGTCCTACCAGATTCCTAGTCTTTTGAGGAAGAAAAGTAGCTAAGAGCCTAGGATGAAGGGTGGATTCTTCACACCTGAGAGGAAAAGATTGATAGTGAGCCCAGAGGCTCCCCATAAGAAGGGAGTGGCCAAAAGGTACTGTGGAAGAATAAAAAATCTGCAAGTTACTCAGGGAGCAAGGAGGACCCCAATCCAAATGTGTGTCACTTGAGAGGGAAGTTTTCAGGGACAGCCAGGAAATGGACGAAGCATCTGTGTGTACATGAAGTGATTTGCAATTAAGGAAAGGTTGTGAAGACTATAGAGGAAAAGGTTAGAAGGAGAGCAATCACATCTGGTTCAGGGAGACAGAAACAGAGCCACAGGGAGCTGGGATTTTGGAGAGGATGATGACTGGAGGACGTTTTTCACTTTGGAGGAAAAAACATGGATGAGTCATGGGGAAAATAACTGGCCTAGAAATTTTCACAGAACTGGGCCTGGAAGTCTCTGATGGATTGAGGTCTCTGATGGATTGAAGGACTTGGACCTCTCTGGAACAAGCCAGCTGCTCCTGGAAATCTTAGACCAGGTGGGCTGGCAACAAGATTGTTTGGTTCCCAGGAGCCTCACTGAGTGCTGGAAATAGCATTAGCTCCAGATTGATGGGAGGCCTTTCTGGATGGAATCCTTTACAGCTTGTCTTAACTGTGACTCCAAGAGAACAAATGGAAAATAGCATCATTGATTTTAAAATAACTCTAGGTGAGAGAGTTGCCTGTACTTTCTGTCTCCCCTTACTCAGCTCCCACTCACTTCTCAACCCACAGGGATCTGATTTCCATCCATTGCATTTCACTCAAACAGGTCTGGCCAGGTTCACTACTGGTCTTTGTGTTGCTTAATCCTACAGGCATTCTCAGCCCTTATCTTATTTGACATTTTAATCCTACCAAGCAATCCTTCTTCACGAAACACTCTCTTCTTTTGGATTTCCCCAGTGACACCACTCTCTCTTGATTGTGCTCCTACTTCTCTGGTCATTGTATGTTTGTTCTGTTTCTAAAATCCTCATTGACTTAGCCTTTAAAATGTCGGGTTTCCTTAATCGTTGACTGTAAGCCTTCTACCTTTCTTACTTTATCTTGTCTCTTCAGGCCAATCTTGTTCAGACCCATGGTTTCAAATGGCTGATATAGAAGTCCCGTGAAAAACGCTATTGGAGTGTTCAGAGGCAGGGGCAGGCACTCCTGAGGCACAGGAAGGTTGTTTGAGTTGAGTCATTGCTACCCAGATGGTAAATTTAGGCTTTGGGCAGATAATGAAGCCCAAGGAGAGTGTTTATAAAGAGAGGAAAGAGAACCCATTGACTGGATTGGAAGATGAATAAACACCAATAAATAAAAGTAATTACTGTTATTATTTATCATAATTACTATTATTCTACAAGTGCTTGTTTGTTCATTTCAAGACCTGTGTATAGGACTCACACATTAACTTTTTAATAGCATTTCCTACATTCCACCCAGAAAATTCATGCCTACCTTTCACTCAGTATACCACCAGGCTTTGTTTGGCTCATCCATTCAGTCCAGCATCGGTAATTTTTACTGATTGCCGTTAGGATGTATGGTGATGTCTAAAGCACTATAATCCATTTCTATCCTTAGAAATTTTGATGGAGTATTGCAACATTCCTACAACTTGCTGTTGTCAGCTTTTCCATCAGCATCAATTAGAAAAGACATTGAGGAACCATATGTTAATTATTTTACCAAGGGAACAAGTATAGAAGCATCACTTGTAAGTGCTCAATAATCATTATTGCACGCAACTAAAAGGAGTACATTCTATTGTTTTTCCCTAGAAAATAAAACACAATAGTTTTATAATTCATTTAATGGCAACTTATGATCATCAAATTAACAATGGTTATCTTTAAAAGTTATTACACTAGCTGTGCTGTCATTTCTCAAGGATGATCAGATACCTAGAGTCATAGACATTTCCCACACAAGATGCATCATATAAATCAGACTTGGTTAATCACCAGCATTGATAAAACCAGACTAGGGGAAGAACTAGATCTAGGAACACATGCATGGTCTTGATATACAGAATGTTTAGCCTGCCACAATTATTACAAAATCAGAACAGCAAGAATATTCACCGAGTACATTCTATGCTTTAAAAAAATGTACAATATAGCCAACTGTCATATATTCACAAGGCAGTTATATTCAGTGTGTTCATGGCAACCCTGCTGCTAAGCTTATTGATCTTCTCAAATGAATTACCTGCTTTGTTGACATCTGCACCCTTCGATTCCAAAGTCAATCACACATTTCCTCGATAGTCCACCTCTCCATTTCTATTTATTTGCAGACTGTCCAGAGAGACAATCTACTAAAAAGAGGACAACACTCACCTTGGAACCAGAAGGCATGGGTCCAAGCTTTAACTTGTAATTTAATCAAGTGTGCACAAAATCTGATTTTCCTCATCTCTGTTTCTGTGTGAATAATCTTATACTCCTTCCTCACCTTCTCCAAACAAGCAGGGGTAAAAGTATTACCATTAGGAAAAGCATTGGAAACCCAACATAGCCATTGTCTTAGCTCAGTGGAAAGTTTAAGAGACAGTCATCTGTTCTCAGTAGATTTATGGTGTAAACTATGGGACCTGCCTCACAGAAGCCACTATTAACTATTACAAGTACATTTGCAGAATATTAGATACACTCAACTTCAGGTCTAAACCTAAAGACTTGTTTCATCCAGTTGGATCCTCAAAATTGCCAAGGAAGATAAGAAGGTAAGGGACCATTCATCCCATTTTGCAATTAAGGAAAGGGAGGTTCGAGGTTTAGCAAACTGGCAAAGATCAGATAGCTAGAAAAGGGCCAAACCAGAACTTGATTTTTCAACTTTTCTAATTGCTAGTTGTTCACCTTGCAACACCTTTAACAAGAAAGAACAGAGCAGTGCACAAATCCCTTCTCAGTGCAAAGAATGACAATTTAATAACCCAAGCAAGTTAATGTACCTCCAAAAAGATTTAATTCTCCCCTACTTACATTGAAAGAGTCAGATTTATTCTACTTTCTCATAAATTGATTTAAAACAATCAGGAAAAGGCTCGTTAAGCTTCACCTACACAACAAAAATGAAATACTTGGCATTCATGCGTAACTTCACATTTTATAGATACTGACAAGGAGCTATCAAGAATTTATTTCATAGATGACTATTATAATCATCTCACAACACAGGACACCTAGACAAGCTTCATTTTTATTGGAAAAAGAGGTTTTAAAGATCAATTTAACAATACCACTTTCAATGTGAGAGCTCTGAGCCTTAGTCTGGTGAGACACATTCTTGAAGTCTTGCACATTTAATTTACAATGAGCTTCAATAAATTGTACTCTTTACCTGTCTCACGTGATAGAGGTCATGCACACATACTGATGCTTAGCTGCAGATAGACACTATACAGTGCATTCTAGTCATTTCCAGCTCGAGACACAAAAGACTCCAAACTCCTACTGTAATTAGATGTTGACAATCTCTTTGACCCAGTGAAATGAAATGCTATCGAACCCAGTTTAAATTCTTAAGTTTTCAGAGATTGAGTGATTCCAAAGCAGCTTTTGCAGGTATATGTCTGCATGAATAAGACACTAAATGACCTGACCACAACTCTGTTGCCTGCAAGGTGAAGGATGGATTTGAAACAAGAAGATTTGGTATGTTGCAAAGTGGTATGAACCAAGAGAGCCACATATGCAAGCTCTTCACGCATGTCTCACCAGTAGTGGCTTGGCTGCACTAGCTGCTTTTTATGAGTGTTCAGTTCATCAACAAATGGAATAGAAGATCCAAGCTCACCTTTTTAATTATAAAATGCTTCTCTCTCCCCCACAATCAGACTTCTACTCATTTCAACACTGAAAAAGAATGTCATCATCATAATTCCTAGTAGCTTGCTTCTGTTTCCGCTTCAGTAGATACCCTGTAGATGGGAAGTCACATAACAGCTTTGCATCCCATCAAGTTGCCTCCACCCAAAAACAGCTGCAATGCTTATCTAATTAAACCCCAGCACCAAACTGTGAGCTTGTGCATCAATCATTAATATTGTATTTTGGATCACTTTAAATTCTGACTGAGGGTACGTGGCTCCCCACACACTGGTCTCTGAAGGAGATTTTTCAAATAATCTTTAAGTGGCATTGAAAAAATAAAACAAGCTGCCTGCTGTTTGACGAGAGCTCTACCACCCTGCTGCACCCTGATTAGCTGTTAATACTAATTGAGAGATGAATATTGCTTATTCCAAAATGCTAAAGATTTTTTTTTATTATTATGAAAAGGAAAATACAATTCTTTCTGCCTCAGAAATGTGGCTCCTTGCCCAAATTTTAAACAGCGCCGAAAGAATTGTAGTTTCTGGGTCTCTCATCTACAGCGTGCAGAGTCATTATACTGAATCACTTCTTTACTCTGCGGGGCCATCCACAAGTTAGTGAACTGTGATCTCCACGTGGGATTTGCACATTCATACCCTACATCTGGAACGTGGAAATGGTCTTTCCAGAGATCTGATAGCCCAGAAATATTTATGTAATCTCTGTCCTGCTAAGGCACATGTTGATGCACTTGGGTTCAAGCTCATAAACCAAGAGGCACAGTTTCCTTCATCACTATCCTAATAAATGAAAGCCAACAGGATAAGCCAAATGGGACAATTTAGACAAAGACAGACTGGCAAAACCAAATGAATGTCTGCTTCCTTCTACCATTCTAGGAAAAATACCAAGCAGCTGTGCCAAAGCATACTGCTCTTCTTTGTTAGGAAAAACACTGACCCACTAGAAATCAGGGGATGGAGTCGGCACCAGATTCAGTAAATCTGTATGTAAGACAGACGTCCTTACGAGGCATGCTTGACTGCAGAAACACAAGGCACACCTAGCTCAGCATAAGCACAGCTTAAAAATCATAAGGACATAGAACAAAGCATGGGAACCATGAGGTTCTCATTCCGATAAGCCAAGATGCCTGGGCCTTTGCCAGGGTAGTGCCTGGCACTCAGCCACATTATCTACAGAGTGATGGGAAGTCTCAGAGAATACAAATAAGAGATAGAGGATGGTTTGAGAGTAGCAAAAATATAAGGAAAAGACAGAGGCTTCGGATGGCATAGTGCAGAGCAGACTAAAAGATTTATAAACAGTCTGAAAGCTCATATGAAAGACCTTAGTGGTGCCTAGAGGCATCTCCTGAGTCTAATTCACACAGATGAGGGCATGGGGCTTAGGATTGTCAATTCAGCTAAGCTAAAACTACATTTCCCAGAATTCCTGTGTGTGTGTGTGTGTGTGTGTGTGTGTGTGTGTGTGTGTGTCTAGATGTGTGTGTGTCTGTGTGTAATTCTGTGGGGAGGTTAAGAGGCATTTTGCAGGTGATTTGGAAGATGGTAGTGAAGTAGCATCCATATTGCTTTGGAGGCTTTGAAGGTCAGAACCAGGCTAGAAGCCTTATTGATCTGCCAGCTGCTTTGCTGGCCTATAGCAACTCTAGCTCCTGCTGCCTCTCCTCCTTCAACTTCTGTGACTCTGTGACCAAGAGAACGTTTAGTTTGCCAGCTGCTCCTGGTCAACACTCCCATCATCAAACCTGGAAGTTAGAAGGCTGTGAGAGACCAACACATATTCCAGCCCATTCTCTTGGATCCCAGCTAATACCTGTAGCTCCTAGCTTATCCTTGCTTTCTCTACTTTATACCCATCTTCCCTCCCCACTCTTAATTCTATCCACACTCCTATCAGTGAGACTACTGTGACCACTCAGAAAGAAGAGTAATTTTCTTTGGCCTGTAGTGATTTAACTACATTTTAGGTAGCTCACCATGCAGTTCTGTAGGGATGGGGGCTTGGAGATCCATGCTCAGGGCTTTGTGAGTAATAAACAGTCTCTGATTCAGAGACCTCATGTTTGCTTCCTGTCAGCATATTTATAATTATGGCAAGCTGACCTGTTAACTCAAAAAGAAAGTGAAATCTCACACTCTTCTGTTTCAAACTTAACACTTTCTACATAGATTCCCATAATTTCCACATATTTAACCTTTTCTTTGATGAGACATATTCCAGCAGAGCAGTTACCACCCCCTCCTCAATTCCTCTACTTTCTCCAATTTCTCTGCTTTTACTAGAAGGCACTTCCCAGAAATGTCTGGAAAATGGAAGACTGCCATTCGTGTTTGCCTTTCCTCTGTGCCATTTCTGCACTCCATATGAGAAAAGAACACCCCCCCTTCTTCCAGAAAGGTCTTCCACAGTGCCCTACCAGCATAACATCACTCCTCACCACCTGTTCTGCAGCAATGCAGAGTGCGTCTCAGGTGAGCGTAGATGGATTTTGAATCTAATCTTGTCACCATCTCAATAACTTGGAAAAGTCCTGCAACATTTTTGAACCCCAGTTTTCTCATATGAAAATTTGAGGGGTGCCTGGGTGGCTCAGTCAATTGAGTATCCAACTCTTGGTTTTGGCTAAGCTCACGATCTTGGGGTTGTAAGATCAAGCCCCCAGTCAAACTCTGTGGTCAGCCTCAGGGAGTCTGCTTCAGGATTCTCTATCCCTCTGCACACCTCCCACACTTGCTCTCTCTCTCTCTCTCTCTCTCTCTAAAATAAGTAAATACGTATTTTAAAAAAAATTTTTTTGAGATAATGTTTCCTCTGCCCACTTACAGGGTGTGAGCATCCAATGAAATCATGTATGGGCAATTGGTCCATAAATGTAAAGTGCCAAGGACCTCACTCACTCTAGTTACCATTAAAAAAAAAAAATCTTGATTTAGTTAAGAAATAAATGTGGAGCCTCTGCTTAATTATCATGGTTATACTTGGGCCCATATGTTGGTGATGAGCTTCACTGCTGTGACAGTCCCTGCCCTTTTGCCTCCCCATTTTCAAGAGTGCACTATTTCTTTGCCAAGTCCTCTAGTTTCCTTCCACTAAGGATAAAACCTAACTTTGAATCTTAACTAGCATACCTAGGGCCTTCATACCCTACTGGTTCTTATTAGTCCTTTTTCTAGTAGACCAGATTCTGCTCCCAACATCCGTTATCTACTGGTTGAGTTCTTTTCTGTGGAAAGACAAATTATCCAAAGTCATAATATCCCATACTCTCCTTACTTTCATTTTGTTGTCCTGCCTGTCTCCATTATGGTCATGGTGTCCTGCTCCTAAATTGGACTCTCACTTTCTCTTCTGACATAAAAAAGTTGATTATCTCTTCTGATTTGCAAAGTTGTAATTGATTCCCAGTTAAACACTAAACCTTGACCCTGAATGTCCTTCATGAGTCAGCATTAGAGGTAATGTCTTTTCTCACTTTCCATCTGTATCAGTTACACAAATGGCCTTAATTCTTTGCCTCTCCCTATATCCTTACCTTTTACTTTTTTATTTTTAAAAGATTTTATTTATTTATTCATTATAGACGGAGGAGGGGGAGCGCACAGAGACACAGGCAGAGGCAGAAGCAGGCTCCAAGCTGGGAGCCCGACGTGGGACTCGATCCCAGGACTCCAGAATCACACCCTGGACCAAAGGCAGGCACTAAACCGCTGAGCCACCCAGGGATCCCCATCCTTACCTTTTAGTAGGCAGGGTATAATTCCCCAAACCTGGACTTAGTATGCATTAGATTAATTTTGGCTAATGGATGTTAGTCAATGTAGTACAGAGTCTTGAAAAGCACTCACATGTTGGAGCTTGCTTGCTTTCCAGCACTTCCTACCACTATGAGAACATAACCAGGCTAGCCTGCTGAAAGACAAGAGACATATGCAGCAGGGCTAAGTTGCTCCAGTGATCCCAGGAAAGGCTGTCCTAGAACAGCTGACAGTCAATCAACCTTCAGGTATATAAAGCCACCCAAGAACCTGCATGCATAAATAATAAACATATTATTTAAAGCCATGAGTTTTGGGCTCATGGTTGTATACTATTACTATGGCAATAAATAACTGACTCAGAAATTGGTAGACAGGTACACAGATATTCCTATAACCAAAACCCCAAGTACATGACATTGGCTTTGTGACTAGGTGGCAAGGAGAGCCTAGAAAAACGAAAATAAAACTGCTGTATAAACCTAGAAAAAGTGATAAAAAAAAAAAAAAACTGTTTTAGGAGGATGGAAAATTGGTGACTCATGTTATCATAGTGACAAACTGTGTAATATAAGACAGAAATATTCCTGATGAAATTCTAGACTTGAGTAAAGAAAGTTGGAGACCAAATACTAAAAGTGTCAGTTGTTTCTAACTAGCTGTACATAATGAAGAATTATAAGGAAGAAATGAACTAAAAAAAAATAACAACTTGGGAATTAAAGTCAGAACATAGATGGGCCACACTCTGCTAGTTGGACAATAAAACCAATTTTCATCTCCAACCTTTCAAGCCATAAAAGATTCTCAGATTAAGACATGGCAATGGGGGGGATCCCTGGGTGGCGCAGCGATTTAGCACCTACCTTTGGCCCAGGGCACGATCCTGGAGACCCGGGATAGAATCCCACATCGGGCTCCCAGTGCATGGAGCCTGCTTCTCCCTCTGCCTGTGTCTCTGCCTCTCTCTCTCTCTCTCTCTGACTATCATACATAAATAAATAAAAATTAAAAAAAAAAAAAGAAAAACCCTTTAAAAAAAAAAAAAGACATGGCAATGGGTAAAGACCAAATTAAAGGTGTGTCTGTGAGACCTTTTGTTAAGACTTCTTGAATTTGATTAAGATGGTATCTTGCAGACCCACAAAGCTCAACAAATGTGCTTTCAATATTTTTTTTTTTTTTGAGAGAGAGAGTGAGTGAGGAAGGAGGGCTGGACAAAGGGAGAGGGAGAGGGAGAGGGAGAGAGAGCATCTCAAGCTGGCTCCATACCCAGCGTGGAACCCTACATGGGGCTCTGTCTCACAACCCTGAGATCATGACCTGAGCCAAAATCAAGAGTTGGACAACTGAGCTACCCAGGCACCCCTCAAGATTCTTAAAGGTATTGTCCCACAGCAATATAAAATACAGAAAACATCAATGATTACATAGAGAGAGAAGCATGTCTCAAAAAAAAATTGTGAGTTTTATTTTTAACACATAGAGTAACCTAAAAGGAACTAAGACTGTTCAAGATGCAAGAAGCATGTTGAGAAAGTTGTTCAAAGGGTACATCTTCTGATCCCTTTCCGAAAGAGCCAAAAAGAAAAACAAAAATGAGGACATCTCAGATGGTAAGACAAGAGCTGTGGGAAATAGACTGGGAAATCACTCTTAGAAAGCAGAATCTACATCCTATCAAGGCATATGCCTCACTCCCAAAGCATGTCTGGCCTTGCGACTTACCTTAACCAGTGCATACTAACAGGTATGATGCAAATACATCCTGAAAAGCCCTTGTACATTGATGCTTGCTCACTCCTGCCCTTTGCCATCATCAGGAGAGTGTGCCTGGGTCAGCCTGATGGAAGATAAGACATGTATGGAGGAAGGAGAGCCTAGAAAAACAATGGAGCTCCCCCCGGTCATCCCAGCTGAACTCATTCCAATCAGCAGACAGCTAGCCAACACCCCAACACATGGGCAATAAATTCTTACTATTTTAAGCCACTGAGTTTGGAGTCGTTTCTTGTACATCAAAATTCTGAAATAAATAACTGATACACCATCCCTCTTCACTGGTTCCACTTGCCTTCCATGTGGCCAAAGTCCCAAAGTACCTCCTACCTGTAGTGACTCTCTTCTATTATTTTATTATCCTCACTTCTGTTCTCAAGAATTCTGTTACAGATTGACACTTGCTTCCTACAGGGCCCTACCTGTGCCACCTTCCTGTTACTAAAGATGTTTCTATAATCAAGGTACATCCCTCTCCAGGGCATCTACCTTTGCCACCACATTCCAAGCATGCACCCACTCCTAGGTAGCTGAGGGCCCTTGAGCATGTCGGTGAAACTCTCTAGGTCTCATTTCCCTCATCTGTAAAATGAGAGGATTAGAGTTTGACTAGATACAATTTACTTTTACACAGAATTTCCTATGTATCATGTTAAATGTGTTTTTATATGTCATCTAGCCTTCTAAAATAGGATGTGGTAGATGCTGTTATTTCCACTTTACAGATGAGGAAATACAGATGAAAACTTCCCCAGATCTCTCAAAGTCATCTAGTAGGCAAGCAGCTGGGTTAACGTCTTCTTAGCCTTGGAGGGAAGGAAAGAGACAGATACAGGAAGGAAGGAAGGAAGGAAGGAAGGAAGGAAGGAAGGAAGGAAGGCGGGCAGGCAAAATGTAACAATAACAGCAACCAAAAAAAAAAAAAATTGGTAAGTGCTTCTATAAGAAAGAAGCCTAAATTTAATTTATTCCCCTCAGAATTAAGGACAGTTTGTCATATTTGTCAGTAAGGACTCTAATATGCTTGAAATTTAATAGACCTAGGATATGTAATAGAAACAGCCTTGCATTTAAGTGACTACTTTCTGTGAATCAAGAATTTTTCCTATGGACACTTTTTCCCCCTCTACTAACAACTGAAACTCTAAAGTTGACAAACAAGGCCTTTATACCAAGTACTGCTCTTTTACTCGATTGTTCATTCAACACAAATATTTATTGATTAATGCCCATGTGCCAGGCATTGTGCACTCACTTTGCCAGGCATGCAGCTTAGAGCCAGACAGTCTGGTATCTGAGCTTTTAAGGCCAAGAATCAAACACTTATATCTGGCATTTTCTAATTAAGCAGACCATTTTTATGCAATAATTGCAGGGTCTTGAAATACAATGCAAATGTTGACAAGATGACTGTACTCAAAGAGAAGTTTCTGGGAGATTTCCCACAAGGCCAGGCTCTCAGATGAAATGATTCCCAAATCTAATGTTTTCACTCCCAGGATGCTGGGCACCAAGCATGATGCCTGGCCTACAGCTGGCAGCTGTTTTTCCCCACTTGCCATGCATTTGAATCTCCTAGGGAACTCCAAAAACAGAGGTGCCCAAGTACCCTCTCCTCCCAGGAGATGCTCATCCAGAGGGTAGGAGTCGTCTGTAGTGTTTCAAGCTCTGCAGGTGATTCTCATATGCAGCCAGCGGTGAGAACCACTCAGTGTGAGCCCTATGCATATTTTTCAATGTATGAAAAATGAATGAACAGATAGTACTAAAGTAAAGGGGTTCCACACTCCTAAAACCATTTGGCACACCGCTGGGTATAAAGTCTAAAAGCAAGAGAGGAATAGGAGGGAATGTAGAATTAGTATAGCATAAGGTGCAGGTACAACAACACATACTGTAGTACAGTTAACATTTTACAGAAAGAGAAGAGAAACGTGGAGGATGCTTTTTAACACCAAAACATTTCTTAGGCCCTTATAAGATAGTAAGATTATAAAGTATGATACTAAGAAAATACATAAAAGACAAACCCCTATGAATTTGTTAATGCTTTTAAATAATTTGAGTTAATTAATTTCAAGTGCTACTTACATTTAAAAAAATATTAATCCATACATATCCAGGACATTATTCAGCCTACAGACATATTTAGTAGCTATATGGACTCAGGAAGTAATTCAGTGACTTACTGGAATTTGTGGTCTGCAAATGAGGGACCTCAGACATAGACCACCTACCAGCAATAAGACTAGAAGGAAATGTTTAAGCACCTTGACAAAGAGGTGAAATTAGACATTTAGTGGTAAGGAGTATCTTAGATTTCTACATGGCAGCAAAATAATTCATCAAATACATCAAATTTGCATCAAGCACAAAATTTGGGGGTTCTTTGATAAGTTACCATTCCATAGAATGGATAATTTTGGTATACCAAAGAAAAATAAAGAAATTAGACAAGGCTCTGAGAAATAAAAAATGATGCAGAGAATATCTGGGGTAGAACAACTCTGTAATATTTTTTTACAATAGGATCAAATTTAATATAATAATATCAGGATGGACATGACCAGGGGGAGAAAAACCATTTGATTATTCAATTTTGGGGAAAGATGCTATTATAAACTAATAGCATTGGTTAGGGAAATAATATCAAATGCATAGCTGAAAAAAGTAAAAAAGAAAAAAAATCCCATAAGAAGTCAAAAGATCATTTTTAAAAACTTATTGAAAGTCCAGGAGAAAAATGTACACCCAAGATCAAGGTCAAAAGGTGGTTCTTAAATAGAAAGCATTGTGATTAAAAAAGCAAAGTAAAAGGGACTGTCATAGAAAAAAGTAAAAGGCATCTTATTGAATGGATACACTGCTGACATATGAAGGTCACAGAAGTTCACAATATAAAAACAGAACTGTTGCTCTGGCTTCTCTTGTCCTCATGCTTTGCCATATGACCCTGAGCTGTTCTCAGGAAATCATTAGGCTCAAGAAATGAACAAGGTGGTGAGATTTAGGATTCAATCATACTCAAGGCTCACATACCACAATTCCACCTTTTCCCCACATCCACTCCCCAATGTTATTGGCCATTTGACATGACTTACTTCACTTGAAGGAGCATATCTAGTCTCCTGAAATGTATTCCAATGTATACGGAATCCAAACCACCACTCATCCCAAACAACAAAATTTTCTTTGTTTTCTTTTTCTTTTTTCTTTTTTTTTTTTTTTAAGAAAGAGAGAGAGAGCACGCAAGTGGAAGGGAGGGGCAGGGAAAATCCCAGGCAGGCTCCACACTCAGCTTGGAGCCCTGCATAGACCCACACAGGGGTGGATCCCACAACCCCAAGATCACAACCCGAGCTGAAATCAAGAGTCTGACCTCCAACCAACTGAGCCACCCAGGCACCCCATGTCCTCATTTTCTATTCAGCAACATTTTCCAAAGTCTGGTGGCTCTGAATGTTGGTCAAGATGCTTTTCAACAAAGAAGGCTGTGGTGAGATAATTAGGATTTATAAAGATGCTCAGAAATTCTACATTTACTGCATCTGTTTCACTTTGTTTATCCCATCATTTCCCAAATTTATTTGGCCTCAGATCCCCTTTATCATGTAATATTTACTAAAATTCCATAGAAGTGATCTACTTAAACATGCAATTTGGAAAAACCTTGCTCTAAGATACTCTGAAATCTACCCTTTCAGTCAACAAATACACTGGGCTCCCACTAGATGCCAGGAGCTGGTCCAGTAGCTGAGATGCTATGGTGGACAAGCAGGCATTGTGTCTGAGTCCTCATGGAACTTGTTTCCTAGCAGAGAAAATGCCATGCGCTTGCAATCCAATGCATACTCCGGATCATTTATGGTGTGCTGAGTGCTATGGGGGAAAAAAAAACCTACCCAGTCTCGAAATAGAAATTAGTTAAAATGGGGGTGGGACAGTCAGAAAAGGCTTTTTCCAGAAGTGATATTTCAGATTATGTCCACTGTCATTTTAATACTAACTATATTTTTCTAATTTTCAAACAATTAGAATTTCTGAAAATTAGTGATTAAAAAGTAGTAAGGTAATTTCCTATTAATAAAAAAGGTCAATTAAACAGAGCATTCAGGGATCCCTGGATGGCTCAGCGGTTTAGCACCTGCCTTCAGCCCAGGGCCTGATCCTGGAGTCCCGGGATCGAGTCTCACATCAGGCTTTCTGTGTGGAGCCTGCTTCTCTCTCTGCCTGTGTCTCTGCCTCTCTCTCTGTGTGTCTCTCATGAATAAATAAATAAAATCTTAAAATAAATAAATAAATAAATAAATAAATAAATAAACAAACAAACAGCACTCATTCCCCATCTATTCCACTTAAATAAGCATATGTAGCATGTGGGTTAGAAAGTTGTATCTCTCGGGACCTCAAACCCCATTCTCAGAGCAGGTACATCTCTGAGGCACACCACTTAGTGGCAAACTGGGGTCTCACACACTCCAGAAGAAGCCCATCCATTTTCTGGGTGAGCACTGCAACAATTCTGCCCTTTATCCCTCTCTGAGCGATGCACACACACACAGACAGACAACCAGAACCTTCTGTATGACACAGGATAATCATCCTAGTGGCTTGTAATTAAAGAGAGAGGTAATGTTGAGAGTCAAATTTGGCAGGACTTAAGCTACAAACTACTTTTCACTAGCCTCCATGCCCACTGACTGCTCTTCAAAATGCCTCCTGACACTCCAGCGAAAGCAACATAGAAGGCTGTGTAGATGCTTTTGCACTGTTGATGTAGTCTTTAATGAAATACTTCTTTCCCACAGCAACAGACCTCTTTGAACCAGGAAAATGCTTTTAATATTGCTTTTGATAAGTGATCTTCATAACGATCATTGTGTTATAGGGTAAAATGATGTTGAGTAACAAAGTTTCCCCCCAAAAAATGCCTCTAAAAGATAAAAAGGCACTAATTCAAAAGGAGGCTGTTGTTTTTAATTCCAATGTTTCTGAGAAATCCACTTAAGCATCTGCAATAACAGTGGAAAATCTTTAAGTGGACAAGTGAAAATTTCCCTCTCATTGTGTTTTGAGTAGTCAAATTGCACCCAGTATTGTAAAATGAAAATGCTTTGTTGCTAAGCAATTCCAAGAATCATCCCAAATCAGGTTTTTACCAGATTGATGAACGTGTTTTTTCATTTAATTTGTTTTTTCACTAGGACACAATTTTTGCTTGAGCAACAAAATATGTGAACTGATCATATGAGAATAGAATTTGTGTAGCAATAAATAAATCTTACCTTAACACTAATATTTAATGATATGCATAATTATTGTTATGATGCATGAAAATCAGATATAAGACAATGTTTGCACTTGGCATTATGTTAACATTGTAGGTAAAAGTAGCTCTGACATCAGCCTAGAGGAAGAAAGAATGGGAAGAAACTGAACTGCCTCCAGAAATGCTGAGATTCATGGGTCAAGGCATCAGCTTGTTGGGTCTCCCTGACTTGAGAAATGGTATCATTATTGGCCTAGGTCTCCAAGGAGAACACTGAAGGAGGCCACATTCCATTGGTTTGTAAGTTTTTATATATTTGCTAAAGGTTGATCGTGTAATTGATAGTCATTGCTCATAATGAGAAATTCACACCCTTCATGTTACTTAAAAACAAAGTAAACAAATATTTAATCACAATCAATTCAAAGGGAATAAAGGTGACTCTAAGTGCTAACAGCATGTAAGTACTTACAGAGTATTAAGTATTCTTCAGTATCTGCAAAGTTCACGTATTTGAGGATGTAGACATCAAGATTCATACAAGCTAATAAAAATATATACATACAGAGGGCAGCCTTCAATCTTCAATTAAACTTAAAGCTCTTATAAATTTATAGTGTAATATAATTCCTACTATGTATATGTTTATATAAATATCGGGATCCCTGGGTGGCGCAGCGGTTTGGCGCCTGCCTTTGGCCCAGGGCGCGATCCTGGAGACCCGGGATCGAATCCCACATCAGGCTCCCGGTGCATGTAGCCTGCTTCTCCCTCTGCCTGTGTCTCTGCCTCTCTCTCTCTCTCTGTGACTATCATAAAAAAATAAATAAATAAATAAATAAATAAATAAATAAATAAATAAATATCTTCAATAAGTGGTCAATGGGTCAGAAATCCACTTCTGTTGAGATTTTACTTGGTGACAATACAAATGAAAGAGGATGGGCCATTCTCCTAAAAACAGGGAAGCTCTCAGGCTCTCACACTAGCTTGCAGTCGGATTTGGGTTTTAACTCCTAGTGTCTATGAGCAATAAAGGAAAACTAGAGCAGAACATTTCCAAGGATATTAGGGGATTTAATGAACAAGAATAACATTTAAAGGAAGAGGGGAAAAGAGGAGTGAAAATGAACTTTCCTGTGCTCTTCCTGGTGAGAAGTCCTCTTGTAATTATGCATGTATCTTAATTAAAATCACATATCCATGTTTTGCATTTTCAGTTGGCCTTGTATAATTAAAACTGCATCACATCTGATGTATTTATAATTATAGCCAAATGGTTATGTTAATGTTCATCTATTCCATGCTGAAAAACAACAAAAAATATGAAGAACATTTCTGTAAGTTATTTCTTACCAGTAATTCAGTCTCCAGATACAAAAGCTCAATGACCATGTGTCTTGAGAACAAAATATCTTTGAGATCAATAGTCACAGCTTTAAGTGCGAAATCCAAATATCCTGATGCTTGCAAAAGCACAAATCCAAACTGCTTTTAAGAGATAATCTACAGCAGAAGAAAACGAAAATGAATCATACAAGGTCTAATTAAGGTCTTATAGAAGATCTCTCACTCACCTAAAAGAATTAACAGGAGACAATCATATCTCCTCAGACTATAATCACTGAGCTTTAAATCCCCAAGTCTTTCCATTTAAAAAAAAATTGTGTTCCTAGATCAGTGCTTTCTGTTCTGAACTTAAAAACCATGACTAATTTGAATGCCCATTATTAAATCTTCACTGAAAAATCCTTTCTTAACTTTTCCCAGTAAAGGAATCACAAAAATGAAAGCACTGTAGAATATAAAATTTTGTGCTGGAAATAGTAACACATGGCTTCAGACTTAAGGCTTGGCTATTTGGAAATATTACAGATAAAAATCCCCCGAGCAAACATTTAACACTTAGATATTCTTGAATCATGTCCTTCAAAAATGAAATATGGAAGTCCTAACCCCTGGAATCTCAAAATGTGTCCTTATTTGGAAATGGAGACACTAAAATATAATAGTTAAATTAAGAGGAAGTCATTCTGGAGTAGGGTAGGCTCTTGATCCAATGTGACTGGTGCCTTTATAAGAAGAGGGGAAATTTGGACACAGAGACATACAGGAAGAAGACCACATGAAGACAGAGGCAGAAATTTGTGTCACGTGTCCCCAAGCTGAGGCATGCCAAGAATTGCCAGCTGCCACCAGAAGCCAGGCAAGGAGCACAGAACAGATCCTCGCTCAGAGCCTCCAGTGGGAGCCAAGACTTTCTACACCCTGCTTTCAGACTTCTGGCCTCCAGAACTGTGAAAGAATCGACTCGTGTTGTTTGAAGTCTTTCTGAAGACAGCCCTAGGAAACTAATACAGATGTCTATGAAATGTGGAAGTTTATCTTCCCAGAATTTCAACTTGTATCCACATTCTACAAGCTGTATTAACCAATGTTTGCTTTTTTTTTTTTTTTTTTTTTTTTTAAATCAATTCAAGCAAGAGGCTTGGGTTCCAGGAACCTTAGTAGCCACCTTTCATTTCTTTGTTCTCAAAGAAACAGGAAAAAGGAAAATGTTCTTTCTACAGAGAGAGGGCTAAAATCATACATGATATATGAAAGATTATTGAGAAGTAATCTAATTTGAAGCTCATGGATAGTTTTATAGTCTGGATTATGCCTAAAAGATCTGTAGTTTGAACCACAGGAGCTAAGACCTGGTGTCTGAGATGGCATCGGATCCTGTTTGCTCTCCCTCACACTGGAGGCCATTAAGGTACAGCCACTTGAAAGGGTAATGAGTGTCTGGGTGCCTTTTCAGGCCCACATACCAAGTCTGAGAGAAATTGTCTCATGAACATGTAAGGAGAACAAGGAAAAGAGAATCTTTAAAATTAATATGCTTGTTTACAGATATTCATGCAGAAACATGCATACTACGAACATGATCTGGAAACACAAACCCAGAAGAACCACACAACTTATACTTGATTGCTATACATAGATCAACATGTCAATGGCTTGGCTGGTCATCAGCACCTGTATTTTCTTCATAAATGTTATGCTGCTGGGTCACAGCAGGGCTGAATATACAAGTCCATATCCTAACCAACCCTAAGCAAGGATACAGATAAACAAGACTTTGGGGAGAAGATGGCAGGAATCACAGATTAAATTCTGTAGCTTTTTGTATTCTACAAAGCATTCTTGGTTAGTTCTCAAAATGGCTCTGTTAATTTCACTATTTTCCAGGTGTAGATAGAAAGTTCAAGGTAAATGATTAGCCCATGGGCATACAGTAAGTGTAAAGCACATCAAGTCTTCTAACTCCCTATCTCCAGGATCTGTAGATCCCTGGAAAAGAGATTATCATTGTCCTAGTTGACCCAGGGTACACCCCAGTCCAGTTGCCTGGAGCAGACTTTGCAGGCATAAGCATGGTTAGGGCAAACAAAATGCTGGACCACTTGTAACCAGCTCATGGTTACAAGTTCTCTGCTCTTCTTAACATTATTATGTGGTCCTATTACTGTAACACCACTATTTTTCCTCAAGAGATCACCATTTATTGTAAAAGAGTAAACCTCAGGAACAGGCAGATGGAAGAGATGGACAGGGCAAAGTGTGTGGGAAGGGGTGCAGAGCTTCCATGTTTCCTCCCAGAACTACTTTCCCCACATCTCCATGGGTTCACCAATGTTGTTACGGAAGCTCCATAACACTGCTGATCATGTCCTTTGCAGGGAATGTTTTTCATCATCACCACCAACAAACTTTTTCCTTGATTACATGAGAAAACTTTGTATTAAATTGTTTTCTTCTCAAAGTAAAATTCTAAGGATCATCTAACAGAGGTAATAAAAAAAAAAAAAAAAAAGGAAAAATTGCAGTTAGGGATGATCCAGTCTTACTGTGATGCCAGATACTACCTGGGGTACCAGAAACACCAGGGATCCACCTACCCAAATTTGACTTCCTATAAACCATCCTATAAACCAAAAGTCTCAAACTTGGTTGCTTTAAATATTATAAATTGTAACACACTCCCTGAAATTATTTTGAAAAATTAGGTGCCACCTTGAACACTTTCAAGTTGACATTTAAACTTCTTTCTTCACAAGCTTAAATAATTGTAAAGAATGTGATTTCTAGCAGATTGTAAATCCTGAAGTTTAAAAATGAAAGCTTTGGTATCCTTTTAAATATATGCAATGGAATCTAAGTTGCTTAATGGTTTGAAAGCCATCTGTTGGGAGGCAGTGGCCTCTTATTGTTGCTTCTGACCTTGGTGACAAAGGTATCCTGCAGAAGCCAGGGCGCTTCATCACAGAGATGAACCCTCAAACCTGACTCAGGAATCAGAGAAGCTAAAAGAGGTTCCAGGGGAAGGTGGAATATCTACTGGCCCAGCTACTGCCTCCCACCAATAAGGTGAATTAGCAGATCAGGAACAATGTGCATGAAACACAAAATGCCTGCTACTTCCCTTTGGCCCTGCAATCTCCCACCCTAACCAGAAACATACAGAATAGAGAATTCTGGGAGGTGTGCTTCAGCTAAGGCAAGTAAACACATCACAAACCACACTCCTTGCTGGTCATGGGGTGCCAGCCCAGACAGGAGATGCATGCTGCCTGCTGTATATTGAATAAGGAAGTCTTCTATCTCTGACCTGGGAGTCTTGTGTCTTCCGTCAGCATCCATAAAACTATGGCAGGCTAACTCACTAGCTTGCAAGGACAGTAAAATCTCACTCTTCACAGGTCTTGACACCACTATTTTCAATTTAATAGTACTTTAAAGCTTTAAATGAGCTTTCCAACCTTTCAAAAAAGTTTATATTTCTTCCTCTTTCCTTTATTTCTATTTCCATTACTCTTCCTTTGGACTGGTATCCTAATGTAATAAAGCTTAATGCTTGGAAGTCTTTTATTGGTCACACCATTACTCTCTATTCAACAAAAATATGTTTATAGAAATGAAGTTTTAAAAATTTGCTCCATTTCCTATGATCATAATGCTCTAATTTAAAAATTCTTCCATATTGTGTGATCATTAGAATACTATTGGTAAACAATAGATAAAAAATGTAAATGTATTTCAAATTTGAAAAAATAATTATTAAAATAAAAATTTTATTGGAAATTAATCATCTAGTAATGCTACTGCTAAAAATTAATCAATTATACTATATATTGATGTTAACAAGAAGTTGAAAATATTAAACCTTCTATAACATGGAGTAAGATTAAGACTGACTACACCTAAAATAAATATTTTATAATATGATGCGATAAAATAATTTTTAATTATCTAATTGAACACATCCTGAATCTAAAAGAAATTGCACAAAATTTTACCCAAGGATTCTATGTAATGTATCCTACAAATTTTAGTAGTTCTAGAAGCATTCCACTTATATTAAAAAGATTCTGCAACACTGATATACTGTTGGGCTGTTCAAAGATCTCTTCTTTCCAGCTAATAAAACAGACTAAGGATGAATCCTAAGAATATCCAAAAAGAATTACTTACAGTTAAATACACGAGAAGGTCATTTTTAGTACTCAATAGGTCTTAAAGTGCACTTTGCTCTCATAGAAAGGGAATGGAAAAGACAAAGTCATTAAATAAAAATTGTCATAACTCTTACTATTCCAAGAGCTGAACCAGAACATTCCAACCCAAGTCTAAAACACCAAATTTCGCCCTCAATAGAATAGTGATTAGGATAGAGAAATACAGAATCCCTCTGGGTTTCTGAACCTTCTTTAACATTCTTAAAAGGCCTCCCTTTGTTTAAAGCCCAAGAGATCTTTGCACTTCCAACCCATGGGTAAGATTCAGGATGGCTTAGGAATCTGTTTTCAGTTTACCAATTGGAAGGACTACTGTGAACTCAGATTAATGCTCAGGAATGAGTTGCAGGAAGCCTCTTTCCTATAGAATCTAAGGATCCAGACACTGATTTCCCTGAAAATTTTCCATACTCTTATACTCCTCGAAAAGCATATTCTAAGTGAGACCACTTTCATAAACCACCTTGACTTTCCACCAAGAAGCTCCACCATTGGGTTACAAATATCAGAAGGAGAATTGAAAGGAGGGAGATAAAATAGAAAAATAGAACTAAGCAAGAGTGCAACCATCAGAAGAGCAGACAGATGGCTCTTAGTTGGTCAAGAACAGTTGTGAGCTGTTAAGTGTCAAGCATCCCAGCAGCTGGAGTATAGGTGCACCAGCCCAGTACAGGGGCCTAAGTGGGGGTCTCAGAGGCACTGGACTAAAGGCCAAGGATGCAAACATAAGACCTAGCCCATGCTTCCAGGTGCACTCAGACAAAGGATATATACACGTAGATAAATAATTCCTCCTAGGTTTAACAACAACAACAGAACAGTGTTCTTTCTGCCCTGCTCTTTGAGAACAGGGAGCCTATCTTTTATTTCATTCAATAAACATTTATTTGCCCATTGTTAGCCAGGCGCTCTACTCAAAGCTAAGGAAGAATTGTAAGAGAAAGCAGATATAAGAAGGAATTAAGGCAGCTGTCTGTTGCAAAGAATCTTTACCATTTCCCTACAATACCTGGCATAGTGTTCCTGCCTAACCAACATTTATTAACCCTTGTTTACTTGCTTACTCATCTTTTCCTGTTTTTTTTTATTGTGGTAAAATATATATAACATAAAATTTACCATTTAAACCATTCTTGCTTACTCTTTCTAAAAGCAGTGTTCTCTTCTATGAAGAGTCGAACACATGGCATAGTAATAGGAATCAGATGACCCTGTCTTTGATCTTTGGGGAAAAACAAATCCCCTAGCCTCCAGAGTCCTTAGTACAAAAAAGTCTTCTGCAATCTTAACAGTTACGATATTTAATGCAAATATCTCAGGCATTCAGCATGTCCATTTTCAGAGAGGAAAAAAATTAAATTACCCTTCTCTGGGCTAACAACCTTGGCACTGCGTTTCAATCCTCCAGTCTCCATACATACTATCATCACAATGGATGGAGGTTCTGTTTGCTGAAAGAATATAAATAATTAAAATCCTGCGGGGAGCAGATTTTTATTTGCAAGGCTCCATCGTCATTCTTGTACCTGGTGGGAGTATGACAAAATTACATGAGTTTATTAAAAAAAAAAAATTGATGGTTCCAGCTTCCTGCCCCTACCCCATGGAATGAGATCAAACAGCGGCTGCATAGAAGAACTGTCAGTATTTAAAGCGCTATCACTGGAATGAAGGGGGGAGCTAACTAACATTTGGTGGGATAGGTTCTCAGATGTGCCAGCTTCCCATCATGCCCAGGGCTTCCTGGACATCGCCACATCTTGGAATTCAGATGTTCACACTATGAAACGTTGCCAAGCCCAACCTTAGCCCTCGTTGGATGTTCTGTTTCATCATTCCCTTTTTATTTATGATTCCCCCACATTTCTCAAGATAAAAGCTTACACTGCAGAAACAGTCTAAAGCATACCCCCTACATACAAACTGATCTCCAGATTACCAGTGAAATTGCTGCCTTTGTATACTTATGGACTGACGTGATAACTGAAAATAACTTCCATTAGCACTATAAAAACTCCAGCTGATACCAAATGAATTTCATTTGATACCAGCAGAGAAAAATATTGGCTACTGAGATATTCTTTGTTCATGGTTATTTACAGTTAGCTAGAATCCATGTACAATTCAGCCAGCCAGAAGGCGCCAGATGATTTTCCTCACTCAAGGACCCTGTATGGATGTTCTTCCACAAAAGACTGGCTCACCTTCATTTACTAAAATCTGGGGACCATGCTTGTCACCCCTAGTCTACTGCGATACATGGAAATGCCTAGCTAGTAATTAAATTCTTTGGAGTAAAAAAGATGTAAACAGAAGTTTTAAAGATATGTAGCACCTGGACTCTGACATTCCCCTCCTCTGCCTCCACCCTAATATAATTCTATTTTGTAAATTTTAGAAACAGACAACAAAATGATCAGAATATCCCCCCGAAAAACTGTACTTCTGTACTTTTTTTTCAATGTAAATATTTCAAACATACATGTATCACCACAATGAATTAAGGATCAACACTGTGTTATTTTCTTCAGGAACTTTTATTATTTAAGGAAATATCACAGATACCATTGAGGCCTTCCATTTGGCGCTTCCCCACTATGGATGAGACTGTTCTCTTGAAGTTTGTGCAAATACTGTCTATTTGCTATGCTTTTGTATAGCATGTATCATAAACAATTTTACAAGTCTTCAAGTAGTACACATACCTATCTTTCTACAAACTGTTTTCTCCAACATTACAGATTTTTTAATTCCTTATTGTGAATATACACACGGTTTACCATTTTAACAATTTTATGTGCACAATTCAGGGGCATTGATCACATTCACAATGTTGTGTAACCATCATCCCTATCCATTCCCAGAACCTTTTCATCATCCCAGAGAGAAGCCCTGTCCCCATTAATCAATAACTCCCTCCTCCCAGCTCCTGGCCACCACCATTCTACTTTCTGCCACCATGATTTCGCCTATTCTAGGTAGCTTGTGTAAGTAGAATCAAACAGTATTTGTCCCTCAGTCTAGCTTATTTCACTTAGCAAATCAACATTAGGTCTTTGATCTCAACACATAGTGATACATACACATCTAGGTCAGTCATCTTAAATGTTGTATAGTATTCCAGTACATTAGATACAATAATTTATCCATTACTCTGGAGATGGAAATTTAAATTTTGAACTCATTGCTATAACTAAAGAAATATTACAGTGAATATGGAGGGAATTCACCTGGAAGTGGAAATGCTGGCTGTGTGCATCTTCAGCTTTAGCAGAAAGCTGCCAAATTACCCTATAAGGTCATTAAATCGATTTACATTTAAATCAATCCAAGTTCCTGCTTCCCCACATCCTTTCTTGCTCTGACAGATTTTCATTTAGTTTTTCCACAATTTGATGGATGTGAAATGTTATATCAAATTTTTTAATTGGCATTTTCCTAATTAGTAGTGAGGCTGAGCATTTTTCCATGTTTATTAACCATTTCATATTTTGCTTTATATATGAAATGCTTGCTCATAACCTTTTTGCTCTTTTAGGATTGGGGGGTTATTGATTTACAGAGGAGACAGATACATAGATTATAGAGATGGATATTCTGCAGCCATTTGACTGCTATATAAACCAAGTAGCTTTGTTAATCATCTCTATTATTTGTCTTCTAGCTCATTAATTTCTGACTCTATCTTTATTATATTTCCCCTTCTACTTTGGTTTACTCTGTTTTTCTGTCATTTTCTTGATTTGGACATTTTTTTCCCCCTCATTTTCTAATTTGTTCATACAAGGCTACAAATATCTCCTTAAGTAAATGCTTTAGGTTTCTACAAGCATTAATAGTGCTTTAATTTAATTGAAAAAATTATGTGATGTCGCTACTGCAGAATCCTTTCTTGTAGCTCTTTCAGCAGAGGCTTGAAGGTAGGATTTTTTTTCCTTTGTAGATCTGAAAGTATCTAGATTTTTGCCTTAATTCTTGAATGAGTCAAATGATGCTTGTTCTCCCTCAGTCTCTTGAAGACAGACTTTAGGCAGCTCTTGTTGCCATGGGGAAGCAGCTGCCAATCTAGAATCCATCAATTCTAAGTCATCAGTCTTCCTTCTCAGGGAGAGTATAAGATGTTCTCTTTGTCTTTGGTTTCTTACAGTTTAATTTCGATGCATCTGGGATGACTTATTTATTATTATTATCTTAGGACTTGTGTGTTCTTCACGTTGAGAATGTATAACTGTCCTGAATATGAAATGTTCCCCACCATTATGTCTCTCCTCCATTCTTCTCATCCTGTCCTTCAGAAATGTCTCTTAGGTCTACATTGGAGCTTGTAGACCTTATACATTCTCTTTCAAATTTCAATCCCTTGATCTCTCTCCATTTACTTTCTGAATTTTTGTTTTTTGTTTTTTTCAAATCCATTTGTTCTTTGTTACAATATCAAATTCCTACTCTGTGATACTATTCCTTCCTTTAAATCTTTGATCCTTTAAAGTACATTTATTTTAAATTCTCTTTTATATTATTCTTTCATCTTTTGTTTGGATATGAAAATGTTCCCTTTATTTTATGTCTGCTCACCCTCCCTCTTTCTTCATATGATTCATAATTTTGGCTGTGAATTCATATTCAGAGAAAATTCATTTCCATGGAAATACCCAGCACCTGGTTAGGGAGGTAGTCCAGGCTACCCTCAAATCAATTAAATCAGAATCTCTGGAGATCAGGTCCAGGAATCAGTACTTCAGTAAGCTCTCTGGGTGATTTCAATGTGCAATTGAGGTCGACACCACAGCTTACAATATCAGCCGATATCTGGCTTTCACTATCTTTGTTTTGCATGCAGGCTCTGCTCCTTGCTCCTAAATATGTCTTCAATTTTGACACCTGCAGATTTCTCTTTCTTGTTTTCAGGTTGGACACATTGTGGGGGAGATTTTTTTTTTTATTGTGGTAAAATCTACACAACGTAAAATTTGCCATTTTAATCACTTTAAAGCATATAGTTCATGGCACTGAGTATATTCTAATTGATGTATAACCATGATCACTATTCATTTCCAGAACTTTTTCATTATTCCAAACAGAAACTTTATACCCATTAAACCAAAACTTCCCACTGCCCTCTCCTCCTAGTCCCTGTAACTTCTCTTCCACTTTCTGTCACTATAAAGTGTGCCTATTCTAATTACCTCATATACATGGGATCATATAATATTTGTCCTATTATGTCTGGCTTATTTCACTAAGCATAATGTTTTCAAGGTCCACTCATGTTACAGTATTTATTAGAATTTCTTTTTTATGGTGAATGATATTCCATTATAAGTGTATATCACATTTTGTTTATTTTTGTTTGTTGATGAACACTGGGTTGTTTCCACCATTTGGCTATTGGGAATAATATTACTATGAACACAAGTGCACAAGTATTTGTTTGAGTCCCTGCTTTCAATCCTTTTTAGTATATACCTAGAAATGGGTTGTATGGTAATTCTAGGTTGAACCTGCTGCAGAACTGCCAAGACGTTTTCCACAGCAACTACATCATTTTACATTCCCACCAGCAATGCACAGGAGTTCTACATCCTCGTCAACACTATTTCCCATTTTTTGATCATTGCCAGAACAACAAGTATGAAATGTTTGGGCATATTTTTAATTGCTGCCATATTTTATCCATCATCTCTGTGTGTCATTGAGGGAGGGGCCTTTATTTTTGCCCAGACCTCTCTATTGGCCACAAGTGCACATTTACCTCTTGAATTAAAAATAACAGGAATCACTTCAGTAGAAGGTCTTTAGCATAGATTAAGGGATTAATTACCTCTCATTGCTCTCAGAGGCTCTGAAAAGGCATTTTAGAGTGTATACAGGATGGGTCAAAGGGAATGAATGATGCCATAAGTTAACCACAGTGAGTTTACTTGTATGTTTAATAAAGTAAATAATTATAGAATGTATAAAACATAATGTAATTTTGTACTGTAACATACCAGCCCTGATACTAACAAGATGACACACTCATAGCAAGACAATCTGAGGAGGCTTATTTAGAAAGAGTCTGTTTACAAAGAAAGGACCGGGCCAGGAAGAAGGGAACCTTAGGAATAGTACAGTAACCTGGTGCTAACACTCAAAGCTATTACCACACTTAGGGCAAAGGCATGAGTGGAGAAAGCAGATACCTTCACCCAGAAGGTAAGAGATGTGTTGAGAAGCCACTTTGATATGAGCAATGGCCTTTAATCAATGGACACAGCCAGCCTAGAATGACCTCAGAGGGAGAAAGTCAAGGGTTTAAAAAATGACCTCAGGGCACCTGGGTGGCTCAGTTGGTTAAGCTTCTGCCTTCAGCTCAGGTCCTGATTCTGGGGTGCTGGGATTGAGTCCAGAAGCAGGCTCCCTGCCCAGCAAGGAGCTCTCGCTCTCTCTCTCTCTCTCTCTCTCTCTCTTTCCCTCTCTTTCCCTTTCTCTCTCAATCACTCACTCTCACTCTCTCTCAAATAAATAAATATTTTTTTAAATGACCTCATTAGGGAAGCCTGGGTGATTCAGTCAGTTAAATGTCCAACTCTTGACTTCAGCTCAAGTCATGATCTCCACACAGAGCATAGCATTGAGCTTGCTTGAGATTCTGTTTCTCCCTCTGATCCTCCTCACCCTGCTTGCACATATACAAACACACGCACTCTCTGTCAAAAAAAAAAAAAAAATCTCTCTCCCCCTCTCCCTAATCCTCTTCTCCACCCCTCCCTCTTTCTCTCTGTCTCAAAAGAAATGGCCTCATTATCATACTTCCTCCAATGATTTACCAGCTTCTCCATTAGTCAAACCCAAGTGGAAGCCAGATGACAAGGAAGCCCTTAATACTATTCCCATGGGTCAACTGTCCAAGGCAGAGAGCACGTGCTAAATGGAGAACAAACCTAGAGAAACAGGTGGAAATTATGCACTAATGCACTTATTTTATCCCCTAGAGGTAGATAAAGCTCCCAATGTATATTTTGAAAGTAGTCTGTAATGAGAGGTTACTGATTTCTATAAATCTGTAATCATGGAAATTAAAAGCAAATTGTCATGTCTATATTCTGCATCCCTGAGCACATATAAACCCAGTTCACATCTTATCACTTTGAAAAAAACAGGAAGTGCTGCACTTGTTTGGACCAATTCTCCACTGATCTCAGCAAGCGGTTTCTGAGAGGCAAGAGACTTTTAGACATTTTGTAGGATAGTACAGTTGCTCTCCATGAAATAATCTCCAAAATTTAGGGCTATGCTCCCCAATCATCCATAACATGAATCCATCCATAACTCTCTCTTCGGCTTTCATCATTTCAGTCATGGTATATAATCAAGTAATTTTTGCTGAATAAGTTAATAGATAGTTTAAAAATTCCTGACATTCTTTTCACTCTTTCTTCCAATGGATCATCATTCATAGCCCAGAATTCCCAACATGGCTTTGTAGGATGAGAAACCCAAGAAACCACGGAAATATATCACTTTGTAAAAAGGATTTTTGTTATCATTGTTGTTACTGCAGATAAGAGAAAAGAAATTCTGACCTAGTAAATAGATAATAAATTTTCCAAGAAGGGGATAATATATTACATTACTCCTAGATTTTCCATTCTCCATAAAAGCAGTAACATTTTCCTCAAAATATTCTTACTGGTTAATTGATTTAGGTGTCAGTATGGCCTCTAAGAACCTAACTTAGCACCCTGAGACACATTAAATCAACAACGAAAATGTGAATAAAGTTATTTTTTCTTCTCATTATTTCCTAAAAATTTAATATAGTGATGTTCTGGAAACTCTGATTTTGAGAGTATGCAATTTGTTCAATTCCCTAAATCCAGAATACAATGGTATAATGTCTTGTAAGATATCTGTACTTCCAAATCTGCACAAACTTAATAAACTATTTGGAACTATAAAATAAAAAGGCATCATGAATTGGTAGAGAAACTCTGTGGATGAATAAAACTGACTCAACATCTCATCTAAAATAAAGGGAAGAAATTGCAAATAGCCAACTATACTGAGCAAAGAAACTGAAAGAGGATCTTCTCCAAAACCCCTATTTAGAGGATTTCCACCTTAAACTATTTGCACATAGAGGGCTCCAAATATATTTGCACAGCACTGTTTTAGATGCAGTAAGGAAAAAATAAGAAGCATGCCTTGTCCTCAAGGAGCTAACATTCAAGACAAAACATACAGATAAAGAACATGAATATAAACAAGGTATCTGATGGCAGGCAAACATGAATGCTAAGTGTAGCTGCCAATCAGGAAAGAGACCCTAGGGGGTCGGGGTAGCCAGGCATCCAAACAGGTGAAGCCATAGAGTGAGCACAACACTTGGGAAAGCTGAGGAGGAAACCAATTTGATGGGAGCAAGAAATGTTGGAGAGTGGTGAAAAAATGTCTACAGACATTGGAACATGGCAAGCAGTTTTTGAGCAGAGGAATAAATAAGCCAGAGATTGGGAAGGCATATTTGCAAACACCAATATCAAAAAAAAACCAACCACTTATATCACACAAAAGAGCTATATCTCGAGTATATCACGAATTCCTACAACTCAAGAATAAAAAGACAAATAATCCAACTTATTTCAACAGGCAAAGTCTTGAACAGGCATATCACACAAGAAATACATTTACCAATGGCCAGAGGTAGGGGGAAAAGTGGTTAACATCATTAGGCATGAAGGAAATGCAAATTCATAGGAAAATGAGATGCCACTTAGCACCCACACAATGGCTAAAATAAGTTAGACTGACAACAGAAAGTGTAGGCAGATGTTGTGAAGCAGCTGGAATCCTCATACATTGCTGATAGGAACAGAAAACAGAAAACCCAGTTTTGTTATCTAAAATTAAATATACACTTTCCTTTGCAAACCAAGTGTTCCACTCCTGGGCATTTATCCTTCCAAAATTGAAAACTTATGTCCAGGAAAAGATTTGTACACCAATACTTATGGTGACTTTATTAAGAGTAACCAAAAACTGGGGAAAAAAACCCCTCAGATTTCCATCAATAGGAGAATGGATAATGGTGATATATCTACATAATAGAATAGATGCAATAAAAAGAAATCAACCCTCCCCCAATACAGAGGAGTTTCAAAAATGCTATGCTGAGAAGGAGTCCAGAGCAGGCAGTTACTAATATCGTTCAATAGTTCAGTGATGCCTCCAGGACCCAGGTTCTTTTTTCTCTCTCTGATCCACCACTCCTACCATCCTGACTTTCATTCTCGTGATCATGGTATCTCCCCTGCCAGGTAAGTATTGTGACTTTCATTCTCATGGTCACAAGATGGCTGCTACAGCTCTAAACATCACATTTATGTCAAGGGCAGGGGAAAGGGGTTAGGACAACACCAGCTCCATCTGTCTACTTCTCATCAGACTTTCATCCCACAGTTCCCTTTTCTGGCTTTCTTATGCTTTGCAAGAAGCAGGTCACATAACAACCCCAATGAAAGTCAGAAACGAGAACTGTCAATCTTGATTTAGACCAATTTTTATTTCTCTTCTTAGAGCTCGGGCATATTACCACCCAGAGCAAAATCAGAGTTCCTTCAGCAAGCCAGACAGGAGGGATGGATATTGTACAGACAACCAACAGTGTCAGCTATACAACTTCAAAGTGGAAACAAATTAATCTAACTCCCTTGGGCCTAGTCTAGGAAGAGACAGCAGGGAGAACAAATGGCCTAAACCATATTGCAGGACCCCACAAGAACTCACAGTACTTTCTCTCAGGCAGAGACACTAAGAAATTCATTCAATACCGAAGGAAGAGAACAAGTGGTATGGCTAAATTAAATGTTTTGGAATAGCTGCTGAGTAATGAGAAGCAAGGGTCAAGATGTCTGAAGCCCCAGGGCTATTCATTGACATTAAGAAACAAGTTAGATTAAGGAATTTAAAGAAGGAAAAATAAAGGTGCATTAGTGAGCTCAGGCTACCATCACAGAATACCATAGACTGAGTGGCTTAAAGAACAGAAATTTTTTTCTCACAATTCTGGAGGCTGGGAAGTCCAGGATCAAGGTAGCAGTCAGAACAGTTTTTGGTGAGGGCTTTCCTCCTGGCATGAGACAGCTGCCTTCTCGCTGGGTCCTCACTTGGTAGAGAGGGAGCCCTGGTGTCTCTTCCTTTTCTTATAAGGGCACCAGCTATATCAGATTAGGGCCCCTCTGATGATCTCCTTTAACCTTTATTGCCTCCTCACAGTCCCTGTTTTCAAATACAGTCACATCAGGGGTTAAGGCTTCAACCATATGAATTTGGCAGGGGACACAAACATTCAGTCCAAAACAAAGGGCAAACAGTGAACTCTTTACGGGATATGTCCCATTTCAAACAAACACACGATCATGCACATCAGGGCATTTCTCCAAATTGAACATCTAATTCTGTTGAGAGAAAAACCATGACAGCAGCACCTAATGTGGAATAAACCCCAAGTTTTTATTTCCCCACTGGAGTCAACAGTCTCAATCTGAGAAATGGGCCTGTTTGTTCCAAGCATTTGGATGCTCACCTCTGCATTAACCTGCCTGCTGTGTATTACTGCAGCAGGGCTCCCAATGGCTGCCTGTAGCAAACGCATTGTTTACAAACAAAATACATTGGCTGGCATATAAGCAGCTGTAATTAAGTTAATGACTAAGGGCTGTTTTAAGATGGCAACTATCTGAAACCCACATATCTTGCATGCTATTATTTGGTTCAGTAAATGTTTAGACAGCTGGTGGAAGTTTGCCCTGACACTGGCATTAAAACGCACACTGGTAGAGTGCACCATGCCTTCCCAGCAACTGAGGAAGGAGAAGACACCTCTTTCTTCTTCTTTCAGGTGGGAGACACTTGGATCTGCTGTTGAGAGGCAAAGCCTTCAGAGCTCAACCTCTGTGCTTGTGAGCCATAGTTTATGGGCATACGATGAAAAGAATATGACTTGCCCTCCATCATTGCCTCATAAGAAAGAACATACACACGTTAGCTGAAACAGGCAGTAGTAATCTAGGCCAGCGGTATTCAAATGCCCTTTAAGCAGCAGAATGCTGTTTTTCAAGTGAAATATTCCACAAAGTCCCAGTAATTAAAAGAGATAAAAGTAGGGCTGCTTAGCTAAAACACAGATGCAGGCGATTCTCTCAGCCCCCTTGGGAGGCCTTAAGTGCCTTTGCAGTACCCTAGATCTCAAAAGAGGCTGATTTGCAAAGTATTTTTCTAGTCAGTTTCTGAGATTTCTTGAGCTTCTTTTTGATTCCTCATACATCTTGGGAAACAGAACCAGGCCTTTCCTGTCAATCTTCAGAATCAGGAGCCTAATGGGAAAGACCAGGCAAAGAGAAAAAGCCTGAAAATTTTCCTTTATATCTTAGCTGAAATGAGTTGTGAACTCTGTGGGCTAAAATAGTTTAAGGGAAAAGTAGGGCCTGTCTCTCCCAAGAAGAACATTGAAAAATAATAATAACATGGATGGATTACTGGCTTAGATGGGACAGGTGTGAATCCAGGCTTGAATCCAGGGAGGCACACTGGTTGAATAAAGGTAAGAGGCCTAGCATCTCATTCACTGATCATCTGCTGTCCCCACTCAACAAGAGTTGAAGTCTCAGAAGCCCCTCTAAGAAGGCAGAGGCTCCTCAGAACACATTTCAAAATCTGTCCTTCAACCCAGACGCCTATAATAATCAGTGTACTAAATTACTAGTAAGATAGAACGTGTCTAAGCAGGGCTATCCAAGAAAGACCATGACTCAAATCAAGTCAGTCTTCAGTATTATCCATCCCTCCTCTTGTCCCCTTTGCTCACTCCCCAAACACCAAGTAATCTCTCCTCCTGAGGAGAAAGGCTACCAGATGAACCAGCTCACACTAAGGTATGGAGGAGTCATGACAGTTCTAGAGAAACCAAAAGAAACCAGTTTCTAGAGAAACCATGCTTCACTTGCTTGTTTGCCTTGTTTCTAGGCAAACAAGCAAGTGAAGCATCTAAAGAGAGACTGAAAACACCAGGAGGGTGAGGAAATTCACAACTGTCCTCAAATCACAGCCTACAGGAGAGACAGCCTTCACTTACTGGATGAAGTAGAGTTTAAAAAGCTGGTATGAAACAGCTTGAAGGAGACTCCATTCAAGTAGATCTCCATGTGTTTAGTTTAATCAATAGTCCAACAAACATTTATTGAGCATCTACTATATACCAAAACTTCTATCAGCACTGGGGAAACAAAGATTAAGGACACTGGTCCCCTCCTTAAATGAGCTCAAAAATCCAATGAAATAGATGAACAATTAAAGGGCATAGAATGTGAAGATTTATTTTTAAGGAGGGAGACATTAGCTCAGTTGAGGCCCTCCTCAACTGAGATACAGCTCACAAAAGGGTAAGGAGAGTTTTGGATGATCAATGAAAGTTTGCCATTGACTAAGAAAGTATTCCAGAACCAAAAACATGTGGAAATGGGAAATTTTTGAAAGCATGCTATAATTTATTTGGATAGATTATCCCAGTGGAAATGTGGATCATGTATTTGAGAGTGTGGAAACAAAGCCAGGTGCAAGGGTTCTGTTTAGAAAGCCAATTTAATAGTACAGGCAACATATGATGGAAATCTGAACTAAGGCAGCAGCAGAGGAGTGGGTTTGAAGATATATTTAAGACTTAACATTAAGGAAATTGATGACCAAGAGGGTATGCATGGAAGAGAAATTGAAAATATCCCATGGGCATCTCCTCCATCTGCCCATCACATCGAATTACTTTAATCTCTGTCACTATCTTCATTTGTAGACTATAACTCACCCAGACCCCGAGCCAGAAACTTGGGACATATTCTTAATTCTTCTCTTTTCCTTATACCGGCATTCAACCTATCAGCAAATCCTATGAAATCAACCACTCATTATTTCTTAGATATGCTTACTTCTTCCAACCCACTTGACAATCCTGAATTTTACTTGAGCTCTGTAGCTCACATAAATCATCAATGATTAACAACCTCCCCCATCCTCTTGTCTTCTAGGAAATAGCTTATTGCAAAGAACTCCCTTTTCTCCATATGATGTAGACAAGATTCATGGATGTCCCCACGTTCACCTGTGACAAGACAAGACACAAAACTTCCACGTTTCTGTTCTTTGCCTCATAGACAATTAGATGATCAGTTTGTCCTCACTCATCAATCAGAATAAAATGTCCATTCACCTGATTTGATCAAACTTTAGTTAAGCTTCTGTCCTTGGGACGCCTGGGTGGCTTAGCGGTTGAGCGCGTCTGCCTTTGGCTCTGGGCATGATCCTGGAGTCCTGGGATCGAGTCCCACGTCGGGCTCCCTGCATGGAGCCTGCTTCTCCCTCTGCCTGTGTCTCTACCTCTCTCTTTCTGTGTCTCTCATGAATAAATAAATAAAAATCTTAAAAAGAAAAAAAAGCTTCTGTCCTTTCTCCAGACCCTTACACTGAACTCACCCTCAGCCTGAGTTGGCATAGGACCTTACTAGCCCCTGCCCCAAATAGGCTGACCTTGGGGTGAATCATTTCTCTGTTCTACTGTCCTATCAGGCCACCCTCCTCATTTACCCCAACACCCATACCTGGTCTGGGTAGGTGTTCCACATAGGTTCTAGGTTCTAGACTTATTCACTCCTCCCTGTAGAAGAGAAACCTTTTCTGCCTCACCTTGGAGATGCTTGGAGATCTCACAGCCAAAGACATCTCCCTACTGCAATAGCTCCCTTTCCTCCCTTTTGCAATAATCCAGTCAAGTCTCTCCTTATTTTATTTGAATTGGTTTTACTTGGCACAGTGCATCACCCTTGGCCAAGTCATCATTATCTGTCTGCTGATAAACCACAATGGGCTCCATACTACTCTAGCCACTTCCCTTCCCTTCTAGCCAACTTCTAGCTCATTTTCCAAACTCTGATCATAAGACTCCTTTCTTTTGGTGAGATGCCTAATGATTCTTGGTGTGTGGTTTCCTTCATTGGAGGAGGCCAATGAACCTGATTTTGTCAGACTACAGGTCTCACAGGGAAGCTTCTCAGGTACAGGTACACAAGTATTCATTTTATTATTATTTTTAATCTATACATATGTTTTTATCACTTTTCCATTGAGGTTTATTTGATGTGTAAGTAAACTATGTTATCTTTATTTGCTAGAAGATCAGCATAAGCGTACCTCTGAAGGAGGTATTCAAGTATACTGTGACTTACCAAAAACTTCTAATGATCTCATATTTTGTTCTCAGTTCATGGAATGTTTGACCCTCCCAAAGAGCAATACCTCTTCTTTTGCTGACAGAGTCTGACTGTGAGTGGCCAAATCAAAGCATTCAGTTCAGCCACAAGGATGCCAATATCCTCAGGCAGGTGCGTTCTCACCTCATAAAGCAGGTGATAAAGCTATGGAAATGGTCCCCATCACTCTGTTCCTATTCCATTATGTCTTTCCAGATGTTTCTGCCAGATTGATGGGGTACACATCCCTCCTTATGTCTCATATTCCTTTAGTAGTCATTATACCAATCTATGTACTTTTTAAGAAAAAAAAACTGTACCATTAAGGGCCCAGACATTGCATACTTATTAGACACAAGAGTGTCTCAAAGATAAATTACACGTATTAGATTTTTTTCTGGGACTACTTTGAGTCTTGGTGAGTGATAGTAACAAACACAATAGGACAATCCTTTAAATGAATCATTGCTTTGTTGAACATCTGTTGACTTTTAGTCAGAATTCATTTGGTGCCATAGTAGCCTGTAATCTTAACATTTTTTCATCAGAACTTAGCAAGTTTAACTAGAGAATTCCAAGGGCTCCCAACGCCCCCCACCACGAAATAAGCAGCTATTCTTCTTCAAGAAAGAATTAATAAATTTTACTCAGCATCTTAATGTTTGGATTATTTATGAAAACTTTCCATGGGTCCCTGCTCCCTGGCTGAGATTATCTAGGAATCCAGTTTAGAAACCTTATTTAGGGGCAGCCGGGTGGCCCAGCGCTTTGGTGCCACCTTCCTCCCGGGGTGTGATCCTGGAAACCCGGGATCAAGTTCTGTGTCGGGCTCCCTGCATGAAGCCCTCTGCCTCCCTCTGCCTGTGCCTCTCTCTCTCTCTCTCTCTCTCATTCTGTGTCTCTCATGAATCAATAAATAAAAAATCTTAAAAAAAAAAAAAAAAAGTGGTGTGGGGAGCCCGGGTGGCTCAACGGTTTAGCACCGCCTTCAGCCCAGGGCCTGATCCTGGAGACCTGGGATCGAGTCCCATGTCGGGATCCCTGCATGGAGCCTGCTTCTCCCTCTGCCTGTGTCTGCCTCTCTCTCTCCCTCTGTCTCTCATGAATAAAAAAATAAAATAAAATAAAATAAAATAAAATAAATTTTAAAAAAGGTGGTGTCATGTATCTAATTCTTTTCAGCAGTAATGGGTTATTAATAATAACAATAATAATAATAATATCTAACATTTGCTGTGTATTTAGGAAGTGTCAGCTAATTTACATACTTGCATTGTCTGTTTAATCCTGACAATCCTGAAAATGTAGTATCCTTATTGCCATCTGAGAGTAAGGAAATGTTGGCTGGCAGAGAATGGGTAACCACTCAAGGTACAAAGCTGAGTTAGGATTAGGACCTAAGTCTGTCTGACCCAAAGTTTACATACCTTCTGTTATACTCAGGCTTCTGTATAGATGTTTCTGTTAGTGAGCAGGTAGCTAAACCTCTGCCTAGAAAAAAGCAGGATTTTATTTCCATTTTTTATTTCTATCAGTCATTAGGGCATTTTCAAGCATGAGGCATGCAAAGACTTCTGAATTATGAGTTAGAGAAAGTGGAGAGGAAATCAGGACCACACGGGATGGAGGTGAACAAACTTCCAGGTGCATGGAAGACTAATTCTTGTCCAGTACTCAGTGTCTGGCACAGAGAGGATGTAGGGAAAGACCAAACTTAAAAGGGACAGACAGGCATCAATATGTAAAATCTCAACAAGCCACTATGTGTAGTTAGCCTTACCAGACCAACAGCACATAATACGTTAAGTCAGATGGTGGCTTTGAGATCTCCAGGGCAGCTGCCATCAGCTGGAGGTCATGGGGAGCAGGGGTGCCAACCTCCAAGGATGCCAGTAAGAAACTCGAGAATGAGCAGAAAAAGTGAAGGATCCTGGTGTTATGAATGCATCTGGCCAGCAAGAAGCTCTCAATGCGTATCTGGCTCCAGCTGGTGAACTGAGATCTTGGCTCCATTCCACTGGTCAGAACTGGCTTGGAGGTGGGATTAGGGTGACAGGTGAAGGACACATGAGAATTGAGGTAGGAGGGTGAGGAAGACCAGCAATTGACCTTTGGTGGGGTGGATGGGGCAATTCTTTCATTGCTTCACATGTTAAAGAAGAAAAGACTTTGAAATGATGCACCAAGAAAACACTTTAAAAGGCAGTGGAGGCAGCTTGAACCTCCCCACTCCCAGGTACTTGATGTAATAAAGACATCCTCCAAGCCCAGCCCAGGCCCCAGAAGCCTGCAGATTGGGAGAACCCTGCATCAATTCCAAAGTAAGCAATAGCTCTCTGAATTATTTCCACAGAAATGCCCATAATGGTGAAAGTCTCCACTGACTCCCTCAATCTTTCCCATCTCCACCTGCTACTACCCCCAAAAAATCAGAGGGATTGATGAAAATAATTTTCCTTATTTTGGTGTGATACAAGGTTTAGGTCTGGAAACAAAGATACAATTATTATTATGTTATAAATATTCATCCTTCAAAGGACCAACCCCAAAACCATCTGGAGGATGCCCCCGAATGCTCCAGTAATAACAGCTACTGATAACTGCATGCGCTTGTGCTTTTATGTGTTCTTTCATGTAATTACCACATTTTATGAGCGCTCTTTCACTTTCCAACACATCTTGGGGGTAGGTTTAATTATCATTCCTTGTTTACAGAGAAAGAAACCCATCTCCAGAGATACTGATTTGCCCCAGGTCACACACCAGAAAACTCAAGGCTGGGTCTAAGCCCCATTTCTCTGAAACTCTATAGCTTCTGCCTTGCTCCTCTGTACCCCAATGTGCTGCCTCCACCCTTCAGGAATCTCTATTCTGAAGAAATAGAGGCCAGGCTCTGTGCCTACCTCAAGCCTACTCCCCAAGGTAGAATGGGCCTTTTTTGAGGTTCCTCAAGAAAACACTATCAAAGCCCTATGGTGTGGTTAAGACACAAATATGATGTGTGAGCCACAGAGATGTCTGTGGAGCCTCAGAAGGAAAGAAGCATCCTCGATTTCAATTGTGCCATATTCATTCTGTGATCATGCTCTTCTGGTCTGGTATGTTGTTCCTCTTTAATCTCCACATAAATCAGAATGTCACAAGCCACAAAAGCTGTGAAATTTTGAGCCTGCCATGGAAATACAACTCTTAATGCATGTCAAAAGAAATTGGCCAAATCCTGAACAACTTCTTCCAAAGAATGCTTTGCATTTTTCAGCCCATTGTTCTTATCTCCATATTAACTGTGTTGAACATAACATTATGGGTTAAATGATTACTTGTACTTGTATTTGTTAAATAAGTCCCATTTATCTATCTGTGCATAATTTTGGTTAAAGAAATTACTCTATCCAAGACTCTCTCTGTTCAAGAGTCTTTTTCCATTACATGAGACAAACTGTAAAAATTGTCATTTTGCCATGACCATACCATAAAAATCTATTGTCTTTCTCCATGGTTTCCATCTTCTTCCAACTTTATAAATAAGATGAACTTTTCCTAGAAATATCAATGGAGTTATATTAGTGGTAACGCAATTCATAATTTCAAACTTTTGGCTAAAGAAAAAGGCTAAGATGGGGATGTGACTGTGTTTCCCTCCTATTAAGGTGGTTTGGCTCTAGATAGGGGAAAATATCCTTGATTAACAAGATACACACTCAGATTCAACCTCAGAGATCTACAGACGAAGTCACAGGCTAATGAAAATCAAATGGTTCAGAGCATCAGCCTTTCTGTCATCTGAGAGTAGTTTCTCCTCAAGGATATATTCAAGATTGTAACTGCCCATAACTCTGTTAGCTATGAGACTTTGCTCACATGACGCTTTTGCCTTATCAGGGGCAGCTCTGGCACAAGACACAGCCTTAGTCCAAAAAGCAACCTTACAGCTTTCAACAATTAATCATCAAAGGTGCTGATTTTGTTTTTTTGTTTTGTTTTGTTTTGTTTTGTTTTTAAAGATTTATTTATTCATGATAGAGAGAGAGAGAGAGAGGCAGAGACACAGGCAGAGGGAGAAGCAGGCTCCATGCACTGGGAGCCCGACGTGGGATTCGATCCCGGGTCTCCAGGATCGTGCCCTGGGCCAAAGGCAGGCGCCAAACCGCTGCACCACCCAGGGATCCCAAGGTGCTGATTTTGAGATAAGAATCTATCTCTTTGTAAATATTGTGATAATTGCTGAGGGTAAATTCTCATTTTTGCCATGTGTTTTACTTACAAAATATCTGAAACCAATTAGAATCTTTATTTCTGTCACTATAGGACCTGAACTGTTTACTTTTATTTACAGAACAAGGAAATTTCCTTTAAGTTTCATAGGGAAAGAAAAAGGGAGAGCCATCAGGGTAAAGTGGTCTCAACTTCAGAACTTGATCTTGAACTGGGCAGTTGCTCATCCACACAATCATTTGTTGATCGATATGCCAGTTACTCACTGTACCCAGATGATCCACAAAATTATATTAATCTCCAGAGTAGGGGAAAACAATAACAGGATCAACTCCCAAGGGAAAAGGGATAGTGTTTCTCTCCTTTCTGATACCACATACAAGGTAGCAGCCCAGACTGGAAGAAGAGGGTCCTCCCTTGAGCTTCTCTGGCCCAGTATGCCCAGGTCTTCCCCAAACCAGAGGATTCTTGAGTCATTGCAAAGCAGTCCCAGGTCATTGGATGCTTTGTTGAAGTTACTTGGGGTAACATCTAGAAGGACTAGACATCCCAGTTTCCTGGAAGACTTTAGTGTACATGTGCTGACCATGCCAAGTCATTAATAGCACCTGCTTTTACTCTCAGAAGTGAATGTTGGCAAAATATTTGGGCAACATATTATTTAGTCACCCTATTAATGACAGAAACACCTGATTCTATCTGGATTTAATCTGTAGGAGATGCACATTCTTTATACCATTATAAGAAATTAAAAAGATCAAGCACTATAAAAAAATATGAAATTTTCTGCTTCATGTGGTCAACAAATATTTACAAAGCATAATACGCACTTAGTCTTATGCTAAATATGAATATGTGTACGACTGTGTTTCTTGCCCTTATATGAGTTTAGTAAAATTTATCCTAGTTCATAAGATCTTGTTTCACATCTGTCCTTTCTAGCTGTTTGTACAAAGCCCAAATTCCTGTGAGTTATTTTTTCACGATTAGGCTTTCAATTCTCCATATTTCTTTTCTTTTTTTAAAAAAAGATTTTATTTATTTATTCATGAGAGACAGAGAGAGACAGAGAGAGAGAAGCAGAGACACAGGCAGAGGGAGAAACAGGCTCCATGCAGGAAGCCCGACACAGGACTTGATCCCGGGTCTCCAGGATCACACCCTGGGCTGGAGGCGGTGAAAAACTGCTGAGCCACCCAGGCTGCCCAATTCTCCATATTTCTGCTCTTGTGACTCTGCTATTCCTATCTTGTTCTGCCTTGATATGGTGGGAATCCTCTAAGATGGCCCTCGATGATTCTATCTCGTGGTAGACACATCTTTGTGTGATCTCCTCCCCTTGGATCTTGGCTACACTTACCAACTCACTTCTAAGGAAAAGAATATGGCAGAAGTTATGAGATACCACCTGTGAGATGAGTTTACAAAAAGACAGGCTGCCGTCTTGGACACCCTCTACTGCTCTCTCATTTCTTCATTCTGAGGAAGCCAACTGCTCATGGAGAGGGCCATGTGGCAAGAAACTGAAGGAGATCTTTGGCCAATAGCCAGCAGGAAACTTAGGTCCTTGGTTCAATGGCCTATGAGAAACTCAGAAGTCCAGCCAGCAATCCCATGAGTGAGCTTGAAAGCAGATTCTCCTTCATCCAAGCTTTCTTTTTTTTTTTTTTTTTTTTCATCCAAGCTTTCACATGAGATGGCTGCCCCAGGGGACACCTATATGGCAGCTTTTGGAGAGGCCTAGAGACAGACACATCCAGCTAGGCTTTATCCATAGAAATTGAGAGATAATAAAAATGTTACTTTAGGACACTACAGTTTGGGGTAAATTTTTACATAACAATAGATAACTAATACACATGATCCTTGTCTATTCCTATACCCACAGCATAGGCTTCTCATCTTTCTAGCCCTGACCTTATTCTCAGCATAATCTAGTCATCAGGAAGCCCCAGCAAAATCCTGTCCTTCAAAAAGAGAAGATGACCAAGGAAACCTGTTGCACAGCGGACTCATGACCATAGCCCTTCCCTGTTTCTTGCAGACCCAAGATTCTGGCACCACTTCCTGGAATCAGTCCAGCCTCTAAGGCTAGTGGAACCTAGTAGCCAGTGCCTGAATCATCTCTTAGGATCCCTCTCTTCCTTTTTTACTCTTAGAAAAAAATCAGATTTTGAACCCATTTTCTGTTCTTCTTAGCATTTTTTAAAGATTTTATTCATTTATTTGAGAGAGAGAGAGAGCATGTGCAAGGGGAAGAGCAAAGGGAAAGGGACAAATGGACTCCATGCTGAGCCTGGAGCCTGACTTAAGGCTCAATCCCACAACCCCAAGATCATGACTTCTAAGCCAAAATCAAAAATCAGATGCTTAACTGACTGAGCCATTCAGGCACTCTCTTTTTTGCATTTCTAATGCAGATGGCAGATGGTTGGCTGATTATCTTGCCAGATCAATCTACAGACTTTCAAATTAAATTCCCAGGAGTTTTCTGGTACTTTTTCGTGAAGATAAATACATAGTCAACATGCTTGTACATTTTTACAGTGCTGTGGTAAGTACAAAACCAAATATGTGAGAAAGATACCATTGTTTTCACTCAGGAGTCCATGTTCTTAAAAAAAATAAAGAAATAACCTCAAGAGCATACATAACAAAGAGAAAACAGTGAACTGCAAAGAGACAGCACCTCAGGAAGAGTACAAGTGAGGGAGGTGTAGGTGTTTACATTGTGCGGAGCTTCGGTGTTGACAGGTTTCATACTGAGGACTGGGCTGACTTCTGTGAGGATCGTTACATCTTATCCTCCTATGAGAACAATTCTCCAACCATGTAAAAGTGTTTCTGCATCTATTAACGCTTCATTCTGAAAAGTTTGACTATGACAGAAGAAAAAGCTAGAATCTCATCTCAGGCTGAACTCAGGCTACTCAGCTAGAGATCAGAAAACAAAGATTTCTCTTCATGAGAGCACAAGGACTACAGCTTTGATACTCTTAGGCAAAAGCAGACTCAGAGGCAGAAAAAAGTTTCCTTTTGGGAAACGAATGTCTTTTACCTAACTATCATAAACAATTCTACATACTCTGTCAGATTTCATATCCCAAGCACGGTCCAGACGCAGAGCCATTGGGAGCCATCAACAAGAGCAAGAAGGTGGCTACTCTGAAAAAGGTATAAAACAGAATTCTCCCTTTGCACTGCATCCCCCTGGGATAACTCAGGCAGCTCTGTTCTCAACAAAGAACTCTGATTATTATATGATCTTTGTCAGACACAACGTGCTTGTGTTTTGAGAACATAAAAGGTGACTATATAAACTGCATAACACTCAGCTTGACTTTTTCTAGAATTCATATCCAGTGAGCATGGCAAAGCTGAGACATCCACTATCAAGATGTGGGTCCATTTCTGAAACAGATAGATGAGACCCATGTCACAGTGTTTTGCAAAATCTCAGAGGCGAAGAGGCAGTGGTGGAACACAATCCAGGCTTTATGATGTTCCAAAGTTCCATCCTTAAGAAAATGAGAAAAGAAGCCAACTTGTGACCTCTGTCTTGTGAGAATCCAACACTGCTCTCAGAGACTTGGATTTAGATCTTTGCCTAGAAAGGTCAACAAAGATGGTCCTTGGTTTTCCTTTAGTGGGTCCTCCTCCCCAAACCCACCCCACCTCAGGCTTATTGCTCCTCCTAGGTCATTCATTATCTCTGTGCTCTTGACTTGCCTATCTCAAACACTTTGACTACACACACATACACACACACACACTCATACACAAACCCAAAAGCCTATTCCAAATCCTTTGTTCTTTCCATTCTAATTCAATCAAAATCAAATGTGCCCTCCATATAGCTAGTGACACAAAAGGGCAAGTATACTGGCCTTTGCTTATAATTTATACCAGGTCCTGTGAAGAATATGAGTCACTGCCTCCAAGTCCCAACTACCCACTCATGTTGCCATTTTTATTCAGTTAACCTCTAAATAGTCCTTTGAGGCAGGAAGAAGCAGTGACTCAGAGAGTTGATAAATCAAAATACCCTAAGTCTATCTTTTCCATGTATCCCTTTGTACACTGAAGAAGAGGCAGACATGCCTCCAAGCCATGGGTATCATTACTAGGTGGCGCTTCCAAGTTCAGCCGTAAAGAGGATGAATACAAACCAGACACAACTCAAACGCTGACTTGGCTACGAATTCCAGCCAGAATCAAATGAAGACCACATCCCTAAAGTAAACAATAGTACAACCTTTTAGAAAACCAAATTGATTGCATACCTTTATGGGCTAAATTGTATCCCCTCTAGAACTCATACATTGAGATCCTAACCCCATACCTCAGAATGTGACTATGTTTGGAAACAAAGCCTTTGTAGAGGTGATTAAGGTGAGCCCTAATCAATATGACTGGTGTCCCTGGGAGAAGGAAAAGGGAAGAAAAATGTGAAGACACAGGGAGAAGATGGCCATCTACAAGCCAAGGAGGGAGACCTGGGACAGATGCTTTCCTCACAACCCTCAGAAGCAATCAACCATACTGACACTTTGATTTCAGATTTCTGGCCTCCAGATAAGTGAGACAACAAATTTCTATTTTTTAAATAACCCAGTCAGCAGTACTTTGTAACAGCAGCCCTAGCAAACTAATACAATAACCATTTCCACGTTAGAGAGCAGCATGGTTCCCTCAGTAGAACCATCTGTTGGAAATCAGATAAAGCTTGGTTGGAATTGCCACACCACCACTACCTTTTTGAGTGAACTTGGGCTAGGTACTTCATCTTTTGGGGACCAGTTTCTTCATCTGTAAAGTGTGGATAATAATGCTTATGATGATTGAAGGAGGAAACACCTATGAAATGCTGGACACACAGTAAGTGCTCAATAATAGTGACTCAGCATTGATGGTTTCACAAGTCTTTGACCTTGATAGAACATGACTACAAACAGCAATGACAATAAAATAATCTCTCTGGATGCTGAAAACATCAATCTTTGTAGTTTATAAGCAGTTCAACATCAAGGGAACACCAGTGATCATGAGGTGAAGGTAATCCCAGATGAATTATGACTGGTTCTGCTGATAGCCTCATTAGTTAAATATATTACTTTCAGAAATAAATTGATACAATGGATTCAATAAAATTTTACAACCTTTTCAAGAGATGTTGAAAACTGAGATAGGTAGCCTTTAACTGCAAAACCATTTAGGTCCTAGATCCTTAGACATTGTGTCTTATTGGATTGTTGTTTACAGTTAGTTCTTGTCCAAGAGCTTTTCTTTACTTTATGTATTTTTTGATGCTTCCCTCGTTTATATTTTACCCAGTATAGCCCAGCAAACATGATACTCAAAACTAGAAGTGAATGTTACGACAAGAGAAGGAGACATCAGGGCACAAACTTTCTTCAAGTGAAATCATCAGTGGTAAGTGGCCAGGATCCTGGTGTTCTGAACCTCATCTTGGATCGCTCCATTACATCCAGCAGAGATGACATCATCAGGCTTGGCACAGTCTTTAGTCACACCAATATTTCCGGGTTAAGGTCACTTTAGCTGGTTGGTCCAAACTCCCCATGTTCTTCTGGTCCCTGGAGGAATATGGCTCTTCTCATTGTGTCCCTTCACTCATTCATTCACCAAAATCTGTAATCACTCTATTAGTCAGATAAAACTAAGCTTTGATGTGAAAACAAACAACTCCAAAATCTTAGTGTCTTAACACAACTGAAGTTTATTTCTCCCCTTTGCAAAGCCCAGTGTATCTCTAGGGCAACTACCACCATGTGGCAACTTAGAGATCCAGGCTACATCAACTGTGCCTTCACCAACAGAACACAGGCCTCTTCAGTTGACACAGCAAAGGAAAAATCTAAGAGGGGGTGGTTCTCACTGACAGTTAAATGCTTTGATCCAAAAATGGCATATGTAACTACTGCTTACAGCCCACTGACTGGAACTAATGATGTGCTCTCCCCACCAGCAAGAGGAGCTAGGAAATGTAGTGGAGCACACGGAATATCTACTGAGCACCATTGTCTCTGCTCCAATCACCTGCTAGATTCTAGACCAGCACTGTAATATAGTATGTAATATGGTATCTAATATGGTAACCACTTGCCACATTTGTCCTGTGGCTAATCCAAGTTGAGATGTGCTGTAAATATCAAACACAAACCAGATTTCAAAGATTTAGTATAAAAAAAATTGAAAAACATCTCACTTGTAATTTTATATTGATGACTTGTTAAAGCAGTAATATATTTTATGCATTGGGTTGAATATATTATTAGAATTGATTTCACATGTTTGTTTTTCCATTTTAATGTGGTACTAGAAAAATTTAAATTACATGTATAGATCTCATTTTATTTAGACTGGATGGTGCCGTTCTAGACTCTACTCCAAGTTCTGGGGCAAAGAGTTTTTGTTTTATTTTTTAAGTAGGCTCCACACCCAGCATGGAGCCCAACACAGGGCTTAAAAACTCACTATGTTGAGTTCAAGACCTAAGCTGAAATCAAGAGTCACATGCTTAATCAACTGAGCCACCCAGGTATGCCTGGAGTGAAGAGTTTTAAACCAGGTACTGCCTCTACCTCCACCTGGTGTTCTGTGTTCCCAAGATCATAAGTAGCTCTTAGCCTTTCTAATGTTCTTCTTCCTTATCGATAAAACCTGGGTCATAATTGTCCTTCCTTCCTAGAAATGCAGTAAGGATTAAATGAAATCGTGTATATGAAGCATTGTGCTGGGCATATAGTAAACACTCATAATTCTTAGTCGTTTTTCTATTGCTATTCTTACCTATGGAAAAAACAACATATTAAAACCTCCTTTTCCCCATTTTAGACTAATCCTGTGGTTCTGCCCTTGCTCCTGTTAAGTAGCAAGACAACTATATTACACATTTTTAAACGTGTGGAAGAAGGATATTGTTAAGAACACATGGGGCAAGGCTCAGTCTTGGCCAACCTTGGAGGTTTTGGTGTCCTACTGGGATGGGAATGTGGACCAAGCTAGATGACCAAGAGTTTAGCAAAAGTATAGAAAGAGAGAGTCTGGCTAAAGGGACACATAAAATAAGAATTTGAGGAATGTTGCTTTATGTCATATTTTAATCAATCACTGTGATTTTGGTAGTCTTAAGGACATTACTAATATAAGTATAGTAAAAGTTTGGATTAAAAAAAAAACAGGATTTCGGTCAACTCAAGAAAAAGGGGACTTCTGGAAGAGGGAGTGTGTGTGTGTGTGTGTGTGTGTGTGGTAAAGACAAGAGCCAGAATTAGATATGTGGATAAGCTGGAGGGTAAAAAAAAAAAAAAAAAAAAAAAGCCACATATTTTGGAAGCCTGCAAGCCAGCATTCTTTAAATATTTGTTCACTTGGAGGAGAGAATGGGGACCACCTTTGGGAGGGCAGGAGAATAGGGGCTCTGATGGGTGCTCTTCACTAGTAAAACAGTTCTCCATACAGCTAACCTAAACACATCTTTTAAAGAAAGTTTATAGCTTGTTTTTGTGATTAAAGTATGCACTTCAGGGGTCTCAATTTTACTTCTAGAAAAGCATTAAATTCCCAAAGAAACTTCTAGTAAGGACCAATTTCTAAATCTTATTACATTTCCACTGAGGTTTTAGAATCCACCCCCCCCCCCCCAAAAAAAAAAAAAATTGCCTGTCTTCTCCCTTAATCCAGAGAGACAAGGTACCAGATCAAAGAGCAGGGTTGACAGAAGTAAATCTGCACTATAATGCACAATATGTGAATTCTTACTGAAATGCTCTCTGGTGGGAAACACAGGAGCATAAAGAACTCTCAAAATTCATCTGGGATATTGTTAGAGAAAGTCTGGCCTAGAGCCCCTCAGAGTCTTTAAAATCCTTGGATGGTGAGGAGAGGTAAGACAGAAAAGACTGCTACCCAAGGAGGAGGAGGAAGTGGTGGTAGGGACATGATAGGCAAGAGAGAACCATTCCAATGTATTGATCTGGCCTGACAGCTGCCACAGTGTTAATGGCACAGAAAGGCTAAGTTGAAAAGTTTCCAAAAATGCGGTGAGGCAGGGCAGTTATGTAGAACACACCCCTCGGACTGTGCATGTACTACAGACTGAATTGTATCCCCCCAAATTTCGTATGTTGAAATCTTAACCCCCAACGTGACTGTATTTAGAGATACAGCCTATAAGGAGGTAATTAATGTAAATGAGGTCCTAAGGGTGGCACCCTGATTCAAAGGATTAGTGTCCTAACACTCTTACAAGAGTTCCTGCTCTCTCTTTCCCTGCCATCATCTGAAGGCACAAGGAGAAGGTGGCCATCTGCAAACTAGAAAAACTAGAAAGTGGGTTCTTACCAGGCAGCAAATTGCCAGCCCCTTGAGCTTGGTTGGACCCCAGCGTCCAGGACTGTGAGAAATAAATGTCCATTGTTTAAAGCACCCAGTCTATGGAATTTTGTGATGACAGCCCCCAACTAAGACAGGGTATAAAATTTGATTTAATTTGAAATAAGAGGCATATTTCTCACTGTTGAAAATAATAGAAAAGATCCTCCCCTCCCTTCCTTCTTAGAGCATTTCAAAAACCTAAAATTATAAGTAATTTTTCCTCTCTTTAAAACGGAGATAAATCCTCTTGAAAACTAGATAGGTCTTTTGTCAGTCTTATGACCCAGAAATGTCTTTCTCAAAGACCTGGGAGTCAACTCTTTGAAATGCAAATAGCTAGATAGATAGCACCCCTATTTCCCATTTTCTGGGAGGGTGGGAATAGGAACCTAACTTCCGTGGGTGCTTGGCTCTGAGCTAGTACAGCTACCCTCCAGTCATAAAGATAGGAGAAGTTTATTTTTCCTCTGGATAAAGCCAATTAGCTAACACAGATGGCCACCCCAATTACCAGAGAAAGTTAAGAAGAACTACGTGTGACAAATGGTGCTGTCAAGTCCTCTTACTTGAGAGCTAGTTATTGTTTATCTTGAGAACGAGTCTGTCATGAGTTGGATCTCCTTGGCTATAAAAGGGTGGGATTGCTTTCTGCGTTTACAATCTATTAAAGGTCACCTTGATGCACATCACATTCAGATTTAATGCTTACTCAATAATAAAGGCAGTTTCTCTCTCTATGACCTTCGTGGAGAAGACTTCTGGATTGGGAGATTTTGTTCTTAATTCTGTTTCCCCAACAGAGTGCAGTCCTGGGCACCTGCCTATAGCCTGAGAGATAACAGGCCATGTGGAATAGAAGGAATCGGGGGAGGGAATAGGACTAGCATATCTACCATTAGAACTGAGCTCTGGAGGTGCCTTCTGTCCTCTCACCATCCCTCTGTGCTGGTAAACCCTGGAGAAACAGAAGCATCTAGTTATTATTACTCGCTCAGAGTATGCAGCCAGACGCTGCCTTGTGCCTTTGAGGCTAAGAAAGGTATGTTGACGCATTAGTTGACCTTTGAGCTACTCTAATACCACAATGGTCTCAGGCTGGACCCAGATTTCCCTCCTCTAGGGCTGTGAATCTCAGAGATTAGCATCAGAATCACCTGAGGAAGTTTTTTTTAACCTGCAAAAGTCCACTTCCCACCCCAGACCTACTGAATCAGAAACTCTGCAGGTGGGACCGGAAACCAGGTTTAAAAAGCCCTCTGGGTTATTAAAATGTTCATTAGAGCTTGAGAAGCACTGCCTTTAAACAGTAGTTCTCAAGCTTTCAAAAGGACTGATGTCTGGGTCTCCCCAACAATTCTGATTTAATTAGCTTGGAGTGTAGCTTGCTTAAAATCCCATGATTTAAAAAAAAAAAAAAAAAAAAGACCAGATGTTTCTAATATGCAAGTTAGACTGTCTGCCTCAAAACATCTATATAAATGGACTCCTCCTGTATGGACCCTCTGAAATTTTGTATAAAATATCGTGTAAGTGCATATGTATATTTTCCTAGAAGAGGACCCATGACTTTCATCAAATACTCAAATAGATCTGTTATATCAAGAGGGGCTAATAATAGGGTTTAAGAGATAATGCATTCCTCTTATTTATTTAGTAACTAGAAGACTCATGGGGAAAGTGGTTCAAATTTAATGAGCACCAGAAATGCTAATAGGAATTAGCCTTTTCTAATCAACAACAATATGGTTTCATATATCTTAAACCAAGAAAGGGAAAAGAGAGGATACCTATTATTCCATAGTGGTCTCTATCATTGTCATCATTAGAATTTATTCAACACTCTAGAAAACAGGCTACCATTTTGTGTAGTTTATCACATTTGGCCCCCACACAAACTTGTGAGCTATGCCAGGGCAGGTAATTTGGTCTCATTTATACATGAGAAGTTAACTGACTTGCTCAAGGTCATGCAGGTCATAGCAAAACAAGAACTTGAAGACATTCTTCAGTGTTTGGTCTTAACTATGAGAGAATGAATGTAAAATAAACAAGGGCCACACCATACATGAAAATGAACCTTAGACCAAAACCTGCAGTAGCCTGCCCAGGAAATCAGCCCCCTATCTACAATAAACATTCCAGGAAGCCAGCCTATCAGCCAGGTTTACAGGAAGCCAGAATGCTATCTTTAGTGACAATTCAGGAAGCTAAACAATAACTTCCCTAAAAGTTGGACCCAGTGGCCAGGACCTTTTAAGTACCAGTTTTCCTAATTTTTTTTTTTTTTTTTTTTTTTTTAGCCTTCCTAATTTTTGACCTCACTTCCAACTTAGTGCCAACCAGAAAAAGCCAAATATGCCCCCTAACCAATCACATGAAACCCCATTCCGACTTAGCCCACCTCTAGCTTGCCCAGGTCAATAGTCTCCAATTGGGGCACCTGGAGCCTTCCCTTATTTCTTCTATGAAGCTCTCCCACCCCTTGGCCTGCCTGAGTCTCTGCCAAACACAAGTGACAACAGCTGACTCTCCACTATTCTAGCACTACAAATAAATAACCTTTACTTTTCTCATTAAGTTCTCATATTTCTTTCTTTCTTTCTTTCTTTCTTTCTTTCTTTCTTTCTTTCTTTCTTTCTTTCTTTCTTTCTTTCTTTCCTTCTTTTTCTTTCTTTCTTTCTTTCTTTCTTTCCTTCTTTTTCTTTCCTTTCCTTCTTTCTTTCTTTCTTTCTTTCCTTCTTTCTTTCTTTCTTTCCTTCTTTCTTTCTTTCCTTCTTTCCTTCTTTCTTTCTTTCTTTCCTTCTTTCTTTCCTTCTTTCTTTCCTTCTTTCTTTCCTTCTTTCTTTCTTTCTTTCTTTCTTTTTATTTATTTATTTGAAAGAGAGAGGGAGAATGAGCAGGGGGAGAGGAAGAAGCAGACTCCTCACTGAGCAAGGAGCCTGACTCGGACTCAATCCAAGGGTCCTGGGATCATAACTTAAACAGAAGGAGGACATTTAACCGACTGAGCCACCCAGGTGGCCCAGTCTTTATTTATTTCCACAACTATCAACTCAAGGTTGTCCTTCACAGTTTCAAAAGCAAGGACTATCACTGACAATTAAACATGGCATATACCTTCATACTGATACACTGAGAGGATGACACTTTTACAACTTAGCCCAGGGTAGGGCCTTTCCCAGCAGACATTCTATAGACTAGTAGTCTACAGTATGTTGAGCAATACAGTAGATAGATTCACGGAATAGACCTAATCCCAAAGTGGTTCTCAGACTGAGGACCTAAATCAGATTTGGGATGAATTTTTTAAGTAACACCTTCCTCTCCTTCTTCCCCCAAGGTCATATCCAATTCTGACCTTCACTTTTACACCTGACTGTGTAATTGTGATGATTTCTTATCTATATAGGTTTTTTGTTGTTTACTTTACCAAAGCATTCTTTATCATCATCTCCTCTTATTGACTGTGAGGAAGGTGGGGCAGAGAAATGAAAGGAAACTGATCTACAAAAAGCTTGCATGGCTTGCTCAAGGTCATATGAGCAAGGCCTAGGCCTTTCAGCAAGCCTCTTCCCCAAAACACATGGTGCCTGCTCAATGCAAGGACTCAGAACACTGTTATCTTCACATTGCCAGTCACAACTTGCTCACGAGGCCCTTCTTCCCCAAAGGAAAGGCATTCTCTTCCTTCATTACCTGCTCGGCTTGTGCCCAGGGAACCTGGAATAAGTTTCCTTCAAAACCTCTTAATGACACAGCGGGGTTGGAGAAGGACATTGCTGAGTCATTTCCAGCCAAAGGAAAGTGTTATTTATAGCAATCTGCACAAAGAAACTTTGGTGTTAACTGAAATGACTTCCTTCTGGCACAGGATAAGTACCAGGCTAATTGTCACCAATACCCTTTAAAACAGCCCATTAAGTATATATAGGCTGCTAATTGCCTCCTCCAGGTTTTCCCAATTTTCTACCCTGGACCTAATCAGGTTCTTCAGCCTCTCCCAAAGGGGTTGCATTTCAGACAACTTCAGAGGGTTATTCTTCCAACATAGTTTAAATCAATAGTGTGCATTCTACATAAAAGATGACTATGGGGAAAAATGAAAATTTTACAGTATTTCCATTTTGTGTGTTTATAATTATCATTTGAATCTCCCTGGCATTTCTACCATACAGTCTTTCACTCTGCTTCCTTTCTTATTTTATTTATTTATTTATTTATTTATTTATTTATTTATTTATTTATTTTTGCTTCCTTTCTCTTGCACATCATCCTCCACTGTACTCACTAAGTCTTTCATCTTTCCCAGACACCAAATCATTGTTGGCCTCCTGGGAGACAGAACTCCTTCCTTGATCTGGATCTTCCCATAAAAGGGCCCAATTAAGGTTATGTGCCATAGCACAGGTTAGAATTAGCAACAATAGATGTTCTTGACATTTACTATATTACCCAAATGAGTTCTGATTACATACTGCCTTGCTTTTTATTCTTGGATGATTAAATACTCAGAGATATCATATACCAAGACCTATCATATCTTCCATTTATATTAAAAGCCTGTTAGCCATCACTGAGTCGGTGCCTAAAGAATTTGGTTGAATCAATGTTTTTTGTATACAATATGCCTAGTTTCCAGTATGTGAGAAATAAAACTGTATTTTTTTTCAAAAGTACAATAAACTCTCAACACACACTTGTCTATTTTTCTTACTTACCTGCCCGCCAATTTACTTGTCCATTTCTTATTTTTCTTGCTTGTTCCCAAAAGCAGGAGTGAATACTAAGTTTAAATTTTCTCTCACATTTAACCCTTACCAATAAGAAATATCATCAAACTCTTATCTTTGAAAAAAAAAACTCTTATCTTTGAAATTTGGAGTACACACATACATTCAGTTATAAAACTTCACTTGAGACTTCAAACATAGTAAAGTGCTTGAAACTTCCTTTTTCACATTTGTACACAGATACTACAAAACCCACTCTGAGGATGGGAAAGTGAAAAAAGAAAATATTCATTGAAGTAAGCTTTTACCATGGCAGTGGTAGATTAATGTTTGAAGTCCTTAAAATGTCAAGATAAAGTGTTAAAAGGGGTTTACATGAATTCTGTAAGATACTACCTATGGAATGATATTATATATTCTATAACAAACACACATACCTATTTATGCATGGAAAATGACTTTTATCTTCTCTTTTTGTAGTTTTCCTGAAATTGTACTATGACCATGAACTACACTTAAAGAAAAAATAGTGATTAAGAAATCACCAATCTCTTAATATAATTTTCAAGACTATAGTTGGTGCCTAGATCTAGATATCTCTGGATTGTCATGACTGCTTTTTCTAATGTTCTACAGATCTACTCCATTGAACATTGGTCTCCACCAGAGTTGGCAAACTTTTTCTGTAAACAGTTCCATAAAAAACACTGGGCTTTGTGGATTCATCTGCATTATAACTACACAACTCTGCGTTATAACAACTACAACTCTGCTGTAGTTCAAAAGCAGCCAAAAACAACATGTGAATGAATGGGTGTAGTTAAGTTTCAATAAAACTTTCTTTACAAAACCAAGCAGCCTGGATTTGGCTCCTGGGCCATGATTTATCAATCTCAAATCTAAATCAATATTGTAGCCACTAGCCACATGAGGCTTTTAAAATTCAAATTAATTAGAATGAAATAAAATTTAAAATCCAGGGATGCCCAGGTGGCTCAGTCAGTTAAGCATCCAACTCTTTCATTTAGGCTCAGGTCACAATCTCAGGGTCATGAAATTGAGTCTGCATCGGGCCCTGAGCCTGCTTAAAATTCTCTCTAAAAAAAAAACAAAAAACAAAAAACCTCTCTCTGCCATCTCCCTCTCTCCCTCTCTCTAAAGAAAAAAAATTACATTCAGCTCCTCAGTTGTGCTAGCCACATTTCAAGTCCTCAATGGCCATATGCAGTCAGTGGTTGCCATGTTAGATAGCACGTAGAGAACATTTCCATCATCACAGAAGAGTTAAACTCATCTCTCAAGATCTTTGAACTACATTAGAATTCTTTGGATAGGAGTGAAAAAAAAGTATATTATTCCTTAAGCTACTAAATCCTAGTCATTTTTGACATTTACTGAATATGAATGATTCATAATAGCATCAAGTAGTGTGAAAGCTTCATATTCTGCACAAAATTGCCATGGTGTGATTTTAAGCAGCATTTAATTTTCACTATAGACAATGTGTTAAAAAGCATGTTGAAAGTTTATTTTGAAGATTTAAGAATGGAAAACCAAAACTGTCTATACAATAAAGATTATGGGATTGGTTGCTGCTTACTTTAAGAAAAAAAAAAAACTTAGGAAACTCAAGTCTAAAATACAGTAGTTTCAAATAACCCTAAAATGATGAATGAGGAGGGCAGCGGGGACAGGTAAGATAGAAAGATATTTGACATAACCATGTCTAGGAAATGTATCATTAAAAACTACCATCTGGTTCCAAAAGTATATCAAGGGGCATTGTCAAGGTATTACTTCCCATTACTTCTACCCCAAGAAATTACTGTCGTTTCCTTAGGAATCAGAGATGGATGCAAGAGGGGACAGGGACACCTCCTTTTTAAAATGGTGAGCTGTAAGAGTCTCCAGATGATGACAAGTCAGCTTGGGAAAGTACACAGGGCATAAAGGACACAGGGAAAGACTCCAAGAGAAGATAGTACCATAGCATTTTCCACTTCTTCACAGGATTTACAGAAGCTTCCATGCTTCTTGTGCGTTTCTTGGTAGTTTAGGTAGACACGCTACTCTCTGCCTACTTGTAATTTCTTTTATAGAGGGACAATTCACATTCCAAGGAAAACAGACACCCAGAACCAATGGCCTGAGGGAAGAAGCTCAGGTTCACCTACTCACCTACTGGCCAAATGAAGTTTGTCTTCCTCCAAAGCCCATTTGAAGTGGCTGTGGAAGCAGCTGGGCCACAGCAGAAACAATCAATGTTTGTCCTCAAAAAAATCAAGACTGCTAACTACAGAAAAGGGAATCAAGAGTCTGAGAGCAAGGCGGTTTGCTTTTGACTTTGAAGCCCACACCACAACAAGAGACCAGAGAGAAACATGTTCAGTTAAACTTGGCACGGAGGTTGGGAGCCAAGAGTCTCATTCCAAACTGTGTAATTTTATAATTAAAGAACAGGGGTGGCCAAAATAAACAGAATGGCATTAATCAAGTGTTAAAAATACTAGTGTACAAATTTGTCTCTTTCATTTCAAAGGAACTTCGACGACTTCCAAAGAGCATTATGTTGGGCAAATGACACGCGCTATTCTGTTTAACTAGCTCAGGTAACAAAAGGCTGATAAGGCTCCAACGGGAATCCCAACATTACATCCAACCAGCCGGGAGACCACAACAGCTGTCTCAATGTGACTGCGCTCATGTTCTCTATGTGACAGTTATCAAGCCCAGTCCCTTAGCAATTCCTCTTTATTCTCTGACTCAGTTTCCCCTCATAAAAATGGTCTAAATGTGAGCCTCCTCATGGGGATTTGATGGAATTTGATGTGGATTCTGGAGACACACTTTAAAGATCAAAGCAAAAAATAAATAAAATAAAATAAAATAAAATAAAATAAAATAAATAAAATAAAATAAAGCTCAAAGCAGTGAACTCGCACACACAAATAAAAGCGAGTTGCAGTTCTCAAAAGCAGTTTCTCGAACTTTAATGGGATACGCATCACTTGGGGATCCTGTTAAAATTCTTATTCTGGGCAAGGCCTGAGATTCTGCATTTCTAACCAGCTTCCTGGTGATGGTGATACTTGCTGGTTCATGGACCACACTTTCAGTAGCAAAGCTAAGTAGCGTATTAATTCTCCATGGTCAAAGAATGATCTTTAGGCTTGGGATTGAGAGAGGATAATACTCTTTAAATGCAGAATTGGAAAGTGTAAGAATGAGATGAAACTTAAGAAATTATCTGGAATATGCTTCCTTTTTAAAAAATGTTTAAGGGACTTGCCCACCGTCACACTATAGACTAGTGGCAGATGCTGGATCTGGCTTCCTTCTAACAGCCACAAAAACACAGATCCCAATTACTACAAAGTGGGACAAGTGTGTGCACTGTGGTGGAAGTGGGGGTGGTGAGGGACCAGGGGAGGAGAGGAGGAGATGTGGAAGGTGATTTGTTTCTCTCATGTCTGCACAAGTATACTAGCCAAGAACCTTGATCCACAAATTTAGGGGCCATTGAGAAAAATTGTCAAGCTAGCTAGGTTCCAATAAAATGAATCAATCCACAAAGACTTTTTCATTTCTAGCCATACTTTTCCTTGTAATAATACTATCACATTCTGAAAAACCAGGCAATGTGTATGGATCCCATGCTTAGTGTCTAATGAAAGTCTCCCCACTAGTGAGGAAAGAAACAGACCAATTTTGATAGCACCTATTCTGTACCTAACTCACTGCTAGCTTTTTTTTTTTTAATTTTTTTTTAAATTTATTCATGAGAGACGTGGTGGGGGGGAGCGGGGGGTGGGGTAGGGAGAGATAGAGAGAGAGAGAGAAAGGCAGAGGGAGAAGCAGACTCCATGCAGGGAGCCTGATGCACACTCAATCCCTGGTCTCCAGGACTACATCCTGGGCCGAAAGCAGGCGCTAAATCCCTGAGCCACCCAGGGATCCCCCACTGCTAGCTTTTTATATATGGTTACCTATTCAATTCTTGTAAAAAAAAAATCTGTAAAATGGATACAATTATCCCAATTTTTCAGATGAGAAAACTGAATTTGAAGAAATTAAGTACCAAATCTATGGTCATACAGCTAGTAAGTGGCTTAGCTAGGATTCAAATTCCTGGCTACCTACCCCAAATCCTGAGTTATATCTTTGATTATAAGCCTGAAATCATATCAGGCCCATAGCTTAAGTCAACTTACAATTAATCTCCAAATTTACATGTGTTCCATTCTCAAAAGCTAAAGTTATTTCTAAAAAAACTTCCTGTCCCAGACTTTCTCAGCTTGTGGACTTAGCTTTTTAATAAGGAGTAAACCAATTCCATCTTTCAAACCTCCAGCCCATAAAAGTGTCCTACACACCTGAATGCTCAACTACCTTTTTGTAACAGTTAGATAAGAGCTTTAAACTCACCAAGAACCAATCTCAAAATTGGTGAGTAAATCAATTTCTGGAAGTCCACTTGATCATGAAGGGTGCAAATAAAAGGTAAAGAGAACAGGAAGCATTGCATGTCTGAAAATGCAGCGTCCTCAATGGAAAAAAATAGTATGGGTGGCTTCTAAAAGATAAGTGCTCGGTGATACCAGTAGTGAACATGCATTAGCTTGTATCATTTGAGAGCATAAATAGACTATTCTGGTGAAAGCGAATCCATAGACAGAAAATGATGTACTACTTTGCCCCTTACAACACTCTCCAAAAGAAGCACAGAAACAATAAGGAGAACTGAGGGTCAACATAGCTAGTGAAAGGTGATCCAGTAGGTTTCCCATGGGGAGGGCTTGGTGATAGTCCATCAGTGAAATCAGGATCCTGAGTCTCAGATGGGGTCTCTGAAGGACCAAATGAGGAGGGACTTGCTCAAGGTCACTCATTAATTCCCTTTTTTCCTTTAGGATCTTAAATACATAGATTTCAATTAATCATACCTCTGTATTCAGAGCATCTTATAATAGTTATTTCATGCAGGGACCCTCTCATTTTCTTCTGTTTTTGTTGGATTTTTACTTCTGTGTTATACCTGACCCACATTCCTATTTCCCTCTGCTTCATAGATGACCATGTGATGTCTTTGATATGCATCTTGGATGCTTTTATGGATAAAACTGTCTTAGCGCGAGCTGCCATAATAAAACACCATAGACTGGGTGGTTTCAACAACAGAAGTTTATTTTCTCACAGTTCTGAAGCTGGGAGTCTAAGATCAAGGTGCCAGTATGGTCAGTTTCTGTTGAGAGCTCCCTCACTGTCTTGTAAAGAGCCACCTTTTCAAAATGTCCTAATATGGCAGAAAGAAAGAGCAAGCTCTCTGGTATACTTCTAAGGTCACTAATCCCATCATGAGGGCCCTACCCTCATGATTTCATCTAAACCTAATAACCGGGGATCCCTGGGTGGCGCAGCGGTTTAGCGCCGGCCTTTGGCCCAGGGCGTGATCCTGGAGACCCGGGATCGAATCCCACGTCGGGCTCCCGGTGCATGGAGCCTGCTTCTCCCTCTGCCTGTGTCTCTGCCTCTCTCTCTCTCTCTCTCACTGTGTGCCTATCATAAATAAATAAAAATTTAAAAAAAAAATAAAAAATAAACCTAATAACCTCTCAAAGACCAATCTCCAAACGCCATCACATATGGAGGTCAGGACTTCAACATATGAATTGAGGTGGACAAAATTAGTCCATAGCTATATGTAAATGTTAAGTTTGCATACATTATACTGTTATATTTTTTAAAACAAATGTTTCCCAAAGTAAATGCCCTACTCACCACCACAAATGCTCCCAGTGAGCAATTTTAGCCATTTGAATTGGAAAGCATGTACCTGAAGAGAAGCAGAGAAAGGATGCCCTGGAGTGTGTGTTACATTTGGGCCCATCTTAGGAGTTACAATCTCAGAAGGCTTAGGGCTGGGACCTATGGATCTGCCTTTCTAACAAATTCCCACATGATACTACTGTTGCTAATCCAGGGTTCTTGCTTTGAGAATCACTCTTCTGTGCCATATCAGGATCCAAATGTGTCAAAATATTAAGAAAATGGGGTGCTTGGGTGGCTCAGTTGATTAAGCATCCCACTCAGTTTTGGCTGGTTCATGATCTCAGGGTCATGAGATTGAGTCTTGCATGGGAGTCTGATTGGAGATTCTCTCCCTCTGACCCTCCCCTACTTGTGTGCATTCTCTCTCTTTCTCTTTCTCTCTCTCAAATAAATAAATGTATCTTAAGGGAAAAAAAAAAAAAAGAAAGAAAATGGACAGGGATTCTCAACTGACTCTTCATGCTTAGATAATGTATATACAACAGATGATTATTTTTCATCATCTCCACATATGTCTCCTTGTTTTTTAAATCCTCATGATTCTCTAGATATATATTTGGGGCATAATTTTCACCCAGTGTACAAGAAAACTTATAATGGACTATTTAAATACTCTGTGTCCTCATTTTTTATCTACTTGATCTGCCAGTTTCTGATAAAGGGATGTTAGAATCTCTCACCATGAATGTAGATTTTCAATTTATTCTTTTGTTTATTTATATTTCAAAGCAATGATGAAGATTGTAAATTGCTTTATGATTCTTCTATCTTCTTGGCAGGTGATTTATTAATATAATGCATCTTTCCTTTTTCCTTCTCAATGCTTTCATCCTTGAGTTACATTTTGTCATTTTAACATTTTTACTCCCGTTTTCTTTTTATTAATGTTTGCCTAGCATATAATTTTCTTTCTCTTTATTTTCAAACTTTCTGCATCATTTGGTTTTATATTTGCCTCTTGTAAACAGCTCATAACTGGATTTTTAAATGCAGTCTGAGAGTCCGTGTCATTAAAAACTGGATTGTGATTCCTGACATGGTTCTCCTTTTTGCTGTTCTGTTTTGGTTTTCTGTTTGGTTTGTGTGCACAGTTTTTACTTTCCTTTTTTTCCTGATCTCTTGTCAGCAAAACATTTTTTATTTTTCTTTTCTGATTACTTGAAAATCACTTGTCTTACTGCTCTTCTTTAAATAACCACCTTTAAATTTTTAATATGCATCCTTAAATATATTTTCCAAACTGGAAATGAATTCATTTGTTTATTCAATAAACATTCAATGCTTGCCTACCCTAGGTACTGTCTTTAGAGTAGGGATTCTGCAGAGAATGAGTAATAATCTCACAGAATTTAGAATCTTGGCACATTTAGACCAGTCTTAGCAAAAATTCTGCTGGGTTGGTTCAGTGAGAAACCCCAACTTTGATAACTGAATGGACTGAATATTAGTATCTATTACCCACCAAAAATTCATATGTTGAAGTCTAATCTCCAGTGTGGTGGCACATAGTTCGGACATGAGGGTGGAACCCTCACCTAGCACTTATAAAAGTCATTGAGAGAGCTTGCTTTCCTTCTCTCTGCTCCCTCCACCATGTAAAGGATAGGATATAAGAAGCTGGCAATCTGCAACCTGGAGGAGAGCTCTCACCAAAATCCAAACTTTCTGGTTGCCCAATCTCAGACCTCCAGACTCCAGAATTGTGAGAAAGGAGTCACTGTGGTTCACAAGCAACCCAGTCTCTGGCATGTTGTTCTAGCAGCCTGAACTAAGACCATATCACCCTAGCTTTCCTTTAGCAAGGACCCTGTTGAGCTGATCTAGCATGAATCCTCTTAGCCTTGATGTTTCCTCTTAGTAATTTCTACCCACATATTCCCACCCTGCTCCTTAGCTATAAATTCCCACTTTTCCTTGTATTTGGAGTCGAGCCTGGCCTCTCTCCTCTACTGCAAACACTATTATAGGAGGCCCCAGGAATAGTTGGCCTTACTGTCTTTAACAAGTGTATAAGTAATTTTTTTAAAGCAAAGATAACACTGGGATGTTTTGTCTGAATGACTGAAAGGACCAGAGTTGCCACTAATGGTGAGAGGAACTAGTCATTGCAAGGCCTATTGAGAAATATTGGGAGTTAAGTTCAGAACATGTTCAATTTGAGATATCCACTATACATCCAAGTGTAATGAAAGGTGTGCTGTTATAGAGAAAGGTCTACAAGCTATGGGAGGCAGCAGACCTAGAGATAAACCTTCAGGAGTTCTCTGCATAGAGACAGTTATTTAAAGACAAGAACTTGGATGAACTCATCGAGGTAAGCAGAGTAGGATGAAAAGAGTTCCAAACACTGAGCCTTGGGACAGAGAACATTTAGAGGTCAGGACAAGAAAGAGAAACCAGGAAAAATGCATAAAAGATTGAGAAAACAGAATAATAGGAAGGAAATCAGCTGGCGGCATGTCCCAGAAGCCAGGTAAATACAATATCCAGAAGGAGAGAATGTCAAATTCTGCTCATGGTTCAAGTACCATGAAGCCAGAGATTGATCACTGGACTCATTAATGTCATTAAGATCACTGGTGACATTGATAAGAACAATGGTAGTGAAGACAAAACCCGCTTGGAGTGCTTTCTAGAAAGAATGAGAGGAGAGAGATTGGAGGCAATTATGGACAATACTTTCAAAGAGCTTTGCTGTGAAGGGAAGCAAAGCAAGGAGTTGCATCGGCAGCCTTGGTCAGACCAAGAAAAATTTATTTTTTAAGTTGGGAAAAATAATAACATGCCTGTCTATTGATGGCAACAATCCATTTGAGAGGAAATGGATCAAAACCAGCTTTTGCAGAAGAAAGACAAGAATTGACAGAGAGAACGTAGACTATATGGACACATTTTACCCCTTGGAATACATTTAATGGAGACATCAGATCACTTATCCTATAAAGTCTCCCACAGTCTGGACATTGTTGTTCACATCTCCATTGTATAGTTTAGAATATATACAATGGTGGTTTCTAAATATAATTTTTAACATATATACAAGACCCTCTTTTTAAGCAAAATACTATGTAAGTAATAATTCACGGTGGATAAAGCATAGGAAGGTATGCCTTTTCTATTGGAATGAAGCAGGGTGGGAGAGCTGGAAATGCCCATTCTCTCGTGACCCTCTCCTGCCATACCAGAACAGGCAGGGAGGGCTGCACTGCAGTTACAGTGGAGCCTTGGGGCTGAATAACTCTGGGGTGAAGAATTGGTAGAAAAGAAGAATTTCTGTTCAAAGCTCTTGAACACCTTCAGTTGCTCCAACTGGGATGAGATCAACATGTTATTTCTTGAAATAAAGTGCAGGTCTTTCATGTAAAGCTATCACCATGACTGGATATTATTTTCCGTAGAGAGCAACCAGAGTTAACAATCCTGTTTTGGATCTGTACAGCTCTTTGCATTTTGAGAGTTTTTACAGACAAGATATCATTAAATCCTAACTGCCAACTTCCTGATAAGAAAGCTGCTCTGAAAGGTCAAGGAAGAAAGGCTATTATCACACAGATAATAAGTGGGTTTCTCTCCATATAATGTTCTCTTCTTTGGCTATCAACATTATGACACTGACCACAGATATTAGAAGGGCTTGCACGTTAAGTGGTTTTGCCAGAAGTGGCAATGCATCCACACTCAGACATTCTGTTTCCAAAATGATTAAAGGGACGTGTTCTCCAGATGACTGCAGAGCCAGAGCTACAAGCTGTGGCTACTGAACTAAGCAAAATTAACTGGCCCGTGGGAGGGTCAGGACGTGAACTCTGCAGGGTGCTCTCACTAACTGAGCTAATCAGCCTGGGGAGCCTTCTACTTCTAATTAAAATTAGAGAAGGGGGTATTTTACTTGCCTGTTGTCCATTCCACATAGAATGTAGAAACCATTTCACTGTGTATAACATCATCTCTGATTAGAGAGCGTATTGGTTCAAAACACAGCTTTGGGGTTTATTAGAAAGAACAGTAATGGAACAGAAGGGAGTCAGGCATGTCAAAAAGGAGAGACTCTCCAACGGGAATGTTTCTGTAGAGGCACAGAGACCCTGTTTAGGACTGTGGTTTTCTTCTCCAGACTTACGGTAGCTGCTAATATGTAATCAGGAGTTATTTTCATACCCTCATATTAAGAAGCAGAAAATTCATAAATATTTACCAGATTGCTGCGTGTGACATATAATTTCTTCTCTCCCCATAAATTATAAAATGTGTTCACATTTTATACATCACTAGGTGGAGAAAGTGTAGGACGACAATGAACAAAACAGGTAATTGAAATGGCTGGCTGCATATTGGGGACTGCCTGATTCTTTTCCCCCAGAAAACTCCACAATGGAGAAAGAAAGCGATTCTCAAAGCTCTGAAAGGCAGTAGCTTAATGAAGTATTCACATTCCAGGATAAAATTGATTGATCCAGGTGACTCCCAAGCTCAGTTCTCATAATCACAAAGATTCAAATAATTAACTATTAAGCATGCTCCTTAATATAAGTTGTAAACTGGGCATAAAGTCACATTCAAGCTTCCCTTCTTTTTTTTTTTATAAGATTTATTTATTTATTCATGAGAGATAAAGAGAGAGAGAGAGAGTGAGAGGCAGAGACACAGGCAGAGGGAGAAGCAGGCTCCATGCAGGGAGCCCAACGTGGGACTCGATCCTCGGTCTCCAGGATCACACCCTGGACTGAAGATGGCACCAAACTGCTGAGCCACCCAGGCTGCCCCTCTAGCTTCCCTTCTTATACTGAAACCTTTACATTGATTTTCTTCCTCCTCAGTCTATCCCCCACACCCTAAACTCCTATTATCTCAAATAAAATTAATCTCAAATAATAAATACTGATCACATAATGACTAGAATCTTAGGCCATTGCAGACACTTATCTTGATGCCACATCAGAAGGGATTAAAAACACATAGGTTAAAAACTGGTAGATTAGGGCTCCTATGGGCCTCAGTTGGTAAAGCATCTGACTTTGGCTCAGATCATGATCTAAGGGTTCTGGGATCGAGCCCCATGTCGGGCCCCCCATGTAGCAGGGAGTCTGCTTCTCTCCTCTGCCTCTCCCCTGACTTATGCTCTCTCTCTCAAATAAATAAATAAAATATTTTTAAAAAACTGGTAGCTTATTGTTCAAATCTGATATTTAGTTGATTACTAACATATCCAAATTGTGAGATTTCTTATACATTTGATTTTATGTCTGAATCTAAAAATTTGGAAAATCTGGCAAAACTGAGTTCACTGATTCTCTTGGAGTCTCCACATTGCCACAGTTCCTACCACTCCCTATTGTCCTTACACATTGTTTCACTTTGTAAAGCATCTGAGCTTGCAGTCTATTTCCAAATATAATCCCTGTCCAAATGCACCCTCTTTAATTACAGAGAAATCTCTTAAGATATAAGTCGTAAAATCACATTTTCTTGTTCTATTCAGTTAGTTATTCATTGATTCATTCCAATAATGGTAAGCCTTATGCTGGCCACTGAGACTATAAAAATGATTACAATCTAGTAGGATGGTTAACATCCAAAACCCTGACAACACCAAATACTAACATGGGTACAGAGCAACGGACATTCTCACTCATTCCTGGTGGAAACTCAAAATGGTACAGTCAGTTTGGAAGACAGTTTGGCAGTTTCATTGTTTCCCTTCAAAACTCATCCATTGAAACACAACCCCTCCCCAATGTGATAGTATTAGGAGGTGTGGGTTTGGGGAGGTAATTAGGATTAGATGAGGGCATGTGGGTAGAGTTCTCATGATGGGATCAGTGCCCTTAGAACAGTACAACAAAGCTGGCCTTCCTCTCTGCACTCTGCTATGTGAGGATACAAGAGAAGTCATAGTCTGCAAGCCAGAAGAAATCTCTCACCAGAACCTGATTATACGGCTCCCTGACCTAAGATTTCCAGCCTCCAGATTATGAAATATAAATTGCTGTTGTTTATAGGTCACTCCAGCAATGGTACTTTGTTATATAGCAGCCTGAACTGACAAAGACATACATGACTGTTTGTAGCGGCTTTATATTCATAATTGCCAAAACTGGAAGCAACAAGATGTTCCTCAATATGCAAAATGGGTAAACAAACTGTGGTACATGCATAAAATGGAATATTATTCAGTGATAATAAGGAACAAGCTATTAATTCATACAACGTGAATGAATCTTAAGTGCATTTTGTGAAGTGGGAAAAAACCTACTCTGAATGGCTGTGTATGTAGGACATTTTGGGGTAAGGAGGGCCCCTAAGGACAGAAAACAGATCAGTGGTTGCCAGGAGTTAGAAGAAGGTGTTTGACTAGTGAAAGCACAGCACACCTTTTAAGGTCATGTAACTAATCTGCCTGGTACAGCAGTGGTAGATACATGATGCTATGCATTTGTCAATCCCATAAACTTTATGGCAACAAAGAGTGAAACTCAGTGTAAGCAAATTTAAAAATTATTTAGGAGGTCAGGAATTCCCAGGATGGCATAGAACCAGTAGCATCTAATGTATGAAGTAACTTCATACGAGGGGAAAAGGTGCTGATCTAGTAACTTTGGAAATGAGTGGAGGTTGCAAGACTAAAGGCAGAAGAAACAGTACATAAGCATGGTACTCTAGTTGGTAAAGTTTCTCACATGGGAAAACAGGTTAACAATCTTGAAACCATGATACTTGGCCCCAAGTTAACTTTGGTTCAACTTACAATTTTTTGACTTTACAATGATGAGAAAGCAATTTGTTTTCACTATAAACCACACTTTGAATTTTGAATTTGGATCTTTTCCTAGGCTAGTGATATGCAGTACAATCCTCTCTCATGATGCTGGGCAGCAGCAAGCAGCTCCTAGTCAGTCGCATGATCACAAGGGTAAACAATTGATACACTTACAACCCTCCTGTACCCACACAAAGTTCTGTGTGCTGCTTTCAGCACAGTATTCAATAAGTCACATGAGGTAGTCAACATTTTCTTATAAAGTGTGCTCTGTGTTAGATGGTTTTGCCCAACTGTAGACTAATATAAGCATTCTGATCACATTTAAGTTAGGCTAGGCTAAGCTATGGTATTCAGTAGATTAGGTGTATTAAATGCATTTTTGATTTATGATATTTATCTTATGATGGTTTTATGGGGATGCAACCCCATCCTAAGTCAAAGAGATCTGTATACTAGAATTGAACTAGTAAGTAAATCAATAGCAGATAGTGGGAGCCAGGTTTTTCACCATAGGAATGGGAGGTTATACACAAGCCAAGGACAGCTAGAATGATCCATGTGGTGACAGATTAGAATTGGAGACACCAATATGAACTCATGTTCAGTATAATACAGATACAGATGGATATGGATATGTGTATATATACAGGTTAGTGTACACACATATATTTCCTTGCTCTCTCAGCTAAGAAGACCTAGAAAGAAGCAATGGCACTGCACTAGCAATTAACACACCAATGTGTGCCACAAATTAATTTCTAATGCCAGTAAAAGGAAACAAGGCTCCTTGGAAAAATGTCTAATTCTAGGGCTGGGGCAGATTACATAGCACATTACAAGCATCTTGCAGCACCAGAAAGTCAAGAAGTACTCAAAAAAATAAACTAATGGAAGCATGTAAAAGGGATATAGAAGCCAGCCTGAAAGAGCTCCCAATGGCTAGAAGAATTTGAGCAACAAAATAAATAATGTAGTATTGGATTATAACCCAATGTATAAAATAAATATACATGAATCCATACTAATAGAAATGACTGACTAAATAAACAAATGGGGAAGAAAAGACAAATCTCCCATAGAGAAGAATTCCAAATAATTTATGTAAATACTCCCTCCTCAAGGAGGTTGAGAGTGGGCTGCATTCAGTGACTTGGTTCCAATGAATAGCAAGTGGCAAGCGGAGGAAAAAAGCACAAAGGAGAATCCTAATGAAAACAACCTGAGCCAAGTGATGAAGTGTGATGTATCAGTGACGAGTCATGTTGATAGCATGAAACATGCCCTCTTATAGCATGTGATGAGAATGATATTTCACTTCTCCTGTCTTTCTTCCAGAAACAAATAACCCTAGTCTAACCATGAGAAAAACATCAGACAAACCCAAAATGAGGGTCATTCCACAAATTATCTATATTCTACAAACTTACTGATGAGTACTCCTCAACTGCCAATGTCCTGAAAAAAAAAAAAAAAAAAAACAAGGGAAGTCACAAACCATCACAGACCAGAGAAGGCTCAGGAGACATGATGACTAGATGCAGTGTGGTGTCCCAGACTGGACCCCAAAACAGGACACAGACTTTAAGGGAAGGCTAGGTAGTCTGAATAGAGTCTGAGGTTTCATTAATAGTATGGACCCCCCCCCACCAAAAAAAGTATGAACCAGTTGATTCCTTATTTGTGACAAGTGTACTTTATAATGTAACACAGTAACAATAATCTACTGAAACTAGATGAGGGGTACACAGGAATTCTCAATACTACCTTTGCGAATCTCTTTACTATCTGTAAATCTTAAACTGTTCGAAATTGAAAAGTTTATTTCAAAGCAAACAAACCGGGCAGCCCAGGTGGCTCAGCGGTTTAGCATCGCCTTCAGCCCAGGGTGTGATCCTAGAGACCCGGGATTGAGTCGCACGTCGGGCTCCCTGCATGGAGCCTGCTTTTCCCTCTGCCTGTGTCTCTGCCTGTGTCTTTGTGTCTCTCATGACTAAATAAATAAAATCTTTTGAAAAATAAAATTGAAAAATAAATAAAAATATGGGCAGGCAATGCATGAAAGAGAAAAAAATTGATCAATAAAGACACAATAAGGGCAGCCCGGGTGGCTCAGCGGTTTAGCGCAGGCTTCAGCCCAGGGCCTGATCTTGGAGAGCCAGGATCAAGTCCCATGTCAGGCTCCCTGCATGGAGCCTGCTTCTCCCTCTGCCTGTGTCTCTGCCTCTCTCTCTCTCTCTCTCTCTCTCTCTCTCTGTGTCTCATGAATAAATAAATAAAGTCTTAAACAACAACAACAACAAAGCAAACAAACCAAAGGAAATCTTGGTGGGGGTGGGGGAGTGGTTCCCAATCCAGAAGGGAATATATTCCCTCTGCTTAGAACACTTCCTGGTGAGCTCTTAATTCTTCCTTCAGATCTCAGCTGAAATATGACGCCTTCAAGCTATTTCTCATTCCCATATTGGGCCCCCTCTTTATTACTTCTACTCACATTCTTCCTCATTATTCCCAGCAATTATGTCACTATGTTTCTATTTGGTAAGCATCATTTAAAATCTGTCTCCCTAAAAAAAAATAATAATAATCAAATCAAATCAAATCAAATCAAATCTGTCTCCCTAGGGCACCTGCATGGCTCAGTGGTTGAGCATCTGCCTTTGGCTCAGGTTGTGATCCCAGAGTCCTGGGATTGAGTCCTGCATCACACTCACTGCAGGGAGCCTGCCCCTCTCTGTGTCTCTCATGAATAAGAAAATTTAAAAATAAAATAAAATCTGTCTCCCTGACCATGCTGTAAGCTCCATGAGGACAGATACTATGTCTATTTTCCTCTCCATTGCATTTGTACTATCTAGCAGGGAACATGGCACATAGCTCATACACAATAAGTAGTTTTGGAAAGAGGGACAGGAAGGAGAAAAGAAAATGAGAAAAGAGGAGAAGGAAGGAAGAAGGGATGGATATGCATTATGATAGAGCAACTATCATAGGATGAGAACAGACTCTGCAAATGGATAGTGAATAACAAATTGGTGAAGCACAGCAGATTTTTAGAGCACTGAAAATACTCTACAAAATACTGTATTGGTGGAAACACATCATTATACATTTGTCGAAACACTTAGAATATACAACTTCGAGAGCGAATGGTAAAATAAACTATGAACTTAGAGTGATGACTTTGGCGAGTAAGTTCACTCATTGTAACCAACATGCCACTCTGTTGGGGATTGTTGACTGAGGAAAGATATGGGTGTATGAGGTTGCAGGGAGGAGGTAGCCCTCTGTATCCTGAACCTAAAACTGCTCTGAAAGCTAGTCTAATTTTTAAAAAGACAGCCGACTTTCCCAAATAAATAACCAACATGGCTGCTAACAATTCTACAAAAGAACATATGCATTTAACATTTGTACTCATGTACATGAGTGTACATGTTTATTCACACACAGAACACTTTACACACATATATAAAACATGTATACAAAACATCTCCAGAAGACTGCCATTGGACAGGGTTGCTTTTGCTTCTTTGTTTTTGTTTTCTTTTCCTTACTTTTGATCCTCTAAAGACAACCCTGCAAACCCCAGGTCAAATGTTCTGATGGAATCCATATCTTGCCTGTAGTACAATTTTTTATTTCAAAGCATGCCCATTTTTTAATGTAAGTTGCTTTACATGTTTCCTATGTGTCTCTAAATCTATATTTTATGCCACCTTGCAATTAAATCTTCAACAGATACAGTTCAACAACATCCAGGAGCGGGAAGTGATGCGCTACCTTGTAGGCGATAAAAATTCACAGTAAAGCCACAGATGTAGCAGAGTGAGAATTACTGCACCAGCAGGAACTGGAGATAAAAGAGGATTACACATGATGAAATGCGGTAATTGACTAGAAGTCACCGAAAATACCAGATGGATGTCACCGCTCTATATAACTCTAATGTGCCTGTACACTTTATTGAGCATCACTAGAGGTTCACTTTTGGTATTTGCTCGAGTGTAATTGAAGTTTATTGATATGCTATTATTGCCCAGTTTAGATGTGACCATAAAAAATATAGTTTGACATACTTGTGTCTCCATAGAAATCTTGGGTTTTGCCTCTTAAAGTCTCATAGTAATAATCGCCATATTTATTCTTCTTCCTCCATTAGACCTTTACGTAGAATATGGACAGTAACTGCTCCAGATAGCATTGAAATTGCAGGGATATTTTAGGGAGTGATTGGTGCATAAAAGATCAGACGTGCAATTTTGGATACTGCCGAGGGAGACTTACAAAGGATTTTTATGTTGAAGGTAAGAGAAAACAAATTTATATGCTGAAATGAGTTGCCATAGGTGGTACAGTTCCCTATTAGTTATCCTGGGTTTATTTCCCATTTAGTTCTCAACATAGAAAGCGGATAAAAATAACTGTTCATCCAAGCTAGAATATTCGTTCTATAAACACAGAAGCCTCGGATCTCAGCAAAAGACCTCCCAGCATACTAAGCAAAGGCGATTTCCCTCCACAACAAACATTTCAAATTACGCCGGAAAAAATGGGCGTGAAAACGATCGCTTTTCAGAGCTACCAGGAAAACCCTCCATGGGAATTCCAGGTACATCTCGAATCTTATCACTGACAAGTTAGTATAAACTGATGAGAAGCTGCTATAAGGCCCAAGGCAAAGGGCCATGCAACTTGATTATATTTTCACACACTGAAAATTAAATTCCATTACTAAAGAAAGCAACTCAATGCTGAACCTGGGTGAACTGCACACACTGAAGACAAGGAAGAAATGAGTGGCCTGGCCATTGGAACTCAAGACTTCTCAGAGGAAACAGACACAGGGAAGGGTGGATCTCAGCTGAGGGAGACCCTTTCATTTTCTACTCCCCACTGCCCTCTTCAGCCCATAGACACATACTCAACCCCCCTGGACACACCCCATAGGTCGCATCTCAACACACTTTCTTCCATGGGCTGCCACCTCAGTGTTGAGAGCAAGGTGCTAATGTGGCTACGGGCCTCCACTCTCAACCTGTACTTCTAACCCCGGAGCAGAGTTTCTCAAAGGGCTTTTGTCCATGGATCACCTGTATGAGAATCTCCCATATTTGTTAAAAATCCAGATTCCTAGGCTTCACACCAGACCCATTGAATACAAATCTTTGGGAAATCTCTGCAGTTTTAAAAAATGAAGTATAATTGATACACAATGTCACATTAGTGGCAGGTGTACAACATAGTGATGCAACAGGTCTGTACATTACTCTATGCTCAACCCAAGTACAGCAACAATCTGTCACCATACAATGCTATTATAGTATCACTGACTATATTCTCTATACTGAACCTTTCCTCCCCCTGACTTATTCAATCCATAACTGGGAGCCTGTATAGAGTCTCTACATTTTTATTAAGTTCCCCAGGAGAATCTCATTCACAGAAAAGTATAAGCATTGACTTAGAGTTTATACCAACCTGCTTCTGGACTTGATTTCTGAAAGGAAATCAAGTAAAGGGAAGAGTGAGTATGTTATAAGAAGGAAAAATCTTCTAGATGTATACAGTGCCTAACTCTGCATTTGCTGCATAATTTAGGTTCTTGATATGTCAAATGCATGCATGAATGAATGAATGAAAAAAATTAAATGAATGAAAAATTCATTCCTTTTGTGGAGGTATCCTGTATTTTCATAAGTTATACCAAACATGTCTGTAACCTACTTCTATCTGTTTTGGGGGAAAAGAATTCAAATTTGAAAGCAGCTATTCTAAGAATGGGATAACCACAGATTGGCTCAGCAACCCTGTAGAGCTGGCTGGACTGAAATGACCAGCAAGTGTTGGCAAAAGAGAGAGGTGCTAAAGCCTTGAGCAACTTGGCACACCTGTTACTGTTTGGACATAAGAAAGACAACTCCCAGGTGTGGAATATGTCTTCTTTCTTTGTTTTCTACCACCTCATGGTTTTGATTATGAAACAAAGCTCTTAATACATCCAAGGGCCTATTTCCATTTCGCAACTCTCATGCAGTTGAGAACCTTGTACTGAGAACAACAAGCCATATGCCATTATTATTATTGTTATGCACTGGCACACCTTTCCCATCTGGCATGTCTGTCTCTTTTTCCTACTTACTTTCCTCATCCCGCATGTACATTTTCAACAAGTAATGTGGATTGCAGTTCAGGACTGGAGGCTATGTGTGGCAAGCGCAGAAGCAAACACCAGATTTGTTTTCATTTTTGTGTCTTCCTTAAGAATCAAAGCAATTTACATAACAAAAGAGTCAAGCACTCACTTGGGGCCCGGTTTGTGTGAGGCTCCCCTGAGGTATCAAAATGTGTGAAGCCCAATCCAAGTCTTCAAAGAGAGGACTCTGGTCAAGGAGACTACCTGGTCAAGGAGACTGGTCGAGGACTCTGGTCAAGGAGACTACCTGGTCAAGGAGACTGTGAGGGGCTAAATTTTGCCCTCCTAAAATTCATGCTGGAATTCTAACACCCACTACCTCAAAATGTACTCAAAGATAAGGTATTTAAAGAGATAATTAAGTTAAAATGAGGTCAATAAGGTGGACTGGGTGTCCTTATGATGGATGTCCTTATAAAAAGAGGAAATTTGGACACAGATATGCACAGAGAGAAGACCATGTGAAGACACAGGAGAAGAGGGCCATCTACAAGCCAGATGAGGCCTCACAGGAAACCAACCCTGAGGACATCTCAACTTCTAGCCTCCAAGACTGTGAGAAGAGACTTCTGTCGTTTAAGCTGCCTAGTCTGTGGTACCTTGTGACAGTAGCCATCGCAAACTCACGCAGGGAAAAACACTAATACAAGAAATGGCCAGGTTTTACTTCCATTCCCGTGTCTAGGTCTATAAAGACCAGAAAAAGGAACTGTGCCTTCTCTTTCCTGTGGCCCATCCTGACAACACTGGCGGGGGGAGGAGGGGGGGTTCCATGTCACATCCAAAGGCTCCAAGGAAATATTCAATATTTTCACCACACCCAACCCTCCCCTTCACCTTTGTGAGTGGGAGTCAGAGGCACTGTCTTAACTACCTGGTTACTCCTTGGATCCTTCTGGAGAATGGAATGCTCTTTACAAAGAAGATTTAGTTATGAAACAAAAGGCAAAATCTTAGCTGCCCTAGAGCCAGAGGCTTTTGCCTAAAAACTCTTGGTGGCCCCACTCAGATGGTGGCACATGGCGTGCCTGGACAATGTGAATAACTTGACATCACACATCACAACAGCTATAAATCAAGCTCGAAGGTACGACTCACCATTGGGGTACTTGGGAGAAGGACATCACATGTGCGTAGGCATCAAACATCCACTAAAGACATGATTAAAGGACAAACCAGTGCAGTTATGCAGACTGTTTCCATCACACAGGTGTATCAAACTGGAGCCTAAAACAAAGATAGTCAAACCACTCAGGTATGGAGAATGGATGGCACACAAGCTCTGCGTTCAGACAGACCCACGTTCAAATATGCTTGATAAGAATGCTTAATGTGTCTGACTTGAATTTCCTGACTTGTAAGTGGGATTTGTTAAGAGGATCTGGAGAGTTTAGACCTTCAGAATCTCAAGGCAGAGGGCAGCAGAAATCACTTCACAGGCATGAGTGCTTCTGTATTCATTTCCTATGGCTGTCAGAGCAAAGTACCACAAACTAGTGGCTTACCATAGAAATGTATTCTTTGTACAGTTCTGGAGGCTAGAAGTCTGACATCAACGTGTTGGTAGGGGCATGTTCCCTCTGAAACTCAGAAGGGTAGAATCCTTCTTGGCTTCTTCCAGCTTCTGGTGGGAGCCGTCAAGCCTTGACTTTCCTTGGCTCACAGCCACATCCCTCCAGTCTCTGCCTCTGTCACCACATGACCTTCCCGCTACGTGAATCTATCCTTAAACCATCCTCTGACAAGGATACACTTCATATTGGAATAAGAGACCACCCTACTCCAATAAGACCTCATCTTAACTAATTACATTTGCCACAACCCTGTTCCCAATAAGGTCACATTCTGAGCTCTTGGAGGTTAGGAATTCAATATATCTTTTGGTGGGGCATAGTTTAGCCCACATCAGTTTATTTTAAACATGGTAAAATGAGGTAAAGAGAGAAACTGCCCCCTCCACCGAACAGTCACCTCAGGCCCCAGTTTTCCTGACTCACATACATGGCAGGTATCACAAGCAATCAGGAAAATTATTCACCACCACCTGAGACTGCAGCAAACTTGAACTGAGCCGGGGCTGCATTTAATGGCTTTCTATTTGTTCTCCCATGATGATACTGGAAACAATTACATCCTGAGTTTTAGAGGGATTCTTCTGGGCAAAGGAAGTGCCTCCATTTCAGGAGTGACTGGCCTATCTCATCCAGTCAACTCTTTCATGGCCAAGAGAGCAGCTGGCACAACCCATCTAACACAGTACCTATACAAAACTCCAGGTTTGAATTTAAAGCAATAAACTAGGGGTGCCTGGGTGGTTCAGTCAGTTAAGCGTCCAACTCTGGATTTTGGCTCAGGTCATGATCTCAGGGTCATGAGATCAAGCGCCACATCAAGCTCTGCACTGGGCATAGAGCCTGCAGAAGCTTCTCTCTCCCTCTGCCCTTCCCTGCCAGCTTGTGTTTTTTTTTCTCTCTTTCTCTCTTAAAAGAACAAAAAAACCAAGAAACTAATTAGAACTACTTGAAAAGGTAGCTTTATATGTAGCCCACACAAAAGCATCATAGGCTCCCTCAAAGATGCCCACAAAGTCTCAGTAGAAGAGACAGAAGAAAAAAAAGTAAGCCAACACCTAATTATGTAGTCACAATTTGTATAATTTGACACACTCCCCACCTTCAAGGCCTTTACAATCTAAGAAGGAACATAAGACATGAGTAGGCATGATTTTAGTACACAATAGACTGTGGTACTATAGAGACAATAAGTGCGACGGGACTCTGAGACAGAAAGAAAGCCAGAGTCTCTGACCCAGAAACCAAATCACACGATCATGTGTCTATGTCAATGCCTATGCATCTTCTGTGATAATATCACTCTGGATTTATGACAGAGGTGACCGAATAACTCCAAATTCCCTGAAGAATTATGGAACTATTGTGGCTTTTTATTTTACCTTGTTTCTTAAGTCACACAGAAATTTGTTTTGATTATTCCCTAGTAATTCATGTCATAATAGCAATAATTAGGACTTCACGGTTGCTGCTTATTCCTTCTTGAGTTTTTAATCCCAAAGCCTAAAAAACATGTTAACAACTTTTGAGAATTATTTTGAGAAAAATATGGTATAGAAGCCATAGAATATGTGACTTTGTCGCCACAAATTTGGATGCCGAGAAAGAAGGAGAATAAAGCTTGAATACTAATAAGACAAAGTAGAAACTAAAATTTAAGTAATGACAGGAAGCCACAGATAAAACCTGTGCCCCTACATTCTAAATTGTCATCATTACTGTGATAAGGACAGGCTTGATGTGGACCCTTCAGTAGATGATGCATATAATTTCAGAAAGCTCTCTGACCAAATCCTTCTTTTATGTAAGAGAAATGGTGTGCTGGCATTGATCTCTTGGACTCAGCCTGAGATGTCACAACCCTATTCTGCCCCCTCCTAGCTTGTCAATGCTAGGTATCACACAGTGGTTACACTAAAGCTGCCCTAAGTGATTCATTTGAAGACATGGTGTTTACATCTCCCGTAGCTTTGAAAAGATATGAATCACCAAGACCTCAGCATCATGGTTCCTGCTTTTCATGATTTTCTGCCATGTGAGGAAAACTCCTAGATAGAATCCATGAGCATGTCACAGTAAAAGGAGGCAGAGGCAGAGAGACAAGGGTACCTGGTAACCCTACTAGTCACAGTCATATTTGTCAGACAGGCACGCACACTCACACCCACACACAGTTCCCCCACCCCCTGGCCACAACTGATTGGACTAGGGGCAGGCAGTTGATTCAAGCTGGACAAGGGTCCCTCCTCTGGGAATTTGGAGTTGAGGGAAGCAAAGAGTAACACAGACGGAGACCTGTTTGAGACTGGATCATCATTCAGATGGTCTCAGTGGCCCCCGGCTCTGTTTGGCCTGTAGACAGAGCAGCAGAAAGTGCCAGTCTGCCAAGGGGAAAAAATGAAGAACTAACAACAGAAAGTGTGTTTCTTTCTTTGTTTTTTTTTGTTTTTTGTTTCTTTGACCAAGAGATGAGTAGAACATTCCCTGGGGTTTGGCCAAATTGCCAGGTCCTGTAATGATCATTTCTGAATCTCAGCCCAATCCCTAATCTTACGTTCTATTAAATATACTTACCTGTTGTGAAAAGATAAACTGAGGCATATTAAAAATTTTAAGACTATGTTTGAGCAAAGATCATTTTGCATCAGGCAGCAGCAAAGTAGAAGTGGTTAGGAGCACTTCTCTCATAAGCTGGAGGAGAAAAGGCAGCAGTAAAGCCAGGAAATGATTGACTAAAGTTTAAAGCCTAGTTGACTATTGGTTGTCCTCAAATTTCAAGTTAGCAACCTGAGGCATTTTAGGATTAGATTGTGTTTGCAAAGTAGCCACTAAGCCATTAGAGTCACCTTAGTCTAATGACCCTCCCTATTTAATTCATTCAACACTGTGCCCTTATGATAAATTCCCCCTTTTAACTTAAGCTGCTCTTGTTACTTGAAAACAAGAGATCAGTACAGTGTAGAGCTGTTGTAAAAAGTCCCTGGTGTGTAAGTTGTAGCAAAAAGTCATGTGAACGCTAAATATCACTCTCCCTGTGAATTTCCTTGTACATACGAACTGTGCCTGTGTGCAACTCATTGTGTATCAACAGACATCCTCCAGCCCCAACTCAAGTGCCCCTGAGCTCCTCCTGGAAAATATGGTTGGTTGTCATTGGTTGGGATATCCCCAGCCTCTTCTGTTGTCATTATTATAATGGATGGGGACAGTGCAACTCAGATTTAAAAAAAAAAAACAAAAAAAACAATCAGCTCAGCAGTGTCCAGCCCGGAACATCAAAACACAATGGTAATCATTTACATCAGTCACAAGTGGCCCCACTTAACAGGCTTTTTGAAGGAAAAAAAAAAAAAGAGGAGAAAAGAGCATTCTTGTTGCTGCATTGAAAAGTGTGAAAATGATCATTTGTATAACACAGCTTCTGCCTTGAACACTGATATGCCCACAATGTAGATGAAGATCAAAATAGCTAGCACAGACAAACAAATAATGCAAAAGGGTCTCAAGAAGAACACCCATGGTTTCGTTTTCTGATTTATTTGAAAGGCTCACAGGTTGCAAGCCTCCTTTCTTTCTCATTTCCAAAGCCGGGGTTTGTCATGCTTGTCCCATGCCAGTGTGACTGAGCTAGGTCTCCAGCGCCCTTCTTTAAAGTGTGCATAAAGCAGAGGTGCCCAGAGCTTGCCCAGAGCACCAGACCCAGCTGCCACAGTCCTGGAATGCGGGCCACTGAGGGCCCAGAGCGATGAAAGCCCAGGATCAGGCATCTCCAACGCTTTGATTTGCAAGAACAGCTTGACACCCATAGCAACGTGGCTAACGTGAAAAACATAAGATAAAAACATTCCATTTAATTAAAAGCCCACAGTTCAATGGTAGTATAATTATTACAAGTGCATTTTATGGCTGTCTGCATTCATTTTGGGTACATAAATTAATATGCAAATTGCCAGGCCCTCTCATGTTCTTAAGAAGGTCCCCTATCAATCTTTTCTCCGACATGTCAATTGCATAAAGCATGGCTTTTTAAATGCAAAATAAAATTCACATTTATGGTTCTTCTGAAATCTCCCTGTGCCGGCAAGCTTTGTTTTAGATGAAGAGTGTTTAATTAACAGAGCTCACCTCTCTCAGAGGGCCTTCAGGACCACAGAGGGGAGGCCAAGACACTCTATGGTCTTCTGGCTAATCAGGATTAGAGACTATTTTCCATCTCAAGGACCACCTATCAAGGTATTTGTGATTCTCCATTCAGCCCATCAAGGACTTTATTATGGGAAAATATTGTTCTGATTTACAAAAACGCAAATTCCCAAACCGTGGACAGATGAACTTAATATTATTCACTGGGAAATTCTATAGCGAATTACTTAACAGATGGTTTGTAGATATTCAGAAAATACCTTGCACACAGGCCGAGGACCCTAAGAAGTGGTGTGGGCTCTCTAAGAATGAGATGTGCCCACCTACCCTCATTTCCTTCTCTGAGTTGCTAAACTGGCTTAACATTCCATAAATGTATCTCAATGTGAACAGGCTTTTGGAAAAACTCTTTCATGACTTCCTAATAGACATATTCAGTAGATGAACAGCCATATCCAGAATTTTTGGAACTACCAGGGATTCAAAGGTAAGACTTTAAGGTAAGTTCTGACTCCATATTTGGTACTGTTCTTTTATTCTTTCTACTGTTGATCTGAATACAGTGAAGGAAATCAGAATATATCATCCACAAAAATGCCTCTCTGACAACAAGAATTATTTTGAGCTAAGAGTAATTGAGAAGCAGCAAATGCAGGAAAAGCTTCCCATCCTCCCCGTATTTGTGAAAAGCAGGATATCAATTTACAAAGGTGTCCCTCTTTCTCTCTCTCCTAGAAAGGAAAAGTTAATCACTGGGCACAACCATAGACCCTCATCAGCCTGGAGATGGCACTAGAGGAACCCACATAACAAATTTCACCAACCAGCTTTGATCCACCATTAATTTTCCATGTGTTCGCCTTCCTTCTATGTGTCACACCTAGGGCACACGAAAAATTCCTTTTCCTTCGTCTTGTCACTTCTCTAAAAGCTTATTGTTCCTTTGCTAAGGTGCTATATAAACTCAAGTTCTAGCTATACCTTTGAGTTACACATCTCTGGCTACACCTACATGTTACATGTGTGGTGCAAATATTAATAAACTCTGTTTGCCTTTCTCTAGTTAATCTGTCTTATGTTGGTCTGATTTAAAGGGCCTAGCTAGAGAAACTAGGATGGGTAAAGGAGAGATTCCCTCCCTACAAAAGTCAGAGAAAATATGCTTGAAAAATGTATAAATATCTCAATGCTAGAAGAGATATACTCTTTGTCAGAACTGAAATCCCTGAAGTACAAACATCTTAAGAGGCTGAGCCTATTTGGTGAAAAAAATCAACTTTCTAAGAACAAGATTGACTTAGCCGTTCATTTAAACACATACACACACACACTAAAGTTTTGGTTGCCTGTAAATCCAAGAGTGTCTATTAGTTTGGCATAAATGCCTAAGTAATAATAACAGATTTCATTAAAATAAGAATTATAAAAAACAAACTAAATGGGCAAGACCTTGGTCTTATTCACCACCAGAGCCAAGAACAATGACTAGTACATAGTAGGTGCTCCATAAATATTTATTGAAGTAACATGACATACTTTCCATCCACTTTTTAAAATTATTAATAAAATTTCATTGGATTTTAGAAAATTTGGAAAGCACAAAGGAGAAACACAAATTATCTTTAACCCTGAGATAATCTCTATTAATATCTTAGCATATTCCCTTCAAGTCTTTTCTCCATGCACTTTTCACATGGTCTAAATAAACAATTTTGTATTACCTTATTAAAAATTTTTCTACATAATTAAAATTTTCATAAATGTGATTTATATCACCATATAACAGCCCATTTTGTAGATGTACCACCACAGCTTCTTGGATATTAAGACTGTCTCAAATGTTTCATATATTTAAATAATGCTGTGATAAGTATCCCTGTGTCTGAGGCCTATTCCATATTCCAGAATGAGTAAGAACTTTCCTGCAGTAGGAGATGTCCAAAAGTAAAGTGAGGTCCCTTGTGAAAATAACCAAGTAGGCAATTATTTCTAAAGTATGAATGGGTTCAGGACAGCCCCCCTGCCAACCTCACCTCCAGAATGTGCCACATTTGGGCTGAAGGCACTTGAGAACTTATGGACTCTAGACAAACTTTTACCCTCCCTTAATTCCACAGATGAATCTAAACTGGGGTTTTTTCCCAGAATAAGGATTATTAACAGAGATAAATTTTATCTGAGTGACCCATCGGTATGGCAGGGCAAACATCTAATTACCCAACATCTGCTCTTCTTGTTGCCCTGTGTGAAATTCAGCCTTTCCTCTGAAATCTCAGACCTCTACCCCCTTCTCCTTAGTTCAGAATGACACATAGACCTCATTTTGCCAAACTGTCTTTGGAATTTCCATGTCTTGTGGATTCCCTGTATTACACCTATTCAACTTGATTTTCTCTTGTTAATCTGTCTCATGTTGATTTCATTCTTAGTCCAGCTAGAAGGACCTTCCAGGGAGCAGAACTCTTGCTCCCCAATAAGTACAATGCCTGCCCAGGAAGTGAAGAGCGTTAATTTAGGTGAAGCATAAGCTTTGGAACCACAGATTTCTGTGTGATTTTTAGTTCTGCTGTATACTAGCTCCATAGGAACAGGAGTAAGTTTTCTTGGAGGCAATTCTCAGTTTCCTGTTCTATGAAATAAGAGCAATAACATAGACTTCACTGGATTGCTGTGAGGGATAATGGGAATATTGCCTAACAGTGGCTGGTGTAGTAACTAAGAACGTGCTGCCTGTTTCACCGCTGTTTCTACTCCTTATTACATGATTTTCAGGTGCATGCATTCTTTTTTTAGTTGGACAGGCTTCACCATACAGAGGTGAGTGACAGGGACACTGGATGAAGTTGTGCATGCAGCGCCAGTAACATAATTTGCATTACAAAACAAAAACTCAGACCCCTTTATTCAAAAATTATTAAAATTTTCAAGATGGCAATAGTGGAATATTAAAAGGATCACAGGTTCCTTCTAAACACAGGGGCCCTGGGCAATCATGCAAAGTGCACATTCATAAAGCTGGCAGGTGTACAGGCTGTACGCAGTGTGTACTAGTGCATGCAGCAGCTATGGTCAGACTCTCACTTTGGGAGGTTGCTATCTACACACAGCGAAGGAGGACCTCACCAACTCTATACCATTGTGTTTTGGAAACATAGTCATGACTACTCCAAGCTTCAAGAAGATATCAACAGAGGTCTGTAACTCTGCTTCCGGGAACACATAACCAGTCGCTATTGGCCAGAAAGTTCTTCCAAGTTGGCTGAACAAAAAGAATGGCTTGGGAACAAACATATATTGAAAAGCACCATAGAAAGGGCCAGCTATAACTGACTGCATTCAAAACCTAAATTCATATCACCCTGTTCCTCTCCTAATAGTCTCGCAGTACATTCAATGGCATAGTTTCATCTTCATTTTTAAATTTTCCAGAAGATTCCAAAACATTTTTTTAGAAATCTATTCCAGTAGTTTATAATTTCATTTGACCAAGAGACCAATGGGCCTTTCCTCCTTTCTCTAGAATCTAACTCAATATTGCTATTGAGCAATATTGCTCAATAATAACAATATAGAAGTTTAATAAACAAATAGAATAATAATAAACAAATAGAAGTTTATTATCACGTATACCTTATGTGTACATAGAACTTACCCAGGAAAACTGAGTAACATGGCCCAAAGTTAGACACCTTACCATCCTCAGCTAATAATAAAAGAAAGGTTTGGGAGGGGAGTGTGGGTAGATAGTTCTGGGGGGTAAACAATGAAAAGCATAGTAAACAAGGCAAGGTTTATTATGCAGATTTAAGTTAGTGCCTTCTCAATTGATTAGATTCTCTTGTGATTTACAGCCACCCTTCTGTTCCTGGTATAGAAAGGGAGACACTGTTATAAATTGAGATTTCCCTTATATATGTAAACTTCCCGTGCAAAAGGATAGCTCCTACTTTGTCTTCCAAGTTCCTCCTGTGTCTGTTGTTTCTCAAAAATAATTATTCTACCAAAGAGTCATATTTTGGGGTGGCATATTCTGCATCCTTCAACACAATAGGTAGTTACTAACATCCAGTAGTTGTTGACAAGAAGAATGGCTAATTACCAAAACTGTAAAAAAGAATCCAGTGGGGGAGGAGCCCCGCGAGGAGCCGGGCTAAGGCTGGGTGGCGACAGCCTCTGGGACAGGAAAGCCCAGCCCCCGAGAAGCGGGAACTTTAAAAAATCCGGACAGAAAGGCGCTTAGCAGGGAACTCAGGCAGATCCTCAGGAGGGACAGTGGAGGAGCCTCCAGTCTCCCGGAGTCACTAATAGAGGTGATGCGCCGGGGGGGAGAGCGCGCCGCACACCCCGGGCCCAGCTGGGTAAAGGGCTGGAGCGCGCCCCGCGGGCCTGGGGGGAAGCTCAGGCGGCGGCTCCGGGCGGAGGGGGCTGCATCCTGCTACCTTGGGGAACCACGGCCCAAGAGCATGATTCCAGCAGCACAGGTCCCAGATCTCAGGGTGCTGGGGGACACAGCCCACGATCTTGCGCTCCCCACAGGACAGGCAGAGGTGGGGAGGGCCCAGGACAGCAAGGACCCTCCTGCCACTGGGTGCCCCCAAGCTGTGCAAGTCAGCGCCCCACCCCCGGGAGCATCCAGGCCAGTGTGGACTGGGAGCTTCAGTAGTTACAGCGGGAGCTGACTCCAGGGCTGGAGAGCTGGCCACTGCCAGTCGAGTTGTCCCTCCTGGTGTCACCCTGTGCCTGGGAGAAGCGGGGCCACCAGGGAACAAGGGCCTCATGGGGGGTAAACAGCTCCCACTGAGCCCGGCACCCGGCGGGGGTGGGGGGGCAGCTCCCCCAGGTGCACACACCTGAGAATCAGCACAGCAGCCCCTCCCCCAGAAGACCAGCTGGAAGGACAGGGGGAGAGCAAGTTCTTGACCGAGCAGTGCTGGAAAGCTCCAGGGAAAGTTGAGGGATTTACAGTACATAGAACCAGAGAACCAGAGGGTACCCCTCCTTTTTTTTCTTCCTTTTTCCAGTACAACTCGTTTTTATATCAGACTGTAAATTTCCATTTTTTCTTTTTCCACCTTAACTACAATATTTACCACCTCTTCATTTTTAAGATTCTTCCTTTTTGACTTTCATATTTCTACAATTACAGGTCCTAGATATATTTTCCACTTCTAGATTCCCTTCAACATACTCAATTTAATTTTGGGATATATATAAGATACGTTTTTTTGTTGTGTGGTTTTCTCTGCCTCATTTTGTTCTACAATGGCGGAAGTTAATATCTTCTAAAACATGACCAGCATTACCCAGAACCAAGTGGTATACTGTGCTAGTTCATTCTGTGAGATGCCTCATTCCCATTCTGCCCCCTCTTTTATCTCATTTATGTTTTGGTGGTCAGTGTTGGGCCCCTCTACAAGTATTTCTGGTTTATATAAATTTGGGATTGAGCATCTTCTAACATACAGAACTTAATATACTCAGAAACAAGAGGATCACCCTCTAGAACCCCTCAGTTGTAGTGGAGGGAGATTACATTCTCCCTACACTACAACTTCTTCACCCCACCATCTCTTCTCTAAGTCCCCCCTATTTTTTTCTTCTCTTTTTTTTCTTTTTTTTTTCTCTCTCTTCTTCTTTAAGATTCCTGGCCTTTTATTTTTTACTGCTTTGTTTTAAAGTTTGTTTTTCACTTTAGTAGTCCTTTTGTTTTATTTCGTTCTGATCTTTCTTTTCAATTTCTGGTCTCTGGCCTCAGCAGAATCATCTAGGGTGAAATTTATCTAGGTTGTGGTTGATATTCTTGATGCAGCTCGCTCATACAGCTACACTGCACTGAGCAAAATGACTAGAAAGAAGAACTCACCACAAAAGAAAGAATCAGAAACAGTACTCTCTGCCACAGAGTTACAGAATTTGGATTACAATTCGATGTCAGAAAGCCAATTCAGAAGCACAATTATAAAGCTTACTGGTAGCTCTGGGGAAAAAAAGCATAAAGGAATCAAGAGACTTCTTGACTGCAGAATTTAGATCTAATCAGGCTGAAATTAAAAATCAATTAAATGAGATGCAATCCAAACTGGAGGTCCTAACAATAATGGTTGATGAGTGAGTGACATAGAAGACAAGCTGATGGCAAGGAAGGAAGCTGAGGAAAAAAGAGAAAGACAATGAAAAGACCATGAGGAAAGGTTAAGGGAAATGACAGCCTCAGAAGCCTCAATCTAAGTATAATTGGGGTTCCAGAGGACACTGAAGAGACAGAGGGACAGAAGGCATATTTGAACAAATCATAGCTGAGAACTTCCCTAATTTGAGGAGGAAACAGGTATTCAGATCCAAGAGATTGAGAGGTCCCCCTCTAAAATCAATAAAAACAGTTCAACACCTCGACATTTAATAGTGAAACTGGCAAATTCCAAAGATAAAGAGAAGATCCTTAAAGCACCAAGAGACAAGAAATCCCTATCTTATGTTGAGAGAAATACTAGATTAACAGCAGACCTCTCCACAGAGACCTGGCAGGCCAGAAAGGGCTGGCAGGATGTATTCAGGGTCCCAAATGAGAAGAACATGCAGCCAAGAATACTTTATTCAGAAAAGCTCTCATTCAGAATAGGAGAGATAAAGAGCTTCCAAGACAGGCAGAAACTGAAAGAATATGTGACCACCAAACCAGCTCTGCAAGAAATATTAAGGGGGACTCTGTAAAAGAAAGAGGAAGCCCAAAGAAATAATCCACAAAAACAGGGACTGAATAGGTATTACGATGACACGAAATTCATATCTTTCAATAGTAACTCTGAACGTGAATGGGCTAAATGATCCCATCAAAAGATGCAGGGTTTCAGACTGGATAAAAAAGCAAGACCCATCTATTTGCTGTTTACAAGAGTCTCATTTTAGACCTAAGGACACCTCCAGGCTGAAAATGGAAGGTTGGAGAACCATTTACCATTCAAAGGATCTTTACCTCAGATCCCTAAAAGAAAGCTGGGGCAGCAATCCTCCTATCAGATAAGTTAAAGTTTATCCCAAAGACTGTAGTAAGAGATGAAGAGGGACACTACATCATACTTAGAGGATCTACCCAACAAGAGGACCTAACAATCGTGAATATTTATGCTCCTAATGTGGGAGCTGCCAAGTATATCAATCAATTAATAACCAAAGTAAAGATATACTTAGATACTAATACACTAATACTGGGAGACTTCAACACGGCACTTTCTGCAAATGACAGATTTTCTAAGCACAACATCTCCAAAGAAACATGAGCTTTAAATGATACACTAGACCACATGGATTTCACAGATATTTACAAAACTTTACATCCAAACGCAACTGAATACACATTCTTCTCAAGTGCACATGGAACCTTCTCCAGAATAGACCACATTCTGGGTCACAAATCAAGTCTTAACCAATACCAAAATATTGTGATTGTCCCCTGCATATTTTCAGACCATAATGCTTTGAAACTTGAACTCAATCACAAGAAGAAACTTGAAGAAACTCAAACACATGGAGGTTAAGGAGCATCCTGCTAAAAGATGAAAGGGTCAACCAGGAAGTTAGAGAAGAATTAAAAAGATTCATGGAAACTAATGAAAAGGAATATACAACCATTCAAAATTTTTGGAATACAGCAAAAATAGTCCTAAGAGGGAAATACATCGCAATACAAGCCTCCCTCAAAAAACTGGAAAAAAAAAATTGATACACAAGCTAACCTGGCACCTAAAGGAACTGGAGAAAGAACAGCAAATAAAACCTACACCAAGCAGAAGAAGTGAGTTAATAAAGATTCGAGCAGAACTCAATGAAATAGAGACCAGAAGAACTGTGGAACAGATCAACAAAACCAAGACTTGGTTCTTTGAAAGAATTAATAAGATAGATAAACCATTAGCCAGCCTTATTAAAAACAAGAGAGAAAAGATTCAAATTAATAAAATCACGAATGAAAAAGGAGAGATCACAACCAATATCGAGGAAATATAAATGATTTTAAAAACATATTAAGAGCAGCTACATGCCAATAAATTAGGCAATCTAGAAGAAATGGACACATTTCTGGAAAACCACAAGCTACAAATCCTGGAACAGGAAGAAATAGAAAACCTGAACAGCCCAATAACCAGGAAGGAAATTGAAGCAGTCATCAAAAACCTCCCAAGACACAAAAGTCCAGGGCCAGATGGCTTCCCAAGGGAATTCTATCAAACATTTAAAGAAGAAACAATACCTATTCTACTAAAGCTGTTCTGAAAGATAGAAAGGGGCGGAAGACTTCCAAACTCGTTTTATGAGGCCAGTATCACCTTAATTCCAAAACCAAAGACCCCACCCACAAGGAGAATTATAGACCAATATCCCTGATGAACACAGATGCAAAAATTCTCAACAAGATACTAGCCAATAGGATCCAACAGTACATTAAGAAGATTATTCACCATGACCAAGTGGGATTTATCCCTGGGATGCAAGGCTGGTTCAACACTCGTTAAGCAATCAACGTGATAGATCATATCAACAAGAGGAAAAACAAGAACCATATGATCCTCTCAATAGATGCAGAGAAAGCATTTGACAAAATATAGCATCCGTCCTGATCAAAACTCTTCAGACTGTATAGATAGAGGAAACATTCCTCAGCATCTTAAAAGCCATCTACGAAAAGCCCACAACAAATATCATTCTCAATGGGGAAACACTGGGAGCCTTTCCCCTAAGATCAGGAACACGACAGGGATGTCCACTCTCACTACTGCTATTCAACATAGTACTGGAAGTCCTAGCCTCAGCAATCAGGCAACAAAAAGACATTAAAGGCATTCAAATTGGCAAAGAAGAAGTCAAACTCTCCCTCTTCGCCGATGACATGATACTGTACATAAAACCCAAAAGACTCCACCCCAAGATTGCTAGAACTCATACAGCAATTTGGCAGAGTGGCAGGATACAAAATCAATGCCCAGAAATCAGTGGCATTTCTATACACTAACAATGAGACTGAAGTAAGAGAAATTAAGGAGTCAATCCCATTTACAATTGCACCGAAAAGCGTAAGATACCTAGGAATAAACCTAACCAAAGAGGTAAAGGATCTATACCCTCAAAACTACAAAACACTTCTGAAAGAAATTGAGGAAGACACAAAGAGATGGGAAAATATTCCATGCTCTTGGATTGGAAGAATTAATATTGTGAAAATGTCTATGCTACCCAGGGCAATTTACACATTTAATGCAATCCCTATCAAAATACCATGGACTTTCTTCAGAGAGTTGAAACAAATCATCTTAAGATTTGTGTGGAATCAGAAAAGACCCCAAATAGCCAGGGAATATTGAAAAAGAATACCAGAGCCGGGGCATCACAATGCCAGATTTCAAGTTGTACTACAAAGCTGTGATCATCAAGACAGTGTGGTACTGGCACAAAAAACAGACACATAGATCAAAGGAACAGAAGAGAGAACCCAGAAATAGGCTCTCAACTCCATGGTCAACTAATATTCGACAAAGGAGGAAAGACTATCCACTGGAAAAAAGACAGCCTCTTCAATAAATGGTGCTGGGAAAATTGGACAGCCACGTGCAGAAGAATGAAACTAGACCACTCTCTTGCACCATACACAAAGATAAATTCAGGATCCCTGGGTGGCTCAGCGGTTTAGGGCCTGCCTTCCGCCCAGGGCATGATGCTGGAGACCTGGGATCGAGTCCCACGTTGGGCTCCCTGAATGGAGTCTGCTTCTCCCTCTGTGTGCTAGGAAAATTGGACAGCCACGTGCAGAAGAATGAAACTAGACCATTCTCTTACACCATACACAAAGATAAATTCAAAATATATGAAAGACCTAAATGTGAGGCAAGCATCCATCAAAATCCTAGAGGAGAACACAGGCAACACCGTGTTTGAACTTGGCCACAGCAACTTCTTGTAAGATACATCTATGAAGGCAAGGGAAACAAAAGCAAAAATGAACTATTAGAACTTAATCAGGATGAAAAGGTTCTGCACAGCAAAAGAAACCATCAACAAAAATAACAGACAACCTACAGAATGGGAGAAGATACCTGCAAATGACATATCAGATAAAGGGCTAGTATCCAAGATCTGTAAAGAACTTATTAAACTCAACAGCAAAGAAACAAACAACCCAATCATGAAATGGGCAAAAAAAACATGAACAGAAATTTCACCAAAGAAGACATAAACATGGCCAGAAGCACATGAGAAAATGCTCCACATCACTTGCCATCAGGGAAATACGAATCAAAACCACAATGAGATTCCACCTCACAACAGTGAGAATGGGGAAAATAAACAAGGTAGAAAACAACCAATGTTGGAGAGGATGTGGAGAAAGGGGAACCCTCTTGCACTGTTGGTGGGAATGTGAACTGGTGCAGCCACTCTGGAAAACTGTGTGGAGGCTCCTCAAGGAGTTAAAAATAGAGCTACCCTATGACCCAGCAATTGCACTGCTGGGGATTTACCCCAAGATACAGATGGAGGGAAATGGCAGGACACCTGCACCCCAATGTTTATAGCAGCAATGTCCACAATAGCCAAACTGTGGAAGGAGCCTCGGTGTCCATCGACAGATGAATGGATAAAGAAGATGTGGTTTATGTATACAATGGAATGTTACTCAGCCATCAGAAATGACAAATACCCATCATTTGCTTCAACATTGATACAACTGTAGGGTATTATGCTGAGTGAAGTAAGTCAATCGGAGAAGGACGAACATTATATGGTCTCATTCATTCAGGGAATATAAAAAATAGTGAAAGGCATTATAGGGGAAAGGAGAGAAAATGAGTGGGAAATATCAGAGAGGGAGACAGAACATGAGAGACTCCTAACTCTGGGAATTGAACGAGGGGTTCAATTGAACAAGGGGAAGGGAGGTGGGCGGGGGGATGGGGTGACTGGGTTATGGGCACTGAGAGGGGCACTTGACATGTTATGCTATATGCTGGCAAATTGAACTCCAATAAAAAATACACAAAAAAATTAGAAAATTTAAAAATTAAAAAATAAAGTAAAATATTCTATTTTTAAATTTTAAAAAAAGGAAAATCAAAAGTAATAATAGCATATATACAGGGAATCCACACAGACATAGAAACTCCAAAGACAGCAAGCAACATGAAGCTAAAGAGAGGAGGGTTAGGAGTCTGAGGATACAAAAAGGAGTCTGAGAAAGGTCATTAGCAGGAAGATGAAAGGAGGTGTTTGGAAAGCAAAGATTGCCCTATTATGTAGGTAAGTTTCTTAGGTAAACAGGAATCTGTCAATAGCTCTCTTCCTGGTACAAGCAGGTGGTAGAGGGAGAGATAAAGAGCTCCCCCGCACCCCCCCCCCCAATCTGTTGCATTTTGATTGCTTTTAACTCAAAAAAATGTTCATGCCAAAGTGGCTCATCTTTGAGCTGTCTGCTGTTGGCCCCTACATCTGTTACTGTACCAGTAGTAAGGTAATATATCTTCCTTGATTGCCCATTATCCTTCTAGAAAACTTTGCCTCATTAACTGTCTCCTATCATCTCTATCTTTCATCAAACTTATAAACAAATTACCTCTATAGGGAAAAAATTTTTCAAATACCCCTGGCATTAATTTAAATAATTTTTACTGTAATGTTTTAAAAACATGTACAAAAATTAAACTAGTACAAATTCCCTGCTCTTATAGCTCTCAGAGAACTCTATAACCAAAATAAATTTACAAAGTAAATACAAATGAAACCACAACACCAATACAATTTTTCAAAAATTATTAATGTGATGTTTGATATTTACTGAGAGCAAATCACCAACATTGAAGTTAATAGAAGAAAGATACACATGCCTTTTGATTTCACTTCTTGTTGGTGTTGGGGAGCAAGAATTTTCTGTTGCCTTCAAGATCTTTCTAGCCTAAGAATCAAATTGACATGAGACAGACTAACAGGAGAAAATCATTTCATTTTGTATATATGGGGAATCCACACAGAGATGGAAACTGCAAAGATAGTCGGGCAAAATGAGGTATATATGTCGTTCTGAACTAAGAAGAAGTGAGTACAGGTCTTGGACCTCAAAGGGAAGGAATGCAACCTTCAGGAAGAATGAAACAGAGTGAATGTTTGGTAAACAAATGTTTTCTTGGCCACTCAGAAACAATGGGACATGGAGAACTTTGATCAAACAGGCCTTGCTAGGTTATTCCCTGTCTACCAAACCTAGTTCACACTATAATGGAGTTATCTACAGTGACAGCTCTCTTCCTGGAGCAGGTCCTCTATCTAAATTCTTTGTAGGGAGTTGTGTAGGAAGTAAAGAGCTTTTGCTGAATCTGCTGGGCTTTTGATTGTTTTTAACTCAAAATAATCTTCATGCCAACATGGCCTGTCTTGGGGCTGCCTGCCCTTGACCCCTACATTGGCTTGATTCTTTTGATTGTCAGCAAGATGGATTACCACCAAAGTTTTGTTTTGTTTTTTTTTTTACCACCAAAGTTTTTACTGTTACTTTGATTGCTATTTTTTATTTCTAGCTTTAAACTAAAATGTAATCCTGTTCCATTTTATCGATGGGTCTGACCATATAATGGTACATCTAAAAACAAAATATTGGAATCTTTTCCTATGTGATTTAAAGAAAAAAAATCATACTGCTGTATTTAATACTATAATTGTTGCTAATAAATATTGAAACAGGTGTGTACACATTCAGGATAAGAGAAACATCAATACTTTAATGTGTTTGTTCTTTTGTGTTAAGCAGCCACATACCAAGTGTTACTTAATTCAAACTGTATTTTTCATATTTGAACTACTATGAATCACTTCATTATCCAGGGCCCTAGCCTGTCTTTTTGGCTTATGTTTAGCACAAATATAATGGTTATTAAAAAAGCATAAGTAGGCCTGAAATTTCCCGATGGTACCCAGTTAGAAGATATTCATGTGGGTCACCCAGGATAGTCTTCGATTAATTGTTCTTTAGCTTGCCATCAAACAAAAAGAGAAGTGAAAGTATAAAGATTGTAAAGTTGTATAAAACTCATGGACATTAGAGAATGTAACCATAAGCTCCAGGGACCAGAAAGCCATTTTGGACATTTTTAATCTAGCCTTTTCTCATTTCTCCAATTTCTTTTCTCTACATCAGTTGCTGAAATCATTTTGTTCTCAAATTTCCTTTCCTTCCCTAAGGTAGCCCAATATGTGTTACTTCCCTCTCTTTTGTCTGATAGCAAATCCCACAGATAGTAATCTCCCACTTAACCCATCTCTTTATTTCTGGTGGAGTTCAAGTCACCTGGCTGAGCCAAGGATTATAATAAGCCAAGGGCTACACACTAGGTAACTAGAAGAGGAGCCATTCTAATTTTCTCTCTCAGCAAATGCACTGATGATACTTCCTTTTATCACACTGTTCCTCTCTTCAGTTGTTTCCAGGGTATTTGAATGACTTGCACATTATAACCTAATTCATGTTGTTCTACATATTACTGACCCCTCATCAGGGAACTCCACTTTGAAGTGTTTTTTAACAGAGAACTGCTGGTCTCTCCTCATGTCATACATCAGATGGAGAACCTTCCAAGACACTCTACAGCTGTAAACCAGCAGTTTTGTATATATCAGACCTGGGATACTAGCTCATTGCTCTATATCTAGATGGCTGGTGTTCTATCTACTGAGAGAAACAACTGGATACTAAGTTGTGATCATTTTTATTCAACTAATATGATGGGTAATGTGATTGCTTCAGAAAAGAACTTTGAAATCACCCAAATAGTACAAGCATACTGTCACCCATTTAAAAACACTCAATGAAACTACTCGATGCTAAATACTCAGAAGTAAAATAAATATTCAGTTCTCATCAGGTAAAGAAAACTCCAGACTGAATTAATGCATTCCATTTTGAGGGTAGACAACATTATTGTTTCCCATTCTTCATCCCTCCCTATGTACTCACACTCTGTCTTGTGACCGCAGTTCCTTCTACTGGAGGTAAATTGTATTCCCCAACCCATTAAAGTTAGATTTGGCTATGGATTTGTTTCAGCCAATGGAATATGGGAGGAAGTGTTTGTGTGTAAGACCTGAGCCAAGATCCTAAGAAGCACTGCATGTTTCTGCTCACCCTTCTGGAAGCTTCCAACATCTGCCATGAGAATAATGTGCCCCAGTTAGCCCACATCACCAGGAGTTTGGGAGAAATGAGACCTGCCAAGCCCACTGAAGCCAGCTTAGATCAACTTCACCCATCTATTATAGGCTAGACTGTGTCCCCCCAAAATTTACTGAACTCCTAACTCCTAATACCTCAGAATGTGACTGTATTTCAGGATAGAACCTTTAAAGTGGCAAAACCAAATGAGTTCATATGGGTGGGCCCTAATCCAATCTGACTGATATCCTTATAACCAGAGGAGATTAGGCCACAGACATGCACACACATAGAAGGAAGACCATGTAAAAAAAAAAAAAAGAAGGAAGACCATGTGAAGACACAAAGAGAAGGTTACCATCTACAAGTAAAGAGGCCTCAGAAGAAACCAAACCTGCTAACACCTTGATATTGGACTTACAGCCATTAGAACTGTGAGAAAATAAATTTCTGTTGTTTAAGCCAACCCAGTCTGTGGTATTTTGTTATGGTAGCCCTAGGAGACTGATACACATCACTCAATACTCTCACATGAGTGAGAGTAAATAATTATTGTTTGGAGTCATTGACTTTGGGAATGATATGTTACCTAGCATCACTGTGATGATTAATACCTAACCATCATATAGATCTCCATTTTTTATCCATGTGACAGTATCTTGTAGTCACAATATAAATGTGACTGTATAACACAAAACCAAAAGTTCCCTGGAGGCCAGGGATCATCTTTCATTTGGCATTGTGCCTCTATATCCAGGACAATGCCTAGCCCAAAGCAATGGTGAAATGAATGAACTGGATAGAAGCAGAAGAGAATGTACAAATAAATGGATGAATGCTGCTCCTAAGAAAAGTAATCAAAAAAATATGTGAAAACTCAAGGGCAACATTTGGGATGTCTTTTAGAGTTTATGTGCAAAGAACAGAGAGGAATTTGTTTGTTGGGTTTCTTCCCCCCTCTGATCATGAAACTGCACATTCAAATGTCTGTTTCTCTTCAGTTCATTTTTGTAAATGCTGTATCTTTGGAACTAACTATTATCTAAGAAGCAAGTAATCATATATCAGACAGCAATAGGGGTTGCTGCAAAGACAGCATTCTGTGAATTATAAGCATGTGATCTCCCTAAGACCTGAGTCTGTAGCCCACATCACAAGAGGACTGAGGGTCTGAGAGCAACGATCTATTACCAAGGACAACAGAATGTTGAGGGCATATTTCTATAAGAAGGGAAAAGGGATTGATGACCACAAATGTTCACTGAGGCCATTCATATGGCTGCTATTTTTTAATAATCAAGATTGGGTCCCTTCTACATTGAATACTTCCATAATTATTTCATAAGATTCATAATATTCCTCTCAGATATGGTTTTGAAGCAGTAATCAACTCATTATTACATGCTATGGACTGAATGTGTTTCTCCCAAGTTCCTGTGTTGAATCCCTAACCTCAGTACGATGATATTTGGAAGTAATTAGGTTTAAATGAGGTCATGAGGGTGGAGGCCCCTTGATGGAATTAATGCCCCTATAGAAAGGGGATACACCAAAAAAAAAAAAAAAAAAAAAAAAAAAAGAAAGGGGATACACCAAGGAATGGCCATGTGAGGACATAATCAGGAAAAGGGTCCTTACCAAGAACTCAACTGTGCTAGTACCCTAATCTCAGACTTCCAGACTCCAGACTGAGAAATTATTGTTAGTTGTTTAAGCCAATTAATACCTAGTCTATGGTATTCTGTTATAATAGCCTAAACTGACAAAGGCATTAAGTGTGCTAAAGAATAACAGACTAGTAGATACTACAGTTATAGTTTATATTTCTACTATATGGTGGGCAGGTTGGCACAGCAGAAAGTGGATAAACTTAAAGCAGGCCTGTGTTTGAATTGCATCTCTATCACTTGCTAGCTGTGTGATCTCAAGAGTTATGTTGCCTCTCTGAACCTTAACCCACGTCTTAAAATGGATATAGTAATACCTGTGACCTAGCAGACTTGTGATCTCATATTGTGCATGGTTTAGTAAGTATTTGACAAATCAAAGCTTTTGCTATTTATCATGGTTATCATTATTTGGCTGTCGCTATATAACAGAACTACCTAACATCTATTTCCTTGCCCAAGTAAAAACTACTCAAAGTTATGGACTACCACTCATTCAGAACATTTTTATCAATCATATATACACACCAGCATTTTCCATAGAAGATGAGCTGCCATCACGAGGGATTCAGAGAATCCACTTATAGGGGGAATTTCTTCCACTGATGGTGATAAAAACTTGAAAAGCTTATTTTAAAGAGTGCATCCAAGAGAAAATTTTGCAAGCACTGGGAAATTAATTCATTCGAGATGAAAAATAAGGTACTTATTGATTTTAGCTAAATAACTAAGTGTCATGTTTCTGAAATTTCTGTTCCCTGGTCACATTCTCATCCTGGCTAGATGGCTGTATTTTCACTGGCTTTGCAATGTTCTCATGTTAAAACTGAAAGCTCTCATGAAATTTTAACTGTCCCAATTTTCTTTATGGCAGAAAATATCAACACGTCTTCCATTCCCACCAAGATACCTTACAAGACTTTTACTGCAATGTGGATTCTAAAACTTGTGTTCAACATAAGCAATAGCAACGATTAGATGTTTGGAAAAGGTATTGAAGGTTTAATTAGACCATTCCTTTCCTCAAATCTGCACTTATAACTTTCTAGGAAATGCAGGGGAGAAGTCCTGCTAACCCTTTCATGTCCAAACATTATCTTAAATCTATCATCTGAAAAACAGATTGATTTCTTTTAAATTCCTGCCCCTACATTCTGGCATGATACTTAGCAGTTAGCAATATTCTATATAATAGCACTTTGTTTTCTTAATTTACTTTCGTTTCTTGGAGATGCTTATGAAGTTTTTAATAATTTTATGTTATTTTAGAATTCTAGAATATATGCCTATTGCTTTTCCCAAATCAGAAAAATATAGAAGTTCTTAAAGAAAGAAATAAAAATCACCCCAATCCACAGCTCAGAGTTAACCACAGTTAATATTTTGGTTTTGGCCTTTTATACTTTGTATGCATATATATTTTTACAGAAAAAGTGATTTTCACAAAAATAGAGTTGTATTTATCATGTTGTTTTGTATGTATACACACATGCTATAATACATAGTCATACTATATGGACTGTTTTCCCTAATTTATTATAGATATCTTTCCATATTAATAAATATAGATCTACATCATTAATTTCAATTACTTTATAGTATCCCACTGTATAGATCAGAGATCTAGTTCTCTGGTTTTGTATGTCTATAAACTAAAGATGATTTTTACATTTATAAGTAGTTATATTTTGGGCAGCTCCGGTGGCGCAGCGGTTTAGCGCCGCCTGCAGCCTAGGGCATGATCCTGGAGACCCTGGATCGAATCCCACATTGGGCTCTCTGCATAGAGTTTGCTTCTCCCTCTGCCTGTGTCTCTGCCTCTCTCTCTCTCTCTCTCTGTGTGTGTGTGTGTGTGTGTGTCTCTATGAATAAATAAATAAATTACCTTAAAAAAAAAGTCGTTACATTTTAAATTATTATATTAGTGCCTATATAATATCCTCAATTTTGCCTCTTGACCCCAAAGCCTAATTTTTTTTTTTAATCTGGCCCCTTAAGAAAAAGGGCTGACCTCTGGTATAAGCAGATCATAAACTGCTTAGTTCATCTCAGATTAATGTCTATGTGTAGCATTTCCAACATCTAAGATAAGCAGCACTACAGAAAACAATCTGTAGATATACTTTTGAACACTGGTTCGAGTTTTCCCTTAGGATAAATTTCTATTACTGGAATTGCTGGAACAAAGTAGTCCCTTTGTTAAAGTTTTGATACATATTGTCCTGTTGAAGCCCCAAGCCATAGTGTGATGGTATTAGGAGGTGGAGCTTTTGGGAGATGCTTAGGTCATGAGAGCATGAGATTTATGGGATTGATGCTCTTAAAAGAAAAGGTTGGGAGAAAGGTAGAGAAAAAGAAAGACTCTCTGCCATGTATGGACACAAGGAAAAGGTGGCTGCCTGCAAGTCAGGAAGGGAGCTTTCCCTCAGAACTGAATCAGACACCTTGATCCTGGACTTCGCAGCCTCAAGAACTGTGAGAAAATAAATTCCTATTGTTTCAGCCATTCTGTCTAAAGTATTTTGTTATGGCAGCCCAAGAAGACTAAGACAAATGCTTGTGAACCTCTGCAATGTACAAGAATAAGGAAATCCCCTTCCCCAACCCTAGCCTTCTGGGTGGAAGCAGATCTTTGCAATCTTTGCCAGTCTGATTCGTGAAAAACAATCCCACTTTGTCTTTTTAATTTTCATTTTCTAGCGCTCATGACGTTGACTATCTTTTAACAAGGTAGAGTAACCACCAGTTCTTTTGAGAAAAATCTTCTATCCATTGTCCATTTATCTACTGTGGTGGCCAAACCATTCTTAGTAGACTTTAGGATGATTATTTCCATTCCTTGATCTTGTCTTGTGAATAATTAGAAATCCTTACTAATAAACTTTCTTTTCCAAGACTTTAATTCTTTTGTGATTCTTCTCTGGGCCCTTTCCAGTTACTCCCCCTCCACTCGTAAGTGTGTAGATAAATGTTTATAGAGAAATAGCTTCCCTCCTATTAGAGGTCCAGAACCACATAGGGAGAGCAGAGTGACGTTACTTCCATCTGAAACCAAGTCTAATGGCTTAATCAGCCCCTTCTTCCTACTATGAGAACAAAATGAAATTCTCCTCAAGTATCACTTAGAAATTTTAGACAAAAGAAAACTGAAGGGAGTTTAGTTGATTTCAGCTCATTTTTATCCGTGGAAGAGAGGATGCTTCTTTTCAGAGTTTTCTGCAACGCCCCAACTATAAAGATGTCACTCTCTCCAGCTCATGAAGGATGAGTATTTTCTCCAAATCTCAGAGTTCATTTGAAAACAAATTTCCCCATCAAACTATAGTATGGGAATACCGACCCCATTCAGAGGACCATAATGCATGTCTGTTAGGGAATCCAGTAGCAATAACCATTCCCAGAGTCTACTGGGAACTGTCACATACACCCTTCCAGTGTCATGTATTCATAGGAATATTTCCTCACTAAATATCTAATCCTACATACAATATAAGTAGTAGCAAGAAAGCAAATTTCCAATTAAACACAAGTAGAATATAAAAATGACAAAGCCTGCAAGATTTTAGAATTGGAAGAGAACTTACAGAAACCAAAGTAAGCATCACCCCTTCCCATCCTCACTGAGAATTTCATTTACCCATACTGGGAAAGCAAAATCCGAAGTGTCAATAGCTAACTAATTAGTAGTTATTACCTGTCTGCTATGCTTGAAAGACCAACCAGAAACACTAGGAGATTTCACACTGGTACTTTATTTTCAAATGAGGCCACATTAAAGACTGAGCTATTTTTAGAGTATTAAAGGAAGCTGCCCCCAGGTTATTTGTTTTTTGTTTGTTTAGCTAATTGGCTTGCTTTGTTTTTATCCAGTATATATGTTGTTCATTTCTTAATCCATTCAACAGACAATTTTCAAGAATGAAAGCCTCTGTGTGTCTGCATATAAACCCCCTGGAATTTGTAATTGGTCCCTCCAGCTTTAGCAGCCACCACCCTGTGATCCTTTCTAGAAACTCTGTAGCTGAAGGAGAAAGACAACTGGACAAATACTTGACAATGTTGGTGGGAATAAAAGAAAAGCCTGGAAAACTGATAGTTCTGTTTCCTCATCTATCAAATGTGTATCAGTACCTACATTTCAGAGTACCACGAGGATAAAATGAATTATTATACATGGAGTATGTAGAACAGTGGCATGTGATAAGTAAACAATAAATGTTAATGTTGTTGGTTTGTTTGGGGGGGGGGTTGGGTCAAATTTTGAGTTAGTTATTATATGTACATGGTGCTGGGAAATATAAACACAGGAAGCCATGAACACAGACTCCACGTTATTCATAGTCTGCTTTAGACTATGAGAGACTATGGGAGAAATTTAAGTAAATTACAGCCCTGTGTGATACATTCAATGAGAACAATACTATGTGGTATCAGGGTGGCTCAGCTGGTCAAGTGTTCGCCTTTGGCTCAGGTCGCGATCTCAGGGTCCTGGGACGCAGCCCCATGTTGTGCTACCTGTTCAGCGGGGAGTCTGCTTCTCCCTCTGCCTCTCCACCTTGCTTGTACTCACTCTCTCTCTCTGTAATAAATTGTTTCTAAAAAAGAACAATACTGTGTCCCAGACTCTGTGCTAAATATGTGAATTGTCTTAATAAATCCTATTAAATTCAATTATTATCCCCACTTTATAGATAAGGATTCTGAGTCTCCAAGAGATTACCTACATTATTCTAAAGGATACACCATATCATGTCAGGAGCAAAACCAAGATGAGAACTCAGGCCTGTCTGGACCCAATGCCCACACATGCTCTCTTAACATCATTCTCTATTTCCTTTAGCAGGTGACAGTAGGTGAGCAGAGTCCTGAGGACCATGCAGCTGTGGGTTCAAAGAAGAAGAAGAAGGGAGGGGCACCTGGGTGGCTAAGCTAACTGAGTGTTGGGCTGGGGGTCAAGATCTCCAGGTCCTGGGATTGAGCCCTGCATCAGACTCCCTGCTCAGTGGGGAAGTAGGGGGTCTCCTTGTCCCTCTGCTCCTCCCCCTGCTCTCTCTCGCTCTCGCTCTCTCTCATAAATAAATAAAATCTTTATCTTAAAAAAAAAGAAGCAGGGAGAGGATCCCATGGGCAGATACAAAGCCATGGGGAGTCCAGGAGGCAGAACTGCTATTCTGCTCTGAGTCAATTCACTAATTAGCATTGGATGTTCAAAAATATTCTTAAAGATTTCTTTGAAGTTTTAATAGATAATCCCTTCATCTGTAAAATAATAATTTGGGGAGTGTGATGTGGTACAGGGAGTGCTGGCCAAAGGGTCAGGAGAACAGATTTCTCATTCTGGCTCATTCTTTACTTCGCTCTGTGAACTCCAGCAATTCTATCTCTTTGAGCCTTGGATGTGTCATCAGAGAAATGAAGAGGCCAGACTAGAGGATTCCTAGGATTCCTTCAGACTCTACCTTCTTTAGATTCTATTTGATGGTTCTATATGGGCAAGATGTATGTTCAATCCATTATCCTCTGGGTATACACAATTCTCTTAACTAGGGTTTTCCATTAAGACATCTGTGCACATCCTCACTGTCAGCTCCAGTTACTCTTTGAGCCACTTTGTTGGCCACTTCCTTTCTCCAATCCCTGTATTAGTTTCCTACTGCTGCCATAATACAAACACAAACTCTGTGGCTTAAGACAACACAAACTTACTATCTCACAGTTCTGTGGATCAGAAGTTGAAGTGGGTCTCATAGGCCTGAAATTAAGATGCTAACAAAGCTGTCTTCCTTTCTGGAAGCTCTAGGTGAGGATCCATTTCCTTGTCCTTTCCAGCATCTAGAAGCTGCTCACCTTCCTTGGTTTCTAGCCTTCTTCCTCTATCCTCAAAGCCAGCAACAGTAGGCTAAGTTTTTCTCCCATTGTCACCTCTCTGATTCTCAGCTACCTTCCTCTTCCCCTTTAAAGGAAAGGGGAAATTTCCTTTCTAGGTGGAGGCCACCTAGATAATTTAGGATGATCTCACTAACTTAGGGTCAGCTGGTGAGCAAATAGTTCTACCTGCAACCTTAATTCTTCTTTGCCATAGAACAAAGGCAAGGCAGGTTCCAAGGGCAGGGATTTGGCTAAAGCTTCACTCCCACAATGCCTGCTCTCAACTAGGCATCATCAAACCATTACTTGTCTATATATTACTGAAGCTTAAACTGGCACATTAATAAAGAAACGCCCTAGAAATATTGAAAGAAAAAAAAAACCCTTTAAGAACCACAGGAATGAATCTAAAATAGATCTTTTAGATAAGGTGCCCTACCTGTAGAGTTGTAAGATAAAAATAGAGGATGTCCAGCTAAGTTTGAATCTCAGATAAATGACAAATAATTTTTTTAGTATAACTATATTCCAAATATTGAATGAGACATACTTATACTAAAAAAATTATTTGTTGCTTACCTGAAATTGATATGTATTTGATTGTCCTGAATTTATTAGCTAAATCTGGCAACCCTATATAGTAGAACCTCTTTAAATTATAGTGTCTTGGCAGGTCCATATTCCTCCTCCCCAAAGGCCAGACATATTTCCAAGGTCCATTGTTCCCTAGTCTAATAGAGAACCACATCATACAGACCCAAAAATATATTAAAATTTTTTATTAGTTATATTAAAAGCTACTGTATGACAACTACTTTTCATGTGTGGTTCCTAAAAATATGTAATATAACCCTCCAATCAGTCCTGCAAGGAGAAAATTCAGTCTTAGAGAGTAACTTACCCGTGGTTACCCAGCTACTAACATGCAGGCTGAGAATCCAATCTAGGTCTATCTGCCTCCAGACACTGGGACCACAGCCTCTGCTCTTTCACAAGTTTCTGAGTTTCTCTGTCCACACATTTCAATTCCCTTCACCAGGACTTACTTTCTTGGGCATTAATAAAGCCATATGTGATGGTTGTCAAACTTGAAATAAATGTACACACAGGCCCCAGGCAGAAAAGGATAAAAAGCACAAGTCAACTACAATACTGAAGCGAATTTCTTCTGTCATGTAGCCACAGCCGCTTAGTTATTTCTGTATTTGTAGAAATTCTCTAAGCTATTTTTAACTCAGCTTTTAAAGTCTGAGACTTATTATTTACTAGGCCATTTTTGACTAAGTTGACAGGATCAATTTTTATTTCATTCCATTCAATACTGGATCTGCTCCAAAGGTCACATTTGCTTATGTGGACTGAAAGAGGGCATTGCAAAATGCAAGATAAGGCAAAAATTAAATTTCCATTCAGAAGCTATTTATGCACCTACATTTTGCTTAATGCCATAAAGTAGTGAGTCAGAGGCTTCTCTACCTGAATTCCTACTAAGCCCCCACTCCTCCTGCTTGCCTCTGTGTGAGTCAAAGCCCCAGACTAAACAAAGTTACCATATGCTGTGCTCTTCCCCCAAGACACTGAAGTGGGGTAAGCATTTGGTCCCCAGAGGGCTGTTCAATTAGGACACAGCTGAAGATCACAGCCTCTTATAGGGGCTCAATCCTCAGATCATGACCTGAGCCAAAGGCAGACACATAACCAACTAAGCCCTATGAATGTACTTATTGCCACTGAATTGTACACTTCAAAATTGGTTAAAATGTAAATTTTTATGTGTATTTTGCTATAATAAAATAAAACCATAAAAAATTTAAAAAATTAAAAATTAAAAAAAATTAAAAATTAAAAAAAATAAAAATTAAAAATTAAAAAAAATTAAAAATTAAAAAAAAAAGGGATCCCTGGGTGGCGCAGCAGTTTGGCGCCTGCCTTTGGCCCAGGGCGTGATCCTGGAGATCCGGGATTGAATCCCACGTCGGGCTCCCAGTGCATGGAGCCTGCTTCTCCCTCTGCCTATGTCTCTGCCTCTGTGTGTGTGTGTGTGTGTGTGTGTGTGTGACTATCATAAATAAATAAAAAATTTAAAAAATAAAAATAAATATAAAATAAAATAAAATAAAATAAAACCACCACAAACTGAAAATTTCCTCTTCAGGTAATCAGAAGGCTTGTAAGACAAGTTGAAGGCTGATCATTTCCTTGCCAGTATAAATGAGTAAATACAATGTAATTAATGCGTAGCTGACACATTCTGTAATTATAAAGGAATACTTGAATATATAAAACCAAGATGCCTGCTGAATTCACTAGGACACCAGTGTGATTTTGCTTGACAACATTCAAAGTGTAGGAGATGATCTCTTTCTTAGCAGGGAAATTAGAAAATGACTCGGCTCTAAGCTGCTACAGAGGATAGAAATCAATTCTCAGTCATTCTGTAAGGGGCAGGAAGAAGGAGCTTTCTTGAGATGTTTGTTAGTTATGTTTCCCAAAGAAATCTGTCCAGGGTCAGATTGGTTCTGCTCAGCTGTTTTTCTCTAGTGTTCCCCAAAGAAAAAAAGCTGTTATGAGTCTCACAGAGAAAATACATTTGAGCTTCATTCTGGCATCAGGGACAGTCTTTAAACAGAAACACACATAAAACAAAGTCATGTATTGATCAGTTGACAAAAATGTTGAGACCAGAGGCTCACAGGAACCTAACCCTGTATTTCCCATAGGGGCAATGGTAGTGTATGCATGAATTCAGCATTGGAGGAAACAGTCTAGAACATAACAACCCGTAATATCTAAAGTTAACCAATATCTCTTTACTATCTGATTGGGAAATTGCCACATCAGCCATATTCATTGTTGCATCCTCGGTATCAAGTACAACACCTGGTACACAGTAAGTGTACAGTAAATATTTGTGGGATAAAGGGATAAATGAATTCATTCACTAATAAATGAAGCAACCATCAGCTTGTGTCAGAAATATTGTTTGCTCTTGACTCAGAGTCTCAGAGCAATGGCACTGCAGATCTTTGTCAAAAAGCATGAGCATTGCCTGTAAAAGTAAGAGGCAGTCCGGGAGCTTGAAAATTACATCATATTTACATAATATCATACATAATTATTAAGACTGCTGCAAATGCTCCCAATCTGTACTCAGTGCTTTCATTCCTAGAGCTGTTTGAGGATGCTTCACCTCCCTTGGGTAAGACCCAGGTAAGACCCAGAACCCGCTTGCTGGTAATTCTGTTGCCTCTAGAGGGAGAAACAGACACAGTGACACAATTTGCTTGTCTGAGGTCAGCAGTTAACACCAGAGAGAGGATTTGAAGCCCACCATGTGTGTCATAACCCTTACTCAGTATTCATTTCCTCAAAGTGAAGTCATTTTCCAAAGAGAATTACCTCACATTTCAGTAATTGGAGGTGTCACTATAACCAGAATTGCAATTTCAATGCTTCCATGTTGGGACAATCTGGGACTTAAATTTTACTTCGTCATGTTTCATTATAAACATTTCCACTGTCAAAACAGAGTTCAGCTGGCAGCCTTTGCCCAGAAGCATCTCAGAACTAATTTAGCATGAAGAATTTAAAGCTGTCTTCCTCCAGCCCAGTTTTCTAGGTTGTTCTGCAAAGCCACACGGAACAGGATGGAGAGGTACTGCATCCACAGCTCGTGGCCTTCACATTAATCTTCTCCCCAGTGCAATTATCTTCCTAGACATTGAAAAATCTATTACCCCAAATTTATGGCAGCTCTGGAGTTGTAAGAAAGTGCAAATTGTTCCCATTTGATTGGAAAAGATAAATTGCAATCACTTCAAAAGGAAACTCCAAATTGGAAGCCCTTGTCGACCAGAGTGATTTTCCTTGGAAAAGAAAGAGCTAGTCACACAGGACAGCTGAGGAAGGAACAGTGTTTTGAAAAGATTCTGGTTCCTATGGCAAGTGAGGCTGGATGTATTCACTGCACAGATTGTGAGGAATGTTACCAAATGTAAATTTAGAGAGGCTACTAAATGACTCATATATTGCATGTCATATTCATATTAGACATAATGAAAATGATTGCAAACATGGAGTAATCAGTACAATATCTGCCATGCCCAGAGAAGCCAGAAATAATAACGTAGTTCTCTTCTTGATTCTGACCATGAGCATCAAGTCAGAGTTTGTGCTGAAGCACCGAGCACATTAGCCTCTTCCAGAGCATACGGCTTCCAGAAGTGTTCAGTGCCTGCACCCTAATAGAAAGACAAGTGAGCAGGGGAAGCAACCTAGAATGGAAGAAGAGCACTGAATTCAGAGTATAAAGACTCATGCTTGAGAATTTATCTGTCAATCATAAATGGCTCTGCCATTTGAGACAAGTCACTTAGCTTTTCTGGGCCTCAATTTTGTATTCAGTGCAGTGGCGGCGATTAAAAACTTCACTCTCTGTAAAACAGAGTTGTTAGAAAATGCAATAAAACCATGCACAAGGTTGTCAGAAGTCTAGATATTAGTTGCATGTGCCATTTAAGGACTGGGGGGAAACTAAGGTAAATTTAAGTTTTTATAACTGCGCATGTTCATAAAGGGATTGTTGACTCTCATACCTTCCCTGTCCATAGCCAAGATAATTGTGCAGACAGAAAACACAGTGGAAAGAATTAGATGCAGAGTCAAGACACCTAGAGTTACTCTCCCAGGCTTGCCACTAACTAGCTATAGAGTTTAAGCATGTTGCAGTCATTCTGTATATAGAATTACTCATCTGTAAGGTGAAGGAACTTGACTAGGTAGTTCCCAAAGCTTTTTCCAGTTCTAAGATTTTATGGACGATTTTTTCCATCCACTGTTCTGAGTCACCAATACTTTGATGTTCAGGAATCTTGCCCAGTCCAGCTTCACTGCAAATGGCACTGCCCTAAAAAGGTTCAGGGCAGAGAGGATCACTGAAAGCAAATGACAAATTTCTTTTGTTCTACTTTTCTGAGGTCTCATTATAAATGGGAACTATAAATGAGGACAATTAAGTTCAGAGTTCTCAATTTCTTTTTTTTTTTAAAGATTTTATTTATTTACTCCTGAGAGATACAGACAGAGAGAGAGGCAGAGACACAGGCAGAGGGAGAAGCAGGCTCCATGCAGGGAGCCCGATGTGGAACTCGATCCCGGGACTCCAGGATCTGGCCCTGGGCTGAAGGCAGCACTAAACCGCTGAGCCAGCTGGGCTGCCTGAGTTCTCAATTTCTTGATAGGAAAAGAGTATTTGCAAGAAAAGTTGACTTTGCCAAGTGTCACAAACTCCTGAGTGATCATATTTGAGCTGAGTGGTTATATGCACCTGTGTTCAATAAAAGCATATCGATTGGACAAAGTAGTCTTCCACGGCTGAGGAAAGAGGATACAGTGATCAGAGAACCAAAGTACCCCAGACTTCAATAATGTATTGTTAACTGGTGTAATCTTCTGAGAAAGTGCGAGACCTCAAATTAACAGGACTGAATTGAGCCTAATAACTACATTGCACAACATCATATCTACTCCTCAATCAATACTTAATTTTCTCGCACAGCCCTCAGCCTCCTGCAAGCTTTTATTGTGTTTTACAAGGAACTGCATTGACCTTGAGGAATGCCAGTCACCTTCAACCTTAATATCCCCAAATGGCCAAATGAAATATTCCCAAGACAAATAGAGGCTGAAATCCATACCCAAGAAAATAATTTTTTTCTACATTATTCACTTCATATTGTCAGATTTGTCAGTTCTTCATCATATGGTAAGCCTGAAGTGATTGAGATTTGACAATCAACCTATGCTTTTATAAGAGGTAAATTTAAGAGACTTTGCTTGAGGTCACACAAGTCATATCAGCAAAGTCATACTCAGAGATCACATTTTGCTGCCTAAATTTCATATTCCACAATCCTGGAGCTTTGGTCACTGAAGCTTAGCAAGTCTTAAAGGAAAGTGACTTTTTTTTTTCATATCAATTAACAAAGTTTGCTCTGGAGTGTGACAATGTGATTAATATTGAATCTTTGGGAACTTCTTTAATATTTTGTTCCAGCTTCTTGATGTTGTATATTACAAAGGAAAGTCATTTTTTAAATATTTATTTATTTAGGGATTTAGGGATGCCTGGGTGGCTCAGCAGTTAAGCGCCTGCCTTCGGCTCGGGGTGTGATCCTGGAGTCCCAGAATCGAATCCCACATCATGCTCTCTGCATGGAGCCTGCTTCTGCCTCTGCCTGTGTCTCTTGCCTCTCTCTGTGTCTCTCATGAATAAATAAATAAATAAATTTTTTTTAAATAAAAGATTTATTTATTTACTTGAGATGGAGAGTGTGCATGTGCACAAGTTGGGGCAGGGGCAGAATGGGGAGGAGAGAGACAAGCAGACTCCATGCTGAGTGCGGAGCCTGAATTGGGGCTTGATCCCAAGACCCTGAGATAATGACCTAAACTAAAGCTCAGACGTTTAACTGATTGAACCACCCAGGTGCCCATAGGAAAGTCTTTTTTTTTTTTTTTAGGAAAGTCATTTTTTAAGGTAGGAGGAGAATCTTCACAAATAAATCATCTGCTATCTATTCACTCATTTATTTTTTTTAATTTTTTATTTTTTATTTATGATAGTCACACACACAGAGAGAGAGAGAGAGAGAGAGAGAAGGGCAGAGACATAGGCAGAGGGAGAAGCAGGCTCCATGCACCGGGAGCCCGATGTGGGATTCGATCCCGGGTCTCCAGGATCGCGCCCTGGGCCAAAGGCAGGCACCAAACTGCTGCTCCACCCAGGGATCCCTATTCACTCATTTAATTCATAAATGAAGTGCTGAGTGCTGATTCATTTAATCTAGGTCCCATATTCTACCCCTGGAGCCAGACAGAAGGCAAAACTCTTTTATAAAAAATAAGCATGCATATTGTACACCTGAAACTAATATTGGACTATGTTAACTAACTGGAATTTAAATAAAAACTTAAAAAATAATAAATTTAAATAAAAATAAAAATAAGCATGAGTGGGTTTTGGGTGGCAAAATCATCATGTAATTGTCCACTATAAAGTAAACAATCATTGAAGAAACAATAGGTGGCAATGGAAAGAGTGAATATGAACAGATGAGAGGAGAAAGAAAATTTATATTGTAAAAAGAAAATCTGAATCTGACTTCTGTGATCTTGAAAACAGTATTTAACCTCTCTGAGCTTCATATCACTATGAGACATGAAGCTAATGCTTCTTACCTTGTATTTTCTTCACCAGGTTCTTTTTTTAAAGATTTTATTTATTTATTTTAGACAGAGACACAAAAAGAAAGAGAGCATAAGCAAGATGGGGGGAGAGGCAAAGGGAGAGGGACAAGCAGACTCCCCACTGAGCAGGGAGCCCAATGCAGGGCTTGATCCCAGAACCCTGGGATCATGACCTGAGCCAAAGGCAGATGCTTAGCTGACTGAGCCACCCAGGCACCCAGCACAGTGTTCTTTAAAATATCATATTGAGTGTATCAAAGTGCCCTATGACTATCAGGTGATAGAATAAATAATAAAATGAGAAACATTCCTTAGGATACTAGGAAGTTTTGGCTCTGCAGCCCTTCATTAGAAGCCTGTCCTGATGTTTTATCACCTTCATAGACCTTAATGATAGGGACGAGGAAAAAAAATGGCAGATGGGGAAACAAAACATATTTAAAAGAAAACTAACCAACCCAATTATGAGATTCCAAAAATCCACTTATTAGATATTCGTACTTACTACTAGGCAAACAGCATTGTGAGGGCTCTCAGATGGACTCCCTACCCGGAGTAGGAAGCAGATCTAAAGTTATAGTTGATGGTGCTGCTGAAAACCATTATTCCAACATGTCGTTGGGGTTGAAACGGCCAAGGGAATATTTAACACTATCAGGGTTAGAACTGCACAGAAAACAGAACCCACCCATGATACCATCAACACAGCCAGCGTAGTAATGGTGTTTCCGACCTCACAAAAAATAAAACGGAAAAGAAGCAGAAAAGGCCAGGTAAGTGATAATAAGGAACAAAGCAACATCTAGGGTAAAAGCAGATTCATTTAGGAAGATGAATTTACTGAAAGTCTCTAAAACATGCTGCTACCCATTTACAGGCTTGGCTTCAGCCACAATTGAGGCAACAGAGCTTTGTGTGGAAGAATGAATGTACAGATTTTGCATACAGGGGCAGACTGCTGGCTGTGCGGCCCTTCAGCTGACACACTCTGGCCCTCGAACTGAAGAGTCTGTTCACAGCTTCTGGGAAAGAGAGGCTGGTTAGGACGGCTGCTGTCACTTCCCATAAGCCTCTCAAGAAGAGCTTCGGCACACACCTACACGGGGCTGCTGGATCCCCCCCCCCCCCCCCCCCCGGGGCAGAGTAGGGCCTGGAGCTTGTGGACATTACAGGAGGATTAATTAGATCATGTCTTCAAAGCACTTTGAGCTCCTTGGAGGGAGGCCTTTTAATTATAGTATTGGCCAGGAGCAAGCGGGAAAATAGACATGGAAATAATATCAATTTTGTCAGGGGTAGGAAAGAATACTCTCCGGTTAGATCATTTTCTTGCCTCAAGTGATACATGTGTGTTTTCCCAGCCCTTATTCTAGACCTATCTATTGCTTGAATAAGACACGGTAAATTTTATGTCTCCATTTGCTTATGGGATATGCTGTGGCTATTCTTTGTATTGATATTATTCAGACATTGTTATTCAAATCAACTCATTTTTGAAATTTGCCTTTTAGAAAAGTAAGATACCTCTTTTCTCTGCCTATTTTGAACTGTCAATGAAATGTATAGCAAGAGCCTATTTGCCTTAATTTCGTTGCAGGATTTGGTGAGAGATGTAATTTGTCTGCTCATAAATTTATTCCGTATTGAGAAGTAAATACCAGCTACTAACCACCTGGAAAAGGCAGACAACACAGTTTAAATTTCTAGGATATTTTGCTGTACTTCAAAATTCAGTTAAGAAAGCCAGACAGGGCTTTCTAATTGTGACACTTCATTAGATCTGGTCCCATCTGCACGAAAATTTGGTTTAAGGAGTTCATATTTATGCACCATCCACAAAAGATTGAAATAATCAACATTTTGGCTCATATGGCAGTTTGTTACATTTGGGAAGTGGGAGGTTTGACTTTATTTCCATTATAATTTTAGGATTAATCATTTAGGATTAGTCAGTTCATTAATGATATGAAGGAATTGGAGTCAATGAACTAGGCAGATGAAAGCTTCTCTATCATCTACAGATTTGCGTTCTAATGTTAATAAGTTGAAAAATAATTTGGATTGGTGCATGCTCCCCTAACATTATGGGTCCACATTAGAATGCAGAAACAGTACTGAGTTTCTCTAGGTCAACATATGAAAAGATTAGAGTTGAAATGACAGGTGCTCGCTCACTGGACTTGCCAGTTTGCACAGTGCTTGGCACAGACATGCCCCTCACTCCTTGCAATCTGTTAAGGCAGGAAAACAAATATGGGCTTCTTCTAACCTGCCCTCCTCCAGGGTAAGCAGGAGCTGGAAGTAAAGTTGGGAAGAAGATTGTGAAAAGCCCAGGGTACCATTAATTCCTTTAGGTTGCCAGTCCAAAGGCATTTCAGCCTGTGAAACTGAACACTTGAGTGGAGGATGATTTTCTTGATAATTAAATTGCAGCCAGCCATCTCCAGGCATCAAATGCCTCTCCTGTGGTGCCCAGAAGTCCTTGCCTAGGAGTTAGCAGCCTTGTAACAAACAATAGATGCTTAATTGGGGCTTACAGTCCAGCAGGCATCCCAAAAGCCAGGTAAGAACATCCTTCCAACATCTGCATGGACTGCTCAATGGGCTATTTTCCCAGCACCATGCAATGTAACACAGAAACATTATTATCCTCAATTAGAGAAGAAGCAACCCAAGTTAGGGAATTTAAAGCATTTGATCAGTCAATAAAAAGAACTGAAATTTCCATAGGCCAGAGATTTGGTTGTATTTGCCTTAATTGCTTCAATATCTATCCTTCTTTAGAGCTTCCCAGAGCCATTGCTACTTGGTTCTGTGGATCAAGGGCATATAGGACTGGATTGGATAATTCCCAACTCTGGATCATCTTTCTCATTTGCATTATGATCTCTGTAATCCAAAGGGCTACTCAGACATGTGGCTTAATTTCTAAATATGTGGGGGTATATTTCAATTTAATCTTACTATTGATGCCTAACTTAACGTCATTGTGGAAAGAAAAATGCGGTCTGAATATTTCCAGTTCTATGAAAGTGGTTGATAAGGTCTTGATAAGACCTTGCCTAAGGTCTACTATGTGGTCAATTTGTGTAAATGTTCCATCTGTGCTTGCAAAGAATGTACCTTGAAGCAGAATTCTACATATGTTCAATAAATCAAGCATGGTGATTGTGTAGGCAAATCTTCTTTATCATTTTTTAGTCTGCTTGACATATCAATAATTGAGAGAGACGTGCTGGTGCATTTGTCAATTAGTTCTTCAGTTCTATCAATTTTTGCTTTATATATTTTGAAGATATTTTATTAGGTACATATACATTTAAAATATTAAATCTTCCTGACGAGTTGAATCTTTGTCATTAAGAAGTGACACTCTCATTCTCTAATAATGTTTTTTGTCTTAGAATCCACTTTTGTTTGATAATAATATGACTTATCCCGGCATTCTTTTTAATTATATTGATAAATAATATATTTTTCCATCCTCTTTCAAGCTTTCTGTTCTTATAAGTGTGTTTCTTGGAAACCTGATAGCGCTACATTAGTTTCAGTATTGCTACTCCCGCCCCAATAGTTTTTTGGACAATCTCTTTTATGTTGTAAGTCCAGTTGATTTATTGCCATTGAGATTATTGATATACTTAAACTTGCTTCTACCACCTTTTTAATTTGTATTTGTCTCTCCTTTTCAATACTACTTTTTTCTTTCTTGGTCTTCTTTTTGAATTGACAGGATTTTTGTTTGTTTTCATATTATCTTTCCATTTATTCTCTTTACCGGCTGGGAAATTAAAGCTGTTCTTTTAGTGATTCTTTTGCAATTGCATATTTAACTTAATAAAGTCAAATAATAGATTATATCTTAAACTTTGTTACCAAAAATAAAAAGCACTTTACATAGTTACTATCTTTTCCCTAATACTGTTGACAAGTTCATAGCCAAACTGTGCTTTCATGTCTTTTTTAAGAACAAAAATTAGTATTATTCTCCGGCCTAGAAACTGTTTAAATTTATGTTTACCATTTTATTGGCTCACCATTTCCTTCTGCCTCTCAGACTTTCATCTAGATCATTTTTTTTAAAAAAAAGTTTTTCTTTTTTTTTAATTCCAACCATGATCGTTTTCATTTTAGAAGTTTTATTTTGCTCTCTTTTGAATCTTCTTGGTCATTTCTGATGTCTCCTATTGCTGATTCTTGACATCTCCAATCTCTGTGATTCCATCCTGTATGAGTGCCCAGGGTTAACTTGTCTAAGACAGATTCCCTGGAGGTTGGCCTTCTAGAAGAGGACTTGGCCTCCTGCAAAGCAATGTGGAAACTTAGCCATGGTTCATTGCTTATGGTGATCAATCCTAGTCAACCTCAAAGCTTGGCCTGTGGCCCTCTGACCACACCAGGGAATGGGCTGCACTTCCTCACCCATGAACAGAGTTGACAAGACAGTGCTAAAGCCAAGGCTCAGCCACATCATATTGCTACTGTGTCTCTTCCCAAACCATGCAACTTAAAGCTCCACAGCCCATGGTCAAATCCTCTCTGTGATGTCTGGCTCTGTGCTACCCTTAATCTGTTCATTTTAGCAAATAAACACTACTCCAGTGAGTCCGTGCCAAGTCTCCAGGCCACCTGCCCTCCAGCTTCTGGTCCTCAGTTTAGTACTCACTTATTCATCAAGATGCTGCTGTTGGCATTTGCTCCCAGGGTAACCTTTTCCTTCTGCTAGCTTATTAGCCAGAGTTACTCATAGTTTGCTCCTTTGGAGAAAGTAGAGAGGGAAAATCCCCTCCATGCCTCAAACTAAGCAATTCATCAAAAAGTAGGTTTTATTTTGAATCTAGTTGTTGTTTTTCGCTAAGAGGGTCATCCACCCCCCCCCCACCACCACCACCAAATATCTTAGCTTCAAAATGCCATAAGTCTGATCTAGAGAAAACCTTAAAATTCATTCTAAATGTAAGGCCTCAAATGCAATGCTGGTTCCAATATGGCGCCCATATAATTTTAAGTCTCTACTTAGCATCCCCACCTTCCCCCCCACATATACTCTGATTTCACAACAAAACCAAAGCTGGAGGTTGGTTTCAGCATCCTCCGCTCCATCACTTGAGAGTAAGTTCTCCCAAGGGCTTAGGAAAATGGTAGGATCTAAAATACTAGACAAGGCAGTTGTTCTCAACCCTGCCCGTAGGTCAGAATAATTTGGGGAGCTTTTAAATATCTCAGTGCAGCACCCCAGATCAATTATATCAGAATCTAGGGATGTAGGACTCAAGCATCAGTAAGTATTTGGATGCAAAGATAGATAATTCACAGGCTTAGATTCCAGAGGAGGAAACATATAGACAGACTAGCAAACAATGTGACCTACGCCATCTTAGAGAGCTGAAAGGGAAAATGTCATCCCAAAATATGCCACTTTGGCATATGGATTATTTTGAGCTGGAGTCAATTGAGAATCCACAGATGCAGGCCTTCTCAGAGCTTTCCTTATGTGATTAAATGTGGAAACTTCTGAGAAAACTCTCCCAGTTTTATGGCCATGAAGAAGATGGGAAGTAAGCACCAAGATAAGTCTTTACACACAAGCCTTACTAAAATATCCCTTATCTTTCATTGGTCTCCTCATATATTTATGTTTCCATAATTTACCACTCCTAGAAGCCCACATACCCTTCCTTTGTACAGTCACTTCACAATGTATTGCTCTTTGTTATACTGGTATATAAGCTTCCAAATCTATCCCCTTCTTTAGGTTTTTACTTATTTTCTATAAAACCCCCATGCATGTAAAAATATGAACATCAATAAAAAAACATATGCCTTTTCTCTTATTACTCTATCCTTTGTCAATTTAATTCATCAGCCCCCAATCACTGAACCTGGGAGAATAGAGAAAATATTTTCTCCCCTTACAGATATTAGCAACAGAGAGAAGAAAGTGATTCTCTCTAAGAAGGGAGAGGAGAGAAAGGCCAAGCACAGATTCACAGAGGAGGAAGGGGATCCTGGGCTGTGACTTGAAGATAATATGGAGTTTGCTAGATGGAAAGAATTCCAAGCAGAAGGAATAGCAGGTGCAAAGCACAGGGGCATGAGAGAGTAGAATGCCTTTAAGGAGCATCAAACATTTCTATATGGATAGAGAATATGAGATACGTTGGAAAGCCTCTTAGATACCAAAGTTACATCAATGAGATCAGACTTTATTCAAGAGGCAATGGAAAGATATTGACAAATCATCAATAGTAATTGACTTGACTGGATTTGCATTTGAGGAAGACTTTTCTTTTTAAAGATTTTATTTATTTATTCATGAGAGACAGAGGGGGGGAGGGAAAGGCAGAGACACAGGCAGAGAGAGAGGGAGGGAGGGAAAGGCAGAGACACAGGCAGGAGGCACAGGCAGAGACACAGGCAGAGAGAGAAGCAGGCTCCATGCAGGGAGCCCGATGTGGGACTTGATCCAGGGACTCTAGGATCACGCCCCGGGCCAAAGGCAGGCACTAAACCGCTGAGCCACCGAGGGATTCCCGAGGAAGATTTAAGCAAACAATGCCTCTACTACTGTCCCTGTTCCTCTTGTTATGAGATTGGATGTGGTTTTCATGTTGAGACTACAGGGCTATGCCATGCCCTTCCAGGTGAGGCGTGCAGTTGCCCTGAAGGGTGTGGAGCCCCAGTATCAGCCCTCTTGGGAAGACTGAGATCCTAGGGCAGGAATTGAGGATTTAGAGGTTTGTTGTGAGATAGAAGGGAAAGGAGGTTCCAGAAGCTTGGAGAAACTCCCTGCCCGAAGGGAAAATATGGCCTCTGCCCTAACTGAGGAGCACAGAAGCCGATAGGGAGCACCTGCAGGTCTCAAGAGGTTACTAAGTATCACAAGTAACAAATACAAAATGACCTCTTGTATTGTCATTTCTTGTTTTTCTCATGGACAGAAAAGGCTTTTTAAATGCTTCTATGTTAATGCTGGTCTCAGCTGTGAGATAGAAAATTAAACAAAGGGCCCCTGTCCCAAAGTGCCAGTAAGAAAATAGAGCTGTAAAAGGCCAGAAAAGGTAGCAGCCATGATTGACGGCATCCCCATGGAGAGGCTAAATCTCCAGGACAGAAGAGAGGGAGCATGAGACCCAGATAACCCTCCTCACCACCTCCCCCCCCCCCCAGAATCTCTGTTATCATCCTCTAGTTGAACTGGGGTGTCACTTTATTCAGAGAGCCCAGGGGTCTTCAAAGTTATGACGACAGGGGACCAGCCCAGAGGCAGGAAACTCCATAGGAGGATTCACGCCCAGTTAAGAGAAGATGACCTAAGACAGTGACCTAAGACAGTGGGCGTGGAGAGGAAGGAGGAGAGTCACTGGTGAGGGACACTGGGCAGGGATTAATGACACAGGCCAGATGCTGGGAGCAGGGAGAGAGCAATGATCTTGCAAACTAGGATAAAGGGAGCATGCTTGGCAAGCAGCAGGGGAAGCTCCTGAAGACAGCAGAAAGAAATGCTTGAATCTAACTAGGATGCAGCCTTTTCTGGTCCACAGAACCAACTTTTAAAAATGTGAAGGGGCGCAGAAAATACACAGAAAGCCCACTCCTCTGGACAATGACGACGAAAATCGTGCGCGTCTTTACATCTGTCAGGGTCCAGCTTGCTGCCCTAAGCGTGTTTAATGAGTGAATAGAAGAAAAGGGAACCTTCTATTTATTAGCTACCCGAAACATATCAGCCCAGCATCAGTGAGCCTGCTGCATGATAAGAGCCAGGAATCGCTCCCAAATCACTCTTGCTCCAAATTCTGCATTCCTTCCACCACAGCATCTGGTGCCCCGGGGTCAGGGGAGGGGAGAGGGCAGATTCAGTTTTTCTGTTTTTGTTTTGGCTTTTGTTTTTCCAGTTTTTTTTTTTTTTTAATTGGGGATATAGCTCAGTTTTGTTTAATAGGCACTGTTCTGTCAACGAAAGCCACATGCCACATGGCCGGTGTGGTGTGTGTAAGAAAACTGAAGCTCAGAGGAGCCAAGCATCACATAGGTAAGCAGGATGTGAACCTGAATTCACCACCTTTGCCTATCCTGTTCCCAAACCCATGTTCTTTCTACTGCAAAAGGCAGGTTCAAAGCCTACTGCAGCTTCTTGCTAGTCATTCGCTCAGCCTTGATTTTCCCACCTGCTTAAAAGGGCATCACCATCCTGCCTCACAGCGCAGGGCAGGCTGAGTAAAAGGTGCATATAAGACCAGAGCAAGTGCTCCCACCCACCATCAGTCCATGCAGGAGGCAGAATAATGCCCATCCCCACCCTCATCCCCCGCCCCCGCCAAAGGCCCCAGTCCTAATCCCCAAAACTTGTGGCCATGTTAGATTATATGGCTAAAGGCACTGCACAGATGTAGTTGAATTAGGGACCTTGGAATGGATGCAGACTATCCTGGGTTATCCGAATAGGAGTGATGTAATCACAAGAGTCCTTGAAAGCAGAAGCGGGAGGAAGAAGAAAATCAGAGAGAAAGATGTGTAGATAAACAGAGGGCTGGAGACAGATGCGAAGTTCCTGGCACTGAAGGTGGAGGAAGGATCCCCAAGCAAAGGAAGGCAGGCAACTGAGAAGGGAAAGACAGGATTCTGCCTTAGAGTTTCCAGAAAAGAAAACAGTCCTGCTGACACCTTGACTATAAGCCATCTCAGACTTCTGACCCCTAGAACTGGAAGGTAATAGATGTGTATTATATCACCCAGTTTGTGGCAACCTGCTGCATCAGCAACAAGAAATTAACACATGAAGGAGACAAGGGTATTACTGGTCAGCTGTCCGGCTGTCCGCCCTGCTTCTTAGGAAGGCTACTTGGGTAGAATAAAACACTTGTTTCCGAGCAGGGACTATGGCTTGCATTTCCATCTTCCCTACAATCTTTCTCTTGGAAGAGTCCTCTGAGTTTGATTAATTGACCCTTTGAGTGACTGAGTAAAATGCATCAAGATAAATAACCCCATGAAATAAGTCAATTGTAGAAGGGCAAACATTATATGGTCTCATTCATTTGGCGAATTTAAAAAATAGTGAAAGGGAATAAAGGGGAAAGGAGCAAAAATGACTGGGAAATATCAGAAAGGGAGACAGAACATGAGAGACTCCTAACTGGAACTCGAATAAGGGGTGGTAGGAAGGGAGGTGGGCGGGGGTCGGGGTGACTAGGTGACGGGCAGTGAGGAGCGCACTTGATGGGTTGAGCACTGGGTGTTATGCTATATGTTGGAAAATTGAACTCCAATAAAAATAATAAAAATAAATAAAAATAAAAAATAAATTGAGTTTCTTTAGACAAAAAAAAAAAAAAAAAAAAAAAGATAAATAACCCCAGTGACAGTATCTGTAAAGCTCTAGAAGCATTGCTTTAATTCTGTCTGTCTGGTGGTCCTGCGAAATTTTGCCAATGCATCAGGCCTCTTGGAAATGCTTCTCAGAGAAGCCCCTGTCCCTTCGGGACCTCTTTTTGGCCATCCCTTCCATCCAAACACAGGACACTGGGTTTGAGACATGCTAATTCAGATCAGGTGGCAAGTGAATTGATGATGAGTCCATTAACATTCATTGAATATTTTGAGTCCAAATGTTTAAGTATATCCAAGAAGTTGGACATGCAATCCCCGTCTTTAAAATGATCAAAATGAATTTAGTAAAACAGAACATGCATGTGAAGCAAATAAAGAAAACATTTGTAGAAAGGAGAATGTGTCCAAGCAAGGCCAGGCCTAAGGCATCCTAGTGATACCACCTTCTGCATGTCTTTCAAGTCTTTCACTTCTCACCACCCACATTGTCGTTAGGATCCTGATCCACATGAGCTCTCGCATGATGGACTCTCCCAACACATCTCCCCACTTCTAGGCTGGCCCCTCTCCAATCTACTCTTCATATGCCCCATTCCTGCTTCAGTTCATCCACTGGCTTTACCTTCCTTTGGAGGAATTTCAAACTCCTTAACACAGCTGCAAGGCTGTGTTATGTGGCATGTTGGATCTTCTCAGCCACTACACTAACATCCAAAAGTCACATCCCGTGGTTGTTCAGTGCACAACCTACACAATCATATACAAACAGCCCTACAGCACCATCTAAACTTCCTTCATGTCATAAACATAGCATGTTCACTTGCCCCTGGACCTTCACCCAAGCTATGCTCCCTGAATGAATAGTATCATCTTTGAGAAGTCTTCTCCACCACCAAGTCAGAATATCAGAGCTTACAAAAATAGTGTGGAGACCAAAAGAGACAAAATCCATAGCTCCTTCTCAAAGACCATCATTAAGACCCAGCATTTTGGGGTGCTTGGGTGGCACAGTCAGTTGAGTGCCCAACTTTTGATTTCAGCTCAGGTAGTGATGTCAGGGTCATGAGATGGACCCCTGTGTCAGGTTCCGCTCTGGGCGTGGAGCCTGCTTAAGATTCTCTCTCCTTTGACCCCCTGCCCCTTCTACTTGTACACTCTCTTTCACAATAAATAAATAAATCTTAAAAGAAAAAAAAAAGACCCTAGCATTCGGGGGACCAGAGCCAAGAGGGGTTCACTTGGGATGTGAAAATATGAAGCTAAGTGGGATCCAAATAACAAATTTCCTTTCCACTCCTGAGGCCAGATGGGGGAAGCAGTGCTAACAAAATAAGGCAGACTAAGGCCTGGGATTATGAACAAAAGGCAATTAAAGGAAGACTATACAATGTTCAGGGAAGAAAGGGTGAAGGGCCCTGGAGAGGCCATTCCTCTTATGCCCCTAATGCCCAGCACAGTGTCAGACAGGCAGCTTGGTCTCTACGAGTCGGGGTAGAGAGTGTATGAGGCTCCGAGCCAAAGAATGAGCTGCCTGGGACAGCCTCTCACACACACAAGGTTTGGACCAGGCCTTGAGGTCAGGCTCAATCTGACAAGCTGAGGATACAGGAGAAACAGAAGTACCAAAGTAGGTAGCAGAGGTAGGTGGTGATGAGGATCCTCTCCCAGTAAGAAGACAGTGCTGGTGTCTACCATCAAAACTCCTCTCCCTGGGCTCCGATGCCCTTCTCAGGCTGCCCAGAGCTAATCAGCCTCCCAGGGGGGCACAAAGCATTTTCCTAAATCCAACAGAGCAAGAGTATAGTAGTCATTAGTGCTACTCACCAAAATTTTCAATTCTCTTCCCTTTTAGAGGACATGAGGATGCACTCCCTAGGCCTCTCTGAAGTGGCCACCTGACTTGATGGGGCCAATGAAACATGAGCTGAGGCTTCCTGCATCATTTCCAGGACAAAGCACCAAAGTGCACATGTCCCTCCCACCTTCATGTTTTTCCTGCCTTGGTGTCCTTGGAAACGTATGTCCAGATACAATCTCTAGCAGCACAACAATGTGATTGGACTTAATACCACTGAACTGTGCACTTAAAAATGCTTAAGATGACAAATATCATCTTATGTGTTTTTTGCCACGATTTTTTTTTTAAGCAACGACATTTGGCTCAGGCCATGATCCTGGGGTCCTGGGATCAAGCCCCACATCTCTCTCTGCCTATGTCTCTGTCTCTCTCTGTGTGTCTTTGATGAATAAATAAATAAAATCTTTTTTAAAAAAGCAATGATAAGATAGGGCCTCCATTAGGCTGTGCCCCTATGTGACTACAACCAGCAAAACCCTGCACATGAAGCATGAGCTGGAAATAATCTTCTGTTGTGTTAAGCCACTTAAATTTGGGGATTGCTTACAATCTTGTCGCATTTTTATTGAACAAGGGGTAAATTTAGTTTCCATAATCTCTTTTGAAAATCCTACCATGTAACCGCTTAACACTCTTCCTATTTAACTTTATGCCATTTGTTAGAGTTATTAGAAACAATATACTAAAGAATGGGGGGGGGGTTAATTTCATTTCTTTCTGGCAGCATTTTTGTAATAAGTTAGAATCATTTCACCAGTAAAAAACACACACACACACACACAAAGGTAAAACACTGCTATAACATCAAGCCTTAAACATTGCAATCTAATGTTCACATTATCTTTATCTGCATTTGTCACATGGCCTACAAAACAACCCTGAGCTAGCAATCATTCCTTGTTACTGGCACCCAAGAGCTGAGAACACAGGTGCAGAGAGAGCAGAAAGTGGAAGAGGTAGGATTAGAACCCAGGAGCTGAGAGCTCCCTCCTCTGTGCCTCACTGATAATGAATACTACAGACTATGTTTTCATCTTATTGCTAAACAACAGTGCCCCATAGTTAAGACAATATAACCAGAGTAAGAACTAAAAGTTCTTTCAACGAAATGATAGCAATATATTGCAAAGCTTAGCATAGCATTACAAATAGCTCATTGAACCAAGGCAGTTTGTTTGCAGGGTAAGCAAGCAGATTTTCTGCATAATATAGCAGTGCAGCTGGTAATAGCAGCCGCTAAAACAAAGCACGAGGTTGGGGTGGGGGTGGGGGGAGCCTCATTTATAGACAAGTTGTAGGCCCTAATGAAACTGCATTTTGGCCCTATCATCATCCTCCTGAGAAAACTCCCCTCGAGGTTTTCCATGTGAATCCTGGGCATATTTATGAAGATCAAAGTAATGGCTTTTTAAAATTAATTACATGAATTTGTAGCTCAACAACACTGAGTGAAAGGCGGGTGTTGTACCCCATGCCTTGTTACAGCTGTACATTAC